>NC_141378.1:14062069-15509350 GCF_017979445.1 Akebia trifoliata | reverse complement strand
ATAGATTAAATCTATTTAAATGACTTTTTTATTATTTAGGTTTACTACCTAAATTAAAAAATGCTAAAAATAAATTCCACTTAAAAATGATAAAATATTTTTTTTAAATGCTAAAATTAAATATTAAAACAATATTTTTATAAAATTTTAAAATAAATTAATTTTTATTATTTTTAAATTAAAATAAAAATAATTTAAAATATCAACTTCTAATTTTTTTTTTTCTAAAAATAAAATTAAATTGTGATGTAAATGATAATATATTCGTTCATATATTAAATCTATTTAAATGCTTTTTTTTTTCCCTTTAGATTTGCTACCTAAATTAAAAAAATTATTTAAAAATGTTAAAAATAAATTACATTTAAAAATGGATAAAATAACGTTTTAAAAATACAAAAATAAATATTGTAATAATATTTTTTTAAAAGTATAAAATAATTTTTTATTATTTTAAATTAAACTAAAAATAATTGAAAAAATATCATCTTCCACGTTTTTCTTTATTTAAGGTTTTTTTGATTAAATTTTATTTGTAATTTAAAATATAATAAAAAAGGGGAATTTAAACAACTATACAATCAAATAGATATTTTTGCAATTTTTATAACTAACCGCCTATATTATAAGGATTACGAAGTCGAAGGTTGCAATTTTATTAGATTTTGACCAAAATAACCTGATTATATTAAGTTTAAACGTAAATTAAGGGGTATTTATGAGATCCAAATTTTCGTCTTATGTGACAAATCATTTTCCTAGGAGTGAGGGTGAGGGATAAGAAAATATATGCCTTACTTAAAGGTAAATCGGATATGTATGAAAAATCCTTTTCCCTGATGTTTGTATTTGCCTTACTATCAAAAACCGGTTTTTGAAAGAAAATTATTTCCAAAACAAGACATTTTGATCTACGTTTGACACTAACATTTTCCATCTCAATCCATTACGATAAAGATGTCTTTATCAAAATTGATTCTCTGTAACGGGACTCGCTGGGTAAAACATTCATAAGTGGTCGACGACTTTTTGACAAAGACATCCCTATCGTAATTAACTCAATACCGACCAATCCTATTTTTGCACATGCTTAAAGCAATAATACTATTTGAGGGTTTGCTCTACAAGGAAGAGAAATTGAGATGAACTTTGAAACTACTTCGACTGAAACGTTTGGAAATAATCTATGAGTCATACTGGAGTCACATAGATGTATCTTGATGAAAAGTATATATGATTTTGTACATACTTCAACATCAGCAATGTGTGAAACGATGTCAATTTCCATATTTCAAAGCCTAAAATCTAAAACATTTAATGTCTTGTTTTGAGATCAATATCTCCTCCAAAACAGACATTGATCTCAAAACATTAAATATTTCATGTCGGCCTTGGTTGTGGTCAGAACGTTTGGTCAAAACATCCTTAAACAATAAGATACTTTGAACCATGATTACAAGAGTGGAAGATTATGGTAACCAATTACATTACAATAAACCAGTCAACATTTAACTTGATCATAACTCGGTCCAACACAACATTCAACCTAACTCTAGATATAACACAATTTTTACTTAGATTTGACAAACATTAGATTGGATTGGATCTTCTCAATCGATTGAATCGACTCAAGATCAACATTAGTTGATTAAATCCCAACAATAAACAAATTAAACCATTGGTTAGATTGAAACTCCAAATAACACTCCATTGGCAAATTCTCACTAGGTTTAGTAGGAAAAAAGAGAGCAGATATTAGCACCCCAACCCTCTGTAAGCTCAAGTTGGGTGTAAAGCAAAATTGATGGATGTAATTAAGTACAAGCTGTAGATAATAACAATACTTGCAAGTGGTTCTGACCAATCAGCACACGCAACTAGAAGTCCAACTAAGCATTTTTATGATAAAAGAAAGCAAAAATAGCACGCACACCTATAAATATCAAATTAAGCTTTCTAACGAAGACAATGCCACAATCTCATCCAAAAGATTTGCGACTCCACTATATTCAAAGTAAATTTTATTATTGAAAGTAAGTTCATATTGCTTTCGCAGTCTCCATCAATGTTTCTTCTTATCAGCTCTTTTAGGACCTTCAACTTGAATATTATAACCCATTCTAATAATATCATTGACAATGAATAAATGAACAGACATGATAAATACAATCCCAAGGAGGGTTAGTATCTATCAATGACCCATAGAGGGTACATTGGGGCCATGTAATCCGAACGTCCAAACAACTTATGCTAATCAAGATGCACAACATGGAAATATTGAGGATTATCTAACATTCTGGTCCTTGGGCCGATGCTTCTACAAATCCACCATAGGTGAAGCATCATTTCCTAAAAATCAGAGCAATAAAAGAAGAAAACAATTAAAAAGCACTGAAAGTCTTTCCATGGCTATAAGATGTTTCAGTGATAAGTAAGCTATGAGGAATTTGTGTTATTGGTAGTATACAACATACTTGAATCCAATTCAATTTCGAGGCAAAAACAAGTATTTCATATCCTTAACCATAGCACCTGGCATTACGGTTAACAAAGAAAGAAAGAATTTGGAAAACGAACAATGCATGCTGACCAACTAAAAATTTGTATTGGTTATCAGATCCACTGTGTCAACTATAAAATCCAAAGTGTTGTCAGAACCAATCTGCAAAATAGAGGACCAAAAGAAGCCGTTATTCGTGTTGCTTCCAACACATACATCATGTGTGTGTGTATATAGGGGCGGGATCACCATCCAACGTGTTTTGTAAACTGGGGTTAGAAGTTTAGGAATGGGCTGATTTGGTGAGCATGATCTCCATGGTGAGGTCATCCTCACCAAAAATCAACCCATTCCGAAACTTCTAACCCCAGTATACAAAACATGTTGGGTAAAACATTCGATGGCGATCCTGTCATATATATATATATATATATAGAGAGAGAGAGAGAGAGTACTGTGCGGTCAGTACAATCGGGTATTTAGACTTTCAGAGCTGTTTTGTGAACCGTGGTTTCCTTGTGGATTTGGTGGCAACCCTTCTCGACAAGATCGAGAACCTTCTCCAAGTTCATTGCCCATGAAATAATTACATGTTCAATAATCCTCTGTAGCCTTGTCACCAAAAGAGCCTGCAAGCATTTTCTTCTCATTTTCAAACTCATCCTGATATGTTTTCCTAAGAGCTGTCCACTGTATGACCTCCATTGTAACCAGCTGTTTCAATAGAAGCCTGAGAGGGCATGTAAGTGCATAGACAAGCATCAAAAGACATTAGATGAACAAAAAAGAGAAATTCAAAAACTAAAGCAGTTCACATGGGAAAAGAAAAGCAGAACACGAAAGACATACCGAAAAGTTGGAATTAAGAAGGCTTGACTGCATTGGATCATGTGGTGACAACACCATATGCCAGCAAATTTTCCTTAAGACCTACAAGTTCACCATTATTATGAAAGTTCCAAAACCTATAGGGGGAAAACATCAATTAAAGAGCTGGTGGCACTAATACCGTTATATACTTTGCCGGATCTTCTTTCACAGATAGGATCTCATATATTGCTTTTGTAGCATCGGCAAATTTCAAGGAAATCATTGTTGTGGGAGTGGTACCGTCACAAGAAACCGGAGAAGGAACACAAGTGACCGTCCATTTTTGTGGCACCAAATTTAAAAAAGAACACAAATATATGCATTGATTTTGATGGTATGAAGCTTCATTCAACCACCTTTAAGATAACTAAGTTTTGATGGTATGTTTAGACAACGGCCTGAAAACAAGCACTTTAATTCGTCCAAATCAATTATTGTTGGTGAGGAGCAAGCAATAATTCTCCATTATTTTACAAATCAAAAGGTAACTTAACAAGAAGGTTGCAGCATATGCCATCCCCCGCCAAAGAAAAAAGAACGCGCACAGAACTATCTGAGATTCATTGATCTTCTTGGTTATTGCTTTGTATCTAGACTTTTTCTGACACAAGCCAGTTTCGTTACTTTTAAAGTTGAGTTAGAATTAAGATTTTTTTTTTTATAAGCAAAACTTGTATTAAAGAAACCAATAAAAGGATACATTCCTTTACGATAATGGAACACTATACATCACTAACAAGGCTTTGTTTCCTAATTAGTAACTTTTGAGATTGGCAGGACCTCAACCTATCATTAAAAGGAATGGGAACTTCTTGAGGATGGTACTGGAAAACCAATGGAGTTGAAATGCCGTTGAAGGTTTTCTATCGTGTGTGACGAACAGATATACCTCCAGAGGATATAGCATTTTCTATTGTGTATTGATTGCATTTTGAGAATTCTGAGCACATGATACTGTCCTTGTACCCCTTGTCCACTGCAAGAGATGGTACGAAAGGATGGCTTTTATCTCTACAATGTTTATTACTAAAGTCTAGACTGCTCAGGCCAAAAGCTTCCCCTAGATAATCTCCACCTAAATTCCGAACCAAGGCCCCTATACCAGGGGAGCTATTTGGTAAAGGCATAATCGAGATTAAGTTTCTACCTGATTCCCAAGAGGATGGGTTCATCTAACCATGAAATGATTTGCATTGTTGATATGAAGGTCTAACCTCCATCTGGAGGCCACCATAAAATTATGTGCATTTGCAGAATCTGAGTTCCAATCCATTTATATGAAACCAAACCTCGTGTTTTCCCCAATAATACCCTGTTGTAAGTATTTTGTTATAAAATCCTACAACTGCACTCATGCCAGATGTTCCATACTATTTCTCAAAATCCATTTTATTGAAACAAGACCATGACTTGAACATGTAGCCGCCAAATCCTACAGCTCCTCACAAGTCACAAATGTCTCCAACCTGCGAACCCCAAGTCGACCCAATATCGACAGAAGAATCCAAATAAAGTAGCAACACTTAAAGAACAAGTGACTATTCGTCTCACCTGTCGTCTAACATAGAGCACATACTGATGGACTATTAGAGCCTTGCTTAAAAAGATTTTCAATGGTCGTGACTTCTTTGTTGATGGCCAAGCATGTACAAAAGGAGTGTTTGTTCACCTGATTATTACACCAAACCATTTAAACCCAGTTGACCTTTTCATTTCGTGTGCAGATTGCCAACCACATACTCGCTAACATGAATATTTCTGAGGTAGAAGCTGTCCAAATTACATGATCTTCATGAGTCATGTCTAGAACTGGTTGTTGGGGAGGTGAAATGGATAAAGTATGGTTCAAACCACTTGGCATCGATCCTTCTGTTTCATGAATTGTCTAAAAATCTCTATAACTCTCTACAATTTTAGAATCATCTGAAGCCGAAGACATCTAGAGATTTTACTATGTACACTATGGCACTCCTAGACTATTCCTGAGTAATCCACATTGTTGTAGCATTCTCTCAGCCTTTCTAGATTTTTCTAGTTTCTCTACTCATATTTGCATCCATGACTTGGATCTTAAGAAACTAGGGCCCTGCTTTGTTTGCTGCAAATCATTTGCAAATGCAAATGATTTTCTAAAACCAATTCTATTGGTGCTTGGTTACACAATGCAAATGATTTGCATTGAATTTTTTTTGCATGGATCACCTAAATTCTTAAGAAATTTCAGGAAATGATTTGGCAGCACAAAAAGTACCATAATCATTTACAATTATTAGACTGCAACCTATGCATATCAAAATTACTATAATACCCCTTATCAAGGAAATTAATCAAATTATAAAGTGCTTGGTACAACAATATGCACATAAATTTACAAAATACCTCTCTTTCACGATACATTAAATTGCATATTGAAATTACAAAAATAACCCTCATACAAGAAAGTTTTAAATTAGAAAAATAGCCCTCAACACTTACTGCAATCACATGCATATGAATTCACAAAAAAACATCTCATCATAACATTTATTTGCATATGAAAATTTCAAAAATACCCCTCATTAATTTATTACAAAATATCCCTCGTCATGGGTGTATTTATGTAAATTCATATGCATGTTACTGTAACAAATACTAAAGATATTTAATTAATATGATGGTTTCTGTGATGAAGAGTATTTTTATAATTTCAATAAGTAGGTTACCATACCTTTTGATAGGAATATTTTTGTAAATTCATGTGTGTTAATGTAGCAAGCATTGAGGGTATATTTGTAATTTGAATATTTCTTTGATGAGGTTGAATTAACTTAAAATTGTTTTCATGTTCTATTGTAACAAGAAATCATAACGAATTTTTTTATTGCAAATATCAACCAAACACAAAAAAGATTCGCAAGATATTTCCCAATGGTTACCAAGCAAAAGTAAATCTTTCATTGCAAACCATTTGCATTGCAAATGATTTGTAGTGTATCAAGCAGGGTCTAAGAGTCAAATCCCTGTTTCCCTTACTAGTGTTTGTGTCAAGTCCATTATATGGGCTTCTTAGCTTGTAGAGTTCTTGTTTCGTAATCTCTATTCCTCTCCTTAATTTTTCTAGTATTTTTTTCATTTTTATTGGTGGCTAGCGTCATTTTAGCATCATATTGTGTTTTAAGACTTTTTTTTTTGAAAAGTGTAACATAGTGATAAAGGAAAAAACAAAAACAAGAAGGCCGAGGAAGCCTCACAAAGAACAAGAAGGAAAATAAAGTATCAATGATTACAAAGATCATTCCATATAAAGACAACATCATCGAAGGAAAATCCTGCAAACTCTTTATACTGTTTTGACCAAAGGTACAAATAGTCCAAGATCTCCAAAAAACCTGCATGCGAGTTTCTAATCTTACTATTGAACACACTGTTGTTTCTCTCATTCCAGACCCCCCAAGCAATAGCCGAGGGAAGCATAGTCTACAAAAGTCTTTTTCTAGAATGGAAGTCATTACTAGCCCATTCAACTAATAGGGAAGAAAACTTACGAGGAAGGACCCAATACATGCGAAACCGACCAAGGAAATATGACCAAATAATAGAAAAGAATGAGCAGTGGATTAAAATATGACCAAGTTTTTTAAGACTTGGAACATAGATCGATCAAAAGCATGCCACACGGTCAAGAAACAATTGAGACCTTAATGACCACATAAATTGATTGGAATGTCAAATATAAGGAATCGGGCTTGGGCCCATTACTCAGAGCCAAACTCAAGGATTTGAAAATGGAACTCCTCGAGGACGTTTTTGGTTTACTTCTTTTATGGCCATCTCATCCCCTCGGATCATACTGCCATCCCTATGGCAGATCTATGGAAGGCTCTTATTTGGTCCAAGGTGAATTTTATCTGGACTCCTAGACAAAATTATTACAACTAACCACTTGATCACAAGGGGTTGGAGTATCAATTTCTGCGCTCCATGTGCAAGAGGAGCAGACAAAAAGAGGTTGATTATCTTCTTATTCATTGCCTATATTGGAAAATTTTCAGACCGTGTTATTCTAAGAATTGATCAAGAAAAAGAGGGGTTTATAAAAAGCAGATTAGTAATTTCTGTGGGGCTGGTTTCTTTTGTTGTTTTTTTCCTTTTTTCTCGTGTTGGATATCTCTTCCTCCCTCTTTTGTACAGTCTTTCTTCTTTAATAAATTTTGTTTACCTATCAAAACAGTGAAGGTATACCAGCAGGGGTCTCTTCAACAACATTGTCCCCTTCCTTAGGCTTTTTCTTTTCTTTTGAAACATCGGCATCAAAACCCGTGGACTAATCTTCCTCGAGAGGATCTGAGCACGCACATAGTCTTGGTGACCTAAACATAACCAAACCTGGAATTTTTGAATTTCAACAAGTTAGTTGGCATCTAAATCAGTATCAACACTTATACCCAAATAAAATACCCTTTAATTAATCGAGTCTTCTCAGGATCAAATTCTAAATACTTGTTCAAGGATGAATGCTATCTTTTCCGTTTTTGCCGTTGCTCCAAATGTTTCCACCTATAATGGACCATCAACATCAGGAAGAGTTATTAGAGGATATGAACTGCCAACACCGTGCAATAATTGCTTGTTTATATAAAAAAATGAGAAGACTTACACCAGCATAGATCACCAAATGACACTCTGATCAGCAGCCTCAGCAATAAGACCCTGTTCTTCCTTAATCTTTGTGAGTTTCCTAATCAACCTTGCCCTCTCTATTTCAACGTATGTATAAAAAGTAATATGAATTATCAATCAAAATCCCCCAAAATAGACCAACCAATTCTTCAATAAAGGATTAACTAGAGCAGGACAACTATGAATTTATCAAACCCAAAGTTCACCTTTCCAGCAGATACATTGTTAAGTGTTTTGATTAGCTCTGCACAAGTTTCAACATCAGGTGTCTCATCAATATATTGCATCGCTTGCTGCACCATCGCAGTTACTGCCTGCGTGAAATTGATTTAACCAACGATAAAAATTGAAGTATAATCACACCATTCCATGCAAAATAACACAATGATTAAGAAAATTTACTTCATTAATATAATTATCTAAACTCAAACAGACAGAAAATAAAAAAATTAAATTCAAGATATTTTCATAATTATTGAAGTATTGGAATAGAGGGCAGTCCTTAAGAAAAATCTTATTTAAGTATGGGCAACATGAGAACTTTGATAAATTGAAGACAATATCTTGAGAATATGTATTTCCAATAGAAGCATGAAGATGGATCAACTCATGAAAGTTGAAGAATATCAATATTTTTTGGTATAGGTGCGTTTGAATTGCAGGCAATGTAGAGAAGATGCCAGACTCAGATGAGTGACAAGAGTTCTTTCAGTGTGCCTTAACACCTAGTCAGCTTGGCTAAATTGATTTTATTTTATTTATCAAAAAATATTGAAATATAAGGAAAAATGAAGAATAAAAATAAGCATTGAAGGTCCAATTCTTGATTATGGAAACCCAATAAGGAACGAAAAAACCCCCTCAAATATGGAAATCTTGGTTGAATCCACCGTTGACAGTCCCAAATGCATTGGCCAACTCTTTTGGAGGATTTTACAATCTATCATGTAGAACATCTAACGTGAAATGGAAGACAAATGGGGAGGTCAGGGAAATATGGAGAAACAACTCTCACAGAAACCTTAGTGCCTAAGAAAACCCAAGGTAAAACATAAAACCAACTTTATGCAGTAGGACTCGCACTTGCTTTGCCTAGTGGCAGAGGCAATGTTCTCATGCTGACCTAACAGGTACAACAATGAGATATAGCTAGGCATACCCCTAGGGGGGTGGCTCAATGATAAAACTAGCAACGGGAGTTAGCTCTCTCTGGTGATGTGTTTGAAATTGGGCGGCCTCTTAACTTAGTCTACTGCACATTGGGAAATTTCGTGGAGTTGGGAGTGCAATCATAGGGAACTAGTACCATCCCAAAAGGTGTGCGGATACCCTAATCAAAATGGTGATTCAAAACCTAAATACTTCTAATGGAATGGACTATTTATTCCTTAACCAAGAAGATTTTGTTAGATCAAAGTACCCCCGTCCCATAGAGATATGGAGCCCTAGGTACTTTTGGTGTATCGTTTAGGTTTGTATCATTTGGTACCAAAGCCAACACCATGTCTCAGGTTCAAGTTTGATCCTTGTGAGGAGCAACTTGGAGAAATGCTACCAGGGGGGCCGAAGAAGAAGGGTACCAGAGTGAAAGCCACTGCCAAGTGAACACCGGGGTGGTGTTAGTGGACGGCCGACCTGGGGAAAGTGCTAGCCCAATTCCAAAAAAAGGGTACCAAAGTGAAAGCCACCACCAAGTGAGCACTGGGGGCATTAATCGAAGGGCGACCAGGGGACAGGGCTACTTGGAGGGCCTAATTCCAAAAGAAGAGTAACAGAGTAAAAGCCACAATAGAATGGGCGCCACGTACATCTGCAGAGTGTGGTGGTATGTTATGACCACAACGATATGGAATTAACTTTCCACACCATAACACCAATGTATTTTTCACATATTGGTGAGATTCGTAATATTTATCGAGAACGCATTTCTACATCATTATCACAATTCACAACTTCTTTGAGAAGATCTAAAGAACACAAAATAACAACTATATGGAATCAAATTCAATCTTCTATTGTAAAATAATCACAACTACCACACAAAAAAATGAAGAATTTCTATGTTTTGGTTCCACAAACTCTTAGTTGCAGAAAACAACTACTCTGAGTCGAATTGAACCAAAAATTGAAAAATATGGGTTATATGCAAACCTGTTTAAGTTGGCCTCTTCTCTTTGACAAGAGAAAAGTTTGATCATTGAGGGTTTTCCATGCTCGAGCTTGAAAGAACAGTTGAATAATGTCGATAACAGCTTTCTTTGTACCAGCAACATCACCTGCAAGTCTCATCTGTTTCTCCACATTCAACAAAGATTCTATTTGGGAGTCTAGATTACTTCCTCCTTCCTGCAAATATCGCTACATCGAAGACAACACGGAGGTAAAAAAACGAGCAAGAATTGAGAGAAAAATCTGAGATCTGCGTAAATGGAACAGCTAGAGAAGAACTCACCATGGTTGAAGCAATTGAAATTGGATGATTTTAGGGTTTTCAAACTAGTGAAACAGAAATCCTTAATTGAGAAATTGTTCTTGAACAAGAACCGACTAGTAGAAGAGGGTAGAAGAGGAAAGAGTTGGGGGGGGGGGACCCAAATTTCTTAAATTATTTATCACAACTTAATTAAAAATTAGAACACACCATTCAAACGTTACAAAAGTTGGGTTAAGTCATCATTTGAATACTACAAAGGAATATAGCACACTTATAAACAACTTCAACCATTATTTACAATTAGGATTAGACTTATACAAACTCTT
The DNA here is from genome assembly GCF_017979445.1 of Akebia trifoliata. Taxonomy (NCBI): domain Eukaryota; kingdom Viridiplantae; phylum Streptophyta; class Magnoliopsida; order Ranunculales; family Lardizabalaceae; genus Akebia; species Akebia trifoliata. Next base: position 15,498,561 of record NC_141378.1, on the reverse strand, counting down.
AAAACTAACAGACAGAAATCTACAGTGAGATTCTATTGGCACCCTAACTTTAGAAGGGAAAGTCAACAAATTTAAATTGCCCTCCAAATCTACATTGGAAAGCAAAGGCTACACGGATTTTTATTAAAGAGAAAAGCGTTAGGTTAGTAGGAAGGCTCCAAGGTTCTTTTTCTTTTTCTTGTCCATTTGAGCCATTATGTGTTCTACAGTTAACTTCTTCTTCCAGCGTTTGAGGGGAGTAGCCCGCTTCTTCAAAAACTGCTGGCACGCACATAAATTATGAAAACATTTGTTATTTCGAAGCATATAAGTTTTTCTTGTAGTTTCTTGTAATATTTTTTCTACCGTTCATAAATCCCACAATGGAAAAAAAATTATATATATTCAATCCCCTTTAGAGTCATGGTTTACATAAAAAATACAATATAAAAAATGAAAATAAAGCTTTTGACTATGATCAAGCACTTGAAAAAGGACATTCATTGAACTCTAAAATTTAAAGAACTAATGTTGCTATCTAAATGACAGGGTGCACTCTAAAAAATTATAATTAATATATAAATATTGATGTATTATGATACATATGTATATAGTATCTATATAATAAAACACAATTAAGTTGGTACAATTGTGAGACCTAAATCTTTGTGTGGAATCCACTTTAATCATTTTATTACTTTTTCTTTTTATTTCCTCAATTTTATTTTCATTGGTCTAATTTTATTATATTACCTATTTTACCCTTTTTAATCTATTTTATTATTTTTCATACCCCTTTAATCTCAAAATTATTGAATTATACCCTTGAAACTTTATTTTTTTTATTTTTATCATATTAATTGACCCTTCTATCAAGTTATAATTTGGTGGGACCCACTTTATTTCCTTTACTTTTCACCCTTTATAACTTTATTATATTTTCTCTTTTACCCTTTTAACTCACTTTATTGTTTTCATCTTTTACCCCCTTTAATTTTAAAAAAATTTAATAATACCCCAAACTCAATTAGGCTTAACATCCAAACTCACTAATTTTGTGTTGTGTTAAAATAGTCACTCTTATTCCAACGTTATTATTAATTTTGTTTTTTTTGCTTTTACACTCTTAACTTGAGAGAGGATGCCCATGTCATAGATACATGTGAACTCTTTAATAAATATAAACATTTTCACAAATCTCTCAATAAGTGTTACAAGGATGAAAGATCGATGTATCTAGGGTAGGGGTACAAGTTGGTCCGATTCAAATAGAGAATCGAACAAACCGATGGCTTTAGAACCAAAATATTTATAATGAAAAAAAAAAAAAAATTCGTATAATAAGTTATTAATCTATCCATAAAATGGAGAACCAATCAATTCAACTCTCATTTCAAGACTTGTATAGAACTGAGCCAACCCAAGAATCTAACTCTTAATGACTTATTGATTTTGAAGAGTTAAGACATAGATTAATGATTTTTTTTATGGATAGATTAATGATTTATTAAATGAAATTTCTTGTTAATTATTTATTTGTTTTTTTCCCATAATAAATATTTTGGTTCTAGACTCATTTATAGGATATTGGCAACCCATAAACTGAACTGAACTAAACTGACCTTAGATTGATTTGTTTTGATTTGATTCTATGGACAATTCGGTTTAGTCATTTTGATTCTCTTTTAGTGGAACCAATCTATATTGGTTCGGTTCTGATTTAAGTCCAAACCAAACCAAGCCAAACCAAGTTGCAACCTTAATATAGGGAATGCTAACCTCATGCTTTAGGTTTTTCGTGAACCAAACACTTATTATGACTTAAGATAACATGAAAAACAAAATATTCTTCTAAAGAATCAGGTTGGTTTTCTCGAGATTATATAATATAATATTGAGAGATGTATCGGGCTAACCTATCTGTTGCAATTTTATTTCAAAAACTCCATTGCTTTATCAAGATTGTTACTTGAACAAACCTTATTTTTTGAATTAGACTAGAACAACTAACTTAGTAAGATTTCAAATCTTATTAAGGGTCATTGGGCCTGCATGGATTATCAAATTGGCAATCTAATCCCATTGTCTTCTAGATTTCGTGGAAAACTTTACATTTCAAAAAAAACAAAATTAAAAAAAGAACCTTTTTTGAGCTTTGATCGAATGTGTTGAAAATAGATGGCTAACAAACTCCAAAATTTAAAATTGAAATTCAACGGTTCAAATTAACTAATTTTTTCAATTTTTTTCAAAATTTGTAGAATTTTGCTCTCTATAACCCTTCGGCATCAAATTATGTTTTTGGATGCCACAAATTAATGTGATTAGCCCATCAATTTGAATTTTATTACTTAGATCACTACTACATGGTTTGTTGGGTATCTAAGTTGATAAAGTAAAGTTCGATGGTTAACAGACATGATAAAGTAAAGTTCCTTGGAGTTGTCACAACTTGTAGGAAGTTTTATTTTTAATAAAATGCAATAGTTCTCACTATAATCTTTTAAGAGAACATTTTATAAAAATAATGATTTTCTGGCTCCCTCTCCAATATAATCCCCCATACTCTCTTGACTTATTCAGAGCAAAAATCTATAGTTCTAGCACATGCCACTCTACGAGTATGGGGAATGTCATGGGCTGAGAAAATCAAAAAATCTTTTATAAAAGTTTCTTAAAATTCAGTGCTTGATTGTTTTTTAGGGATTAATATAATTCTTCTTAGAAAACATTTTTCTTGGGAAACCCTAACATCTCAAACGGCTGTTTGATAGAGGGTAGAAAAGTACAAGAGTACAAGTGACAGAAACGGTAGAAAGGTATCTACCACCACGTGCCTAGCTTTCTAAAATCTGTCAGCACCACGTGCATGGTTTCTCTGGCCATAAATCAGCCTTTCTCTTTTGTTAGGCAAGCGAGAGCCACAAGAGAGAGCAACCAACAATGGCTTCTTCTTCTTCTTCTTCTCCACTCATTGCTCTTCTTTTGATCTCTTTTCTTCTGTTGGGTTCTCATTTAACTGTTTTAGAGGCACAAACCTCTCCTCCCTTGGTGAAGGGACTTTCATGGAATTACTACCAATCTAACTGTCCTAAGGTGGAAACTATTGTTAGGAACCAACTAAAGAAGGTGTTTAAGAGAGATATTGGACTTGCCGCTGCTTTGCTTCGTCTCCACTTTCATGACTGTTTTGTTCAGGTTTCGTTCTCTCTCTCTCTCTCTCTCTCTCTCTCCCCCCCCCCCCTTCCTTTTTTGAGAACTTCTATTAACACACAACAAGTTTTTCTTATAACACACAACTCTACGCATAGACGACATTGTGATTTCAAAAGTTTTTCTTATAACACACTACTCTACGCATAGATGACAGTGTGATTTCAAAAGTTTGGTGAAGTAAAAGTTAGTGTCCCAATAGAATCTCTCTATGTGGTTATTCTTACTATAAATGTATGATGAGATAATTAATTGTGATGTGTAGGGATGCGAGGCTTCAGTGTTGCTTGAAGGGTCGGCCAGTGGTCCGAGTGAGAGGGAAGCACCACCAAACTTGAAACTTAGAAAAGAAGCGTTTAAGGTGATTAACGACCTTCTTGAACGTGTCCATAAGACTTGTGGGCATATAGTCTCCTGCTCTGACATCCTTGCTCTTGCTGCTCGCGACTCCATTTTCCTGGTAAAAAAACCCCAACAACAAACCCTCTCTCTATTTCTCTCTTGTAAAAATGCTTTGGATCACCAATCGATTTCAAACTCAATGGGTGGGCCCACCGAGTAGACATGCAAATAAAGCAAGTAGAGGCCAGGGTCTCCCTCCAAAAAGAGAGATCTTGAGTTCAAACTCCCTCGTTGACGACCCACAAAAATTTATCCCAACTAATCTGGTATCAAGGGTGGGACTAGGATTTTCTTGTAGTGGGGGCAAACTATGGTCAGTTGTATAGTTGAAGAACTTGAAGATGAAAGATTTTAGGGAGAAATTCAAAGATTTTTGGTTAGAAGTTGAAGAAAAAGATATCTAGGTCATTTCCGATTAGTATATGGGAAGGTCTGGTCAAGAGGCAATGTCATCAATGAAAAATTGAAAGGGGGAGGGACAAAACTTGGAGGGAGGTGAGGGTGTGGGGGCAAATGGGGAGAGAGGTGAGGGAGTGGCATGGGGACAAATGGGGCATGTAATTAGTTGAAAATATAGGGGTGTCTCAAAGTTCTATGAGGGTAATTGCCCCCACTAGCTCCTTATTAACTCTGCCCCTATCTGGTATGTACTTGTGAGGTATTGCACGTATACAAGGGATTTGGGCAAGATGTGGTGCTTTAAGAGGCTAGTTGCCTCACCAATGCTAATTGGGCCTAAGGTCCGGACCACCCCTCATAATAAATAAACAAAGAAAAAAATAATAAGAAAAGAAAAGAGACGTGCGTATGGTAAGTGGCATCAAAGCATTTTAAACTTTGACACAATTGTCTCTAGTCTAGCAAAGTAAAAGTCTTTAACCTTTTTACGTAATGGCAAACTTTGCACTACATGATAGAAATTATCAAAGAATTTTTTTTTTCAATTTTTTTTATTTGTTAGAAGAATTATTTGTATCAACTCTTAAATGAGGATTTAGAAGTTAAATATTTTTAATTAAAAAAGAATCATGATAAACTGACACTCTTGATACACAAAAATTATATATCTTTTTCTTCAGGTACACAAGGAGAAAGATCTATGATTATGTACACATGCCAAATCAAGACCGTAGTAAGAGCGCCAATTTCGTCTTAAAAAAATAGGTTGTGATAGTATGACTCGCGAGGTGGCATACTCAATCAACTCCCTGACGTGAAAAGTTTGGGAATCATTGATCTGTACGCATTGGGATATACAGTTCCCTCGGGATACACTTTTTTATGGGGAAGTGCATTCGTGTATCCTGATACGTACAACTCTACAATTTCCAAACTTGTCATGTCAGAAAGTCGATTGAGTATGCTACCTAGCAAATAATATTATCAGGACTCGAAACAAATTGTCTTTCTTAAATTTAAAATAAGATAGATTCTATTGGCACACCAACTATTATGTATAACACACCAATCCTTTTGAAATTAAAGGATTGCTGGTGTAAATTGGCATGTTATAAGTAAAAGTTGATCTGCCAAGAGAAGTTCTCTATAACAATTGCCTATATTTTCAGGTATTGAATATTTTTAGAGTCGGCTTTGATTTCAAGAGTCCTAAACCCGAAACTAAAACCAATAAGAAACAAAACCAATGTTTTATTTAGGTCACACACACATACACATATAAGCCAAAATTGAGGTAAAGTAAGTTTGTCACCTAAGATACATTTTCTAGTAATCAATGACAGAGTGTTACAATCAGAATACAATGTTGAATTCGACTCATAACTCAAAACTTTGCTAGAGAATCAGCCTAAGATACATTTTCTAGTAATCAATGACAGAGTGTTACAATCAGAATACAATGTTGAATTCGACTCATAACTCAAAACTTTGCTAGAGAATCAGCTATCGAATTTTTTCCCTCCATATGTGTTGCACCCTCCAGATAAGAGAAGGAAAATGGCAAGGAAATTAAAACTTTGGAAAAAATGGAAATGACAAGAAAGAAACGAGAAAAAGAGGAAAAATGATAAATATAAAAATAAAAATATATCTTAAAATTAAGAAATAATAAAATACATATAATACATTAAACATTTATTCTAAGTTTCTAATATATTTTTTAGTAAAAATAATACTATTGAATATCTAATGCATGACAACAATTTTCACACATAATTATACATTTTATGATGTTAAAAAAATTTAACCATCAACATAATTTCTTAGAAGACTGACATTTGAAAAAAAATTAAAAATCATAACATCAAGACATTATCATCAAATCCCACATTAAACAACATTGATAGATCAAATTACTATTAATCATAAGACTATAAAAATTAGTCATATATTTATAAATAAATAAGTTAAGTTTTTTTTTTTTTTTTGAATATGTTTAAAACGTAAAAGCGTGTCATTTTATAAGACACTTTTTTTTATTATCGTTTAATAATCAGAATTACACAACACATTTTAAACGATATTTAAAAAAAAAAAAAACAGAGTATGCTGACACCCCTGGGAAAAATATTGGGTGCTTCAATTCCAATGCTCCATTAACCGAGTAAGTGAAGCACCCAATATGCTGACACCCCTAGGAAAATAAATGTTTTCTAACAATTACTTAGGAATCAATATATATATTTCTTAGAGTGACGATCCAGAATGGTGGCTTTGGAAAATAAAGTTAATAAACACGTTGGGCAGCGTGCACAATTTTGTTAGGATCCCGATGTTTTTTAAACACCAAATAAGGCGTGCCACATAGACACCATTCCTATTTTATAGTATCAGGACATCCAATTGGATCATGAGTGGTCCTCCCATCTCAACATACATTTTTGGACTATAAATATAATTTTTCCACAATTAATTACTTTCATCTCATGCAGTCTGGTGGTCCAGACTACCGAGTACCTTTGGGCAGGCGTGATTCACTCAATTTTGCAACCAGAGAAGAAACACTGGCAAACCTCCCTGGACCCTTTCAAACACAAGTTTCCTTCTTACTTCTCTTGCTTCCAAAAACTTCAATGCAACCGATGTCGTGGCACTCTCTGGTACCCACACCATCGGTATCGGACATTGCCCTTCATTTGCCCAACGCTTGTACCCCAGTCAGGACCCTACCATGGACCCAACCTTCGCCAATCGCCTCAAAACCATTTGCCCTACGACCAACTCCACTAACTTCACCTACCTAGATATTCGAACGCCAAGCTTGTTCGACAACAAGTATTATGTTGATCTCACGAATGGACAAGGGTTGTTTACGTCAGACCAAGATTTGTACACGGACATGAGGACGAGACCTATTGTTACAAGCTTTGCTATGAACCAAACGTTGTTTTTCGAGAAGTTGGTGGTGTCGATGATTAAGATGAGTCAGATGCAGGTGTTAACCGGTATAGAAGGAGAGATACGTGGGAATTGCTCTCTGAGAAACTCGCAATATGGCACATAATTGCATTTTGTGGTACAAGGGGACGGGGAGAATGCAAATGGAGCTTTTTAAATTTAGCTGTTGTAAGTTTGAGTTTAATCAATAAATTTTTTGTGAAATAAAGGTAGGAAAATGCTGGAATGACACAAACAGAGAAACAAAGGTGTCAACAATGGTGCGGCGGCATGTAAATAATCGTAGATGTTTTTTACTTGTATCTTGTGGAAAAACATTTATGGTAATGTGCACGGCACCACATCATTTTGTCATCTGTGTGTCCCCTTGTGTCACCCTATGGTTTGTCATAGAAAAAAGTACCAAAACAGTCATGCCGCAGATTAAAATTACTGGTCCGCCACCATGTTTTTTAAATAGAGCCATGATAACCTGACTCTTCCACGTGGCATACTCAAAATAATCTCCTAACGTGGCATGTGCTAGAACCATGGATATACAGCTGCATATCCCCATAAATTAATACAGTTGTGTATCCTGATGAAAGAAAGTTTATGATTCTGACAAATGCCAAGTCAGGAGAGAGTATTTTAAATATGTCACGTGTGGGTGTTAGATCATCATTACTCTTTTAAAGATGAGTCGTGATTTTCTAAATCCCCTCGGACAAACTCCCGGCCCCCAAGCTCTCTTGATGTAACTGTGCAAAGAACCACAGATTTTATCCTTTGGATACACAATTACACATTCTCATAAATATGTGCAGTTTTGTATCCGAGAAAAAAAATCTATGGTTCTATGCACACACACTTAGAGAGTTTTATCATTATTCTTTAAATATTTATCAAAAGAGTTGTGCACCTGTTTTTATTTATTTATTTAGAGATTCTATTGCCACACCAACTTTTGCTAGCGCTGCCCCAATTCATATGTAAATTGCCAAAGAAATTGCACAATCTTGGGGTGGTGTTAACAAAAGTTGGTGTGGTAATAAAAACTCTATTTTTTTTTTCCAAAATGGATGCTAGTGTACAGATGTCACTTTTTTTAGCCTTGTGAACCTGAAACTGAAGATCATATTTTTACAAAATGTGAAAAATTTAGAACAACATTAAGAGTTCCCTTTAGGTTGGAAATAAGGGTATAAAGGTAAATACATTTAAATATGTATTCTTAATAATTTGGGGAAAAAATCTGTTTAAAAATTCTATGAATTTCGGAGAAAAAATGTTTCAAACAAAGTTAAAATGGTTAACTCTTTCTATAGTGGAGATAGTCGCACGTAATGATAGATCACGGCTACATTATTAAAAGCTTGTGGTAAGAATGGGTTTCTTTCTATTGCTGGTGTAGATAAGGCCTATGTTATAGAGTATATAACTTCGATCACAGGGATCAATCTCTAGTACCATAGCTTCTTAATAATTTTTTAAAGCATCCACATAATTTCCTTCGGATTGAGCACAGCTTGTTGCTACTTTGATTTCAAAAGGTAACTGACATTGTCATTTCAATTACTTCATCCATAAACCTTTTTTTATTATTTGAAAAAAGCGGTACACTCTAAAAAAAAAAATCAAAGATATTAAGCTTGCGTTGTGTAATCAGTTACACCGAGTAGTGATGGGAAAGGGCCTAGTCTGGTTCCCGACTGAGCTAGAGAACCGGGAAGGCTTCAATTCTTCCTTCCTCTCTATTTGATTTGCTTCCTTTGGAGTTTGAGCTTAACCATCTCTTCCATCTAATCTAAAGTTATAGTAGATACCTATTTGGTAAAAATAAATAAATACCAAAATGGGGATGATAAATTCCATAACTGGTGCATTGCCCTTCTAATAAATATTTCGAAAGAGTCGTGATTTTCTAACACCCCCTCTGACACATGCCCCCCCCTAATGTGGCATGGGCTAGAACCATAGATTTTTCCCTCGGGGTACATAGCCGTGCTTCGCATAAAGATGTGCAGTTGTGTGTCCCAAGGAAAAGAATCTATGGTTCTAGCACATGCCACACAAGGAGAGTATGGGGACGTGTGTTAGAAGGGGGCATTAGAAAATCATTATTCATTTCGAAAACGATAGTTGGGCCAGTAAGTTCCACAAAATACTTTGAGGTTTAAGTAAAATACCCTTTATTATATGTGTGCTTATAATCTTTACAATTTGAAAATTGTAAACTATTTTTAAAAGAATAATAGGAATTTAATGTTACTTAATGAGAGTGTTAACCTGTTAAATCAAGTGCAAATTGTGAGAGAGTTTTTGCTCACAGAAAAGTCAATTTAGAATTTCAATATCCCAGATGAGGGATGATCGTAGGAAGCATTACGAGGGTAATTATGTAAATTGGGGATGCCATCAATGCATGCGAGTTTGTGTGATTGATTTGTTTAGGGTTCTCTGAAATCCTAAATTGACTTTTCTGTGACCAATTTTTTCTCAAAAATGACTAAATCTCATCAATATTTTTGACTTAATACTCTCAATTTTTAACAACAAATCCCCATTGTAGAGGAAATAAGTCAAGGCAGTAGAATATTTAGGGATTAACATAAAATGCATCCCAGGAATCGTGAACTCATGGTTAGGGATGATGCTCTCAATTAGATAGACGATTGAAATCCTAGTTAGGGATTCCCAAGAAAATGTATTGAAGATTCATGGATTATTGTAACATCTTTACCCTCCACCTTCAAAGTTTTGTCTTTTTCAACATTCAAATATCAAGGTGAAGATAAGGGTTTTAGAGAAGTTGAAGATTATGGGTTTTGTTCAAAAAAACCAAGAACATATTTCATATATGTATTTATTCGAATTGAATCTCTACCAATTAATAACGAATCCGAAATTTGTTACTATGCTTATCCCCACAAAATGAAGAAAGATTAGACTACTTGGACTAGGACCAAAAACAACTACTCACAAAAAGAAATGTGCATTTAACATGCATCAAGCTCTAACGAGTCTAACTTAACCATTGAGTGTTGGGCATAGTGACTAGGGCTCCTTCCCAAAAGAGAGGTCTTGAATTCAAGCTCCCTTGTTGGCTTCCCGAGGGATTTATCCTGTCTTGCGGGGGGGAGTGAATCATATCCTTTGCATTACATTTTCCCTACAGTAGTTTGGGATGATTGAGATATTGCCACGTCAACAAAACTTTAAATCCGTACCATTTAAACGTAGGAGTTTAGTGACCATTTGTTTTTAAAACCTTTAATCGTGGTTTTGAAAAGTTTTTTTTTTTTTGTTTTTTTGTTTGTTTTTATTATAGAATCTGATCTATGCTTCTAGATCTAGAGGATTTTGGTGTTATTGATCTTCGAAGTGACTCAATCAAGGCTGTAGAAACATCATTATATGGAGCTGTAGGACAAATGTACTACAAAAGATCTCCCCTTGCTTGGTATGTGGGTTGGTGGGGTATTTCATGTACGGGGGGATTGGAATGAGATATGCTACTCAAAGCGGCCAGTTACCTCACCCTTGCTAATTAGGCCTAAGGGTCTAGGCACCCCGGCATGTCTTAAAAAAAACATAGTCTACCATAAAAGAATATTTACTTTTTGTATTTGAAACTTGAATACTAGATCCCAATAATGTATGTCTATATATATATCTTGAAGATAGATCTCAAACGAATCCTAGGCTTCAATGTGGATTGATGACGATATTTTGTGCTCAATGATGACGATATGGTTGTAGTAAGAGAAATGTTGGGGTGACATTGGGATTTAATGTGATTCTTACATTTCTGATGTGGAGGTGTGCACATAACCGTAGATGCTTTTTTTCTCGTATCTCGATAAACACATCTATGACTATGTGCGTACCTCCACGTCAGAAATGTGAGAATCACAATAAATGCCAATATTACCCTAGGATTTTCCTTATAGTAAAGGCTCAAAATAAAATATCAAGAAACTACACAAATTTCATATTCCCTTCAAAAGAGTCCTCTGACGATCATATAGACCATCAAAATTGAATATACTGGAGTTAAAAAAAAAAAAAAACTCAAATGACCTTAGAAGTTGAGATTTACAAATTATGAGGAGAAAAATCAAGGAACTTTGCTAGAAATTAAAGAGGAGGATATTTATGTCATTTTAGTTAATCTCTCATAGAAGACCTTGATCACCTTTACGTCATAAAAAATATAGAAGGGTCCAAGTAAGTTGAATTGTTGGTAGAAAGTTATCGACAAGTGCCTCTCCATTCATAGTCATCTAAGCTACCGCCACCACGTGTTTGGCCTCTGACTATAAATCAGTCAGCCCTTCTCTTTTGTTAGGCAAGGCAAGCAAGAGCCAACAGAGAGCAACAATGGCTTCTTATTCTTCTTCACTCATTTCTCTTGTTTTGATCTTTACTCTTCTGTTGGGTTCTCATTTATCTGTGCTAGAGGCACAAACCTCTCTTCCCTTGAAAAAGGGACTTTCTTGGAAATACTACAAACATAACTGTCCTAAGGTGGAAACTATTGTTAGGGATCACTTAAAGAAGGTGTTTAAGAAAGATATTGGACTTGCTGCTGCTTTGCTTCGTCTCCACTTTCATGACTGCTTTGTTCAGGTTATTGTTAACGTGCGCCTTTCTTTGGCTATTTTGTGACTTTTGTCTAGCTGGAACTAACATGCGCTGATGATGATTCTGGACTCTGGAGTTCCTATATGAAAACCCACGATAGAAAATATCCCAAAACTGGTTAAATACATTGACGTCTCTCTCTCTCTCACACACCCACACTGACACCCAGCACACACCCACACTGACACCACACAGACTCACTGAGTATATATGTGATGTATGATAGAGTTTTAATTGCGATTTGTAGGGATGCGATGGTTCAGTATTGCTTGATGGGTCAATGAGTGGTCCGAGTGAGAAGGATGCAGCACCAAACTTGACACTAAGGAAAGAAGCATTTAAGGTGATTAACGATCTTCGTGAACGTGTCCATAAGACTTGTGGGCAAATCGTCTCCTGCTCTGACATCCTTGCTCTTGCCGCACGTGACTCCATTTTCCTGGTAAAACCCAATCACCATCTCTCTCTCCAACTGACATTTATACTAAGTGGCATCAAACGATTGGACCGTAAAGTAAGAGAGATTTATCCGGCAGACCCAACTGTTGCATTTTTATTAAAAAAACTCTCAAAACCTCAGTTTATCAAGTTGGTTACCGACCCATGTTATAAAATTTAAATTTATGATGTTAATTGGTTACTTTACATAGTTTGTTACCGACCTACGTTATACCTTGGAGTGAGTTTTAACCGAATCAATTTGTGGAATCTAAAAACGTGATCTGATGTAAGAGGATTATAGAGGACAAAATTATAAGAAATTTGAAGGAAAAAAAAAAGTTTTCACTCAAATATTAATTTTAATTTTAAATTTAGGAGTTTGGTAGCCATCCATTTTCAACACCTACGATCAAGCTTAAAAAGATTTTATTTATTTATTTATTTTCTTTTGAATTTGAATTTTTCTATGAAATCTAAAAGGACTGTCATTGGATTGCTAATTTGATTATCCGTATGGGTTCGAAGACCCTTAGTAAGATTTGAAATCTCACTAAGTACTTGGTAGCATGATTTATAAAGTAAGATTTGTTTAAGTAACAAACTTAATAACGTAAGGGAGTTTTAATAGTAAAATTGCAACAGAAAAGTCTACTCGATAAATCTCTCTTAAAGTAAAACTTTAAGTAAACACGACAAAATTTTCTTTGAATAGTTGTCGACTTTATAAAAGTACAAATTTCAAGAGTAAGACCAGCCTTACTAGTTTAGTAAGATTTCAAATCTTGCTAAGGGTGGTCATTGAACATCCAAAAACATGATCCAAATCCACAATGCCACGGGGATGTACAGAAAAAAAAATTTATAAACTTAAAAAACAATTTATTTTTCACCACTGTTAAAATTTAATTCTAAATTTGAGAGTTTGGTGAGAGTTGAGTAGCCAATTTGGGAGTTAGGTGAGAGTTCAAGTGCTGTTCATTATCAAAATCTTGGATCAAGCAAAAAAAAATCATGTTTTTGAAAATCCAAGTTAGCATAGAAAGTGTTTTTAAAATTTTAATGCTTAAACATTTTTGGGTTGAGACATTATATTGCCACATCAACTTTTACTAAGAGCAGCCCAATTCCTCGGATATCAAAATAATTTAGCACACAACTTGAGGGTGCTATTAGTAAAAAATTGTGTGGCAATAGAAATTCTGATTCTTTATGTCAAGCTCGTTTGAAGAATCAGAAGGGACTTCAAAGATGGATACCTTAAAGAGTGTTCATCTTACTACCGTGAAAAAGGACTTAGATTATGTGGCTAGATTTTAGGGGTTTGACTAGGATCAAAAAATGTTATAGCATCTTCGCCTCCGTATGCTTTTGGCATCATGATGACATTAACGGCAGAGCCGTCATGTTCACACATCATGATTGACAATATGTGGCCCTGTTGGAGTCCTTGAGATGTGTAGTTAGAAAATGCCTATCAATAAAAAGAAAAAAGATGTTTCCACTCTCACGAAAGGGAAGAAGATGATGACGGTAAATGATCCAAAGTTTTAATCCTTTATTGGATCTCAAAGAAGATGGCTGAGAGCTATCAAACCATCGGTTGGGATGGGAGGAAAAATGTTAGGTTCTCAAGGATCAATTGATATTTTCATAATAATCAACAAGTGATTTTTTAATCACAGTCCAACAGTCCTTTGACATGTGACACGAACGACATCAGCAATAGAGATAAATTTTCTCTCTTACCCGTATATCCTTTGCTCATACGTTTATTTTTTAAGATTTCAAATCTTAAAAAAGGTCGTTCGACTCATATTGACGATCCAACAACACAACCTTCAAGATTTCATGAAAATATTCATATTAAAAAAAATAATTTTTTAACTTGATCCAAGGTGTTGAATATGAATGACTATCGAGCACCCAAATTTAAAAATAAAATTCAACGAAGAAAAATAATTATTTTTTTAATAAGGAATGCTAATGTCCAAAACCTTATGAGGATATTAGCATTTTCAAACACTTTTTTTTTCAATAATATCCTTATATTATTTGTCTTTTACTAAAAAAGATAAGGGCATATTGATCTTTTTATATAATAATGTTTATTTAAATAATAAATACTTGTCTCTCACATAATAAATGTTAAGAGAATTTAATCTTCAAAATTAAATGTCTTACTTGCAATAAATGATTAGGCAATGAATGCAAACAAACATTTATTATGTAAAAAACTAATATACCCTTATTTTTTCACTAAAATACAAAACAAATAAACATATTATTGGAAATCAATAGTTGGAGAATGCTAACATCTCAATGAGATCTTGGATGTTGGCAGTCCCCTTTTTTAATTTGCTTTATTTTTTTAAGTTCATATAATTTTGTCTTCTATAATCTCATTTCATCGGATCATGTTTTTGAATGTCACAAGGTGATCAAATAAAAAAAAATTCTTTTTTCACTATGGACAGGAAAGTGAAACTTTCTCTCTCATTGTTGATTTCATTTGCACCACATGTCAAACGATTATTGGGATGTGAGCAAAAAATCACTCATAATCAACCATCATTTGTGGATTGTAAAATAATTTTCTCTAACAAATTCATTTCATCTCACGTAGTCTGGTGGTCCGGTATACCGTGTCCCTTTGGGTAGGCGTGATGGACTCAATTTCGCAACCCTCAAAGAAACATTACAAAACCTCCCTCCTCCCTTTGCGAACACAACTTTCCTTCTCACTTCCCTCGCAAACAAGAGCTTCGATGCAACCGATGTCGTGGCACTCTCTGGTGGCCACACCATTGGTATAGGGCACTGCACCTCTTTCACCCAACGCCTATACCCCACACAAGATCCTACCATGGACCCTACCTTCGCCAATATTCTTAAAGCTATTTGCCCTACACCCAACTCCACTAACACAACTGTACTTGATATCCGTACACCAATCTTGTTTGATAACAAGTATTATGTTGATTTGATGAATCGACAAGGGTTGTTTACATCGGACCAAGATTTGTACACGGACAAGAGGACAAGACCTATTGTTATGAGCTTTGCTGTGAACCAAACATTGTTTTTTGAGAAGTTGGTGGTGTCGATGATTAAGATGAGTCAATTGCACGTGTTAACTGGTGGAGAAGGAGAGATACGTGGGAATTGCTCTACGAGAAACCCTAGTGGCACATACTTGTACTCTGTGGTGGATGGGGAGAATGTTGTGTTTTGAATTTTGATGCTTTTCGTGTGAAATAAAAAAGTGGTTTATAATAAATTGGATGGTAATCGTACCAAAATGGCATGCATGATGAGGCCAAAATTACTGGTCCAAAGCCATATTTTGAAAGGAAAATGCTTAATTAACATTAAAATGGACATCCATCGTCACATTGCTGATGTGGATGTATGTACGGAACCATAGATGCTCTTCATCGAGATATGGGTGAAAAGCATCTATGATTATTCGTGCACATCACTCTCCCCAAGTGGCTGTGCATAGAACCATAGATTTTTGGCACAGAAACTAAGAGGAAATTTTTTTCACACTTTAACCAAAATGTTTTAATGTTCAAAATGTAATTTACCATTTGTGAAAATAAAATGAAGAATAATGCTAAAGTGACCTTAAGCTGGAATCTCATATCGCACTTCTTGACGTGAAAGTGGATAGGAACCATAGATTTTTTTTATAAATGATTTTTTATTGCAAACTTGCTTGATACTATCATAGAAGGATGCAAATCTGTGAAGTTGATTACCTCATAAATGACTTTTGGGACCAAGTATCCAAAGGGGCAAACAAGCATCCAATGCCACCAAATGTCCAGTTTTTCGCTGATTTGCAATCACATCAAGCGAGGCTGAATCTCTTTTGCACTTTATAAGCATAGATAAAAAGGGAAAAAAAACAGGGGAAATTAAAATGGAAATAAGAACACCTCAAAAAAACAAAGGCGTAGGTGGATAAAGTAAGAATGGGATTGGAAAGAATCCAGATCCTCAACTCCTAAGGTGTGAATTCACTCATTTTCAACTTCAAAGTTACAAACCCAATTCCTTCAAATTCATTGATGTTGCACGCCCCCAATTACTAAAACTTGGTGTAGCAATAGAATCTCTCTTCATTTTTCACCTTTTGTAGCATTACAAGTTTTATGCTAAAGGTCATGTGTCTAATATCTAAGTAGGTCAGATCACCAATGAAAAAACTGAATTGATGTGAATTATACAATTCCATCTTAGATAGTAATAGATTGTATATATATTCAAATAACGATGCAATATAGTTATTGATCCAAAATATTAATCTTTCAAATATGGGATCAACTCATAAAAAAAAACTAATCAAACACCAATATTCAGAGTTATGGAGCCAATCATATATGATATAAATAAAGAATTACTAGAGGACACATTATCAGTGTGTATGACATAAGGTTCTATTTTACACACACTTATACAAAGATCTCAAAAATAAAGAAGGTAATCGTATTTGCTTGGATGCCAAAATGAAACCTGTGGTAGCATCCTTTAGTGATTGGAAAAATATAATGGAGCATTAGAGAAAATCTCTTAACTTCAGAACGCAGCACATATAATAATCCACCATAAATTCACACTGATAGAGAATGTGAAACACCAACACCATGTAGATTAAGAGAAAAAAGACAGAAAGAAGGAAAGCTATGAGGTCACAACTATGTCATATTTAAAGTAATTCAACTACAATTTAAGGCACTGACCTTGGACTCCAATCATATTTAAAATATTTGGCACAAAAACTAATTAAGGCCATAAATAAAATTAATCTCTTCTTTGAGCGAGTCCTTGGTGCTTGGAATCCATTGGGTGCAATTGACAACTGCTTTCCCTGTGCCCAGGAAGTGTAGTCAAAATTTCAGCTTTCTGCGGACAAAAAAAAATAAAAATTCTTTAAACATGTCCACAAAGGAAGGAAATATTCTGATTTTTAATCTGAACCCTACAAGTATAGTGAAGAGTGGGACTTACCAGTCAATTTTGGATTTCAATTACTTTCGTTTGATGATGTATTCCCGAGGGACCAATCCTCCATCATCGGACAAATGTTGAAAAGCTGTTACAGTAGGAATATGTTGGATCATCCAATGGTCCTCTCCTTGATCTCCTTCTTCTACTATTTCACCTTCACGATACTGGCAACGCAACCTCTTGATGAAGTCTTCCGGCATGTTGACCATTCTCAAATCACAAAGGGATTTGAGATGTTGAAAGCCATGGGGAAGCTTCTTCAACTTTGGGCAATCTGTTATATAAAGTTCTTTTAAGGATGGCATCATCCCCTCCTCTATCTCACTCAATTCCTCCAGCTCAGGCAAACCCCATATCCCTAAGTATTTCAGTTTTGGAAAACTTAATTGTCGTCCCTCATTGCTGCTGCTGCTAGTGCCACCCCAACCAATCTGCCTTCCCAAGTAACTTTTCTCAAATACAAAAAGTACTTCCAAATTGGGCAATTGTGCGAAGGTGTTAATTGGGTCTTCCATTAAATTGTTCTTCCATAATTTAATTCTCCGTAGGCATTTCAGAAAGCGTGTCCACTTCGGTAAGTGCCCTTCCTTCATAACCCCATATAATTCCAATTTTTCAAGATGGAGATGGAAGGGAGGTGCTAATGACATATTGGTTTCCAAATCAAGGATGTCTTCGTCACTGGATGACCATATTGCCAAAGAGCGAAGGTATTGCATCTTCTGGACGGCATTACGAAGCCTTACACGACATTCTTCTTTGACTTGAAGGAGCTTTAATTTCCGGAGCTGGGTTAAGTAACGTAGTTGACTTACTAAGTTTTCATCAAGGACCACCCAGCCTAGTGTCTGCAAGTTACTTGAGTTGCTTCCCCTTCCCCTTCCCAATGTAGACAATCTCACATGTTTTGGCCAAAAACTAAAGAGAAGATGCCTTAGTTGTGGATACACTAGCAAACTTTCCACCTTTGTATCACGAGCATCTAAAGTTTGTAAGTTGTATAGCTTATGCAATGAATCTGGAAGTTCATTCACCCATGTTCCCCTCACACTTAAATAACGCAAGTGAATCAACTGAACAACCACCTTACTAGGCAAATCTTTGATCTTTGTTCCTGACAAATCCAACACCCGCAACCAATTCATGCTCTTGAATACCGTCAATGGAAAAAACTTGTCAACAGAAAATGTTAGAAAGGAGCGGGTTTCTACACTAAATGTGTTTGATGGAATGCTATCTGAACTATTCCCAACTGCTACTACGCGACGTTGCCCCTCAACAGCTCTGGTATTGCTTTGCTTTGTGAAAACCACACCAAATTCTTCCTTCTTAATTATGTGAATGGCAATGTCACGCATCAGGTCGTGCATTCTACAAGCTGTTAGACCGACATTGTATACCTGGTTATCAGCTTGCAACATGCTTCTATCAATGAGCTGAACAAGGTACCCATGTGCAACCTCCTCAAGTGTTTTCCGAGGTTGATCTTCTATAAAACCTTCGGCCACCCACAAACGGATCAATCTTGAAGTCTTGATTCGATAATCTTCCGGAAACATTCCACAATACAAGAAACAATACTTTAGATGATGAGGTAAATAATTATAGCTTGTTAACAACACTCGATTAAGTCTTTCAAGATCTTGATTATTACTCAGTTCCCAATCGAGATTTTCAAGTACGTCATTCCATTCTAACTCGTTAATTCCCTTTTTTGACATGAGACCACCGATTACGACAATTGCCAATGGCAATCCGCCACACCTTTTCACAGCTTCCTTTCCGATTTGCTCCAAGTGTTGTGGACAATAATTCAAGAGAGATTCATTCTTGAATGCTTGTTTACAAAAGAGACTCCAAGCCAATTCATGGGGTAATGGCTCAACTTGGTGAAGGTAGCAAGTCTCCCCTATAGGAGAAGCTACACCCAATATGCGGGTCGTGAAGATAACCCTACCACCACTTTCATGCGGTAATGCATATTTAACAGCTTCCCAAGCATTAAGATCCCAAATATCATCAAGGATGAGAACATACCTCTTCCCTTGCAAATAATTGTACATCGTTTCCCGCAACTTGTCCAGTCCCATCGTCTCCACTTCATTAGGACTTACCTCATTCCTACTTTTATAAAATTCTCGAACCATTCCTTTCAGCAACACCCTTACTTGGAAATCTTGGGACACAGATACCCAAGCTTTACATTCAAATTCCCCTCCGGATATGCTCTTGTAGACTTTCTTGACGAGTGTCGTCTTTCCGGATCCACCCATGCCGACAACTGAAACTATTGATCGTCGATGCTCCTCTTCTTCTTTTAACAGCCACCCTCGTAACTTATTCACATCTTGATCGATCCCGACAATATCATCTTCTTCCACAAAAGGATTAGACACGCCGTGATCTCCTCCCCTTGTTTCTTCATCTTCTTCAAGGCTTGAATTACTTCCTTGTTCTCTTCGAAAGTTGTAGTGCTGACTCCTCCTAGAGATATCATTGATCTCCTTCCTGATGATTTCAATCTGAGAATGAAATTGACTACGAGCTACCTTCTTCTTGAAGAAACCAAATATGGAAGAAGTATTAAAGTTGATGTGTAGGAATTCCTCAAGAACATCCTCAACTTTGTAGGCTTCATCTCTTACTTGTGCTACCCACTCATTCACCACCTCTTCTCTCACTCTTCTCTTCTCAGCATCCCTTAGAAAGGCCTTCATGGTACGAAGTTCAGAACGTATGAACCTAATATCATCACCAATTCCCACTCCTTGGCTACCAAACTCAGCAACAATTTGTTCGATAACCAAGTCTGTTAATTTGGTGATAACTGCCGATAATAACACTTCTGATGCCATTTCAAATATTCTCTTAGTAGATTCAAGAAAGAGCACAAATCTCAGCAACAAAATATTACTTTGATCTTCAGTGTTGTAGTAGAGCTCAGGAAACTCTCTTAATTATTTGATCTCAAATTAAGCAGAACCACATGTAAATTGGTGATCTGATGAATATAACACCCCCCCCCCCCCTCCCCCCCAACCCCCACCACATGTAAATTGGTGATTTGATGAATATTTGATATCATAACAACCCCCCCCCCCTCCCCTTCAATCCTTCAATGCGTTTTCAAAGTGATGAGATACCCCTTAACCTTCTTTGAAAGACTAATAATTGGATGCAAAAAATGTAAATTTGGTAGTCAATGGATGATTATACCATAGACCTAAGTTCAATTTCCGCCAACACTAGTTATTTCTCATTAAAAATAAATCTAATTATCTATCTAAAAAAAACTAAGAAGAAAGAAGGGTGACGTATCGTAAATGAGTAATGTTGGGGTGACATAGGGATTTATTGTGACTCTCACATTTCTGAAGTCGTAGATGCTTTTTACTCGTATCTCGATGAAAGTCATCTATGACTATCACATCAATGCAGTGAGAATCACAGTGAAAAAGAAAGTTTCCGACGGATTTTCCATCGTAAATCCATTGCTTCTAGATACACAAGCACAAATATTTATGACTTTGTAAGGGGTACGTCATAATTTGAAAATATAAGGGCATCTTAAATATTCAGCAAGACGGATTTTTTTTTTAATTGGTCAGACCAATTGACAAGTCAATACGCGTCTTATTGACAAGTCAATACGCGTCATATTGACTAATGAGATATTCATGGACTTGCTTACCATAAAGCAGTATGATCATCTATATTCTAACCGTTCGATTTTGCTACATCATATACTTAGATCCGTTGGATTTGAGGTTAGTAGGGTAGGGGAAGAGGTGACTTTTCTTCTTAAAGGCTTGACTAACCCATTGTTGTCCAGCTAAGGATGGGCCATGTCAGGCGGTGCATTTCCGATTCGGCTCCTTACGAGTCGACAAGGCCAATGACTCAGTTAATTGATTTAAAGAGCTGTGATGAATGCACGTGCTAAATCATACACGGTTGACGTGGCAAAGGCACATAATCATAGATCTTTTTTTATTTTTTGATACACAAGGAAAGGATATGCGGTTCTCTGCCCTTGTCACATCAGCCGTGTACAAATTACTAATGATTTAACACATGCATTCATCATTATTATTATATAAGGGAAATGTTCAGCACCCTAAGTTTTACCACACACTTTAACAAACGTTTTTTGTCCTACATGGGTTAGAAGTTTTGGAATGGGCTGATTTTTGGTGAGGATGATCTCTATGATTAGAAGATCATCCTCCCCAAAAATCAACCCATTCCGAAATGTTTAGCCCCATGTTTACAATTTGAAAAATCGTGGACCGTCCATTTTTTGTAAATCATTTTTGATGGGGTTAGAAGTTTTGGAATGAGCTGATTTTTGGTGAGGATGATCTCCTCACCATAAAGATCATCTTCACCAAAAATCAGCCCATTCCGAAACTTCTAACCCATGTAGGACAAAACGCGTTTGTTAAAGTGTGTGGTAAAACTTAGGGTGCCGAACGGGACCCATTATATAAATATAAATGAACTTCAATTATTTAAACAAATATGAAAATTTATTATAGAAGAAAATATTTTCTGTAAAAAAACATACTCTAAGTAAAGGTAGTTTGGAAATTTTGATTTCTTGATGAATGGAACCATGGAAATTCATCTGAAAAGAAAGGTGAGATAAGAGATCAAGATTTGACTAAAAAAGGAACGAGTGCCATAGTCATTCTAAACTTTCGATCCCAACATCCAATGCATTCTGAAGATTGCATATCGAAAACAATTAGGTAAAATTCTCAATCCCCAGTGTTAGGTGATGTAAAAGCATGATAGGGTGGGGAAGATGGTAAAATAAGGTAATTTGCATGTTTTCTTATAATTGGGGCATAAAAGAAAATTAATTGTAAAGTATCATTGAGTGCTTCTAACCAAAATGATATTTTATCGTTTTGTAAATATTTTCAAAATGAATGTTAATTAATCATTATCTCTACGTTTTTTTTTATATTGTGACATGCACTACTTTTAACCTATTCAACCTTTTCTTTAATCAGGCATTTTGTACTAATTATGTTAATTTGTTGGTAACTACCAATACTAGAATTTATGCTATTTAATTCTCAAGATTCGTGAGAAAATTAAATTTCAACATTTCCTCATGTGAGGGATAAACTTTAGGAAAAGATAACCAATGTATTTTTATTATATAAATATACTAGAGTTTGACCGTGCCTACAACAAGGATATCCTTTTTGGGTTAAGAGATAAAAGAGGAAAAATAATAATGTTGGAGGAATATTATTGGAAAAATGGTAGAGAAGAAGAAATGTAATGTATACAGTTGAAGGGTATTTTAGAAAGAGAGGTTGGCAAGAAAAACCAAAATTTTAAAAAACATTCTTGGTGTAGACACCCAAATTTGAGCGGGCCCTCGACGCAAAATATCTCAAAAATCGAAAAAATTAGAATGGACTCAAAAGCCCAAACCTACAAAAATCCAACGCATTTTCCATTAATAAATTTCCAATGCTACTTACGTGACCCATGGACCCGAACACCTCACCACCCTCCTACATCCTTAAATTCAATATAAGCCCAAACCCATCTTTATTCTACACTTCTCAACCCAATCTAAATCCATCACCTAAACTCATTGGATCCCTACCCTAATCCAAATCAACTCAACCCAATACTATTCGACCTAAGCCCAATCATTATTTTTAAACCCAAGTCCATTATCATTACTATTCAACCCCCTAACCAATTACCTACCTAAGCCCAACCTACAACCTAAAACCCTATCATTCCCTAATCCAACCCACTACTAAAGTCCAAAACCCAATTCATTACCCAAGTCCAATTCACTACCCAAATCCAATTTAAATCATCCACATTAAACCAATCACCAATTCAACACCAAAAGATGACACATGTCATCACCCCTTTCACCTTCCTCATCTAATCAACCAATCACATCCCTTCCCTCCAAAAATCACCTCAACCCATAGCCCTACCCTAACCTAACCTATTTTTCATTCTCTAACATCATCAACCACCAACATCATAACCCATACCCTACATACTCTAACATATTCCCCATCCTTTAACACCATCAACCACCCCACATCATAACCCATATCTCCTACACCTCAATCCATCACTTTCCCTTAAAACACTCCTACAAAATCACCTCAACCCATACCTCCCACCATCATCACCAAACTAACCTGTAGACATGAAATGTTCACAATGAACCTCAATACTACATTGTTTGGAGTCGCCACCATTCTTTTTTGGAAATGGGTGTGAATGGGCACCCGAATTGATTTTTTGAAAACCATTTTTTCCATGGCATTGTAGTGACTCTCATTTGTTGGAAAGGGCAAGGTCTACCTAAGATCTAGGTAAGGAGGTCCGATTAGAGGATGGGGAAGGTGTTAGGCACCCCATCCTCTCCACCAAAGGTGGTTACCTTGCTTGGCCATTTTATTTTGTAAAAAATTCAAGAAAACAAATATTAAAATGCATGAGAATGTATGGTAAGAGTGGTGTGTGCATTAAGTGGAATATTCCCTTAACAAAGGGTTTTTGATTTTTAACATGACATTAGGGGCATTCTATGGAAAAGAATGACCCATGTAGCCACATTAAATTTATGAATATAAATGTAGGTTTGAACTTTTAGAGAGACTCCATGATGGAGTTCCCTTAAGGCCACAACCATGATGCATGTATGCATGGCTAGAAACTTAGTGTTTCACCCCATCAAGAGGGTGACACATTTCTTCATCATTGCCATGCATAGGTGAGTGTGTGCATTGTGTACAATATGATGCATGAGATTGAGGTGAAAAGGGCTTCAACCCCCATCCTTTCGATCGAACCTTAGTCCAATCTACCGGGGATGGGAGAGGGTATACATTACATCCTAAGGCTTTCTAAAAATAAAATAAAGAGAGGGTTAGAAGAAGAGAATGCAAACTTTGAAATAAGTAAACTACATCTTAAACCCTACCTTGTCCCTTGATGGTGAACTTGGACCTTGAAGAGTAGGCTTGAGAGATGAATGAGATGGTTAAGGGTTGAGTTGAAGTTTAGAAGATGAGAGAATGAGTAGGAATTTTTGTAGAGTTTTAGGTTGAGAGATGGGGGCTTGAGAGCATGAGTTGTTCATGGAAATTGAAGGTATTTATAGAGTTTTTGGAAGACTTTTGGGGATAAAGTGGTCCAACCCTAAAAATGAAGAAAATGGACATGAGATTTAGGTTATTTCTTTTTGAATTTTTCATTTGTATGGGGGTAAAGATGACATTTGTGAAGAAACCCTAAAAGCATGCTTTGATCCTTGGTTTTTTGGTAAATAGAGGTGAGAGAACAAAAGTACTTTTGGGAGGGTGAATGGGGGAGTGACATGTGTAAAGGTGGAGTGGTAGGTAAAAAGTAGATCTTGGTTTATTTGTAAATAACTCATAAAGCAAGGGTGGAAGTGTAGTTTTGAAATGGACCAATGGGAAAACAAAAGTACATTTGGGAGGGTGAATAGGAGGATGACATGTGTAAAGGTGAAGTGGTAGGTGAAAAGTAGACTTTGGTTCATTTGTAAATAACAAATAAAGCAAGGGTGGAAGTGTAGTTTTGAAATGGACCAATGAAAAAATAAAAGCATATTTGGGAGGGTGAATAGGAGGATGACATGTGTAAAGGTGAAGTGGTAGGTGAAAAGTAGACTTTGGTTCATTTGTAAATAACAAATAAAGTAAGGGTAGAAGTATAATTTTGAAATGGACCAATGGGAGAACTCCATGTATGTACTTGAAGATTCCCACCTTTTGAGGGTATAATGGGAAGTTCCCTCACCTTTATGGATTATTACCAAAGACCAAACAACCTTTTTGGTTTGACTAAACCTTTTGAGAAGGGCATTCTTGAGTTTTCACAAAGGAAAAGTTGACCCTCCAATTAGATGATGCATTGGGTATTGGGGGCTTATGAGGTATCAACATGTGTCATCATATAAGGGGTGAGAGAATGGACTTGGGTTTGGGTTTGGGATATGGACTTGGATTTGGATTTGGGTTTGGGTGATGGGCATAGGTTTAAGTGGATTAGGGACAAGGCATGGGCATGCAATGATATGAGATGATGCATGTATGCATGAAAATGATGCAAAATAGCAATGTGGGTCCGTCGAAGAACTTGAGTTCTAAATCGAAATTAATTCGAGAAAATTTGGATTTTCCTATGGGTTCGTGCAAATTGGGGCGTCTACATAACCCATACATTTCTCTCTTATCAACCAACCATCATCACCAATCAATTCTTCTCATCACCACATCAACTCCTCCTTTTTAACACATGTCATCATCTCACTACCCCTCCCAAAAATTCAAACACCTAATCCCTTACATAACTCATTCTCTTAAATCTAAACACCTCACCCTTCAACCAACTTAACACTCATTCTCTAAACAACTCTCTTACACCCCCATCACCCCCATCACCCCCATCAACCATCACTCATTTCATCCCACCAAACACTCTACCCAAATGGATTTGGGTAAGATCCAAACCATTTGGGTTAAAACACAACCCTCATTTTCATTTCAAATTTCACACCCTTCTTCTCTAAAACCCATGTCATTATCCCTTATTCTAATCCTTCATCCCATTATACCCCTAAAATAACCCTCCAACTTTTATAAAAACCCCTCCATTCTCCCCTCCCAAGACCTAATGAAAAATTAAGAAAAATACCTCAAAAAATCACAACTCACCTCAAATCAATCTCTCAACCTTTCTCTCTCAACTCACTACCTCCAACTCTTAACCTTCAATCAAACAAGTCAAGAAAATAAGAGGAGGCTCATCAAGGGGACATCTTTGAAGATAAAAGAAGATCAAGGTGGGTTTGAAAGAGAACACCCCCCAACTTCCCTCTCCTACTCACTCCCTTCTCTACACATTTGCACACACCACAATGATTTAAATCACCAAAGGGCCCTTTCTTCATAAGGGTGCCCTTAATGATTTGAACCTATATCGAAAGCCCCTCACATTTGAGGGCATACATCGAATTTTTTTTGATTTCATTTTCTTTTTATTTTAAAAGATCGACTCCGAGGTTACCACATTACGTGGATGGAGTAGGGTGCCTAACACCTTCCCTACTCCATAAATGGACCCCCTTACCTTTGAATAAAAGGTTGGACTATGCACCTTATCCTATGAGAGTCATCAAAAAATGTCAAAATGACGTTTTTTTTCAAAAAATACAACTTCGGGTGACCATTCACACCCATCTCCGAAAATGAATGGTGGCGACTCCAAAACACCCCAAAGTGGAAGGATGTTTCAAAAATACGAAAATCCCATGCCCACACTTGGCAAGGAAGTGAAGAAGAAAGATAATAAAGTTAAAAGTTATCCTCCAGATATCTCTTACGCTACTCGTAATTATGGAAGTATCAACGTAATTTCAACCCCTTTGCATGTAAGGGATAAAAGAATAGGGTCTACCGTTGTATTTTATTATAGAGTCACCCTAGAGAGTGGCCTCAAGGTTGTACCGCATATCTCACTTTCTTGACGTGGAAATGTGTAGGAACCATAGATGTTTTTTCATCCATATCTCGATGAAAAACATCTGTGGTTCCTACACACTTTCACGTCAAAAAAGTGAGACATGAGGTACAATTTTGAGGTCACTTCAGCTTTATTCTTTCTTATATAAACTAGAGTTTGCTCGTGCCTGTAACATGATCATTCTATTTGGAAATAAAGAAGAGAGATAGTAAAATTGTAAGGGTAGTATTGGAAAAAGGGTAAAAGGATAAAAGTAATATAATTGAATGGATATTCTTAAAAATGGAAGAGAGAAAATGAAATAAATGATGTGTTTGAAGGGCGGAGTTGAACTTTCAAGAGTTCAACTATCGAAAGTTCACACTAAAGGTTGATTAGAACTTCAATGTTTGGTGGATGATGAGAGTTAGGGATGAATACACCTTCAGATATGATTTAATTGCAGTGCAAAGGATTCGAAATAGGGTTTGATGGGTCGAATGAAAACTTTGTCAGATTGAGTTTGGTTCTAGGATTTATTTATCCAAGCGGATTTGATCAAATTAGATTTGGTTCACAAAGTAAAATTTTCGGATTGACAACAATTAAATACTCTGATCCGATATCGAATTGATTCATTGTCAACCCTAGAATAAAGTTAAAATTGTTCATCAAGATTCGTGAGGAGATTAAATCCCAAACCCTACTTATAGGGGATAAAGATTAGGAAGTGAAGTGTTGTGTTTTAGAGTCAGCCTAGTCTTACTAAGTAAGGATTTCATCATTACTAAGGGCCCTTGGGCTCACCTCTTGTTGCTCAAAACATGATCCGATGTTTTAAGTTTGTAGAGGACAAAATTTTATGAATTTTGAAAAGAAAAATTATTTTTCACCGTTGAATTTCATATTTAAGTTTGGGACTTAAGTGAAGGTTCAATAGCTGTCCATTTTCAAAACCTTGGATCTAATTCAAAAGAAATTGTTTTTTTTATTTTTTATTTGAGAGTTTTTCGATGAAATTTAGAGGGCCGTGGTGTTGGATTTTTGACGTGGTTATCGTTTTGAACAAAACAACCCTAAGTAAGGCTCAAAACCTTACTATATTAGTAAGGAAATGGTTCACACTTTGTTTTATTATATCGTTGACAGTGAATGGTGATTTGATCTTCATCAATGTCCATTTTCCAATATCCATAACTGATGCACATCTAAACAGTGAAGTAAGTCTATGATGGAAAGACCCAGGTCAAGGGTTATATCACCGCCCAGGCACTCATCAGTCTCCACTCTCCGAACCATCTCGCGCGTAAAACAGCATTTGAAGACAAATCAAACAAACCTGGAAAAGTCTTGAGTGTTGCTTTTCTCTCCTTCAATGTCTCAACCTCTCCATGTAGAAATCCTCTCAGATGAAGACGAAGAAGAAGAAAAACTCCATGAATCTTCTCCTATAATCTTAAACGTTAAAAGGAGAAGAAATGATGAAGTAATCGGCCCCAATGTTGTGGTTCTCGATGACGATCCAACCCCTAAGAAACCTAATCGGATGGATTCCACACCCTCCTTCGTTCCTGAAACCCCAATTTCACCCGATCTCTTTAAATCTGATGTTTCAATCGTTAAATGCACTGCTGGATTCTCAGATCCTAGAATCGGATCCTCTTACGATGCGGCCGCAGAGAAAAAATTATCTGGTAATTCCTTGTTGTGGAATTCAGACTAAATTTTATTTTATATGTGTTTTTTTATATAAATATTATGGTTGTTATTCCTCATTTTAATTCTGAGTTCTTGAAGGTTAAGGTTTTTACAATTTTTAGGGTTTGTTATAGATCAAATTCAAATGTAGCCCGGGCTATTAACTTGGTTTAAAATAGCAGTTTTTTGCCATTTTGTCTTGATCGAGGTAAACGATTTAACTTGGTTTAAAATTATATATTAGTAAAATTTTCCATAAAAATGGTATGTTAGAAGATGCTCAGTCACATGATCATTTCTACTTAGAAAATAAATATTTAAATCATTAATAAAATTAATTGCTTCTATAAAAAAAAATCACAAAAACCTGGTTGACTCGGATGAATTTTATCAGCATTGCCTATATTTTCTAAATAATGGATGAATCAATGTGAAGGACAATTCACATTGTAAATATCGTGAGCAATCTAATTCTCGGACGATTCTTAAAACCATGTTCTTATCCTATTAATATGTAGTTTTATTTGCACACTGGTGTTGTCATAGAAAATTGATACGGTCCCTTTTGATAGAGGATCCAATGGATTGGCCATGTCTAAGGGTGTTCCTTTATCTATGGCACCCTATTTGCAATTTTTAAAACCTTTTATATGGTAAAATTAAAAAACAACTGTTTGCCACATGGTGGAGGGAGAAAGAGTTCAAATCCACTGGACTCCTTTGGTCCCGCCACTTCAGCTGTTGTGAGCATAGTAACAAAGATTAAAAAATTATTCTTTGGGGGTTCAATCCGGTTAATTCAGATGAATGTGAGAAAATTTCGTAAAAAATCTAGGAAACAATTTATATTTTAGGGTTCCTTACCAAAATCCATCATCTTCATTCTCCCTAAAAACCCCATCTTGTTCTTGACATTTGAATGTTGAAGAAAATAAAATTTTGAAGCTGACAGATAAAAATGTAATAATATTCTACGATTAATTTGTTGATTTAATCGGCAATCCCCTTGTTCTGAGAATTTTAAGAAATTTTGAAAAATTCGGAGAATTTTGTGACTATGGTCGTGAGAACCCTTCCTTTACTGGGAGAGTAGTCTCTTTTGTCACCCGAAGTACTTCTCCTACCTCTATTAATGTATCTGGATGGGTTTGAGCATGGTTATTTTAAAGTAATATTTATCATATTGGCATTACACCAATGTTATTGACTTATCGCATGGCATTGTTGATGATGATGCTATTGAATTGGAATTGTTCTTGCCTTTTGCAGGAATTAGTGGTTTGATATGTTTGGAGTCAGACGATGAGTCTGAAAGTGGTTGTGTGAGGGAAAATTCAAAGGAAGATGGAAACTTGGCTGCTGGTCTTGGTGCAGTGAAGAACTTGGAAATGAGCTCTAGTTTTCTTCCATCTGATTCTTCTCCTTGTAAGATGTTTAAACAATATTGATTTTGAGGGTTCAAATTAATAATTTATGCTATTAGATGGGAATGATTTTTTCTATGAATGTAGTTGAACCAGGTATCCATAATTATAATGAAAATGTAATCACTATGTTTGCCAGGGAATGATAATTCAGCACGAATTCTTCGCGACAGTCCTGTGCATGGTGAATGTTCTTTGGAAAATGCTATGTGTCAGGTAGTTCCTCTGGTTATGTGATGACATCTTTATGTTTTATATGAATGCAGAGATTGGGAACTAGTACTTTATCATAGATTGCAGTTAGGTCTTGGTAATATATAACTCTGCTCATCTTAGTGTATTTCCGTTCTTTTTTTGATAGGTTGCATTTCCGATCATTATCTCGACCCTCCAAAATTCCTGAGGGTACCCAGATCAGCATGACATGACATGGCATGGGCATAAGCATGTGTGTAGTTTTACTAATTATTGACTGACAAGAAATCCATGAAGGGCTTGGGCCCATAACTCAATTGACGTATTGCAATGCAACTTTGAGGTCATGGATTTAAATCCAGTTTACCCATAAAAAAGAAAAGAAATGTATGTACTTACCACAAAAAAAAAAAAAAAAAGACTAACAAGAAGTGCATGTCCATGTGTCGATGCACATAGTTTGGAAGATTGAGAACTGAAATTGTTGATGAGAGCTGGAAACTTCTTTCATGGGACATGAAGTGTTGATTCATGTTTTTTCTTTATTTTTGGGAAAAGATCTTTCAGTTTTTCCTAATCTTTTTGGATAATAATTCATATTTTCACTCACAAAAAAAATATGAATCTTATTGTACAAATTCTTGAATCCTACTCATTTTTTTTAAATGAATCCTACTCACATTTTAATGATCCTATTTGGCCCTAACAACATTACATTTTTCATATGATCTCCTCTTATAGATAGGACTAACAAAATCAAATAGAGTTCTTTATTTTATTGTATTATTATTTGTATTACTTTGTTACTTTATCCCCTTTTTGATTTGATTGATTAATTTCCTTATTTCATTTCTCAATATATTTAATTATTAAAATTTGAAATTAGTCAATTTTATTAGGAAGTTCTCAATAAGAAAAATACTTCTTTTATATTTTTTTACATCTAAATATTATCATATAAAACCTAGGATGTTCGTTTTTGCAACTGTGTGCATCTCCCATTTTATCCATAAGTATCAATGACTTGATGCCAATTTGAATCCTACTCATATTTTAATGATACTATTCAGCTCTAACAACATTAAATCCAACTATTATTGTATAAAACCGTGGATGTTCACTCTAGCAAATCAGTGTATACAAATATCAATGACTTGACAAATTTCTACACAGACACACAATAGTTGTGAAGAAGAAAATGTCACGTTGGAGCATGTAGGGAATGCCATAAAGCAGAAAGATAGAAATGTTGGAGTTGATGCAAAGAAAAACAACCACAAGGATGACACAGTGGCTAGAAAAAGGAAAATGAAGGAAGACAAAGCTCGCTTAGTTGAGGAAAGGAAACTAAAGAGAGAGGTCAGCCTTTCTAAGAACACTACTCTATGTTGGCTGTATTATTTGGTCAAGGTAATCTTACTGACCTAAGATTCTATCATACAGCAAGAGAAGTTGCAAAAGGAAGCTATCAAAGCTGAAGCAATTCGGATGAAAAAACTGCAAAAAGAACAAGACAAGTGGGAGAAAGGGAAGTTTGCTCTAAAATCCATAGTAGCTGAAATTGATGCTAAAGTAGTTGAACTTGGGTCTATTGGAGGTGAGGCACATATTTTGCTCATTGGTTTTTTATTTTTTATTTAGAAATAGACATTTCATATGATTGTATTGTGCATTCTCCATGTTCTGAGCAACTATTTTCTTTCTTAATCCAGGACATCTCCTTTCTAGGTTTGCTGAAAAAGGTCTCAGTTTCCGCATAACATCAAATTCAGTTGAAAGATCAATTATGTGGACAATGACTGTACCAGAAGAAATTTCAGAGGTAGTATAGAGCTGTAAAGTATTTGGCAAGATTTCCGTAGGATTGTGCATTTCCAAATCCTTTCTCTTTTATGAATATTTACTTATTTCATTTTAAAAATGATGCATTTGATGCTTTCTTCATCCATTCATTCATTCTTCTTTCTTTTTTCTTGATAAGTTAATTATCATTTCGAGTTTAGCAAAATGAAAGCTAAGGATTGTTCCAACATACACAGAATGCTGAAATATGCCACTTAGCCTATGAATATGACTGAATTTATAGGCCAAAAAAATTAATCCCAATATAATCCACTAGGTGCAAGGCGTCAAAGCCTTTTGTCATGGCCTAAGCCCTTATACTGGCATCCCAAAATTTTTATCATACATTTATTTATTTATTTTTGAAGATTCAATTATACATTTTTCCATTTAGGTTAACAATGTTTTCGAGGTCTGAAACATTCACCTTAAGTATAACTTCCCCTTTTGCATTGATGTTACTTTGTATTTGTGACTTGTGAGCGTGACAACAATATATTTTAACAATTACATGAAAAAGTTCAACATTGATAATACAAGAGAAGATGTTCTTATATGGAGCTTGTTCCAAACACTTACCCTTTTGCATAGAAATTTATTGGGAGTTGCAATGCATCTCAAGCTTGATGAATGTCGTTCGAGTCACTAATTCTCAAGAAAAAAAAATTTGTGTATTTTTTGCAGCTTTCTTCTAAGGGATCCGAAGTTAAATATCTATTACTTGTATATGAGGCGGATGAATTTTGTAAGCTTATCATCAATGATTCTCTCATGGATCATGTTTCTAGAGTTCAAAGTCGCTATCCATCTTACACAATTTGCTTCGTCACAAATAGGTTAATGGCATATATCAATAAAAGGTAAGACTTTGTTAAGGAAACATTTTTATGGAAATTTGACATTTGTTCTTTCATTATTTTGGAATTGTTTTACCTTATTATATTGCTTCATGTGCATTACAATAATGTCCAATATTGCAAGTTCACATATTTATGTATCCAGATATCTTTGTAGTTTGTGTATTCTTATTAACAAATTAATGGAATTTATATCCCATATGACCCTCCCCTTGTGTTTGGATAGTTTGATAGACAATTATTTTGAAGGTAATACATCTAAATGGTCGATGGTGATTTGGCTTTTAATTGTTGTTCAATCATGAACGACACTTGGTCTTGCTTCAAACGTGATGCACCTCCTTCACAAATTTTATGATTTCTTGGTGAATTTAATGGAGAACAGCAAAAGGGAAAATTGAGTAACAAGGAGCATGAAGGACTTCAAATTTTGTGAATCAGAAGAGCATCCATAGAACCAGCATAGCGAAGATGTAAGTCTAAGGAAGATAAGAGAATCATAAATAAGTATATCCCAGGAAATTTAGGTTAGCCCAATAGAAGATAAAATAAAGGAAAGTTGGTTGAGAGGATTTGGGCATATACAAGGAGGACCTATGAGGAAGACTTTGGTGTAAGTTGAAAGCACTCACTACCTCATTCAATGTTCTTTTTGGTTGTTGTTTCTCTCTTTTAGAACCTTCAACTTGCACATTCCTTCATTGTGCTCAAGATAGAATTTTTTAATGCGAAATATGATTCTTGTTGCTGACCCCATATTTGGGATAAGGCATATATGTTGATGCTACTAGCCTACTACTGTTAATGATGATCTGAGGGGCTAGTAGATCTCCTGTTGAGGTGTTGCTAGATATGCTTGGTCAAATAACTAACTTGGCCATGTGCAATATTAGATAAATTCCTCATGTCTAATAGTTGGGGACTCCAATATTTGGATGTTCCTCAGTAATTTATTCACAGACAGGCATGAAATCATACTAGTTTATATTAAATTTTGGTGGGAGTAAACATAAAAAAAAAACTCCTTTTCAATTTGATTAAATGTTTTTCCAAGACTTAATTAATCTTATGTGAGAGCTGGTTTACGTATATATATTTTAGTGGTAGGTTGGTTATGGTTTCTGAAGGAAATTGTGAACTTTAAAGGAGAAAAAATGTGGGGCTGGGACACTTTGGCAAGATTGACAAGAGTAGTGGACATCCTTTTCAATGATGCTGAAGCCTCACCTCATATAAGCCTTGCGTTCTTTTTACTTTGATTTAAAGTTCAGGATATAGAACAAGTTCCAAAGGATCCTCATACAACATCATACTAAAACCTATATCTATTAAAAATACATAAGATCGATAACCTGTTGTACATGCCATGCTTAGTCAGTAATAATCACGTTTCTTTGTGCTCTCCCACTCCATGGTGTGACGTACATTGACCCAACAACTCATGCTTTATCTGGCTTCTGTTCAGAGGGACTGAGTCTTGCCAATGCAGGTTCTCAAACTCTAAGGGCCACACAGTAGCTAGACTTATGGCATTAAATTCTGACATATTTCCACAAATATATATTGTTAACCAACCAACTACTCCAAAAGATCGATCTGATGGAGAAGGGGAGAACAATGAATATAAGAGGGTCACGGGGTTTGACTGGGGTATGAGACACAAGAGAGTGGAGGAAAATATACACTCAACACTCCCTCTCACCCATAAGGGTGGAAAGATTTGAAACCGTGACCTATACGAACCTAGCGGTCTGATACCATGTTAACCAACCAACTACTCAAAAAGACCGATCTGTTGAAGAAAGGGAGAACAATGAAAATAAGAGGGTTACGGGGCTTGACTGGGGTATTACACACCCGAGAGTGGAGGAAAATATGCACTCAACATATGCTAAAATATTTTCATTTCTACGGTGACCAAAGGAAAGTATTATTGGAATATCCCAAAGTGATCGCTTTGTTATCTTTGTGGATATTTATAAGAAGGGAAAATTTTGGAATGTTGCCAATACAGCAAAAACCGCATGATCAAAGTACAAATGGTCTTCCAAGGTAAAATATGTATAAGACAAGAATAAGACAAGGTGAGTCAAACCTGTGTCAGGCAAGTCCAGGCTGATCCTGAGTCCCATAGGTGTATTGACCTGGGCTGGACGGTCTCAAGTTGGATCTGGCAAACCAACTAGGTATCGATTGATCCCTTAAATTATGTTGATTCCACAATAGTAGGTGAAATTTGTGCCTCTTCTTTCTTGTATTGGAAGTTGGAACCATTTATTTATATTCTATGGTATTGTTACAAACCTGCAATATTTGTGCTTTCTAATGAGAAAGAAGTTGCCAGGACATGAGATGTGGTCTAATCATGCTGAAATGTCTGTGTGTATATGTCTATGTGTTCCTTCAACATCCTTGTATGTTTAGTGAGGGAGGCTGAAATTAGCTCAAGAAAGTGTGGTAAGCATAGTTTGATAGGTCAAACAACAAATCTACACTTAAATAAAGGGTTGTCCATGATATCAGACAGGTACAAGTTGCTTAACACCATGAAACCATGCTAACATTTATATGTTGCATTAATGACTTCTGATTTGGACCTGATTTAACAACTAATTGCTTTGTTAAATAACCATTTTCTCAGCTTGGGCTAAAACATGGATGGTGCCAAGAAGTGCATTGTCCATTTAAGTATTGATCATTGACCATCTCATCTCTGGGAAGAAAATTGTAGATTATCATGTGCAAAAGGAGTGGGGAATTTGTAGATCGATTACTCAATTGCGTTGTAGTGAGAGTGGTGTGTTATTCCTTCTTTTAGCTCTTTGTTTCTGTTGGGCCATGCTGAGAAGATACCTTGGTTGTTGAAGGTTCTCTACATTTCCCATCAGAGGTTGCGTCATATAGTCAATACTCCCTTTCACATTTTATTGAAGAATATGAAAGAAAGGAACTGTCTTATCTTTTATAAGAAAGAGGAAATTGTGTAGTAGACAATTTTGAAGATGAAAGCCTTACTCTACCAGTGATATAGGATTGTAAAAGACTAAAAGGGGCTATTTTTTGAAGGATTTTTTTGTGCGATTCAGTTTTTTTTTTTTATCCAACTGATCCTTTTGGCTATTTTGGGTGTTAGTGTGTTACATTGTAGCCTATGAAGAGATTTATCATGTCCCCTCAGCTGTTTTTTCTCTTGTGAGTCATTTCTCTGAAACAATTATGTTTTACCTATAGAAAAGATTATTAAGGACTGAATAAGACAAGAAATCCAAAAATGCTGACCTATTTGCAAGCTAGCATTGGTTTTCACTAGAAGCTCAATAAAAGAGCAATGGCTTTAATATGGCAACATTTTTCCAGTAGTTGTGTTCCATGTTGAATCCTCATTATCTATTACTGCATTTTTATTTACCTATAAACTGTTAAACATTTTGTCTTTTGTTATTTGTTATTCTTTTATGATGGAAAATACTTCTATTATTATTAGAGAGCTACTATTGCCACACCAACTTTTACTAATCCCACACCAAATCTTATGTAAATCATCAAAGAATACACAGTTGGTGTGGCGTTAGTAAAAGTTGGTGTGGCAATAGCAACTCTGTTCCCAGTTTTTGTATCTCCTGTTACACCTGAGATAGATGATTATTTCTATGCTGCAACCAATCTGAAAACAGGGATTGTTGGGTTGTCTTAGGGAACAGGCAAACTACAAGAACACATCAAATAATAATTGCTGGAGACGCCCACCAGTTGAAGAGGTTTCACGCCCTTATTTACAATTATTTTAGATGCCTTATATTTATGGAAATTGCCGAATTATAGTTTTGTAGACATCTCTGAAATATTCCAAATTACAGGTGTTGTCAAAATTGACCACTGATTTTGCTAAGGTACATTCAAGGCTGTGTAGAGATGAAGCTGAATTAGCTGATCATGTTGTTGGTTTAACATGTAGCCTTGCTAACTGTCAATTCAGGTAACCACTTGATCATTTGATGTTAAATGTATAACATTATAAATTATGCTTTTAGCTGATCGTGTGCATATCTTGTGCCAACACTGCCAGGATTTATGGTTTTCAATGAAATGTATTTTTCGTTAATTTTCTCAAACAGCACATGACCATGCATTCATGTATCTAAAATTTTGCAAAATCAAAAAGTATGGGGAGAAGAGTTTTGGGTGGGTGGGTGAGTGGGGAAACTAGATTGTCTTACAGGTGCAGTGTGTGGAAAGGGATTCTGAAAGTGTCTTAGGAGTTTAACAGGAGGATCAAATTCAGAGTGGGGAAAGGAAACATGGTTCGTTTTTTAGAGTATTGGTGGTGTGGAGTTTTGTCTTATCAGTTCAATCCCTTCCCTTTATATTATGTCATTGAACAAACTCAAAACTGTGGAAGACAGTCTAAACTGCAATAGGTGTTAATTCTTGGGATCTGGGATTTAGAAGAAACTTTGACGATTGGGAGATTAACGAGGTGGTGTCCCTTTTAGAACTCATCAATTCTATCCCTTGTGCAAAGATAATGGAGTGCAGACAAGGAAGGAGTGTTCTCTGTTAAATCCTTTTACAGCCTTGCAGCCTTCTGCCACTCTAGTTCTTTTGGAGGCAGCTATCTGGTCTCCTCTAGTTCCTTCCAAAGTTGTGTTTTTCACTTGGCTATCCTCTCTAGACAAAATCCTAACCTTGGATAACTTAATTAAATGGGTTGTGCTTATGCCAAATATTTGCTTTCTGTGCAGGCGAGTGGTGAGTCATGGAGTCACATTTTTCTTCATTGTGTCTTCAGTTTGAAAATTTGGTTCCATTTTCTTTGTCTCTCCAAGCTGAGTAGGTCTTCCAAACTCTGTCTTATCTTTGTTTTTGGGGTGGAGCTTTAATGTATTTTCTAACAGGAAAATGTGTCTTTGGTCCATCCTCCCATACATTGTTTGTTGGGGGCTTTGGCTTGAGAGAAATAGAAGAGTTTTCCTGGATGTGGAGAAATCGACCCACAAAGTAATTTTGGAGATTTTTGAGGTTGCTCCCCCATTGGGGCTTTGAGGATCGGTTCTTTGTGGATTTTGTTTTCAAGTGGGAAGGGTTGTGCTCTTCATAGTGTTGAGAGAATTGGATCTTTGTTTGTTGTCTTTTTCTTTGTTTTCATTTCTTTGGGTTTTTGTTTTCTTGGGGGCTACCTTGGCCTCCTTTGTTCTTTTTTAATAAAATTATACTTATCAAAATAAAATTTATAAGTATATTTTGGTGATCATTGAAATTTGAAAACTTTTTTCTTTTTTCATCTGTCTGTAACATTTAAAAGCTGGTCTCGAGGCATTGTTTCAGTCAAGAGAAAACTGAGACAATCTAAATCATTCATTGGGATCAACATTTCATCTGCTCTTGGCCGAACCAAAGATATCTCGGCAGACATCTGTGATGGTACTGAGCTTTAAACCATATATATCTAGAAGGAGAACAGCTGTCTCATTTGTAATAAAGAACAAATAATCTTTAGAGTTATTAATTTAAGTCACCACATTTTTTATTTCATATGCAGTTTGACATGAACTGTTGATGCCGGTGCACCATAGGAATTAGGTTCAAATATTTCTAATTTATTGTTGTAAACCTATTTATTTACCAAGCAAAATGCTTCAAAGATGGACCCAACAAATCTACACATGGAAGTTGGATCTAAGTTAGAACATTATTTTATCGTGCATAATACAGTACGTGATGTCATAATAGCCTGACATGGCTACTTTATGGCATATGCAATAAAGTGACCAGAAATGGCCATATTCAATCACGTATGAGAACGATGTTCAGGGCACTCGTTATTGAGTCTTGCTGAAGTGACCTCAAGCTGGAACCTCATATCGCACTTCATAACATGAAAGTAGATAGGACCCATAGATTTTTTTCATCGAGATATGAGTGGAAAAGCATCTATGGTTCCTATCCACTTTCACATCATGAAGTGCAATATGAGGTTCCAGCTTGAGGTCACTTCAGCATTATTCCTCCTTATTTTACTAAGGATTGGAAACAAGTCCAGATCCAGGACACGAGTTCTCTTGTGGAGTATGGAAGAATAGAGCAGGGTTTTGTTGTATTGACATTGTGCAAAATCCGCTAATTTGCAATTATAGTTTATCGTGATCACAAGCTCTAACTTTTCAAACTTATTCCAGACACTGAGAGTTGCCAGGAAAAAGAACCAATAAGGAACCTTAAAAGAAATAAAAATGCTAGGAGATTTCTGTATGTTGGCCCTCTCGATGTGCTTCCAATCGAGTCAGCCAATTTAACTCCATGGGATGCTTCATATCAATCTGATTAAATCCAGACAACTCATTCAACTATAAGTAACAGAGGGTTGAAATGATTTCTGAACAGTATAATAGCTGGTATTCTCGTAATCATTATAAACTATTAAAGAAATGCTCTCTCTTTTTTTTCTTCTTCTGCAGATCAATTTGTACCATTGGTAATGTATTTTTTGAATATGCTTTTTTTTTTTGCTTTATTATTATGACAGGAAAAAGTTGACATGGTTATCTATAAATGCTAATGGAGCCATGGTCTCCAAGGATTTCATTGACAGGAATCTCATAAAAAAAAATGTTTGGTAAGTGATTTTGTACATGATGATCATAAAATTATCTTTAAGAGACATTCTTCTTCACAGCATTTTTTTCTATTTTTATCTCTCTTTTTTTCATCTTTGTTAACTTCATACCCCATGTCTACTCATATTTTTTATGAATGAAAATTCAACGACTGCCATCTGGGATGTGAACCTGCATATATCCCTCACTATAATTTTCTCATCCCTAATGGTCCATTCCAAGACAATATTCTGTGCATGGTATTTAAATCGATTTATATGTTAAACACAACCAGATTAATAGATTTCTAGGTTATTTAATTTTTCAAAATTCCATTTTGACTCGAATATAAATAAATCATTATTTACTTTAATGTATGTGTATGGGCATGTCTACATTTTGGGTTTCTCAAAGGTGTCGTGCGGCCAGACACCACCTATCTATGGTGGGCACCAATCATATGTAAAGTTCATTTTTTTACATAGCTTAGGTATTAAATAGAGGTCATCGAACTTATCTAAGTGGGATTTCCTTATCATTGACTCAATAAAAGGGATACGATTTGCTTTGTGCACTTCACTAAATAATGCAAAAGTAGATGACAATACCCATGCTCTTTAGAAATGCAAGAGTTTTATTCAGTGGATCTTTCATTATTGCACTCTTAGGTAATTTTTACCGATGTTTTTGCTACTTTTATGCATAGTCACAAAATTCTCCGAATTAGGGGTTAGCCGATTAATTCTGTGAATTGACGAATTAATCGACGATTCTTCATTTGACCATGGAATATGATAACATTTTTACCCTTCACCTTCAAAATTTTAGTTTTTTCAACGTTCAAACATCAAGAAGAAGAAAGGATTTAAAGAGAGATTGAAGATGATAGGTTTTGGTAAGAAATACAATAAAATACTTGTATAATCTCAGAAATTTTTCCGATTTTTTAACAAAAGTTACCCAAATTTATCCAAAATAAACGAATTGAACCCTCATCGAATAATTACCGAATCTGAACTTTGTTATTTTGCTTTATGTTATGCATTATCACCATAGGTGGGGGAGGACATTGTTGCAGCTAAAATTACTTTTCATATTTCAGGTTAAAGGCTTTGGTAGCTATCCCAAAGGTACAACCTAGATTTGCCATGGCCATTTGGAAGAAGTACCCAACCATGAGATCCCTTCTGACTGTTTACATGGATCCAAGTAAAACTGTGAGTATTCATAAGAAAACTTGAGTTTGTTTTTTTTGTGTTGATGACTGAAATAGGTTGTCCTTTTTTTTAGTTACCTGGAAAAAGTGAGCAAAAATGTCTGGTAAATTGCAAATGCATTTGGTTATTTAGGAAAAAAGTACATTTCCCATGTGAGAAATGGAATCTGAACAAAAATTGTGTTTTGAATCGTGTTCATGTAATGGCAGGTACATGAGAAAGAATTCCTGCTCAAGGATTTGACAACAGAGGGTTTGCTCGGCAACGAAGATAGGAGAGTAGGTGAAATCTGTTCTAAGAGGGTGTATAGAATACTCATGGCCCAAAATGGAAACATCAAAACTGATGATGTTGAGCACGGAGCGGACTTCTTTAGAAGCTAGAGTTATCTTAAATTTAAATGGCATATAATATGTAAATGAATACTAATCATTGCTAGCTGGACTGCTGTAGGTATAGATGCTCCTTCATATAGTTTGTTCATCTAATAGTGTCAATTTTCCATGTAATATGTTCTTCACAAGTACGATGAAGATGAGTATTTAGTAAATGAATCATTGTTACAGGCACTGTTTCTTGATTTGTGCGTCTGAGAAACTAATGGTTGATGTGGTTTGATAAATTGTAAAATCGACTAATGCATTTAACTGTAATTAAGTTGGTCCAATCAGGAGGAAAAAGTAACAATGTGATAAACCATCTGCTTTCAAAACCAATGTACCTTATGTTTCAAAGGATTAGATTGTTATTGGATTATAAAAGCCATTAGTTCTCTTCAATCTTTCTATAAATTAGTGGGTTTCTCTGGCTTTAAATGTCGGTGACGAGATATCTGGGACAAGATTTTTAAAATCTCAGCTGAGATAACTTTAATTATGGTGAAGAGTCATAGAGGAAATCTTGCTTAGCATCTACAAAACGGAGATGACTTGCCGAGCGATCTTGCTCTCGCCCAAGATTTAAAATCATGGTGTGGATATCACAAGTGCCATGACCCATTACAATAATCTAGTCTTGTTTAGTTTAAGAAATTATACGATTGATTGAGTTGCTAATCGTAACCTTACAATTAGTGTAAAAAATAAAGGTCTAAAAGATCAAATGAATTTTACCAAAATTTTCAGATGTAATATATCTTAAATTAAATAATTATTGCAATAAGATTTTGTGAGCTATTGCAGAGTAATTAAGGAATCAAAAGGTAAAATTTGCACCAACATTAGAGTGGAATTAAGGATACGTATGATTGATAATATATGGAAATTGGTTTCCCTGGTAAATATGATTTTGACTTTTGTGTGTTTTGAAGCTTGTATATTTAGAGTCTAATGGTATTTCCCAATCCTTAACGAAGAACATGAATATCAATAATAGTAGGCTAATTTTCATTCAGAACCAACCGACAAACCAGTCCTGCCGAGCCATCTCGGTTACCTCCATCATAAATATCCCCGTACCATTGTACCACTAAAATTATATCCAGGGTTTAGAATGTTTTTGACAGAACATTCATATTTTCGCGCAAGAATAGAACAAAACATTGATGCTGAAACATTATGAATATTTTTAAAATGTATCAATCAGTTCCATCTTGATTTTTCTCCTATCTGGAATATTGTATCAAGAACAAGATTCTGAACCTTAGTTATAACCTTCGCCAATTTTTCAACATTCACCAGATCTGCAACTTAAGTTATTTATAATTTTGTCATCATCAAAGTCTTAAACCAAATATCTCAAGTCTGCTCATCTGAAACAAATGTTCTTTGATTAAATTCTATACAATCCCTAATATAGTCCATCCCTACCAAACTACTGAACAAAAGTGCCGATTTAAGGATTCACCTAGCCTAAATTCAAATATACGTTTTCACTATGACCCCTTTGAAGTTTTGAAGACTAAGCTGCATTATAAGAAGCCTAAGTACAAGCACCAAGCTTTAAATCTGAATGGTGTTCTCCAGCTTACCCATACAAAAATAAATAAATTCTGAATTGTATATGCCAACCCATTGATCATCAAAGAGAGTAATGGACAAAAGAGAAGAGAAACTCAATTTCTCTCCACCATGCTTGGATTGACAGGAGAGAACATGGGACAAGTTTGGAATTTTAAACTATCTTAGAAAAAGATCTAGAGAATTATAAAATATTTTAGAAGGGTTTCTCTCCACTTTTGGAGAGAGAAAACTCACATTTTTGTCTCCTCTTCTCTTCAATACTTTTCTCTTCTCTCCCCCACTTAACAATCCAAACAAGAGAAATGGAGAGAAACTCATTTATTTTCTCTTCTCTCCATTTCTCTCAATCCAAACACAGTGTAAAAAAACGTGGATGGAGACAGTGAGAGCGGAGATTAGGGAACATGATTCATTTAATCAACCACAAATCTTTGAAGTAAGGCTTTGTTTGTTGTTAATGTCAATACTTGGTAAGGAAACAGGAAACTGACATCAATCAATCAGCCAGCATCATCAAGAATACAAGGGAGGGCGTTGTTACCAGTGACTAAAAGAAAATTACATACAAATTTTTTTTTAATGGTAATAAGGGTGAGATCACCAGTCTCCTCTTCAAGGGAATTCCACATCAATATGATAAGAAATAATGAAAATAAATTACTATAAATGATGAGAATGAAACAAAAGGAATTGTTGGCAAATCTACTGCCAATCCAATAAAAAGGAAATCAGAACTAAAAGAATAAGCGTGTACTACCCTTTGATGTTAAAAGATACCTGAACTCAGCTAGCCATTTGGATTAGATTTAGACCTTCTCATCGACCTCTTCAGATTCCGAATGCCCACCATGTTTTGGTGGTCTGCTGATTGGGAGTGAATGGCTCCGACGCTCCTTCCCACCTGGTTTAGATGAGGCGTTGCCGTACCAGATCATACCCACCACTGCTATGATCATGCCAAGAACTACGTGCAAATTGAGTCCCTCCTTCCCGAAGAAGAAGAAACCCAATATCAAAACAAGGATGGTCTTCATGTGGCCGAGGACTTGGAAAGACACAGCTGTGAATCTTCCAATGCAGATGAATTGGCTAAGGTTGGTCCCTACTGCAATGGTGCACGACAAAATGATAAACATCTGCAATGAACACAAAGCAGCCAGAATCATTAGTGGTAGAGCAGCGAGCAACAATGATTCATGTATATGTGCGGACTAACACATGCATGCAACTCTCGGAGATTACATGGGAGTATATGCTGCAGGCAGAAAAACACGTGTACAAGAAATTAAAATTTGACATATTTCCAATAAATGAAATATTTCTGTCCGGGTAACTTTTAATGATTAAGATTCCATGTTATTGCCTTATGCATCTCTAACCAGACAATTAGATGCCAAAGCTCCCTTGTTCTCGAAATAAGCAAAATGGACAAAATAGGTTAATATCAAGGGCTATCACTACAGCAAGAATCTTCCCAGTCGACCCTATGGAGTATTGTTCCTTTTACTATAGTTTTGAGGGATTGCAATGGAGTGTAATGGGAGAATTTTTTAGGACAAGGAAAGTGCGGTGGACGATGCAATTTACTCTATTTTGTTCTCACTTTTCTTCTGGTGAAAAATCTTTAAGGAACTGAGAGGGGTTTTCTTTGAGGATTTTGTATTTAATTGGGATAGAATTTGTAGCCTCTTGGAGGAGAATTAGTCGGTTTTTTTTTCGGAGAGGTTTTCCTCTTCGTTCTTGTACTCTTTTGATGGTTATCTCAACCAGTGTTTTTAATATTATTTATTTTTGCCCAGCCAAAAAAAAGAATTACATAACTGCCAATTTACTTTATTGCAACCAACCATATATATTGAAATTAATGAAATAAAGGCATTTT
Organism: Akebia trifoliata; assembly: GCF_017979445.1. Classification (NCBI taxonomy): domain Eukaryota; kingdom Viridiplantae; phylum Streptophyta; class Magnoliopsida; order Ranunculales; family Lardizabalaceae; genus Akebia; species Akebia trifoliata. Next base: position 15,454,336 of record NC_141378.1, on the reverse strand, counting down.
TGGAAGGGAAATAAACATGCAAATGCATGTCTGAGGTGGCGACTGGCAAGGAGGCAAATGTGGGCCTTAAATTTCAAAAAACATGGAACCAGTTCTGAGAATCATGATTTACTAACCGATGAAAAAAAAAGAATTATGATTTACCAGATAATCACAATACTTACCACCGAAATCACAGAATAATCATAGTTGTCGACTCTCTTGTTTGTTAACCATAGATCCAGAAAGGGCCCTAACAACAGCAGTGATAAAGCCTGCATCGGTGCAGTATGAGCCAATAGGTTGAACGATCCAAGTGAATACTTCCTTTGAAGGAAGTGTACATACTACATTGACAACATTAGAAAATCCACTAGATCAGAACCACTTTTAGTAGAGATCTAAACTAAGATACATAATTTAAGCAATTCAAGACCTTTAGTGAAGATGATAGAAAATCTAGTTTAATTGTTTGGAAAGATAAAAAAGAAATTAGGAACTCATATTCAACAATTGATGACTTACATACTGTTGCAGAGAAGTGCTCCAAACTGCCACAACAGCAGCAACGAAGCCTTTGGAGTTGACACTCACATCAGTAACAGTGCAGACAGCAACACCCAGGAGAACCACTAATATACTAAGTTTTGTGTCCCTTGAGTATCGAATCTTGTCTAAGACGACTTCCAGGAAGCAGGACACAGGGATCATGCTCAGCTTTGCTATCTGAGAGTTTATATTAGACAAGAAATTTTACTTTGAACCTCCAACATTTCTATGATAAAAGGAAAACAAAAAACCAGTAGAACACCAAGACTGACCTGATAGAATCCCACGGAGTTCCACATCAGACTCACGTTCATTCCAACAATAGAGAAGTTTGCAAAGAGGACAAATTTCAGGAGCTCGGATAATGGTAAATGAGAGGGTTGGATGTATCCCAGCCAACTAAGAATAAAAGTCATCAAGGTTGTGGTGGCAAAGTGCAGACCAGTTAATGTTGTAGCTGTAGGAAAATCGAAGTCAAGATTAGGAACAGGCATATTGCTATGACCTCACAGAATTAAGTGTAAAAACATGATCAACTCCTGGATCTTCTTAACCACTCAAAGGTAAGTTAAAAAATTAAAGAAAAAAAAAGTCCATGTAAATAGCAGTTCAAAGTAATTTCCAATGCCCAAAAGCATAAAATTAACCTTATTGAAATAGAAACATGAAAGCAGTCAAACTCATCCATCGGAAGAAAATTGAATTTAGAAAATATATATATTTAAATATTCTGATGAAAGAGCTATGAAACAACCATTATTGCAAAGATCTTGAAACACTCGACAACAATGCTAATGAATTAGATGAATTGCCTGAATAATTTGCAAAAAGAATAATAAAAACACTTGAAACTGCTGATAACCTTACTCAAGAAAGGGAAGTAAGTAGCAGCTGTCAAACTCATCCATCGGAAGAAAATATAATTAGAAAAAAGATAGATATTCTGATGAAAGAGTTACGTGACCATTAAAATAAACTCTTGAAATATAATCAAGTTCTTATTTTATGTTTATTCTTATTTAGTGCGTTAAAACCACGCCTTATGCTTTATTAATGTAAGTGGACCCACACATCTTTATTGTTACAGCAGATAAGAAGATCATGGCATTGAACAAAGGATCACGTCAAAGAGAGTCGAAGGTTGACCAAAGCACTATCCTCGACTGAACTTCATGCCCGAGGAAGGTATCTGACAGGTGAGCGCAGAGCCTTTTTTCATTAATTCTTAAAATCACGAATAAAAAGATGTCACAAAGACTTCATCTCTTTCTTCTTATAGTGTAGCCTAAATATTGCTTGAGAGTTATGAGGTAGTACTGAAAATATTGCCCACCTTCATACTTTTTTTTTATAATGGGTGCCCACTTTCATACTTGTTTGAGAAGAAAAAAAAAGGTGGCTCATGCTTTTAGCAGAACTTTATGACTTGGACAGAACTAGTTCAAAAAATCCGAGATCACAAAACTCATTCAAGTCTTGTCCAAGATCACATGCTAGGACTAGTCCACTAAATTAAACTTGCACTGATCTGGGGTTTAAAAGAGTCCAAATTAGGACTTTCGCAGCCTACAAGGTCTCCGTAGGGAGATCTCTCTTTAAGGACAATCCACACCCCTTCCAACCTACCTTATACCATTATTTCCAAGAAATAAGTTTCATTCCCATGCGGATTGAAACATAAAATGAAATTTATAATATTTACAAACCTTGCACAAGATTCAAGAAACAACTTCAAAAGCATCTAGAGTAGGCTAAACATATATGGTGAGATCATACAGCAAACCATAAGTCACATTCAAGATACGATCAAACAAAATAGACAAGGGACTAAAGGGAATTTACCAAAACTGAAGCCATATGTGGCCATTAAGGCTTTATTGACAATGATGATTCCAACAGAAGTGACAACATTGAACATCCATGAGGCTGCATCTATTGCCGCCTTCTTATCAGCCTTGCCCGCTGGAGCCATGTTACAAATTCCTTTTAGTTTATCTTGGGAATCTTTACCTTTCAGTCTCCACGAAACCGAACTTTAAGCTTCTATATCACAAACCAAGAGTTTTATCTGTCTTAGCAACGAACTTTTCTGGAAACACAAAAGACCAGTGCAAATCAAAACAAAATTACACATCTAACACTCAATCTAAACTGCAAAAATCTACAAGTTCAATATGCTTTTATCAGCTCATTTCAATAATAATGATTATTTCAACCAAAATTTCCAGCATAATTCTAGTAGCTTGACAAGCAATCCTCCAGGAACAACTAAAAACTGATCCTTCAACAGTTTATTCAAAATTTGAAGATTTAAATAAGTAAATTTATAAGACCATTGAAAGAATTTGAGGTCTCTTAAGCAATCTAGTCCCTTCCTTCAACACTGTGTGCATCAATTGCATAGATTTGACAAATAGTAAAAACAGTAGTAGGTCTCGTCATAGTTTGAAGGACGAGAAAGCACAATGGGGATGGTTTTTCTAACTGATTCTATTATTCTATGCTTCTTTCCTTCTTCTTTTTTACATTTTAGATTGTTACTAGTCATCAATAAAATGACTCGGGATTTAATTGTGATGAGCTATTCCAGATTTTCTGCTTCCGATGTAACAATAACTTCTGCCTAAAATCTTTTCCCCAAAGCATTGAAATAAAGACCCCAAATTTACTCCACTACGATTCATGAGTTTAAGATCTCTGTGAAAAAACAAAAGGAAATGTTCACGGCACCATCATCGCAAAAACTTAAACAAATCCTTGATCAAACATTTCGAGGCAGTCTAGGTTATTGATTCACATCCTGAAAAGTTTTCATAATTCGTAAATCTGCCTTCACGCCTCATTCATTCTGGTGAAGAAAGAAACACGATCACTCTCACTAAAGAGATTCAGAGATTATTCAGATCAAATATCCATCTCAAAATCTCTAGAATTGAGCAGGACTGCACAGATTCCAAACAAAATTATCTCTCTAAACACATTATCTACAACTCCTGATAAATTTCATAACCAATCCAACCAAACATTTCAAAATCATCGTAAACAAGTCGCGAAAAACACATAGATCGAAATTCAAACGAATTTACCACGGATCTACGATCTAAACTATCAAATCTTCGTAACAAGTTCTCAATCCAATTGTTTTGGATAATTTTAGGGTCTTCATAGTGTACCTTATGAGCGGTGAAGCAACTACGGATGAAGATCGACAAATCGCCTCAGTCGAAGAAGCTCCCAACATGAAAATGGAGATCGAAGAGAATGTTAGGGTTTGATCAACAGTTCTGTGATTCGAGAGCTTCTTTTCCGCCATTAAGCAGAGAGAGAGCTCAAAAAGAAGACTCGCAGTTCGTCTCTCCTTCAAATCTCGACAGTACGTAAAACTTAAAACCAGACAAGAGAGAGAGAGAGAGAGAGATTCTGTATTTCTGTTACCAAATGAAACCCGCGTGACAGAATAATCATATAGAGCAACTAATAAGATAAAAAAGAGTTCTGATAGTTTCAAACTGAAAAAATGCCCCTTGAAATTAGTCTATTATGAAAGATTTATAAAATAACATAAATACCCTCACCTTCAACCCAAAATTCCTCCTTCTCCAATCTCTTTATCTCTATAGCAAAGAGCCATGTTTTAAAAATTGAATCAAGAATATCTCAAAGAGTCATGCTGGAGTGACCTCAACGGGGGACACCTTGACGTAGAAGCACATGCATATCCATAGATGTGTTTTACTTGTATCTTGGAGAAAATGCATTTACGGACATGCACTCTCCACCATGTCAAGATATCCCTCGTGTGTCTCCCATTGAGGTCACTTCAATACTAATCTACCTGAAATTGGTCAGACGGACTTGGCCTCTTATATTCATATTAGGGTGATATATATATATATATATAAAGGTGAATCTTCATTTCATGCGTTGAATATGATAAAATTCCGAATTCAATAATTGTTCATTTTAATTCTCAAAACATGCATTCATTATTTTTATAACCTATGAATTTGTGAGTTTGTCACTTTTAATATCTATGAATTTGTAGATATACTAGTGAATTCATTGATTATAAAAGTGATGAATTCACTCGAAAAGCATGTATTTGAGAATTAAAATGAACAGTGTATCAAAATAGAATTTGGACATAAGTTGCGCACTTATTGAAAAAAAAAATCCCCAAAAAAAGTGAGCTACTGTTGGCACTCCAATTTGTTAAATTATTTATCACACCCCAGTTAAAGATTAAAACACAATCTTCAACAAAGGTTTGATTCAAATTATAATCTCTACATTACAACACTCGTTTGAAAACTATTTCAATAGTTGTTTGCAATTATGATTAGGCTCATATAAAATCCTAAACGTAACAAAATGAAATCTAGCAAAAAAAAAAAAAAAAGAGAACTTCTATTGGGACCCCAACTTTTACTTATTCTCAACAAAGCATTTCTTTTCTTTACTTTATATGGGGTGCGATAAGTAAAATTTGAGGTGCCAATAACAGCTCTAGAAAAATTAAGGATTTATTAGTTAAAATAATTTAATTATAAAATGCAATTGAACTCATTTGTACCACCAATTCAGTCAAATTTTAAAACATTGTTGTCTTAAGTTTTAACCCATTCATCCTCACCTTGAATCAATCATTATATCCATCATCTACTTTCCCGAAAGCATATCTTGAGGCTTGAAGATTAAATGAGTTAAAATCATAATGTTGAAGATGAGGGTAGAAATATTTATCCAAGAAGTTGAAGATGATAAGTTTCTGAGAGTAAATTCAGAGAATATTTATCTATAGATTGAATGCAAGGACATTTAGGTCATTTCCTTTGGTCATGAAGGTCAAGGGTGTCTCATCAGTTTGAAAAACACTGGGATACCTCAAATATTTATCAAAAGGTAGGGAGATGTGTCTAAATCACCCAATTTTAAATTATACCTATTGGCTTTTATTAAGGTATAATAGTAAAAACACATGTAGGAAAATGACTTTCATGCGCTGGTTTTTCTTGGGAGAACCGAACTTCTGTTTAATTGGTTGAGGGCTCGTTTGTTTGTCATTAGAATAAAACTGATTTTTCAAAATTGGTTCAATGTCAAAATAATTGTGATGGAAATATCTCATCTTCAGCCTGCTGGAGACATTGCAAATAGAAATTGGAAGAGATAAAGAGGTTTGAGTCTGATTAATTAAAAAATACACTCCTTATCAATTATAAGGTCAATAATGGATTATTGATCTCAATTCATTACAAGAATAGTTGCAAATGGCCCCTAATGATTCAAGGTAATTGATTATGTTGAGGTTAATACAAAGTTTTCTCAACTAAGCTGAGGATTGACTATTAGAATTTAATTATTTGAATTTTAATTTTTGAGAATTGACGATGAGAGTTAATTATAATTCCAATGTTTGATTGCTCAGAAGAATTCATCTTCGAGTATTGGCATAAAATTTCAATTTTTGTCTTAGGTACAATAAGTCTCATTATTGATTTTCTAAATTGACGTGAGACCCACTCATACATGTTTTCAATAAGAATGTGTGAATATCATCGATAACTCCAATTACAAGATGAATTTATTGATCCCACGTGTTCCCTAATATCTCCAATCGACAACTTACATGTAACTCTAATCACAATATTTGGACCCTATATGTATGGTACATGTCTTCAATCTGAATGTGTGAATCACCCAGAAAACTCCAATTACAAGATAAATATATTGGCCCCACACGTTTTCAACCACAATACGAGGAATCTACCCATATCTCCAATCAACAACCTACATTTTTATATATAATCACAATATTTGGACCCTATATGTATCTTCAGTTACAACATGTGGATCCTACGTTATATTAAAAATGAAAGACTAAAGTGAGGGAAAAAAAAAATCTTATTTACAATAATAAATTAAAATCACCAATCAATATTAAAAAAAAAAATCAAAATCCATCAATTCCAAATACCAGTAAGCAAAACATAATAAAAGGAGAAACCCTGAAAGAACGATTGAAAATAAACATTAAAGACCTTCAATTCTATCAAGTTAGTGTACTTTACGAAAAGGGTAGATCTGATTAGAGTATTAGTACAAGGTCAGTATCCCTTGAATCCTAAGAATGACTCATAAAAAAACACATGATCCCAAACCTTTAAATGCAAAATCCAATAATTGAGATTTCTCCTTGGAAAAAGTATTTATGAGATTTGTGTTATCGAGATATTCATAAATCTCAACCGTCGGATTTTGCATTTAAAGGTTGGGATCATATGTTTTTTTCTTGAGTCATTCTTAGGAGTCAACGGATCCCGACCCATTAGTATATTAGTATATGTATTGTCTTATGGTACATGTAGATGCAGATAATCATATTTGTACGTTAGGATTAGATCATGAGATCAAGTAGTTAGTCAATTATGTAATTACTTATATTTGCATTTCTCTATTTAATAAGAATCTTAGTAGAGATCAAAGAATCTAAGTTATTCACAATCTCATCATATCAAATTCTAACATATCTCGCATCTAAACACAAAAATTTGAAGATTTTTTGTCACAACAACAACAGTTTTAGAAGAAGCATTAGCTCCGTTACGATTTTATTTTATTTTTTGATAACAAAGGGTATCCGAACCAGTTTACGTGCACCAGACTAGTCCCTACGCCCCACGCCTAGGCTTTGCCCATCACATGTTAATTTACACACGTGCAATAGTGCGAGGTCACCAAGATTTTTTTTATGGGTAGTGGGATTCAAACTTGAGACCAAAAAAGGAGCAAACTCCTTGACCCCATGTGAAGGGCTTAGTTGAGAGAGAGTGATGAAAGTCTAATAGACTCATAGATGACAATCGACCTTGGTTGTCACAGCTCTTTCTCTAGGGTTTTAATCCAACAAGACAACATGAGAGAACTAAAAATATCAGTTCTCAAACTCCTGGAGAGAACTAGAACTCTTATTTTTATTAAGATGTTGCAACTCCCACCTAGGTGTTCGAGAGTTAAAACTTCATTAAAAATTGAAAGTTGAGTGATGTTTGAGAGTTAATATTTCGTTGTGTTCGACAAGTTGGCAAATGTGAGCAAGACTCTCTAGGTGCACGTGCGTGCACATGTGAGGGACGAAAATGATGAATTGGATACAAGAGAGTTCAAATGTGAGAACAGTATTTTGATTTGTACTAGTAATTTCAATACCTTTCAACTAAAACATCACAATACAATCTGTCCAAAATGAAACACTAAATAAAACATGGGTCGGGATCGGTAGACTCATGAAAAGTGAACTCATATACTCACAAAAAATCGCAACCATTCATATGTGACTTCCAACGGTTGAAATACAAGATCTTGGGAATACATTAAAGATGTCTAAAATAAATCTCAACCATTGGATCACACGTACACACTGTACGGCTGTGTGTGAACATATGAGCTCACTTTCATGAGTCTACAGATCCCAACCCATAAAGCATTTGATTCTTAATTTGTATCGTCAAAATATCCAAAAACTGATACATATCATTGATGCATTCTAAAACGATACCATATATTGATCCTTACTTTTCCAATTTTTTATGAGTCCTGACCATATGGTGGAAGATTGAAGGAACCGGAAGTTTCCTATAGTACCATTGTAAGTGAGTCACATCCGTGAATCAATAAAATCCAACACTTTAAAAAATTGGAGTTAAGTAGCTGTTCATTTTGAAAGACTTCGATATTGCAAAAAAAAAAAAAAAAAATTTCTTTTTGGACTTTTTATAAATTAAAAAAAAAAAATCAGATCTAAACCATGATCGCAAAAGGGCTAAGGTGTTATTTTTTGTACATGTCTCTCTCTCTCTCTCTCATTAGTGGAGAGAGTGCTAAAGCGTTCTACAGCAAATCTTCTGCTACAAAAGATTTGCTTCCAGGATTGAAATCGTCTACATGCCACATAAGCCATAATCCAAGGATTTAGTACCTAAAATAGTTTCTTTTTAATATTTTCTTGGATTACGGCTTATGTGGATATTAGGGGTGTGGGAGGAGGGCTTCAATCCTCCACCTTAGGTGCATACGATCTGCACCGTGATTTCAAAACTTGTTCGAGACGTATCGCCCAAGTTATCTCGGTATTAGGCATAGACAAGACAGACATGATTTTTAAACTTGGTATCGCATCTCGTCTCGTTCAGCTTCAATACCAAGTCGTCTCGGACGAGCTTTCCTATACGTTTGAGACGTCTCGTGAAATAACTCAAAAAATTACACTATGAGACGTAAAACTCGATCAAAAAATGACTTTGTAAGTTGGTCTCGTTCAGCTCTGATACCAAGTTAACTCGGGCGATACATCTCGGTCTCGAACAAATTTAAAAATCATGGAGACAGATGGACAAGTCAATGTATCGGACGAGATTTAAAATCCTACGTTTATTTTTCTCATTTTTGAATGGGACGTCTCAAACGTATCATGAAACTTGTCCAAGACGACATGGTGCTTGGCATGGATGAGACGCGAAACCAAGTTTTAAAACCATGATCTGGACTCATTTTTTATTACTTAAAATAGAAGCAACTCTAGAAAATGTTGTGTATGGAAAATTTATTTTCTTATCTTAGCCACAAAAAAGTATTGAGACTTGCGGAGGATAGTTAACCCCCTACTCTCCATAAATAAAGAAAACCCCGTGGTTTCCTTGTAGTTTCTGCAACCAGACGGTAGTTGATTGTCGAGAATACCTCCATTAAGTTTTTGTTTTTTTAGGGTTTCTTTAATAAATAAATAAAAAATTAAGAGAGAGAATTCGAAAGGGGGTTTCATGGCGAAGAAGAGGAAATCTGATTCGGCTCACCTCGATGAGTTCGATCGAACAATGTACACGTCCTTCTGCAGTGCTGCAAATTCGCTTTCGCAACTATATTCGCAAGCGATGAATCAGCAAAAGCTCGCTTTTCAAGCCGGGGAACGCCAAGGACTGGTTTGATTGATCCCTTTTCTTATAATTTTGATTTGTTGCTTATAAGGCCGATCTGATATAGATTTCATTGATTTGAGGTTTCTTTAAGGGATTGCTCTTTTTTTTTTTTTTTTTTTGCGTGATTGACTGCTTGTTAATTGTTATGAGTTTATGATTTATTTATTTATTTATTTATTAAGTTTTATGACCATTTTTTTTTCGATGAAGAACACTTACTTCTTTATGAAATTCATCATCATCACCATCAAGTAACCATGGTTTCAAAACTCAGTTTGACGTCTCGTATGGACGAGACAATCCATTTAACTCGGTTTATAATGATTGATTTAGATATATGTAAATTAAAATAATTTTTAATAAAAATAAGGTAGATTAGAAATTGTTTAAGCATAAAATCATGTTTTAGTCATATAATAAGTATTTAAATTCTAAAAAAATTAATTATTTTAAGGGTAAATTACTAAAAGAGTGTAAAATATTTTAATATTTACGAAAAAGAATCTATTTTTTTTTCTAAAATTACCAAAAACGAATTAAGTCATTGGACAGTCCAGTGTTTTAATAACTTGCTAGACTGTCCAATGTTTTAAATGAAAGCTAAATTGCCGGGGTGTTAAAAGCAAGATTAAAATGCTGGACTATCCAGCCTTTTAATCATCCAAAGGGCATTTTTGGTAAAACAATGCAATTTAACACATTAAGACGTTGGACAGTCTAACGAGTTTACTAAAATGCTGACTAAATTTGTTTTTGGTAACTTTTGAAATAAATCTTTTTTTGTTGTTGTAAATATTAAAATATTTAGCCCTCTTTTAGTAAATTTCCCTTATTTTAATCAAAATCTACAAAATCCCAGTTGACTTGGCCGAGATTTTCAAAATATCGTCCGAGACATCTCTTGGGATGATATGAATGTTGAGACGCAGTGTATATCTGTATTCTTGCTGGGCGAGTCATCTCGGTCTTGGACGAGATTTGAAACCATGCCATCAACACCATTGCTATCGTCGTTGCCATCATCATGTATGGTTGATGTGATTTAATGGGTGAGTAAATAAATTTATGTGAGATGGTAATTGGTTTCACAAGTGCAAGGGCGAAACTGCATGGAGACTAAAGGGGGCCATGCCCCACATCAATTTTATTTTTCAACAATATTTTAAACTATATATACAATCTTTCAAAAAACAATAGCGGTGGATAATCCGCCGTTACAGGCCTATTTGTCCGTCACTACAGCCTACAAGTCTGTTTTTTCTCTAATTTTTTTTCCTTCTATTTTGAGTAATCTATTTTCTTCTTTTTTGGATCTTGAAAATGACACAAAAAATGTTGTTGGATAGGTAGTGTGTTGGAGACCCTTATTTTGGACTCCACGGTCCAAAATGGCAGTTGAAAGGGGATGGGTAGTGGGATAAGTCATGTGATGGAGTTGCTCTAAAAAAGTCATTCAAAATTCTCTATTATTCTTTTTATGGAAAGTTGGTGTTAACTGTATTTTAATATTATGAATACACATTAAATCAAGAATGAGAAGCAAATGATGTTCGAAGGGGCTTTGACAGTTTTGGCATCTCTACCTTTGGTACAAAAAAAATCTAATCTTAGTTCTTCTTTTACAGTAAGAATATACAATAATACTTTTATTATAAATTATTATTTCTAATTTTATTTTATACTAGTTCGGCCCCTCCAAATAAATCTTTCTAGATCTACCCCTGCACAAGTGCGTGCTAATTTTGATTGAGTGATTTTATTAGAGGCATTTTTTATATCCTATGCAATGAGAAAATAATTTTTATCAAGGTTGAGAGAAGGAACATTAGGTGCTTACCGATAAAATAAAAAAAATTAAAGGAGACTGTTATTGGATAATGGGTTTGTTGTGTTTGAAAAAGGATATCTTATGACATCAAAAGAGAATATTGGGGCAAAAGATTTTAAAGGAGTTATGTTCATTGGGTAAGTAATGCAGAACACAAATCAAGTCAACGGAGGTTCTGAAAAAAAATTGTAATTATTTAGGTTTTCACTTAATTGTGTCTAGTATTTTTTTTTCAAGATTATTTTAGATTCGTTATTTTTTTAGTTTTGAGTTGTGAGGGATTTATTTTTATGTTTTTTTAACTTATTTTCATATTTAATATGCCTATCGTCTTCGTATAATATTTAAGGGTAATTTGATAAATTTATTATGTCTTTTATTTAAGTTTATGAGGGTTGGCAATTTAGGAGAGAGAGAGAGAGTTACGAAAATTAAATTATTTATTTGGTACTTTAGTTTGATTAGGATTCTGGATTTATTTTCTTTATATAGATTATATTAGGTTTTTTTCTTTGTAACGAAGAAAGTTGAATAAAAATAGAGTTTAAACTTTAATCTTCCCAACAATGGGTGTGGTGTGAGGCCATTTTAGAGTGAGTCCAAGATAACATTCTTTCAATCTTGTTTTTTTTTTCTTGATTCTTGAAAACCCTTTTCCTCAACCCTTAATCCTTTCTCCATTCTCTTAACCTTTAATCATTACCTTATAAACCTTAACTTTTAATACTTTCCTTACCTTACAAACCTTAACCTGTAACCCTTTTCTCTACCCTACAATAATTGCAAAAAATTTCATTTTACCTTTTGGGTTTATCCTATCCTATCTCAAATCGTAAACCCAATCCAAAATCTTTAATCCTTACCCAAAATCTTAAACCAAATTTCCTAACCACTTATTTTTTCTCTTCTTCCCTCATCGTCCTGCATCAGTAAGTCTTGAGGTAGAATGCAAAAATGGGTAGACAAGAATGCGGAAAATAAGAATTTAAATGAAAAGGTTGGTTTGGATTTGATTTTAATTATCTTGAAGGAGCCAATGAGGAGATTGGAATCAAAAGGTTGGTGACATTTGGAAATGGTCTGGTTTTGCAATTTGATGCTTCTATTTTGAGTTTTTTCCTGTTGGTTGGAACTTTGTTTGTTGTGACTTGTGAGCGTATAAAACTTTTTTGCTGAATTTCATGATTGGACTTGCTTTAGTAGAAACCTCATTTCAAACTTCACAATTTTGATTTCCATTTATGGGTTGAATGTAGGGAGTTGTAGATGGTTAATTTGTATGATTCCTTGTAGTTTTGCTATTCTCTCATCTTTTCACTTGTTATTTAACTTTTGAAAGGAGGCCTTCGAAAAAATTTAGGAGTAGCTCAAATAGGCGATGAACTAAGTAAGAGAAAGTTCATTGGCCATGTTCAATGACGGTCGATTATAACCCCAGTTAGAAGGAATATACAGATTGAAGATTCTAAAAGACAGAGCGTGAGTTGGGATAGTAGAAGTGGATATAAACTCATTATCAATAACATAAGACGTGGATATGGACAAAATTGAGTGAGCATGACTAGTTTAGCTGACCCCAAATCTTTAAGGCTTCGATGATGATGATGATGATGAACTTAGACTGATAAATTAGAGCTTGGACGTCATGCAGGTGACAATTGAAAAGGAACGAGTCTGCATGCCTCTAGAATCATGAATTCAGTTGATGTTTGTGTGCCAATGCATAGAAGGTATTAATAGCCAATAGAAACAATTTCCCTTGCACAAAATAGTGGAAGAGGTGGTTTGGAATTTGGATATGCAGGTTATGGCACTATGCTAAAATGGGATTTCTCAACCAACGAAGAAAAGCTTAACTGATTGTGGAGTGTTTGCTTCTTCTTTTTCGATAAATAAAATGATTTCATTAATAATAGTGAAATAGCAAGACCGTCCGAGTAAGCCAGTCAAGCGAAAACAATACACAATATCAATCTCTCGTAATGCTACAAACCCAATCCCATCTTCCTACAAAATCTGCAAAGAGGACCCCGTTAAATTCATCATAATTTTTCGACCACAAGAATATAAGACCAAAATTGCTAGAATAAGCTCCGGAGTACTTGAAGAAGAAACGTCACAAATCAAAGACCGATAGAAAGAATGCACAGAGAACAAATCACCTTTACTCTCTTTCGATATTTTGGTGCCCTCACTCTCTAGATCAAAGTGAAGTGAACTAGTGTGATTTATCAAGTTACCCACTTCTTCTACTTCCCAACAAAAATGCAAAAGCGACAAAAAGTAAAACAAGTCAACTTAAAGAACTATGCTTCACATAGCGCATCTTATCTAAAAACAAAATCCTCAAAGGAAACCCCTGTGAAATCTCCATTTAGCTTTGACCAAAAGTAAAGAAGCCCCAAGTTCTCCAAGAACACATCATGGGTATTACTTTCCTTACTGTGGAACACTCTTTTGTTTCTCTCCATCTAAATACCCCAACCAATGGATGAAGGAAGGATAGTCCAAAGATGTCTTTTTTCTGGAAGTAAAAATATTAAAATCTCATCCATACATACTTAAATACACACATGCATGCATTTATACTTGCAGTAAACATATTTCGAAAAGATACGTATTCTATCTGCAATACAAATCATACTCTATATGCTTAAACTTTAAAGAACTAGTTTACTATGATCAAAGCCCTATGATTTGTCTTGGTGTTCTCATGGTGCTTTAAGTGACTACAATAGCATTGGTTTGAGTGATTTTATCCAGGGTTTAAAACCTTGTTCTGAGGCAATGTTTCAGTCCAGAACAATTGAAATGGTCTCGACCAAAACATTCCTGAAGCATTCAATGTTTCATTACGGTCTCGGTCGAAACCAGAATGTTCCACAGAAGCTTTCCAAGACAGTACTAAATTTTGACCCATGCTTTTAACCTCCATATGAGAACTTTTGTTTGGTTGAAATGGCCAATGAGGGTTGGGATTTCAGCTGTTCAGCCTAATCCTCTAGTTTGTGCAGGAGAAGCTTTATCAATGGGTCTTGCGACAACAGGAAGAAGGATCGAGGGTGACAACAGCTGATATACTCACTTATCTACAGGTTTTTTTTTTTCAGTCTGCTATTTCTTTCAGCTTGTTTCAGTCTTGCTCTTGCATTCTCTGTGTTTTTTTCCCTATCTTTGCATGTTAGATATAAGATTAATTTATTGGTGTGACAATAATTCAATCACAATAATGCCTTCATCTTCACGTACTTCTGTTTGCTCTCTTTGATATCTAACTCCTTGTTTTTGAACTAGGACTAGTTATTATGTCACTTGTTTTGGTATCAAGCTTCTAAGTTGCATTCCAGAGTACTGAAAATTGCTCATGCCTGGTTGCTCGCTGGCTACTGTGAATTAATTAGTAAAGTTTTCCTTTTTGTTATTGATGTTGCTAAACCACTATTATTCATTCTGAAGCACTTTTGGTTACATAAGTAGTCTTGTAATTCAACATTACCCAACAATTTTTTGTTGTTGAAAATCACTACTTCAAAAGTTACTCTCATAAAAACAAAAAATTGGTAGCTACTCTCACCAAAATGTTTTTGCAGATGTTATTCAAAAATAACAAAAGTAACACCAAATGCAACCCATAGAAGAGGGTTATGTTGATTTGAATTATAGCAATGACTTAGAGTGCACGGGCATCCTCTTTGGGATTAAGGGGGTAAAAGCAGAAAATTAATAAAGTTGGAGGGTTATTATTAAAAAGAGAACTGCTATTGCCCACCAAATTTACTATTGCCACACCAATTCCTATATAAATCACCAAAGGATTGCACAGTTGGTGTGGCAATAGTAACTAGTAAAAATCCTTGAGGATAAGGGGGTAAAAGAGGAAAAATAATAAAGTTGGAGAGGTATTATTAGGAAAGGAGGAGAAGAGGAAAGACAATAATACCTACAGCACGGGCATCCTCTTTGAGGTTAAAGGGGTAAAAGAGGAAAGATGGTAAAGTTAGAGGGGTATCATTGAAAATTGGGGTAAAAGAAGAAAGATAATAAAATTGGAGGGATACTAATGAAAAGGAGGAGGGGAGGAGAGAAAGACAATAAAGTCGAAGGGGATGAAGAGAAAAGACAATAAAATGTGGTAGTGTGGACTCTACTCCACTATAGCTGGATGAGACGTTTATCTCCCACAACTATAGTTGAAATGGGGTCCACCATTGTGCGTTATTATATAGATTTCTGATAAAATATGCTTACTATATTATTCAATGCTTGCTGTTCCATACATAACTTTTCCAATATTTGTGTAGAATGAGCTTGACCATGGTGGAGAGGAGCCCCCGACGTCTCCCAGGCTTCAATTCCAACCTCAACAGTCGCAATCCACAATAAACGTGGCTAACCCAGTTGCCCACGTCCCATCTGGTTCGTTTGGGTCAGCCACTGTTGGCCAAGGCCCTCGGTCTGCGTTTTCTGATAATCAAGCAAAGAATTCAGTCTTCTCAAATGCTCTTTCGAGTCCTATTCGTCGGAGCCTTCAGCACTATCACCTGGCTCAGGGAGGTTACCATCCAAATAATGTTACAACCGCTGTAAACGTAGCCAGGAATAACGAAGCCAACCTGTCACATCATCAAAGCAGGGATTCCAATTCCAGCGATTCCCCAATGGACATGCATGCAGATAGTCCTGGTCACGACTCTTCATATTTGTAGTATTTCAGGGAGTGGCTGGCTCTCATTCAGTTCTCAATTTCACTCAAGAAAGCATGATATGAAAAGGTTGCGTGTGACAGGAATGAGTGTGTGTGATACCCGTGCATTGGTTTAGACTTTAGACTATACAAAGAAGGAAAAAAGAAAAGAAAAGAAAAGATGTGGGTTCTTTTCTATTCCCATGAGAACAGAATGTAGTGGAACGACACAACCATCATCCCATCTGTCAGTTGTTCTCTTTAATCTTTTGCTTTGGGTGTCCTATATGTATGTATATATATTATATGTAAGCTTTGTTTCTTCTGAAAATTTGATTGTAGGACTAGTTTACAAAAGATTTCATGTTGAAAGTGGTGTTGCTTGTGTGCCATTGGAACAGCTTGTAGTTAATGTTGTGTTTCCTAAATTGAGTACATGTGGTTGCTTATCTGTCTGACTGGCTTTCATTTTCTTAATGCCAAAATTTCAAGTATTTTGTGTAACTAAAATATGAAAATTTTATGAATTAGAGATTTTCTTATCTGTAAGGTAGTGGATTCTTTCTAAGATATTTGATCCAATTCAAGTACAATGTCGATTACACGTGACATCATGAGTGATAAATCGAAATGATTTATGTATGTATGTCGTGAGATTTCAACTTCTTAGGTCTAGCAACAACCGATATGTGGGAGATTATACCTTTCAATAATAATAATAATCACATGTAAGTATAAGGACGACTACTACTACACCATTTCAAGTTCACAAAGAATCAAATGAAACAGGTCTCTCGAACAGAGTCCTGCAATGTTACATAATCAACTTATTTCATTTCCTTGAAGTAACTGTAATAACTCAGTTTTCTATGTATGAATTACAAAGAAAATAAATTTGCATGGTTAAGGACAAATGGTTTTCCATGTGCACATCTTTCCAATACACTAAGCATGAGGTTTCATACTTGATCTTGACTTGGTCAGCTTCCACCCTCAAACACATCCAATTGGTATCTTTGGTGCCATTATTAGGTACAAAGGAAAAAATATCTATTTCTCTATTACTCACTACCAAGCTTAATTATTTACATGTTTGAAGTGTGGAAATACTCTATAAAATCTCATGGTCTTATAAATCTTTATTACTTGTAAATAAATAAATAAAAAAGCACCTTTGTGATTAATAATAATTAAATTTTCTTTTGTTTTATTTCTATTTCAAAAATTATTTATTATTTCTACTTATAACATTGTATTTTGATCATCTCAAATCTCTACAAAGTCTTTTCTACTTTAAATTAGATTGTACTTAAAAGACACACTACAAGCTCATGACAGAAAATAATAATAATAATAATAATAAATTATGTGAGTAAAAATCTGGATCGTGAGAGGTCAATGATCAAATGATCTTTACTCCTTCGAATTTATCATTGGGTTTCCTTGAAAATACTTCAACGATCATGTCAATAAAAAATTTAAGTGTGAAAGCCAAAGATCTTTAAATATATGAGAATGTGGCATGTTCAATTGCACATGTATTTGAAGGGCTCATTTGTAATTTAAAACATTAATTGAAGAGTGGTTTTGAAGATTACATAGAAAAACAAAGGATATTTTTATAATTTTGAAAATTAACCAACGTGATTTTAGGGACGTGGGATTACAATTTTTTCTGATTTTTTACCATAATGACCCTGATTATATATATATATATATATATATATATATATATATATATATATTATGTTTAAATGTTAAGATGAGGGCATTTTTGGAATCCAAATTTTGGTGTGAAACCAGTTACACTCCGCCTTCTCTCATTATAATAGTAAAGATATAGAATAATTATTTGGGAAATTTTCAGCACCAAACATTTTGACAAAACATTTTTCAAAACATGGGTTAGAAGTTTTGGAATTGGCTGATTTTATGAGGATGATCTCTACGATGAGGAGATCATCATCACCAAAATCAACCCATTCTAAAACTTCTAACCCCATCAAAAATGGTTTACAAAAAATGGACGGTCCACGATTTTTCAACTTGTAAACATAGGGCTAGAAGTTTTGGAATGGGCTGATTTTTGGTGAGAATGATCTTTTTTGGTGAGGATGATGGAGATCATCCTCACCAAAAATCAGCCCATTCCAAAACTTCTAACCCAAGTAAGACAAAAATGGTTGGCCCAAATGTTTGGTGCTGAATGAGACCCATTATTTGGGAAATGTTGAGCACCAAACATTTTTCAAAATTGATTTTAATTGATGACTCTAACAAGTCTTGATGGGTACTAAGATGAGAAACCGAGTTTAAAAACCATGATGTCAACTGCTAAAGAAATTCAATACCACCAGGAAGATGGAGAGGACAGTTCTGCCTCCGAACCAGATTTAGAAATTTCCAATATTTGTGGTGGGAACTTTGAATGAAAGAATAAAGGCAATTGAAGGGCCCATATACTAGAAAATGGCATGGATTTGTTGGATTTGGTCTCAAATGTTCAATATTGAATGTCAGTAAAGTAAAGTTGGACTATCATGCTATGTTAAAGTAAGAGGAATCTTTATAGAGGAATAAAGAGGCTTTAGAATATGGGCTTTTTTCACGTCGTGTCCGAAAGGAGTATATCCAATAGTTATCGAACTTATCCCCAGAGCCGAGGTACAAAAAAAAGAAAATTCAGCTAGTGAGTTTTTGTAATTTCTCATAAAAGGTAAAGACCAAAAATTTATGATAGTGTAGCTCTGGCCTTTGAACTCATCAAGAGATCGATAGAAGTCTCGTGAAAGAAACATGTATTTGAAGATTGACATGTCCAAAGCATATGATTCATTGCAATGAGATTATTCCTATAAGATGTAGTCCGAATCACATGTCATCAAACATGGTTTTCTATCTTGTTGAATGAGATTCATTATGATTATTTAATAGATTCTATGATCTTAGACAAGGTGATCCACTATCTCCAATACCTTTGTATTCTCACAAGTGGAAGGATTAAGTGATCTTGAACGATGCTTGATCCAAAGTCATTTATTATTCTCGATGATTTTGGTAACTAGTGTTTACAAGAGTTTTAAAAGTAAAAATAAAAAACTCAAAAAGATTTTTACAAGGTTATGAATAAGCTTCAAGGCAAAAAATAAATATTGAAAAAAGAAAATTCTTTATTCATTCAAATGTTCTAATGAATCTTACCAACTTGGTGCGACATGAATTTGATTTTGAGAAAGAATCGTTGATGGCCATTTGCTTGGGAAACAATTAATTTCAAGGGAGATTAACCAAGGAATGCCGTTGGAGTTAGTTTGATAAAATTAAACTGATTAGTGAGTGGGAATCAAAATCTCCATTAGAAAGGATATGTATCCCCATGTTGTAAAATCCTTCAATATTAAAACATGTAAGAGACTTTGGAGAAGACTACAAGCCAATTTTGATAGAAGGTAGAAAATAACTTTGGGAAAAAATAAAATAGTTTTCTTTTATTTTTTTAAAAATAATTTTTTTTTTAAAGTAATTTTCTAAAATAAATTCAAACTGATTTTATAAGTTTTCAACTTTCTCACTTTTTTTTTTTTTTTTTTTTTTTTTTGTATATATCCAAACTTGCTCCATAATTTACTTTTTTTATTTTGAGAGGGGGATGAGGGGAGATGTTAAAGGGTTAAAAAAACCTCACTAAGAATAAAATTTGAAGGTGTCAATTTGTTACTTGGTTAAAGTCGAAGTGTTGATACCACGACGAGGTGAGATCAAAATCCAAATCCAAATCCCAATACCGCGCACAAATCCACTTGCTTACCAAAAGAAGAAATGCTGGAATAAATTTTTGAGATCACATTCAAAGTGGGACCTTGGGATTAGAAGGTTATATGACATCCATAGACTTGTTGGAAGAATGACGATGGCGTTTAGAGTACGAACGAAAGATGCTTTATTGGTCTGATTCTAGTAATAAAATCCTCAAAGGGTTTGTACGATGGTTGAAAATTCATTTTCAAGGAAATATAAATTTATAGAGAGGTGATCATGGGAATGTGAATTCCTTTGTTTGATTGCACCAAGAAAAATGTTAAAAAGAGAGTTGGTTTTTTAGTTTGGAGTATAGGGGTTAACTTGAGAGAATAATATTCAAAGGTGGGAAAATCATTTTCCTTGGGTGGGGTGGAAAAATATTTTCCCATCTTGGGTGAAAATTTTCTTTGAAAGGAAAATTAGTCCAATGAAAATCGCACAAAAATCGCATTTTCTAGGGAAAATCACTTTCCCGTAGATTTTCTATCTGCAATCATACAGCCTTATATTCATTTATGTACACGGTGATTTTACACTCCTTATGAAGAAAAATCACCTATCCATATGCCTGACCCGACATGGCCCGGGCAAATATTCGGGTCTGTTTACGGGTCGGGCCAGATCTATTTTCAAATATCATTTTCTTATAATAATAATATAGAGTTACTATTGACACTCCAACTTTTACTTATTACACTCTAATTTCTTAAATTATTTCTCACACCCCAACTTAAAACACACTCTTCAAACATTACCAAGGTTTGAATCAAATTATATTTTCAACATTAGAAAACATTATTTTAAATAATTTCAGTAGTTGTTTACAATTATGATTAGGCTCATATAAAATCCAAAATATAGAAATCTGACAAAAAAATAAAATTGAGAGAGCTTCTATGAGCACCCCAGCTATTACATATTCCGAACCATTCATTTATTTTCTTTATTTTTAATTAGGGTGTAATAAGTAAAACTTCGGGTACCGATAGCAGCTCTCTAATATAAATACCCTAGTCTGACCCGGCCTGATAACTAAATGGGTCTAGTAACACCATCCAACCTAATCAATGATCAGTCGGGTCGGGCAAGATTGGGCTGGTCCATACTAAGGCCCATCCCGTAGAGTTCCTTAACCATGAGAGAGTAGAATCCTGTGGCTATATATCTATACTTCAACCGATTAACAGAAAAGTGGTCCGACCGGGTTTTACCAAATTTTTGTTGGAACTAAAATTAAAACAATTGGATCGAGTTTGATACGGACCGTTTTAATCCCAGTTCTCCGGTTTAAACCGGACGGTAGAGATTGGGTTTGAAAACGTTGCTCGAACCATCAAATCAAAGAGTTGATAAAAATCTATTGATGCACTTTGATCATCAAAACTTACACTTCCCTTGATGAAGATGCATAACATGTATGTTCATATGCAACAACACTAGATAAAATCTGCTACGACAAACATGCTTGATGTTGTTTCGACTCGATCTCGAAGAAACCTATCTGTGATCATCAATCAAATACGAGACACAAAAACTGAGAGGGGGTGTTGGGAAATGATCCTGTGTATCTCACACACCGTGACGTACTTCTGTGAACTTGGTTTTGATCCATTTGAAGCTGTTCCTGACCGTTGATTTAACCTTACCTTCCACAGTGAACACGTTATACGAGGCCACTCTTTTCTTCCTCTTAAGCTCTGGGTCACCCGAAGTCGTGAACCCATCTCCTTTGTTGGTTGGTCCATTGAAATTGTACGAGTTGGATCGGTCTTCGAACCCGAACTCACCTCCTGAGTGGGCTGCCGAGTACTCTGGGAACGATCTGCTCTTCTCCATGAATGACCCAAGAACGATCCTTAAAGATGAGGAAGACTACCTTCCCCTACATCCAATATATATAGATGAGTGAAGAGAAAGGGTAATTTTGAGATACCCCCACCTAGTTTTGGCTAAATTATAAGGTACTCCCCTGAATTTTCTAAATGACGACATGCCCGCGTTGACTTCAATCTGCAAAATACTGATAATGATATGACCGAAATGCCCTCCTTTTCGACCTCTCTGCCCAAATCCTCAAAATAAAAGGGAAAATTTTGGCAACTCCAGGTTTCCTTGAAATTGGGCAAGATCCCTGGTTTTTAAAAAATGATGACATGTGACTTCAGTCTTCAAAATGAAAAAAATAATAATAAAAAATACCTTCCTCCCCGACGTTTTGCCCGAATACTTGAGAGGGTAATTTTGAGGTTTCCCTCCCAATTTTGGTGAAATTATTAGTGTATGGGTAAAAAGTGGTAAAAGACACGTGACATAAATAAGGAAATATTGATGATCGATCACAAAGAAATTTTAATACATATCTCAAGACATCAATTGATATATTTCGAATTAAATTTTATTTGATTAAAATTGTATTACTGTCCAGACATGAAAAGTCTCCTAATTAACTATAGAATTTTTATTTCTAAATAAGGATAAATTTAATTGCGAATCCTGAATTTTTGTCTTTCTTCTTAAGACTTAGTTTTTGTATCTATATATACAAGGAGAGTTAATAGGTAAAGAAGAAGGGAGACAAAGGTAAAGAGACTAGATTTTATAAATCTGAAATGGTTTAAAAAATAATTGATCGAAGACGTAGTTCTATTTTGGGACGAATCCCATCAAATCTTATGTTTTGTCTTTTTTTTTTTTTTTTTCTATTTTGCTTTGATTATTTTTTCTTTAGGGTTTTGATTGTTTGTGTATGTCAAGAATAATAAAAAGTGATTGTTAAGGGTAAATCTCAAGGAATCAACGGCATCGAAAATTTTATCTCTACAATTAGAAACCCATGGATTCTAAACATTATGACATGACCCCTTGACTTCATTCTTCCAGAAATAAAAATAAAAAATGATTAAAATGCCCTTCTCTTCGATCCTTCCCAAAATCTTCGTTTTTGTATTTCTGAACTTGAAGGAACCTTAAGAAAGTTGATTTTTTTCTCAAGAGATTGACGATGATTAGGGACAGATTTACAATGGGGGTAGTGGGGGCACTTACCATCACAAGAATTTTCAAACTCGAAGAACTTTGAGCTATTCCAACAAATAACATTGACAGATAAAAAAAAATATGTTGTTATTGTCCCCACAAAAAAAAAATTTCCACTCTAAGTTGCCCCCACTTGAGAAAAATCCTAGCTCTGCCCTTGAATGGTTTGTAATAGATATAAGATAAAAGGCAATTGTGTCATTTTATTAGTCTCTCATGGATGACCAACGTCAAGCAGCATGTCATTAGTTTAAAATTTCAAGGAGCTATTGCTAATTTCCAACATTTAAAAGGGATATCTCAAAATTACCACTTATAGAAGTAGCTAATGGAAGTACGTAAGGTTGGTTTTACATGCACGTTCACGCCACTTGATTTATTAAAGAACCTAGAGATACGTATAATTTACAATGTCAGAATAACTAAGGGAATGGAGTGTAAAAGGATGCACCATAATTCGGTGTCTGGGAATATGGAATCATTCAGTTAGGCAGACCCATGTGTGATGTTGAAAGAAAGTTTTGCCCTTTCCACCACAGGAATCATGAAGGTTAGTGGTGATGATGGTGGTGGTGGTGGGCTGTGGGCCCATTAAGAATGGACTAAATTAGTTAAATATGATTGTGGGGGGCCCACCTCAAGTGGGCGCGTGATGGTGGGACCCACATGGATAAGCCAACTTATAATGCGAGTCTAGTCATTTATGAGATGGCCAACCTCTACTTTTATGTAGTAGCCGTTTTTTCTGCTTTGGTATGGTCGTGTGGGCCTATGTTTATTAATGGGCTTGATAGTGCTCCTGGATATTTAACTAGAGATAATAAAATAGTTGAGTTAGACATACTCCCTTAATATTAGAGATACCCCTATGTTTTCAAATTGATGACATACCCCTTGACCTAGGTTTTGCATGAGACACTAATGTAAAATGGCTTAAATGCCCTTTTCTTTTAATCTCCAACCAAACAAAACCTCTCTCTCTCTCATCTTGGCTTCTAGGGTAAAAATAAATATCATCTTCAAACTTTAAAATTCTCAATTTATCTTAAATTCCATTCTTCTCTAAAAATCTTATCTTGTTCTTGAGACTTAAAGGTCAAAGGAGATAAAATATTAAGATTGAAAACAAATACATCCAAAAAGTCAGTCAGTCATCTTCGGGATGTCAACCTCTTCAGTAAGTTAAATTTAACCTATTCAACCTCATCTTCAATCCTACGTAGAAGTCCTTGATTTATTTTCACCCAAAAAATAATTCTTCTACTTCTTCCGGAAAAAAAAATTTATTTTGTTCTTGAGGTCGGAAGGAATGATGGATTTTGGGAGGAAATCAAGTGATTTTCAATTAGAGTACGAAGATCCTCGCATTTAAATCTCAAATTAGAAGACCTAGGCCAAGGGGGAATGCCATCAGTTTGAAAACACAATCAAACATGGCTAATATTTACCAAAACAGGAGCGGCGTGTCTAAATCATCTTACAATTATATTATAATCCATTCTCTACCATTTGATAAATATGACAAATTTGTGAAGAGGGTGAGGGGTGTGAGTGGGAATCACTAGCCAATATTACTGGTTAGGATTGTCAATGGATCGGATCAGATGACTTGGACCATTAAGAATTTGGGTATCGATAAGGATCCGGCACAAGATCCGATTTGATAACTTATCAGATTAGTTTGTATCAATCATGTCTTAATCTGATAATATTTCTGAAAATATATAAATTATATTTATATTATATACTAGAACTGCGACTTGGGCGGGCTAAAAGTCCAAACTCAACCTGAGTTGTGGGCAAGTCTAAGCCAAGTTATGTAGGACATGAGTTGAGCTAGGGTTAGAATAACTCAACCCGACTGCAACCCAATTCAACCCCAACCCAAGACTATTAAATAGTACATAAATATTTTTATATTTTTAATTATTTCTTATTCAACATTTTTACTTATATCAATTGTATTTCTTGTTTTAGATTTTTTTTTTTTTTTTTTTGTTAATCAAAAGAAAATTAGGTTTGCTCAACGAGCCCAACCTGCCTAAAAGTACCGAACTCGGATAACCCAAGTATAGAAGCTCAAACTCGGGTTAAAGAGCTCAGGCTCTATACTCTGATTGAGTTAAGCTCAGATTGAAGACTGCCATGTTAGTTGAATTGATAGATATGTTATATTTGTGTGAACTTTTAAGAAATTTAAGAAATCAGATCGGATTGGGTACATGTTTCTGATGAACATCAATCTATTACCATATCCCAGAATTTAGTTAAATTGATTTTATTTGACATTTGATATTCTACCACACCAACCTTTGTAAGAGAATAGGTTGCATCATATTAGGATGCATGAGATACATTGTATCAATGTATCTCATAATAAAATGATGGTTAAGATTACAATTGAGAATAAAATATTTAACAATATCTATTAAGATATTCTACAAAACATCGATCAACTCAGTGAAACTTGAACTCTGATACCATGAAGAAAAACTAATTTTATTGAAAAATTTTGGATGAATATTACATGAATCCTTCTAGGTAAGGGTGCAACTTGGTCTGGTTCAAATCGAGAGTTGAACCAAACCGAGAACTTTGAATTGATTCGGTTCGATTTATAATAACTTCAATTTGATTTCAGGTTAACAAAATAAAGAACTAACCAATTTGTTTCGATTCTTGGTTCATGCCTTGTATAAAACCGAACTAAATTGAGAAACAGATATTAATAAAATTATAAATAAATATTATTAATTTATTTATAATAAATTATACCTATTTTTATGGATAAATTGATTATTTTTTATAAATAGATTAATGACAATTATTTTTTGGATGGATTGATTAATGACTTTCTTTAGTGGCTAAAAAACATTATTTTACTTTTTTTTTTTTTTCGAATGGATACATTAATGAATTTTTTTTTTTTTTAATGATGACTAGATTAATGACTGAGATTTTATATTCATATTTATTTTTGTTTATTTCAATTAGATTTTTAAGATATTTGCAACCCATAGAATTGAACTGACTTGACCTTAGCTTAGCTTAGTTCGGGTTGATTTGCTACGGGTCTGCTTCTCATTTAATAAAATTGACCTAAGTCAATTTGATTCCGATTTGGCCCAAAACCAAACCCATAGAACTGAATCGAACCGATCTTACGATCTTAATTTAGTTTGGATTGGTTTGGTCGAGTCTAATTCTCATTTAATAGAACCAACCCATGTTAGTCCGATTTCGATTTTAACCCTAAATCGAATCAAGTTCCACTCTAGAGAAATTTCATCAACCAAGACATAAAGAAACTATCCTAATATAGAATTACTATTTATCTATAAATCCTAATGAAAAATATCTAAATAGCTTGCTAAATATTTTACTCTCAATCCCAACCTTAACCTTCTTTTTATTTTTATTATGAGATACATTGTCGAAGATACAATGTATTGCATGCATCATAATATGATGCAACCTATTCTCCTACAATATTTTTTTTAACACTCCAATTAATGAAATCATAGAACAAGCTCCTTACTAATTAAGGAATTTTTTTTTCTTTCCTTACAGTCACCAATTGAAGACAACTTAAAAAAACTAAGACTGCAACCTGGGCAGGTTGGAGGATTAACTTAGGCTCAACCAAAGCAAAACTCAAACCAACCATTGGGTTAAAACTCATTAATTCGAGATTAAACTTCAGTTAACTCCAAAGTAAGTCATTTTGGACATGTTGGACTCATTGAACAAATCTAATCTAATTTCATTTTCAAGTTAGACAATTTTAGATGGATTGAACTCATTATTCTCCCTTCAAAATTTATGTAAAAATGACTCTTACTGTACTTAAAACACATAACAATAAATTTAAATATAGCAAATAAAATCAATAAATATATTTATATGTAAATATATAAGATAATGTTCAAATAGAGTAGAGTTGCCCGAGCCTCGACCTAAACTCGTTGAGATTTTCTAACCCAAGCTCGCCCATCAATCAGGTTGGGCTCATGTTAGTTCACCCAAGTTGCACTTGTAACTAAACTACATTTAAAAAGGAAATAATAATATATAAAAAACGTCATAAATTTATTTTGCTAAGTCATAAAATAAAAATCCCATTTATTTCTAAATATCTCCGACCACCAATTCTAATTTCTAAGATCAAACTCTTTCCCAAAGCAAAATTCTCTGTTGGAATCCGTGAAAGTGTGGACCCACAAAAGTTAAAAGGTAAAAAAACTCCCCCTGGATTTAACAGTTTGAACTTCGAAGTTTCAACTGTGAAGATAGATTTTTGGAAGAATTGTAAATACCATTTGGGTAGAAGTCAAAGACTTGACATATACATATATTTTACATTGGTCTCCTAGAAAAGACCGAGGTCAAATGTATCTAAAATATATCTAAATCGTACATATAACAATTCATATTGTCCCAATCTCAGAGAGCACAATTCATATTAATATAATTTCGAGAACCCAATTCATGATATTGTCAGTGAACGAGATTCAAAACTAAGATTTAAAATCCATATCCAAGACATATTTTTATACAAAGTAATACAAACAGTCTTCTACGCATCAAGTACCGATAATGCAAACCACATTTCTAATATAGAAGAAGTCAATAATATTTGCAGCCTCAAAATTTACGATGGTATATAGCTTGTAAATTGTAACGGGAACAGTCCGAGGGTTTGATGCCATTTCCTCTTTCATTTTACTAATAAAGTTCAGTATCTCTCTTACAGAATGTACATAACTATGGGTGAGACTAGAAATGTGTCCATCGATGATGTACATCATCATATATGGGCATATGGGGCTTAAGTCTATATTACATACAAAAATGTCCCGAGCAAAATAAAACATACATACAAACAGCTCCATCTCCTTTCATCCTCTGTTATGAAGGATGGGTAATGTCACTAATGGTTTTGTATATACAAGAACATAAGGCCAGTGATTGTTTCTTTCACATTAGATACTCTCTCGGGACAATTTGTCGTTAGAACCTTTATGTTACGCGAGTATGATACTAATAAGAACATAAAGGAATGAATTGATGCTAATAATGACGAGGGCTATTACCTGATGGGTCACGAAAACAATCTCAGATCAGAATGGTACAATCCAACCCCTTGGCGGCGTCATCGAGGAATATCATTGCCATTCCAGTTGCAAGCCTGGTGTGAGCCTCCAGTGCTAAGCACTTCTCAATATCTTTATGCCAGTTAATGACACCTACATTTGAGTATAAATAAGAAGGGCAATTGATGGCCTTTATGTCCTCTTGTTTAAAACTAGACTTGATGGAGCCAATAACCAAGATATCACGAAGAACTGACATACTAAGAGCACGGACATGTGCACTTGGATGAGAAAGGCATTGAGTGGTAGCAGGAAGGCGACACTGCATATACAAGGATAGTAAATCACATTATTAATAAGGGGTTTATTTGTGCTTGGATGTGAGACTATATTTGAAAACATCAACTTTGGATAATGTTTATACCTTCAAAAGGTTCGAAAGTGATTCTTCGACGGCCAAGCTGGAATCTCCCCATTCAAGCAAAAGCTGGACTGCTCTAGCTGTTGCTTCCAAAAGCTGCACATTAATTAACAGTAATAAAACATGTAGTAAGTGAGCGATATAATTAAAGAGGTGCACAATCTAACAAGGTCACAAAGCTCTCTTAAATGGGAATATAAGGTGAAACACGAAGAAGAAAAATAAGTATATTTGCTTGCAATAGTACCTCTAGTTGTGGTAAAGTGCACGCTTCTCCATCAACAAGCATTCCATCTGTGGCACGTTGTAGAAGATCTGGAGCACTAGATAGAATTACCAACGATTCTGGGCAATCGTGATTTCTCATTAGCTCCACCATTAATTTTACTATCCGTTGATTAATTATCCATGTATTTTGATCTTGCTCATCATCTCTAGCAACCCAAGATTGCAAATCCTTCTCTGCCTGAAATGGTTTGGGTAAAAAAGTTATAGAGATGCTATATATTTCTTTTTAAAGTCGGTTGAGAATTCACTCATTAACTTAAGCCGAATACTGACCTGAAGAACAATTGCAGACAATGCTTTCGTTGGCGAAGCTGATACAACACTGCACAAGGCATCGACTACCTATACATAATAATAAAAGTTGGTCAATTTGAACGATTTGAATTAATCACCTAGTTCAAAGAACTTGAGCTAGAAATTTGTTGTCTCTTACCATCAAAATGAATAGAGTAACCATAGACGTAATTATAAAATAAATTATATATTATAAATAAGACATGATAGAACAGTACCTGTCTCCACCTCTGTTGAGAAGATGTGCTTTCGTCGCTCAGTTGTGTTTCCGGGGCTGCAACCAACTTGTGCCACAACAGGGAAACAACAGAGAAGCATAACTCTTGTTTATCGGCGAGTACAGACTTTAGGAGAACTTGGGCACTACAATTGAATCCAACATGTCTGTCCCTTATAAGGAAATTAGCCAAATCTGATGCATCCTTTTCCAAACTAGTACTTTTCCTTGATGTATTCTCTGTACCATCACTTGAAAGAAATGCTTTCTCACATTTAAGGTAAGTAGTTGGTTGGGCTGAATCCTTATCACTTTTGCAATGTAGGGTTGATGAATGCTCTGATCCAGAGAAGCTAGTATTTGAACAATTTATTCGTTTTCGACCATTGCCACATGCGGAGGCGTCCCTCCATATTGGGGAACTAACCAAGTGTGCTTCTAGTGGTTCCACCTTGTCGATAATGGATGCAACAGCTTTTCCATGAATGTCAATGAGGTTATACAATGAGGATGCCCTTGTATAAATTTCATTATCCCACTTACACCGCATAAATACAGAGATAGCACGCGTGCACGCCTTCGATCGTCCAAATAGTTCAGAAACATGAGCAGCAACCATAGCTGCAGCGACTATCTTATTTGAACTATAACTCCATGAAGTGCCACTGGTAGATGGGTTTAGTGAAAATAGTGCTTCTAAGATTCCTAATATCCTTCGAGCATGTTGTATGGCAGCACACAAACCATTTTGTAACCCGTTTGAAGAACCATTAAGTTTTGCAAGCTTGGCCATGCTAGGTACATCTTTAGAAATCAATGGAAACACCTGAAATTCACAAGCCAAAGCACACACAGAAGCCAGAATATAAGAATCAAATGCTGCCACGGGCCCAT
Organism: Akebia trifoliata; assembly: GCF_017979445.1. Classification (NCBI taxonomy): domain Eukaryota; kingdom Viridiplantae; phylum Streptophyta; class Magnoliopsida; order Ranunculales; family Lardizabalaceae; genus Akebia; species Akebia trifoliata. Next base: position 15,424,277 of record NC_141378.1, on the reverse strand, counting down.
GTTTTCTTACTTTTATTGCTTTCGCATCCTTTTGTTTTCCATTTATTGATTGCAAGTCCTCGGTAGCATCATTAGTAGAACATATATCACCGCTTCTTGTTCTCTTGCTTCCATTGGGTCGAGCCTCGTGACGGACACACACGGTTAACACCACAAACAGCAAGCGAGAAGCAAGAGCCATAGACGCATGTGATTCCAAAAATAATGAATGGACCATCGTACGAAGCTCAGCCATGGTGGGGTTATTAGAGGCACAACCCAAACCAAAAAGATTTCTTGATTTTCTGATTTGCTCTATGGAGGCTTGAGGTGGAAAAGTTCTTTGAAGAATTTCTTCTACTGTGGCGACAAATATCCTCATGAGACATGCTTCTGACGGGCTTCCACGAGGGAGATATTCTAGGACTTTGAGGAGTGGTAAATACAGGTTCCATGATAAAACAGGAGGTCGTAATGGGGTTGCAAGTATGATTTCAGGCAGATCAACAGATGAGGAACTTAAAGGAATCAGGCCATAAGCAGCTTCCCAAATAGTACAAATTCTCCATTCAACCTCCGGACCATGGGCGCAAAACATTGACGCTATACCTTGGGCTGTGGCCTCAACTGTGGCTTCGATCGTGGGCATTTCTATCTGGTCAAAATAATTTGAATAAATGGCAATTAAGTTTCAAAAACTTAACTTAAACCTATAAATTTAAGTGGATCACTGGATTGATATGCTCTTCAAGTAATACAAACATGGAGTGCATGTGCCTTGTATTATGTTAGCAGTATGACTTGGATGCCATGCCCATTGAACTGCGGGGGTGCAGGGGGCAGCATGCTCCTTCCCAGGGGCTCTGGGACAAAGCCCCCAGGGCCAAAAAATTTAGGGTTACAAAAAGGGAAAATGCATTGTTTTTCGTAAGGGTACTTACATCATATATATATATGGGAGCGGTTCAGCAGCCCTAAAGTTTGCCAAACATTTTTCAAAACATGAATTAGAAGCTTTGGAATGAGCTGATTTTTTGTGAGGATGATCTCTACGGTGAAGAGATCATCCTCTCCAAAAATCAGCTCATTTTGAAATTTCTAACCCTAGTTTACAAATTGAAGAATCGTGGATCGTCCAATTTTTGTAAATCACTTTTGATGGGGTTAGAAGTTTTGGAATAGGCTGATTTTTGGTGAGGATGATCTCATCATATAGATTATCCTCACAAAAAATCAGCTCATTCCAAAGCTTCTAACTCATGTTTTGAAAAATGTTTGGCAAACCTAAGGGCTGCTGAATCGCTCCCTATATATATATATAGGGAAATGTTCAGCACCAAACATTTTGGGAAAACATTTTTCAAAACATGGATTAGAAGTTTTGGAATGGACTGATTTTTGGTGAGGAGATCATCATCACCGAATATCTGCCCATTCCAAAACTTCTAACCCCATCAAAAATGGATGGTCCACGATTTTTCAACTTGTAAACATGGGGCTAGAAGTTTTGGAATGGGCTGATTTTTGGTGAGGATGATCTCCTCACCGTAGAGATCATCCTCACCAAAAATCAGCCCATTCCAAAACTTCTAACCCATGTAGGACAAAAATGATTGGCTAAAATGTTGACCAAAATGTTTGGTGCTGAACAGGACCCATATATATATACTTAGTGTAAAACCCGAATTAGGGTTAGAATGGGAAGAGAAGTTTTTGTGAGGGAGGAAGAGAAATTGTAACCCCTTCTAAATAGTTAAAAGAAGGAATCTCTCTGCAGCTATGGACATAGGTAATCTTGCCGGACCACATAAATCTTGCTGCTTGTTTACTTTTGGTTTTTCAACAAAACAAATATGTTACTAATAACTAGATGGGCTACATTACAATAAACTCAAAGAATAGGAGGAGAAAATGCAAGCAATAAAAGTAAAGATCCTCAAGTACCTGATTTCTATAGCACGGAATATAACCACCTAGAGGTTCACATTGAACTTGGACTCCTTCAGTTTGCCTTAATGGAGGAAAGAGCAGTGTGGGCTGCGAAAGTATGCGGAAAAGTAAAGCTGCCGCTGTATCTGAAGCGATGCCTGCTCTCATGGACATTGCAGTCCCAATTGCATGAAAGAAATGCAAATGCATCCAGTTTCTTGGAAGCTACAATGCAAAACCAATGACGGTCAACAGCTAGGAATTAACAGAAACAGTCGTCAGTTAAAAATTCTTTAAACGTTTAATCAATGTCTCGGGGTCAATGTTACATTTCATTCCAGGCAGGAACTGGAATGTATCAAACTCTGAACCGTGGTTACTAGGGGTGCAACCTGGTTCGGTTTGGAGCCAAATCAGAACCGAACCACCATGGGTTAGTTCTACCAAGTAAGAATCAGAACCGAACCAAAAAAAGGTAGATTTGGTTCGGTTCGGTTCTCTGAGTTGCAAAATATCTTTAAAACCTGCTTGGAAGCAATATATTTTTAATAAAATAAAAATGAAATTACATATAGTAAGTCATTAATCTATCCATAAAAATAAAAAAACTCATTAATCTATGTCTTGGCTCCTAAAAAAGTAGTAAGTCATTAAGGATTCGGTTCTCAGTTTGGTTTGGTTTCACTCTATACAAGCCGTGAATCTAGAACCAAATTGATGGGACGTCCATTTTCTTAACCCAGAACCAAACCATAACTTGTTCCAAACCGAAACCAGCCCAAAGCTATCAGTTTGGTTCGGTTCTTGGTTTGAACTGGACCAAGTTGCACCCCTAGTGGTTACTAGCTCAGTAAACGCGAAGATAATTTGCCATCTTCATGATCCTACTAACCCTCATGACCAAAGCACAATCCTCAGCAGCCCGAAGGAGTTCCACAAGTTGTACGGCAACATCAAGTGCATCAGGAGCCCACGACGGTGGTGCTTCAAGAAGTCCAAGCAGAAGTCTTTGGGTTGCACTTGGAGTAGCATTCGCATAGTACCTATATTGGGGGAAAAAACAGCCTTCATAAACATTTTCAAGAAAACTCGATGAAAAAACAGCAAAAATTTTGGAATTTCACCTATGAAACAAATGTGCATATGGCTCGAGAGCTGGCAACCCAGTAACAAGATGCTCATCTAGAGCTGTTGTTGGTGGAGGGAGCAAAAGTGCAGGAACAGCAGCGGCTGTTAAAGTAGCAGTCTCGTAACGGGCAACTTCATCATCACAAACACTTAGTATAACACCAGCACCATTAGCAACAGCCCATCTTGGAGTTGATGGCATAAGTTGAGGATGTTTCCCAGATCCACTGCTACACGCTAAATAAAAATTGAAAAAAAAAAAAAAACTTGATGGTGAGCCACAATGAATTACAATTATATCGTATATCCTTAAAACAAAATTAGTTTTACGATAGAAAATGAAAGATCTGTAATTCCATATAAAATATTGCTAAAATTTATCCTGTTTGTTCATATAAGTAATCTAACAACTTCTTCATCAAAAAGAAGTTGTCTCAAACCTTTTGTTGGGATTATAAAGTTTTGAGCCTCAAAACAGAATTGTATGTTTGAATGTAGGGTTGATGAGGTGACTAGGGGGTAATTTTTTTCTTTATAAAAACAAACATAATTTTTTCATTATGTTTGAATTTAAGGTTTCATTTTGATCAAATGTTGTTAAGATATCATTGTAAACAGACTTTTAATTGAGATTTGAAAATAACAAAAAAGTAGAAGTGTTTCAATGTACAAAAATATCATCAAATTCCTATATAAAAAAGTCATAATGTGTATGATGGATTAAGTACTTTACTAACCAGTTGTAGGCGGCTTGAGTTCTCCACTAGCGGCATATTTTCCCATGACACCACCACACCTATTTAAGCATATAAGTCTCAATGAGCTCACTTGAGACACGTATATAACATGAAACTCTTCAAAATAGTTCATAATAGAAAAAATAAAACAAATATGAGACATAACAAAACATACCCAAGACAAAGCCATTCTGTTTACTCTTGTGACGTAAATTTCTTGACCGAGATATTTTGGGACTACAAAAAAAAAATTTGAACCATGGGTATCATCATAATGTGATTCACTTACCAACGGAAATAATCACTTCTAATACCCAGCGGTGCCGCAAGCAATAAATCTGTTATCCAAGGAGACAAAGACCTCAAAGGTTTTCTCTCTTGTTGTTGCAAGGGTGAATGACATGCTTTCCCCTGTACAGTGTAACTTGTTGTTGCATGATTACCACAGTTGCTTCTCTCTTGTTCACTGTTTCGAAGCTCAACCTTGTAAATCGGGCGATTGTAATGCGTTAATTGTCGTAAAATTTCCCCACAAGCCAGAGCCCATTGTCGAGAACATTCATTCTGTAATTGAAGAATTTATTAGTGATATATATGTATATATATATCCAATATTATTAGTATGATGTAAGTCTAGTAGTCTACAATACAATATTATTAAATAATTTGATTAAAAAAAAAAAGTACCCAAAATTATTTTTTTCTGGTAGTTTCGTACCTCAATACTTGGGCAGACCAAAGAAATGAAAGAACTGAAGGGAGGACTGATCTTATCGTACACCAACGTACCATCAATGATACATGAAATAATTGGGAGAAGAATAGCATGCCCATGCTCTGGATGATGAAGCACAAAGACTGCTGGAAATTAATTAAAGTATTGTAAAGGTCAGTATGCTATCTCAAACAAGTAAGAAAATATAAAATCTCAGACGAGTAACGAAATTCTTGTTATGGGTATACTATGTTATTGCATATAAAATCAACAAAAGTAGGATTCAAATACCCAATACTTCATCCAAAAGGCATTTTTCTTTGGATGGATAACGAGTCCGGATTAGCTGTTACAAGAAATACACAAGAATGCACATCAGTGGTTAACAATATGAGCATTTATTTTGTTTGAATTTCTTTCTAGTTACCATAAATTAGCTGAGGTCTTATCTAAGATATATGATTATTTCAAGATTTCTCCAATGTTCAAGAGATGAAAAGTCAAATGACATACCTCAGCAATTTCTTCAGGAAATTTATCTGATATAAACTGACCAAAATATTCAACATAGGCACTAATTTGAGCCTAAATGAAAAACAAAAATTGAGTCAAGAACAAGGAGAAAAAGGATAAAGTTATGAGAGATTTTTCAAACAAAAAAATTAAAAGAAATAAAGAAGACCAAAACTATAACTTATAATCTCCTCCCTTCCTCCACACTGTCCCGAAGAGTAACTAATTCAGTCATATTTTCGTGTTCCAATTGAACACTTTCCATTTTTTATTATTCTCAAAGGAGAAGATTCTTCTTTTTACCAAACATATGCGGAGCCAACCACGATTTGAATCTTATTACTTATAATGAATCAATGAATAGATCTTACCAAAAAAAAATTGACAGTTTTATTGTCTCACACAAAATGAGCAGAGCAGGTAATATAAAGGTGTAGGACATGATAAAATAAAGGAGTTGAACATGATGAGAAATAATGATTTGATAGAGATATAAATAAAACATTGAACTGACAGGCATGAAAACATATGTTTCTAATGTCTGCTAGATATTTAAAAAATTTGTAAAATGGAGAAAATACAACCACAGAAAGAGGCAACTAGATATTTAAAAAATTTCTGATATGGAGAAATGCAGCCACACGAAGATGCCTAATTTCCTGTAAAAGAAAAGTTTGTATGATTATAATGGGCCAAAAATCCTCTTTCTGCATAATCATTATTTATCATTACTGTAGAATAGGAACAGTGTCTACGTGGCACATTTTGAGTTTAGAACATATAGGGCTGCCTGCCATGTAGAAGCTAATGTGTTTTAAACTCCAACCAAAACATGGTACGTACACCCCGTATGTTGCTATAGGAATGGGACACCGTTCTAGATCACGATTTTTTTCCAAAACAGTTGTTGGTTCATAGAGTTGAGTTAAAACATATAGAGCTTTTTTCGGCAGTTTTTTTGGCTTTGAGCTGAAAAAGGCAGAGAAGAATGTTTGTCAGTAACAGCTTTTGCTTCACTAACTTTTGCAGGAAGCCAAAAATTACGGCCCCGTTTGATAATGCTGTCAACTTTTGCTGTCAGATTCTGTGACTAAAAACAATTGTCAGAAACAGCTGTAAAAAACTGGAACACTGAAAAACTCGTTTAATAAAGTCTTGTAAAAGTGTTGTGTTGTTTACCAAAATTTGGTAATTATTGTTTGATATAACTGTTGGATTCTACTGTATTCTGATAAAATGACTATAATATCCTTAATGTTAATAATGCACCAAAAATGACCAGAATACCCTAATAAATATATAATTACACTAAATATAAATAATAAATTTATATTAAAAAATTATAAAAATACAAGGAAAGTTTAGATTAAGCTGAGGGAGCCTTACATATCAAGATCCTAAGGAAATTTTACAACCCCAATCCCATATCCCCAACAGGTTTTCAAAACAAAAACAAAAAAAAAAAAAACATTGAAAGACATCATAAGGCTCTCTGGTGTAGGTAAGACAACCCATTCGCTATCATGCTTATCGACATTGTTGTGGACTTATTTCATTGGCTTGGATCAGTAAGATACTCAACATCAAGGAAACCTTAACATCTTATCCATCCCAACTTATTGGATTTATGTTGCTATTGTGCTTATGTATTGTCGATCCTAGGTCCCTTGCTTTGGGTTAAGATTCTAATAACTTTAAAAACTATTTGATGTCGAGAAACACGGGGAAGAGTTCAAGTAAATAGGCTTCTAATTAACTATTAGTGTCAAATCCAATCAATTTCACAAAACTCATCGTGTAGAACCAAAATTATCAATTTCAACATAGCAATTATAAAAACCTCGAATCTAAAACTTTTTTATCCCTAAATAATCTAGTAAATCACTTATGGATAAACAGTACAAAATTGCCCAATTTCCTATAAATCAAGCAAAAATAAAGTTACATATAACTCATCAAGACATCAACCCAACCAAATGCATCCCATGCTTCTGTGCTTTCTGCACAAAAGCATCAACAATAGGCCCCTTAGCGCTTATGTTGATCTCCACAACAATAGCCCTAACGCTAGAATTCTTCAAATTAATCCTCCATGGATGAGGTCGATCTCAAGCTCGATCGATTCATTGCTTAAATAGATACTTCAATCAATTAATCCTACAAGCAACAGCGGCGATCTTACAACCATCCATGGCGAGATCAAAGCTGAATTCACAGCCAATTCTTAAAGAAGCGCCTGCATGGCTCATCGTCACTAGCTCGAGAGAATCTTGAGTTTCAATTCACCAATCTAAGGTCCAAACGTAGATCAAGTTGTGATGGAGTGAAAGAGATGAAAAGGCATGAGGGATGAGAGTCATCGAGAAACTAGTGTTTGTTGTCGATCAAAATTCACCTAGTATTTGTCGTCGCTCGAAGCTGCCAACGACCATGGTAATGCATGTTGTTGAAGGTGGGTTGTATGAGGGTTAGGGTTGTGTGAGGTTCTGTCGAGAAAAAAGTAAAATTGGGATGGGGATATGAGTTGTAATTTGTTCGGAGAACAAGGGACATTTCAGTAATTCCCACAAGCCATTTTTAATATTTGCTTTTAAATATGCAATTTTTGTTATCAAACGATAATCAATGATAAAAAAAAACGCTTTAATGACGCAAAAGCTATTAAAAAAAAACGCCCATTTTCACTACCTGGGTTCCATTATCCACAAGGATGGAGAGATTGAGGAGGATGCCCATAGAATTAGAGTCGGATTGCTTAAGTGGAAGTGTGCTTTTGGACTGCTATGTGATTAATGAATCTCGATCAAACTTACACACCACCCCATCCCAAATATATATATATATATATGAGCGTTCGGAGGCCCCAAAGAGAGCCAAACATTTTTCAAAACATAGGTTAGAAACTTCGGAATGGGCTGATTTTTTGTGAGGATGATCTCTACGGTGAAGAGACCATTTTCACCAAAAATCAGCTCATTCCAAAACTTCTAACCCTAGTTTACAAGTTGAAGAATCGTGGACAGTCCGATTTTTGGTGAGGATGATCTCTTCATCATAAAGATCATCCTAAAAAAAATCAGCCCATTCCGAAACCTCTAACCCATACATTGAAAAATGTTTGGCACAATGTTTGGTTCACTTTAGGGCCTCTGAACGCCACCCTATATATATATATATGGGTCACGTTCCTAAGACTCATATTGAGACTCACATTGCGACACCGTTTTGTCTTATATGGGCAAAAATGTTTGGAATGAGCCGATTTTTTGTGAGGATGATCTCTGTGATGAGGGGATCATCCTGGCAAAAAATCATCACATTCCAAGACTTCTAACCCCATCAAAATTGATTTACAAAAATTGGACGGTCTATAATTTTTCAACAAAAATTGGACGGTCTAGAAGTTTCATAATGAGCTGATTTTTGGCAAGGATGATCTCCTCACCATAGAGATCATCCTCACAAAAAATCAGCCCATTCCAAATATTTTTGCCCATATAAGACAAAACGGTGTGTCGCAATGTGAGTCCCAATATGAGTCTTAGGAACGCTGTTCTATATATATATATATATATATATATATAAGCTGGCTTTAAAAATGTTATGCTTCATGGAGTTGAATATTTGAAAATCAAGAAACAACATATGTATAGATTGAGATGGATTAATGAAAAAACTAACAAAGATAAAATTAGAAATGAATGCATTTATGAAACTATAGCAGTTCCTATAGGTGTTAAACTAAGAGAAAATTATGATTTGGTAAATATGGAATGAAGGCTGCTTATAGCACTAACTAAAAGGAATGTGCAAGTTGGAGATTTTAAAAGAGTAAAAGAAATACTAAAAAGAACACGGATTGATGTAATTAGCACTCACACTAGCTCTAAATGGTTAAAATCAAAATAGTGTTGTATGTTATAAAGATATCAATCTTATATCTAGATCGTTAAGCAATTTATGGATATGAAATTTGATAGCCATAGCTCACATTTTTGCGTGTTTTGACATCAAGAGAATAACTTTCTTCTCTTAAATTCCTCAGTCTCCATCCTATTATTTTCATTATGACACTCAATTTATCTCTTATTGACACAAGAGTGAACAACGACCATTGACTTGGTTTAAGCAGAAAACTATACCACTTTCTACAACTTTTCAACTGATGTGTGCACTCTCATGCACCTTATACACCATTCTCACGACATGCAAACAAGATTATGTGTCAAAAACATCAAAATGGTTAAGGCTTGCTTTATAACAAAGGTTATAAATAGTCAAACATTTGATGAGGATGAATCAATGTGGTGGAGCATTCAATCAAGATCCATCTCTCAGTATTAGATATATGGAACTCAAGTGAAACTCAAATTCCCTACCCAAATAAGTTTTAAAATCTAAAATTTCTTCACCAAGAACAATCATAGAATTCATAGAAAATATTTAGAAATTAATAACTTAAAAGATTATATTAGAAAATTTCAGCGTACCATCCGCTGCTGAACATCTTCTGGTGAAGGCCAGAACAGTGACGAGAATTGGAGTCCATCTATCCACGTTTTACAGGAAGTAGTAGCCATGGAATCTTCAAGTGAAACTTTTATATATGTATATCAGACCACCATAGACAAGCCTCAAGAAAGTTTTTCCATTGCTGCATGAACATCATCAAACAACAAACAAGTTTTAATTTTTTTCCATTAAAAACAAAAAAAAAACAAATAACATTAGATAGTTTCTCCATTGAAAAAAACAAAAACAAAACAAAACAAAAAAAAAAAAACTAAGATTCATAAGTTTCAGAGAAAAATGCATGAACAGCATCATACAAAAAATAAATTTTATTTTGAAAAAAAAAAAATATTCAAGAAATTTACACATTCAAGAATCAAAAGCTCAAGTCATTTCAAAGTTTTTTTTTTTCGTGAATACAACGCGGTTACACGCACCGCCCCCTTTGGAAAGTCCTAGTACGTGCAACTGGTTTGAGTCGAGGGTCAACCGGACAGGATTCTGGATAGTGGTCCCAAGGAATTTATTGTTTCGTAGAATTTCGAACCATCATTTCAAAGTATATCTAAAACAGATAATTCTAGACTAAATTTATGCAGAAAAAAACATCAAACAAAAAAGTATTTTTATACAAAACTTTTTAAACAAATCATTAAAAAAAAAAAAATTTAAGAATAATATATTTTTTTGGGTGAAAAAGCTTCCAAAATAGTGATTTATTTTTTTCAAAGAAATCCATGAAAAAACTTCAGACTAACATCAGTCGAAGCAGATCTAGAACTTCTATATGAAACAGAAATTCATGGCTATTTTGCATATATATTAATATAAAAAAAATTTGAAGAAAAAAAAAAACTAAAAAGTTTTAAAAAAATAAGAGAAAAAAACCTGATCGATTCGTTTGCATCCGATAAACTAGGGTTCCGATGCAACTAAAGATTCTTCGGTTTATGTTTCTTATTTCTTTTCAAATACTTTCTGGTTTTTCTCTCTTCTCCAGTGAAACAGAGTAGAGAAATACATTGACGGGATGGCTAGGAATATTTATATTGGTTTGAGAGAGAGGGAGAGAGAGATTTGATGGGATCAGATGCCACGTGGCGAAAATATTCTCGGTTGTATGTATGTACTTAACATGCATGGCTATGCATGTTTCCATACCTTAGTAAACAAAACCGTCAACCTGCCCCAGCATTAAAACCATTAATGGTCGGATCTGGACTTTGGATCTACCTGGTTAGGAGTTTGTGGGTTGACCTTGACGAGATGGTTCCCTTGAGTTATCCGGGTCGGGTACTTGCCCGTTCTCCTAGGGAAGATTGAATATCGTGGAATACGGTGAATCCATTTTACACATGAAATAAAATTGAATGTCGTGTTATAACGTAATGTAATTTATGTAGCATAAAATATATATTATAATATAATTTAATATTTATTAATATAATATTATATAAAATTTCTTTGCATGCCCATATAAACCGGTCCGTTCCAAAGTGGTGAACCAAAAGCTTGCAATCGAATTGAGTGAACTTAGGAATCAGGTACAACTCATATGAATTTAATCATGAAATCTATTCGATGTGACCATGTGAATCTAATAATTAATTTATAAGAGATAATTAATGTTGAGAGAAAAAGATATATAATAAATATTTATTTTTAAAAATAAAAATATTTATAGATATTTAATCTTGAAAAATATATTTTTGTGATCGAATTTATCGTTAACCTCTTATCAATAAAAACGTGGGGTCATGTGACCTCACATCAGGCTTTTGAATGGATAAGGTGATTTTGATAACCCTTGATAAGTAAGGTTTCAAAAACTTATTGAGTTAGTAAGGATAGTCTTACTTTTTTTACTCTCTTGAAAGAATTTGGGCCCACCCAACGTTTATTGTGTAATAAAGTTAATAAAGGAATATTTCTTTTGGAATTGTCAGAACTCCTAGGATGTTTTTGGTATGAAAAATGCAAGAGTCTTAAGAATCTAGGTATACTTTTTCAGTGGGGGCTATATGTTAGTTTCACTAACAAATGGTGTATATCTAATATTAATGAAATATAGAGGGTTAACTATTAAAAAACAAATTTCATTTTTCAAAAGTTTCAGTATAACCCGCATAGCTTTGCCGTTGGACGTAGGCAATGTGAAACCCCTAGATAGAACATTGGGTTGATTATCAAGAATCCCATGTCAAAGCACATCAATTGAAGGTATCAAGATAGGCATAGGGAACTTGGTACATGCAAGAACATCTTGACTTTATTGAAATAAAACATTAGCAACGATTTTGGAGCAAACATATTTATTCTAGATTACACAAAATGAAAAGGATGATGAAAATTAACATAAGAGTTGATAACGACCATAACAACTATATGGCATCTTTCTAGTGTTCGTTTGTAAATTTGCTCAAGGTATTAGAGATAACATGGAAACATCTCATTGGAATGTTATGAAAGGATGAGGAATGAGAGAGAGAGAGTCAAGGTCTCTTTCGTCAATTTCTAATAAGAGAAAGACAAAGACGCCTCTCAACCAGAGATTAATTGTTAGAAAGAATAACATTAGAACGATTTTTTTTTCTCACAACCAACAATTATTCGACACATGACATGAATGACATTAATCACGAGAGAGTGAGAGAGAGAGTTTTTTTCTTTCCAATCTAATCACGTTGTGACATTAAAAATCATGATCAAATTCGATACAATTATAGAGGACAAAATTATATAAATTTTAATAAAAAAATAATTATTTTTTATTATTAATTTTTATTTTTAAATTTAAATCTTCATAGTCATCCATTTTCAACACCTTGTATAAAGTTCGAAATTAGTTTGTTTTTTTTTTTTTTTTTTTTAATAATATGAATATCGATCTGATGTCATTCGACCCACACGTCAAATTGCTGTTGGGCTGTGATCAAATTTTCTCACAGGACTGTGAGAAAAAAATAAATCGCACGGTAACATTGTAGCTCAAGGCTCAACACCTGCTGATGGAGACGTCTCAAAGGCCTATAAATAGCTCTTCATAATGAGGAGTGGACACTTAAATCCATAGTCTTATCCACGCAAGTCAAGTTATTGTATTTGACCCAATACACTCGCATTCGTTGAAACGTCAACATGTAAATCCTCATTCGTAACCATTGACACACGTCACTGTATATGATAAGTATAACAATCATATTTTTTCATGATACGACATTTTGGTGCTCTCTCCTAAATAAAACGACAATTTAAGCGTATCGAACGTCTAGGTATCTTGTTTGGAGGATGGATTGTTTTATTTGGGCTTGGAATCTCATTAGATAATATTTAGTGGTTGTGTTCCATTTCAAACTCTGAATTTAAAGAGGATTAATAATGGTGAGTTCGACTTTTCTAACATACAACGTGATTGGTGAGAAAGTGAGACGATGAAGTGTTGGAAAAAACAATAAGATATTTAAGAAGATGAAAAGAAAGAAGGGAATCGATGATTTTGTCTGCCTATCAAGAATATAAGTTAAGAATAATAATGAGTGCATACGATTTTATATGTGATTCGTGGCAAGGGTTCATAATCGTACATCTTTTTCTTGTGCATCCTCGATGAAAAAGATCTATGGTTCTGTGCCCTTGGCGTATTAGTCACATACTCAAACCGCATCCATTCATCACGACTCATAAATAAAAAGATGATTTAGACATATTTGATGGCATTTGGTGGTTTGACATTGATTTTCTCTTATATATTAATGAAAAATTACCTAAATACTCAAAGGTGAAAAATCAACTTCTAATTAAAATCTTTATTTTTTTTCCAAGATTTTGTCATCAACCTTTGTGATAAATTACTTTTAATCAATTCAGTCTTATTTTCAATACATTATGTTTCAATCTCTTATTATTATTATTAGTACTATTTTTAGATATTAAAGATGTCTTCATACCCTTTGGGAGGGGACTAGTCCCTTTGTTTGCATAGGTCGATTCCATGCAAATTTTTTAGTGTGCAACAAAATTAGTTAAGAGACCATCTAATTTCGAATGCACAACTAGATAAGGAGCAAACACCCATCGCTAGTTTCACTGTCGAGCCAACCACACCTACAAGTCCATTATTTCCAACCTTTCCTTAATCCCTTATGGAACATCTTTGATTTTGTTGTTGTCAAAATTCTATTATATTATACTTATCAATAAATCATATCTTGCTCTTGAGGCTTCAAGGTGGAAATAGATAAAATCTTAGGATTGAAGACAAGGTAAAATCTTTTATCAAATATTTTGAAATTAATTGGTTTTGGGAATAAAAATAAAAGGTTTTTGGTAACTTGTTTAAGTCAAGGGTATTTATATCATTTTTCATCAATCTATTAGAGAATACAAGGTCGATGGGGTATGTATGCAATTGAAAAACTATGAGATATCTCAACTATTCATCAAAACATTAAGGGGTGTGTCTAAATCACCCTAACTTAAACAACTCTATTAGGACCCCTGAACATCAATTTAAATAAGACATGTGACAAATTTATCAGTTTTTATTAAGTATCACCCAATGTGGGTGTTTATTTTTATTTTTATATAGCAACCTTATATTTATCTCTCATATATCCCATATGTATAAGAAAGGAAAAAAGTTTATGCAATTTTGACAAAAAAGATAGATGACACACAAGCACAAGAAAGTTTAAAATAGGGTGTCAATTGGTCAGTTTCAATTTCACACATACTTAGAATTGAAACGTAAATAAAACATTGGTTCTAAACCTTTCGATTCTCATTGGTTTTGGTTCTAGATATGAATTTTTTGGAATTATAAGCGACCTACATATAAATACATGTTATCTATCAAGTAGTCGAGAAGATAGAATGTGATTTTTTAAAGAAAAAAAAAATTAACATGTAATTTCATTTTTTATAATCGATACCAACAAAAAATTCTCATGGCAAATCAAACTTTTAAAAGAAAAAAAACTCACAAAATTCACATTTATAATTTTTGTTCGTATTTAAGATGGAGAAGGAATAGGAAATATAAATAGACACTCGAGTTAATTGAAAGTTAAAAAACAAATACTACATCGGTTCTTTAGATTATAATTTTAACTAAAATACATTCCCTTCTAGTTATCTTATTGATTGATGTTTATTGGACTACTTAATATTCTCATAAATAAATTACTAATGACATAAATTTACAATCAGATTCTTAAGATAGTTATCTAGAATTATTCACAATAGAATAAAAAAATTAACATATGTCACGATGATGGTGTGAAAATGAGAAATAACAAAATAATACAATCACATAAGAACACAAGAATTTACATGATTCAACGATTTATCTACGTCTATAAATCAGATCAAGAACAATCACTATTTTCTTAAAAAATTTATAACCCTAAAAATTTTTATTCATAGATCAGTGTTACTAATATATATAAATCTCTTAAAAAAAAAAAATCCTTAAGAAAATATTATATGATTGTCTTTTTTGTATTTCTAAAATATTTAAGTCGATGATTCCAATCTCGTACCTTCAAGAGGGGACACTACTCCCTTCACCCCCATAACTCTATGTAGTGCAATAGAATACAAGACATTTACACGATGAATAGATCCATGGCCAACTAATCGAGTTTAAATACATTGGGTGATCGAATAATTAGATACTTATCTAAACTCTTAATGTATATAATACAAATAGCAAACCGACAAAAAGCATCCTTTATTAAATATTTTTGTTGTTGATAGGTACCCCCAACAACCCTGGTTTGGTGGATTTGGTCAGAGGGATGCTGTTTGAGAATCTTAAAAAAAAAAAACTCGGATTTGGCAGAGGGGTGCAGTTTGAGAATCTAAAAAAAAAAAAAAAAAACTTTAAGAATGCTTTGGTTCCGTGTGTATCCCGAGGAAAAAAAATCTATGGTTCCGTGTTCGTACCACGTCATCCAAGTACTGATCGAGGAAAAAATCATTATTCAAACTTTAATTCAGGACTGACAGCGAAGGTAAACAGTCCCCTATTTGAATGATAAAGTAGGAACAGCCTTGTTTTTTTGCAAAATGCTGAAGTAACAATTAAATTGACATTGTTTCAGAAATTAATGACGTGGATGTGTAAAAAGTCATAGATTATTTTCATCGAGATACGTTTAATAAGAATCTATGGTTCTGTACAAACCAATGTGTGAAACATTGTCAATTTAATGTTACTCTAGCACTACTCTTGTTTTTTTAATATTTGCAAGTACGCCTAGACTCTCATAGGCAGTCCTCTAAGTGGCCGCCACAGAGAATCAAAGTCTTTTCCTCTGTTATGGGCAGCTGCCCGACTAATTGCTTCTATTTTTATAATGACAAGTGGATAAAATTGCGGTCACAATTGCACACGTCATACTCCGGGCAGACCGATAAATATCTTTGATTGAATCGTGGCATCTAGATATTTATTTTTCTTCAATTTTTTATGAGATGATGGCGATAGCACCTCCAGTTGACGTTTTGACGAATCAGAAATTAGCTTCAGATAGGAGAAAACTTCGAAGTCGTCAACCCGCTTCAAAATTTTGAAGAAACCACTTTTAAATCATGACACGTGTTCTCCACTATCTTTAAAAAAAAAAATTTATCTATACCCCTCCACCTTCTTGATGAATTTTTTAAGGACTTTTTTTTTAATTTCAACGGTGAAAATTTCCCTCCAACCTCTCTTGACTCTCTTCTTTAATAGATGATGCATAAAATTACCTAAATACCCATATTAAAAATTGTGACTAAAATACCCATGATATTCAAATCATGGTTTTCAACATTTTAACAAATTGGTACGATAGCCTACTTTTCAATCTGATTTTAAACATTCATGACTCATCACCTTTTATAATATATTAAAAATAAAATTTACACTACTTTCTACCCAAATAAGGAAAATGGATTCACATCCTATCTACTAAAAATATATTTTTCTCACCTTAATCATTTGTTCACCTAAAATAATTTTTAAATTGACTTGGATCATCAACTTAAATTTTAAATATTTTAAAAATAATTATTATATTATAAAATAAAATATATTAAATTTTGACTTAGACTCACTCCAATTTTTAGTTGAATCGATAAATTGGTTTCATTAAATTTTGTACAAGATCACCTTTGAATCCTATTGAGGTCAGTTAATTGTAATCAAATAATAGAATTCATTTTCCCTCAAAAATTGTATTTTATTGAGATTTTATCTATTTCGACCTTCAAAAAAGTTACACTCCTCTTCAATCTTAAGATTATTTCTAATTTAACATTCTAAACAGAAAAATAAGATAAAATTTTAACAAATTGACATAAGAACTTAATAGAAGGTATAAAAACTTAACAAAAATTGTGCCAATATGACGAGAATATCAAAATCATATTAATAATTATCCTATAAATTAGAATAAATCAATCCATTTAAAAAAAAAAAAATTTCAAACAAAACAATGAGAATCTTAAAAATATACCTATATCCCTTAACAAAAGTTAATAAGTCCTGCCAAAAATTTAAAATTAAACTCCATTTACTCAAAATTTAGATTTTTTCACTATTGATTGAAATCATTCCCTTTGTCCCACCAAATATTTAGGTTTCGCTCATATATTTCTGTTTTTCTTTTATGATATCCTCGTATCATAAATTGTTCTCGACCCTTGAAACATGGGAAACACAAAGGCAAAGATCATGGGTATTTAAAATTTTATTTGACAATAACTAAAACAACATGGATTAAATATCAATTTATCTCTAATATTGATATTTTACCTTTGAATTTTTCAGGTTTCAAGGGTCGATGACAAATTGTGATTGCAGGGATACTATAAAAAAATAAAAAATACATAAAAAATCATGAAAATAGATGAGCGAAGCATAAATACGTGGGACAAAGGGAGTGGTTTCAATCAATAGTTGAGAAGTCTAAATAGTAAATGGAGCTTATTTTAATTTTTGGTAGTATTGATTAACTTTTGTTAAGGGGTACAAAGTATATTTATGAGATTCTCATTGTTTAGTTTGAATTTAGAAAAGATGGATTAATTTATTTAGAATTTATGTGGTAATTATTACTATGATTTTGATATTCAAACTATATTGACACATTTTTGTTAATTTTTTTATACTTTCTATTGAGTTCTTATGTTGATTTATTAAAATAAATAAATAAAAAATTCTTGCACTTTTGTTTGGAAGGTTGAAATAGAAATAATCTTAAGATTGAAGAGGAGTTGAAGGTTGAAATAGATAAAACTTAGTGAAATCAAATTTCAAGAAAAAATGATTTGGGAAAAACCGAATTCTTCTATTTGATTGCAATTAACTGACTCAATAGGATTTGGAGGTGATCCCACCCAAAATTTGATAAAACCAAGTTCTATATATCAAAATTTAATATATTTTATTTTATAATATAGAAATTATTTTAAAATATTTAAAATTCAATATACTTTTATTTAAATTTAAGTTGATGATCGTCCAAGTCGATTTTAAAAATTATTTTAGTGGTACATGATGTGTTTTTCCCAAGTCGGTAGCATGGAATCCATTTCATGAGTGAATAGAATCTGGTTGAAAAGTAGACTACAAGTCAATTCGCGAACATGTTGGAAACGATTATTTGTAAATCATGGGTATTTTTGTCACAATTTTAACATGGGCATTTAGGTAATTTTATACATCATTCAGTAAAGACGAGAGTCAAGGGCGGTCAAAGGAATTCACCGTTGAAATTAAAAAAGTCCTCAAAAGATTCACCAAACGGTGGGGGGGTATAAATAAAAATTAAAAGATAATCGAGAACACGTGTCATGATTTAAAGGTGATTTTTTCAAAATTTTGAAGCGCGCTAACCGCTTCAAAGTCGCGCTCCTTCGGATATACATGCTCTTGTACGTATAGACACGTGGAAAGTATGTTTATTTCGCGGTGATCTTCTTCGGTGGGCCCACAAACTTGATATGCCATATGTGATTCATGTGGTCATGGATGGATGGATGGAGATATCACATGTATGCAGCGAATATTTGCCAATTAAGTTTTAGATACATGCGCGTGGGATTATTTTATCCAAGTTTATAGCTTATAATAACGACAATACCCCTCATTTTTATTTTGACTTGAATACCCTTGCTCCATTTAGCCATTTCATAGGTAATATTTTGACTGGCTACGCACTATGGCTGTAATGGAACGGATCTTATCCGAAATCCGATTCAATAACACCAGACTGGATTAAGGATTTTGGTTTGGTATCTTATCAGATCGATTCTAGATCAACCACATAGTGATTCAAAAATAAAATAAAATATGATAATGCATATACATTATATTACATTTTTATTTAAGTAAATTAAATTTTTTTAAGATTTATATATCAAATTGGGTTGGTTCAATCTGGCCTGATCCGATTGTTATTGGATTGGTTTTCAAACATAATCCAATCAGAAAATTATGAGAAAATCTTATATAACAAATTTTATTTTCTGAAAAACCTGAATAATATTAAAAGATAAAAATCTATTTTAAGAGTCATAAACGTTAGAAAAAATCAATAACCTTAGAAACTCATGCCATGGAGATAAAATATTAGTAACAAAGAGAGTGCACATAACTCATAATTAATGAAATTACATTTTTATGACTTGAGTTTTTCTGAGTAAATAAGTTGTTAAAAATTAAGGTAATATAAAAGATAGAATAGCCCGACTTATGAGTTAATCGACGAAAGTGCATTAAATCTGTAACTACACCCTTGTTCTGTTTCTTTAACACTTCCATTACTGAGTAACCCAAATCTTTTAATTAGGCCAACATTCCAAAATTAAAATAAATCCCGTTTCCAAAATTTTAAATCCACGATCTTTATACTCAAAATCTTTGAATCAATTTTTGTGAAACCATGAATAAAGACTATTGAAATCACGATTTGTGTACAAATCAATTGGAATTACATTGTGAGATTAAATAACTTTTATAATCTAAGTTATGATTAAAAAATAAAATATAAAATATATATATATATATATATATATATATATATATTCCTTTTCTTTTTATTTTTATACTTTACCATTTGAACAATTATACTCTAAAATATGTTTTGAAACTATACTTTGTTTATAAACTTGAAAGTTTAAATTCAAGTATCATGTGTGTTTGTTAGTTTGTAAGTTAGACTTCTTTAATTGAATTTGACAGTATTATTTTAAAGAAAGTTAGACTTCTGTGCGTGTATATATATCAATATTCTCAATTTATTGGCATGCTTTGGAGGCGCTCCCCACTTGAAGACAATTTGGAAATAGACGCTCTTGCATACTCTCGCCCGCTCTGATCTCTGGTCACTAAACTCTATTACCATTCATCCTCATTTTGTAATTCCCTATTCGTTCTCCTTCCAAAATGGTAATTATTCCATAGTTAAAGGTCTTCCGTTTCAAGATCTTTCCTAATCATACTTGCCAAAAATAGAAATCTAGCAAAAAACATAAAAATGAGAGTGATTCTATTGGCTCTCCAACTTTTACTTATTTTCAATCATTCACTTATTTTCTTAGGATTTTTCCTAAATGTGTTCAACTTGTGATCAAATTCCAATTTCAGTATATTGCTCATT
This sequence comes from Akebia trifoliata, assembly GCF_017979445.1. Lineage (NCBI taxonomy): Eukaryota > Viridiplantae > Streptophyta > Magnoliopsida > Ranunculales > Lardizabalaceae > Akebia > Akebia trifoliata. The sequence goes on along the minus strand of NC_141378.1, from coordinate 15,404,115 downwards.
TTAATTCTCAAAATATGTTTTTTCAGTGAATTAATCACTTTTATAATAAACGGGTTCGTTGATTAATTACCAATGAGATCTCTGTTAAGGAAAAATCATAAGTATTTTATCAATGAATTCGTAAATTATAAAAATAATAAATTCATTATAAAAACATGTTTTGAGAACTTAAATGAATGGACTAAAACCAGAATTTCGTCGTATTCAAACCACAAAATGGAGATTCACCTTATTTTCTCTATTTTTAATTGGGGATTAGTAAAAGTTGGGTGCCAATAGCAACTCTACAATTGCTCACAGTGGCAAGAATGGAGGAGTTGATGAAAGAAAAAATAAGAACTAGTTTTAAATTGGGATGAAATGTGGATGATGCACAGAGTCTTATAGAATTATGAAACAAAGACAATAAGGGGACAAATTAATCTTGTTTGACTCTAATATAAGAAATCTTAATTATTACAAAGTGGGAGATTCTTTGACCTCAAAGAAACCCTACAAGACAGTGGCAATGGAATCAGCATTACACTCTCTTGACGCGTTGACAATTCGTATGACTTGCAACATTTTAAAAAGTAGGCATTAGGCTTGGTGGGAGTTGACCGATTGATTAGAGTTTATAACTAATTTACCAACGATCTTAAGAAAGAGAAGCAGGCGTGTTTTGGTTTATAGTGGGAGTTGAAAAGCCATGAGAGCTACACCAACATCTTAATACTTTCGGTTTTCTTTTATTTTTGTTAAATTCTTAAGTGGCGAACTTAATAATTCAATTAGTATTAAATAAGAGTCATGCTACACTTGTTTTTGACACTGGGTCCAACATTGAGTTGACCTGATAATGCACAAATAATCATAGATTTATTTTCTCAAGATACAATTTAAAAAATTCATAGTTTTTATGCATTGTCAGATCAACCCAATGTTGGACCTAATGTCCAATCTAGTGAGTCAAGCATTTTTATTAAAAAAATAATAAATATAAAGTTCTCCGTCCAGCCCACAAGGGTTGGTGAGATGTTCACACTACGCATTAGGAAGTGGAGGTCTTGAGCATAGTTAGTAAATTTGCGATTGATTGTCAGGTTTTGTTCACACTACACATTAGGAAGTGGAGGTCTTGAGCATAGTTAGTAAATTTGTGCATTGAGTTGACTTGATAATGCACAAATAATCATAGATTTATTTTCTCCAGATACAATTTAAAAAATCCACAATTTTTATGCATTGTCAGGTCAGCCTAGTGTTGACCTAGTGTCCAATCTAGTGAGTAAAGCATTTTTATTAAAAAAATAATAAACATAAAGTTCTCCTTCCAATCCGCAAGGGTTGGTGAGATGTTCACACTTCGCATTAGGAAGTGGAGGTCTTGAGCATAGTTAGTAAATTTGTGATTGATTTGCGAATTAGACATATATTACTCTTTTCGATCAGAACTAGCGTTGGATTCAAAGATTCAGATTAATTCGCGGATCATTGAATCCCAACGACTAAATCGTGATTTGTATGTATATTCTGTAAGTATTTTATTAAAATATGCCATATTTCCCTGTTCTCACTTTAAAACTCAAGACTCAAGAGAAGGAAAAAAAAACCTAAGTTGAAAATTGCCCCCACCAACCCACCGTGGAGTTTACTCATTAGCCATTTATCGTCCGATGAAATTTCCGTTTACTTCGCATTAATAACTTTTTAAAAACGACAAGAAATTTTTTTTGGATTTAATTTGGTCATGGGATATAATGATTTTGGCATTAATTAGTCTAACATGTTTTATACTTTTAATTTACATTGATTATTAGATGGATTAAAACTAAATATTTAATTATGAATATATATTTTATTGGATGAATGTGATTGTGGATTGTTTATTTGTTTACTTAAGATATTTTTAATTTAAATATTGATAATTTGATTAGTAGATTATAATTGTTAGGTCATATCATATGTTATATATATTCGATTTTTTGAAAATTTTAAAAATTATTTGATCCGAATCATTCTCGAACTATTTTCATATCGTATTTTTACTGTCCTACGTTTTTTCAACGAATTTTTTAGCGAATCTGTGCATTACTATTCCGAATGGTACCCGATTTATTTCCATACAATTTTTTCCCCGTCCACCGAATTGCTAACTATGGTCTTGAGTTCAAATCCCCCCCTTAGGTGACCCTTAGGGATTTATCTAAGTCAGGGGAGGGGAATGCAATCGAGGATTAGTCAAGTGCTCTTAGAAACTCGAATACCGTAGTTAAAAAAAGAAGGAAAAAGGAAGGTCCCCCTACCTAATGAAAATATTTAAAGTAATCAAAATTCTCTTTCTCACCCCTTTACTTTGACTTTTCCAAGAAGTCAAAATCGAAATCTCTAAACTTTCTTGGCTCTAGTTCCTATTGACTTTAATTCTCAAATTAATTGAACTACAAATCAGAACCATGAAAGATTTTCTTTTTCAACTTTCTCGTCTCCTATAGGTTTCAATTCTCGATCATTTTGATTTTTAGATCTGATTCTAATTTATTCCAATAAAAAAGGGATCTAGAATCAAGATTTTTGGTTCGAATTAAATGGATATCCATTGACACCCCAACCATAATACATTATGGCAATTTGTGATAAAAAAAATGAAGTTATTGGAAATTAAAATTGGGGAATGTAAAAGAGGTGATAAAAGGTATTTTTAGATACTTCAAATCTTTTGATAATACGAGGGGGCATTTAGTTGTTTTTTTTTTCTTCTATTAACTAGATAATTAAGTTGTCATCTAAAAATTAAAAGGCATTTAACAAGAAGAATCATACTTCGAGTGTATTCAGTAATTAGAGTTTTCCTGTGCCTTTGGCAAAGACTTCTTTTCTGGGATTAAGGGGTAAAAAAGAAAATACAATAAAGTTGGAGGGGTATTATTGATAAAATAGGGAGAAGATGGAGGAGGGGAGATGAGGAAAGACAATAAAGTTAGATGAGTATTATTTGAAAATGGGAGAAGAGGAAATACAACATATAAAGGTGAAAGGATATTCATGAAAAATGAGCAAAAGAGGAAAGACAATAAAAACTGAAAGTTTTCCTCGAGATACATTTTTATGTGAGGGGGGAGGGGGGACAATCGTCCTATTTTATTATCTAGAATTTTTCTTTGAATTTATTTGTAGTTTACCAAACATTTGCAAATACAAATAATTTGTAGATTTCCCATGTGTACTCTAGTTGAATTATTTTATGGACCTAGTGGAGTTGACACATGGGGGGTATCAATTGGAATGACTCATCCACCGAGTGAGTTTTATTAGCTTTTAATGTATTACATGTGTTCATTTGACCCACCTTTCTCATACATTAGTGGCCACATGATCGTATCCTATTGATTCACGTCATCAAACATAATTACACACCGACAAAAATGATTCTTGTACGGAACCCTATTCCTAGTCTCATCCTAAATATACACTCTTAACTCGTTTTGCATTATAAAGGTCTCTAGTGGCCAACCTATGTAAAAGAACATATGTAGTTGACACTATCAACATATCATTACAAAGCTCCGCTTATTGAATGGATCTTAAGAAGTAGACAAAGGTCGTTCCATTTCAGTAAGAATATAATGTTGTTCATCTCCTTCATTTTTACCATTTTTTGTTTCGATATACTCAAGAGCTCACAATTTCTTTTTATTGATGCACAAGAGCTCACAATTGTTTCTAACTATGCATGATTTATGTGGGTTGTGCGCGTTCATGTGTTTTCCTGGTTGGATCAGCACCTATATGTCAAACCCTCTTAAGCCCATTTAGATCCATTTTTGACATAAATTCAATCCATATAATTTAAAGAGCTGCTATTGCCACTCCAACTTTTGCTAATGCCATCCCAAATGTGTGCTAATTCTTTGATAATTTACATATGAAAGAGGTGATGTTAACAAAAAGTTGGTGTGGCAATAGAATCTTTCATAATTTAAAACAATCATCTTTTTTTTTTCCAGCTTCAAAATGTCGGTAGAACCCACTCCTTTGAATTACATGACACATGATGTCTCCAATGAGGTATTTCAAATATTAATTGTGAATTGAGGTGACGTTAGCAAAAGTTGTTGTGGCAATAAAATCTCTCATAATTTAAAGCAACCATCTTTTTTGTTTTCCAACTTCAAAATGTCGGTAGAACCGACGCCTTTGGATTACATTACACATGATGTCTCCAAGGAGGTATTTCAAATACTAACTAAAAAGTAGGGACATGAAATAAACACAAAAATACCACGGGTTCTTCTAAAATTTTGAAGTGACTTACGTGGATTTAAATTTTGAAAGATTTACCAGACAGACCTAACTGTTAGTATTTAAATACAATAACTCTAAGGGAACCTTACTATATCTAGTTTGTTACTCAACAAACCTTGGAGTGGGTCCTAAGGACATCAATTTTTGACATCTAAAGACATGATCAAATGCCACCAAGTTATAAAGAGCAAAATTCTAAGAACTTTGAATTGATTTTTCTCTTTTGAAAAGAAAAGTTAATTTTCACCTTTGATTTTTTGTTTTAAATTTGAGAGTTCGATAGCCATCGTTTTCACACCTTGGACCAAATTAAAAAACGAACACTTTTTGAATTTTGTGCTTTTGAATCTGATTTCTTTTCATGAGATAGGTCTATGTGAGCCCAACAATCCTTACTAAGTTTTGAAATATTATTCAGTCATACTAATTAGATTCATAAAGTAAGTAACTAACAAATTTGATAAAGTATGGGAGTTTTTGTAATAAAATGGTTTGTGTGGTAAATCTCTCTTAAATTTACATGAGACAATCCGATAGGATCCATGTCATATAATCCATACCAGTAATGGCCCAACCCGGAACAAATAACTATCAAATCTGCAAAACTATCACTCTAAGTTCTAAATTTTTGATTGCTAAATATACCATAATGAAATAAACACCATGGATCAGAACCCAACCTGTATTTAAACGGTCCTGAATCCTGATTCCAGATATGGGTACAACACTAAACACACATGAATCGAATCGGATCGGATATCGAGTCATGACCCGCCCCATTAAATACCCTAAGTAGAAATGCAGGATACCTTAGTGGGCTCTATTGGAGACTAAAGAGGCAAATTCAAACAAGTCTTGAACGTCTCTCAAAACTATAATTAACAGAGTGTGTAATGCGCCTTCTCTGTGCTTACATGAAAGCAAGGAAGAACAGATGGGTTTTGGCGCGAACGTTAACCGTTTTACAAAACTTGCGCGAAAATTCCTTGGAGAAAACAGTCATCTCTTGTACAAAGAAGCTAACAGAATTGGGTAGATCAGGAGAATTACAGAAAGCCATGAAACTGTTCGAAGGAATGCCTGAAAGAAACCAAGTTTCTTGGAACGCAATGCTCACCGTTTTTCTCGAATCCAATCAATTAGATGAAGCCCGTCGTTTATTCAAAGAGATGCCACATCCGAATCCGACATCTTACTCATTGATGATCACAGGCTTGTCGAGGTCTGGTTATGTCTCTGAAGCGTATGAGTTATTCGATTCCTTCCCAATTTGTGACCAGAATGTAATATCATGGACGGCTATGATTTCTTGTTACACTCATAATCACCAGCCTTTGAATGCTTTGAAGCTTTTTGCGAGCTCTTATGGTGATTTTTTCACATTAAAGATAATAGCCAATTGGTATACTTTCAGTAATCTTCTAAAAGCGTGTTTGGATTTGCAGTCACTTGTAACTGCAATGCAGTTTCATGGGTTGATAATTAAGCTTTTAGATGAAGAACGAAAAGAAAGTGTTTTTGTTCAGAACTCCTTGATTGATTTACACACCAAATTAGGAAATTTAGCTGATGCAGAGAAGATTTTCAATGGGCTTAAGTGGAAGGACTTGAGCTCGTGGAATATTATGATGGGTGCGTATGCCCGTCATCTCTTGATTGATAAAGCGTTTGGAATGTTTGATTCCATGGAAGAAAAAGATAGCCTTTCATGGAACATTATGATTTCGGGGTTAGCGGAAAGTGGTCATGGGGCCAAAGCTCTAAAATTCTTTATCCGGCTAATGAGGTCACAGGAGTCTCAAACACAGCCCAACCCATCTACGTACACTATTGTCCTAACTATTTGTGCTACCTTCACAATGCTTGAGTTTGGGACACAGGTTCATACATGCACCCTTAAGTGTGGGCTTCTCCAGAGCAATGTTTATACATGTAATTCGCTGATTAACATGTATGCAAGATGCGGTTATATCGAAGAATCGCAGAGAATATTTATTAACATGCCTGAGAAAGACATTGTTTCGTGGAATTCTCTCATACTAGGCCTTGGAGAAAATGGTCATTCTAGAAAAGCGTTACAAGTTGCAAAAAAGGCGTTAAATTTGGGTGTTTTTAACCGTAACACCTTCATTGCATTACTAACTAGTTGTAGTCATGGAGGGTTAGTTGATGAAGGGATGAAGTATTTTAACTCAATGATTATAAATTATGGTATCAATCCAAGCTTGGATCATTATATTTGTGTGATTGATATGCTTGGAAGAGCAGGTAGAATAGGTGATGCACATAATGTCTTGCGTACGATGCCCTTCACACCAAATTCTGTAACATGGGCAACTCTTCTTAGTGCATGTCTGGTTCACGGTAATGCGGAGGTTGGGGAAATAGCAGCTTGTGAGCTTTGGATTTTGGAGCCAAGTAATGCTACAAGTTATGTAATGTTGGCAAATATATATGATAGAACAGGTAGAGTGGAGGAATCTAGAAGGGTTTTGGATTTGATGAACAAGATTGGTTTGAAGAAGGAACGTGGATGTAGTTGGATTCTTTAAATGCAGGATAAGGATTCAATCCAATTAAAGAAACATTTAACATCCAAAGTGAAACCACTTTGCCATGATTCTTGTAAATCCTGAAAAATATTGCGAGAACTTTGCTAAAGATTGCGCGAAAGGAACATCTTAATAGATATGGGGATCCACTCAACCAATGTGGTGAAGGTTACCTCTTTGTGACCATTTAACAAGTTGCTCTGGTACCTAGGTCAGCCATAGCTTTCTTGTCAAAGCTTGTGAAACTAGAAGTACTCTTGGAAGATGTTATCCTACATGATGAAGGATCGGAGTCGTCTTGATAAACATCAGATGAATCGGGAATCAAAATTGGAATCTCGAGATGAACATCAGGGGGTAACGGAGGAAGGCTAGCATCTCCTTGGAGAAATTGCACAACCCTTCTCATGCTAGGTCTATATTCGGGGGTGGGATGGGAACATAGCAAGCCAAGGCAAAGAACGAGCTTTGCTTCATCTGGATCATAGAAGTCCAACTTTGGATCAATGGCTCTCATGATCTCTCCTCTCGAATGTAAGTCCTTAACCCAATCCACCAAAACCAATTCTTGAGCACTCCTTTGTGGTTCGATGGGCCTCCTTCCGCAAGCCACTTCGAGCATAAGTGCACCAAAACCATACACATCTGTGCTGGTCGTGGCTTTCCCCGTCCTAGTGAGCTCGGGAGCGAGGTATCCAAGAGTCCCTACAATATGGGTTGTCTGAGGATGAAAGTTGTGATCACATATCCTAGCGAGCCCGAAATCCCCGAGCTTGGCATTGTGGTCTTCATCTATGAGTACATTGCTCGGCTTCACATCCCTATGCACGATCCTTTGGTCACATTCTTCATGGAGATACAACAAGGCTTGGGCAACCCCAATCAGGATCCCGTGTCTTCGTTCCCAATTCAAGACTTTCTTTGCGTTGTTGGACAAGAGTTTGTCGAGGCTTCCATTTGAGACATGTTCGTAAACTAGGAGGAGCTCATCTTTCCTTCTGCACCAACCATGTAATTGCACTAGATTCCGATGCCTAAGCCTTCCCATGCTCATTATCTCCGCTACAAACTCTCTCATCCCTTGCTTTGAGTCGTGAGAAACCCGTTTGATCGCAACTTCAATGCCTAGGCTTGGAACAACCCCCTTGTAGACACTCCCAAATCCTCCAGCGCCGACAAGGTTTTGCTCCCTAAATCCCCGGGTTGCAGCCAAGAGCTCGCGATATTCAAATTTTCGAGCTCCGTACTCTACTTCCCAATCTTCTAAAACTGCATCACCATGCTTCCTCCAACGCACCACTTGAAATGCACCAGAGATCCCCAAGAAAACAAGAGCGATACAAGCCAAAGTTATCCCCACGGCGAAACCCTTCTTATGCACCAGTTTCGTGGATTCCACTAGAGACGGGAGATCGGATGAATCTAAATCTTGAGCTTTTCCACCAATCTTAAAGCTCCACCCAAGGACATTATGTGCTGCCGTGAGCAGACCGGTTGAAGCTGAAAAACCCACATACATGTACTCGGCTAACACCGATGAGAGGTCGATAGGGTACGAGATCAAAGGCTGATCTGACTTTGGGATGCCAAAAGGAGATATTGTGACTGTCATCAACTTTTCTTTGCCAATGTATTCGATCCATGCTTGAACAGGATCTCCATTCTTGAGATTGATCGAATGGTTGTCTTTGTGGTTGTTCCCAGTGTAGTAAGCCGCGGGTTCAGATATGTTAGAGATCAAGCTACCTATATCTATCCCCACGTGGTTGTCATTAATGTCATTGAAATCGACATTTTGGACGATGTCGAACTCAATTGCAAGAACCTGAGTGGAGAATTCGGCGTTGCTTGTTTCGTTTGGTAGGCCAAGATATTGGTTAGGAAGAGAATTTTTTGGTTCTTTAGTGGATAAGACTACAAAAGCGAGACCGTGGCCTCCGAGATCAGCATACTTGGCACAAATGGAGAAGACGAAGGTGGTGCTGAAGGTGAAAACAGAAGCGTCGGTTGTGTTCTCCTTGAATTGTAAGGGAGAAGGATAGAATGCATGGCCAATGAGTCTGCTAGCATCGTTGGTTACCGCTAAGATGCCTTTGGAACTCACGTACGAAGCTCCGAATAAGCTCAAATTCGAATGGAGAAACCCATTATAAATGAAGCTGGTTTCTGAAGTAACGAATCGAAAGAAGAGGAGTTGAAGAAACATTCGAAAAGCGTCCATGGCATGTATTAGCACTTGAAAAGCCAAAGTGTTGCTGCAAATGCTAAGAGGGGAAAAGAAGATCTTTTAGGTGGGTTTGATTGTTTGAATGTTTATTAAAAACAATTAAAACATTCTTTAGATGGTAAGGTGGTGTTCAAATTTAAATGTCTTGGAAATTGAAGTAAAGAGGTTTTTAATTAGGGTATGTTTGATTGCACATGGAAAATAGGGTGGAAAATCAATTTCCATGGAAAATGACATTTTTCAAGTGTTTGATTGCACATGAAAATGGAAATTCATTTTCCACCCCATTCAAAAAGTCCACTAAATCATGGATTTCACTTTCCCACCCATATAGGTGGGAAAATGAAATCCACCCATATTTTCCATCCTCAATTCTTCCCTACCACCTACCACCACCACCACCACCATTACACTAACCTCACCGTCGTCGCCATCGTCGTCGTCGTCACCATCGCCGTCGCCGTCGGTTCCATCTCCGACCACCTTCTCTCTCTCTTCTTCTTTTTCTTCTTCTCCTTCTCCATCCCTCACCTCTTCCGCCACCACCACCACCACGTTCTCCCCCCATCTTCCTCACTTACCTTCGTCGCCGCCATGGTCGCCGTCATCACCGCCGTCACAGTAGCCATCGTCGCCATCGTCACTGCCACCAACGCCGTCATCGTCGCCGCCACCTTCAACGCCACATCCTCCCCCCTCCCTCTCCCTCCTCTCATCTTCTTCCTCCTTCTCCTCTTCTTCTTTTTTCTCATATTTTTCCATGATTTTATCCAAGTGAAATCAAACAATGGAATTTGATTTTCCAACCCTACCTATTTTCCACAACTAATTTTCCATGGATTTCAAATTCCATGGAAAGTGACTTTCCATGCAATCAAACATACCCTTAGTGGAAATTAGGTGGTGATTTTGAGATTTAAAAACAGGAAAGATTTCTATAACAAAAGAGAATAGAAAAGTTTTGTGAAGACTTCAGATTCCTGATAATGTACAATTGGAGGAATCTTCCCGGTCAAAATAACAGAATCTCAAAATATGGAAGAATTATGGGTTGTTATTCAATATGTATATTTTCTTCCATTTCTTTATTTATTTTTTTCTTTCGTAATTGTGAAGCACCCTCCTAGTTTTGGTGACTGATGACATACCCCTTGACCATGGTCTTTCACGACAGACAAAATGACCGAAATGCCCTAATATTGATTGGCTTGCCAAAAATCCTCTATTATCTCTCTCTCTCCTCCCCCCCCCCCCCCCCCACAAATAAATAAATAATAAAGAAAAAAGAAAAAGCCATTATCTTTAACTTCTCCGATAAAATACTCTTTAACCCATTATCGTCAACCTCCACGAAAACACTATCTTGTTCTTGAGGTTTGGAAGCCGTAGGAGATATAATTTTGAGGTTGAGGACAATGGTAAAATGCTATAGTTGAAGAGATTTTGGAGGGAAAATCAAGGTTTTTTGGGAAGGAATTGAAGGAAAAGGTGTTTCAATCATTTTATGTTAGTCTCTCAAGAAAGACTGAAGTCAAGGGGTTTGTCATCAGTTCGAAGGGGGTGTCTTTTATTTTCACCAAAACTTGGAGGGATACCTTGAAATTAACCATTTTCTTCATTCTTCTATTTTATGCCTATTTTCACAACTATGATAATTCTAAACATAAGATAAAAGTACTTCCCAACTCCGTTGACGTTATTTCTAATCTAGCTGTCTAAGAATTGATCCAACCCTTAAAAGGGGGTGTTTGGTGATGAATATTAAGTTGCTCTTCGCATAACATCACTCCAATTCAACTAGAAAAAGTTTTTGTTAAAAAAAAAATTAATCTAGGATTTCTCATAATTATTGAGGATATCACCAATTTATAAAATTACACACATTGGTCAATTAGAATTTTGTAAAATTTTGGATTGACTTTCTTATGAGCAAAAAATCTCTTATTCAACGATGCTCAATAGAATAAAATAGACGAGCAAGATTTGATTAGTTTACCCCAAATCTCTGGTATAAGGATTTGATGACAGTGACGATGCTCTAATTCAAATTGGTTAGCTATCTATAAGTCAATGTTGTACCAAACAAGCTCCATCGTCCGATCAACTTGATGTTCGGGATGTAAATGATAAAAGAGGTGGCCCATTAATGAATGGTCGTGATCAAAGATTGGGTTGAACTCAACAAGCTCAACATCTACAACAAGCTCAGGTTGATTCTGAATTTTATAATGTTGGTTTAAATATCTAAGATATTTTCAGCTACTGTCAATAAAGAATTATTATTATTTTTTTAAGGTAAAAAAAAGTTACCTCGAGTTTTTAAAATATTAAGTATCAAAATATGAAACGACAAGGTCTTTGCTTGGAGATTGATGAGCAAGTTGCGATATGCATCAGAGCCATGGCATGAACAGATAAGAAATATAATTATTTTTTGTGGTTTGTTTATAGGTTTTATTTATTTATTTATTTTTATGATCTTAAGATAATAAAATGTAAATTAACACAAGTTCTTAGAGATGTATTATTACTTCAAGTGGGTATTTTTTTATTATTCTCGAAGTAATGGGACAAGGGACTCTTCCAATATAGAGCTGTCAACGGATAGATATAAGATCGGATAGTGCTATATTTAAATTTGAATCTAATTTTTTTTTAGTGATATCCAAATTTAAATTTGAATCCGATTGGATATCATTAATCAATATTCGAATTCGTATCCAAATAAATTATCGGATATCTGATATTATTCAATTCGAATCCAATTGAAAATCGAATTCAAAAGCCATCCGAAATTTATCTGAAACTTATTTACTATTCGAAAATTATCTGAATTTTTTGTTGTCACCGTTGGCATTGATCCGTTTGAGAGTGTCTTCATGGTGCAAGTTTCCGGTAAATTTTCCGTCAGACTCACCGAAAAAGGATTTAGAGAAGCTTCTATCGGATCATTTTACGAAAAAAAAAACAAAAATGATTGGATCTCAACCAGATTTTGTTCTTTTGAAGCTCAAAGAAGCTTTTTTCTACTTGAATCTCAATCACATACTTAAATGCTCAAAACTTGAATCTCCTCAACTCAGTTCACTTAGATTCAAAAAACCTCATAACAGATTTCCACTAAAAACACCTCGAACATTGAAAAAAAAATTAATCAAAATCTCCCAAAACCCTAAGTTCTAGAGCTCTGCAACTTCCAGTGAGATTTTCCGGCCAAATTGCCAATGAAACGATAACGAGATGGAGAAACTCTAGCTGTTGGTGGAGACGCCGAAAAAGTTGTTGACAGGAGAGAGATCGGAGAAGAAGAAAAATGAGGGTTTGTTGAGTTCTTCTCAAACCAAAGTTTCAGCTTTGCCCCTAACTAGCTAAAAAGATGAGTACCGAACAGTGAATCTGCAATGTCGCGATGAGGATCTGAGCCGTTGAGATTGTTGAAGACGATGAGGGGCTGTCGGGCTGAGGTCTGTAATCGGTTCAATAGAACTTCTAAGTTCTAACCCTAAAGGAAAAACACAAATTCATTTATTTTAAAATTAAATTATAATAATATTCATATATTATCATTTTCGAATCAGTTATTATCAAATCGAATTCATCGATATCCGAATTCGTATCCGAAACGCTATCGAATACTTAAAACTATCTGAATCCAAATTCAGTATTCGAAAATTTCGGATAATATCTGATTTTTCGAATTCGAATTTTGGCTATCCATTGACAAGCCTATTCTAGTATACTAGGACAACTGAATGGCTACTAAACTCTTAATATTTAAAGTTTGGGATTTAATTGCAACGTTGATGTGGCGCTCTTTCAACTATTAAAAGTATGCTACTGGAACCTTGTGCTACAGAGGATCCGCTTCCTCCATTGATGACTCTAGCTCGAAGAAGGTGGGGGGCTACATCATATTGACAACCAGTGCAAAATTTTTATAGGAAAAATTACTTAAAGGATCATGGCAGAGGGATTTTTTTGTAATTAGTCCCTGAGTTTTGCACGGTTGCTAGATAGTCCATCTAGTAAAGTTTTTAATTCTGAATGGTCCCTCAACCTCATCTCAAGTTATAATATTTTTGAAATACACAAACTATCATTTTTTTCATCTTCTTCACATACTTGGGTTTCCTAATAGCGATTCTAATAATTTTCGATGAATTTTTTTTTTATTTTTATATTGTGAATGATGAATGGAAATATCTAATTTTCAACATTTAGATGTAATTTATTATTATTATTAATTGTTCAGTTCAACATTTTTATTGTTGAGTTTACCAATTTTTAATGTTGAGTTCGACAATTTTTAAAAAAATATCGAACTCGACGATAAAATATTGAATTTGACAATAAAAAGTGGTGAGCTCGACGTTGGTAAAACCCACTGTTTTCATTTTTCGAGCCTTTCAAATACATGGAAAGATCGATTTAAAACTGGACATAGTGACTTGCATGTGTAGATGATTTCAAACCGAAAGAACCATCCTTGATCGATTTTCATCCAAAAGCAAAACGAAAAATTTGAAAAAATCATACATTTTTTACATACATCTTCAAAATACTTGAAAATGGTTTCTTCTTCCTTTTTAAATTCTTCCCAGCAGAATGGAATCTCCGAAACTTGACTACGATGCAGAGAATCAAATTTATTTGAATGAAAATGATGAGCTCGGCAATGTCGTCACTTCAATCGTGAGAGATGTGTGGATTGGGGTTCAAGCCTGTTTAAAATGAAAGTTTCACTAAATGGACTCATAAGAGAAGTTATAAAACTTATGAGCCAATTATAAAGAAATCTCTCCGCCAAGGTCCTTAAGTAATATTTCTCAAAAATTTACCATCTCTTAACATGAATCTAGATCATTAATTTTCATGTTAAGATGCAGAAGACATGACTTTAGTCAGAATTGAATGTATCAAATTCATCGGACCAATCCTAAATCTTTGAGAAAAGGTCTGATCATTAACTTGATGTTCCTTGAAGAGATCGATATCATATATTATCCATACAACCAAAATTTAATAGGGTTTGATTTCTTTTGTCTTGGGCTCGAATAGAACCAAGTTTGCTAGGGTGCAACACTTCCATCTCAGACTAAAAACTGTTAGGACTTGTTTGGATTAGTCCAAGACTTGTCTACCAGAGCTTGAGATAGGATCAGATAAAAATCAAGTTTGTTCATTAATCAGATCGATTTTGGATCAACTATCTCCTTATATGATAATGTGCTTCCATTATATAAATATTGTACAATTATATTTTATTTTGATCTTTTAACATATATATTATATTCTATATATTCTTTCATTAAATCGAATTGAGCTAGCTGGATTATGCTCCCAATATATATTATTTCAAATAGACGGCAGATTTAAATGACAGATAGATAGGATCCAGATCTACTTAAATTTCTTATGAAATGGGTATCAATCTGATCCAAACTGATCCATTGATAGCTCTACTTCCCACTTGCATGTATAAATCTAATAATAATAATAAAAAGAGGGTTTTGTTAAACATGTGCTCTAAGGGCATATACTAAGATGCATTAAATACACCTTGAAACTTGATTTTCCTATAAAAAATGCTCTCAATTTTTTTTTTCCTATAAAAAAAATACCTTCAAATAATTGTTTTGAAGGTGTATTTAATGCATCTTAACATGTGCCCTTACACGCCCCCACTTCACTACGTGAAAACTAGAAAATTCAACAGAAAAAATTGATGGGCCAAGGTCAAAGAATTTTAGAAACTGAATTTTGATGGTCTAGGACCGTCGAAATTCTTGATGTTCTCAGATTTGACAATTTAGAGCTGTTGAATTTCTCCCATCCTTCATTAATTTGACAATTTCAACCCATGAAAAAAAAAAAAATTGACAATGAAAAATTCGACGCCAATTCGACCTCTTGGTCTGTCGAATTTTATGAAATTCGATGGCCCAGAACCATCAAATTTGGGCTTTTTTCAGATTGTGCTTGTACAATACATGTTTAAAGTTAATGATTGTTATCTATCGAAATCAAGTACACGGAGGATAAAGTCTTTACATTAGTCATATGCTAAGTGATACTCAAAGCACTCCCACCACCGTCTAAATCATGTTTCATGGTCATTTAATATTGGTATTACATTGGTATGAATTATATTAATATAATAAAAAAGAAGAGATATACCAGATTTGTTTATGAGGTACGTTCGAAATTTGAATTACGTAAAGCAAGAGATAGAAAAGTGAAGTCCCTTATTTATTCCACTTATGTCTTATTTATAGAAAAAAAAGAGGAGGTGAAATGATTTAATTGTCCTTCTCCCATTGACTTTGTTTTTCCACCTCACTTATGATCAGCCCACTACATGACACACATGTGGACCCATTTAATTTGCATCATCTATAAATATTAACTTGATTGGTTCCTTATAGTTATGTATGGTACGATTGATTCCTAGTTATTGATTTGGTATTTTTGGGGTTCCAAATTCTAATATCCATAGTTCATTAATCAAATTGGAAATTTTTTACAAGTCTAACGAAATAGGCATGGATATCAGCCCACTTTAATGTTTCACTAAACATTTTTAAGGAATATTTTATGTTGATGGGACCACAAATTAAATTGGCATCTTAATCATCTTTGAGGTTTGGTGAAATGGCCAAGACCACACCCCATAAATTACCTTGGTTCATAGAAATAAAAACATAAATTGGCATCTCTACGACTACGACGTATTTGTCTATACTCAATTCCCATAATTATTATTATTTTGCACAAGAAACTTGCAATCGAGGATGCATTAGTAGACCAATAACTATAAATACAACAGAGAAAATCAACATAACATATGGGTCTAGACTCAAGAGTATGAAATTGCTGTTAAGAAATTTATGGGCTAAGCTAATAAACCAATAAGATGTTGCCAAGTGTATTTAAAAAGCACTTAAAATCTGAAATCTGAAATCTCAATCGCTCGTAAATTTTCTCTCCACCGACCAATCATGTTTGTTTTTTCAATACGTGTGATGTCATGCCATTGATTTATCAGCTTAGCACATAAATTTCTTAACAATAAATCCATACAAACTCATGGGTCGTTCTCCTAAAGTTATAATCGTCTCCTTCACTTAAGGAGTTGGTACGGCTGATCGACCACCACCACCTAACAGTTATTGAATCGAGATGTGACATGTTCCCGAGACGCCCCTTAGGACACAAATTGAGGACTAGTGGGACATAAGGAGATCTTGCATATAATGAGAGTTTCACATCTCATCAAAGGTGGATCCCAAGAAGCCCACATAATTGAGTGCCACACCAACTTTTACTATAATACTCCAATTTGTATATATTTCCTCTCAAGGAATTAAGGGGAGAGAGAGTTGGTGTGATACATGGAAAAAGTTGGTGTGGAAATATACAAATTGGTGTATTATAGTAAAAGTTGGTGTGGCACTCAATTATAAGGTGTGTCATGTGGTATAAGCCGCAAAAATCCAAAATCCAGTAAGTCTGTTCGATATTCACTTTCCTACTATTGGCTTGGGCTTGGGCTGGTGTTTGATTGAAAAGCTTCTGTCCTAACCCAAGCCCTTTAAATACCATTTAGTGATATATTCCAGATGGCCCAACAGATGGAAGGAAGTGGGCCCGAATTATTACAATTTGGGCCTATTTATCCTATGAAAGTCTTGCACACTCTTTGATGGAATTACACACCAAAAGTAAGACATGTGTGATTTATAAATACCCGTGAAAAATGCTTGTATCTATCAACTAAATATAGCTAATGAAGTTGATTCTGGGTGTACACTAGGGTTGTAGATGGATCGGGTCCGAATTGGGATCTATCTTGGACCAATTTGATAAGGATTGGATCGGATCCAACATGGATAAGAATTAGATTGGGTCCAGATTGTATTAAATCTGAATTCATGTACAAAATATACTTAAATTTCGTATATTTAAGCAAAATATAACATATTTTACATTATTTCTCACATTTTATCGAAGTAGAAGATTTTTCTTTTTTGTAGGTCAATAATTAGTAGGTAAATGCGGGTTATGAATCCAAATCGTAATATCAACATTCATTGACTTTAAGCAAGTTAGCAAACTTGACCTTTTATCCAATCTGGATCAAACTTGACCCTTGAAAAATTATATTATATTTTTCTATTTTTTTATTTTGAAAAAAAAAAGGATAATATTTAATATGTAGTGTAGTGCAAAAGGTCTTCCCAAAATTACTCTTGTAGACTTGATTTGAGGTAAAAAAATCAAGGGTATCTGATTAGTTGAAGATGGGGGTATTTTAAATCATTTTTCATAAGTCTCTCAATGTATACTGCGGTCAAGAGGTACACAGGGTTCATCTCAAATAGTAATAAAATATTTTTATGTTCAACCTCTCTTTAAAAGCCTTTGATTTTTTTACCTAAAATGAGTAAAATATCTAAAATGTTTAGTTTCTTAATTAAAAATTTTAGGGAACCCTGCTGGAGGGTCTTCTTTCTAAATATTCCCTAAATTTTGGACGGTGTCTTAACAGTCCATTTAGTAAACTTATCTTTTCTTAGTAGTCTTGAGTCTCATCTCTTGTTATAATATTTTTGAAATACCTGAACCATCATTTTCTCATCTTCTTCACATATTTGAATTCTCCAATGGGGATTGAGATCAATTTTGACAAATTTTTTTTTTGTTCTCTCTTTGAATGATGAATGGAGAAATAATACTTTTAATTTTAAATATTTAAATGTACATTTTTTTATTTCACCGATTTATAACAAAAAAGAAAAAGAAAAATGAAAAACGAAGTTGAGATTCTAATTTTTTTTAAAGATTTCATTATAACTTTTGATATGAGTATTCAGTTCACAACTATGATATATCCATTTTAAGTATTTCTAGAAGATCTATGTAGTAAAAACGAAAACAAAAAAATCGGATCACATTTACAGTGTCGAACTCACTACTTAGTGTTGAGTTCAACATTTTAAATTATGAAAAAAGAGTTGAACTCGTCACTAGTGGTGAACTCGACAATAAATTAAAATGTTGAATTCAACAAAAAAAACAAATAGTGAACTCAACAATAAAGTAAAACATTAAACTCAATAATATAAAGTGGTGAACTCGACACTAAGCGACGAACTTGACACAAAGTGGAGAGCTCGATAATAAAAAATGTTAAATTTGATAATGCAAGTGATGAGCTCAGCATTGTAAATATGATTCGATTTTTTTTATTTAATTTTTTTTTCATTTTTTCGACTGTGATATTAGATAGATCTTCTTGAAATACTTAAAATGCATATATTATAGTATTGAAGTGAACACTTGGATCAAAAGTTACCATGAAATCTTTAAAAAATTTAGAATCTCAACTTCATTATTCATATATATATTTTTTAAGTTATAAATCATTGAAATAAATTGAAAAAGTACATTTAAATATTCTAAATTAGAAGTACTCATTCCCCATTCATCATTTGCAATTTTTTATATATATATATATCAAAATTGATATCCATCTCCTTTGGAAATCTCAAGTATGTGAAAAAGATGAGAAAAATGATAGTTTAGATAGTTCGAAAACACTATACATGAGATAAGGCTTAGGCTTAGGGATTGTTAAGAAAATAAAAGTTCGTTAAATGAAGTATTAAGACGCCACCTAAAATTTAAGGACTATTTACAAAAATACTCATTCACTAGGATTCTTTAAGTAATTTTTCAATTACCATCATCAATCTAAGATACAAGTGATTTCAAAATTCAAACCTCATGATGAAATAAGATATTTAGATGGTATGAGATTGGGGTTGGAATCAAAAATTTCTTGTAATGAGGGCAAACTACTTAGATTTTTTTTGTTAGAAGTTGAAAATGATATTTAGATTTTTTCCAATTAATATGAGAGAGGAGTCCCTGTCAAGATGCAATGTCATCTTCTAAGGGAGTTGAGGAGATAAGGACAAATGGGACATGTAATTAGTTAAAAAAACAGGGATATCTCAACAATTATGTGGGGGGTAAATATTAGAAGGAGGCGGGGGAGTTGGGGTAAATAGGACATCTAATCAGTGAAAAATACAGGGATATCTCAAAGTTTTGTGGGGGTAATTGCCCTCACTAACTCCTTAGTAACTCCGCCTAGTATGAGATGATAGAAGAATCAAGGGTTAAGGTGAATTTTAATTGAAGATAAAGTTGAGTAGATCAACAATAATTTACCATTAAAATTTTAGAGTAAACAATGATGGATTTTTGGTATGAGGTTGAAGACGAGGGCATTAGGTCCTTTTATTGAGTCTGTAAAAGAAGACTAGGGTCAAGGAGCATCTCTCATCAGTTTAGAAATACAGGGGTCTCTTAAATATTCACCAAAACATCAAGGGAGCAAATGTCCAAATCATCCACTCTAGAAGGCATTTTCAATGAGGTGACATCAAACTTTTTGTGCCACGTAAGTACTTCAAAGCCGCTTTTTTTCCTCTCATGGACACGTGGTCCCACGTGCGCATGACCTGACAACCAGTAAAAGTATCACAGTTGTACTGCACACCTCATTTGCCTCTCTGAGAGACTCTGGTAGTAAGTTAATACGATAAATCCGAGAGTATACAATCAATTCTCTTAGGTTCCTGAAATAAAAATGAAGATTTGCTCTATCTCCACATTTGTGAGAGCAAATCCCTATCGTCATCTCTGGATGCTAGGGTTTTGCATCAATTAGGGTTTTTTTTTTAATTTTTTAACGAGAGGGTTTGATGTTGAATCGGTTAGGGTTTTTGTTTCTCAGTATTGATTAGGGTAAATTCAAGTGATGATCCTGTCTAATTGTTGGTTCTCGTGATCAGAATTTATTCGATTTTGAACCTCGATTTGGATACTTAGGGTTCATCTTCAATCGGTTCTGATCTTCTGCTAGGATGTGTGATTAGATCTGAATTGAAATATGTTTGGATCTCGCTTCCTGGAGATTTCTAGGTGTGGAACTTAAGTTTAAATTTCTGAAAAAAAATCTTGACTTTTCTGTGATTTGAAAGGAATTTTTCTTCGATATGGAGAAAGAGATTCAAAAGAGGGAAATCGAAGATACTGGTTCGCAAAACCAAATCTCTCATGCTCCGATCTACTGTGTGAACAACTGTGGCTTCTTTGGATCTGTTGCAACCAACAATTTCTGCTCAAAATGCTATAAGGATCAGTTTTTGAAGCAATCCAAGGCGTCTTCTGTTACTATTGTTGCAGAGAAGAAGGTTGACGATGCTGTTACGGAGATTACTGGTCTAGAAGCTGTTTCTCCTCTTAAGGAGGATGGAACAACTTCTGAAGATCCAACGAAGCGATCTGCGAACCGTTGCAGCTTCTGTAAGAAGCGTGTTGGATTGACGGGCTTCAAGTGCAGATGTGATCAGACATTTTGCTCTGTTCATCGCTACTCAGACAAGCATAATTGCTTGTTTGATTACAAGACGAGTGGCCAAGAAGCGATTGCGAAAGAGAATCCTGTTGTGAAGGCGGAGAAGATTGAGAAGATCTGAAAAAGAGGGAGCTTTTGCTATGTGAAGGATGGTACCCTAAGAACTGCTCTGTTTCTTTTGGAAAATAAATTGTTCTTATTATGATTGTCTATTTGTGTCTGCTTTGTACAGTATGGTTCTCTTATGTGCTGTGAGTTTGTGATTTAAATGCTACTTGAAGTGAAACTTTACGGTTATATTTCAATTATTATGCTTCTCCTTTCAATGTCTTATTAAGTTCTAAATTTTTGTTTATGTTTTGTTTTTTAACTTTGCGTTTGTAGTTTATGGTTTTAAATTCTGTCTATAACTTTTGAGGTTATATTTCAATTATGATACCATGGATTTGCATTTTCTGCTACAATTGGGTTGTGTACCCTTTCCTCCCAAAATACGTACTTAAAAAAGAACCTTGCAAATCGAGAAGTGAAAGAAGAATTGAATAATCGATTTCCTGTTGTTTAGACACAGAAAGCACTTGAGTTTTTGCTTTCGTTTCCAACGCCTTTCATCTTCCTCCCTTATTAAGTTAATGGGTCTAAAACATGTGTTGATTATGTTTGTTCCTGGAATTCCACCATCACACTCGTATAATCTTCTTAGATGATCTCCCGTCTTATAGAAAGCCAAAATGAATCAGTCCGGGGCTTTATCTAACCGTTATGATCTCTTCTTCTATGCATGGTCATTCCAATTTCTCACATTGGACACAATTGATGTGATTTCATATGTAGCTTCAAATAGATCGATGGACTTACTGGATTTTCTCCTCTTCCTGAGTTTGAACTATGATGTTTTTGAGCCTAGAGATGTTATCGTTTGCCTTCTGAGGGAATTTTTGTTTTTATTCACTTTAGCCTTTAGACTCTTTATTTCTGTCTTCAACTGAGCGCCTCCATCCTTGCTATGTTAAGATGCCATTTCTTCGCGTCGACCTTCTCTTTACCCCTATTCCTTTGATGGTTGCCTCAACTCTTGTCATTTTGAGAAGTAGTGAACAATACAAGATTTGTTCAGCCCACCCACACTTTTTTTGGATAGGGTAGTCACGGGTTGAAAAAAGTATGATCAGCTATGGTCTTCTCACCAACTCATCACAGTTGAAAGTGATGAACATGGCCATGGGATTCCCATTGATATAAAGAATTGATCGGGTTCAAGTCTACATTGAGCAGGAACTTCCTCGGAATTATCATAAGACATGATGGCATAGTATAGTCACCGTTAATATACCTTGCTAAACTCAATAGGTTTACTTCCTTGTTGAGTATTATTAATTTCTTTTACAATATTTGCAGATGGAATGAAAATTCAGACTATGATGTGCTTTAATGGCAACTACAACAGACAAACCAAAACTGGACGATCTGATGTGGATAACATACTGAAGTTTGTAGTATGGTCCTTTGTGTGTTCAGTCATGTAGGACTACATGATGCAGTGTCAATGCTATGAGTTTTTATAATCAACTCCTTGGGATTGAGGGTGACTTATGGAGTTAAGAGAGTGAGAAAGTAGGGATAAAAAGTTGCTGCTTGCGAATGTTGTCCACGCTGTGTGTTATGATATAGATGGTTGTGTAAAGGGGAGATTTTAGGGCAGCCCTATGAGTTTCTGGGTGACAAGTAGTTGTGTTGTTTTGAAATTTGAGTGATTTAAGGACTAGTGACAGACTTAGGCCTCTCAATCTGCTTGTGACAATGTCTCAAAGTATTACATAGGTTCATTGTTAACATGTCTTTGATTGCATGTATTTCCGTAGCAGTGAACACGTGATATAATACGTAACTATTTTGTTAACTTGCATCTTTACGATTATTATCAGGCACTGATCTCTTGAGTATTAAAGTCATCTTCAGTGTAATTTTTTTCCCTCTTCTTTCCACAAGCACCCCAACAATGCTTAATTACATTAGAATAGAACATAGTTGGGCAGCCTTGGCACTCGGCAGCAGTGTCACCCATGGCACTATCCATTAAGAAGAGCTGAATCTTTCTGAACTGCCTCTTGGGCTGCTGAATCTTCAAAACCACCACCGTAAAATCGAAAGTGCTGAACATGCCACGTCTTCCACCATTCAGATTGGATTGTAGCTAATCCTTATCTCATAAGTTGAGAAAATAAAGATTAACATTGAGAACTACTTTCATTCTATAATTTCTTTTCTTTCTTTATAAGTCATTCATGCCAATAGACATGACCCACCCTTCCCAGTTAACAATACAAACAATTCCTTGGTTTAGACATTTATTTGTGTCTTATAATCAACAGATGATTGATTTAAATTGTCAAATAATGTTGATTCTCCCTCGGTGAAAACCATGGCACCAATTCGTTGTAACAGCAGATCAAAGTCATCTTGACTCTTTATGAGGCTTAGACGAACATAGCGGCTTTCAGCGCCAAAGGCACTACCTTGACGCCCGATGATACCAGCAGTTTTGAGAACCTCTGTACAATCTCTGTCTTCCTCTCTCTCACACTTCAACCATGCATAAGCTGTAATGTGGATAACAAGGTATTACTTGATAAATGTTGGCATCAAATCATACCATATATAAAAAAAGTTAAGGTGTAATTTAGTCATACCCCCACAGATTTAACTGAATATGTGAGATACCCTTGACCTCATTCTTTTATGGGAGAAACAAAATGACGGAAACACCCAAGTCTTTAGTCTTGTGTGAAGTGTATGTCATCAGTTTGAAAACATAGGGGTATCTCAAATATTCCCCAAAACACGGAGGGTATCTCTAAATCAACCAAGAAATTATAGTAACTTCAAGAAAGCATGTTATGAATTATGAGCCATAAAATATGTCTCTACCTGGCGAAGGTCTAGTGAAGCCTAGAAAATAAGTGCAGTACTGTGGTTGGAGTTTCTGGAGGGATAAACGTTTCGATTTTGATATAATTTTGTTAAGTTTTTCCCATCTGGTTGCCATCGTGTTGTGAGCGAATTCGAATAGCTTTCTTCCTTCTTCTTTCAGGACTACTTTCAGAAGCTTGAGAACTCTCAACTGGGTGTCGCGAGAAACACCAATCGTGGTCAAGTCCATATACTCCAAAATTCTCTGATACACTCTCTCGTCCTTTATCAATGCCCACCTGTACATGACATGCTTAGATTATTTAAAAATATGCTTTAATTTTTCTTCTTCTTCTAATGAAGTCATGGATTATTATGTTTTATTTATTTATTATTATTTTTATTATTATTATTATTATTATTATTTTTGGGGGGCGGGCGGTTGCAATCTCAATTAACACCCCTTTTGGAAAAAAATATTGGTTTTTAAATATTTATCAAAAAGATATTCATAGCCATTTTGGTAAATTCAGTTGATCATACAAGGTTCCATTTTAACAAAAATAACTAATATAACTGCCCTTTTTGATTAATATTTTATAAAAAAGGTCTAGACATGTAATTTTGGGATCATAATATGTGACCCTTCTATTAATTTTCTCTTTAAAAATGGATGCTTTGTACTAAGAAAAAAAAAAAAAAAAAGACAATAAAAAGAAAGAGAGTGACAATAAGATTGATCAAGTTTTATCGATCAAAAAAAAGATTGATCAAGTTTTTACCCAAATCTGCTCCCAGCATGACCAGTAAACTTGGACAATGTGAAGATCATGATGTCTTCGTTTGATGGAGTTGGGATCGCTGAAAAATGAGGCCAGTAGTAGGCATGATCGTAGATCGTGTTGCCCGATGGGCCTTGAAGAACTGACTTCTTTAATCTACCATCAGGATTGTTTGGTGAAGTTACAATTTCAATTAAATTCATGGTGGAATCTGATATGTTCTTCCCAAGGGATGCTTCTCCCTGCCATTTGTAGTCCTCAGACTTGAAAAACTCTGTTTGGGTTTTATAAACCTGTAATAAAGAGAGATATCAGCTAATTTCAGATAAAGAAATGTTAAATCCATTAATTAAGGCATTAAGTAAAGATTTATTAAATTTATTAATTTTTAAGATACATTAAAGTAAATGTTTATTTTTGTTCTTTACAAAAGTTTTATAATAAACCTTCCAATTTGTTTTGTTAAATTTATATAATAAAAGTCCCACGCCAACTGCATTGAAGTGAGTCCATTCTACGCCATTTTATTGTCTTTCC
Organism: Akebia trifoliata; assembly: GCF_017979445.1. Classification (NCBI taxonomy): domain Eukaryota; kingdom Viridiplantae; phylum Streptophyta; class Magnoliopsida; order Ranunculales; family Lardizabalaceae; genus Akebia; species Akebia trifoliata. Next base: position 15,379,395 of record NC_141378.1, on the reverse strand, counting down.
TTTTAATCCCTTCCAACTTTATTGTCTTTCCTCTTTTCCCTCTATTTTTTAATAATATGCTTTCAATTTTACTTTCTTTTCTTTCTTACTCTCTTTTCAATAGAATTGTGATAATCCGACTCTTTTTTTTTAGATGTTCTTTGCACGTTTCCTTCATAGAATCGTAAATCATTTGCTTTGAAATAAACAAGGAAAAAAATTTATGATTCTGTGAACTGCCAGGTCAGAGAGCATACCAAAAAGTGAGTCATATTGTCATTATTCTTTTCAATAATACCCTTTTAACTTTACCATCTTTTCTCGTTTACCCATTTAACTCTAACCCCAAAGAGGATGCTATACATGATGGGATAACACGGCCGAGTTTTTAACTCGACTCCTTTCCTTTTTTTAGTTGACTCCATGATTTATTGAATTGACTCAATGAGTTAGTTCTAACGAGTTTTGAAGCCAGGTCACCCTAAAAAATTATATTAAGTTAAATTGGCTTGGCCAAGTTACGAGTTAACTTGACAAATTTTAAAAGTATAATTCAGAGTGTACGTATGTCTTTGAAGGCTATTAGAAAAAGGGCCATACAACACCCCTATAGAATCTAGAAAGAGCTCAGGATTTAAAGACTAACCGGGTAATAAGGGGCTGACGCTACAACCCTTGCAGGCCAGGGTGAAGGATCATCTTGTGAGAGGGCATGGATTACTGCATTCAGGAGATGTGTGGATCCAGCACCAAAAACGATGAATCTTTCACTTGTAACTGCATTTCCGACGACTCTATGTAGTTCTCGAATGTGCCTCTCCAGCTCTTTTGACATGGCATAGTCATCTTCAATTTGATAACTCATCCGATGCCACCCTGACACCACAACAGCACTACTCGCCGCATGTTGCATCCAAAATGGCTCCAAGAATAATGGATCCCCACTAGAAAAAGAAAAAAAAAATGTGCATTTTAGTTTTAGATTAAGATATACAAATAATCCAAATGTTGAGAACCATAGTATTTTATTTTTGCTTGTCCTAATAACATTAGGAGAAGGCTGATTTATCAAAGCATATGCTGAAAATTGAAAAATTATCAAAATGGCGCACTATTCATTTTGATTTCAATTTCGAAATCAAAATATTTCCATTAAGTGGGAAAAATTCATTGTTTTATAAAACTGAACTTCTTTTTAACTGTTTTATAGAATTAATAGGAATTCATTTTTCCCTTTACCGAAAATATTTTAATTCTGAAAACAATAATTTACCTTTTTGAAAATTCTCCCTTATTATAATGCATGAGTCATGTTGGGGTGACACAAATGGAGACACAAAGGTGACAAAATGACATGGTGTCGCGCACATTACCGTAGATGCTTTTCTACGAGATACGAGTAAAAAGCATCTACGGGTATGTGCACACCACCACATCATTTTTGTCACCTTTGTGTGTCCATTCGTGTCATTCCAGCATTTTCCATAATGCATATATCTTATCTCTATCATCCATAACTTATATCTATGACGTCCATTATTTGAGTTTGGGGGAGAGTTACCTCTCAGCATCCGCGAGACAGTCGGACGAGAATTTGGAGCAATCGGGACCATGATAGCAAGAGTTGCACTCGCAAATGGGTTTGCCACCTTCCATGTCTAACCCATCTAAGTAGGCCCTACCATGTCCAGAACATGAAATGGATGCTACAATCTCAGCCTCTATTGCTGCTTCTTTGCTCCAACTGAGCTCATGATGACCCTCCTTATTATGAAGAAAATGATTGACGATGAAGAAGAGATTAACAAGGATAGATACACACAAACAAATAGCATATTTGAAGAACCAATGGATAGCCATCAATCTCTCTCTCTCTCTCTCTCTTCTCTAAATATATAAAGTGATTTGAAGTTGAAGGTGGTGATGAAGATCATTTTGCTTTATATATAGATTAAACTGTAGGGATTCCAAGTGTAAATGCATCTCTAACTACATATTAAAAAAACAAAAGCAGAAAAATCTACGTAATTACGTATTGATCATTTTTTATGTGACCCGCCACATGTTAAGTTTAGAAGTTAGAAGTAAATGTTTTTTAATTACCTGACGCGTAGAATTTTGTTGACTTAGACCAAATGGGTCATATTTTTTAACAATTACTTGTAATATGGCATATGTTTCTTAGGATGTCTTAAATAATCTTCTTTACAAAAGAATATTTCAGCCAAATAACTAGATCGACTTTCCTACCTGACTCGGTGCATTTTTTAGTTGACCCCAAGGTTTACCAAATTGACTCGACAAGTTGGTTGCATTGAGTTTTGGAGCCAAGTCAACTCAAAATCCAATTGAGTCAAATTGATTCACAAGTTTTAAAACTATGATTCAAAGAAATGGTCATGCAACATCACCCATAGAATCAAGAAAGAACTTGAGTAATAAAGGGTTGACGATCCTATGTACTCTTGCAGGTGAGGGTGAATCCTCTGGTGAAAGTGCATGGATTGCTGCATTAAGGAGTTGTGTGGCATCCAAAAACTAAAGACAGTCCTAATTGCATGTCAGATGACTCCTTGTAATTCTCGGATGTGCCTCTCTAACTCCTTTGACTTGGCATAATCATCGTATCTGATAACTCATTTGATGCCATGCTGACACCATAATGGCACTACTCGCAGCATGTTGCATCCACAATGGATCCCCACTACAAAAAAGAAACAAATATTTATGAATTGTGCTGGAGTGACATTAAAATTGACATTGTTTCACACATTGCTAACGAGGAGGTGCGCACAGATCCATAGATGCTTTTCACTCCTACCTTAATGGAAAGTATTTATGGTTCCACACACATACACGTCAGCAATGTGTGGATCTATAGTGAATTTTAATCACTTGAGCATTTTCCAAAATTTATTAATACTGCATGGAACAAGTGTATAGTTTTAAGAGTCGTGCTGGGGTGACACGAACGGAGACACAATGATGCGGTAGCATGCACATAATTGAAGATGCTTTTCTACGAGATACGAGTAAAAAGCATCTACGGTTATGTGCGCGTCACCACATCATCTGTGTCACCTTTGTGTCTCTGTTTGTGTCCTTCCAGCATTTTCCTAATATTAATAGAACACTAAAGCTGGGGTGACATTGGGCTTTACTGTTATTCTCACATTTCGGACGTGGAGGTGCACACATAACTATAAATGCTTTTTACTCATATCTTGGGAAAACACATCTATGATTATGTACGCACCTCAAGTCAGAAATGTGAGAATCTCAACAAATCCCAACTGTCACCGGATCACCACTCTAGTGTGAACACAAATCATTGAAATAATTTCCCATGAAGATTAGGTCAAATTTAGATTAGTAAAAGGTTATATCTTATTAATATGAATGCTCATATTCCAATTAGAAAGTCTTCACTTGGCTGACTTGTTACGGACATGGAACCATAGATCTGTTTCCGTGAGATACATAAATGCACATTTTTATGGGGATTTACATTTGTGTATCCTGAGGAAACATATATGTGGGGGAAAATTCTTGAGCACGGACACGTGGCTCGAATTAAGGGCCAAGGTCAACGAATTTGAGGTCGGACGAACCACGACTCTTGTTCGGTTTATTTACCCCGACGAATGCATGTACTCAAAGCTCGGAACCGAGCCATCAGCTGATAGGTCGGTAGAGCAGATCTGACAGATGTGCCAGCGATAGACAGCCAGTCCTAACAACCCACGTCGTGTCAGGCCAACTCTGACTTTCTCAGAAGTGATAGGGCAGTTGCAACAACTCTTGCAACTGACATGTCAGGGAGTAAGCTAACTGCCCTAGGTCACCTCAAAGGGTGGCACAGAAAACGATCAAGATGAACGCCTATATAAGGAAGAACACTATGAGTAAAAGAGGTTTGAATGCTCCTTCTCTAAACACACTACATTGATCAATTTGGCTAACTTGATCATCGGAGTGGGCTGTTTTGCAGGTCCCCCGAGCTTAAAGAGAAGGAAAGTGTAGAGCCATTTCGTGCATCTACAAGATATATGGTTTCAAGTCCATAATACGTCAGTCGAGTATTGACCGAGTAGCGAAGACTTTCTAATTAGAAAATCATTATTCTATTAATATTTAAGGAGAAATTTTTTGCTCAAACTTTTTCCACAGCATTCACAGGTTCCACTGTGAGACACGTGCAGCTCTAAACTAGGGATGCCCTCAACACATGGGGCAAATTATCCGTCCTCGAGCAATCCTTCTGGTCGGGACCGTGGTCCGTTGGCTGGTCCTTGTTTGGTCATAAGGATAATCGTTCTTATTAGGTCAGGGGCGGCCGGCCCGGGGGTTACCCGCGATTGGTAATGGCACAACCATCAGAGGGGTAGGGGAGACAAGGTGGGCCCCGGATCCTATGACTCAGGTTATGAGCAAGTTTTTGGCGTTATGAGCAAGTTTTTGGCGGGTCCAAAATTGGTATCAGCTTTGAGGGTAGACATTAAGGAATATATGAAAAAATATAAGATTCGACTTTCCACCAAGTTATTTTAAGACCAAATTCCCAAAGTTAAAAGTCCCATTTTAATACACTGTTAATTTTAATTCCCAAAACATGCATGAAATGAGTTAGCAAGATCACAGGTATTAATTTTAAGAGAAATTTCATAATATGTAATTAACTTTTGATGAAATTTCCATTCCGGTTCACTGTTTATTTTTATTTGCAAAACATGAAGAGCCCAAGTATTTCAGAGTGCCGATCTCACTGATATACATTAACGGTATCGCTAAAATTTATTTGAAAAGTTGCAATTTTGCAGGTTTGCTACTTTTTAGCGAGATTGTCACTTTTATAAACAAGCAAAATTGTTGCTTTGAAATTGTGATCTCGCTCTTGATGTTTTGGGAATTAAAATGACTAGTCAACCGGAATTGAAAGTTTTTCATATTCTGTGCACAAAATGGGAATTTACCATTATTGTAATTTTAAAGTGACAATCTCACTAATAAAAATTAAAACATAAGGTAGCGAGATCAATGGTATTTATTGTGACGATCTCGCTAATTATGAAAAGTGACGATCTCATTGATATTTATATCATGACTTTTCAAGGTAAATATCGTTTGATATTTAGTAGCAAGATCAGATGTATTATTCTGAAAGTGATGATTTTTTTTATGGGGCAATTAAGAGTGAAAAAAAAATAATAAAAAAAATTGTTGGGGGCAATAGCAGTGGATTTTTTAAGGCAGATTTACCAAAACATGCACAACTTTTCGTTTATTTACCAAAACGGTACACTATTCAAAATATTTCCTAAAATGGTAATTTTACCGTTTTTGGAATTAATTTTTTTTACCAAAACAGTAAAAACAGTAAAATGTATTTTTTTATACCGAAAATACCCTTTTTATTTTTTGACTAAAATTACGAAAATAAAATTGATTTCGGTAAAAAAAAATTGTAAATACATATGATTATTGGATTTCCGAAAGAGAGTGAATCTTTTTAGTTGGATTTTCATTTTTTTAATGTTAAAATTATAAATACATATGTAAAACAAAAAAAGGGTATTTTCGGTAAAAAAAATATATATTTTACTGTTTTTACCGTTTTGGTAAAAAAAATTAATTCCGAAAACTGTAAAATTACCGTTTTCGGAAATATTTTGAATAGTGTACTGTTTTGGTAAATAATTTCAAAAACTCTACCGTTTTGGTAAATTATTCATTTTTTTTATCTGTCGTGGTTATTTGTTGAAATCTACCACCACTGTAAATCCACCCCTACTTATATGATTGGTCCAGATGGACTGATCCGATCCAGATCCTATTCACTGACATCCCTTGATCGTAGACCCCAAGTGTGTTTTATTTATTTATTTTCTCCTAAAATCGAAGTTTTTCTTTACAGTGGCATTTAGTTATAGTATATTGGAGGTCTAATATAACAATCCTCGTACAAGAACCGAAGCAACTTCACGTTAAATAGTAAAAAATGATACAAATCATCCAAGTGATTGTTTGCTCACAGCCCAACACCATTTTGACATGTGGCACTGTTGACATAAACTACAATAGAAGAATTTTTCTCTCTTTCTGATTTTTTAACTCAACCTGACAGGGTGACTCAAAAACCCATGACGTGGCATGAGCAAAAAAATTGTAGATTCTTCCCCTTGGGATACGTAACCAACCTGACTGACTTGCCATCTGCAATTGTGTATCCGAAAGAATCTACGATTCTTTGCATATGACACATCAATTAGTTTTTGAGTCAAACTGTTAAGTTGAGCTACAAAATCATTAGTCATTAAAAAAATGAAATTTCCCAATTCAACAGTGTTGTAGTGGATGAAATTCTATGAATTTCAAAACAAAAAACGGTTAAACATTATTTTTTACTGTCTTATTTTAATTTTAAATTTGGGTGTTCTGTAGCCTTCCATTTTCAACACCATTGATCATGTTCAAAAAAAGTTTTTTTTCTTTATCTTTTTTACCATGACTTTTTTCCATAAGATCTAGAAAGCTGTGGTGTTTGATTAGCAATATGATAATCCATGTGGATCCCATAATTCTTTTTAAAATTGGAAATCTGAAAATTAAGATTTTTAGGTAGTGGATGTGCGGGCAGGAGAGAAAAATTTCTCTTTTATTATCTATGTCATCAGTGCCATATGTCAAATTGGTGTTCGGCTGTGAGCAAACAATCACTCCAAATCTTTTGTAATTACAAATGTATGACACTAGAAATGATATTGTTATCACTCACAGTACACTTTATTTAGGGGTCTTAATGGGTCGGTTCTGGTTCGGTTCTTATGATATTTGAAATCATAACCTTTATATTTTATTGATTCCGATTCTTGACAGTTCCGATTCCGATTTTAAAATAAGTGGAATCGGAACCAGAAGAATTAAAAATCACAGTACTCATCGGTTCTGATTCTCAAGAATCGAATGAGAAAACTTATTTCAAAATCATTATAATAAAAAATTCCTTTTAAATAATAATATATTATTTGTAAAGTATCAACTTAATAAAAATTTGTTCCACAATGATGTTGATGATTTTATGACTTTTATCTTCAAATATTAAAATGTATTTCCTTTACAAGTAATAAATTTAAAAAGAAATGACTCATCTTAAGTTCAAATATTTAGTTTATAAGAAATTTGAAGAACTTTATATCGTATATGCTAATTTTAAAATATAGAATTACCTTGAATCGTATAATGTAAAAATAAATGATAAAATAAATCGGTCATGGGTACCCACGAGTACCAATCAGATAGTACCTAATGGTTCCGGTTCTTATTGGTTTGATTTCATATTAGACTCGACTCTAATCGGTTCCAATAAAAAGGGAGTTGGAACCGGGGTTTTTGATTCCGATTATGGGTAAATAAGTACCCATTGACACCTCTAACTTTATTATAATACATCGTAAAGAGATGTTACGGTGTTAGCTATAGCAAGAGTTGCACTCCCAGATGGGTTGTTTGCCTTCCACGTGTAACCCAACTAAGTAGGCCTTACTATGTACAGAACATGAAATAGATACTACATAGCCTCTACTGCTGCTTTTTTGCTCCAACTGAGCTTACCCTCTTGATGAAGTAAAAATTGAGAGAGGAAGTAGAGATTTAGAAAGATTGAGATACACAAACATACAGCATATTTGATAAACCTATGGATCTTAGCTATATATATATATATATATATAAGCTGATGATTTGAAGGTGATGAAGATGGTCTTTTCTTCTACATTGCTTTTATATAGATTCAGTTGTATTAGGGATTCCAAGAACCCAGGTCTACGTTTACCAATTACTAAGACAGAAATGTCCACGTGTCAGTTATTTTTATAAGACCCACATGTTGAATCTGTTTGACTCAGAAGTAGGTCATATTTAAGTAACCGACACGTAGACTCTTCTTGACTTAGGAAATAACTATATTATGCCACAAAGGTGAACACAAAAGCATCCATGATCACCAGTAGTTTGCCATGTGTATTGAAAAACCAGAGAATGAAGGAATTGGGGCTGGCAACAGGTCGGGTGAAGCATCCATCCGCATCCAACTCTGTTTGGGGTGTCAATGGATATCCATTTAATCGGAATTGGGATCGAAAACCCCAGTTCCGATTTCCTTTTTATTGGAATTGATTAGAATCGGATCTAAAATGGAATGATAAGAACCAAAATCGTAAAGTTCTATTCGATGGGTGCCCACAGGTACCAAAACCGAATTATTTTGTCATTTGTTTTTATATTATAGATGATTTAAGGTTCTCTTTTATTTTAAAATTAATTTGTGTTAAATAAAGCTCATCAATTTTTCATATAAACTATGCATTGGAGCTTAAAATTGATCATCTCTTCTAAAAATTTATTACTTGTCAAGAAGATAAATTTTAATTTTTGAAAATAAATGTTTAACCTATAATTTTAGTAGAACAAATAATTACTTATTGGTCGGGCTGAAGATGAGGACATCATCAATGTAGAGACCTGCCAAGTTTGCGAGTGGTCCCATGATTTTGTCAATTACTTTTTTCAATTTAAATGGACAATTTTTTAGTCCAAATGGCATGATGTTCCATTCATATTGTCCCATAAGAGCCGTCCAAGCTGCCTGAAAGCAATCCTTTTTAGCTACTTGGATTTGCCAAAAACAAGATTTCATGTCGAATTTGCTAAAAATTCTGCTTTAGCCTACCTTTGTGACGAGTTCCTGTCAGTTTCTTGGAATTGGGTATGGATACACCAACGAGCATCATTCAGGGGCTTGTAGTTCATGACCAGCCGTCAGTACGCCTTTGTTTTGTTCGTTGCGATTTTGAACATGAAAGGCAACACATGACCATGAGCTGGCCTAAGAAGGGCTTTGCTTAAAAAATTCTCTCTTTCTTGTTTGTTGAGTTTTCTATATGTCTCGTTCTGTTAGGACCACCACAACTAAGCGATTGATCGACTTTACCCTGACGGATGGGGAAAAGAAAAAGGGCCACCCACAACCGAAGGAACAGACCCCAAAGCCTACCAAGGCTAAAAGTACGGGAGCGAGTGGTAGTCATGGTTTGATAATTTTGAAGGGGAAAAAAAGTTTTTTTAATTATTTGAAAAAAAAATTCTCATTCAATTCTTGAGAGTCGGTACTAATGGGTACTTGTGTTTCTTGGTGGTTCTTGTTCCGATGTCATTTATTTTAGAAATAGAACCAAAACCGACCCATTGACACCCTACATGCTCTGTATATAGAAATGTTGCATGGCTTGAGATCCTTATTTGGGTAATGTGGACCGTTGCATTTGTTCAATGACACCTCAGTTCTCTAGATGTCATGGTCGAGATTGAGTTTGAAAAAAATTCCAATCTTTCTTCTGGATCAGAACTTGACTTTAAAAATAGATAGCCACTGAACTCCCAAATTTAAAATTTAAATCCAATAGTATAAAAATGCAGTTTTTCATTTTTCTTAAAATATATAAAATTTTATTGTGAATTACTATTTTAAACTTGGATAAATAGATAATCAGGTAAGATATGGCGTATATCTACATCATATCTTAAAAATAATTTTTATAAAATAATTACAAGTAGTTCAACCAGTTGTCAGTAGTCTTACTCGGGTTGGAAGAATCAGTTTTTTTCTTTGTAATAAGTGAAACTGATTTCTCGATTAGCTTGTACTCTCTTCCCACATTCCACGTCATATTCATTTGGGAAAAATTACTTAATAAACCTTGAACTTAAGGTTGGCAATCTTAGCATGACCTGTGACCACTACTCAAAAAGGACACATAATTTATGGGTTTGGGTCAAGTCTAATTGGGTTTGTGTCATAATAGTGTCAATCCGTCTAACATGATTATTAAACGGGTCATTTCTAGGTTAGGAACATTAACCCGTTTTGACACATTTAATTATTACATTGTTCACGTGTCTTTTTAAATCATGAAACAAAGGAGGTATCTCAAATATAAATATATAATTATTTAAAGGCCTTTAAATTATCCATTTTTTATATTAGAATTTCATAGATTTTTTATTCAAATTATAAATTTTATAATATATAGGGGTGTTTTAAGATATTTTCAAATAATTAAGGGTTAAATTTTTTAGTTTGGGAAAGAAAAATACTTTTCTTACTAAGGAAAGTTTCTTAATTGAATTATCTTGTAGCATCCAAAAATATGATCGGATGCCACATGGATGTAGAGGAATTTTTTTTAACAATGTCAAATTTTTTGGGTGGTGAAAATGGAACTTATTTTTTCCATTTAAGATTTATTTTATTGAACCGATTACCCGAGTCGGGCTAGGTTACCTATTTCATAAATATGTTAGGTTCGGTTTTATGTTTTTCACACAATTATTACATGGGTCGGGTTTGTGTTGGATATGTAGAGACCCCAACTTGCACAAACCCATTAGAAAAGTTCGATTTTCAAAATTTCGAGTTGATTTCAATTAAGAGTTTAAAGTTTATCAATGGGCTCACATTGCATAATAATTGCCATTGGACACATTTCTCCATGCATACATGCACACATACATCATCTCATATTATTTTACATGCCCAAACCTTGTCCCTAATCTAATCCAATTTCACACCCGCTCCCTGATTCAAACTCATTCTCTATTAACTAATACATTATCCATACCCAAACCCAATACCAAGCCTATTTTCAAGTCTAGTCCAAATATTTAAACCTAAACCATCCTAAGCCTATTAATCAAGTCCTAAACCAAAATCTAATCCAAATCCATTCTAAGATCATGGTCTTTACACCTTCCCCAAAAAAGGAGACATAGTGATCTCTCATAAGTCCCAACACCCAATACTCCAACCTAATTGGAGAGCCAACTCCTTTGAGAAAACCCAAGAATGTCCTTAAAAAGTAAGGTCAAACTAAAAAGGTACTTTGGTATTTGATAAAAATCAGTAAAGTTGTGAGAAGTTGCAATCCTATCCTTAAAAGGTAAAAATCTTTAAGTACATACATATGACTCTCCTATTAGTCAATTTCAAAAATATACATCCACCATTTCTTTTTGAGTTATTTACAAATGGACCAATGTCTACTTTTTACTTATCACCCCACCTTTACACAAGTCACTCATCTACTTACCTTTCCAAAAATACTTTTGTTCTCTCACCTATATTTATTATAAAATTAAAAATCAAAAAATGTTTTTAGGGTTTCTTCTCACAAATTTCACCTTCACCCTTATAAAAATGAAAAATCCAAAAAGAAATAGTCAAAGCCTCATGTCATATTTTTAGGGTTGAACCACTTTATTCTCAAAAGTTCTACAAAAACTTTATAAATAGTCTCATTTTTATGAGCAATTCATGCTCTCAAACCCCCATTTCTCAATATAAAACTCTACAAAAATCTTTATTCTACCTCTTTAATCCTCCCTCAATCTTATTATCAACTCAAAAACTTTTATCCATTTCTCAACCTTTAACCAACAACCCTCATCCTCTCTAACCATCTACTTTTAACTAAAGCTCTCAACCCTCAAGTTACTTTTCTTCAGACTTAAGTTCATTTAAGAACATTAAGGGACAAGGTGGGTGTAGATTAAGTTTTTATTTTCAAGCAATTGCATTTTCTACTTCTAACCTTTAATTTATTTTATGTTTTAGAAAAAATTTATGATGTAATGCATACCCTCTCTCATCTCCAATAGGTTGGATTTTTATTTAACCGAAAATATGAGGGTTGGAACGTTCTTTTTCTTATAATATATCTCATGCATCATATTGTATACCATACACTCACTCACATATACTTGGTAATGATGAAGAAATGTGTTACCCTCTTGTTGAGGTTGAAACACGAAGTTTCTACCATTGCATACATACATTAAAGTTATGGTATTAAGGGAACTCCATCATGGAATCTCTCTAAAAAGCCTAAACTAACATTAGTACTCATGAAAAATAATAAAGATTAAGATGAGTCATCCTTTTTTATAAGATGTTCCCAATATTACATTGATATTAAAACCCTTTTCTAAGGGAACATTTTCAAATATTGCACACACCACCCCTAAACATGTATTTTTTATATTATTAAGTTTTCAAAAGATTGGTCAAGTTTTAAGGTAATAACTTTTGATAGAGAGAATGAGATGCTTAATATCTTCCCCATCCTCTAGCCGAACCTCCCTACCTAAATCTTCGGTAGACCATACATTTTTTCATGATCGAGAGTCGCTATAATGCCATAAAAATAGTTTTCCTAAACAATTAATTTGGATACCCATTTACACCCATTTTCAAAAAAGAATGGTGACGACTCCAAACAACATAGCATTGAGATTCTATGATAAATATCTCATGTCTACATGGGTAAATTTTCATAATACCTTTTCCTCAACCTGACCGGACAACTCTTACTTGAATTAGGGACATCTTTCTAAATGCACATTGACTTCAAGGGGGGTATCTAAACAACCCATTAGTAAAATCTTTCTTTCTTAACACCCCTTAACACAAAAAACGTCAAACTCAAATCATCGAGATTGATTTTTCAAATCATTGATATCAACCATTCGAATTGTTGACTTCAATGATTCTTGTTCAAACAACAAGATTGAGGATTTACAATCATTAATCACAATGGTTGTAAAAGATCGATCTCGACAATTGAACCAAAGGTTTATCTCAATGATTTTAATTGTCAATCTTGATAATTTGAATGATAGATCTCACTAATTGAAAAGGATTTAAAAGGAAGAAAACAAAATTATTAAATGGATCATCAAATTACAGTGCTTAAATACTGGAGTAGTCCCATAAGAGTCTTAAAATTATTATTTTTTTCTATTTCACTCTCAATCAAGATATATTAATAAATTTTATATACAAGATATGTCGACTCATGAATTACAAATCCAATGATGAGATCCGTCCACAACTTTCTATCATAAGACACTAATTATTGAAAGGAAACATAAGCTAAAAAAGAAGCTTGAGGCTCTTGGATCCTAATAAGATAAATGCATAGATTCGTAAGAAATTAGTAATAATGTCTAGAAAATCCTTTTTTTTGTTTTCCATCTCATCTTAACTAAATGTTTTATGGAGAACCTCAACCCTCATTTGAGGTTAGAAAAGTTCATTACCGAATTTATGTATAATGCATCAAAAGATTTTACATGCACACAAATCATCAATGTATTTTCCTTATTCTTCTCTTTCTCTTTGGGCCAGTTCTCTTTCTCTCAACCAAGATTCAAAATGTCATATTGAATGAATATTTCGGTCCATGAAAAAATAGATATTGCATCAGACTCATATTCCGATATCCCAATACATTCTCAAAACATTCAATATTCTTTCATATCAATCTCAGCCCATACAGTATTCCAACATTTTAAACAATGCTCATGCCCTAACTCTGTGATCCTCCTTTATCTTAGTTGCACTCTCCTCCCTCGTTCGATTTCTAGTTGCAAAGAATCCTAAGAGGGAAACAATGGGGCTTGTGGTGGAAAAAAAAATGTCATTTCCAACCATTATTCAACTTTATCATCAGTGTGTGATACAAATAATTTTGCGTGGCAATATAATCTAAAAAAATGGGGGAAAAACACTCAACCACTCCATTAATTGCTTAAAAATCACCATTGACAACCCTAAACAACCCATCAGGTCAATAGACATGACCCACAACTTTATTTCATAAAGCTATACAAATCACTAGGTCTATAGACAAGACCCAGCCTTCCTAATAAAAGTTCTTAGCATTACAAACAGTTCCATTAATTAAACATATTAATTTGTGTCTTATAAACAAACAATGATCGATTATAATTATCAAATAATCTTGACGCCACCTTCTAAAGAAACCATAGTATCAATTCGTTGTTGAAGCAAATCGAAGTCATCTTGGCTCTTGATGAGGCTAAGGCGAACATAGCGGCTTTCAGCACCGAAGATACTACCCTTGCGACCAATGATACCAGCAGTTTTGAGTACCGCAGTACAATCTTGGTCTTCCTCCCTCTCACACTTCAACCATGCATAAGCTGCAATGTGGATATAACTTAGTAAATTAATCAAGATCATACTACTAACTTAATATCTGGATAATATCTATATAATCAAATACAATTGTAGGTCCCACCTTTGCTCCCATCCCTCATTTATGTGAGATCCACATTAACCACTTTATTGCCTTTTATGTTTACCCCCTCAACTTCCTTGTCTTTCCTCTCCTCCTCCCTTTCATTTTTTTATTATATAATATCCCTCCAATTTTACTATCTTTCCTCTTTTACCCCTTTTTTAACAATACTCCGCTAACTTTACTATCTTTCCTCTTAACTCTTTTAACCCACCGTATTTCTTTCTTCATCTCCCTTCCTTAATAATACCTTTCCAACTTTATCATTCTTTCTCTTTTACCTACTTAAAGATTGTCTTCACAATACTTATCCCCCCCCCCCACCCCCCCCTAAAGACTAATTGAGATTTAATCAGATCACATATCTCGAGAACTGGTGAATTCTAATTTATATAATGAAACAGGATGCCTGTGCCTACCAGCATGGGACAACTCTAGTCATACACAATGCCTAAAATCCTACTGTCTTGATTATTCAGCAAAATCTAGAGGGATATGTCTATATTATCAAAAACAGTATAAAATAAAAATGAGGGAACTTAAGCCCAATACATGTATTGTGCTTTGAGCATTTAAAGATGTTCACCTGGAGAAGGTCCAACGTCGTCTTTAAAGTAAGTGCAGTATCGAGGTTCAAGTTTCTGAAGAGAGAAGCGTTTCGACTTGGATAAACTTTTGTTCAGTTTTTTCCATCGGTTCCTCATCGTGTTGTATCCAAATCCAAAGAACTCCCTCCCTTCTTCTTTCAAGGCAACTTTCAAAAGCTTCAGAGCTCTCAGTTGGGTGTCATGAGAAACACCCATGGTGTTCAAGCTCATATAGGTTGACATTCTCTGGTACACACTCTCGTCCTTTATTAATGCCCACCTATACAAGAACTAACATATTTGAGAGAAAGAATATATATATTTGGGTTGGACTGGACAGATTTCTTATGCTCACAATTGAAATAAAAGTGATTCTCCAATAAATAAAGATTAGCTAAAATCATAAACGATGTCAGACCCATTTCTTGTGATTTTGGATTCGTGTGTGTGTGTGTCTGTTTTTTTTTTTTGCACTTAGTCATATAGTATTTCGTATTACAAATATAGAAACAGGATTAACAATAGGAGATAATGTGTGCTAAAATTCAATTATGGATTGTGAAATTAGTATCTATAATATGATTCTTAGGATCCAAAACTAGAATCTAGAATCATAATCTAACAATCCAAATCAAACTGCCCCTTGTAAGTCATATATATATATATAGGGAAATGTTCAACACCCTACACTTTACCCTACGCTTTACCAAACGTATTTTGTCCTACATGGGTTAGAAGTTTTGGAATGGGCTGATTTTTGGTGAGGATGATCTCTACAATTATAAGATCCTCCTCACAAAAAATCAGCCCATTCCGAAACTTCTAGCCCCATGTTTACAAGTTGAAAAATCATGGACCGTCCATTTTTTGTAAACCATTTTTTATGGGGTTAGAAGTTTTGGAATGGGCTGATTTTTGGTAAGGATGATCTCATCACCATAGAGATCATCCTCACCAAAAATCAGCCAATTTCAAAACTTCTAACCCATGTAGGACAAAACACGTTTGGTAAAGCGTAGGGTGGTGAACGGGACCCATATATATATATAGGGTCCCGTTCAGCACCAAACATTTGGGCCAACATTTTAGCCAACCATTTTTGTCCTACATGGGTTAGAAGTTTTGGAATGGGCTGATTTTTGGTGAGGATGATCTCTACGGTGAGGAGATCATTCTCACCAAAAATCAGCCCCTTCCAAAACTTCTAGCCCCATGTTTACAAGTTGAAAAATCGTGGACCGTCCATTTTTTGTAAACCATTTTTTATGGGATTGGAAGTTCTGGAGATCATCATCACCAAAAATCAAC
Source organism: Akebia trifoliata (assembly GCF_017979445.1). Taxonomy (NCBI): domain Eukaryota; kingdom Viridiplantae; phylum Streptophyta; class Magnoliopsida; order Ranunculales; family Lardizabalaceae; genus Akebia; species Akebia trifoliata. The sequence goes on along the minus strand of NC_141378.1, from coordinate 15,363,365 downwards.
CCATTCCAAAACTTCTAACCCATGTTTTGAAAAATGTTTGGTACCGAACATTTCCCATATATATATATATATATATATATATATATATATATATATATATATATATATATATATATATATATATATATATATAGGGTAGCGTTCAATGGCCAACTTTTTGGCAAAACATTTTTCAAAACATGAGTTAGAAGTTTTGGAATGGGCTGATTTTTGGTGAGGATGATCTCTACGATGAGGAGATCATCCTCACCAAAAATCAGCCCATTCCAAAACTTCTAACCCATGTTTACAAGTTGAAAAATCGTGGACCGTACATTTTTTGTAAACTGTTTTTGATGGGGTTAGAAGTTTTGGAATGGGCTGATTTTTGGTGATGATGATCTCCTCACCGTAGAGATCATCCTCACCAAAAATCAGCCTATTCCAAAACTTCTAACTCATGTTTTGAAAAATGTTTTGCCAAAAAGTTTGCCATTGAACGTAACCCATATATATATATATAGGGTAACGTTCAATGGCTAACTTTTTGGCAAAACATTTTTCAAAAAATGAGTTAGAAGTTTTGGAATGGGCTGATTTTTGGTGAGGATGATCTCCTCAACAAGTTGAAAAATCGTGGACCGTCCATTTTTTGTAAACTATTTTTGATGGGGTTAGAAGTTTTGGAATGGGCTGATTTTTGGTGATGATGATCTCCTCACCGTAGAGATCATCCTCACCAAAAATCAGCCCATTCCAAAACTTCTAACTCATGTTTTGAAAAATGTTTTGCCAAAATGTTTGCCAAAAAGTTAGCCATCGAACGGGACCCATATATATATATATATATATATGGGTGGTATTTGGTGGCCCTAAAGAGAATCAAACTTTGTGCCAAACATTTTTTCAATGTATGGGTTAGGAGTTTCAGAATGGGCTGATTTTTGGTGAGGATGATCTCTATGAAGAGAAGATCACCCTCACCAAAATTCAAGCCATTCTGAAACTTCTAACCCTATCAAAAGTGGTTTACAAAAATCGAACGGTTCACGATTCTTCAACTTATAAACTAGGGTTAGAAAAACTTGTAACCCCTATTTTGAAAAATGTTTGGAACAATGTTTGGCTCTCTTTAGGGCTTCCGAACGCTTCCCTATATATATATAGAGTTGGATAATGTTACTCAAAAATAATCCAAGAGTAGGTTATCCAAGCTTCTATTAAGAAAGAACATAACAATACGGTGATAGCTAGATTATTACCCAAATCTGCTACCAGCATGACCAGTGATCTTGGACAATGTAAAGATCATAAGCTCTTTGTTAGCTGGAGCAGGGATAGCCGTAAAATGAGGCCAATAGTAGGCATGGTCGTAGATTACATTGACCTTTGGGCCTCGAAGAACTGACTCCTTCAATGCACCATCAGGATTGTTTGGTGAAGTAACAAATTCAATGAAATTCTTGGAGGAATCTGACATATTATTCCATAGGGATGTATCTCCCTGCCATTTGAAGTCCACAGACTCGAAAAAATCTGTTTGGGTTTGATAAACCTGTAACAAAGATATAAATCTACCAATTTGAGACAGAGAATGCTAAAGAGAAGAATTGAATTACATGAACCCTATTATGGTAAATTTATATCCCCAAATCCTTGGGATAAGATTTCAAAAAATTCGATGACAATACAACGACAAGCCTTATCCCAAAGATTTAGAGTTTGGCTGTGTCCCATTAATGAAACCCAACCATTGGATTCTGTGATATAACAGCCGGGATCAAATGTTTTTCCTTGTGTGACTTGATCGGCTGATCCCGACCATATGCACACAAAATTTTATATCTATATAATAAAACATAACGATTATCTTCCCAATGTTTATATCCACGTAAGGAAGGGTTCAAAGTCAATTTCACATGTATCTCTTGATAACATAATTTTTTTGCCTCCCATTTCCCAAATAACTCCTTCAACTTTATCATCTTTCCTCTTCTACCCTATCAAATAATACGGCCTTATCTTTTTTCTCCCTATATATATATATATTTTTTTTTTTCAATAATACCATTTCAATTTTATTGTTTTCCTTCATCTACAACCTTAACCCAAAAGAGGATGCGCCCTTGCCTCCTGTGCCGATAGGCACTAGACAACTCTAGTATATTATATAACACATGATCCCAACCATGTAGACTCAACATCCAACTGTCAAGATTTTATACATATCTGGATAATGGGTATCATTGGATTTTGTGCTTACACAGTGGTGATTGTGTGTTATTTCTTGAGTCATATTACTTGGGTCAATGGAATAATCTCGTGCATTGATGATGATTTGTTCTATCAATACGTATACACACTTTATTATGATAAATTATATATATAATACTCTATTAAAATCCAATAAGTTGGTGATAGCATCGACGATTAGTGCCAATAAATCAAACTGAACGAAAGCCACTGAATGACATCATGCATTTACCACCCATAGAATTAAGAAAGAGCTCTAAAACAAACCGGGTAAAAAGGAATCGACGCTACAACGCTTGCAGGTGAAGATGAATCCTCGGGAGAAAGGGCATGAACCGCTGCATTAAGGAGTTGTGTGGATCCAGCACCGAAGACGATGAATCTTCCAGTTGTAACTGCATTTCCAATGATTGCATGCAGTTCTCGGATGTGCCTTTCTAGCTCCTTTGATAAGGCAGAGTTGTTATAAAATCCATAACTCATTCGATGCCAACCCGCCACCACAACTGCACTACTTGCTGCATGTTGCAACCAAAATGGCTCCAAGAATAATGGATTACCACTACAATAATAGAAAAAATTAATGTAACAATTAATATTATTAAGGTCTTGAAGATATAACTCATAATTGGTTGATGTTTCAAGTATGATAGATATCAAATGTGTTGCTTAAGTAATGACATTATATACTAATTAAGAAAAAATGGTTATTTGGATGACTGCAATTTTACAGCCAATTTGATGAATTTACTTTAAAGCCATTGAGTTGAATGTAGTTGGTTTGCACAAGGGGTAGTTAAGTGTTTTTGTAAAGAGTCGTGCTGGAGTGACCTCAGGCTGGAACCTCATATTGCACTTCTTGGCGTGAAAGTGGATAGGAACCATAGATGCTTTTTCACTCGTATCTTAATGAAAAGCATCTATGGTTCCCATACATTTTCACGTCAAGAGGTGTGATGTGAGGTTCCAGCCTGAGGTTACTTCAGCATTATTCTTTTGTAAATATTGAAAAATTACTGATTCAGTAATTTGTGTCAAATATTTGGACACCCCTAAAATGGCTGCTGCTTCAAAATTGATTTCATGGAATAACTCAGATTTAAAAAAATAGTTCCTTTTGGGCATGATCCAAGGTTTTGAAATTGGACGGCTACCGAACTTCCACCTAATTCACAAATTTAAAATTAAATTCCATAGTGGAAAAAAAAAAAAAATTTAATGACTAAGAATAATTAAAAGTTGGGTGCCAATAGAAACTCACACGCACACTCTCTCTAGAGTTCTATTTGTTTGTTTAGATTTATGATTTTATATGAGCCTAATCTTAAACATCTGCTAAGTTGTTTGAATGTGTCATAATTCTTTGTTATGTTGAGTTAATAACTTAAACCAAACTTTGTAATGTTTTTATTGTTTGTTTTAATCTTTAATTAGGATATGATTAATAATTAAAGAAGTTTGGGTGTAATAAGTAAAAGTTGGGTTGGGAGGAAAGTGAAAAACGACAAATTTAGGACTTTTCTATTCTCGATTTCATGAACAATTTGGATTCTAGGAAAAACACTGTTTTTTTTTTTTTTTTCTTTGGAATATCCTCCCATCCATTCCATACGAATCGTGATAAAATGATTCCCCCATGTAGCATACTCAATTGACTCCCCCTGACGTGACATGTGATAGAATTGTAGATCAGTACTCCTTGGGATACACAATTGCATTTTTATGGTGATGTGAAATTGTGTATCTCAATGATTATACATCTACGGTTCATGTCAATGGGTGGAGGTGCCACGTGGGAGAGTCATTTTACAAAACCCTTTCAATGTGTGAAAACCAAATAATAATAATAAATCCTCATGAAAATAAAAATAAAATAAGACTTATAAAACTTATAAGATGGGAATTTCTTTCAAATAATTTATTAAATCCCCCTCAGAAGTTGAAATTAGGAGGTTTTTTGAAAGAAAACAAAAATAATAAGATATCCCAATACTTTGGAAATTGTTAACTCTTAAAAAAAAAGAAACTTTTTAAAATTATCCCCTCCTAGTGGTTGAAACTACCTAAGAAATATAAAAAATAAAGAAAACATCTCAAATCCACTAAAACTTCTGAAACAAAAATCCTTCCAACTTGTGGAACCCACAAGAAAAAGAATTCAATAAATGATACCCATGGACCATAGTACAAGATGGAGATTCTTCCAGTAATAATAATAAGAATCTTGATACTCTGACTACCCCATGTGCCAAATTAAATCGACTATCCCGACGTGGCAAGTTTGGAACTGAAGATCTGCGCTCCCTGCACATCCCCATAAAAAGTGTATCTAGAGGGAGTCGTGTATCCCGAAGAGCAGAGTGGAATTAGGAGGTTTAAAAATAATAAAAGGTAATTGACAATATCTCTCAAGACCTCAAAAGTGTTAATTTCAAAAAATTAAAAATAAATAAACAATTTCTTAAAGCTCATCCCCTCCCAAAACGATGGAACTAACTCGTTAAGATTAAAAAAAATAAAAGTAAGAAAAATTATTAAAAAATAAAAATATAAAACAATTTTAAAAAAATCGAGAAAAAAGAGGAAAACTTGAATATAAAAACTTAATTAACAATTTTACATCTAAATAAATTTTAAATAATTATTATTATTCATATTGATATATTAAACATCGAAAAAGACCCCATTTTGAAGTTTTGCCTTACGCCTCAACTTGTATTAAGCCGGCACACACACACACATACACAGAGGGATGGTGTTACAGTGTTACCTATCAGCGTCTGCAAGACATCCAGCTGAGAAATCAGAGCAATCAGGGCCACCATAGCAAGAATTGCACTCGCAGATGGGTTGTTTGCCTTCCACGTGTAAGCCATCTAAGTAGGCCCTACCATGACCTGAACAGGAAATAGATGCTACATCTTCAGCCTCAATTGCTGCTATTTTGCTCCAACTAAGCTCTCTCTCTTGATGAAGAAAACGATGAGAGAGAAAGAAGAGATTAAGAAGGATAGAGAAACATAAACATATAAAATACTTCAATCCATGAATCTTAGCCATCGATTACTCTTCCAGACTCTCTCTCTCTCTCTCATGAAAAATTAAAGGAGCTTTTCACTTTTTGTTTCTTTAATTTGGTTCAGCCAAAGTCCAATATTCCTATCCACCACTCATTTTAAAAACATAAAGTGGGGATAGTACCAAAATGGCAGGAATGAGGACCAAAGTATTGAGTGAATTTTTTTCTAACTTTTCCAACATCCGTTTTGACATGTGGGGCGAATGACATCAGTGATGACCATAGTGAAAAAAATAAAATTTTCGGATCTGGTCACCTTTCGACATTAAAATCATGATCCGATAGGATGCAATAGGATTGTAGAGGCAAAAATTATAACAACTTTAATTTTTTTAATATTAAAAATAATTATCTTTCATCAATGAATTTTATTTTTAAATTTAGATGTTCGATAGTCGACCATTTTCAACACCATTAATCAAGCTCGAAAAATATTACTATTTTTTATTTTATTTTTTTATCATGAGTTTTTTCATGAAATTTAGAAGGATGTAGTGTTCGATTGTCAATATGATAATTCATGTAAATCCCACAATATTTTTTTAAGATTTAAAATCTAAAAATAAAGATTTTTGAACAATGGATATGCGGGTAGGAGAGAGAAATTTCTCTCTTATGACGTAAGTACAATCATATTTGTGATTGTTTCTATCTTTCTTGTGAACCTCAAATAAGAAAGAGCATATTTTATTCTTATAACATTATGAAAAAAATTCATAATTCTAATAAAAGATTATTTCAAATATAGGAGTTAATTCAACTAAATGCTACCTTTTTTACAAGAATCTTGATTTTCTAACTCAAAAATTTTCACTCGATGTGTACTCGGTTGACATGGCAAGGGCATGCAATCATAGATATTTTTCTTTAGGATACAGAAAAAAAAAAAAAAAAATCAACAATTTTGTGCCCTTGCTGTGCCAGTTGAGTACAAACTAGTGAAAATTTTCCAATCAAAAGATCAATAGTGTTTTGAAAATATTAATATTTTCATATTTTTAATGAAATCAAAGACTCCGTAAGGTAAGTATCAAACTAGATCAATGTTACCTTCACCCAAAGGTTAATTTACCATAATGCAAATTTTGATATTACTTTTATAATATTGCAAATTTTATTAAAGTGACATTTATGTCGAAAAAACAGTATTTTGGATTATTCTTTTTTAATAAATTACTTCTCGAAGCATAAAAAAAAATTATTTTGAATTATCAAATTGTCATCCAAAGCATATACCAATAATAATTTTTTGAGATGAAATATTGAAAAAACATGTGTCAAATATGATATTTTTTATTTTATTTTATTATTTCAAAAATACAATTGAAAAAGGTAAATATAGCGTTGCCATTGGACATGCTCTTAACTAATTGACACCTATGAAAAATTAGTTCATTTGTAAAATTTATTTTTTAAATAAAATAAAATACATAAAAATACTAATGATTTTCTGCCTCAAAAATTTTCACTCGATCAATGTGATAAGGGCACAAAACTATTTATCTTTTCCTTGTGTATCCCGAAGAAAAAGATTCATGGTTATGTGCTCTTATCACATCACTTTGAGTACAGATTAATTGAAAATTTTTGAGTCAGAAAATCACGAATCAAATAAAAATAAACTTAGTTTAATATTGAAAATCATAATATCAACACAATATAAATAATTAAATTCCAAAATGACATAGGACTCTTTCATCAATATTTTAAAAGCATACATGATGTTTAATTTGGACAAAACACATCCTATAAAAAATTAAGAGGTGTCAGTCAATTATCTCAAATTTTAGGAATAAAACGTAAGTGATGACATAATGAGAATGGCTCACTTACGAAACTAATGTGCTTGATTATTTGGATTATTGTGATAGTAGTTTTAAAATTGGTCAATTAGAAAATCGGTAGAGTTAAATCAGGGGATTTCGAGGTGGATCGAAGTCATAGAAACTCGACAAGGGGTATGCAATTATAATTCATATTTTCTTTTAAATATTAGTAAATGCAAGATATTCATTGGTTTCGCTCTCCCGAGTTCATCAGCAAGTCATCATGTTAACTCGACTCATGAGTTGAGTCGAGTTTTCAAGTTTAAAAACTATCTGATTATAAACATTTGACGAGGTCAAATTTTTATGCAAAAGTTAGGTCCCATCACCTCTCTCTCTTAATCATTTTCGTCACAATGAAAACGATATCTGATATATATATATATATATAGGGTCCCGTTCAGCACCCTAAGCTTTACCACACACTTTAACAAACGTATTTTGTCTTACATGGGTTAGAAATTTTGGAATGGGCTGATTTTTAGTGAGGATGATCTCTATGGTGAGGAGATCATCCTCACCAAAAATAAGCTCATTCCAAAACTTCTAACCCTATCAAAAATGGTTTCCAAAAATTGGACGGTCCACGATTTTTCGACGTGTAAACATGGGGCTAAACATTTCGGAATGGGCTGATTTTTGGGGAGGATGATCTTCTAATCATAGAGATCATCCTCACCAAAAATCAGCCCATTCCAAAACTTCTAACCCATGTAGGACAAAAAACGTTTGTTAAAGTGTGTGGTAAAACTTAGGGTGTTGAACATTTCCCATATATATATAATGTTTAGCCCCATGTTTACACGTTGAAAAATTGTGGACCGTCCATTTTTTGTAAATCAATTTTGATGGGGTTAGAAGTTTTGGAATGAGCTGATTTTTTGTGAGGATGATCTCCTCACCATAGAGATCATCCTCACCAAAAATCAGCTCATTCCGAAACTTCTAACCCATGTAAGACAAAACGCGTTTGTTAAAGTGTGTGGTAAAACTTAGGGTGCCGAACGGGACCCATATATATATATATATATATATGGGAAATGTTCAACACCCTAAGTTTTACCACACACTTTAACAAACGTTTTTTGTCCTACATGGGTTAGAAGTTTTGGAATGGGCTGATTTTTGGTGAAGATGATCTCTATAATTAGAAGATCATCCTCCTCAAAAATCAGCCCATTCCGAAATGTTTAGCCCCATGTTTACAAGTTGAAAAATCATGGACCGTCCATTTTTTGTAAATCATTTTTGATGAGGTTAGAAGTTTTGGAATGAGTTGATTTTTGGTGAGGATGATCTCCTCACCATAGAGATCATCCTCACCAAAAATCAGCCCATTCCGAAACTTCTAACCCATGTAGGACAAAACGCGTTTGTTAAAGTATGTGGTAAAACTTAGGGTGCCGAACGGGACCCTATATATATATATATATATATATATATATATATATGGGAAATGTTCAGCAACAAACATTTTGACAAACATTTTGGCAAAACATTTTTCAAAATATGGGTTAGAGGTTTTGGAATGGGCTGATTTTTGGTGAGGATGATCTCTACGGTGAGGAGATCATCATCACCAAAAATTTGCCCATTCCAAAACCTCTTACCCATCAAAAATGGCTTACAAAAAATGGACGGTCCACGATTTCCCAACTTGTAAACATGGGGTTAGAAGTTTTGGAATGGGCTGATTTTTGATGAGGATGATCTCCTCACCATAGAGATCATGCTCATAAAAAATCAGCCCATTCCAAAACCTCTAACCCATGTTTTGAAAAATGTTTTGCCAAAATGTTTGTTGCTGAAAGGGACCCTATATATATATATATATATATATATATAGGGTCCCTTTCAGCACCCTAAGCTTTACCACACACTTTAACAAACGTGTTTTGTCCTACATGGGTTAGAAGTTTTGGAATGAGCTGATTTTTGGTGAGGATGATCTCTATGGTGAGGAGATCATCCTCACCAAAAATCAGCTTATTCCAAAACTTCTAACCCCATAAAAAATGGTTTACAAAAAATGGACGGTCCACGATTTTTCAACTTGTAAACATGGGGCTAAACATTTCGGAATGGGCTGATTTTTGGGGAGGATGATCTTCTAATCATAGAGGTCATCCTCACCAAAAATCAGCACATTCTAAAACTTCTAACCCATATAGGACAAAAAACGTTTGCTAAAGTGTGTGGTAAAACTTAGGGTGCTGAACATTTCCCATATATATATATATATATAGATATAGGGTAGCGTTCAAGGACAAACTTTTTAGCAAATTTTTTAGCAAAACATAGGTTAGAGGTTTTGGAATGGGTTGATTTTTTGTGAGGATGATCTCTATGGTGAGGAGATCATCCTCACCAAAAATCAGCTCATTCCAAAATTTCTAACCCATATTTACAAGTTGAAAAATCGTGGACCGTCCATTTTTTGTAAACTATTTTTGATAGGGTTAGAAGTTTTGGAATGGGCTGATTTTTGGTGAGGATGATCTCCTCACCGTAGAGATCATCCTCACCAAAAATCAGCCCATTCCAAAATCTCTAACTCATGTTTTGAAAAATGTTTTGCCAAAAAATTGGCCATTGAACGTCCCCCACGTGTATATATATATATAGAAAATATTTTATAGGGAAATACGATCATGTATCTCCAAGCGTTTAGATCTACGTTACTCGAACTTATAGAGTCATTTGAATAGGTCACCTGGCGACTCATTATTTGTGCGGTAGTCTATAGAGGGCTGCTTTTATTACTCATAAATCTGACAGAAATCTGGGATCCACCAATCACATCAACTAGCGTGTATTGAATGGCATCCCTAAGTTACTAAACTATCCTTATTAATTACAAAACTGGTCTTATAATACCTGACGTGGCACACACCGAAGTTTGTGAGAAAATATCTCTTTCTAAGAGTATTTATCAAAAAAAAAATTCAAGTTGTACAACACTCACTTTGTTAAATACTGTGCTGACGTGGTAGTGTACAGATATTATAAACCTTTTTCCTTGTTGTACAGGTAAAAATGGAATATATGACTCTGCACTGTCACATCAACGCAGTTTCCAACAATGTCAATTCAACATGTGTTTTTTTCATTTTTTCTCCCAACGCTCGCGGACATCTAGATCCACCAATCACATGAACTTGTGTGTATTGAATGCATTCTTAATTCACAAAACTACCCTTATTCTGCTGACGTGTCATGTATTAAAAAGTTGGTGGGAAAAAAAAATCACTTTTAAGATAAAACTTAATATATGGTAAATGCTGAACTGACAAAAAGAATTTACTCCAATTCTCACAAGTCTGATGTGGCACATAATCATAGACGCGTTTCCTCCTTATACGAGTTTCCTCCTTATACGAGTAAAAATCACCTATATCACCCTAGCCCAACTCTGTCTATATATATATATATGGGAAATGTTCAGCAACAAACATTTTGACAAACATTTTGGCAAAACATTTTTGAAAATATGGGTTACAGGTTTTGGAATGGGCTGATTTTTGGTGAGGATGATCTCTACAGGGAATAGATCATCATCACCAAAAATCAGCCCATTCCAAAACTTCTAACCCATCAAAAATGGTTTACAAAAAATGGACGGTTCACAATTTTTCAACCTGTTAACATGGGGCTAGAAGTTTTGGAATGGGCTGATTTTTGATGAGGATGATCTCCTCACCGTAGAGATCATCCTCACCAAAAATCAGCCCATTCCAAAACCTATAACCCATGTTTTGAAAAATGTTTTGCCAAAATGTTTGTCAAAATGTTTGTTGCTGAAAGGGACCCTATATATATATATATATATATATAGAGTAGCGTTCAATGGCCAACAGTTTGGCAAACATTTTGGCAAACACATTTTTCAAAACATGGGTTAGAGGTCTTGGAATGGGCTGATTTTTGGTGAGGATGATCTCTATGGTGAGGAGATCATCATCACCAAAAATCAGCCCATTCCAAAACTTCTAACCTCATCAAAAATGGTTCACAAAAAATGGACGGTTCACGATTTTTCAACTTGTAAAATGGGGCTAGAAGTTTTGGAATGAGCTGATTTTTGGTGAGGATGATCTCCTCACCGTAGAGATCATCCTCACCAAAAATCAGCCCATTCCAAGACCTCTAACCCATGTTTTGAAAAAGTGTTTGCCAAAATGTTTGCCAAACTGTTGGCCACGGATAGGGACCCATATATATATATATATATATATATATATATGGGAAATGTTCAGCACCCTAAGTTTTACCACACACTTTAACAAACGTTTTTTGTCCTACATGAGTTAGAAGTTTTGGAATGGGCTGATTTTTGGTGAGGATGATCTCTATGATTAGAAGATCATCCTCCCCAAAAATCGGCCCATTCCGAAATGTTTAGCCCCATGTTTACAAGTTGAAAAATCGTGGACCGTTCATTTTTTGTAAATCATTTCTGATGGGGTTAGAAGTTTTGGAATGAGCTGATTTTTGGTAAGGATGATCTCCTCACCATAGAGATCATCCTCACCAAAAATCAGCCCATTCCGAAACTTCTAACCCATGTAGGACAAAACGCGTTTGCTAAAGTGTGTGGTAAAACTTAGGGTGCCGAACGGGACCCTATATATATATATATATATATATATATATGGGAAATGTTCAGCACCCTAAGTTTTACCACACACTTTAACAAATGTTTTTTGTCCTACATGGGTTAGAAGTTTTGGAATGGGCTGATTTTTTGTGAGGATGATCTCTATGATTAGAAGATCATCCTCCCCAAAAATCAGCCCATTCCGAAATGTTTAGCCCCATGTTTACACGTTGAAAAATTGTGGACCGTCCATTTTTTGTAAATCATTTTTGATGGGGTTAGAAGTTTTGGAATGAGCTGATTTTTGGTGAGGATGATCTCCTCACCATAGAGATCATCCTCACCAAAAATCAGCTCATTCCAAAACTTCTAACCCATGTAAGACAAAACACGTTTGTTAAAGTGTGTGGTAATGCTTAGGGTGCTGAACGGGACCTATATATATATATATATATATATATATATATATATATAAAGAGTCGTGATAATTTAATTTATCCCACATGACATATTCAATCCACTCTCTTATGACAAATTCAGGATCGAAGATTCATATGCCTTGGGATAGACGGTGCCCTCAAGATTCACTTTTTATGAGGTAGTGTAGTTGTTTATCACAAGACATACAGGTCTATGAGTTTTAAATTTGTCACATCAAGAAAATTGATTGAGTATGCCATGTAATAGTCAAATTATCACGACTCATGTATAAATAATGATAATCAGATATCCCATGTGACATACGCCCCGCCCCGCCCCGCCCCGCCCCTAATGTGACATGTGCCAGAATCATATTTTTTTCATCGGGATACACAATTACATATATTTATGAAGATTGTAGTTGTGTATCTTGAGGAAAAAGTCTACTGTTCTAGTATAGGCATGTTAAAGGTGTATGGAGAAGTATGCCACGTTAGCACTAATTACTTGAAAATATGCGTTTTTCATTTCATCCAAATGTTTTATGGAGATCCTAAAATCTGATTTGAAGTTAGAAAAGTCCGTTATTGAATTTACTTATAATGCAGCAAAAGCGTTGCAAACGCGCAAATCAAGGTATTCTCCTTGCTCCTCTCCTTCTCACACGCACACAGTTTTTACATCTCTTTGCCTGTCCCTCTCTCTCTTTTGCTCCCATTCTCTCTCACAACAAGGTTTAAAATGTCTTATCGATTGAATGTTTGGTTAACGAAGAAGTAGATATTATATCGACATAATATTTTAACATTTCAATGCATTCCCGAAACATTCAGTATTCCATATCAGTCTCGATCAATGCACTCCAACATTTTAAACAATACTCATGACCTCACTCTGCGATCCCCCTCTATCTTTGTTGGACTCTCCTCCCTCGTTCAATCTCCTAGTTGCAAAGAATCATAATTGATAAGAGGGAAGCAATGGGGCATGTGGTGGAAACATGGTGACAAAAAATTCTATAATTTTTTTTGTTTTTGTCGAAAAAAGTCTCGTTTAAAACACTTTTTAAAACTTCCAACTATTGTAACAATTAAAAAAACTCATCTTTTTCAGAAAAACATGCTTTTTAAATAAAAAAATCCCATTTTTATGCCTATAATTTATTTATATAACCTTATGGTAGGTTGTGATTTGATTCATAAATTTTGTTTAATATAAGATTTGATGGTGACGCTTTGCATTATGATTTTTTAATTCTTTTTTTCAATTGTGTCTTATCCCACTCAAAAGATCGGTTGATGGTTAAACTTATTTTACCATCATAGAATGTAGAAGTATGCGTGAAAACATGTTATCATCTATATATATATTCAATAATATTTTTTTGCTAAAAAATATATAAATGTCAAATGTATTACATGTATTACATTTTTTAATATATTTTTTATTTTTTATGTTTATTGTTTTTTTACCCATTTTGTTCATGGTTCTTTTCCATTTTTTCCCGAAGTTTTTCCTTGTCTTTTCAAACCTGTCTTCAGATTTGGTGATTATGGGTGTAAACAAAAAAAATGTCATTCCCTACAATTATTGAATTTTATGATCAGTATGTGATATACAAATAATTTTGTGTGGCAATATAATCTCAAAAAGTGGGGGAAAATATACTGGACCGATTCATTGCTTAAAAATCACAAATTATGCTTTGAGAGATTTATCAGGCCGGCCAATTGCATTCTATTACAAAAATTCCCTTACTTTAAGAAGTTTGTCACTCAACAAAAACCTTTCCTTTTAAAAACATACCAGCCTGACTTACGTAGTAAGGGCCGTTGGACTCACAAGGATTATCAAACAGCAATCCAACTTCACAGCTTTCTAGATTTCACAAAAAAAACACTCTGATTCAAAAGAAAAATCTTTTTTTAGCTTGATCCATGGTCTTGAAAATGGACAGCTCCGAACTCTCAAATTTAAAATTAAAATTTAATGATAAAAAAAAAAAAAACATAATATATTTTTTTTCAAAGTTCTTAGAATTCTGTCATGTACAACCCTCGATGATTATGTTTTTGGATGACAACAATTGATACGTGAAAATTTCCTTACTAATTAGGAAAGTGTTCTTCTTTCTTAACAAACTTTATAGGCCCACATTTTTTAGAGCCTAAATTATACCAAAGGTATTATATGTATTTAATCATTAAAAAAAAAAGACTTGGATGCCACACAAGGTTTGTGGAGTAACAAAGTAAGGGAGTTTTGGTAATAAAAATGGAACAGATAGGTCTGTCCATTAAGTCTCTATAAAGATTATTTTCTTTTAAGTGCAAATCCACCATTGACAACCCTAAACAAATCATCAGGTCAATAGAAATGACACAAGCTCTTCATTCATAGACCTAAACAAATTACTAGGTCAATAGACATGACCCAACCTTCCCAATAGAAGGCCTGAGCATTACAAACAGTCCAATCATTTAAACATTAATTTGTGTCTTATAAATCAACCAATGATTGATTATAATTATCAAATAATCTCGACGCCACCTTCTAAAGAAACCATGGCATCAATTCGCTGTAGCAGCAAATCAAAGTCGTCTTGGCTCTTGATGAGGCTAAGACGAACATGGCGGCTTTCAGCACCGAAGATGCTACCCTCACGGCCAATGATACCAGCAGTTTTGAATACTGCGGAACAATCTTGATCTTCCTCCCTCTCACACTTCAACCATGCATAAGCTGCAATGTGGATAATTTAGCAAATTAATCAAAGATCATATTAGTAGCTTAATGTTTGGATAATATTTATATAATCAAGTCATGAATCTCGAGAAGAACTCTTACTTTATTATCTTTTCTCTTCTCCCATTTCCAAGAATATCCCTTCAATTTTATTGCCTTTCCTCTTCTACCCTCTGAACTCCAAAAAGAGGATGCCCGTGCTTTTCGGCGTGGGCAAACTTTGATGATATGCAATGCCTAAAATCCTATTGTCACAATTATTCACCAAAACCTAGAAGGGTACGTTTAAATTCCCGAAAACATTATAAAAATGAGGGAACTTAATGATTCATTCAGACTTCAGAGAAACCCTACGACGTGTATTATGCTTTGAGCATTGAAAGATGTTCACCTGGGGAAGGTCCGACCACATCTTCAAAGTAAGTGCAATATCGAGGTTCGAGTTCCTGGAGGGAGAAGCGTTTTGAGTTGGATAAACTTTTGTTCAGTTTGTCCCATCGTGTCCTCATTGTCTTGTATCCGAAACCAAACAGCTCCCTCCCTTCTTTTTTCAAAACGACTTTCAAAAACTTCAGAGCTCTCAATTGGGTGTCATGAGAAACACCTATGGTGTTCAATTTCATGTACATTAAAATTCTCTGGTACACACTCTCGTCCTTTATTAATGCCCACCTATATATACAAGGATTAACATATGTGAAAGAACATATATTTGGGTTTCACTAGACAGATTTCTTGTGCTCACAATTGAATGAAAAAAAGGTTTCCCCTTAAATAAAAATTAGCTAAAATCATAAACGATGTCGGACCCATTTCTTGCGATTTTGGATTTGTGTTTGTGTTTGTGTTTGTGTGTGTTGTGTGTTGCACTTAGTGTTACAGTATTTCGTATTACAAATATAGAAAAAGGATTAACAATAGGAGACAAAGTGAGCTAAACTTAGATTTTGGATTGTGAAATTAGTTTCTATAATATGATTCTAACGATCCAAAACTAGAATCTTGAATCAGAATCTAAAAATCCAAAGCAAACACCTCTTTGTAATTAAGTTTTGTTCAGACTTCAAAGTCGCATGCCATCCTAGTAGTGGTTGGTGTGCAGAAGTAGATTGATGTAATAATAGTAGTATAGCACCACAATTACTACTACAATACAAATTACAACAACACGAGGATATAGTACTCCTGGAGTTGGGTAATGCAACTCCACATTTTTCTGTCATAAATCATAATCACTCTTGCCTCTAGAATTTGGCCCTCTCTTTGATAAACTTACATGCCAAAAATCAGTCTGATTGATGAATTCTGACCATTAATTGGCTTGAAGCTTGGGGTGCCAATGGGCCAGGATGGATTTGGGTCAATTAGAATCGAACCTCAAAATTCTAGCCCAAACCCATCTCTCATCTAATAAAAAAAAAAATAAAAAAAATTGTGGAGTTGGATAATGTTACTCAACAATAACCCAAGAGTAGGCTATCCAAACTTCTATTAAGAAAGAACATAACAATAGGACGATAACTAAATTATTACCCAAATCTGCTACCAGCATGACCAGTGATCTTGGACAATGTAAAGATCATAAGATCTTCGTTAGCCGGAGCAGGGATAGCCGTAAAATGAGGCCAATAGTATGCATGATCGTAGATTGCGTTGACCGTTGGGCCTTGAAGAACTGACTTCTTCAATGCACCATCAGGATTGTTTGGTGAAGTTACAAATTCAATGAAATTCTTGGAGGAATCTGATATATTATGCCATAGGGATGTATCTCCCTGCCATTTGAAGTCCACAGACTTGAAAAAATCTGTTTGGGTTTGATAAACCTGTAACAAAGATATAAATCTACCAATTTGAGACAGAGAATGCCAAAGAGAGGATAGAATTACATGAACCCTAGTAAAGTTTATACTCCCAAATCCTTGGGATAAGGTTTCGAAGAAGATGTTGATAAAACAACAAAGCCTTATCCCCCAAGATTTGGAGTCGATCGGCTAAATGAGTATTAATTGTTCTTCCATTCCACTATGTGCAAAGGTAAGTTATAATGATGTTGATGATGGAGAATAATAGAAAGGAATACTTTTAGGGATAAATATGTATCCCATTAATGAAACCCAACTATTGGATTTTGTGTCATAACAATTGCGATCATGTGTTTTTTTTCCTTTTTTTTCACCTGATTGGCTGATCCCGACCCTATGCACAAACACCTTTATGTATCATATAACTCATGGTCCTGACAGTGTACATGTAATATCATAGTGTCAAACATTTTTTATGTATCTCGATAACTCATATCTTATTGACACTTACCTCGAGGATTGTGAAAAAATCGAAACAGCGTAGAAAACAAATATTGCATAAAACACAAGGATTTACTTGGTTCAGAAGTGTGCTTACGTCTATAGATCAGATCAAGAACAATTACTATTTTCTCTCAAGTTTTATAGCCCCAGATCCTCTATTTAAAGAAACCAGGAGAAGTGGAAAATGTGTCTATCTCCCAAAAATAGAAAACCCCTTAAAAAATATTGCACAAGGTAAGTGTCAGCCGTTGGATTTTTGGCTTTACATAGTGGTGATTGAGATTTATCCTCGGGATAAGTATCTGAGATTTGTGTTATCAAGATACTCATAAATCTCAATCATTGGATTTTGTTTTTAAAGGGTTGGGATCATGTATTTTTTTCATGAGTCATTCTTAGGAGTCAACTGATCCTGACCCTATATTATACTAGTACTCTATTAAAATTCAATAAGGTGACGAGGATAGCCTCGATGATATGTTAATATAAATCAAACTGAATACAAGCCATTGAATGACACCATGAATGGTCGTCATGTATTACCACTTGTAGAATTAAGAAAGAGTTCGAAGTTTTAAGACAAACCGGGTAAAAAGGGGCTGATGCCACAACACTTGCAGGTGAGGATGAATCCTCAGGAGAAAGGGCATGGACCGCTGCATTAAGGAGTTGTATGGATCCTGCACCGAAGACGATGAATCTTCCAGTTGTAACTGCATTTCCAATAACAACATGCAGTTCTCGAATGTGCCTTTCCAACTCCTTCGATATGAAATTGTCATCAAATTGATAACTCATGCGATGCCAACCTGCCACCACAACTGCACTACTTGCTGCATGTTGCAACCAAAATGGCTCCAAGAATATTGGATCCCCACTACAATGGAAAAAGAAAATTTAAAGCGACACAATAGTATTAATGTCTCGACGATATAATAGTAACAAAATTTGGATTTGGTATTTAATCGATGAGGGCTTAATTTGGTTAATTCGGAAAATATACCAATGAAATTTGTTTACCATATTCCCTAAATTAATGATTAATTCCTCGATTCGCTGATTTATTCGCCTATGGATATATAACTCAATTGGTTGATGTTCTAAGTATGATGAAATCATGTGTGTTGCATAAGTAATGGCATTATTTTTCTAACTAAAAAAATGATTATCAGGATCATAGTGACAAAATTTTGATTCTAATTTCCGCATTTTACAATCTACATTATATGTATTTCCATTGGTTTGCATCCCAATAGAAAAATCAATGATTTTGGCTTACATGTTGGAGGAATTTTTTTCTATTAGTGGATTAAGGGAGGTTTCTCCTAAGTTTTAAAACACGGGCAATCTCTAATATTCACCCAAATGTGGGAGGTACATATGTCTGCATCACCCGAATTCATAACTGACCCACTTTAGTTAAACCTCGATAAGAACATCAAACAAATTAATTTAGAGAGCTGCTATTGACACCCAACTTTATTACTTATTACACTCTAATTTCTTAAATTATTTATAACACCTTACTTAAAGATTAAAACACTACAATAGCTAGATTCAAGTTATTATCTCAACATTACAAAGCATTAATTATAACACATTGAAATTACTTCAACAGTTGTTCACAATTAGGTTTAGGCTCATATAAAATCTTAAAGGTAACAAATTGATATCTAAGAGAGAGAGAGAGATTTTCTATTGGCACCCCAACTTTTACATATTCTTACCCGTTGACTTTTTATTTTAATTGGAGTGTAATAAGTAAAAGTTGGGGTCCCAATAGCAGCGCTCTTAATTTAAAGAGAAGAGAAAAAATAAAAAAATAAATTTAGAAGGACTTTTGAAATCCCAAATTACGATTTGGAATTTTGGATCCACTAAAAACACTGATATCTTAGGGATCGTCGACTGGGAAATCCCTAGGAAAATCCTCCCATCCCAGCCCTAGTAATTAAGCCGACGTCGTTTGATACTAGACTTTGTCATTTGTACACGTGTGTGTGTGTGTGAGAGAGGAGATGAGATGGTGTTACAGTGTACCTATCAGCATCAGCAAGACATCCAGCAGAGAAATCAGAGCAATCAGGACCAAGATAGCAAGAATTGCACTCGCAGATGGGTTGTTTGCCTTCCACGTGTAAGCCATCTAAGTAGGCCCTACCATGGCCTGAACAGGAAATAGATGCTACATCTTCAGCCTCAATTGCTGCTCCTTTGCTCCAACTAAGCTCTCTCTCATGATGAAGAAAACGATGAGAGAGAAAGAAGAGATTAAGCAAGATAGAGACACATAAACATATAACATACTTCAATCCATGAATCTTGGTCATCAACCACTCTTCTAGTCTCTCTCTCTCTCTCTCTCTCATAAGAAATTAAAAGAGCCTTCAAAAAGTTAGAACATCACTTTCGTTTCTTCGTCTGATTCAACCATTATGATATAAGGTCTAATATTCCTACCTACCACTCTTTTTTTTTAATATGAATAAGATACCAAAATAGGCACGTGTGACTGTGTGAGGACAAATTGTATTGGGTATATATCTATGGCTTTAAAACATTTATTGAAATAGTTATAAATAAATATATACATCTTGGTAATTTATTTTAACCAAAATGGGTATTCATATTCTATTATGATCACATTTGGGAATTTTTTTTGTCTAACCTTCTAGTGAACCTCAAATAAAAAAAGAGTTACAAAATTATGAAAAGAAATCATAAAAAAGAGTTACAAGTTTAATATACATGTATTGAGTAAAAAATTCAACTAATGGGTATGTTTGATTGCATGGAAAGTCACTTTTCATGGAATTTGAAATCCATGGAAAATTAGTTGTGGAAAATAGGTAGGGTTGGAAAATCAAATTCCATTGTTTGATTTCACTTGGATAAAATCATGGAAAATTATGAGAAAAAAGAAGAAGAGTAGAAAGAGGAAGAAGATGAGAGGAGGGGGGAGAGGAAGAAGAAGATGACGATGAAGAGGGATGGGGGAGGATGTGGCGAAGGTGATGGCGGCGACGGTGGCAACGATGACGTAGATATGCGAGGAAGATGGGGGGAGAACGTGGTGGTGGTGGTGGCGGTGGCGGAAGAGGTAAGGGATGAAGAAGAAGGAGAAGGAGAAGAAGAAGAAGAAGAAGAGAGAGAGAGAAGGTGGTCGGAGACGGAATTGACGACGACGGCAATGACGACGACGACGATGTTAGTGTAATGGTGGTGGTGGTGGTGGTAGGGAAGAATTGAGAATGGAAAATATGGTGGATTTCATTTTCCCACCCATATGGGTGGGAAAGTGAAATCCATGATTTAGTGGACTTTTTGAATGGGTGGAAATGAATTTCCATTTCCATGTGCAATCAAACACTTGAAAAATGTCATTTACCATGAAAATTGATTTTCCACCCTATTTTCCATGTGCAATCAAACATACCCTAAATGTACATTTTTGAAAAATATTATTATTTTTTATTTTTTTTGGAAAGCCTATTTTTAATGAAATCGATAACTCGAAGCTAATTGGAATCGAACCTAAATTAATGATATTTTCGCTCAAAGATATTACCAACTTTGCTAACTCATAAAATATATATATAAAGGTCAACTTAATTTGCTCTTAGTACAACAAATACCATTTTGGTATAAATAATGAAATACCAAAACAAATATATGACATTTTCATAAATATTTCAAAAAACATACGTTGTGTGCAATTTTGACAAGAGTTGGGATCCAGAACAATGTCTATGTCGCACATTTTATTTGGAGTCAAAACAGATAGGACTATATGCAAGGGTTGTTCATGAATCTGATGTGTTTTATACATTAACCAAATCTTGCCTATTAGACACCATTCTTACTCTATAGGAATGCGACACTGCTTTGAATCCTGACTCTTTTGATAAAACACATCGAATAAAAAAAGAGTTT
Source organism: Akebia trifoliata (assembly GCF_017979445.1). NCBI lineage: Eukaryota > Viridiplantae > Streptophyta > Magnoliopsida > Ranunculales > Lardizabalaceae > Akebia > Akebia trifoliata. The sequence continues at coordinate 15,342,224 of NC_141378.1, read as the reverse complement.
AGAAATATACTTGTGAATCAAGTATCTCAAAATTTTGGAATAAAACATAAATAACGACATTATGATGATGATGGGTCGCCTAAGAGATTAATGGGCTTGATAATTTGGATTATTGTGCGATTTTAGTTTTAAACCTTGTAAATTAGAAAATTGAGGTGGCTTGATCATAAAACTCGTTTGAACCAGTGGCCAAGCCAACTCGAAAATGCATCAAACTGTCATATAAACTCGGTTAAGGTATTCGGTTATTTTCTTTTAAATATAAGTAAGTACAATATATTCATTGGATTCGATCACATGAGTTCATTTGCTAGTCATCAAGTTAACTCAACTCAAATATTTATGTTGACTCGAGTTTTCAAATTTTAAAACTATGTGTTTATGAACATTTAAGAGTAAATTACTATTTTGTGAGTTAAAAATGATTCTAATTCAATGTTCATTTTAATTACCAAATCATGAGCAATCATATTTTCGTTAAAAAAAAAAAATTCATGACAAAGTGACAATTTCAAAGGGTTAAAGTGAAATTGTCACTTCAAACCTGTAAAATAATAACTTAAAAATCTTTTGAATTTGTTATCTTTCACGTTTTGGTAATTAAAATGAACAGTGAGCCCGAATCATAAATTCGTAAAAAGTTGATAATTTTTTTGTAAATATCTCAATATTTAATGAGGTCAATTCTTTACGTAGCATTAGGTCCTATTACCTATGATTGTAAAATCATTTTCGTCACAAGAGAAATTTTATTTTATATATTTGTGTGGGAGACCATAGAGGCAGCTTGTCTGACATGTATTATTATGCCTTCATCCTCGTGTTTTTGGTCATTTAAACCTTATAAACATGTTTCTGCCCCCCCGCACGCATCTTAGAGTTGTACATAAACAAGTGGGATTTTCAATGTGAATCTTCCCTTACACTCAGTTGATTCAGATCATGATTTTTAAATTTAGTTTCGCATCTTATCTTATCCTTGTCAGATATCGAATTATCTCAGACAAGTTTTTCAATACATTTGAGACATCTCATTCAGAAATGAGAAAAAATAAACGTAAAATTTTAAAACTTTTTTTGATATATTAACTTGTCCGTCCGTCTTGTCCATGCCTGATATCGAGACGACTTGGGCCATACGTCCCAATCAGTTTCAGATGAGTTTTGAAACCATGTTTGAGAGTCGATATGACTTTTCTAATATTTCGAAAATCTAAAATGAAAATTTGGCCAATTCATTAATATTTCCCATTTTAAATATGAAGTAATGTCAAATTAATGTTTATTATAAATGAAAAATAAGATTTTTTGTGAGCTAAGCATATACTTATCTAATTTGCAATAACAATTTTTTTTACAGCAAATTAAATAAAATATCTATTTATTTCTAACAAGAAAAAGATTGCTATTGACACCCAACTTTTACTTATTACACCCAATTTCTTAAGCTACTTATAATACCCTAATTAAAGATTAAAATACACCGTCCAAACAATACAAAAGCTTCGCTCAAGTTATTACCTTGACATCACAAAACATTATAACACTCAAACAACTTCATTAGTTGTTTATTATTAGGATCAGGATTATCTAAGATCCTAAATCTAACAAATAGAAATCTAAACAAAGAGAGAGAACAATATTTCTATTGGCAATCCAATTTTTACTTATTACATCCCAATTAAAAATAAAGAAAATAAGTGAATGATCGATAGTAAGTAAAAGTAGGGGTGCCAATACAAGCTCTCTCAATTTATTATTTATTATTTATTTTTTTGCTAGATTTCTAACTTTAGGATTTAAGATTTTATATGTACCTAATCATAATTGTAAATAACTAGTGAAATTCTTTGAATGAGTGTTACAATGTTCTCTAATGTTGAGATTATAATTTGGCCAAACCTTTGTATTATTTGAAGAGTGTGCTTTAGTCTTTAATTGGGCAACGATAAGTAATTTAAGAAATTGTGACGTAATAAGTAAAAGTTGAGATGCCAATAGCAATTCTCTAATTTTTTTTATTAATGTCTTTTAATAGGAAAACTATTGTTACAGGTGCTGAATATGATAAAATTTCGAGTCTAGTACATTATTCATTTTATTTTCCAAACTATGTTTTTGCTAACTCACTTCACTTGCTACCTAAAAAATATATGATTTGGGAATTAAAATGAACAAAATCAAATTTTGCGAAAGCTGTGCACATTTTTTGAAAAATATCTCTATTTTTAATAAGAATGTACATTTTATGTGACGTGGCATTTTGGTGACTCATTGACCTAATGGATATATGGTCGATCCTTTAGTGAATCTACACACAAAAGATCAATTTGATTTGGTGATGTGGATCCATTAATTATAAAATTGTCTTAAAAAAATTCCTAAATCTTTGGATTTAAATTCTTTTTCAAGATAATAGATCTAGCGGATTCAAGTTAGCAAATTATTTTTCTTCACCAAGATCACTCATCCACATGGTGAGTGCGTACTAAAAAATTTCCATGTGGCATAAAATGGAGTGCCACCTGATGGGTTCTACTCAAATTTTAAAGAATCATGATAATCTGACTACCTCACGTAACAAACTCAATCAACTACCTTGGTGTCACAAGTTCGATAACTGTAGATCTGCATTCCTCGAGAGAGATGGCTGCATGTCCCTATAAAAATGTGAATCTAAAGGGAACCGTGTATCCCGAGGAGAGCAGATCTACGACTCCGAACTGTCACGTCAGGTAGTCTATTGAGAATGCCACGTGGGATACTCAGATTATCACGACTAGATTTGAAAACGAATTTAGAATTTTAGATGGTTTGATTCGTCGACTTCGAGATGACTCAGACGAGTCAACTCTGTAGACGATAAACCGGGTTGCAAGCCATGGCCGTAACAAGAAGAGTTGAAACTTGAAAGTGAGTTTGGAATTTGGAGGGGACAAACGCGCCATGGAGAAGGAGATGAGCAAGAGACCTAGAGCTGTGTTCATGGCCTTCGGAACCAAAGGCGACGTTCATCCCATCACTGTAATCTCTCTCTCTCTCTCTCTCTCTCTCACACACACACACACACACACAAACAAAGCTTGATCTTTGTTCTTTGTAGGCCATTGCTGCAGCTTTTGCGTGTGAGCAACCTCAGTACCAAGTGGTTCTAATCACTCATTCTGCTCATGAGGTTCGAATTCCCAATTTTCAGATTAAATTTTAAAAATAATTTGGTTAGTCAATTGTGAATTATTCTCCATTTAGGCGTAAATTCGATTCCGTAGTTAATTTTCATTTCTGTTGTTATAATTTAATAAAATCCCAATTTGTATAAAATTTTAAGATATTTTTTAATTATGATCATCTTGTAGGATTTAAGTTCTAATTTGGCGGAAAAAAGTGTCACCTTTTATCCGATTTCAACGCCACCTGTTCTTTCTGTTCATCAGGATCATGATACCTCAGGTTGGAACAATTAATTTAAATATCAATCTTTATTTCTTTGAGATTTTTGTGAATTTCTTAGATGGGGGAATTGGAGTGGACTAGATCAAATTGTTGTTAATTGGGTCTTTGGGTATCTGGTTTGGAAATTTAAAGCTAAATTTGTTTGTGTCTAGGTACCCATGCGATGTTGTTGAAAAACTCATATCGGAAGACACCCATTGTCGTTTAATTGTGTAAAAATGGTTTTATTAGATTACTAACAGTGTTCTTTTATCGGATTAGGCTCCGCAGATTTCTCATTTTCTTTACAGAAGAATATTATTACAAGAGAACACAGACGGGAATGTTTGATTTTAATGGAAAAGATATTTGGAGATGACCAAAGCATTGAGGGCGATTTTGTCGTGATAAATTTCTTTGCATTGGTATTTGTTGCTTAGAACCTCGAGACACAATTATTTTGTTTGAAATCTGTAAGAGACTTCGTCTAGTGATGCAACAATGACCCTCATTATTTGATTGTTTACTCTTGTATGGTGTACAGGAAGGATGGAGCCTTGCAGAACTGTTTCATGTCCGCTGTGTTGTTGCTGCTCCATATGTTGTACCTTATAGGTATTGGAATTTGTTTTCTTTTTTATGTTAGTGGTTTAACATATGTCATGCATCCATGTTAAGATTCTTATAGTTGAAGTGAAAAATTACAAGCTTCTAAATATTGCTTGAGTGGTAGATCTCAAACATGTAATATATACGGCTTTCCCATGTAACATATCTTGACCAATGTTGACTAGAGGGAGCAGGAAATTTGGTAGTCCTTATTATTTTATGAAACAGCAGCTTCTATTTATTAACAAAATTGGGAACAGCCAATCTCTTTTCTTAATTGCTAAATGACAGTTAAGTTGAGCATCAATGCTGCTAGTTTACAAGATTAAACTATTTTATCTATGCAGCAATGACACAAACACGTTTGTCAATTTCCATTACAGATACAAGGTCATTGATATTGTGTCTTCAAGTAGCTCAAAACTCATACATGTATGTACAATTGTATTATATTTTTGTAATATTATATTTTGATTTAGAATCAGAAGGAGAATATTTTTAACGATAAATATTGAAAGAAATTTATGAAAATTAAAAGAAAATATTACCACACCATAGACATAGAGCGATCTGATGCTTAACAGATATGAGTAGAGCTTTGAGAGGGAAAACTATACGACAACTATAGTTGTGATTCATAATTTAACAAAGTAGTGTGTGGAAGATGGAAGACACCGTCTCCATTTAGAAACTAAAAGAGAAGATTATTAAAATAATGGGTGACAACTGCAGTAATGGTCAAAACATGTTTGAACATTTTGACAGGCAATCCATGTTGATATGTTTTGACAATGCAAAAAATCCCAAAATTGTTGTTATTATGTGGCTCTGCCATTTGGTGGTAAGACATTCGTTAGTGTTGTCATATCTCTGAAGAGATAACAGGTAGCACCTTCCAGGACCATTGCAATATGTTGTCATTTCTTTGTAATGATCCTTTGAGCATCTTTTTACCTATTTAAACTAAATGGGTTTTCACTGGTCGTTGAAATTTTCTAGATAAATTACCTCTTTTTAATAGTGTTGGTATTGGTTGATGATTCTTTCATTTGCACTATATTCCATTGATACTTCCCAAAGATGATGTATTTCTTGATGCAATTTTGACATGTCTAACTTATTTAACAGTGCACCTTCATCATTCGAACGGCAATTCAGGAAGGAGCTCCCCCTCTTGTATAAATATCTTCAAGAAGCTCCACTAACATGGTAAGTAATGTTTTTCAATTTCTAGAAACTCGATAAATGCTGCTGCAAATTCATTTGGTACATCTGTTAAATGTGTTGAATCATATAACAAGGTTGTAAAATTGGGAACAACTCACAACAATTAAGGAAAATATATTCTTGTTAGAGTGAGTTTTTTCTGCTTTTGATGTTTTTGTGGTATGTATATAGTTGTGTTGAATTCAGTCTGTATGTTAAGTTTGCTTATGTGAGCATTAGACTTTCATCGTTGGTCCCAACCAGGAAGAGGATTGTGTTTTGTTGACGACCGCCACAAACTAGTCTCGACTCCTTAACATGGATCTGAACTCAGTGAAGAGAGAGTTGAATAGTGAAACAAGATTCATGTTGCCAACCTCAATAGTTGGGATAGAAAATGGATGATGAAGATGATTTTTCATGTATTTGTTCAATTTTTTTATTTTATTTTTTTACTGTCATATGTTTAATTATATTATAACCCATCTTTCAAAATTTTGATATATCTAAGAAGGATTCACATTCAATTCAATCAATTTCTCATTTTATTATACAAAATAGGTTTGCTGGAAAGATGTGATTCATTGGATGTGGCCACTTTTCACAGAAGATTGGGGATCATGGAGAAGTGATTTGAATCTAAGCCCTTTCCCTTTCACGGTTGGTACCTCTGATCAACAAGGAATTGAATAAACTTATTTAATTCAAATGGTATTACTTAATTATTTATGCAGTTCTTAGATTGTAGACTACAATTATTTATATTTTTGCTTCAGTAATTTCAAGAAGTGCGTAGCTGCTGTTGTTGGTTCAAATACAAAAGTTACTTATCTATTGAACACAGGATCCAGTAACAGATCTTCCCATGTTGCACTATTGGACTCACTCCCCTCTGCTGTTGTAAGATTTGAATACTCCTCTCTATAAGGCTGTATCATTACTTTTTTTAATGGAAAAACTTAAAGCTTTTTCATTACTTGACACTTTTCGAACCATGCTACAATTGTTTGCTTCTCAGTCATGTTCTCTGCCTTGTCTAGAGTGCCTAACTTTGTTATAGGTCTAGCTACCAACAAAGTCCATAACTCTAAATGAAGATTATAAAATAATCTGTTAATGCCAAATCATTTGAGTGCCATATTGAGTTGTTTCAGTACGTTCTTCACATTTTCCCTATCTGTTTGGAAGTATATTTCACCCTGAGGAGATAAAAGGTGTCCTGTAAGATAATAAAAAAAAACCTGTACAACAATCCACTATGTCCTTTTATGGTGATCAACTTCATCTCTGATATATCAATTGCAACAAAGATTACCGTCATGGCCTTATCCAAAATTCAGGGTTCGGATAAATGAATTATGTCCTCCATTCAGTTCAGTCCAAGGCATGTCTTCAATTAGGATTGAACTTTGATTGCATACTATCTTTGCTGCAATTTTATCTCCGTGCTTGTGGTTCTTTTGAAATCTTAAATATGGTTTCCTAAGTTTTCACTGTTGTCATCTTATAGGTACGGATTTAGCAAGGAAGTTGTGGAATGCCCAGGTATTCTGATTTTATTTATTTATATGTAATACCTTCATCAACTTTGTATTAGTAAATGTTGTTTTCTTTTACTGCAAAGATTGATTCACTAAAAGAAGGGAAAGTCAACAAAGATCTTAAGGAACACATGAGCATGGGCTTTCAATAGATTTTTTTTTTGGTAGCTATACTATATGGTTTGAATAGATTAAACCCATATTCTTTTTTGTATACTGAGATAGCATAAAATTCAAGTTTTTTGTCAAAAAACATAAGAGGATATAGAATACAGGCTTTATAACCACCTCGATTTTTACAGATCAGAGTATGTTATTTGTGTGTCTATATATATTTTTTGATTGGTATGTGTGTGTATAGTTGATAGGTAGTATCTTATATATATTTGATAACAATTTCCCTCAAGGGTGACTAGACACAATTGAGTGTGGGCTTCAAGTATAAAACTTAGTTGATCATTCATGTTTTTGTGTCTTATATATGTAGTTCTAATGTACTACTTATCTAGGCGATGTTTCACGTAATCTACCTATAAGTTCCCTATGAACTGTGTTTTTATTAAATTTATCTTCTTTTTTTATAAGCTAAATTTTATTGAAAAGAAGGACAAGAAGTCCTCAGAGATAACAAAGGGAAGTAAAAAACAAAGCTGTCACTCCTTGCTTACATTTTCCCATCTAAACAGAAAGTCTTCAAAAAAGAAACCTTTAAACTCCCTGAATTGCTTACACCAAAAGAACGACAAACCAAGAATACTAAAATTAAGCTCTTGCAAAGTACTAACTTTCCCCTCAAAAGTGTGTAAGTTCCTCTCTTTCCACAAGCCCCAACAAATCGCAAAGGGGGTGAACTTCCAAAGAATCTTCCGTCTGCCAGAAAAAGATTGGATCTTCCAACTAAAAAGAAGAGAGAATCGAAATCGAAAGACACCACAAAACATCAAACAAGGTGAGAAAGAAGGACCAAATGCCATAGGTCACCTCACAATGAATAAGAATGTGATTCATCAACTCACCACTTAAATTTATCTTTTGATGAAGTATTGGACTGTTTGGAAGTCGGATTTCCAATGGTGGTTGTGCCTAAAACCTTGTGACCAAGTTAATGCACATTTCATTTGATAATATTTCAACTAATGCTGGACCATGTTAATGGGTACTGCACATAACTGTTACTCTCCGTGGCCAAAATTTTCTAATAAGACCAAAGCATTACCTTTTCATACTATAATTTTTGTAAGAAATATGGAACTCGTTGTATATTCTCTTTCCCTTCTTTATGTATTTTTTGGTTTATTTAAACCAAATGTGGGGGTAACTTCCTTCTATGGTCGAACTTAGTTCATCATTTTGATTGTAAGAAATTGCTAGTTTAGTCAATCACTATTTCTTCAAATCCATTCTCTGTTAACGTTGTTGCAATAACAGGTTATTGGCCATCAAATGTTCGGGTGTGTGGATTTTGGTCTCTTCCCATGGAATGGCAATTTTCATGTCCTGAATGCAGAGAAATTTCAGTTCTATTTTCTTCTGGACATCTGAATGGAAAGAATGAACTATGCTTCATTCATGCTGATTTACATCGTTTTCTGAATATTTCTACTTCTGATATACCCATCTTCATAGGATTAAGCTCGGTTGGAAGGCAAGTTTAAGTATTTCTTCTAGTAGTTTTTTAGTGCAGTTTGGTGTTACTTATCAGTAAAATAAATAGATTGTAACAGTGTGGATATTACTATTCGAAAAAATAAAGAAAAGAAAAATAAAAACTGAAAGACCAAAATTGCAACTAAATAAAAATCTATAGAAACTAAGAGGTTTCCATATGAAAAATTTATAACCATGGTAGGGAGATTGACAAGTAGGCCAAAAGCCCACTATGCATCTGGAATGCCTGGACCAGAAGACATTTTGCTATTTTTTTTGGGTTTGTGGGCCGTAAACCCACTCTGCATGCGTCTGGATATGCCATATGATTGGTGCCATCAATAATGGACATGAACTGTCATGGCATTTACTTACCTGAACTAAGAGGCCTTTACTTTATGCAGCATGGGTTTTTTGAGGAATCCCCAAGCATTTCTTCAAGTACTCAAAGCAGTTATGGAGAACACAAATTACAGATTCATCCTTTTCTCAGCTGGTTATGAACCTTTTGATGCTGCCATCCGTATGCTTGCTGGTCTGCTATCTTCTTCAGATAAAAAACAATGCGGAGAAGATGGAGTCCTCTTCAGTGATCGACTTTTCTGCTTTTCAGGGTAATTAACTCTTGATTCATGGTAGATAGGTTTTGTGAGGTAAAGAAATTTGAAGAAAATGAAATTATTAGGGAATCTTAATCAAGTTTCTCAAGAGTACATAAGCACTAAAAATGAGAGAAAAATACTAAATCTGTCAGACCTTATGGTATGTCTAATCCATTTTTATTGGATGTAACAACTCTCCATCATTTATAACTCATTGACTTTGAAGATAAAAAGTTTGGAGATTGGACTGTGAGATTAAAGGTTTAGATATTAACCAAAAGTTAACTCAATTTTAGACATTTTGTATGTATACTAATTAAGTTGATTTGTTAACGATTTAATATGGTAATAAATATATAGCTTTAATGTATGTACGTTAGTAGTTTAGGTGATCTGTCTCTTCTTTCTCGTTTTAAGGCCCAAAATGCCAATTAGGGAGACTCCACTCAAAACCCTACTGTCTTCAAACCTGGTTTTGGCATTCAGTAAGTGTTGTGAGCCCTTCTATTTCATAAAAGCCAAACACAATATTTTACAGTTCCAAATTTGACCTCTAAACAGACACTTAAACACTCCTAATGATAGATAATTTTAAACACTCCCTTCCCTCCGTATCTAATCTAGGGTAGAACATACAAACCTAGAGTTAATGTTAAAAAACAGGTTTTAGCGTGAAATCCCAAGAACTAAGAATTTCAATCTAGGTTTGAAATTGATGGAAATCAATTGCAAACACTAAAATTAAGAACCAATATCGGGCTCTTATGCTAAAAAAAAAACAAAGAAAGAGAAGAAAAGTCTTTGTTTTTTTCTTTCATTGATCAATCTAAAAAAAAATTAATTGCTGGATTTGTTTATTGGAGCTCCGTATATAGATAATTCCCTCATAACAACTTAGAAATCTTCTAAAATACTAAAAAGTAACTTTCTGATCTATTTATAACATATTACTAACCTTTTAATCCTATTAAAACTCAATTTGGACACCTAAAAACACTTCTAATTATAACTTAAATAATAAAAACGAATTTAGAGAAGAATAGAAACATAAAATAAATTAGAAACTAAATACAAAAAGAAAATTTCTAAAATTGAAATAGAAACTAAGTAGGACTACTTAAGCAACTTAAAAATAAAAACTCAATAAAAGAAAGGGTCCTAAGAGAAGTTGGACTAGGTCTTGAGGACAGGTCAAAGATCGGATTGAGTTGACTCGGTCAAACAGATTTGACTCCATAAATGTTGTTGATTTCTTTCTTCGATGCTTCTTCACTTGATCATAGACATTGAGATAAGTTTCAACAAGCCTATCTACATCAGTATCACTCTCAAATCTACCTCCGAGATAATTTACTTCTCTTCTACTATTAGCTTAGGTCGAGCTCAGTAAGGATTTTGATGCAATAGGTGGGCCCAATCAGCAAATACAAGACGGAAGCAAGTTTCGATTGCCAAAATGTATAGGTTACGAAGCCTTGACCTAAATGGAGGCTCTAATATCTGATGGTGCAGACACGAAACCCCTCTCTGTGAATGCGAGGAATTAGGCTTTGACAACCAAGATGGATGGATTAGGAATCCATGACCTATATTTCCTCCTTTGGAACTCTAAGCTCTTTCTACTCCATGATTGAGATTGGGAGGTGGTTCTTCTACCCAAACCTTTTTGTGAGGTTGGTGGGAAGCTGCACTTTTATCCCACTAAGCAACACTAGGAAGGAACCTCATGCGCAGTTTCTTCATGGAAAAGAAGCTCTCAAGCATTCTCTTCTCCTTCTCATATACTCGATGAAAAGTTTCCTTATATCTCCAACACATTAGGATTTATACTAAATTCCTGACCCTTTGGTGGATCCTAACGATTGGATCACCCCATCAAGTCCTAACTTTCCATTCTACTAAAAGAAACCCAAGATTACAAAGACCCTTCTCTAGTTTTAAAACTAACTACAAAAGAATTCTAAGAACACCAAATCGTCTCTTTTCTTCAACCATCGGCCTTCCCAATCTGCATCAGATCGGTAGTTTTATTAATTAGAGACTGCATCACTGTGGTTGGTGAAATTTTTTCTGCATCAATTTGTCACCAATTTCTGTTTATAGTGACTAATTCTTCCTCCTTTCCCTTCATAAATTAGTACGATACCATACAACTGGCTCTTTCCAAGATGTGCGGTTGTGATTCACCATGGTGGCAGGTGACTTCTTCTCTTATGATCTTCTAAGCATTCTGGCCTTTTTATCAGAAAAATGTTAAACTCACCACTGAACTAATGAAGTTTTCTGTATTACTTGGTATTGATGTGCAATCAGTGGATCCACGGCAGCAGCACTACATTCTGGAGTCCCCCAGGTTGGTTATAGGATACATGCCAGTTCTCAATTCATTTATCTCACATTTTTGTTTGAAAGGAGAGAGTTTTGACTTAAGAAACTTTTTTGCATGGCTACTCTGTTCAGAATCATGGACATCCCAATACCCAACCCGAGTCCATTTTACTCTTAGCTCCCATCATCATCAAAGCCTTATCCCAAAGATTGGGGCCAACCAAATGAATCTTGTTCCTCTATTCAACTCTGTCCAGAGCCACGTCTTTTGTTATTGAAAATGTAATATCTGATGTCACTATCTCAATTCATGTTTGTTGGTGTTTTCCTATCACTCTGTTAGCACCTTCAACTAGTATATTACTTTTAACTCTTTGTTGAACGTGTCCAAATCGTCTCGATTAACTTTCTCAAATCCGCTCATTTCTAATTTTATATTTCCTAGTCGTTTTCACTGATCCACTCAACATCCTCATCTCTGCTACGGTTAATCTATTAAAATGACGCTTCTTGGAACTCTTAGCTCCCACTAATACATACATTCATTTTGTGCTAGTGTTGAAGCGTGGATGTAACCCTATATGTAAACTTAAGCAGATACATTTGCATGTATGTGCATAAAGTACATATAATTAGAGGATGGACAAATACCTTACCTCTCAATAGATATCATGGGTCATTAGCATGTATACACTTGGATGCATGCATCTAAGCTTGTTTCAGTAGGGATGTGTGTTATTACTCTTGTGCAAGATGGATGGTTGTCAAGTGGATGGTCTAGTATTTGAAGGCATTTATCCTCTCAGGGTTCATGAATGTATGTGTGATAATGTGTAACTGTTCTGGGTCAATGCCAATGCATATGCAAGATGCACATGTTTTATGTGAGTGTTATTTTCTATTTAAAAATTAGTGGAACTGCATATTCATGTATTTGAACATTAAATTTCAGTTATAAATAGAACTATGAGAATTTTATTGGTGCATCCATAGTAATTTGATAACTACTTGTAAACTTGGGGTTGCAGGTATTGTGCCCATTTATGCTAGATCAGTTCTATTGGGCAGAGAGGATGTTCTGGCTTGGAGTTGCACCAGAACCATTACAGAAGAATGTTTTGCTTCCAGATAAAGATGATGATTCTAGCATTTTGAAAGCTATGCATGCACTATCAAATGCCATAAGTTCAGCTTTATCTCCTCAAATTAAAGCACGTGCAGTAGAAATTGCTGAGAAAATATCTCTAGAGGTATTCATATTCTACAAAATCTCTGGAAGCATTTGTGGTGATGTGTGCTGTGTTTATAAAGGATAAAGATTTCCGTGTTTTTTTACTTTTGATGTTTAAGCGTTGAGGTTGATGGGTCCCATCCTATATTAAATCTTTCTAAGGTACATCTCAGATCTCTTTCAATTAGAGATTTTAATTCTAAAGACGTATCTTCAGAATTATCCCATCTAATTATAATAGAAATTTGAATACCCAACTTAGATAAGTAATCCACGTATTGATTACAGTGTTTTCAAATAGCTTTTGCGATGATATGCAATCAGCATATGCTGTGCACATATGTGATTCACAATAGCTTGATGTAGATGATTTAAGGGGTAAAAGACAGAGATAATACAATGAAATTGTAATAAATAAATTAGAACTTAGAAGGGAGCTAAAATTAGAGTATAATTGAATTAAAATGAAAATAAAAACATATTAGAATATTGTAGGAATGTGGAGGTTATAATAATGAGGCCTTTATAAAAAACATTAAGGGTTTTTTCCATAGGTCAAAATTTTGACCATTGGGCAAATATGCGATTGCATGTTGCAGTATGCGATCACATGCATAAGTATGCTATGGCATAGGCGATTATATGCCCAAACTTGCTGTCACATTTGATAATATTGAAATTTTTTCACTTATTCTGTATTGTGGTGCACCTAGTTGTCCGGCCTGATTGTTGAACTGTTAGGCAACTCTTGGATTGGTGATTGCCCAGTTATGAAACAAATCAGACAAACCTAACTGTTCAACATATAGGCTCTTTTTTTTTTTCTCTCTTAATGATACACTATTTGTTTAGCTGTCCAGTTTTATTACTTCATTGTTTCAAGGATTTTGCTGCATCAGTTGATACTTTAAATAACTGAGTGGTACATTTTTGGGCTATGGTCTGTCCATCCTGCAGATGGTGGTGCTACTGATAGAAGAATCTGATTAGTGTATTACTGTGCTACATATACTATTAAACATCAAGAACATGAACGTTTTGTGTTTGTGATGGGCACAGAAGTCTTCGGGTTCATCCTTATGTGTGTAGTTTTCAGGAGAGGTTCTCTAAATTAGGGGGAATTATTTTGGCAATCTAAAGCTGATCCACTTTTCCCTGACTTTGGAATGGTGCAGTTCTAGACAGTGACATTTTTTTATATAAGTGGTTAGCAAATGAAGTAGGGTTCAAGGAGGTTTGAACCTAAGACATGGGAACAACACTCCAGACATCTTATCACTTGGTTAAGTTGGCACTTCAGACTGACATTTCTGGGAAATATGATTTCACATTCGCTGTAGTGATACTTCGCTTCAAGTTAAAATGTTGTTTCCGTAATATGTTCTGTTTAAGAGTGTCCCTGTGCTTAACACAGGATGTTTACCATACCTCACATCCTCTGCACATGGCATACTTATCATTCATCTGGATTCTTCAATTAGGTTTTGGGTGCACAATAGCCCGAAAATCCTTTACGTCAGGGAATCATATTTGGATATACCATTTGGACAATTTTCTTCAGTCTGCTGTCTTTTATTAGCCACCGAAGTTTAGCCGTAGTTGATACTGCTGGATCATCTTATATATATATAGGTCCCGTTTGGCAGACAACGTTGGGAGACAATGTTTGTCCTATATGGGTTAGAAGTTTCAGAATGAGCTGATTTTTTGTGAGGGTGATCTCTATGGTTTGGATATCATCCTCACAAAAAATCAGCCCAATCTGAAACTTCTAACCCCATAAAAAATGGTTTAGAATTGTGGACCGTCAATTTTTTTCCGTTAATTTGTAAATCACTTTTGATGGGGTTAGAAGTTTCAGATTGGGCTGAATTTTTGTGAGGATGATCTCCTCAAAAAAATCAGCCCAGTCCAAAACTTTTAAGTCATATAGGACAAATTTTGTCTGCCAACGTTGTACCCCTAACGTTATCAGCCGACTGCTAACCTATACATATGTGTGTTTGGAGCTGTGGTGGGCAACCAGTTGAATGCTCTGGATGAGTATTTATAGGTGGTCCTGGAATACTTCTCTATGTTGTGAAGAATGTAAGTGTTGCCTTTATAGATGTAAAGTGACCAATGGAATGGTCTGAATGAGTATTTATATGTATGTGGTGAAGGATACAAGTGGTGCCTTTCATTGATGTAAAGCGACCAACTGAATGGTGGATGGGTATTTATAGGCGGCCAGGTGAGGGATACAGGTTGTACCTTCCATAGATGTAGAAGTCCAACCTATTGTTCCAAACAAGCATTCAAAGTTTAAATGTTTTCATTTGGAAGTTTTTGTTTTCAGTGGAGTCTCGCCAATATAAGACAGAAATATATTATTCTCATTTTTTCAGGAAACATAACAACCTATCCTTTGTGAATAACATGAGTGAATGTATTTTTCTTTTAATGCATGTTTTCGTGTGGGAATTGTCCTTTTTTTTTTCCGACTTTTTAAAATTCTGCTATTTACTAAAACTCTTGGAAATGTCAGGATGGAGTTGGAGAAGCTGTGAAGGTCCTCAAGGAAGAGATGACAAGTAAAGCCAAATATTGAACTTTGTGATCGTTATGAATCACAATTCAGTTTCGAGTTTTGGGCTCGAGTGAAGGTTTCAACCCTGGCTCCACTTTGATGATACTATTTTGATTTTTTGTAGATATTCATACATGATAAAATCCGACTAATAGAATAGTGGGTTGGGGTTCAGCTCAAGAGTCTTGGTTGCAATGCATACTGTAATCATGGTTTCAAAACTTGGTTTGACATCTCGTCCATGGACGAGACCGAGTTGTCTCGGACAAGTCAACTCATTTTGGATGAGACAAACCTTTTAACTCAGTTAATACTGATTGATTTACTTATAGTTAAATTAAAATAATTATGATTTTTTAATAAAATAAGGTAGATTAGAAGATGTTTAGTCATAAAATCGTGTTTTGTTTATATAATAAAAATTAATTATTTTAAGGAAAATCTACAAAAATCATGGTTGATTCGGCCGAGATTTTCAAAATATCGTCCTAAACATCTTGTTTATCTCGCGAGATGATGTGAATGTTGAGACACTTTTTATATTCGTATCGTTGCTGAATGAGACTGAGATTTAAAACCATGCTTGTAATGCAACTTTGAAGTTGTGGGTCGAAGTTCGTCTTACCCACCAAAGAAAAAAAAATAATAACAACTTGGTGTATAGACAGTTGTCTCTGTACAACATGTGGCGTACACGCACAATGTGGGACCTGCCATTTCATCGTTGGCACCTGTGAAATAATAACCCCATCTAAAATCTTAAAAACTGATCTAGTTATGAATTTCTAGAATCTGAACATTTTTCTAGAACATTTGTAATTTTACCATCCGAAACAATGCAATTCATTGATATAATGTCACCAATTGAATAGATTTGTGACATAGAGTTGCATCTTAATTCATTTGTCTAAACTGCTTAACTTTCATCATTCTTCTTCTCTGTTTTTTTTTTTAAACCTCTTGTGCACACCATCTCACACTTTAGATTTGAAGTATAATGAGTTTACTTGTTTGATGATCATTGTGGTTTTTTTATCTTTTTGAATTTATTTATTAATTTGATTTAGAACCATGCTGCATCAGTTCAACTCTCAACAGTGAAAACAAAGCCTGAGTCGTTCCAAATCTTAATTATTTTGTTATTTAGATTGAGTCCTTATCGATTTTCACCATCTTCATTTATGTTCTTCTTGGTTTTCCTCTCACTCTTTCAGGACATTCTTGAATATTTCTTCTATTTGGGGTCATAATCGGCTTCGCTGAACATCACAAACCATCTCAACTGACTTTTTGTTAATTTATTGTCTATCAGAGCTATTTCTACTTTTTTCAAAATGCTTTTGTTTAATGGTAAATGATAATGGTTTTTCTCTTGCAGCTTGTACTGCGATCATCACCAGACGGCTAAAACGACGGAGAGTTGAAGTTGGGTTGTTTATAGATTGGATCTGATCCAGGTTAGTCTAGAACATATCTGATTGGTGTAAGGTTGGATATAAATCTAATTTGATTACTTATTAAAGGGGTTATCATCTGAACTATCCCTAAGTCAATGTCTTAAGAACTGAAGCACCGAAGGATTGCCAATTTATTTGGATATAAATCTAATTTGATTTATTTACAGAGTTCTAGACATGTGTGAATAATTTACTTGCAAAATAATCAAACCTTTGATCATTCAAGTAGAGATTAAGCGTTTTTTTTATTTTGAATCTTCTTTATGAAGGATAACATCAAGGTGAGTTTTATTGACACACCACTGAGGGTGGGCCAAAGTGGGGTGGAAAAAAATTAAAAATCTTGTTTCTAAGGGCACCACCATGAGCTTAACTCCCTTTCTACAGTCATTTTCTTTCATCTACTCCTCTATTGTCTTCTTCGGTGAGCCAACACGTCAGAAAAATCTATGTCACAACACCAATAATCGGAATCTCACTGGAAAATTCCATATTTTCAAAATATGAAAAATGTTTATGAATCCTCAGTGGTAAATCCAATAAATTAATTTTAAATCATTTTTTTTAAAAAAATTTGGTTTAGGACATATGTCTCATCCCTAGTTGATGCAATGAACGCATTGTTATGTAGTACTTCTCATCCCCGATGGATGTCGTTTAAAATAATAAATTATGGACTTAAAAAAGGCCATGTTGGACATACAGTATCGACATGGCTCCTTGCATGGCTGATGGCCACTCTCAAGGTAATAAGCTATTTTTAGGCATAATTTGTGTTGGATGGAATCTCCTGACATAACTCTATGAATGTCGGATTGTAGTTGTTTTGCTTCTATTCTCTTTCTTCATCTTCTTCGATGGAGTCATCGGAATTGTTTCAAATGACAGGATGATCGGAGTGAAAGGATTACACCAGAGGTGCCCTTTGACATGGAGTGCCCCAAAATAAAATTTTAATTTTTCGACGTGCCCTTAAAAACCTGACTCTATAAATACAATAAATACATACAATTCTTTAATATGACTTAACGCTTTCGTTTTTCTTCTTCAAATAAATAAATATGAGAGATTCTATTGGCATGCCAACCTTTACTTGCAGCACACCGTTACCTCATAAATTAATGTTGGTAAAATATTTATTAAAATGAAAGCAAGGTCAGACAAGATCTCCCAATAAACCACAAGAGGGGTTAGACTCCTAAGAAGCCTTTTCGAGGTTTAGCTGCAAAACCTATCGATAGTAACGAATCCAATAATGCTTGGATAGATAAAGGAAAGCAATCTGAACACCCCGAATGTCAAAAAAATACGACAAAATTTTCCATCTCATTTTGCAATATATGCATAAAGATATGATAAACTGACTCTCCACTCTTGTACACAAATGTGGGGATATTCCCTTAGTTGTGTCTTCGAATCTTTACATGTCCCTTCACAGAAATGTGACTATTTAAATGCCGTAACATGTGACAAGGTGTTGGATGGTGATTGCAGCCTAAGTAGCTTAGCCTTACTAAAAGTGGGGATACTCGGAAAAAAGAAAAAAGAAGAGTGATTCAATTGAATAATAGGGTTGATATCATTTTAAATATACTAAATTAAATTAAATTAATTTTTATATTTAATAAAAATAAAGTTGGTGCATGAAAGGGAGAGAAAAACTTATTTTGCCGCACCAATCTTTTATTTGAACACATCAATCATAAAATGAAATAATTGTCAATTGGGGATTTCTTTTGGGAGTGATTATTTGCACCCCCCATTACTCCTCACCCCCCCCCCCCCCCCCCCTCCTCTCTCTCTCTCTCTCTCTCACTCTCTCAGACACACACACACACACAGCCTTCTTATTAAAAAAAATTCTCCATGCTCTTTCCCATTCTCTATTTCTTAATCTTCTTCTAAGAAATTAGAAGATGAAGATTTGTAGTATTTGGTGTGTTATATATAATTTTATTAATTAACATATTTTAAGGAATAGTTGGTGTGGTAGTATAAATTATAAAGAAAGAGTATTAGTAGACCAGGCCGTGGCGGGAAATCCATGGGCTCAGGAGGCTTCATAAATCTGCTACGTGGCATTTACTCCCAAAAGCTGCATGTGAAGTGTGAATATAATAGAATGGGGTCTAAAGCTTTCAATTCTTAATCCTAACTCGATCATGCATCTCCCACATTTTACACAAATAAACCTCACAAAACCTAAAGAATGTTCCCCCCCAAAAAATGCCACGTATCACATTCTTTGGGGTCATTGAAGCCCATTTACTTTTGACCCAAACTTTCTTGTAGTATATGCTGGTGGGCTCCCATACCTTGAGTGTAAAATTTTCAAATAATATATATATATATATATATATATATATATATATATATATATATATATATATATATATATATATGTTTATATATATATATATATATGTATATATTTATTTATTTAAAGTTTTTGTTAATAAATATACATTGGTCGAACCGAATTGAATCATGGTCTGACCAATTTGACAAATACTCGGTTGATCGATTGGGTTTTTAGAAACATTTGTGTACTGTAAACTTTTTTGAGTCAGCTCACACTTGAGCTTGAAGGTTGTTTTTGACAGTGTATAAGAATTGATCGAGTTAAACTTGTGGTCCAAATGATCTGATCAAATTTTTTAATAAAATTGATTTGGCAAATGAATCATTATGAGTATTATATTTTTTGTTAATATAAATAAAAGTATTTTAGAAAAAAATAATAATACATATTTTTAAGTTTTTTAAATCAAGGTCTGGCCATGGTCGGACCAATTTGATCACAAATATTTGATCTAATTATTGGTTTGGTTTTTAAAACATTGATTTTTTATAATACGAATGGTTTGTTTAATGGTTTAACTAAGATGTGTCAACCCACATCTTAATAGATACTCCTATTATTCTTCTTAGGGTCATTTAGCAAAATGTTCATCCCACACTACTATAAGAAAAGATCGATTTATAAGTAAAACTATGATGTATCAACCCATATTATTATAGTGGTTGAGGAATTTAATTAACTGATGGGCTTTCAAGAAAAGATCATTTATAGTTCTTTGTGAACTACTGGATCGAACGCAATCGAACCAATTTTCTTAAAACCCAATTGAATTGCTGGTTTGGTTGATTTTTAAATCACTAGTCTAATAAATGCGGTAAATAATTTTACAAAAATGTCATCAAAGATTTTTTATATTAATAAAATATCATATGATGAAATATCTTAATTTTATTTACACTAAAATTCAAAATAATAAATTTATTTTAATGATATTTAGAAAAAAAAAAACTATAAGTACTCAATTAAAAAAGTTTAACCCACATATGACCAACGTTTTGACAGTGTTTTGTCACCCTAAGATTGTCAACCTAACGCTACACAGACACACACAAATGATGATCCTTATTGGAACCCAAATCCTCAATCTAGATTTGAACTTAATCAATTGAAATAGATCGAATTTGGGTCTGACTCAATATATTAACCGGCCAACCAATAACAGTAACATATGGTTATTGATTAACAAGATCGTTGTAGAGGGATAAAATCCTCTTATATTTGGACAGCACATTCGCATCATCAACACATATCTCAAGGTAGCACGTGGTATCATCTAAAGATAACTCAATCTTATTAGAAAAGAATCTTAATTTTAAAAGATTTTTTTCCTTCTTAGATAATTATTAATTTGGACAAAGACTAAAAAGGTCAATTATAATTTAACTATGACTATGCTTTCTTTCCTAGGTTTTTCTATTTAAAGTATTAAATGCCATTGTAAAAGGGAAAAAAAAAAGAGGAAGGAGAGAAATCGAGGAGAGAAAATCATGTAATCGGGAGATTTAAATTCAAATGACTCCTCGAACCCGTGGACATAAGCACATTTGTCAAATCACGTAAAAAATAATTTCTACATATTTTTTTGTTATTTTATTAGTTTAATAATGGAATTGTGACCGAGGTCGATTTATCACAAAATCAACATTTACAATTGGCGTCGTTCGTGGAACCTAAATGAGAAAACCACATTAAACCACGATTAATGGTCATGGTCTAAATAAAAATTTGGGGGTTGTTCCAAGATTTACCCTCGTTGATCCGACCTTGCTTCACCAAGAAATGGATCATGGATTGTTGACCAGATTCTTTGATGACAAAACAAAGATGGGGCAAGATCGATTTAGTAATTTGTGGCAAATCTTTACTGGGAAGATTCATATCTATTTTGATTTGATGAAAACTATTGCACGTATTTTCAAACAAATTGGGTAATAGTTGATTATTCCATGAGAAACTACAAGCCGAAGCAGGGGTAGAGTCAGGATTTACCAAGATTAGAAATTTTTGTGTGAGGACAAGTAAAGAGTGAAAAAACGAAGAAATTGTAGGGGCAATAGTGACAGATTGGGTTATCTCGATAGTGTACAATCCACTATAGTAATGTAGAAAGCAAGAACAGTTAATGTTTAATTACAATAATGGGACTACCAAAAAATTTAAGAAACCACTACTATGGGTTAGGTGTGGCTTTTGAGTAAGATTGGTATTACATTAAAGGCGACTAACAATGTGGTTGAGCGGCACTTGACACTAGTATAAAAGAAGGGAAGGGAAGGGAAGGTAAATAAATAAGAGAGGAAAAGCTTTGGGTGTTGGGCAAAAGCTTCATTATTCGATGCGTGATAACTCCCATATTATGTTTTTAAAAGTAAGTAACATGATCCATGGTGGAACGGAGGTTTGTGCAAAAGAAGGAATTGGTGACCACACGTACATGGGAAGATTTCTCTTAGGAGGATCTAAAGGTATTTATGTTAAATTCAAATCTATTAAAATCTAGTCATGTTCATAAAGCATGCAAATCGAATTAAAAAAGGAAAAAAAATTAGGTGTATCAATGAACATCAAGTTAGATGGTATTGAACCTCATGCAGTAAAACTATGAGGAATCCGAAAAGTGATAAGTGGGAATTGGATTAAAATTATGTGCTTAGTATATAGATCATCATTAATGTAAAAGGTCATTTCCCTGCGATTGAAAAAATTTTGGATAAAGAATAATAAATAAATTATCAAAATAAATTGGGGGTTGTTGGATGCCTTAGATGCATACTAATTTTATTTTCCATTGAGATCTCATCTAGGTAATGAGGTCATGATAAAAGGTAAGTATATAAATATAATAAAACACAATGGTAAATTCCACTCCTTTTATCTCAAGATTTATATCCCATAAATAATATATCTCGAGGATGGTTGTCCATTTTCCTTTGTCTTCTCTCTTCTCCCCCTTCCCAAGAATAACCCAAACTTTATTGTGTTTTATCTTTTACTCATTTCAAAAAACACTATATATAGGGTTTAATTTAACAACAAAACTTATAACGAAAGTTTTGTCTTATATGGGATCAAAGTTTTAGAATGAACTGTTTTTTGTGAGAATGATCTTTATGGTGAGGAAATCATCCTCACAAAAAATCAGTCACTTCTGAAACTTCTAACCCCGTCAAATGTGATTTATAAATTAACTGTAAAAAATGACGATTTACAATTCTTTAACTTATAAACTAAGGTTAGAAGTTTCAAAATTAATTGATTTTGTATGAGGATGATATACTCACCATAGAGATCATCCTCACAAAAAATTAGCCCATTTTGAAACTTTTAATCCATATAGGACAAACGAACTTTGACTAGGACTTTGGCAACTGAACGCTGCCCACATATATATAATTAGATGGGGCTATCTATCCTTATGGACCACATGTCAACGTTACACCCAAAAATATCATCACATATATAGAGCATTATATTTTATGAATTCTAAAAAAAATTCATCATTGAATTTAAATTTTAAATCTAGGAGTTTCATGGCAATCCATTTTTAAATTCATGATTTGACTTCAAAAAATATTTATTTGTGGGATTGTTTTTTTCAAACCCCATCTAGACCACAAACAAGAGGACTGAGTTGTTATTTGTTACATATTTAAGAAAAATATGAAAACTTTTCCTAGGGGCGGAGTTAGTAAGGAGCTGGTGGGGGGAATTGCCCCCACAGAACTTTGAGACACCGTTATATTTTCAATTAATTACATGCCCCATTTGTCCCCACTCCTTTACTTCTCTCCGCATTTGCCCCCACACCCTTATCTCCCTCCAATTTTTGCCTCCACACCCTCACTTTCCTCCATTCAAGTTGTTCAACTATACAACTAATCATAATTTGCCCCCATTATAAGAAAATCTTAGCTCCGCCCTTGCCTTTTCCATATATATATAGGGTCCCGTTTAGCAACAAACATTTTAGCAAAACATTTTTCAAAACATGGGTTAGAGGTTTTAGAATGGGCTGATTTTTTGTGAGGATGATCTCTACGGTGAGGAGATCATCCTCACCAAAAATCAGCCCATTCCAAAACTTCTAGCCCTAGTTTACAAGTTGAAAAATTGTGGACCGTCCATTTTTTGTATAGCATTTTTGATGGAGTTAGAAGTTTTGGAATGGGCTGATTTTTGGTGATGATGATCTCCTCACCATAGAGATCATCCTCACCAAAAATCAGCCCATTCCAAAACCTCTAACTCATGTTTTGAAAAATGTTTTGCCAAAATGTTTGTTGCTAAATGGTCAACACCCTACACTTTACCCTACGCTTTACCAAACGTGTTTTATCCTACATGAGTTAGAAGTTTTGGAATGGATTGATTTTTGATGAGGATGATCTCTACTATTAAAAGATCATCCTCACCAAAATCAGCCCATTCCGAAATTTCTAACCCCATGTTTACAAGTTGAAAAATCGTGGATCGTCCATTTTTTATGAGGTTAGAAGTTTTGGAATGGGTTGATTTTTGGTGAGGATGATCTCCTCACCATAGAGATCATCTTGTGAGGAGATCATCCTCGTAAAAAATTAGCCTATTCAAAAACTTTTAACCCATGTAGGACAAAACACATTTGGTAAAACGAAGGGTGGCGAACAGGACCATATATATATATATATGATTTTTCAAAACATGGGTTAGAGGTTTTGGGTTGAGTTGATTTTTAGCAAGGATGGTCACTATGATGAGAAGGTCATCCTCACAAAAAATCAGCTCAATCAGAAACTACTAAATCCATCTAAAGTGATTTGCAAATTACTTATAAAAATTGACAAAAAATCAACAGTCCACATTCTAAATCACTTTTAATGGGGTTAGAAGTTTCAGATTGGACTGACTTTTTTTTTTCGGACAATCGTCCCATCATAGAGATCATGCTCACAAAAAATCAGCTCAATCCGAAATTTCTAACCCATATTTTGAAATTTATAAATATTACATTGTTTTTACATATGTTTATATGAGAAAACATATATAAAAACAATATAACATTTATAAATTTTCAAAATATGGGTTAGAAATTTCGGATTGAGTTGATTTTTTGTGAGGATGATCTCTATGATGGGAAGATTATCCAAAAAAAAAAAAAAAAATAGTCAATCTAAAACTTATAACCCTATTAAAAGTGATTTAGAATGTGGACCATTGATTTTTTGTCAATTTTTATCAATAATTTGTAAATCACTTTTGATGGATTTAGAAGTTTCTGATTGAGCTGATTTTTTGTGATGATGATCTTCTCATCATAGTGACCATCCTGGCAAAAAAATTAGCTCAACCCAAAACCTATAACCCATGTTTTGAAAAACCATTGTTTTTTCATATGTTTTTACATAAGGCCCTTGAACCGCCTTCATATATATATGGCCTCGTTCGCTACCCTACGTTTTACCAAATGTGTTTTGTCCTAAATGGGTTAAAAGTTTTGGAATAAACTGATTTTTGATGAGGATGATCTCCTCACAGGATGATCTCTAAAATCAGTCCATTCCAAAACTCTTAACCCCATAAAAAATGATTTACCAAAAATGGACGGTCTATGATTTTTCAACTTGTAAATATGGGGTTAGAAATTTTGGAATGAGCTGATTTTTAATGAGGAGGATCTTCTAACCGTAGAAATCATCCTCACCAAAAATCAGTCCATTCCAAAACTTTTAACCCATGTAGGACAAAACATATTTGGTAAAGCGTAGGGTAAAGTGTAAGGTGTTAAACATTTCCCATATATATATATGGGTCCCGTTCAACACCCTACGCTTTACCCTCCACTTTACCCTACGTGTTTTGTCCTACATAGGTTAGAAGTTTTGGAATAGGCAGATTTTTTGTGAGGATGATTTCTATGATGAGGAGATCATCCTCACCAAAAATCAGCCCATCCAAAACTTCTAACCCCATAAAAATGGTTTATAAAAAATGGATGGTCCACGATTTTTCAACTTGTAAACATGGGACTAGAAATATCGAAATGGGCTGATTTTTTGTGAGGAGGATCTTATAACCATAGAGATCATCACTCTCACCAAAAATCAGCCCATTCCAAAACTTCTAACTCATGTAGGTATATATATATATATAGGGAAATGTTCAACACCCTACACTTTACCCTATGCTTTATCAAACGTGTTTTGTCCTACATGGGTTAGAAGTTTTGGAATAGGCTGATTTTTGGTGAGGATGATCTCTATGGTGAGGAGATCATCCTCATAAAAAATCAGCCCATTCCAAAAGTTCTAACCCAATAAAAGATGATTTACAAAAAATGGACGGTCTACAATTTTTCAACTTGTAAACGTGGAGCTAAATTTTTTGGAATGGGCTGATTTTTGGTGAGAATGATCAACTAACCGTAGAGATCATCCTCACCAAAAATCAGCCCATTCCAAAACTTTTAACCTATCTAGGACAAAACACGTTTGTTAAAGTGTTGGGTAAAGCTTATGGTGTTGAACATTTCCCATATATATTACATATTTTTCCTTTACTAAAGTTTAAAAGAACTTTTCCGACAACTCCACCTCTGGGTTGGGACGTGCTGCCCCGTACATCCCCACAACTCAGTGTACTTGGCATCCATGTCGTACCCCCCATCATAATACAAAGCACATGCACAACACATAATAATATCCTATATTTTGCCAACTTGCATTAGCTGTCTCTGTAAATGTTTTAAATGGGGTAATGGCCCAGTTTGCTATTCTGCAAAACATTTGTAAATGGCAAAAAGGAAATATTCATGTACATCTATATTTGGTAACATATTAGCATTGCAAAACCTTTTCATGGATCACCTAAGTGAACAAAGAATGAAAACTTCAATGCCTCTTTTTTATTGAAAGTTTATGGGATCCTATTGGGGGATTTTTACTGCTTATAGCTGTTATTATCTTTTAAGATAAGGGCAGATATGATATACCTAATGCACGGGCCTTTGGAATTATATAAAAATATAACAGATTTGAATCTTAAAAAATGACATGTATTTCTTGTTATTTTGAAAACAATGACCTTGATTTGCCCTTATTAACCTTATTTAAATTTAAATTTCAAGATCTAAAATCAAATATTAGTTCAAAATTAAATTATCACCAAAAATTAATGATCTGTGATAATTAGTTTGTAATGATGTATTTTGATAATTCGATTTAGCTTAATTTAAAAAACTAAGGTAGCGTTTGCTATAGCTTCTGGGGTTCAATTCCCATTTCTTAACCCTTAGAAGTGATTCTCAAATTATCATGTGGTGTGATTCTTCTGGATTCCTATAGAGTGAAAATTCGAAAGTAAGCCAAGAGATGAAGATAGGTTTTAGAACATGTTTCTTAGCCCACTACGCTTCTCCCAAAAGTATATTTGTGACTAAAAATAAAGTTTGCAATCTTAGGTCCTGTTTGATAATGCTGTCAACTTTTGTAGTCAGATTCTGTGACTAAAACAGTTGTTAGACATGGTTGTAAAAAACTGAAACATTAAAAAGTTTGTTTGATAGAGTCTTGTAAAAACATTGTGTTGTTTACCGGAATTTGGTAATTATTGTTTGATACAACTGTTAGATTCTACTGTATTCTAGTAAAATGATCTGAATACCCTTAATGTTAATAATGCATCAAAAATGATTAGAACACCCTAATAAATATATAATACATTTATAAATTGTAAACTCACAAAATCCAAAATAAAAACTACTAACAATTATGGTTTACTCAAATCATTTGAAAAAAATTGCTAATCTATCTTCCAAATATATTGAGTACAAAATCTAAACAAGTTATTCATATTGAATTCCTCATAAAACAATAAATTTATCAAAGTTCACATTGAAATGGAGATTACGATGATTCACATCGAAATTGAACAAAAAAATGAATTTTACTTACTTATGAAGCAAATTTGAGTTCAGGTTAGTGTATGGCGCAGATCTGAGTTCGTACTAGTGTTTTTCGTCGATTGGAGCATCCAATTAACAACAATGAAAATGACAACAATGGTTGTTGGGTTGAAGGTTAAGGCTGTTTAAAGGTAAAGGTTATGTGAGTGTAAGGGTTCTGTGGGGTTCTCTTGACGAAGAAGAGGGTTAAATGAAATTAGGATATAAGTTGTAATTGTAGAAAACATTGAGGGTTATTTCAAGTCAACCATTTTTAAGGTATTAACTTCTCCCGCAAATGCAATTAGGAAAAGCACCCTTTAGCCGCTTTTCATATTTGCATTTAAGAACTCATTTGTGATGCGCAAACATCAATCACCTTTCAAAAAGCATTTTAAAGTCGCAAGAGCTAAAAAAGAACGGGTTGGAAATTTCTATCAAACACTATATATCTTATTAATTCATGCTTTCATGTAGGAATGAGGCGTCAAAAGTGGGCAAAGGAAGAATAGTGGAGGTGTTATGTGGCATGTGTTGAGGTGTGGCTTATGCCCTCTTCTAGCTTCTTGCTTTTTACCAGTAATGCTTCTATTTGTCAAAAGTGTGTTGAACTTCCCATTTTATCCCTCAATTATCCTTCCTTAATCCTTACCTTCCTTTTTTTTATTAGAGTCGTAATAATATGATTTGTCAGGTGGCATTCTCAATCGACTCCCTAACGTGAAAAGTTCAGGAATCGTAGATTTGTACATCACAGGATACATGATTTAAATTCTCCATAAAAAAAAATATGTCTTGAAAGAGTTGTGTATCTCGAGGCATACAAATCTATGATTTACATATTTGGGAGCCAATTGAGTATGCCACTTAACAAGCAATATTATTAGGAGTCTTTTTATTATTTATTTTATAATAAAAAGTCAAGGTTATCATCATCATCCATGGAGACTAGTCTCACCCCTCAACAACTTTGTTACGTGTGGGTATTTGTGCATGTGCATGTATGACAGAAGCACCTATATCATTCCACAACCTCATTCATCACATTCTTCAAGGGTACTGATGTCATCGCACGATCTAATATACAAAAAGTGCTTTTTTGCCTACACCATCAAACCTTTTTGAGTAACAATAATCTATCGATCTTTTTCAGACACCCCTTATGCACTCTCAACATAGAATCGTCGATCTTTTCTTTGGGATACACAAGAAAAGGATTTATGATTTTATAGCTGACAAAAGTGTGTCCGATTATCATTAGTTAACTTTTTTTATATACCCACTATGAAGCACTTTATGGGCATGGTTACCAAATAACCATCGGATTGGGATCACAATAAGGAACTTCAACCAAACTAGCTTTGCTCCTACCTTTCCTATATATTCCGGCATAAGATAGATTACATATTTTTAAATGAAAATGTCCTCACTTTTTTTAAATTAAAAAAAAAAAATCCATATTGTACGAATATATTCTTGTCAGTCTTGGATTTGATTTGAGTAGAGAAAATATTCTATTTTAAAATTCATGGAAAGGGTAAAAAATGGATTTCAAGAGAACTTCTAAATTTAAAATTAATATTAAAACCGCAAAATACCTCTATAAAAGAAAAAATCAAAGATCTTAAAATTTTGTTTCTACATCATTCTGTCGCGTGTGAATCATGTTTTTGGATTCACAAGGTGAGATTGTGACCCTTAGTAAGATTTGAAATCTAACTAAGTTATTCAGTGAATCCATATAAAAAGGAAAGCATCAAACAAGCCTACTACATCACCATTATTAGTTCTCAAGATAGACGACTTTAGATAAAAGAAGGTCCAAACAACATACGTCTCCTTCGTCCAATGAGAGATTAAAGCGTGTTATCTAATTCAAACCATATAAGTCTCACTTCCCAACTGTACCCTAACCCTTCTTTATTACACACACCCACTCAGTCTCTCTCTCTCTCTCTCTCTCCGCAGTCTATTTATACACACACAGTTACACGTACTTTCAAACCAAACCCATCTCCCAAAACTTAAATTTATCTCTACACAGTACACACCATGAAACCTTTCACACGTATCCAACTCCTTCAAGCCTCCTTTGCAGCCCTCTTAACCTTCACTCTTATCCTTCAAACCCTCTTATCCGGCACTCCCTTCTTTCACATCCTCTTCAACTTCCTCTCTCACAACCTCCCCCTCTCGCTAACCTGCGCCTGGTGCGCACTCATCTCACTCTACCTCTATTTCTCAGCCCGCTCACACCCAGTCTACCTTCTTGACTATTCATGTTTCAAGCCTGACTTTGACCGTAAATGTAGTTACGAGGTGAGCGAATACTTCGTCCGACGAAGTCAACGCTTCACGGTCGAAAGTGGAGAGTTCATGCGTGGAATCTTCTTAAAATCTGGCTTAGGTGACGAAACCTACGTACCACCCTTCATCTTTCAATATGATTACGAAGCCAATCTAAAATACGCCGTGCAAGAAGCCGAAGAAGGAATGTTTTCAGCCGTCGATTCACTACTATCAAAAACCCAAGTGGACCCACAACAGATAGACGTCCTGATCGTGACATGTGGCATGTTTACACCCGTTCCTTCACTCTCATCACTCATAGTCAACCGTTACAAACTAAAACCAAACATCAAAACATTTAATCTAAGTGGTATGGGATGCAGTTCTGGCGTTATGTCCATTGATTTAGCTGCTAATGTACTACGCGGGTGTACTAAAACTCGTTACGCGCTGGTTGTTGTAACGGAAAGCATCAGCTTGAATTGGTATTTTGGTAATAACCGTTCCATGCTTGTTACTAACTGTATCTTTCGTGTCGGTTGTGCCGCTACATTGATCACTAACGATCCGAGTCAACGCGGATGTGCCAAGATGGAACTCGTTAACTCTCTCAGGACTCACCACGGAGCAGACGATTCGGCGTACCGAGCTGCTTTTCAAGAAGAAGACGAGTTTGGTAATGTTGGGGTTGCACTCACTAAGGATTTGATACGAGTCGCGAGTGTCTACTTGAGAGAACACGTCACCTTGCTTGCTCCCCAAGTTCTCCCACTGAGTCAACTCGTTTTTTACGGGTACTCGATTCTAGTATCTTTGTTATCTCGAGGTGACACAAAACCAATTGTGCCTGACTTTGGTACCGCGTTTGATCACATGTGTATACACACGGGTGGAAAAGCTGTGATTGAACAGGTGGGAAGGGTTTTACGACTCGGTGATGAGGTAACTGAGCCGGCTCGGATGAGTTTGCATCGGTTTGGTAACACGTCAAGTAGTCTTGTGTTCTATGAGTTAAGTTATTTTGAAGCTAAAGGGAGAATAAAGAGAGGTGATAAGATATGGATGCTGGCGTTTGGAACTGGGTTCAAGGTATGTAGTCTTGTGTTTAAGTCTCTTCGAGATTCGCTTAAGGAACCTGATAATCCTTGGAACGATTGCATCCATAGATACCCATTAAAAGCTTGGTGAGTTACAAAAAGGCTTGGGTGAATGAGAGAGAGAGAGAGAGAGAGAGAGAGAATTTTTATAATGAATAGAGAAATTTTCTATCTCCCTCTAAATAAAATGTAAGTTATTTGTAAAATATTATAATTATATAAAAATAAGGTATCCAGGACTCTTACAACACACACACACACCCACCGGTCCTCGGGTCTGAGATTAATCCTTGAGAGTAACCCCTAAGTGGGATTCCAACTCAAGACCTCAGCATCAAGAGTCGTGGTCTTGGCCATCTCACCAGCAATTGGTGTTTATTTTTCTTATTTTTTTATTTTATTTTTCTTTATGTTTTTATAGAAATGTACTTTGATGTTTATTAATATTAGTAGATATAAGTTGAAAGTTGTGTTCAAGACAAGTGGGATTTTTTTCCCCTTGTTTTTATGTAATTTTATTTTGATTTTTATTATTGATATTAATAAATATAATTTGAAGCTTATTTTGAAGGCAAAGAGGGAGGAATGCATGCTTGAGCTGTTTTCCATGTAAAGGTGTCAAAACGAAAAAAAGTGGCTAAAGCGCTGACGCCTTTAATATTTGGGACAATGACTGCATATACCAAAAGTTTGAAATTTTGTTACAAAAAGTCATCTCTGAAAAAGAAAAACAAGGGACTCTTTAATGCTGACTAATATTAGTTAAATAAATACTTTTTTTTTTAAAAGTTAAAATATCAGAATTGCCCTTTTTCAATTATATTTTAAAAAACATTTTTAGTGGAGAACTTACCCCGTCACATTTTGGTGAATATTTGAGGTAGTCGTGGGTTATAAAACTCAACTTCAATGTTCATGATCGAAATCAGATCAACTCATAACTTCACAAATTGATTCAAATGAGTCAAATAAAATTATATTAAATTTATAAATATTTTAAAAATTATTTTTAATAAATAAAACATTAATTTTTTATAAAAATATTAATGACCAAATAATTTGGTCAAAATTTTGACCTAATTTAGTGTTCTTTTTTATCTTACTCGACCAACTTGACTTAAGAAGTTAGTTCCACCAAGTTTGGGTCAAATCATCTTTAAATCCAATCGATTCAACTTAAATTTTTTTTTTTTCTATATTGCAATCAATTTAATTGCAATTCGTAGTGACTTGACCTCAATCTCGATGCATTCAACTTGCTCAAGCTAACTCAAAAATGTATAGAGTTAGGTCAAAAACTTGATTGAGTAATTAGGTTATATATGATAATTATGGTGTATAAAAAAAAATATTTTATTATTTTAAAATATTCATAAAATTAATTAATTTCATTTGATTCACGATTTTTGGATTAAATTTGATGGACATTCAAGTCACATTTCTTCAAACTCATTAAAATGTTACTTCTAATATTTTAATTGCAAAAATACTTGATAGACTAATATTTGACAAAATTGGTATTAAAAAGCAAATATTTTTTAAGAATGGATATATATATTTTTAAAATTATGGTATTTACCATCATTCTCTCCTTTAATATTTTTACCAACGGTGGGTATCAGATTAAATTGTGTGGTGTAGCTGTTAAAATGAGAGTGTATATGATTTTTTTAACATATATGTGCCCTAATGGCACACATTATACTACATTAAATACATGTTGAGAATTGAATTTCTTACCAAAAATGCCCTCAAAAGAATTTTTTATGAACCAAATATCCTTTCAAATTCTTATTTCTAAAGTGTATATGGGTTTTGTTAGGTAACACGTTAAAGTACCATAAATACACTTGAAAAATTAAAATATGAGAGTATTTTGATAAAAAAAATATTTTTTTAAGGATATTTTCGTTACAGACTCCAATTTTTCAAAGTTTTATTGCACTTTAACCTGTGCCCATAAGGCATACGTTAACTAGACCCTTTATATATATTAAATTTTAATTTTGGATAAGTCAATGCTAAAATTAATTTTCCCAACTGCAGTCTCACTAATTAGGGTTTAAGACATCCAAATTGGCCCTCCAATTGTATAGCATCAATCTAGAGTTGGATTCGCCAATTGTGTATCTAGAAGGTGACGTGAAGTCAATCGCCTATGAGGAAGATGGCTAAAGTACTAAAAAAATGTTTGATAAAAAAAAATAATAATAATAATAAAAACAAAAAACAAAATCTTATCCGAAAGATGACCAAGTATTCAATAGATTTTTTTTTTTTTAAATTAAAAAAATCTAACAAGGTGGATGGTAGTTAGATATCAATTATAAGTTGATTTTAGGGTTGTCCATGGATTGGGTTGGGATAATATCATATTGGATACATTATTGATCAAAGCTTTGTCCTAAAATTTTGGGTTGACTAAAGGGATCCAATTTCCTCATATAGCCCCTTGTTTTTGGCATTGTGTTCACATTTGCTTTTGGCATCTCAATTACCTCTTTCCAAATCTAAATATGTTAGATTCAAAACTATGATTTGGATCTTAACCTGTCTAAGTGGAATTTTTTTTTTTTAATGAGAACTTTTGGCAACCTTACTTAGGGTTGTCAAAAATATATACAATGAGGATTTGAGCAAATTATTCTCGAATTAGTTCCAAGGCAGATCTGATCTTATCTAATTGGTCCCATATGGACTTGAAAATTCAATACAAACTCGATCAATTGACAATCTGATCCTACTTACTTATATGGACAATGGAGTAAGAAGATTCAATAACAAAAGTACTTTTCTGATGTGGAACGTGGGTAGGAACCATAGAAGTATTTTCAGTCGTATCTCGACAAAAAGCATCTATGATTCCTTACACTTCCACGTGAAAGTCCGATATGAGGTACTTCAACATTATTCTAAAAGTATTTTATGAATTGTTAAGGGTATTGGGTGTCTTTATTGGCATTTAAAGAATATAAATACGAGAAATTTATCTGGCACACCTATTTGTTGTAATTTTATTACAAAAACTCCCTTACTTTATGAAGTTCATTGGTAGAACAAACCTTATTACTACCTAACTAATTTAATAAGATTCCAAATCTAATTAAGGTACGTTGCTCTCACATGGATTATCAAATCAGAAATCCAATGATAAAAACTTGTAGATTTCATGAAAAAACTCATATTCAAAATACAAGATTCAAATAAATTTTTTTTTTTTTTTTTTTTGACTTGATCATAGGTGTTAAAAATTGATGGCTTTCAAATTTCAAAATTAAAAATAAAATTTAATAGTGAAAATTAACTTTTATTTTTTAATTCTTAAAATTTTATCTTTTATAACCCTGTCACATCAGATTATGTGTTTGGATGCCACAAATTGATTCGGGTAGAATCCCCTTTAAGGTATGATAATTGATAAGCAACAAATTATCGGCATAAATTTGAATTTTATTACGTGGATCTCACTTCAAATTTGCTAAGTAGCAAACTTTTGATAAAGCGAGGGTTCTTAGGTAACAAACTCCATAAAGTAAGGTTCTCTTGTAATAAAAATATAACAGTTGAGTCTACCCGGTAAATGTCTGTATAAATATTTGACTGTAAGATCAGAATGTTTCATCTATTAGTCGTATCTTTATGGATGTTTTTTTCGTTTGTCGCAGAAAGGTACAATATCTAATCAAGTAAAGTCTGCCTCACTGTCCTTGTCAGATGTGTTTGTTCTATATAGAGTGATTTACCGGAAGGACCTGACTGTTGCAATTTTAATAATAAAATTCCCTTACTTTATGAATCAGACTAGCATGACCAACTTAGTAACATTTTAAATCTTAATAAAGGTCTTTGAGTCTGCATGAATTATCAAATTGGCAATCCAACGTTACATTCTTCTATATTTCATGAAAAAACTCATATTTAAAAGAAAAAAAATATATATCATTTTTTAAATAAATAAATATCAGAAATTTTATTGGCATGCCAACTTTTATTTGCAGCACACCATTATTTGATAAATTAATGTTGGTAAAATATTTATTAAAATGAAAGTACAGTAAGACGAGATCACCCAATAAACCACAAGAGGGTTTAGACTCCAAAGAAGCCTTCTTGAGGTTTAGATGGAAAACCACTCGATAGTACCGAATTCAATAATACTTGGATAGATGAAGGAAAGCAATCCAACACCTTAAATGTTAAAAAAATACGATGAAATTTCTCATGTCACTTTGCAAAGCATAAGGATATGATGAACTGACTCTCCACACCTCTACCCAAATGTGGGGATGCTCCCCAGTCGTGTCTTCAAATCTGAGCTTGGATGTTTTTAGATCAAAAAGTTTTCTTCTTTTTTTTTTTCATTCTACGTTGTTGATGTCATTTGTGCCACATGTCAAACAACTTTTGGACTGAGAGAAAATTTGCTCACAATGTTGTGAGCAAAAAATCATTCATTTATTGCACCTTCTATTAAAAGATTATTTTAAAAAATTTCCAGATTATAGAGCTTATACATGAAAATGTCGCTTTAATTAGAGGTTTAACTATGGCTGTGTACATCACCGATGTTGAAGAGTTTAATCGACATGTACTCCTATTATCCTTCTTATAATCATTTAGCGAAGTCTTTGTCCCATTCTACTAAAAGATAAAAAGCTTACTTTAAAATTTTCAAGATTAGAGAAATAAGAGGCTTTTAATTAATGTAAATAAATCCATGGATTATCATCAATTAAAAATAAATTTACATACCTTTCAATCACAATTAATTATTTTCTGGATAGACGAAAAAGATCATTTTTTTTCCAATTGGACAACCAATCTATGCCACTACAACCTAAAGAATAAGGGAAAAATATATTCTATAAAAAATTATGGCTGTCAATTGGGTCCACTGACTCGCTGAACTAGCTTAACTCATCTGAAAAAAAAAATGAGGGTCAGGGTCTTGATCTTTTTGAACTAAGGTAGGGTTGGGATCAAAATTTTCGAACCCATTAAAATACTAAAAATATCATCATTTCTCAGGCATGGATATTCTCACACCTCTATTATTTTAGAATCGTGACAATCATATTACCCCTGGTGGCACATTCAATAGAATCTCTTGACCTGACAAGTTTGGGAATCGTAGATCTATGCACCCTAAGATACAAAACTGCATTTTCTCATAAAAATGCGTATCCCAGTGTATACAGATCTACGATTCTCAAACTTGTCATGTCAGGAGAGTCGATTGAGTATGCTATGCCAGGTAGTCAGATTATCATGACTCATTATTTTATGTGCATTAGCATCCTCTCTCTCTCATATTTTAGCAGCCACACGCATTTTCTAAGAAGCATTAATGTCATTCTTCGTACATACGCAATTTACTATACAAAAGCTATTTTTTTAGGAGGCAATCAAATCTTTGCAGATTCCTAGAAGCACTTTCTGGGCATGGATACCAAACATCCAACTGCGCAATCACGATTTCCTGGGAAGTGTGTGGCACTCACCACCCCCAAACAAGGGATAAACTGCTTTGAATCCGCTTCTATGTCTTTTCATATAGACCATAAACTATTTCTTTTTGGATGATAATGTCCTTATTTTTTAAGTTAATGAATAATTCATGGAAAATGCTGGGACATTAAAATTGACATCGTTTCACACATTGTTGATATGGATGTGTGTACGGAACCATAGATGCTTTTTAATGGATCAAATTAGACTTGAACTTTGATTTGTTCCCATCCAAAAACATTGGATATTGATTGTGAAATTTGGGTTTTGATAAGGATTCGATCCCAGATGGTTGATTTGATAACCTATTAATTGGATCAGCTCTAAATAAACTATGCTCCAATCTGATATGTCCCAGATCCAAAATAATGTTAGGATGTAAATTATAATACAATTTTGATTTACATAAATGAAGTATATTTTTATTTTCCATATCAATAAGATTTTATCCTATTCTGATCGATTTGATCATATTATTAGATCAGATTAGATCCTAATATTATGAATCAATAAAAAAAAGGGAGAATGACTCTGAAGGACTCTTTATTGAGAATATGTATGAAACAATCTACTAGTAAAGAATTCGAACCATTTAAGTCTCACTTAATAAAATATTAGTTTATTAAGGATCTTTTGAAAAAAGTTAAAGAAAAATATTTGAAATACCCTTTTAACAATTTTACAAAATATTTGATCTAAAAATATAGGGAGTCAAATAAAAAATTTGACCAATTTATTTAGTTATTAATATGTCTATTAAAAATAAAAATAAAAAATTTTATTTATTAAAAATTAAATTCAATATAATTATATTTGACTCATTTGTGTTGACTTGCTAATTTTTGAGTTGAATCAATTCAATGAACATTCAAGTCGAGTTTTAAAATTATGTTTTAATTATTTAAAATTATTTATATATTTTAATAAATCTAATATAAATAGACCAAATTAATTTGATGATGATCATACTCATCTCCATCATCCTCATTGGTGTAGTCATCATCATCATCATCTATGTGATTTAAAGATTACTAATTCTGGTAGGTGAAACAAGTTTTTTTTTTTCTTTTAAATTGATGTATAAGAGATGAGCATAGTTAAGGGGCATGTCATTAATTATAAAACATAGGAGTAGTTCAAATATTTTCAAATAGACATATTCCTTTAAACTTCAAAAATCATTGAAAGGGTAATTATGGTATTTTCACTTCAAAAATTCTTTTTAGACTAATAATATTTAATAATTTGGGTAGTAAAGAATCCATATTTTTTTAAAAAGGATTTTTTGGTACATATTTTTAAAAAATAGGTCTTTAAGGCCACTGTCCCTAAAAAAAATTTATCAAATAAGGAACCGGATCTAATTATTATCTTTCTAGTTTGGGTCCATCGATCTATCCTTGTTGGATTTGTCCTAAATGAATCCAATCAGACCCAATCTATTGACAGCCCTTACCCATCCCTACTTATGAAAATGAGTCGTGATAATCTGACTTAGGCAAGTCGCATACTCAATCAACTCACCTAACGTTACAGACTCGAGAATCGTAGATTTGCTCTGCTCAGAATACAAAACTTCACCTTTTTATGGGGAACCATAATTCTGTATCCCGAGAAGAGTAGATCTACAGTTCACAAGCCTGTCACGTCAGGTACGTTGATTGAATATGCCTCGTGCCTAAGTCAGATTATCAGCCCTCTATGAAAATTGGAGTGTAAGAATATGGTTACCTACATATACGAGAACACTATTTTATGAATCATAAAGGTTATAAGGTGTATTATTTATTAGCATTTAAAGAAATAAATAATATTTGATTGTAAAACGCACCTAATTCATTGTTTTGTTTTACTTAGGTAGGTACGAGTGTTATCTTATGAGTGCTGATTCTCTGACTTAGGCACGTGGCATACTCAATCGACATATTTGACGTAACAGGCTTGTGAATCGTAGATTTGCTCTTCTCGGGATACAAAACTACGATTCCCAATAAAAATGAGTAGTTTTGTATTCTAAGAAGAGCAGATCTACGATTTTCGAGTCTGTAATGTCAGGTAAGTCGATTGAGTATGCCATGTGCCTCAATCAGATTATCACAACTCCTATCTTAAAGAATCAGGTGTCCCATTCCTATAGAATAGAAACGATGTCTACGTGGCATGTTTAGATATGCCCGTTTATGAATTATTCTTTGGTGGTTAGATATGACCCTCTACTCTTTGGTGTTGACTTTCCAAGTGATGACATGGATGCTCGCTTGAGCCTTGACCTAGGTCTTTTGTGTGAAACCAAATTAAATGACCTATATGCCCTTGACTTCCTCTTGTAGAGTTTCTCTCCAAAAGCAATCATCTTCAATCTAAGGGTAAAGTTTCTTGCAATCATCTTCAACTTTAAGATTTTATATCCTTCAACCATCAAACCTCAAGAACAAGATGATCGAGTCAGGCTTGGATGAGCCCACACAGCTCTAAAGAGGCTAGTTGTATCATAGACAAGGGAGGAACAGGGCAGAACTCCCCCCCCCCCCTTCAACTTTTTAGGTGATTTAGACGACACTCTACATTTTATTGAATTGATGATATGCCCACTTTGGCCTAATTGCCACCCTCCCCTCAATATTTTGGAAGATTAAAACAAACCTTCTACATTATTTGGTGAATATTCGAGTATCCTTTTTGTTTTCGGAAGAGAAAGCAAGGGGTTTTTGGTGTTCTGATTGAAAACTAGGTATTATTGAGGTCATTTTGTATTTCCCCATCATAAAAGATTGAGGTCAAAAGCAAATGTAGGAGTTTTAGTGAATAATTTATATACCCTATATTTTAAAGGGTCAAGATCCCTTGACTCCTAAGAATGACTCGTGAAAAAAAACACATGATCCCAACCATTTAAATGCAAATCCAACGGTTGAGATAAGTATCTCTGAGATTTGCATTATAAAAAATACTCATAAATCTCAACCTTTGGAGAGAAGAGAGACTGAGGGTCTGTTCTTTACAAAAGCCAGCTCCAACTCCAAAAGCTGGCTTCTGGAAGAAGAAGAAATCCAGAGCCTAAAAAGCCACATCCAGCAGAAGCTTGTTCGTTACAGAAGCACATAAGCCAGAAATTGATGTTCGTTTGACAGCTTTTTATTGCTGGATTCTGATAAAATGACTAGAATACCCTTAATGTTGATAATGCACAAAAAATGATCTGAATACCTTAATAAATATATAGTTATACTAAATATATATATATATATATATATATATATATATATATATATATATATATATATATATATATATATAAATTTATCTTAAAAATTATAAAAATAATTATTTTTAATTTAAATAAATTTATAAATTTTATAATTTTATTGAAATTTCGACAACATCTCCTCTTAAAAATGGACATATGAAATTTTCCTGATAAAGAAAATACTTGCATACACAGCCCTTTTACAAGAAAAATTCCTTTTTATAAACTATAACAACTACCTATAACTTACTTTTAATTTCTGTGGAAACACCCATCATCCCTTTGAAACAAAAGATGTGATTTTAAATCACCAAGCCCAACAGAAACTTCCACTACATCAGATTGGACGATATGTGGTCATAGAACAAGTTATACTATACGGGGAAAAACTATAACTTTTCCCTTCAAGTGGTCATGAACAAATGCACATTAGAGATTTCTTCAAACAATCTTAAGATCTAAACTAACATACTATCAAAATTCTCTTAAAATCATCAAAAACAATAAAGAATAATGTCTTTAGCTTCCCACAACCAACCATTAGAACTTCACAAATTGTAACTTCATTTATTGGACGAAATATTAGCATAGAAAAGATAAAATCTTTTAAGACCCAAACTAACAAAATATCAAAATTCAGATAACACCATAAAAGCAACAAAGAACATTGTCTATAGTTTCACACAACAAAAAAATTAGAACTTTACAAACGGTAACTTCATCTACTTAACAAAATGTTAGCGTAGAAAAGATAAAATCTTTCGTTAGAGAATTGCTATCGGCACCCCAAATATTTTGCTTATTATTTTCTTAAATTATTTATCACACCCCAATTAAAGATTAAAACACACACTTACAACATTACAAGACTTTAGCTAAAATTATAATCTCAACATTACAAAACATATAACACTCTTTGAAATAATTTCAGTAGTTGTTTACAATTATGATTAGGCTCATACAAATTCCTAAACCCAAAAAATAGCAATCTAGCTATAAAAAAAATGATCTATTGGCTTCGCAACTTTTACTTTGTTCGTAGGTTATAAAAATAACGAATGCATGTTTTGAGTTTGAATTGAAAGATTTTACAATTTCAAAACGCTTTTTCGGATTCAACAGAGCCATCCAGTTGCAAGTATGTGACATTGCTTTGAAGTAAGACTCCAAATATTAGATAAAACTGTGGGTGTCAATAAACATTATGAAGTTGATTTACAGTTACAAAATCAGATTAGGAAACATACTCGACATCTATACCCCAAGTGATATAATATTTTAGTTATGTTCAGAAATTTTTTTGTTTCTTACATAAAAATGACAGACACAAATATTTAAGTAGATCTATAAGATGGAAGTCTATCCTATGATTGCAAAGCTGTGTTTAGCAACTTGATAGTTGGATCAACAAACTCATGAGTTCATAGGTTAAGATCCATTCTAATAAACTACCAAAATTCCAACAAAATCATTCAAACCAGCAAAACACACACTATAATTTCACACAACCAATAATTAAAACTTCAAGTGGAAAAAAAATTGAAGAAGTCTAGACCTGAATGGGGAAGAGTTGGGTAATTCCTCGTCGAGAGAGCGCAGAGACAATCTCTTCCAAAATCCCGAGTTTGGAGACGTCAAGAGGGTTACCTTTTGTGGAAGAATATGGGCCATTTGTTTCGGTGGTGATGGGGAATCCAACGGAGGATGAGGAGACATGAAAGGTGGACCTACGAGGGTTGGGGTTGTTGGAGATGGAGATGGAGATTGAAATTGGGGAGAAATTGGAGAGGAGAGATGGTATGAAATTAGGATTTTTGTAGAGAAATGTTGTTGAAGGTAGAGGAGAGAAGAAGAGGAGCATCACCATTAGAAGAGGTTGAAGAAGAGAGAGTGAGGATTTGATTTTTATGGATGAAATGAGTTTCTGCAACAGCCTGAACCGTTGAAAATTCAACAAAAGATGGAGGGCATTTAGGTAATTTCATTCGAACCGTTTTACGATAATGGGCTTCGCGCAAAAGCCATTTGAAGAAGCGGGCTGAGGGCGACTTCAATAAAGAGTCATTTTCGGGCTTTATTTAAAATCTGCGGAGCGAAAGAAGCCCAAACGAACATCTTTCGCCGGGCTTCTTGGGCTTAAAAGTAAAAAAAAGCTGGAAAAGCCAGCTCCAAAAGCCCAAACGAACAGGCCCTTAATTTCTCTCCACCATGTTTGGATTGACGGGAGAGAATTTGGGACTACTTTGAAATTTTAAAATATCTTAAAAATGATCTAGGGGCCAGAGTTGGCATTATAAAATAATTTAAAAGGGTTTCTCTCCACTTTTGGGAAAAAAGAAAACTCACATTTTTTTTTTCTCCAATTCTTTTCTCTTCTCTCCCCCACTTAATAATTCAAATAGGAGAAATGGAGAGAAACTCATTTATTTTCTCTTCTCTACCCTTCTCTTCTCTCCATCTCTCTCAACCCAAACACAGCGTTATAGATTAAAGAAAACTCCACAAAATCAATAATCTTCAAGCTCTTCAACCTTATTAGTTAACAATAGTTTGCCCCTTGTAAGAAAATCCTGGTTCCGCCTTTAAACCTGCTTCCCATGGACCTTTTGTTGACCAAGCCCAATACACTATCATTATAAGTTGCGGCCTGTTTCAAATTGATTACTAAGAATCTGTCAGGTTGATTATTTTCAGTGGTTGGATTTAAGTTAATTATCCATCATGTATTTGAAATCCATGGGCTTGATATAAGACCAACTTTGAAAAAATAGTCCAAAACAAGTGGCTAAAATACCAATTAAGCTGTTATTTTTTTGTATATATAGCAAAAGATGGGATCAATGAAGGTATCAATAATTAAACAATGTTCCTAGGGGGTACAATGGTGATGTTAGGGTTCTCAATGGATCAGGGCTGGATAGGATTGGGTCAATCTAGGACCAAACCAGTAAGGATTGGATCAAAACCAAAACTGAACCCTTGTCGTATTGGGTTTTTATTGGATCTGAATATTAAGAACTAATTCCATTCCATTATAAATTGGACCAGGTCTGGATTGAGTCAAACGCCATTTTATATAAAAATTATATAAAAAAAACTTCATATATTTAAATAATGGATCCTCACAAAAAATCCGCTCATTTCAAAACTTCGAATCTCT
Organism: Akebia trifoliata; assembly: GCF_017979445.1. Taxonomy (NCBI): domain Eukaryota; kingdom Viridiplantae; phylum Streptophyta; class Magnoliopsida; order Ranunculales; family Lardizabalaceae; genus Akebia; species Akebia trifoliata. The sequence continues at coordinate 15,300,021 of NC_141378.1, read as the reverse complement.
ATTTTGAAATATGTTTGGCACGATGTTTAGATCTCTTTTGGGCCTCCAAACGCTATATATATATATTATTTAAGGGGTAGCGTTTGGAGGCCCAAAAGAGATCCCAACATTTTTTTCAATGTATGGGTTAGAAATTTCAGAATGGGCTAATTTTTTGTGAGGATTATTTCTATGATGAGGAGATTATCCTCACAAAAAAAAAAAAAAAAAATCCAATTCCAAAACTTTTAACCCAGTCAAAAGTGATTTATAAAAATTAGATAGTCCTCGATTCTTCAACTTGTAAAGTAAGAAGTTTCGGAGTTGAAGAGACCATCATCACAAAAAATCAACTAATTCTGAAAATTCTAACCCCTACTTAAAAAAATGTCTTGCTCTTTTTAGGGCCTCTAAATGCTTTGTATATATAAGGGGTAGTATTAGGAGGCCTTAAAGAGAACTAAACATTTTTTTAATGTATGGGTTAGAACTTTCAGAATGGGCTGATTTTTGTGAGGATTATCTCTATGATGAGGAGATTATCCTCACAAAAAATATCTAATTCTGAAACTTTAAAAAAATGTCTAACTCTCTTTAGGGCCTCTAAATACTTTCTATATGTATTAATTGTGTTAATCTAACTGCCCCATATGGCACACTCAATCAACTCTCTTGACATGACAAGTTTCATTGTCATAGATCTGTATGCCTTAGGATACACAAGTGCACTTCCTCATAAAAAGCGTATCCCGAGGGAATCGTGTATCTTGAGGCATACAAATCTATAACTCTAGAACTTGTCATATCAGGAGTGTCAATTGAGTGTGCCACGTGGGGTAGTCAGATTCTCTCTCTCTCTCTCTCTCTCTCTCTCTCTCTCTCTCTCTCTCTCTCTCTCTCTCTCTCTATATATATATATATATATATATATATATATATATATATATATATGGGCATTCGGCAGACAATCTTAAGATGACAAAACGCTCACAAATTTTTGTCATAGGTGGTTTAAAAGTTTCAGATTGAGCTGATTTTTTGCAAGGATGATCTCTATGGTGAAAAGATCATCCTCACAAAAAATCAGCCAAATTTGAAACTTCTAACCCCGTCAAAAGTGGTTTACAAATTTTTGATAAAAATCGACAGTTCACAACTTAAAAAAATTTTGATGGGGTTAGAAGTTTAATATTGGACTATTTTTTGTGAAGATGATCTCCTCACCATGTAGATCATCTTCACAAAAAATCAGATCAATTCAAAATTTCTAACCCACATATAACAAACGTTTTGACACCCTCAGATTATCACACACACACACATACACACATATATAAAACATAATTTACATACCTTCTCGCATTTTATAAGATTGATACATGGTTGGTCAAGAAATAATCCAATAAGTTGTCAAATAATGATCCTTATTGGAACCCAAATCCTCAATCTAGATTTGAACTTAGTCAATTGAAATAGATCGAATTTGGGTTTGACTCAATATATTGACTGGCCAACTAATACCGGTAACATATGGTCATTGATTAAGAAGATCGTTATAGAGGGATAAAATTCTCTCTCATCTAGACCACTCATTTGCACCATCAATACACATCTCAAGGTAGCACTTGGTATCGTTTAAAGATAACTATATCTTATTAGGGAAAACTACCAATTTTAGAAGATTCTTTTCCTTTTAGATAATTATTAATTTGAATAAATGGTAAAAAGGTCAATTATAATTTAACTACCACTATGATTTCTTTCTTATGTTTTTCTATTTAAAAAGTTAAAAGCCATTGTAAAAAGGGAAAAAAGAAGATGAGGAAAGGGGGAGATCGAGGAGAGAAAGTCTTGTAACTGGGATATTTATATTGGAATGGCTCCCCCAAGCCTATGGATGTAGACACATTTCTCGAATCACGTAAAAAATTATTTCTATATATATTTTTTCGTTATTTTGTAAGTTTAATAATGGAATTGAGACCGAGGTTGATTTATCACAAAATTGACATTTACAATTAGCGCCATCTACGGGATCTGAATGAGAAAATCATGTTAAACCACGATTTACGGTCATGATCTAAATCAAAATTTGGGAATTGTTCCAAGATCAACCCTTCTTCAATCTGATCTTGCTTCACCGAGAAATAGATCATGGATTGTTAACTAGATTCTTTGATGACAAGACAAAGATGGGCAAGATCGATTTAGTAATTTGTGGCAAATCTTTAATGGGAAGATTCAGATATGTTTTGACTTGATGAAAACTATTGCACGTATCTTCAAAAGAATTGGGTAATGGTAGATTATTCCATGAGGAAGTACAAGCTGAAGGGCACATCATGGATTTTCGTCTAGGTTGTGAGCTATTGAAATTCTTGTCTCAACTAACATTGATAACCGTAGGTTATTGGATTGATTTATAGCCTCCAACACATATTGTTCTTGTTCTGATTCAGGTCAAGGGTTGGAAATTGTAAGAACTTAACGTGTGGTAGCAAGCACATGTGGATTGTACACTATCGTGATCGAGATGTGGTAGTGTGGTAGTGTGGCAAGGAAGATCAATTAATATTAAATTATAATAATGAGTTAGGTTTGATTTTAAAGCAAGAAGATTGTATTACATTAATGATAGCAGTAATGTGATTCAACGGCACTTGACAAAAGTATAAAAGAAGGGAAGGGAAGGGAAGGTAAATAAATCAAAGAGGAAAAGCTTTGGGTGTTGGGCAAAAGCTTCATTATTCGATGCGGGATGACTCCCATATCATGTTTTTAAAAGTAACCAATTGGATCCATGGTAGAACGATGTGCACACTGTGACAGAGTCCGAGGTTGGTGAAAAGAAGGAAATTGGTGACCACACGTGCAAGGGAAGATTCTCATAGGAGAAATGATACAACCAAGAATCTACAGGTACTTATGTTAAATTCAAATCTATTAAAACCAAGTTGTGTTGTAAGCGTTCATAAAGCATGAAAATCGAATTAAAAAAGGAAAAAAAAAAATTAAGTGTATCAATGAACATCAAGTCATATCTCACAAACAACATATCTCGAGGATGGTTGTTCATCCTCCTTTGTCTTCTCTCTTCTCCCCCTTCTCAAGAATAACTCAAATTTTATTGTGTTTTCTCTTTTACTCATTTTCAAAAACACTATATATAAGGTCGATTTAACGACCAAACTCATTGTCAAAGTTTTGTCTTACATGGATTCAAAGCTTTAGAATTAGCCGACTTTTTGTGAAGATGATCTCTACAGTGAGGAGATCATCCTTACAAAAAATCAGCCTCTTCCAAAACTTCTAATCCCATCAAATGCGATTTATAAACTTAACGGTAAAAAATGATGATCCACGATTCTTCAACTTATAAACTAGGGTTAGAAGTTTCAAAATTGACTGATTTTTTACGAGGATGATGTCCTCACCTTAGATATCATCCTAACACACTTTGACTTGGACTTTGGCAACAAACGCTACCCACATATATATAATTAGATGGTGTCATCTATCTCTATGGGCCACATTTCAACATTGCACCCAAATAGACCAATGGGTACCACATATATAGAGCATTACATTTTATGAACTTTCAAAAAAGTATAATTGAAAAAAAAAAAAATCACCATTGGATTTAAATTTTAAATCTAGAAGTTGCATGGCCATCCATTTTTAAACTCAAGATTTGACTTCAAAAAATATTTGTTTTGGGGATTGTTTTTTTCAAACCCAATCTAGACCACAAACAAGAGAACTGAGTTGTCATTTGAACCAATGGAGCTATCCCCATGGCCAAAATGTGGGCCTCAGTCCATGCAATCTTTTCCCTATATATATATTACATATTTAAGAAACATATTAAGTTTAAAAGAACTTTCCCAAGGACTCCACCTCTGCGTAGGGACGTGCTGCCCCTTACATCCCCACAAATCAGCGTACTTAGCATCCATGTTGTACCCCTCAACATAATACAAAGCACATGCTCAACGCATAAATGTTTTGCCAACTTGCATTAGCTGTCTGTAAATGTTTTAAAATGTGGTAATGGCTCAGTTTGGTATTCTGCAAAACATTTGTAAATGGCAAATAAAAATATTGATTTACATCTATATCTGGTAACATATTTGCATTGCAAAAACTTTTCATCGACCACCACCTAAGTGGAACAAAGAATAAAGACTTCAATGTCTCTTTTTTACTGACAGTTTATGGGATCCCATTGGGGGATTTTACTGCTTATAACTGTTATTATCTTTTAAGATAAGGGCAGATATGACCTACCTAATGCTTGGGCCTTTGGAATTATATAAAGGTATAACAGATTTGAATCTTAAATAATGACATTTATTTATTCTTATTTTGCAAACAATGACCTTGATTTGCCCTTATTAACATTATGTAAATTTAAATTTCAAAATATAAAATCAAATATTAGTTCGAAAAATGATGTATTTTGATACTTCAATTTAGCTTAATTTAAAATACTAAGGTAGCGTTTGGTATAGCTTCTTGAATTATCATGTGGTGTGATTCTTCTGGATTCCTATAGAGTGAAAGTTCGAAAGTAAGCCAAGAGATGAAGATAGGTTTCAGAACACGTTTCTTAACCCTACTCCTCTTCCAAAAGCATATTTGGGACTAAAAATAAAATTTGTAATCTTATTAATTCATGCTTTCGTGTAGGAATGAGATGTTAAAAGTTGGCAAAAGAAGAATAGTGGAGGTGTTACGTGGCATGTGTTGAGGTGTGGCTTATGCCCTCTTCTGGCTTCTTGCTTTTACCGGTAGTGCTTCTATTTGTCAATAGTGTGTTGAACTTCCCATTTTGTCCCTCAATTATCCTTTCTTAATCCTTATCTTCCTTTTTTTTATTAGAGTCGTGATAATATGACTTGTCTGGTGGTATACTCAATCGACTCCCTAACATGAGAAGTTCGGAACTGTAGATTTGTACATCACAAGATACATAATTGAACTTCTCCATAAAAAAGTGTATCTCGAAGGAGTTGTGTATCTCAAGGCATACAAATCTAAGGTTCCCACATTAGGGAGTCGAATGAGTATCCACTTGACAAGTCATATTATTAGGATTCTTTTTATTATTTATTTTTAATAGAAAGTCCACGTTATCGTCATCATCCTTGACGACTAACCTCACCTCTCTATCAGTGGCAACAACTTTGTTACGTGTGGGTATTTGTGTATGTGCATGTGCATGTATGACAAAAGCACCAATGTCAGTCTACAACCTCATTGATCACATTCTTTAAGGGTACTGATGTCATTGCACAATCTAATATAAAAAATAACTTTTTCTTCTGCCCTGTCAAACCTTTTTGAGTCACGATAATCTGACGCTCTTTTTTCAGACGCCCTTTCCTAACACAAAATCATAGATCCTTTGCATTGGGATACACAAAAAAAGGATTTATGATTCTATAACTGAAAAAAGAGTGTCTAATTATCATTAGTCAACCTTTTTATATACCCAATATAAAGCACTTTATGGGCATGGTTACCAAATAATCATTGGATTAACTTCAATCACAACTACTCATAAAACTACAACGTTTTTGTCTTATATGGGTAAAAAAGTTTGGAATGGGCTGATTTTTCGTGAGGATGATCTCTATGATAAGAGGATCACCCTTGCAAAAAATCAGCTCATTCTAAAACTTCTAACCCCATCAAATGTGATTACAAAAAATGGACGGTTCAAAATTCTTCAACTTGCTAACATAAGGCTAGAAGTTTCAGAATGGGCTGATTTTTGGCAATGATGATCTCCTCAACATAGAGATCATCCTCACAAAAAATCAGCCCATTCCGAATCTTTTTGCTTATATAAAACAAAACACGTTGTAGCTTTATGAGTAACTTTATATGTATACAGATCCTGATCCTATATAAATATATATGGGTCGGGTTTCGTAGACATAAAATTACTCATAAAGTTACAACGTTTTTGTCTTATATGATTAAAAAGGTTAAGAATGAGTTGATTTTTTGTGAGGATGATCTCTGTGGTGAGGGGATCATCATTGCAAAAAATCATTTCATTTCAAAACTTCTAACCCTATCAAAAGTGATTTACAAAAATTAGACGGTCTAAAATATTTTAACTTATAAACATGGGATTAGAAATTTCATAATAGGCTGATTTTTGGCAAGGATGATCTCCTCACCATAGAGATCATCCTCATAAAAAATCAGTCCATTCTAAACATTTTTGCCCATATAAGATAAACACATTGTAACTTTACAAATAACTTTATGTGTATATGATCTTAATTATATATATATTAAGGTTCATCCAAACGGTTGAAAAAGGACAACTCGAGAACTCCCAAATTTAAAACTAAAATCCAACGATGCAAGATACTTTTGTAAAAGAAAAATTAAACATCTTAAAATTTTATCTTCTTCATCATTGTTGTGTGTGAATCAGGTTTTCGGATTCAACAATGTGAGACCGTGATCCTTATTATGATTTGAAATCTTACTAGGTTATTCAGAAGTGAATCCATATAAACCCTTTAAAAGCAAAGCATCATACGAGCTTAGTACGTCATTTTTGCCCATACCGTTAGATAAAGAGTCGTGCTGGGATGATACAAATGGAGATACAAAGGTGACAGAAAAATGATGCGGTGGCGAGCCAATAACTGTAGATTATTTTTCGCGACATACGTGTAAATATCATCTACGGTTATGTGTGCGCCACCACATTATTTGTTCATTTTGTGTGTCGGTTTGCGTCATTCCAGTATTTTCCTTAAAAGAATGTCCAATCAACAAACGTCTCCTTCGTCGTCTCCTTCGTCCACTGAGGAATTAAAGCGTGTTGTTTAATTCGAACTTATATATGTCTCACTTCCCAACTGTACCATAACCCTTCTTTATTACACACACCCACTCACTCTCTCTCTCTCCACAGTCTATTTATACACACATAGTTGCACGTACTTTCAAACCAAACCCATCTCCCGAAACTTAAATTTATCTCTACACAGTACACACCATGAAGCCTTTCACACGTATCCAACTCCTTCAAGCCTCCGTTGCAGCCCTCTTAACCTTCACCCTTATCCTTCACACCCTCTTATCCGGCACTCCCTTCTTTCACATCCTCTTCAACTTCCTCTCTCATAACCTCCCCCTCTCGCTAACCTGCGCCTGGTGCGCACTTATCTCACTCTACCTCTATTTCTCAACCCGCTCACACCCAGTCTACCTTCTTGACTATTCATGCTTCAAGCCTGACGTTGACCGTAAATGTAGTTACGAAGTGAGCGAATACTTTGTCCGACGAAGTCAACGCTTCACGATCACAAGTGGAGAGTTCATGCGTGGAATCTTCTTAAAATCTGGCTTAGGTGACGAAACCTACGTACCACCCTTCATCTTTCAATATGATTACGAAGCCAATCTAAAATACGCCGTGCAAGAAGCCGAAGAAGGAATGTTTTCAGCCGTCGATTCACTACTATCAAAAACCCAAGTGGACCCACAGCAGATAGACGTCCTGATCGTGACATGTGGCATGTTTACACCCGTTCCTTCACTCTCATCACTCATAGTCAACCGTTACAAACTAAAACCAAACATCAAAACATTTAATCTAAGTGGTATGGGATGCAGTTCTGGCGTTATGTCCATTGATTTAGCTGCTAATGTACTACGCGGGTGTACTAAAACTCGGTACGCGCTGGTTGTTGTAACGGAGAGCATCAGCTTGAATTGGTATTTCGGTAATAACCGTTCCATGCTTGTTACTAACTGTATCTTTCGTGTCGGTTGTGCCGCTACATTGATCACTAACGATCCGAGTCAACGCGGATGTGCCAAGATGGAACTCGTTAAATCTCTCAGGACTCACCACGGAGCAGACGATTCGGCGTACCGAGCTGCTTTTCAAGAAGAAGACGAGTTTGGTAATGTTGGGGTTGCACTCACTAAGGATTTGATACGAGTCGCGAGTTTCTACTTGAGAGAACACATCACCTTGCTTGCTCCCCAAGTTCTCCCACTGAGTCAACTCGTTGTTTACGGGTACTCGATCCTAGTATCTTTGTTATCTCGAGGTGATACAAAACCAATTGTGCCTGACTTAGGTACCGCGTTTGATCACATGTGTATACACACGGGTGGAAAAGCTGTGATTGAACAGGTGGGAAGGGTTTTACGACTCGGTGATGAGGTAACTGAGCCGGCTCGGATGAGTTTGCATCGGTTTGGTAACACGTCAAGTAGTCATGTGTTCTACGAGTTAAGTTATTTTGAAGCTAAAGGGAGAATAAAGAAAGGTGATAAGGTGTGGATGCTGGCGTTTGGAACTGGGTTCAAGGTATGTAGTCTTGTGTTTAAGTCTCTTCGAGATTCGCGTAAGGAACCTGATAATCCTTGGAACGATTGCATCCATAGATACCCATTAAAAGCTTGGTGAGTTACTAAAAAGGGTTGGGTGAGTTAGAGGGAGAGAGAATTTTTATAATGTATAGAGAAATTTTCTCTCTCTACACATAAAATGTAACTTATTTGAAAAACATTATAATCTTATAAAAATAAGGTATCCGGGGCTCTTACAACACACGCCATACCAGTCCTCGGGTCTGATATAAATCCTGGAAGGTAGCCCTTAAGTGGGATTCGAACTCATCAAGACCTCCGCATCAAGAGGCGTGGTCTTGGCCATCTCACCAACAATTGGTGTTTATTTTTCTTATTTTCTTTATTTTATTCTTCTATATGTTTTTATAGAACTGTACTTTGATTTTTATTAATGTTAGTAGATATAAGTTGAAAGTTGTGTTGAAGGCAAGTGGGATTTTTACCCCCTGTTTTTATGTAATTTTACTTTGATTTTTATTATTGATATTAATAGATATAATTTGAAGTTTATTTTGAAGGCAAAGTAGGAGGAATGCTTGCATGAGCTGTTGTCCATGTAAAGTGGGGAAAAAAAAAAAAAGGCTAAAGCGCTTGATGCCTTTAATATTCGGGACAATGGCTTCATGAACCAAAAGTTTGAAATTATGTAACAAAAAGTTATCTCTGCAGAAGAAGAAGGGACTCTTTAATGCTAACTTTCTTGAATATTAGTCAAATAAGGATTTTTTTTTTTTTTAAGTTAAAATATGAGAATTACTCTTTTTCAATTATGTCTTAAAAAACATTTTTATTAGAGAACTTTTACCCCTTCATATTTTGGTGAATATTTGAGGTACTGGTGAGTTTTAAAACTCAACTTCAATGTTTATGATCGAATCAGATCGATTCATAAACTCACAAATTGACTCAAATGAGTCAAATAAAATTATATTAATTTTATGAATATTTTAAAAATAATTTTTAATAAATAAAATATTAATTTTTCATAGAAATATTAATGATCAAATAATTTGATGAAAATTTTGACCTAACTCAGTGTTTTTTTTATCTTACTCGACCAACTTAACTTAAGAAGTTAGTTCCACCAACTTAACTTAAGAAGTTTGGGCCAAGCCATCTTCAAATCCAATTGATTCAACTAAAAATAAATAAATTTTTGTATATTGCAATCAGTTTGATTGGATTTCCTAGTGACTTGACCTCAATCTCAATACAATCAACTTGCTCAAGTTAATAAAAAATGCATAGAATTAGGTCACAAACTTGGTTAAGTAATTAGGTTATATATGACCATTATGAAGGATAAAAATAAATATTTTATTATTTTAAAATATTCATATAATTAATTAATTTTATTTGATTCAATATTTTTGGAGTTGATTCGATAGACATTCAAGCCACATTTCCTCAAACCTCGTTAAAATGTTATTTCCAATACTTTAATTTAAAAAATACTTGTTGGACTAACATTTAACAAAGTTGATACTAAAAAGTCCATCTTTTTTAAGAATAGATTTTTTTACACCTCAGAGAATAAGCTCGTAACATAATCACCTAACTTCGGTGGAAGCAGGATATCCTTCGGTTGAACTTTGCATATGCTTACTGTCTGACCTGCTTTCTTACCTCACCTTATCGCTTGGACTACTGCTCATTCCCTAACTACCTGACCGGGGCTACAGCTGCCTTTATCTATTACAAGCTGGGCTGAGACGGCTACCGCTTGCTATTGCTACTCTTAAGAGCTAGGAGCCCCACATCTAATAAGGTACGATCACCGCAGCTTTCATGCTTTTCACTGACTGGCGTGGCTATTACAACTACTGCTAGCTGGTCCATTCAAAGACCGGGATTCCTGACCTTACCATGCCCATGGGGAAGAGGACCGAACGGAACCTTAGTGGCTGGGAAACAGAGATCCCGCGGAGAATCCAAATGGGATTAGATTCAGATTCAGAAAAAGCAAAAAATGGGGGCAAAGTAAACCTAACCGCTTACCTTTTCGTAAGCCGCGCACTTCAGGCCAGGCCTTACTATAACCAACCTCACAGATCCCACTCAATCTTTTACACCGATGTATCGTACTCTCTCGACCAGGTCATCATAAGAAAATATTGTTAAATCTTTCCGAAGTGAGAGAAGGAGGGAAGGCGTGCTAGCGCGCTACAAAACAACTTTGAGACTTGAGCCAAGGCCATATAATTTTAAAATTATGGTCTTTATAGTCATTCTCCGTTAATATTTTAACCAATGGTGGGTACCAAATTAAATTGTGTGGTGTAGATGTTAAAATGATGGTCATTTTGTATATGGGTTTTTTTAACCAAATATACTCTCAAATTCTTATTTCCAAAGTGTATTTAATGATGCTTAACATGTGACATGTTAACAAAACCATTTTATATATGAGTTTTGTTAGGGAACACATTAAATTGCAATAAATACACTTTGAAAATTAGAACATAAGAGTATTTTGGAAAAAAATAATTTTTAAGGGCATTTTCGATACAGACTCCGATTTTCAAAGTGTATTTATTGCACTTTAACTTGTGCCTTAGGGCACAGGATAACAAGACCCTTTATATATTATTAAAGGTGTGTTTGATTGCATGGAAAGTCATTTTCCATGGAATTTGAAATCCATGGAAAAATTGAAGTAAAAAATAGGTAGGGTGGAAACATTAAATTTCATTGTTTGACTGCATTTAAAAAATATTAAGAAAAAAACAGAGGAAAGAAAGAGAGCAGGGTTAGGATAGAGGGAGGATGAGGGTGGTCGTAGATAGCATTGACGACGACTATGACAATGATGATGGTGGCGATTGTAATTGTGTGGTGATGGTGGGAAAGAAGAGGGGAGGACGTGCTAGTGGTGGCAAAGAGAGAGTAGGGTTATGATAGAGGAAGGATGAGGGTGGCCATATATATACATAGAGAGAGAGAGAGAAGGTAATCGACAATGATGATGGCGATGGTGACGATGACGACGGTGAGATTGAGTGTGATGGTGGTGGAAGAAAAATGAAGAAGATATTTTGAAGATGAAAAATTTAGATGTATTTCCCACCTATATGGGTGGAAAAGTGAAATACGTGATTTGGTGGATTTTTTAATTGGAGTGGAAAATGAATTTTCATGGACATGTACAATCAAACACATGAAAAATGTCATTTTCCATAGAAATTTCCATGTGCAATCAAACATATCCTAAGTTTCAATTTTGGATAAGTCAATGCTAAAATTAATTTTCCCAACTACAACCTCACTAATCAGTGTTTAAGACATCCAATTGTATGGCATCAATCTAGAGTTGGATTTGCCACTAGTATATCTAAAAGGTGATGTGAAGTCCACTAGTAGGAAAATGGAGTGGAAAGTGATTGGGATGAGTGAATGTAGGCAAGAATTCCAATAAAAAAATATTTGTCAATAAAAATCTTTGAAAAAAATAAAATTATAAAGTCTTATCCCAAAGATGGCCCAAGTATCTAGCTAATAGAAATTTTAAAAAACATTTAAAAATTCTAACAATGTTGGTGGTAGTTAGATATCAATTATAAATTAATTTTAGGACTATCCTTGGATTGGGTTAGGATAATATCATGTTAGAGACATTATTGATCTAATAACAATTGGACAAAATATTTATTAGATCTCAAATGTCTTATTCATTGTCATCGTCAAAGTCTTATCCTAAAGTTTTGGGTTGACTAAAGGGATCCAATTTCCTAATATAGTTTATAGCAAATGTGAATTCCAAACCTATATATATATATATATATATATATATATATATATATGGGAACGGTTCGGCAGCCCTAAAGTTTGTCAAGTTTTGTGCCAAACATTTTTTTATAAATCACTTTTGATGGGGTTAGAAGTTTTGAAATAGGCTGATTTTTTGTGAGGATGATCTCTACGGTGAAGAGATCATCCTCACATAAAATCAGCTCATTTTGAAACTTCTAACCCTAGTTTACAAGTTGAAGAATCATGGACCGTCTAATTTTTGTAAATCACTTTTGATAGGATTAGAAATTTTGGAATATACTAATTTTTTGTGAGGATGATCTCCTCATCATAGAGATCATCCTCACAAAAAATCAGCTCATTCCAAAGCTTCTAACCCATATTTTGAAAAATGTTTAACACCAAACTTGACAAACTTTAGGACGGCTGAACCGTCCCCCATATATATTAATTAGATCATTTGACAAACTTACTTAGTGTTGATATATATATATATATATATATATATATATATTTTAATTAGATCATTTGACAAACTTACTTAAGGTTGTCAGAAAATATATACAATGAGGATTTGAGCAAATTATTCTCGAATTGGTTTCAAGGCAGATCCAACCTTATCTAATTGGTCCCATGTGGACCGAAAATCCAATCCAAACTCGATCAATTGACACCCTGATCCTATTTATGTATAAGGACATTGGAGTTAGAAGATCCAACAACACAAGTATGAGTCATGCTGGAGTAACCTCAAGATTGCACCTCATATCGCACTTTCTTATAGAAAGTGGGTAGGAACCATAGAAACATTTTCATTCATATCTCGACCAAAAACATTTATGATTCCTTACACTTCCACGTGAAAGTGCGATATGAGGTACTTCAACATTATTCTAAAAGTATTTTATGAATTATTAACGGTATTGGGTATCTTTATCGGCATTTAAAGAATATAAATATGAGAGATTTCTCTAGCACATCTATTTATTGCAATTTTATTATAAAAACTCTCTTACTTTATGAAATTCATTGGTTGAACAAACTTTATTACTACATTGACTAACTTAATAAGAATCCAAATCCTATTAAGGCGCATTGGTCTCACATGGATTATCAAATAAAAAAGTCCAACAATACAAACTTGTAGTTGTCATGGAAAAACTCATATTCAAAATACAAAATTCAAATAAACAATCTTTTTGGGTTTGATCATAAGTGTTAAAAATTGATACCTGTCCAACTCCAAAATCTAAAAATAATATTCAATGGTGAAAATTAATTTTTGTTTTCTAATGCTAAAAATTCTCTTTTATAACCTTGTCACATCAGAATATGTGTTTGGATGCCACAAATTGATTCGGCTAGAATCTCCTCCAAGGTATGATAACTGATAAGAAACAAATTATCTACATATATTTGAATTTTATTATGTGGATCTTCACTTTAAGTTTGCACCGTAACAAACTTTTGATTAAACGAGGGTTTATGGGTAACATACTTTATAAAGTAAGGTTCCCTTGGAGTTGTCAAAATTCCGGGGGAGTTTTTTTTGTAATAAAAATGCAACAGTTAGGTGTACGAGTAAATCTCCCTATAAATATTTGACTGAACGATCAGGATGTTTGACCTATTAGTGGTATCTCTATGGATGGGCATGTAGTATTTTTTGATTTGTCTTAGAAAGGTACAATATCTTTTCAAGTTAAGTCTACCTTACCGTCCTTATCTATTTGGAGAGATTTACCGGAAGGACCTAACTGTTGCAATTTTATTAATAAAACCCGCTTACTTTATGGCATTTGTTACTGAATTAACCTTACTTTATGAATTAGGCTAGCATGACCAACTTAGTAAGATTTTAAATCTTAATAAAAGTCTTCGAGTCCACATGGATGATCAAATTGGCAATCCAACATGACATTCTTCTATATTTTATGGAAAAATTCATATTCAAAAGAAAAAAATTATATATTTTTTGAACTTGATCCAGGGTATTGAAAATGGATGATTACTGAATTACCAAATTTAAAACTAGAATTTAACACTGAAAATTAATCTATTTTCTCGAAAATATATTCTTCAAAAGTTCTTAGAAGTTTTACCTTTATAACTTTGTGACATGCCACAAATTGATGTGGTTTGGATCTACCACAAGGTATGTTAAGTAACAATCAACCATATTGATTAACAAACTTGATCAAGTAAGTTTTGGTGAGTAATAAATTCTCTTGGAGTTGTGAGAATTCGCCAAGGGAATTTTTGTGATTAAAATGCAACAATAAGGTATGCCGGGTAAATCTCTCTTTCTGACCTTGTTTCTCCAGATTTCAAATTCGAGGATCGTAAGATGCGTGCTAATTGTAGTAGGCTAATTCTTTGGTGATCAACATAAGAATTGAGGTGACGTTAGCAAAAGATGGTGTGGCAATAGAATCACTCTAAATTTATTAAATATCTTATCCTAAATATAAAAAGAACATTAAATATGACCAAACTTAGCTAAGATTTTGGCTCGCCCCAATGAATTACAAGTCAATTTGATAGAGTAAGGTTGTCAATGGGCAAGTTTGGGGCAGACTTGGATGAACTCTAAATGTTGAGTGTATATTTTCCTCCACTCGATTGAGTCGTGATCCAATTAAGTCCCGTGACCCTCTTATATTCATATTTCTCCCCTTCTCCAATAAATCGATCTTTTGAGGTAAATGGTTATCAACATGGTATTAAAGTGCTAGGTTCGTATTGGTCATGGGTTCGAATCTTTCTACCCTTATGAGTGAGGGCGAGCATTGAATATATATTTTTCTCTACTCTCGAGTATGTCATACCCCAGTTAAGTCCTGTGACCCTCTTCTATTCATATTTCTCCTCTTCTCTAACAAATTGGTCTTTTGGGATTAAATGGTTGTCAACTAAAAGTTTAAATTAAGCTTAGGCTGAGTAAGACCACACCCGATCCTATTAGGCTTAGTTGGGTTTGACTTGATTTGGATTTTATAAAAATATTAAATTTCCCAATCCTAATAGATTAGTTTGGTTGAAGTTGGTCTGAATTTTATAAAAATATTGAATCTTTATACTTTTCAAAGTAAAATCATTTAATGTTACTTTTCATTAAAATAAGCATCTAATATCTAGTATAGTCAAATAACAATTAGGGAATAAACTTATTATTTTATGATATATAAAGAGAGTATAGTAACAGGTTGGATTAGGCATTGTTATGCTCAATGGGCTAAAAAATTTCTCTCAGAAACTTTATTTTTTTAATTATTGTCTTTCAATTAGCCAACTCTCATTCTTTCGTATGTGCGACATGGGATTATTTTCAAACACACAAAACCACGAATATCTGGTAGGAGTGTCAATGGGCAGGCATGACTGAGCCCCGGCCAGATCGTTTTAGTTTAGCACTAGTGGGACTTGATTTGACAGACCCAACCCGAGTTACATTTTATTTTGTGTTTTTGGGGAAAACAAAGCTTAAATACGACACAACTCACCAAGTTTCTACTTCACCTCGATGAGACTTTTGAATCAATTTGATCAAGTTTTCTATTCTTTTCCAACTAGGGGTGTCAATGGGTCGGTTCGGGTTTAGTTCTTATGATATTTGGAAGCATAACCTTATATTTTATCGGTTCTGGTCCCTGTTGATTCCAGTTCCAATTTTAAAATAAGTGGAATTGGAACCGGAACCATTAAAAATCATAGGTACCTGTCGGTTCCGATTCTCAAGAATCGAATGAGAAAAATTATTTCAAAATCATTATAATAAAAAATTCCTTCTAAAAAATAACATATTATTTGTAAAGTATCAACTTAATAAAAATTTGTTCCACTGTAATGATGATTTAATGACTTTTATCTTCAAATATTAAAATGTATTTCCTTTACAAGTAATAAATTTTAAAAGAAATGCCTCATCTTAAGCTCAAATATTTAGTTTATATGAAATTTGAAGATTTTTATATCATATATGCTAATTTTAAAATATAAGATTACCTTGAATTATGTATAATATAAAAATAAATGACAAAATAAATCGGTTCTGGGTACCCGTGGGTACCCATTGGATAGAACCTAATGGTTCTGGTTCCTATCGGTTCGGTTCCATATTAGACCTAACTCTAATCGGTTCCAATATAAAGGGAATTGGAACCGGGATTTTCGGTTTCAGTTCCGGGTAAATGGGTACCCATTGACACACCTACTTCCAACTATCCAACTCCAGGTCTTTTGCACGTGTGAAATGGTTACATACAAAAACTGATCCAGGAATTTTAGGTAGGACTATCAATGGGCAGGCTTTGTTAAGCCCAAGCCAACCAATTAGTCCAAGCTCGGTCCTAAAAATGATTCAGGCCAATCTCGATCCGGTCCAACAACTAAATGGGCTTACTACAGTAATGCAAACCTGATTCATGATGGGTTGGGTCAAACCCCAGCCCGTCAAAACCTTCGAGCCACTGCAGTATTTCAGATAATCCAATATGTTTTGAAACTGATGGCCCTTGACTTTGGTCTTTTTTTAAAGACTATATTTTTTAACCTAAATGCCCTCATCTCCAACCTCCAGCCAAAAGCCCTTTGGATTTCTCTTCCCAAATTCAGCCATCGTCAAACTCTTTAATCACTATATACCGGATTAGTCTACTGAAATTGGAATTTTGAAATAAATTATTTTTTATATATTCAACTTCATTTAATCCATTGTTTTCAACCCTGCCTTAACCCCTTTGTAGAAAATGCTTGATCTCTTTTCTCAAAATTCTATCATATATATATTTTTTTCTTAAAAAAAAAAAGAAAGAAGCACTATTGTGTCCTAAGGCTTGAAGGTTAAAGTAGATGAATCTAAAGATTACAGATAGGGTAAAATTTTGTATTTCTCCCAAAAAAAACCTATCTTTCTCTTTAAGCTTTAAGGTTTAAGGGAGATAAAATCACGAGGTTGATGAAAAGGGTAAATTTTTGGACGATGACTGCAAAAACCTAGTTTTTGAAACTATGTACTCACTTTACCAAATAGTGTCTAAAAAGATTTTTGAAGTAAAAATGCCGTAGTTACCCTTTCAACGATTTTAGAGGTTTAAAGAAACATGTTTATTTGAGGTACTCCTATGTTTTAAAATTAATGATATTCCCCTTGACTATAGTAATCTCTATAGATTAATGAAAATAACATCTAAAAAAAATCATTGTTTTATCTTCCCAAAACAAGTAATCTTTTAACTCACATAGATGATGATGATGTCACCATCATCATGAAACATATTTGATCCATGTATATTAAATTTATTAAAATATATAAATAATTAAAACATAATTTTAAAACTCGACTTGAATGTTCATCGAATTTATTCATCTAAAAAATAAGCAATTCGACTCAAATGAGTTAAATAAAATTATATTGAATTTATGAATAAATTTTAATAAATAAAAATAATTATTTTTTATTTTTTTATTTTTTTACAGAAATATTAATAACCAAATAAAGTGGTCAAGTATTTTATTTGGCTCGTTATATTTCTATATCGAAACACTTTGTAAAGTTGTTAAAAGGATATTTCAGGTATTTTTTATAAAAAAAATCTTCAAAAGATCTTTAATAGATTATTATTTTATTAAGTAAGACTTAAATGATTCATATTATTTATTAGGGGACTATTTGATACATATTCAAAATAGAGAGCCCTTCAAGGTCATTGTCCCTAAAAAAAAATTTTACCCAAGAGATTGAATGATATTTTAAAAAGAAAAACGATGTCTTGGGGGCTTAAGGTTGAACATGAGGTCATTTAGGTCATTTTACAATAATCTATTAAAGAAGACGGAGGTCAAAAGGTGCATGGCCTCTACTTGAAAACATAAGTGGATATCCCAAAACATGGAGGTTCCATAGTCCAGAAGTAATCACCCTTTCTAATTAAGGAACTATTCTCGAGAGTCAAAAATCAAAGATAGCTTCTATCATCAACACACCAATTTTTAAACTTAACAAGCTAAACTGCATGTAGAAACTTGGTGTGCCAATAGAATCTCTCAAATCAAAACCCCTAATTTGGAGTAAAAATCTAGCCCATTTTCTGCCCCTGCCGGTTTGCTGAGCTGACGCACACTGTTTCCCTGGCGCATGTTAGACAAGACCCAAGCCAACAAATCCCAAATCCTGGATAAAATAACCGGGAAACCTACTGGTTACAGAGAACTCAAGCCAAGCAGAGCTCATGAGGTGCGCAGGATAAGATGCCAAGCCTTCATTACCTCTGTAACTGTAAGTCTCTCTGCTTATCAAACACCTCTCTACCATTTATTATCGCTTTTCCTCACAAAAGCACTAAAACCAGAACAATTTCAAGCTCTCACAAATGCCTTGTTTCAAAAAACCCAAACTTTTCCTCTGTTTCCACTACAGGGGAACTTAGAACCCTAGTTTTCTTACAGAATTCTCCAATTTGGAGAAGTACCCATGTTTCCTTTTGCTCTTCGAATGATGGGTTTGAACAGTTTTCGAGTACCCATCTTTCGGAAAAGCTCGAAAATGATAGATATCAAGAAATGGAAGGGCTTGAATTGCTCGAAAAGCCGTCACCAATGCCTATAAACAATGGTTCTACTACCGAATTAGTTTCTGAACCTCAAAAACCTGAGAAAGATGAGGCATTGGCACCTTTTTTGAAGTTTTTTAAAGATAAGGATTCGTTCGAACAAGTGAAAGAAGAGAATGGTTCAGAGGTCATTGGGGTGGAGGTTAAGGAGGAAGAAAAGGAATCAAAGAAGGTTGGGGTCGAGTATTATGAGCCCAAACCAGGTGACTTTGTTGTAGGTGTTGTTGTTTCGGGTAATGAGAACAAGCTTGATGTGAATGTTGGTGCCGAATTTCTTGGTTCAATGCTGACCAAGGAAGTGCTTCCTCTTTATGACCAAGAGTTTCCTTACTTGTTATGTGATTTGGGAAAGGATGCCGAGGAATTTATGGTTCGAGGGAAGATGGGAATTGTTCGGGATGAGGATGCGGTGAGTGGGAAACCAGTGCCAGGAAGACCTGTTGTTGAGACGGGGACAGTGCTTTTTGCTGAGGTTCTTGGACGAACTCTTAGTGGAAGGCCTTTGTTGTCCACGAGGCGGCTCTTTAGACGAGTTGCGTGGCATCGAGTGAGGCAGGTTCTATTCTTGCTTTTATGTCAATTGGTATCTTGTTCGATTCTTTTGCGTTTTTCATATATTATCATTCAGAGGTTCTCCACCCAGAAAATTAACCAAAAAATTATAATATCTCATGTGAATTAGGATTCGTTACACCCAAATCAGATCCTTTTGGGATTATCTTAAGTTCTTAACTTCGTAGTTGGTACCGAAGCATTGAGAACAGATATTATAGCTCCCTTTAGACGTGTCTGTTTAACTTGTTTAGAATTTCTTATTAAAACTTTTTAAAAAAATTGCAGATAAAACAGCTTAATGAGCCTATTGAGGTTAAAATTACAGAGTGGAATACAGGCGGTCTTCTAACAAGAATTGAGGTGTGCCTTCATTTGATGCTCTCTCAAATTCAGAATATCTTCTTGCAATTGGATATATTATTGACAATCTTACTTTGCAGGGTTTGCGAGCATTCATTCCTAAAGCCGAATTGATGAATAAAGTCAACAATTTCACAGATTTGAAAGAAAATGTAAGTCGAAATCCATGGTTGGATCATTAAATCCACAGTTCTCTGAATTATGTTAGTCGTAGTCTTATCATGCAATTAGGTATTATTTGTAGAGGTAGATATGTGGTGGTGCCTTCACCTCATGCCATGCATGTGACTGGCTAATTCGTCAATTGGGTCTGATCAATTAATGGCCTCTTCATGGATATGCAAAATTCTTAAATCCGATACTTGCAGGAGATATCGTCCAAGTGTTGGTCTATTGATAAAAGTGATGCATTAAAAGAGGTGTGGTTGAGGCACTAAAAACCACTGTGGTTATTACACTAGTAGGCATGGGCATCTTCTTTGGGGTTAAAGAGGAAAGATAGTAAAGTTAGAGGGATATTATTGAAAAAGGAAGAGAGAAGAGACGATAAAGTTGAAGGGGAGAGAAGAGGAAATGCAATAAATTAGAGTTGCATGGGCCCCACTCTTTTGTCTCAATTTTATACCGACAAAATTGCAGAAAGAGTGGGGTCCACCGTTGTGTTTATCATATAGATTATTGAAAAAGATGAAGGTTGACTAGGAGGAGAGGATAGACAATAAAATTGAAGGAGGTGAAGAGAAAAGGCAATAGTGGGGTAGTATGGATCCCACTCTATTGTAGTTGGAGTGGGACATTTATACCCCACAAACGTATAGTTAGAGCGGGACCCACCGTTGTGTTTTATTATATATATTTATCTCCATCTTTGCTCAACTTCAAAGTTTTTTTTTTTTATTGATTTCATTATCTGTTGTGTAGGTTGGACGCCGGATCTTTGTGCGGATAAATAGAATAGATGAAACTACTAATGACTTAATACTTAGCGAGAGAGAAGCTTGGGTCAGTTTACAATTTCATCTTCATCCTGGTTGTTTGCTTCAATTATGTGTATATTTTCTAGAAGAGAATAATTTCCAATGTCATGCATGGAACTTCAGTATCATGGTTGATCTTATATTGGTCAGCATTCTCCTAGTGCATGAACGTTCACCATGAAAAGTTCAACCATGCCTTCAATCAACAGTGCGGGGGTTCATGCCCTTTCTTGTATCTTTAATTCCATGTTTTTTCTATAAATAGCAAGTTAACATCTGTGTATAATACAGGAGATGATGTACCTTCAAGAAGGAACACTTCTTGAAGGAACCGTTCGGAAAATTTTCCCATATGGAGCACAAGTGAGGATAGGTGACACTAATAGAAGGTAAGATTATAGCTTACATTTGATATTTGAAGACCTATCCAGGGCTTTTAATTTCTTAGTTTGACTTATTCCATGTCAATAATTGTCTACTTTGTTTTATGTTAAAAGATGCCCAAAAAGGTAAGATTATAGCTCATATTTTTGGTATTTGAAAGCATATCTAGTGCTCCTAATTGTTTCGTGTGGCTCCTTTGATTCCAATATTTTCGACTTTGTTTCATATTAAAAGTTGCCCAATGTGGAAAAGATAGCATAATAACAAGATAAATAAATTATCATTATGGGGACAAAGAAAAAACTGATGAACAATCAATTGAAATTTTTAAAAAAAATTAGCAAATGAAGGGAATGGTAATAAGAGGTTCTTGGAAGGAGAAAACGAAGGCACCAACCAAGAAAATAGTTGAAAGGAATGCTTTTTTATTTGTCACCCTAGTGGGCCTCCCTATGCCTATGTCCATCATAGTAATTATTTTATTGTATTTTTCCTAGATAAGTATGGAAAAGATCCTTGATTTTGACTTGGGTCCTTCATTTGGGTTTGAGAATGAGGACAAAAAGATAAATAGAAGAGAAGGAACTGTTGAAAAATAAACCCGGCAAATGTTTTTTATGTAAGACTGAAGGGATAAAAAGTGAGAAAAGACAAAAAAAGAACCATATTGAAATTCATTGATGTCCTAGTCTTCATGTTAGCCTTCTTTTCTTTCTTTCCTTCTTTTCTGTTTTTTTTTTTTTTTTTTTGTGGTGGGGGTGTAAAAATGTTAGGAATTAGTCATTATTGTTTTCTTTTATAACTCCATTAATGAAATCAATCAGTTGAATTTCTAATGAAGTTGCTAAGTTCTTGAATGCTGTGTTGCCAAGAACTTTTTGTGTCTTTGAGCGCCAAATAATGTTGTGTGATTACCTGTAAATGAATTTATCATTGAATATCTAATTTTCTTCTACCACATTATGAAGACTTCTTTCTTCCATGCTCAAAATATTATCTATGCTTTGCAGTGGGTTGCTACATATCTCAAACATTACTCGTGCTCGAATTTCATCAGTTAGCGACTTGTTAACAGTGGATGAGAAAGTAAAAGTTCTGGTGGTGAAGTCAATGTTTCCTGATAAAATCTCACTTAGGTAAGGATGGCATTGCTGACTTTCCACACTTCAGCCTCTATGGTTTAATGCTATGTTACCCAATTCGTTGCTACTAAGCCGAACCACGAACCGGTACAAAGCGAACCAGTTCTCGTTACTGTTCATGTTGGGTTCGAAAAATCAAGCAAAGCACGAATCCACCAAATTTTGGTTGGGTTCGGTGAACCAAAACTTTAGGTTTGGCGAACCCAACCATTTGGTTTGGCGAATCAAATAATTTTTTAATTGGTTCGATGAACCAAACCAACATATTTAAAATTTGAATTATTTTATTTCTATTTAACGTAGAAAATTTTTAACATTATAATTGTACTTATAGCTTGTATATATATATATATATGCACAAGCAAACCAGTATAGGATACCAGAGCGAACCAAGAAACGAATTATCTCTACCTACCCTTACGAACCAGCTTCATTCTAGAGTGGTGAACCATGAACCTGAATTTGAACCGAGCGAACCGACAAACCAGGTAACATAGGTTTAGTGAACTATTAATGCTTGTAGAAACACTTGGGAAGGCTAATTATATTCAGCCACAAATTTACTGGAAAATAACAATTAATCAAGTTGTAAATCTTCATCTTAAGAGTTTCACTTGCAAGAAGCAAGGACAGGTGCTGAAATTTGGAACTAATACTTCTTGAGAGTTGCTTGGAAAGGAAGTGCCTAAGAAGCTTTATTTAGAGTTATACCAACCATTTAGAAAGAGAGCTTATGTTGGCACCCCAACTTTTACTTTTTACACCCCAATTTCTTAAATTACTTACCAGTCCCTAATTAAAGATTAAGACATGCCATTTGAACATTACAAAAGTTTGGTTCAAGTTATTGCCTTAACATTACAAAGAATTATAGCACGTTCAAACAACTTCGGCAGTTGTTTACAATTAGAATTCTCTCTCAAGTTGTGCCTGAGTTACATTTACTTGTGTTGTTTCTTCTCCAGCAGTGCAAGGATGGGTCACTTTATCTTTTTCATTTTCTTTTATGTTCTCTCAACTATGTTAAAGAATTTGACATAAAAGATTTTGTGGCATGCAGTATTGCAGACCTTGAAAGTGAGCCTGGCCTGTTTATATCAAATAAAGAGGCAAGTTATTCTTCCCTTTTGTTGTCTTGAAAATTTGATTTATAGGATTTCTTTGGTAAGCTAATCTTCATTTTTTTTTCATGGGCAGAAAGTATTTTCCGAGGCTGAGGAGATGGCAAAAAAGTACAAGCAAAAGTTACCAGCTTTTTCCGCAACTCGTAAGTTAGACCCTGTTTCAACTGATGTTCTTCCATTCGATGATGAAGAAAAAATGTATGCAAACTGGGAGTGGTTCAAATTCGAACGAGATACCGAACTCGACTGACCCATAAAGTAGATTCTTCATGAGAGGCTGTATTTAGCTTGGACCAAAGGGAGAACCCTCGAAGAGCACTTGTAAATTACTAAAATATCCTTGGTTCTTCATTTGTTAAAATGACGAATAATTGTGTAAGAGTATTTTTAGTCTTCCTCAGATTTCGTGGGTGACCATGAATTGCTGGTACAGATGATAAGCTATGTGAAAACTGATGGAAGCAAACAAAATTTTCGGGTAATTACGCCCTGACATGGTTTCCTCTGTTGGTCAGTTGTTCTCCTAAGCAATCTGATATTCCCATTTCTAATTTTATTTATTTATGTAATTGGCATGCGAAGAATGTTTTAACATTTATCCATAATTGTATCCTTCTCCTCAGCCCTATTTGTTCTTTGACTTGAATAATTATCAATTATTGTTTACTATCGGAAGATTAATCTTTCCATTTGTAAACATTTCAACTGATACTGAGATGAATACCAGCTCCTATGCCATTGAGGCGAGGTACACATTAGCACCAAGTGTATCACTAAATGATGTTTGAAACGAGTCTAGTAGTCAATAGGGGCACATGACATTAATTTCTATGTTTTTTTTTTTACGTCGAGTCAGGATCTGGACTCTTTCGTCAAATCCCACTCCTTAGACTCAAATCTTGCCACATAGATATCTCATTAGGAGAAAGAATCTCCTTTTAGTGCATTATTTGAGAGAGAACAAGATTTGAGAATACCAGTCTCTTGCCACTAAGGGTTCCGAATTCAGAACTTAAAAGAATACCAGCTTGGAATATTCAATAATTTAAATATCAGGAAAATTTGTTGAGTGGAAATGGGTAAACACTTTCAAGTATGAATATTTCTATTTAATTATTATAATTTATTTTAAATAAAAGAAATTATTGAAAATCCTGAATAATTAAAAATTGATTAGTTTTGTAGTAAAATTTGTATAATATTTTTCAACCAAAATCATACACGGACTTTATGCATCCCTATTTCCAATAAAAATAAAAACATTAACCTCATTTAGTAATCATGGTTTCAAAACTTGGTTGAAATCTCGTCCATGGATGAGACAAAACATTTGACTGAGATTATAACGATTGATTTACATATATTTAAATTAAAATAGTTATAATTTTTTAATAAAACAAGTAAGATTTAAAAGATGTTTAGTCATAAAATTATATCTTATTTATATAATAAATATTTAAATTCTAAAATAAATTAATTATCTAAATCAAAATCTACAAAATCCCAGTTGACTTGGCCGAGATTTTCAAAATATCATCTGAGACATCTTGTTTATCTCGCAAGAAGATGCAAATGTTGAGACAGTATATCCATTGTTGATAGTAATCGACTTTGAAGACAAACATTGGAGCTGAAGTAGAAAAACTTCTTGAATCTCATTTTAATGGAGGAACAGATTATTCCATTTCTACAAAAACCAAATACAAATGTGTCATAATTCCGAGGTTTAGTTTATAGGTGCAGTGGTCATCAGCAATGACATTTAATTTGAATAGGTTGAGAGATTGAGACAGAGAGAGAGAGAGAGAGAGAAGAATGATGTTGGATGATGTGAAGTGTTTGAATAGGTGCAATAACGTTAAGTGTTTGATAGAACTTGATGTGGGATATTTATTTGTAAGAGGAAATGTAACTTGATTTTGCAACAGGTATATACAAATGGCCATCAATGATTAGAAACTAAATGATTATCCAAGATGCGTACGATTTGCCATATCCTTGCATTTATCCAAACCCATTATTTCAGTAAAAGTTATGGGTAAAGATAGAAAGGATGGAGGAACAGAATTCATGTTTCTTGCCAATCCCACAATATTAGGATAAAGCTCTGACATGACAATGAAAAAACAAGTGCAGTGATACAAATCTTGTGAGTTACCAAGCAGAAGGAGTGTCGTGGGTGACTTCACAACATTACTTTGGAGGAGTTCAAGTCATTGGGCGATGAAGGTCAACTTGAGAATCAATCATCATAAGGGCCAAGAATTTACAAAAAGCACCAACTTAGCTAAGCTGGTAAGATGTTTGGAGTGTTGTTCCCACATCCTAGGTTCAGACCCCAAGCCCAACTTCAATTTGTTAACCACTAATCCTTCATCTATAAAAAACAAAAATAAAAAAATTACAAAGGGTATAATGGAATAATCGATCTTTGCATTCATGGAAAACCGGTTTGCAGAAGAAGGGTTCATTGAACACAACTATGATGGCCAAACTAGGAGATAAGTACATCATCATCTAACCTTATCCCAATTATTGGAAGCGGCAATACAAATTCTCTCTCTTCATTCAACTCTATCAAAAGTCACGTCTTTCATCAACCCCATGTAACTGCACATCTTTTCTACACTACTTCATCCATGTCACTGTTAGTCTTTTAAGATCTTTCAACTTTCACCAAAGTAATCCACCAATGCTGCCATCGGTCTTAACTATACATCTCAATATACTTTCATTTGTTTTATCCTACAACATTTTTTCCACAGAAAATAAGTGATGCTGCTCATGGTCATTGCTTAGTAGTGTTTCCCAACTCTGTCAACCACTATGCCCAGTTCAATTATATATGCAGTTCAGTTTCTATATCCAGTTAAATTTCTCCTAATTATCTCGTCTCATTTTCTCACTTAAGCTTGTGTTCTAATCATGTTTGAAAACATCAAAAGATAAGACTATCATCACCAAACAAAAGCCTTATCCCAAAAATTTGGGGTTGGCGATGAAAATTATCGCAATCTGAATATGAATGAAGAATCACAATCTGTTTCAACTTACGACCACAAAGAGACAATGGATTAACTTTCCACACCACTAACTCCCAAGTGCTTATCATTTGATATCACAGTCAGCACCACGTTTCCGATTCAAACCTTGGTGGGAGCGACCGGGGAAAGGGTACCATAGTGAAAACCACCATAGAGTGAACCATTGGATGTGGTGTGGGAGTCAAGTCTGATGTGAGCTCCTCGCATAATAAAATGTATACAAAGGGTGCATAGATGTCTTCAAAGGCACAAGTTTTGTTATTCTATTAGCATAACTTTTTTTATCTCTTTCCCTAAAAGTATCTTCTGATATACTCAATTGAGCCCACTAACCTCATGACATCAAGATCATGTCCTGCTAGACTTATAAAAAATAGAAAGATTAGTGATGTATGGAGACTAAAATTTAGAACCAAAAGATCTCAAATCAATCACCAGGAATCAACCATGAGTAATTTTGTATCAGATTCATTAAAAATAAGAACTAAATTATCAGTTTTAATGAACTCTGACACATGACAACAGAAACTGTTCGACCAAAATCTTCATAAAGATGTGAACTTTCGCCAGAAACACCATCCATCAGTTCATCCACTAAAGGAAAATAAAAAAATCAAAATGAAACAGAAAGAAACTAACTCTAAACCGATTTTGAAGTTTAAACAAACCTCAATCATCAATCATTCAACTGTTCAAGCTCAGCTTTCAATTGCTCAATCTTCAACCCCATCGATCTCTGCAACGCTGACCTCTCCTTCTCTGACAACTTCGCCATTAAACCATCAAACATGTCCAACACAACCTTCACTGCATCTCGAGCACATTCCGCCTCTTCGTCGAAATAAACTGTCTCCTTCGATTCCAAAGCCATCTCTATCTCTTCTCGAGCTTCTGCAAACCTGAGATTAATCTCATCGATCTCTTTATTCTGATCGAAACTAGGTACCGATTCTCCACTAAATTTCCTCAAATCTTCACGGTTTCTGAACTGGATTGAAGGATTTGGACGAATGGAGTTAAGGAAAGAGGGGAATTTTGAGATGGGTAGGTTGAAAATGTTCGGTTTTGGAGATGAAATTGGGTTCGAAACGTGTTGATTTGGAATTGTTTTGGGGGAGAACGAAGAGATGGGTCTTGAAGATTGTCGAAAAGGGTACTCCGACAAAAATTTACAGAAGGAAATTCGTGACCGCTGATGCATTTTTTCTGAAGAGAGGCAACCTAAAAAACAATCCCTTTTTTTCTTCTTCAAAATCTCTCTAGCTGCCAGAGGAAGGAAACCTTAACCTATCCCTGCAACTCAGGGATAAACGCGAAATTCCAGAAATGAACCCTAAAATTTATTTGTTAATCTTGACACGCCAATTATTATTTATTAGACACCCATCAATGAAAATTTAAAGAGAGATTCTACTGCCACGCCAATTTTTACTAAGAGCATCCTATTTTTACAAAGAACACCCGATAGGTGCGCACTTAGTAAAAGTTGGAATTCCATACTGTCAAAGAATGACTTAAGAAAAAACAAAGAAATCTCTATATTAGAACACAAAATCCAAAGATTGTGATTTATCTTAGTGATATGTGGCATTATGTCGACATGTACATTTTATCCTGATTGTTGGATTGTGTTTTAATTATCGAGATTTCATAATTTTTTAAATCATTTTTATTATTGAGTGGTCAAGAGTCTGGTCTGCAGTCAACATCCGATTGACCTTAATGAAGGTAGATTTGTGTACAATTAAACTTTAACCATAACTATGATCGATAGATAGATCTTGATGATTCCAAATATTTATCTAATCACATTGATTTTGTTCATTTAAATAAAATAATAATAATAATAATAATATAAATATCAAGCGGACCAAAAGGTTATCTAACTTTTATTTTTAGTTTGTGGTGTATAATTTCATTAATTTGGTTCTTAGAGAAGTTGTATCAATTCTTATAATTTGGGGCTATTTGGACGTTAGTTTTGATAAGTATTTGAGATATCCAAGTGTTTTCAAGCTGCTGATGAAATACACCTAAACCTCAAGACTTCGTCTGATTAGCTAACAATAATGAATTAAATGTTGGTGTCTTCAAGGGATCTGAACTAGGCCTTATTACAAAGAGCTCAATTACCAATTCAAGTTGTGCTAGAATAGTCAAAGTATAATCTTGTCGAACTGGACTTGTTTAACTAGGTTAGATCCATATCCAAGCGCCCCTTAGGCAACTTCTCAGGTTCACGCAGGAGCTAGGGTAGGAACGAGATGGCTTTTCCACAATCGAAAACGTCCATCTTCAGAAAGCTATATACGGTTGTTACACGAGAAGGATGATAGAACTTGCGAGATGGAGCTTTTGCCAAGAATCGCACCACCCATCCTTGGTTAGACACATGCAATCTATATTGCGATGACTCTATGCGGAAAGGAATCAGGTCTGGAAAGGATTTTGGGTTTCTCTTCTTTTTTTTTTTTTTATTTATAAATATAAAAAATTTCATTGATAAGAAAGGAGAAAAAGAGGCTGAGATAGCCTCCAAACAATACCACAAAAAAAAAAAAAAAAAACCCCAAAAAAAAAGAAAATAAAAAAGACACACCCAAAGGAGGGCTACGAATCACAAATGCTTTCCAATTGAAAACAAAATCTTGGAAGCTCATGCAAGCAAAGTCTTTACTCGTGTTCAACCAAAAGAAAAGTAACTCCAAAATCACCGTATGAGACGAGCTCTCCTTACTCTAGAACACCATGTTGTTGCGCTCTTTCCAGATACCTCAAGTAACGGTGGAAGGAAGGATAACACAAAGATACCACTTTCTAAAAATGAAGATACTAAATCCAACCCTCCCAAAATGCAAAAAAATATAGAGGGAAAACTCAATCCACCTAAAAACAAGATAAGAAGAACATCCAAATAATACGAGAAAAGGAACAATGAATAAGAATGTGGTTGGCATACTCCCCATCCCTCAAGCAAAGGTAGCAAAAGTTAAAGGACAATCCACCTTCGAAAGATCAAATTCTCTTCATGCAGCTCCTACGGCCTACATGACAGATTCTTCGTCACCCCCATACCAACCCCCTAGCTAATCTAGAGCTAGCAGAAGCCCTCGGCCCCAAATTACTACCCACATTCAGCTGGATTTGGACCTATGGTTTTAGACCCAATCATTGACTGCTTGATACTGGGCACCGAGTGGTTATCACTTCTATTCACAAGTCATAAGCAGAAAAACTTTATAGACAATAATAAATAATAAAAAATAAAAAGAGGTTCCCCACCTATTTGAAAGTTCAGAATGATAACTGTGTACAGACAAGCTTTGCCATCTCTTAGCGTGAATGTGATTCTTTGTTTCATTCAAAGTTCAAACCAAAGATATAGCTTTACACAAAATTGAATGTACATAACTCGTTCAGCCAACCCCAATTTTTGAGATAAGGATCTAATGATAATGACGATGGCACGTAAAAAATTCATTGTATAAGATCATTGATAAAAAAATAAATAAAAAACCAGCTCCCTCAACTACCAAGTATCCTTTTTCTGAATTTCTGAATAGACTGACAAACCAAATTTTATACTCAAATTTTCCAAGATCTGTCCCCATTTCATATTTTTGCCTAATACTGAGTCGCTAACAATGGGAAGATGGACAATTTCATCGATAAAGATTACAATCCAAAGGTGTACATGTTTGCAACACTTATAAGTTAGTTCTTGCCGAGGTGTTAATGCAATGGCAATATAATAGAATAAGTAGAACCAAGATTTGGAGTGTTGATTTAGTACCACACCAAAAAAAAATGAATCTAAGGTTAAATATTGATGGTCTAGAAATTCCCCACATAGACCACTTCGATTATATTGGACCTATCATATGTAAGAATGGAGAAATTGGGGGGTAATGTTGCCCACAAAATCAGGTATGGTGGTTAGGTTAGAGGTGTGCTTTTTGAGTGCTATGT
Organism: Akebia trifoliata; assembly: GCF_017979445.1. Classification (NCBI taxonomy): domain Eukaryota; kingdom Viridiplantae; phylum Streptophyta; class Magnoliopsida; order Ranunculales; family Lardizabalaceae; genus Akebia; species Akebia trifoliata. Next base: position 15,269,729 of record NC_141378.1, on the reverse strand, counting down.
GGTCGACCATAAATTAGCAGAAATGTCTTACAAGACAACACAAAACCAGCTATTCTTTATAGAGATAAATGTGGTGTGGTCAAGAACGATTGCATGTTAATAAATTGAGTGTAGAGAGATGAGGCTGTTAAAAATAAATGCATCTGAGAAAATGTAGGATTAGCTCCAATAAAAGTCAATATAGTCCCAGCTAAAGAAATATCCAAGTCAAAGTTTCTAAAAGAGCAAGAGGAAGACACAAAAGAATGTGGATTGAACTAGTGAAATTGTATATGAACACACTGTCAATAACAACAAAAAAATGTGGACAGAATGGAACGAGGAAACATGATTCGTTTAGCTAACCCCGAATCCTTGGGATAAGGCTTTAATGAGTCATTTCATGCATTTATACCACGTATAGGGCTAAATAGTAGAGCATAAGTAGTCTAAATAGTTGGAATCTCGGTAACCCAAGTTGTGTGCAATCATAGTGTGATTTGATTAAGTGGGTAACAATGCTAACTTCGAATACAAGGATTACCCATTCAACCAATTATTGTATCTATTGGTCTTTATTTTTTGTAAGAAAATTCGGCTTCAAACTCTTTCTCAAGTTGCTCACGAGATTCTGTTTTGGCTGCCAGCACAACATCATCGAGGAATCCTCTCTGAGGAAATTCGTCAGGTACAAGGCTTCGATAAATCTCAAATCTTTCTTTTGCTTCCTTCTTTTTGTCAAGTAGGCTGTAGATTATCCCCTGTAAAATCAAATGATCACAATTAGAGGAGTGAATTATGGAACAAAATCATTAGAAGATGATACACAGAGGAGTCAAACCAAGATGGCCATGCCATGTACAACAAATTCAATTCATGGCTCTAGTGAGGAGCATTGATTTGACTCTTGAAGGATCTAATAGGATGAGGGAAAGACCAAAAAGAATATGAATGAGGCAAGATTTGAATACATGAGCTAAAAGACACTATAACAAAAGATATGGCCCTTGATAGAGTATTATAAGCTTTGTTGATTGAGAAATTAAGATTAGGAAGAAGAATTTATTGAGATACTTTAAAACATCAAAGTAGCTTCAGATCCTCAAACACATTAAGCTCGACTTAATATTCAACAAAATGTAAAACCATGTTAAGAAAAAAACTTAAAACCATTCACTAGCCCAAGTTCATTCAACAGGGACCACTCACCTGACAAAGATAGGGGCGGAAATCCCGAGGGTTGTCATCAACCAGATCTTGGAAATTCTTTAAGCCCTCCTCCAAGTCACCCTGCGTGATGTACATATAAATATATTTATCTCTAATAACCAAGTGATCATAGATTCTTATATAGATATGTGGCCTTTTCTCACAAAATACAGCATATGATACGGGAAGTCTCTTTCAAAACAAAAAAACACAAGTATTTGTCTCAATATGGATCAAAAGTTTGAATAATTAAGATTGATACATCAAGAGGACCAGGTTACCACCTTAACTACATGCATTTGTGCTATTAAAATTCGTATATTGCGCTCCTCAGTAACTCTTTTCTCACGGCGAGATACTTCTAGAGCCTTATTCAGCATCTCAAAGACAGCTGAGCCTTCATGATTTTTATGCATGACCAATGCCAGACCCTGTGAAGGAGGAGATAAGTTTCTTGTCTCCACAAATAAAAAATTAAAAATTATAGGAATAAACACAGTAACCGCTTTTAAAATTAACAACAATAGTTCAACATAGAGGATATCCATGCAAGCACAAATAATTACAGCCAAAGTTCTTTACCTTTCCTAATTTCAAGAAAGTACATTCAGAAAAAAGTTTGATCCAACTCAAGAAATGTATAATGATCTCCTCCAACTATGTAACATAATAACAGTGTTAAAGTCAAACACTGACACAAAATGTCTGACATATTGACCTCATAAACCCAATGTGATAGATGTAGTTTAATTCCTGATAAATATACAATACAGAAAGAACATAACTATGCTGATGTGCATTGAAACCATATAAATACATACAAACAAGAGCTAAACAACAAAAGGCAAGAAGAAATAGATATTTATTTGCAATAGGAGTCCTGCCATGTGTCTGACAGTTGAGAACAGCGCTGTCTAATGCAACAAATTTGAGTTATAGACAGTTGTTAATTTTCTATCCCACCCGCCCATTGCCCATCAATTTTGGTGAACTTATGAGCACAGTTGAACCTGATAAATTGGAAGAGTGAAGCAAAAAGATTCTGCTTCATTATCTGATGATTGGTAGGTCTTCAATACAAAGAAGGAATAGGTTTGATGAACTACATTCACAATTTGAAGAAAGAACAAACTGCAAAAGAGAATCAGCTGTAATATGATCTGGAATGTATTAATCTGATCAGAATGATCAAAAGACATTTTCCTAAGACTCAAATTCCTACAAGGAGAAAATATCGAAAAAGATCCTATTTCTCTGTTTTTATTTTTATTTTGTTTTTTCTGATTGAAAGATATGTAACTTTTTAAATTGTGCTAAGAAACAAATGACTATCAAACTCAGAAAATTAACTTATTAAAGAAAAGCTTTGGAAGAATTATGTAACGCAACAACCAAGAAAAAGCATCAACTCATAGCCCATCAAGCGCCTTCACTTTATATTCTATGTTGCATGGATAAGCATATGGAGCATCGGATTCAAAAACTTAAGAAGTTTTAAATGATTTAGAACAAAGCAATTGTTGTTGTATAGGAGTAATAATGATAACAACTTATTTGATGGGTTATCTTAACTTATGTATTATACACCTTTTTTATAAGTATTATGTACCACATACATATATTTGAAGTTATATGTGCTACAAATGAAATTTCAAACATAGAGGTTAGAACTCATAATCTATAACAAATTCTAATCGATATTTTGTAATAAAGAGGAAAACAAACATCAGAACCTAGCACAAAACTCTACGGGATGTGGGAATAGGAAACATGTCCTACATGGGTACATCAACCTTTTAGAAGAGTTCATACAACACAGTTTGTATTAGATTCAATAGAGAATAATAGTATTCTGAGCTGATTTATCTCCTTGGATAATATTATACTACAGCATAGTTCTTATTTTCTCTGATAATATTATGAGTATTGGATGGCTAATATAGATATAAAATCCTAATCATAGACCATCCTGGCAGCATTGTATGGAATCAAATCTGTGATAATATTCATGTGAACGTAGTCCAAGATCCAAACTACCCATTGATTGACTTGAGAGTATGAATTTAAAAGCAAGTTATGAGAGGATTGTTAGCATACATAAATGCATAAATTCAAACATACATATACACATATGCATTGGAGGCTAGCAACAAAAAGAAGGTCAAGAAGTCATACATGCAAAGCTCTAAGTAAGAGAGGCCTCTCCTTTAAGATATCCTTGAAAAGTCTCTTGGCCTTGCTTAGATGCCCCATCATCTCATAAGAAAGAGCTTGCAGAAGCCTCCACTCCACCTCGTCCTGCTCAACCTCTATTAGTCTCTCCACATACTCCACAGCCTCTTTTGTCTTTCCTTCCCTCATCTTCCCATACAAAACCACTTTTAGAGCTTCAACATCTCTTGGGTTCTTCTCCAATATCTTCAAATACATCTCCTCAACATCACTTTTTCTATTCTGGCTCTCACTCTTCTCCTCCATTGGTGCTGAAAAACTACTTTTTTGGCCTGTTGGTAGTGCCAGAGCTGGTCTGCAGCCCAACCTCCCCATAAAAAGAAGAGACCCAACAAGCAAAACTGCTATTTTTTCTACACAGGATTTGAAAATTTTGCTGTGGGGAGTGAAAGAACATTGAATCCTTGGAGGATTTGAAATGGGTTTTTGAAGAAGAGGAGATTGAGTTGAGTTTGAGAGAGAATGGAGCTTACCCACTTGAAGTGGGCGTCTTTGTAGGATTTGGGGGTGGAAATAGAGAGGTTTCTGTGAGTGGGCTGGAGTGATTGATCCAGTTCTCCTCGCTTCATTGAGCAACCCATGGTGGTGTAAACTTCTGAAATTGTGGGATTCTTTTCTGAAGAGAGAACTGATTGATGGGCAATCCATTTTTTTACGAAGAAAAAATGCTAAAAATCCGGCAACTCATTGAGAGTAGACCTTGTGGGGTTTTAGCTTTCTGGGGGTCTGCCCAGTGGCCACAGAGAGAATGTATTGCCACATCAACTTTTATTAAAAGCACCCCAATTCATATTTAATATATACAAATCCGTGGATGTACAATGAATTCATACATTATAAAAGTGACCAATTCATACGAAATATATGTTTTGGGAATTAAAATATGATCAGAATATCAAAATCGGAATGTAGACATAAATCGCACACGTTTCTAGAAAAATCCCATTATCTTTGGGATGCTCTTAGTATAAGTTGGTGTAACAATAAAACTTTATTTTTAATACATGTAATGATTTTGTAGTTAAAACTGCAAGGGGACTCAAAAACTCGTTTGACATGTATCATTTAAGAATCATAGATTTTTCCCTCGGGATACACAGAAGCACATCCCCATAAAACATGTGCAATTGTGTATCTAAAGAAAAAAAATTTACAATTCTTACTCCTATCACGTCAATGAGTTTTTTAGTTACCCTATTAAATCAGCACTCTTTTAATATATTGACCTTGAGGACTTTTTTCTAATATCCACTAACTTTTGAATAATAACTTACAAAAGTCTGTTTGGATACACGTGAGAAAGTAACTCTCTTTTTTTAACATTTTTAAAGTTGAAAAAGTTGTTTAGATTCATTTTATAAATTCTTTATAAAAAATAAAAAATCTTATCATTTTAAAAAGTAAAAAAGAAATTCCTTTCACTTTTGAAGAGTTATCCTTTTTCTTCTAAAATTACTTACTTCCAAATTGATTCCTACTTTTTATCCAGACAAGTTCTAATTCAATTAGTAAAATCTTTCCTTCTAAATGCCCACTCACCTCGACACAAGCTTTAAAATATCCAAAATATACTTTCTCATGGCTATTGTGATTCATTTTGACTTTTTGTAACGGAAATTGACAAATAGAGAATAGCATTCTAATAATCTTGTATTCCTTCCAATTATATTTTACAACAAATGATGAATAGAGAACAACACACTCATAAATTTAAAGATTTAAATTTTACATTTGGTTTGAATATCCATTTTGCCACTATAATAATATATGCAATTCAAGTATTTCAGGATGATCTATCAGATGATGAGTTCGGGGCATTTTAAAAGTGACAAAATCAATACTTTTCCCAAACAACAAACTAGCAAATTCTAGAAAAAAATAAAAATTAATAGTCATTGAATTTTAAAGCCATTGATAACACCAAAGAGAGATCCTTCAATGGTTTTTTTTTTATTTTTTAAATCTAATATGAGCCATGAACCCTAGAAGTTAATGTTTTTTTTTCTTTAAAAGTTAATATTTCATTTGTTACACAGTCTTCTTGCTTGGTATTCTTAAAGTGGATATGTAGGACTTTCGCTAGTCCCAAAAATTCATTTTTCTATGGAGTCGCGGTGCAAAGCATTGTCTCATTCCTATAACATTTGGGGGTCTACATGGCATGTTTTGATCGGAGATTAAGCATATCGGGCTGTGTACCATGTAGAAATCTGCTTGGTTAGGCATGAGATGCATTTTAAACTCATACCAAATTGTGTATCTATAGGAATAATTGATCCTGATTCTTTTTAATAAGGTTAGAGTTGTCTTTATAAGAGATTGACTTATTTTGAAGGTTTTTGGCTGGAGGTTGAAGATGAGAGTATTTAAGTCCTTTTTTATATTAGTTTCTTCTAGGAAAGACCGATATCAAGGGTGTACATCATCATTTTGAAAAATACAGGGATATCTTAAATATTCACCAAAACAGTGAAGGGGTATATCTAAATCACCCAAAATGAAAAGAACATAATTATGCACATATAGAGAGTGAGCTACATTGCCTATATTTCAAGAAAACTGAAAGGTTCCATGGATCTTAGTACACATATTATCAGTATGTGTAACACAATTCTGTTACACACTTGTACAAATATCTCAAAAACAAATGGTCCAAAACTATTATAACCTCAAATGAAGCCTATGCTAACAACCCTTAATATGATTAAGGGAAAAAAATATGGAGCTTCAAAGGAAATTTCTTCTGTGACTTTGAAACACCAACACCCTGTAAGTTAAGTGAGGGAAGAAAAAGATTAGAATTATGTCATTTGTAAACAAATCTCAATCATAATTTAAGGCAACTACCTGATCAAGACTGTGTAAAGGCACTTGGACTTGTTATGAACCAACCCATATCTGCATATGGAAAACAATTCGAAATATTTTAACCTTGAATGAGTCAGACTAGTGAGGTGAGATCTTATTCTACACTGTTCTGGGATCCATGAAACCTTCCAACTGTTATAAAGACAATGCCACTTCAAATAAGGAAGCTTCACAATGGTCGCAACACCTCTTGATGAACTCCGTTGGCATGGCTAATATTACCAATTGGTGGAGGGATTTGAGATGTTGAAAGACACAAGGAAGCTTCCTCAATTTCAAGCATTCGGCTAAAACAAATTGTTGTAAGCATGGCATTATCCCCTCCTCTATCTCACACAACTCCTCTAGCTCAGGCATATATCCCATAACTAAAGACTTTAGTTTTGGAAATCTTAATCTTCCCTCATTGCTAGTGTCACAATTAATCTGCCTTCCCGGGTAAACGTTAGGATGTAGCATAAGCATCTCTAGATTAGGTAGTTGAGCCAAGGTGTTAACTGGGTCTTCCACAAATTGTTACCTGCTAACACACATTTTTAGAGGGTTCCAAATAGCATATCCATTGTGGTAAGCGCCCTTCCTTCAAAAATCCATTTATCTTCAATTTTTCGATGTGGAGAGGAGGTACTGATATGGTTTCCAAATCAAGGATATGATCCGCTCTGATTGCACATATTTCCAAAGAGCGAAGGTATTGCCTCTTCTCTATGGCAGCACAAAGTTTTATGCAATGTTCTTCTTTGACTCTGTAAAGAAATAATTTCTGGAGTTGGGCTAAGTAACAGAGTTGACTTACTAAGTTCTCATTAGCGACCACTCTCCCTAGTGTTTCTAGGCTACCTGAGATTGCGTCCATTCTTCCTGACGTAGACAATCTCAAATGGACTTCTGGTTCCTCACTCAAGAAAGATGCCTTAATTGTGGAAACAATGGCAAATTCTACACCTTTGTATTATGAACATCTAAAGTTTGTAAGTTGTATAGCTTACGTAAGGAAGCCGGAAGTTCATTCACCTGTGTCCCCCTCACACTTAAATAGCGCAAGTGAATCAAGTAAATCACATTACTTGGCAAATGTTCGATGTTTGTTCCTAAGAGAAGAGGAGAGAAAAAAAAACAGGTGAGTTTTCTTTCTCTCCAAAAGTGGAGAGAAGAGGAGAGAAATGGAGAGAAAGAAAACTCACTTTTTATTCTCTCCTCTTCTCTCCCCACTTAACAATCCAAACAAGAGAAATGGAGAGAAACTAATTAATTTTCTCTTCTCTTCTCTCCATTTCTCTCAATCCAGAAATAGTGTTAATGAGCTTCTCTTCTATCTACTTCTCTCAATCCAAACATAACCTTAGAGTTTAAACAATAACTTACCAGGGCCTATTTGGATACATATGAGAAAGTAATTTATTTATTTTAACTTTTGAAAGTTGAAAAGTAAGAAAAGGTTGCTTGAATTCATTTTAGACTAATGAGAAATCGACATGGCAAAACATACACGACTGACGTGGCAAGGGTACAAAATCGTTGATCTTTGTCTGCTTGTATTCCAAAGAAAAAGAACTATGGTTTTGTGCCCTAGACCATCAATCCCGTACAAACTACGTATGTTTTGCCACTTCAATTTATCACGACTCTTCATTTTACAAAACTACTTTTAAAAAGTAAAAAAAAAAAAAACTATCTTTTTAAAAAGTAAAAGGTAATTACTTTCTACTTTCAAAAAAGTTATTCTCCTAAAGAGAATTTCTTCTAAGCTGCTTTTTACTTTGTATCCAAACAAGTTTTAAGTCAGTTAGTAAAATGTTTCCTTCTAAATGCCCACTCACCTTAACACAAACTTTAAAATATCCAAAATATACTTTCTCATGGCTATTGTGATTCATTTTCATTGTTTGTGACGAAAATTGATGAGCAGAGAAAAGCATTCTAATAATTTTTCAAAGATTTTGACATAATTATTCATTCCGGTGATTTTTTACCACAAATGATGAATGGAGAACGACACACTCATAAATTTAAAGATTTAAACATAACATTTGGTCTGAATATTCATTTTACCACTATAATATATGCATTTCAAGCATTTCAAGATGATTTATACGATGGCAAGATGATGAGTTTGGGACATTTTAAAAGTAATGAAATCAATACTTGTCCCAAGCGACGAACTAGCAAATTCTAGAAGTAAAAGAAAAATTAATGGTCGCTAAATTTTAAAGCCTTTCATCAGACCTAAAAGTGGTCTTTTATTGATTTTTTTTTTTTTTTTTTTAATCTAATCTCAGCTATGAACCCTAGAAGATTTTTCTTTTTTTTTTTTTTTCGAAGTGGGTAAACAGGATCTGCTCTGGTGTGTGGAGGTGGGGTGAGGTAAGAAATTATATTTCATTTGTTACATGGTCTTCTTGCTTGATATTCTTTAGGTGGATACGTGGGACTCCTAAAAAACTCATTCTTCTATATAGTCACGATCCAAAGCATTGTCTAGTTCCTATAAGAGTCGTGATAATATGACTCGCCAGGTGGCATACTCAATCGACTCTCTGACGTGACAAGTTGGGAATCGTAGATTTGTATGCCTCGGGATACACAATTGCACTTCCCTATTAAAAAAAAGTGTATCCTAAGGGAACCGTGTGTCTTGAGGCATACAGATTTACAGTTCTCAAGGAGTCGATTGAGTATACCACATGACATGTTTTGATCGGAGATTAAGCACATTGGGCTGCATGCCATGAAGAAAACTGCTTGATTAGGAGCGAGATATGTTTTAAGCTCATACCAAAATGTGTATCTATAAGCAGGGGCGGATTTAGAGTGGGGGCTGTGGGGACACTTGCCCTCACAAGAACTTTTAAAGTCTATAAATTAGTGAGATATTGCAACAGATTTTAGTGGTGGATAAAAAAATCTGTCACTATTGCCCACACAATTTTTTTTTCCAATCTTAGTTGCCCCCACAACTATTTTTTTCACTCTTAGTTGCCCCCACACAACTCTGTCCCTGTCTATAGGAATACTTGATCCTGATTATTTTCAGTAAGGTTAGAGTTGTTTTTATAAGAGATTGTTTTGAAATACAATCTTCATGTTGTTGAGAGTTTAACTTGTTGTCAAGGTTTGAAGGAGATAAAATCCTACGATTATAGACAAGTAAGGTTTTTGGCTGCAGGTTGAAGATGAGAGTATTTAAGTCCTTTTTTTTATTAGTTTTCTTTTAAGAAAGACCGATATCAAGGGTGTACATCATCATTTTGAAAAATACAGGATTATCTCAAATATTCACCGAAACAATGAAGATGTTTGTCTAAATCATGCAAAAAGAAAAGAACATAATTATGTGCATATAGAGAGCTAAATGCCCCTATTTCAAGAAAAAATGAATGGTTCCATGGATCTCTGTACACATATTACAAGTATTTGTAACACGTTTCTGTTTCACACTTATACAAATATCTCAAAAACAAAAGAAAGACAAATATATAAGTACGGAGACACAAAGGTGACAAAAACTAGGGGTGGCGTGCACATTACCGTAGATGCTTTTCCGTGAGATATAAGTAAAAAGCATCTACGGTTATGTGCACGCCACCACATCATTTTTGTCACCTTAATGTCTCTGTTTGTGTCATTCCAGCATTTTCCATAAAGTACAAATGGTCCAAAAGACCAAAACTATATTAACCTCAAATGAAACCTATGGTAACAACCCTTAATAAGATTTGAGATTCACCTCCATTAAGATTCATGAATTTTAAAACAATGATATTAGGGACAAGACATTATACATGCACACATTTATCTAATAGCAACACACCCAAATTTGAAATATCATAATATTACATAATCATCTACAATAAGAAATTAACCCTTATTAAATGTTTTATTTAGAAAGAGAATGTGAAACGCCAACACCCTGCAAGTTTAGAGATGAAAAAAAGAAGATCAACAATATGTTAAGGCACTCGGACTTGCAATGATCCAATAATATCCTTGAGTGATTTAGACTTGTAAGTGTCCCCTTTCATCTTCTCCCTTTCGAAAAGCTATGATTGATAAACGAAGCATCTTCATGACACCTTTCAATCGAAAATTTACAAGAGAAATCAATAAAGGGTATAAATAAAATAAAATTATTTTTATCTAAACCTGTTGATATTTATAATTGACAAAAAAAAAAGGCTTTGGATATCAATAAACAATTACCAATTAATTTTTGTTGATGTTTTCCTGTGTGAGTATTACTTGTTCATCAATGCGTAGATTTAAAACAGTAGGAATGTGTTGGATCATCCAATGGTCCTCTCCTTCTCCTTCTTCTACTATTTCACCTTCGCGACGGTGGCGCAATCTCTTGATGAAGTCGTCTGGCATGTTTGGTGTTCTGAAATCACGGAGAGATTTGAGATGTTGAAAACCAAGAGGAAGCTTTTTCAACTTTGGGCATTCATCTATAATGAGATCTTGTAGGCAAGGCATTATCCCTTCTTGTATCTCACTCAACTCCTCCAGCTCAAGCATCTTGCTTATAATGAAATATCGTAGTTTTGGAAAACTTAATCTTCCCTCATTTATGTTGTTGCCACCCCAACCAATCTGCTTTCCCAAGTAAACCTGATCATATATAACAAGTATCTCCAAATTAGGAACTTGTGCCAAGATGCTATTCCCGGAGGCATTTCAGAGAGCATATCCATTGAGGTAAGTGCCCTTCCTTCATAGTCGCAATTAAAGAGAATTTCTCAAGACTAAGGGGAGGTGCTGACATGGTTCCCAAATCAAGGATTTCCTTTTTATCAACTTGAGCTATACTTAAAGAGCAAAGAAATTGCATCTTCTCAATGGCAGCACAGAGCTTTACACAATATTCTTCTTTGACTTTAATAAGATCGAATTTTCGAAGTTGGGTCAGGTAACAAAGTTGACTTACTAAGCTTTCATCAGCGAACATGCGTCCTAGTGTTTGCAGGTTACTTGAGCTGCCATTGGTTCTTTCTAATGTGGATAATCTCAAATGGACTTCTGGTTCAGAACTCGAGAGAAGATGCCTCAGCTGTGGAAACAATAGAAGACTCTCCACCTTTGTATCACGAACATCTAAAGTTTGTAAGCTGTATAGCTTACGTATTGAATCCGGAATTTCATTCACCTGTCCCCCTCACACTTAAATAGCGCAAATGAATCAAGTGAACCACACTACTTGGAAGATGTTCGATGTTTGTTCCTGACAGATCCAACACCCTCAACCTTTTTATGCTCAATACCATTTGAAATAAGGCCGATGAAAAAAACTGGTCAACAGAAAATGTCAGAAAGGAGCGGGTCTTTATATTAACTGCATTCGATGGAGCGCTAACTGATGATGTGTTTTGAATTGTTACACAATGTTTTCCCTCAATGATTCTGTTACCACTTTGCCTCGTGAAAACCTCACCAAATTCTTCCTTCTTAATTACATGAATGGCAATGTCACGCATGAGGTCGTGCATTCTACTAGCCATTTACCCATAATTGTAAATCTTGTTATCAGCTTGCAACATGTTCCTATCAATGAGCTGAATGAGGTATCCATATGCTACCTCCTCTGGTGTTTTCCGAGGGTGATCTTCAACAAAACCTTCAGCCACCCACAAACGGATCAATCTTGATGTCTTGATTCGGTAATCTTCTGGAAACATACCACAGTACAAGAAACAATATTTTAAGTGAGGAGGTAAAGAATTGTAATTTGTTAATAAGACCCAATTTAATCTTTGAAGATCTTGATTATTACTTAGTTCCCAATCAAGATTCCGTAGTACATCATTCCATTCTAATTCATTTGGACTTTTCTTTGACATGAGACCACCAATAACAACAATTGCCAGTGGCAATCCCCCGCACCTTTTTATCATTTCCTTTCTGATTTCCTCCAAGTTTTGTGGACAATAATCCAGGAGGGATTCATTCTTGAATGCTTTTTTGCAAAAGAGACTCCAAGCTGATTCATTGGATAATGACTTAACTTGGTGAACATAGGAAGTATCTCCTACAGGGGATTGCAGGTCGTGAAGATGACCCTACCACCACTTTCACATGGTAATGCATATTTTACTCCTTCCCAAGCATTAAGATCCCAAATATCATCAAGGACGAGTACATACCTTTTTCCTTGCAAATAGTTGTATATTGTTTCATGCAACTTATTCGGTGCCATCGCCTCCACATTACGAGGAATTGTCTCATGCCTACTTTCATGGAATCCTTGGAGCATTTGTTTCAACATCTCGTTTACTTGGAAGTCTTGGGACACATAGATCCAAGCATTACATTCAAAATTCCCTCCCAATATGCTCTTGTAAGCTTTCTTGATGATGGTGGTCTTTCCAGATCCTCCCATACCAACCACTGAAACTATTGTTCGTCGATTGGCTTGTTCTTCTTTTAGCAGCCATGCTCGTAACTTCTTCACATCTTTATCGATCCCGACGATATCATCTTCTTCAACAAAAGGATAAGACACGCTGTGATCTCCTCCCCTTGTTTCTTCATCTTCTTCCAGGCTTGGGCCAGTTCCTGCTTGAAGGTTGTATTGTTGGCTTCTTCTTGAGATATCATCGATCTCCTTCCTAATGATTTCAATTTGAGAATGAAATTGACGACGAGCTCCCATCTGTTTGAAGAGGCAACGTATAGAGAAGGTACTGAATTTGATGTGTAGAAAACCAGTTGGCCTTCTAGACTCCAGAGGAATTTTCAGACACCTTCAACCTTGTAGGCTTCATCTCGCACTTGTGCCACCCACAGATTCACCACCTCTTCTCTCACTCTTCTCTTCTCTGCATCCCTTAGGAATGCCTTCATGGTAGAAAGTTCATCACGAATGAACCTAATGTCATCACCAACTCTTCATGGTAGGTGAAATTCTGAGACAATTTTTTCAATAACCCAGTCTGTTAATTTGGTGATAACAGCTGATACTAAAGCTTCTGCCATTTCAATTCTTTTTTGGAGTAAGAATTGATTCAAACAGAACTCTAATCTCAGCAACAATGTTTTTGCAAGTAATTTGATCTTCACTCTTTGCCTTTCAAAAGGAAAAAAAAAATCATAAAAATTGTCACCTGTTGATTTCTTCACCCAATGTTCCTAATGTTTTAAAAATAAAATCGTGTCACTGTCTTTGCCCTTTCTTTTTTGTCCAATGAGTTGTTTTGTCCGCTGATGCGTTACTTACTATATACCCATTCTTGTCCAGCCCAAGAAAAAGACAAATTGCACAAAATAAATAATAATTCTACAATTAGATAGATAAAATATTTATTAATGAATAATAATGGAAAGAGATGGGGGAGCTTTCGATCATTTTGTGCATCAGAAGGGACTTTTGATCTGAAGTATGGGAATCTCCTTGCCTTTCACCTTCTCTTGTATAGATTTATAAAATTGAAAGAAAAAAATTACCCTCCAAGCCAAAGGGAAGTACATTGTTTGTGATTTTACTGGAAGATTCACACTGTTGTCCCCCGCATGTTCTCAAAAGGCACCCCACTTAAAACACCCAAAAAACAAAAAAAAGGCTCCGTTCAGCGATCTCTTACAGATTTTAGTGTACTTTGATTCAATTTATTTTTATTCTCAAAAAATAAAATATCATCCATACTCATAACTTAAATTTAATTTATTAAAAAAAAGGTGCAAAACTCACTCCATAAGCCTATGCTGTAAACAAATATAAACTGAAAAAAGTTTACAGTAATAAGGAACCAAACAAATAGTCCGGTTTGGAGAAAAGCTCAATTTACAGGTGGGTTAGGTACAAAACATGATCCAAAATCATACCCAACATCAGTTAGGCCTCACTAATTCTTACTCGCTACCCGACGAATCCTCCCTCTGAACCCCACAACATTGAGCTTTGGGGCCGTAGATTTTACAAAACCAGACTTTCTTTTATCCGTTTGCTTTTTCCCACCTGACGGCACTCTTCTTACACTTCCTCCTGAGGAAGATTTTAATGGTTTCGAGACCTTGACAGCTACCCTTGTAGATTTGGTTGGTGCAGATGTTTTTCCAGCTTTAGCTCCAAGGGTTTTCCGTCCAGATGTATGGGTGGCAACAACCTTCCCACGGGCTGTAGAGGATTTTACCGATGTGTTGTTTGTACCTCTTCGGTTTGAAGATTTTACCAAATTAGTGTTCTTTCCCTTCTCATTAATTCGGAGCTTGGCGATGTCCCTTCTAACATTATCTACAGTGAGAGATTCCAAGCTCTCGTTTTTCCTGATGGCCTCCTCAATTCGTGCAGCCAAAATTTGGTCTTTCTTCGCAACCAGACTTGTCACTTTGCCTGTTAAGATGAGAATTAGCATTTATTTAGACCAACATTAACTTGTAGCAGTCCTTGACATTTATAATCCAAAAGAACATGCATTTTCCTCTACACGAGGAAGATTACAGAATCATTCATTTACTAGAAGAAACAAGCAATTCATCTCAGTTTTGTTAGAAGATATTACTCTTGCTCGTGTGATTTTAAAATAAAATCTCAAACAATTTCCCTACAAGAAAATGTCTCCAATGATTCAACATGGTAGGTGAATTCATAAAGGTTTAAAATCTCGTCTCAAAGGAATGCTTCAATCAATTAGGAGAAAATCCAAGACTATCTCGACCGAAACATTCCAAGACAAACCGAAAAAATTCAATGTTTGGGTGTCGATGTTTTGTTCCGGTTTCGGCTGAAACCGATTCATCTTGGCCAAGATATTCCAATGGAATTTGCTACTCAAAACTCTAGGAAGACGGGTTTGTAGACAGCTTGCATGGGTGTGTGCTTTTGCATCTGTGCACTTTAAATGAAACGAAGTAAGAGGATTAGTTACACACCTTTCGCTCCCATACGAGCAGTTCTTCCAGTACGATGGAGGTAGTCAATCTAAAAGGCCATAAAAGAGAAATATGGATTAAGTACTCAAATGTGGTAAAACAAAAATAACTTGCAAAATAATAGTATCGGTCCACAAATGAATTAGAATTGTTATCTTGATCCTTACAGAGTTCAAGGGAAAATCAAACATGATAACATGATCCACATCCAAGTCCAGTCCTCGAGCAGCTAAGTCCGTGCAGACCAATGTGGGGCAATCTCCATCTTCACTCTTAAATTTTTTGAGGTTTTCAACCCTAGCATAAGTAACTTAGTAAGGACCAAAAGGCGAACGGTATAAATAGAGAATTTGGCACATGTTTGCATTCAAAAGAGAATTACGTGAAACAAAGACGCATAAAAGAAAACATCAAATCAAGAAAATCTGTTGTCAAACAGGAAATTCAAAAATCTTGCATGTAAGCACCAACTATACCGAAAAAGATGAATTCTCATTCTGTCATTATGTTGGGGAAATAGGTCACCAAACAAGTTAAGAAATTCAGTTAATAATCTCACCTTTGTTCAGCTGGCACCTCCCCGTGATAATTTACAGTGAAAATTTGATTTTCACTAAGATAATGATCAACGGCACGGCTAGAATTCAAGGTGTTGCAGAACACCATCACACGGTTTCCTTTTGCCAGACTTGGCTCAAGAACCTGCAATGCAATGGCATAAGTACATGAAGGGTTTATTATACTTCTTTCAGTTTGTGAAACCCTATCCACAGAGCTGAGGAAATTTTCATTTTGCTACATGATTCACATGTTCGAATTATTCATAAACAAATGAACAAAACTGTAACTTTTGTCCCAAACGATGCAATAGCCTCGTTGGCATGTTAATTAACTTATGTAGCTCAGACAACTGCTTAGATTAATTACGATGCCATTGGGGCTACATCATTAGTGTCCAAATATTTACCAATTAGGAAACTTAGTGCCCCTCCTTTCAGGAAGACGAACCATATTCGATTGAGCTTTTATTTGATATAATTGCAATGCCTGGAGTGAGACTCATTGGTTTTTTATTTAATTTCTGTATCTTCAATCCTCAAAATCTGTTCAAGACCTACAACATTGATGATTTACAACAAAACAAAAATAGCAAAAGATAGATGAAATGATGGGAAGAAAAATTCATATCAAATTGCCTGCTTAATGCACTTCGGGGCTATGGCCCATCCAAGGAATGGTCTAACAAGCACCAAAAGATGGGCAAGAATTCTACCAAAACAAAAGGACACCAAAAGATGGGTATGAAGTACTGAAAAAAAAAAAGACACTAGCTTTCCTCTATACTGATTTTTTTTTGTTTTATTCTTCCAAGTTCCTACCAAACTGAGACACATTATGATCTTACCATTACAAATTTTAAGGATTAATAGATACGAAACGAGACGTATTACATGTATCTTTGATGAGGACTTCTATAGATATACGTATAATTATCTAAAATGTGAAATCAGATAATCTAAGAACCATGACCGAAATGAATGAAATAAAAAACTGCAGATATAAATCAAAATGTATAAATTAACAAAAGATATAGCGTTAGATAGAATTGAATTGGTGGAGCAGGGCTGTCTAGCGTGTATATTATCCCTACAATTATACACAAACACTGCTGATAGTAATATTAATTGTTGATTATAGGTTAATTGATTCACATCAGACATAGTAAGTGTTTACAAAATAGACCTGTAGCAATGAATCCAGCTTGTTTTCAGTGCCAGAAAGTTTGATAAAATCATGCCGAGCATTTGCAATCTTCTTGTGCAATGTCGATGTACGTAAATGAATTATTCCTTGAAATTCCTCGTCAACCAACGTTTGTACTGCCTGCAACACCATAAAAGGTGAAACACCCAACATTCTAAAATAAATAAATCTGAGTAGAAGTGAGTCCAATCCATTAAGATGACTAACAAAAGAAAGAAAACACACATTTCCAACTGCAACTAGAAAACCATTGGGATTGTTTCGGTCTCTAATACAAGAGACCTCTTGCCTGGAAGAATCCTCACAGATTTCATTACAAGAGGTTTCACGGGAACTATCACAAGAATTTACAGAGAAAACATCCACGGTATAAAAACCATAACAATGGTTCCATCCATGCAACCTAACTTTGTAAAGAGCAAGATGTAGCCCTAAAAACTTGAAAACTATATAAGAAACAGGACTAATACTACTTCCATGTCTAATCTTTAATGCAATACTCAGCAGAGAAATATAAACAACTAATCATTAAGATGAAGATAGATATCAAGTGAATCATGGTTAAGGCAAAGAGTTGATACACATCAGTGGATCTCAAGAAGGTCATTATCGTACATAGATGGCCACATCTTAAGCATCCGCTTCCATAACAGTATTGTTAGGAGTTGTTTTTCATTGATTTTGTATGGTGGGCCCACGTCTTCACTTAAGTGTAAGTGGGCCCCACATCTTTTTATATAAAAATTGAGGTGAGGAGGAAGGGCTGAACCATTCTAGTTCGACCCTCTCTCTCCTCTTCTTGCTTTTTCTCTTCTTCTTCTTCTTTTTCTCTTGTGGATTGATTCTTAGTTTCTAACTATAGTACATTTCAGCATATACCTTTGTCATTGTTGCAGTGACCAAAACAGTTTGAAATCCCTGGTCATCAGATTTCAGAGCACGATTTTTCAATGGTTTAAGAAACTTGGTAATATCAGGACCAAAACCACGATCAAACATGGTGTCTGCCTCATCAAGCACCTAGCAAAAGATGACCACAATCATTAATTAGAGAGAGAGAGACCTCAAACCTAAAGTGACTGAAACATAATCATTCTCAGCAATCAAGGACATATCTTTTTCCATAACAAGTAAATGCATCTTATGCACTCTAGGTGCATTAAGGATGATGCCCCAAGCATGGTTGCACCCCATAATTGTTCACACATTTTTTTTTCTCAAATGAATAAGTTGGGATTAAAGGGATAATGTTCACACCTTGAACGTCACACCTCTCAGGTGCCCCACCCAATCATCAAAGCGTATCCCAACTATTTGGTTTTGGAAACATGCCTTGACCGTTCAACTCCTACGGCTCTAGATAGAGTTGAATGGAAAAATGGAATTCATGTTGCTGACCCAACAACTGGTAAAAGTTATTAACACGATGAACATGGATCCTATTTCCCTACTCGTTCAATCAAGAACTATATATTTTGTTAATTCATGTACCTTCAAATCTCTTCTTACTATGTCACTTCACTTTTTTTTTGGCAATCTTCACGCCCTTTTAGAACCTTCAAACTGCACTAACTACTACTCACATGACCCATCATCAACCCTAAACTAGATAACCTTACGCCCATGAAAGGATCACACAATTTGATCTACAGGTCAAAAGGATAGAGTGGCGGGTGGAGGAGATGCAAACATCTGTAGTTGGATGTTTTTGCTCAGTCTAACTTTTTGGTCAGACTAAGATGCCCAGATACAAACACTTCTAGGGGAATGGTTATATGACAGTTCCTTTACTCAAACCCAGAGTGCCATCTCATTGAATATGTTGATTACTTTTTTCTGATAAGTTAAAATTTTATTAAAAAACGGGGACAAGACGGCCCCTAATTACAAAACTTATCAAAAGAGGAAAAACGAACAACCCACTAGGTTGCCTCCAAATTACAAATGTATTCTCATCTTACTACAAAATCCTCAAAAAAGATACCCTTAAATTCTTGAAAGACCTTTCCCTAGAAAAATAGCAAGCCCAAGATGGATAAGATGATCTCCTCTAATTGCGACTCTTTTCTTTCAAAAGTACGTCTATTCCTCTCCCTCCACAACCCCCATGTGATGGTAAAAGGAACAAGACCCCAGAAGATCTGCTTTGACGCTCTAAAAGAGAAACCCCAATTTAGCCAAGAGCTAAAGAGCTCCCCGATGGACCTTGGAAGGCAACCTACAACACCAAAAAAGGCCCCAAGTAAATGGTACCAAATATGACGTGCCATAGTCCAATGCAAAAGAAGATGATCGACAGCCTCTCCATTCTTTTAGCACATCAAGCAACAATTTAATGATTGGAACCTTCTTTTAATCAATTGATCCAAGGTAATAAGTCTTCCCATCGCAGCTAGCCAAACAAACATTGAGATCTTGGAAGGAACTTCAGCCCCCCAGATAAAAGATGTTGGAAAGAAAGTGTCTGTCGTCGTCAGATTAACTCCGTACATGGATCTCACAGAGAAAACTCCATCCTTTGTTCCGTCCCATAGCCTACAATCCTCAACCTCCACCCCAAACGGAGTTGAACTAACTTTTAGCCTTTTTTTGTTAAGTGTCATCTTTTAGTAATTAAATCATGCCAAATGCAATTAAACTCACAGTATTTCCATCCTTTTCTTAAGATTAAATTTTCTACAGCACTTGTGGGACAAGTGCGGAAACTCTTATTAAGATAAACATTAATCATCTTCAAGGTCTTGTTTCAAACTAGATACAATATATATTCACTTTTCTAGGTGCATTTCTATTGCAAACAATATAAAGTAATTTTAATAGATAATGCATCTTCTCTTATAATCAAGTTAATCGCAATGATGTACTAGAGTACATGGTTGATGGATTTCATGCTTGACACTCTATGTGCATTTGGTACATTTGAGAGACATGTTCATATCTAAGATAAATACGACACATTCAATGCCTTAATGTTTAAAACTCACCAAGTATTTGATGTCACCGTAAACTATGTTCCCCTCTTCAATATGTTGAAGAACCCTCCCAGGAGTCCCAACAACCATATCAATTGGCACGTTCAATGAATCTTCTTGGGGTCTTAATCGGCCACCACCACTTACCATGGTAGACCTGAATCGTGCATGATGACTTACAGACTTTGACACACGAAACACCTGCAAAAATCTTTCACGGCTAATCACTACAGTGAAGTACTAATAATTGAATTCAGCCTCAAATTTTAATATAGAAAATGGATAAAGACCTGCTCGGATAGCTCCCTCGTGGGGCATAGAACAACAGCTCGAGGGCGCCTAGGTCTCATTAACATGCCATACAATGCTTCATCTCGTCTCAGTAGCTACAAAATAAAAAAAGTTTCAACATTAGTGGTTATCTTGGAATAATGCTTAAAAATCATAAACAAATAATGCAGTTCTATAGCTCTTCTGAATATAAGTGAAATAATACACAGAAAAAGGATATAGCTTTGAGAATCCAACAAGATGAAGAAACGCATACCCAGCAATCTATTCCATCAGCATACATCAGAAAACGAAAACAAAATACATCCAACACAACTAATATATAAAAATATTGGTACTAATGGCGTTCACCCATACTTGGTCAAAATAACAACCAAAATCCAAACCAATTAGTACATAAAACTAAATTCAAAATTCAACCCCTGTTGTATGAGCATTAGGGTTGCATCGCCAGTTCCAATCCAGGACAAATGAGGAGCATTGGGTCAGGTTGACGGTCAGCATGATGAATGGGGAAGTGTTGGCCAAGGCATCCTCTAAAAATGTCATGCCACAACAACCCCACTTAATGAAAACGCATGCCTTGGCTGGAGATATAGGTCCAGATAGAGTTTAGTGACAAAATAGAATTCATGTTGCCACGCCGGATATTTGGGATAAGGTGTAGATCATGTGATGAACTAAATTCACAATTGCAGAGTTATTTTCTTGCAAACAAACGGCGACCCAAACAAGCCATAAAACCCAAAATTGTGAACAAATGACTAACTTATTAACTAATTGAATACAAAATTTCATGTATCTATAAATATAAATTATATTTCAATAGAAAAAACATTAATTTTGCATTTGGGATAAGGTGTAGATGATCACGATGAACTGAATTCAAAATTTCACAAACGTAAGTAATTTTCTTGCAAAAAAATGACAACCCAAACAAGCCATAAAACCCAAAATTGTGAATAAATGACTAACTTATTAACTAATTAAACACAAAATTTCATGTTTATATCAATATAAACTAAATTTGAATAGAAAAAACATAAAAAATTTATTTGGGAGAAGGTGTAGATGATAATGATGAACTAAATTCAAAAATTCACATATGTAGAGTTATTACTTGCAATAAAAATTGAGACCCAAACAAGCCATAAAACCCAAAATTTTCAATAAATGACCAAATTACTAACTAATTAAACATAAAATTCCAAAAATAAACCCAATTTAAATTAAAAAACATTAACTTTTTTTCTGGTGGGCACATAACAATTGATGAACAACAAAATTACCTGAACTAAAGGCAACATATAAGCCAAAGTCTTCCCAGACCCAGTATGAGAACCCAATACCACACTCTTCCCTTCAAGCACAGCTGGGATTCCAAGACATTGAATCTCAGTAGGAACTGAAATACCAAGCTCTTCTACAGCACCCAAAACCTCCTCACTCAAACCCAATTCCCCAAAACTCGAAAATACCTTTATAGATTTGTTCTTCTTCAAAGATTGATCCTCCTCTTGTCCCTTCTCAACAGAACGAGCAGATGGTGTTCTGGTTTGTTGGGTTTTTGAAGAATCTTTGAGGTGCCTGATTCTTAGTCTTTCTAAGAGGATAGAATGTCTCATGGGTTCCAAACTATTGTCTTGTTCAACTGCAGTAGTGGTGGAACAGAGAGGCCTAAACCTTAGAAAAACCCTAGAAGGTGATGTTGTGAGAAATGGGTATCTTGTAGTCGAAGAGAAGAGAGAATGAGAGAGGAGATTTGAGGAGAATGAGAGGCTAAGAAGTGCTCTTCCAGTTCCACCCATGGCTGCTCTGTAGGGGAAACTGTTGCCTCTCTGTGCCTAAAGATCATCCAAGAGTCAGGAGATGGTCACATGGTAGTATGGTACTATGGTGTTGTGTTCAACTTGGACATTTTAGTGCTGCCTCCTCAGGAAATGATCCAATTTAATTTTATATGACTCCACTACTTTTCAAGAATTAGTACCACATCCTAGACTAACACTCAATGACGTTGACTTTCACAAAACTTTAGTTTGCTTAGTAGTTAGCACCCTTATGTTAGCAATTCGGAATATGGCAAACATTCGGGTTCTATTCGAATTTGGATTACATCTAAATTTCGGTTAAAAACTCGATGAACGAAAAATATACAGCATATATTTCATGCGTGTTCAAAAATTCAAAAATCAAAAATTCGATAATGTGATAATGAAGATGATGATCAGATTGGTGATGGTAACAATGATAGTGGTGATAATGAGGGCATTGAGGTTATTGTTCCATTGATTTATAAAAGAAGATCAAAGTGAAGGGACAAATCATCAATTTAAAAAATTAAGGTGTACTCTCAAATAAATGTAGAGGGCCATGTCATTATTATTTTAAAGATAAATGAGACATTTGTCATGTAAAAAGATAATTCATACAAAATTTTGTGACATGGTCGCTTCTAAGTCAACTTGTGTTACACGTGACAACTTACAAGTTTATTCTTTGTAACATTCAATAAATTACAGTAGCATTTTTTTTCCTCCAAATTTAAAAAAATAATATTGTTAAAAAAAACGTTTTATTCTTTTTAAACTTAAAATGCATGAATTATTTTAGAATAATTCAATAATCCAGAAAATAATATTTTCATCGGAAAAAAATGAAAAATTTGTGAATTTTTCAAGAATTAAACGGGTGACTACTAACAAGGGTTAGAACACTACAAATCATTTGTATTTGCAATGAAAAATTTACTATTGCATGGTAGTCACTAAAAAATCTCTTGTGAAATCATTTTTTGTGCTTGATTGATATTTGCAAATAAAAATTTTGTTTTTAATGATTTCTTGTCCGAGTAAATTGTAATGTCATAATAAAAACTGAAAATAATTTTAACTTATTTGACCACATAAAAAAATTCGAATTAGAAAAATACCCTTAATACTTGTTACATTATTAGATATATGACTTTACAAAAATATCCATATAAAAAGGTCAATCAATCAAATTTGAATTATAAAATACCGATATCAAAAAAACTATTTAAATTACAAAAAATAAAAATAAATTGTATGCTAGTTATGATAATATGAATATGAAATTATAAAAAATTCTTCCATGATAAAGGATATTTTCTAACAACACTAACGAGGGATATTGTAGCAAATTAAAGGTTATTTTATAATTTAAAATTCATTTGATAGGAATTATTTTATCATTTTAATATGCAATTTATTGTATCTTTGACGATGGTGTCATTTTGTAAATTTATGTGCATATTGTCTAAATAAATGAAGAGGGTATATTTGTAATTTGACTAATTTATTTGACAATGGGTATTGGTAATTATGACATTTATGGGTTGGACTCCAATAATTTTGAAAATAATTTGTGATACTTTTAGTGTCTTAAATAATTTCCTAAAATTCCTTAAGAATATAAGTCATCCAAACAAATTTTTCGCAATGCAAATCATTTGCATTGTCTTATATATATATCATTCCTTAAAAAATTTAACTATAAGTACAACTCAAAAGTGTACATACATCTATTACACATCCCATATTGATCGATAGTTATCATCGTCATAAACATTAATTCTCTTTTCTCTTGACAAATACATACAAGAAGACACAACATACAAGATGTTAATATATGCAAAAAGTCAAAAACTACATAAAATAATTCCACTAAGCTCTAATATCAATTTACATATAGAAGAAATAGTGTTTAATATCTTGATCTTGCGATCTTTTTTATATAATGTTCTCCATTGGGATAACCAACTCGATAATTGAGACATCTATAATATTTGGTTGATAGGATAACTAACAATGAAGTTACTAAATAATAAATTCACATTTCAAATTAATAATCCTAAATGGATAAATAAATTAATCTATTACAAATAATACAGATTTTTTTTAAAATAAGTAAACAAAAACGAATAACACTCGAAACAAACTAATCTTTAATAAAATGATAACGAAATATTTTCATCTCATAATAAAATAAAATAAACATAAGCATGTATTAAAAATATCAATCTTGGTGGTGTATTTGATAAGAATAATGAAGTACACGACCCATACAAAAATATTGATCTATATATCGATGCTCCAATACTTAACCAGTATAGAACTCACTATTAATTCCTGATTTTATGGTTGATCTGACAATTTATCATAATTGGTTGACTGTGTTTTTAGACTCAGATCGGTCATTGATCCCTAATGGAGATCAATCGTTTACCGACTATATACTATAAATAATCATTTGACAAGCCAACTTCATCGTACTTATGTGGTATGCATGTGTTCTTAATCAATCTAGTCATCTACAAATCATCTTTACAATACAATTTGTTATTTTCAATAAAGTTAAGATATAAATTTCTCGAATAATAGGTATAATGATATTCTCAAATTGTATCTCATATTATCAAAAGAATATCAAACCCTTATTATTATAAATTAATCAGTTGCTTTCGAAAAGAGCTACCGATTAATCGTATAGGCATTCATTATCCCTTTAATAAATAACAAAATAATATATATAACTTTCAAATTTTATTTTAAATAAATTAAAATAAATTTATAAGTGTGATAATATTCCAAGTATTTTAGAATTATAAACATGAGTAGTATATCGAAAGCAGTAAACATGCAGGAACACCGTCCCACAGTTACCGTCCTAATTGCATTATATGCTTTATTATACAATGCTCAAAAGCACTATAAACTTGAAATTCCTCAATACAAACACATATAACCAAGAATCTCATTCTCGATTCTAATCAATCGAGACTTTCATTCTCGATTCTAATCAATCGAGACTTTCATTCTTGATTTTATTTTAAACTTAAATATTTCATTATTTTTTTATTATTACCCAATGAAATATACTTTCAAAACAGGTCATCTTAATAGTTTTAAAATACATACTCTACAAAAAATTACTATAAAAATCAATTTGTTAAACAAATTAATTTTCTGGTTATACTCACCTAAATTCATTTATTTTTATCTTATAATATTAAAATATTAAAGAAAATATATAAAAAAATTATTCAATAATTCGATGCATGTATTTTGAATTTAAATCATAATAGATTTAGAACTAATTATCAAAATTAAAATAAAATAGATTTCATTGAAAATTATACTGCGAATTTGAAATTATAAGTTTCCTACATTCATAGATGTGTTTTACACATCCCTACGACGATTCGACAAAATACATTTAAATCTTAATCGAATGTAACATACACAAACCCATTATTAAAACTCACTTGTCTTTACTTCTATTTCTCTCTCATAGTATAGATAAATGAATATCAGTTTATATTATAATATATAATAATATAATATAAGATAATATATTATATTATATTATAATATATAAAATTAATACGCGTGCGTATCTAATATGTTAACATATTTATAATTTATAATATAATATAATATAATATAATAATATATATATAATAATATTTATATTTATATTAATTACACCTCATCCCTTTAATATTTTAATAATTTAAAAGCAATCCCTCTTATATAAATAATTACACTTAAATCAAATTTTATAAAAATAAATTATTTTAATAATATATTAAAAAAATAATTAAATAATATAAATTTTTTCATATATTTTTATTTTCTTCGTTATGTTCGTTACATTAGAAAATTCGAATTATGTATATCGAATTTTTGAAATTCCTCACTGATTTTTCTCTATTTATCAAAATATCCTTTACGCATTAAATTTTCTTAATAAAATTAATATTTTCATAACTTATCAGATTAAACTCAAATTTAAGCATGTTGATAGTCTAAACTATATATTTTTATGTTTTTGAACTCAATGATAACATCTGTTTAACCAAAAGAGTTTCCTGTAAAATTTTGAGTTTTATCTATTTTGACTAAATATTTTAATTCTTCGATCATAATCATGATAAGGTTTTTCGAATTGTATATTTTATTTGTCAAATTATCCTTTTAACAAATCCTTATTTTAAATCGACAATGTTACAATTTATTTTAATATTTTTATTCTAAACTAAATAGAAAAACAAATCAATATAATTGACTTAATTTCTCGATATACGTAATAAAATTTAAAGGCATATTATAATTTTCATGTTATTTAGAAGAAGACCAAAGAGAGAGAAACGGGGGGGGGGGGGGGATAGAGGTTGGGAGGTGGAGGATGGCAACCACGGTGATGATGGTGGCAAGGAAGAAGAAATAAAAGAGATAGAATGTGCGTTTTGAGGAAATAGAGGGCATTGGGATTTTATTAAGTGGTGTACTTTTTTATTTTATTTTAGGGAATGTGAGGGGCAATGGACCTAAAAAAATATATGGCTGATGATTAATATATTTAATAAAAGAATCAATTATATATAAATATAAAATATTATTTAGATGACATCAAGATTCCTTTTTAAAAATTAAGGTAATTTAATTTCTATTTTCTTTTTAGGAAATAAGCAGTGTTATTTAATATTTGTTTTTAATTGGAATGAAATAGCAGTAGGAGCCTCCAACTTTACTACTTTTATAGGCTAGTAGTAAAGTGCTCCTACAACGGTGAAAAATAACCATTTTCTCTCATCTGACTATAGTGAAGAAAAGAAAAGAAAAAACTTTGTCATCTAATCACCTTGTGACGTTCAAAAACTTGATCTCATGCAATGGAGTTGTAGAAGACAAAATTATATGAACTTTATAAAAAAAAAAATTTTAAATAGTTAATTTTTTACCGTCGAATTTTATTTTTAAATTTGGATACTCTCTGGCCATCTATTTTCAACACTTTGGATTAAGCTTGATAAATAATATATATATTTTTTGAATATTAATATTTTCAGGAAATCTAAAAGATTGTGTTGTTGGATTGTAAATGTGATAATCAATGTTGGCCCAACGATCCTTTTTAAGATTTGAAATATAAAAAAATAAATATGTGGGCAGCGGGCAAGAGAGAGAATCATTCTATTGTTGATGTCATTCACGTAACATGTCAAACGTTTGTTAGGCTGTGAGCAAACGCATCAAGGGCGTGCGCCAAAACCGCGTCATATTATCAGCACTCTTAAGCAAATCCCCCTTAAAACCTTGCCAAGTCCATATTAGCGAGTCGTCACTGAGTGAGTCAGTCAATGTCAACCTAGACCGTCTTTGACTTGGCTAAAAGTAAAACCATTTCAAAGAAACCGATTTGGTGAACTCGATCCAATATTTTTATTTTATTTTTTATTTTAATATTATGGGAATACCCACCCTTTGAGTGGGACTAATCGGGTGGTCACACCACACCGCCCCCTTGGAAAGTCCTACGTGTAATTGGTTGAGTCAAAGGTCCACAGGACCCTCGAGAGTGGCCCAAAGAAATTCCTAGCTTCGTGGGACCTTTCAAGCCTTTTGTATAAAAGGTGGCCTGATTTTGTTAACTCACAAGCATTGTATTAATGAGGCAGCAACCAAATTCAGTTTCTCTCTCACAATATAGATGAATGAATATCAGTTTCTAAGACAGTTGTGGCAAGGCAGATCCCAACCAGAAAAACAAGAACCACATTCTTTCATAAGCATGCCCAAAGGCATCCTTACATATAATGTCCACAAGTCTTAGGGAGGTCCCTATGCTCGAAAAGAACTTTGCCCAAAGAGGGGAGGAAGGAAGCTAGGTATCTGCAGTTGCATTCTCTAAAGCAGAATTGGTTTGCTCTAATCCTAGTGGCTTTAGAATCTGCCCTGACCTCTAAAGCTTGGATATTTTCCTCTTCAGCCATTATCATCCCTTTCAGGATGGCTTACAATGCTTGGAACAAGACTGTTCTACCTTGGGCCTGCTCAGTTAGAGCTCTCACTGAATGCCTTGCCACAACTGTCTCTGATAATAGCTCCATCTCCTCCAAGGTCGCTTCTAAGAGACCCATAAGAGTTCAAAACAAAATAATGCTTGGGAGGCTTGATCCATCTACATTTCACAGGGACTCTTAACTTTGAACTTAGGGGACAGATTCCACGAGGCCATGAAATCTCTTGAGGGGGGATTGTCTTCAGCAAAGGTTTCAAGACTTTGAAATCTCATTTGTACATCACTTACCATAAAGGTCTCTAAGAGCTCAGAAATTTTCCAACCAAATTCTAGAAACCGATTCTTGCCCATAATTATTTAATATTAAAAGCGAGTCTCCCATAATCAGAAATCAGTCATTAATAACAAAATAGGACTTGTGTTTCCAGCATTTTAGCGCTGTAATGACATTGTTTACTATTAGGTATATAATATTTCGTATCACAACTGTGGAAACATGATCTGCAAAATGAGATTTTGATTCTAGATCCAAAAATCAGTTTTAAAACATTGTGTCAGTTCATTAAATGATTTGACAAGCATACAATTTCCTCATGAAAATTGATTGTCCAATTTGATTGCAGATGGAAAGTCAGGTTCTTGAGGAAATTTTCTCCCCCCTCAAGAAATTCATTTCTCTCTGAGAGAAGAAAATATTTCCCAACAATTACAGGAGAATTCGAAACATGGGTGAAACAATGTGAAGAAGAATGGCATGTTTTATTTTTTCTCTTTTGCAACCAAGGTATCCGGGCCTTCAAGACAACCCAACTAATCCTCGGGCACATACAATCCCCTCCCCCACACATCAGGTAATTTCTGGAAAAAGTACGTAAAGCTGACCCCTAAGGGGTGATATACAAGGATGCTTTAATATCCAAGAATCTCTCATTTATGCCATTTTTTTCCTTCAAAAGCTCTAGCATTCCTTTCGATCCAAATACCCAACAAATAGCAAATGGTATAAGACTCCATATGATACCCACAAGGCTAATAAGGACAACACAGAAACACGGCCCATTAATGGGACCAAATACTCCTTGTACAGGAAAACTTTCTCCATTAACTTAGCACATCGCACAAACAATACAGAACCAACCATATAGGTCAAGGTGGCCTAAAATTGAGGTAAGGAAAATAATTTGTAACACCCAAAACCCCACAACAACAAAGACCCTTGCAAGTACAGTACAATAGTCAATGAAGAACATCATTCTTAACACCCCTTTTTTTTTTTCAAATTTGGATGCATAAACTTATTTATTAATTTGAGGTTGTTAAAATAATTATTTTTTAAATAAATGTCAATATATGTAGCTACAATCTGGACACAATATAGTCGTGAATAAGGTGGCTGACCAACCAAATCACTTGTACAGTTCAGGCTTCAATACCCCAACATAAGGCAAGTTCCTATAGAGTTCGGCGAAGTCCATACCATAACCCACGACAAAGTAATCTGGACACTGTCAAAGAAAAAGAGAGAGAATACATTTATCACAATCTGGATTGTGATATGGTAATATGAGGAAAAATAAGATTCTAAGATACATTGTGAGAGCTGATAACAATCTAAAATAAATTAAGCAAAAACTATATATAACAAGAAAGTAGAAACTTATACGTTCTCACCACAAAAATTGATCTAGCATCGTGCCCATCTATGCAGTGTTCTCATCCTAAAACCTTATGAGTTATTACATTTTTAGGTATCGTTTAACTTTCCCAAACGATGTGTGCAAAATCCAGAGAACATCAGTTTAGAATTATGCTCCTAGCGGGATTAAGTGCATCCCTGTTTCTAATCCTATCTTTGTGACAGTGGGCCTTGGGCAAGATGAGATACGTGTTAAAGTGAGTATATTGTGCAGTGATCTTTCAAATAAGGCACCAAAGGCTAGTTTAGAATAGATTGCATAATTTGGTTCTCCAATATAATGATTGATATTAGTGTGTGTGTGTACACTCTTGCCCTTCTTTGGGGTTAAGGGGGTAAAAGGGGAAAAAAAATAAAGTTGGAAGAATATTATTAAAAAATCTTTGGGTTAAGGAGGCGGCAAAAGAGGAAAAAATAAGAAAATTGGAGAGATATTATTAAGAAAGAGGAAAGACAATAAAGTTGGAGGGGTAGTATTGAAAAAGGGCAGAAGAAAGATAATAAAGTTAGGGGTACTTTTAGAAAGATGAAGAAGAGAAAAGGTAAAATGCTTCCTTGAGATACGTTGTTTATTGGGTATAAGTCTTGAGACAAAAAGCGTGGGACCCACCGTTGTCTTTTATTACATAGATTAAGTCCTAGTAAACTAGCTAGACAATACAACCGATTCTGCATAGGCGCTTTCAACCCTTCCCCATGCTAGCACAGCTAGAATATTCTACCCAACATGCCGCTCCAGCTCCAGCTCCGGAAAATCTTGCTCACTCCCACAATTTGAGTCGTAAAGGAGTTCAGTTTTTACTAATGACACCCCCGCTCTCAACATAGAGCCGCTTCCTAACTCTTCTGCTAACTAATGTCCATCTCGTTCTGCAAGGACCAGCCTTCATATTTGGCTATAGGCCAAAAGAAGGATTCCCAATGACAATCTTTAGCTTTTGTCCACCTAAGCCAGAAGCCAATGCGAGGTCTTTCAAAACACATGCATATATAACCACTTAACCAAAAGAGTGCAATGATGACTTGCTTGCCAAGTCCACTAGCATTTTTTTTTCAACCACTACCCACAAAATTTCAGTTACACCCAGCCAAGCCCAAGCCTAATATCTAAATAGACCTTGCATAAACATTTTCGAATTAGAAGGTTAATAAGTAAGAGTAATTGCAAATAATACATGATTTATATGACAATGAAAACTTGAGAAACTGAGAATAACCTGATAAGTTCATAAATGACAAATGATAAGTTCCATAATTACTGTCTGCATGAGGCAAGCTATTAACATGACAAGATTAAGAATGAGCCTCAGTTGAGTTCAAATGAAAAAGATGTCAATTAACTTTATTCCCGTTGAAACTATACAGGTAATCTTACCTCGAAACCTCGATAGAACTTTCCTTCACCCACCAGTTCAAAATGAACCTTACGTCTTGAAGGTTTATCGAGAAAAGTGCAAACTGATACAGAACATGCTCCTTTTGATTCCAAGTGTGAAATAAGGCAAGATAGAGTGTTTCCTGTGTCTACAATGTCCTCAACCTGCAATTAGGAAGTGATAATAACTGGAAGTATGTTTAAGAGTTCCTAAAGCATTCAAACACAATCCTTTGTGCAGGAATCATTAGAGAGAATAGTTTTCAGGTTTAATCTTTTTTAGTGAAACTGTGGATGACATCAAAGAGGAAACACAATAGGAAGAGTAAAATGAAGTGTAGATCAAGTAAACTGAAGGCCATGAAAAAGTATATTTCTCCCTGACGTTTGTCGTTCAGGGCTGTATGACTTGGGCCTTGTCATTTAAATTATCAAGTAAATTTTGACACATTTGCCAGTCATTTTAGGTAACAAGGATGTTAAGTGGGGATAGGGCAGGATTGTAGTGATGAAGAGCTTTGAGTTCCTAGTAGAATTGCGATAGAGTTACATTCAAACACATTTCTTGTGCTAATAAACTAATTCTAAACATTCAATGATTTGTATACTTGTTTTAATCTTTTTTACATTCTTTCTATGTCAACTGACTTAGAGGTAATTCATTGTGAATCCACAATAATGCAAGGGTGAGGGACTTTCGCTCCTGTTTTTGTGATTTTTTATTTTATTTAAGTAGCCTGTCATTGACGGAACAATAATAAGAATTAGAAGATTCTATATATCCTTTAATTGGTTCTCTCTTTTCAAAGCAACAATGGTGTGATCTAAGAATTTACCAACCACGGATACAATATTCGAGCTAGATCAAATCCAATGTAGTCAAAAGCATTAGGCAAGGCTAAGTTCAAATCACATAGAACGGTGAATTTCACTCCAGCTACAGTTGTGGGGTATAAATGTCTCACTCCAACTATAATGGAGTGGAATACTACCTCACTTTGTTGCATTTTCGCTTCACACTCTTCAAATTTATTGTCTTTCCTCTCCTCCCCCCCACCTCTTCAATGATATCCCTCTGATTTCCCTCTTTTACCCATTTAACCCCAAAGATAATGCATGTGGGCAAACTATAATAAAAATAGTATAAGAGAAACATTTTCCATACTAACTTACATAAAGATTTTAAGCCTTACTAAGGGTCGTTTTACTCATAGCAATCCAACACCACAGCCCTCTAAATTTCATCAAGAAGCTCAGATCAAAAAAAAAAAAAAACAACTTTTGAGGGGGCTTGATCAAAGGTTTTGAAAATGGACGGATACTGAACTACCAAAATTTAAATTTAAAATTCAACAGTGAAAAATAATTTTTTTTTCAAAGTTCATAGAATTTTTTTACTCTACAACATTGAAGCATTGGATCATGTTTTTTGATGTCACAAGGTGAGTCCAAGGACCCTTAGAAAGGGTGAAATCCTTACTCACTCAGTAAGGCTAATCGGACTCTAATATTAAATTACCAATTAAAAAACAATAACCAATAACCAGTAAAATTTTTAACAATGACGAATACCTAAATACAAGTACAACAAATTTCAATTCCAACCAAAATCCTACAAAAAATAAAATAAAATATAAAAGTGTAAAATTTCAATTCCAACCAAAATCCTACAAAAAATAAAATAAAATATAAAAGTGTATCCAAGATAGATTATTATACCAGAATTACATGTTTTCCCTTGATGTCCATCTTAACGTCACACGAAATCCTAGGAGCGCAATTGGATTCCGTTCCAGATCCATACGATTCAGCCCTAATAAAATCAACAGAAATTGGCAATTTGATCTTCTTCGCCAAATCAGCCAAGAACATAAACGCACCAGTTGCAACTCCAACAAAGATCAAAGAAGACGAAAATTCCTTGAAATCGTTGGATATCTGAGAAGCCAGTTCAGAAATTCGATCTGCTATATGTTCTTCGGTCCATAGAATCCTCTCTATGTGATGGTCTAACTCCATGATCAATCACAGTGACGAGAGCAAGAGCAGCAGCGAAGCAGAGATACAGAAAAAGATTTGGTTTTTAGGGTTTAAATATAGCCGTTTGAAACCCTAATCGCGGGACCATTTTAAAAAAAAAGAGGAAATTCTAACGTTAGGTCGTTTTCGCGGGTGCGTGGTGCAGTTAAAGCTGAATATTCCCCGCCACTTGGGTGGCTCTGTGATTGCCGTGTGGGGTTAATAGAAGATATTTCTAGGGATTCTCGAAATGAATTCTTAGGAAATCTTTTCGAGAATCACTAGGCATATCTTGATTGACTCCTATGAAAACTGCGTTTTCCCCTAGATTGAAGCTTATTCGTTTTTGGGTTTTGTTAACATGTGCCCTGAGGTCACACGTTTAATTGAAATTCCTACCAAGAATACCCGATCTTTTATACCAAAAATACCCTCAAATACTTATTTTCAAGGTGTATTTAATATTTTAATGCACCTAAACTAAGGGCACACGTTAACAAGACCCTTAGTTTAGTTATGAAATATTAATTTATTTATAAAAAAAAAAGTAAAAGAAATAATTTTACTTGGTTCAACATTTTGTTTGGACCAAAGTTGAATTCATGGTGTGGTATCTAACATATTCATACTTAAACAACTTGTTCACAAAGAGGTGACAAATCGTATAAATTGTATAATTCTTTTTATTTGAATTCAACATTTAATCCTAAACCTAATCATTCCACTCACACTCCTCTCATTCAAATGATAAACTAAACTCCATTGCCTTGAAGTAGTCGAGAGGAAACTTCTATTCCACAACAACATTTCACTCAATGAAAACCGAGGAAGGAAGACAACACAAAAGAAAGTCACAATGATTTATGATCTGTCACTCTAATATGAACGTAATTTGTAGGGATAAGAAGAGATGATGGGTTCTTAGCAACAGTTTAGGTTTGTTAGTCAAGCTCGTATTGATAGCTAATTTGCTAGATTATACATGTAATTTGAGTATGCAAACAAGTTGAGAAGGCTGAATGAAGGGTTTGAAAGTGCCTTGATCATACAGGTGTAGATTCGTTTAAGGTTTTATCGAAAAAAATCAATTTTATGAGGTTTTATGGAGTTGCCACCTAATTATAGGTTTAGGAACCAAAATTTACTCTAAATAAATAAAACAAAAATCTATGAAGAGATTGCGGTACGAAGATCAAGTTACGAGATTAGAAGGTGTTGGATACCAAGCCCATTTGACGAAAATTGATATATACTAATACCAAAGATCTACATTGCAAAAATCTTAATTTTTAGTGTTTATGGAATTACCTTTGGATGTGATCGACTATTAATTGTTGGTTGTGTGCTCTCTCAGAGTTTGGCAATGGGCATTTCTTTTATGAAGTTCTTTGGTTTGTATCCGCTTTTCTATTCCAAACTCCTATATGAGAATTCTTGGATGTCTTCGAGCTAAATCTAAGTGTTTTTAGGATTTTGGGGTTAAAAATCAAGACTGGGGGATGGCTATTGAGTTAGGACTTCAACTTTAGAGTTTTGAAAAAATTTGGAGAGTTTTTTACCTATTTTTTCTAAAATAAAATTTGAAAGCATGCAATATTTGGTGGTAGAGTTGGTTTTTTAAAGAAGTTTTTTTTATAAGGTTTATGTTAAATTAGATCTCTTTTAGATAAAATCTATCTCTAACTTATTTTCAAGTGATTTTGATTTGGTTTACTTGATTTATGGAGAATTAAATCTTTTAATTTTTGAACACCTCCTATAAAAGGTATTTTATTTAATTATTTAATATTTATCGAGATCCTCCTGTGGAGGGTTCTTTAATTAAATATTTAGTGGGTCCCATTTGAATAAATGGGTCGCTTTACATTTATTAAGGTTTTTAATTAACAGTTTTAGATTTTTGAATTTTAGAGTTAGAAAACTATCATTTTGCTCCCAAAGAGAGTTTTTGTGTTGGGAGGTCGTTTTTCTACGTTTTGGGATGTTTCGGAGTTGATTTTTTTTGTAAGGAGTTCATTAGAAATGTCGGTTTATGTAATTTATGGTATGAAATGGATGCAGATTCCAAGAGGGGAATTTTGATAATTTTGTGAAAATTGACAAAATAGTTTATTTGGTTTCAGGTTATTATTTTATGTGTTCGAAAGAGTTTTTCTAAGTGTTATGTAGTCTCTAGGGGTGTTTTGATTTCATAGGTATTTTGATAATTTGATCAATTTTTTCTCATAAAATTTATTTTATTTCACATAACAAGGAAGAAAATAATAAATTTCATTTGGTAAATTGGGATAAGTTTGTAATTCGAGAGCCAAGGGTGGGTTAGGTGTAAAAAAAAAATTTGTGTAATGAACTTGACCTTGTCTGGTAAATGGTTATGGAGATTTGAAGTAAAGGAGGATAGTTTGTGGAGGGTTGTGGCATCAAAGTTGGGGTCAATCCAGTTGGGTGGGAAACTCGACCGTTTAGAGTTCCGTATGGTTATCATGTTTGGAAGGGGATTATGAAGTTGTTGTCGTCGTTTTGCAAATGGGTTAAGTTCAAAGTCGGTTCGGGGAGGAGAGTGCGTTTTTGGGAAGACTCTTGGTGTGAAGACTCTCCTCTGATGGTTAGATTTTCAGACATGTACATGTTGTCTTCTAAGAAAGTTTAGACCGTTAATTATTTTTTTTAACAATGATGAGAGGAAATGGAAGGTGGGACTTTCATTTTAGAAGTAAGGGGTCACACGTTTACTAGGTTGTTTACAAGATGTGGAGTTTAAAGATAATGTAAGGGATAGTTAGAGTTGGAGTTGGAGGGTACTAGTTCAAGGTTATTCACGGTACACTCTTTTTATAATTACTTGTTGCAACCTTCTCACATTCGATTTTCAGTAAAAGCAGTTTGGGGTCAAAGAGTTTCAACAAAGGTAGCCTTCTTTATTTGGTGTGTGTCTTTGAAAAGAAACTTTACTTTGGACCAGATTTTGCGGAGAGGTTTTAGCAGACCTAATAAGTATTTGCGAGACGAGGAATCGATAAACCATTTGCTAATCCATTGTGACTTTGTGAGGCAAGTGTGAAGGTCCTTTCTTTAGTTATTCGGAGTAGTAGATTGTTTTCCAAAGTTCGTAAATCACTTTTTGAAGCTTGGGGCTGGTAGGGTTCTTTCTTTTCGGAAGCTAAGAGAATGTTATGGATGTTGGTACCCTTTGCAATTTATTAGGGGCATTTGGTAGGAGCTCACTCAACGTTGTTTTGAAAGGAAAAAAGAGAACGTAGACTCAGTTGTCTATTGATTTAGGCGATCACATGAGTTTATGGGGATTTTCTTTGCTGGCTCTGTAGGTAGATGGGAGTGAGTTTGTAGCATTGCTGTGTAGCTGTTCTTGTCTTGACTTCTATTTTCTGTTATGTTGTTTTTCACAATTGGTCACCTCGACCACTTATTCAATAAAGTTTCTTTGCTTATAACAAAAAAAACATTTGTGAAAGGTTATTATAACAAATTTTTGACAGCATTTTAAGATGAAACCAACATATGGAATATGAAGCTGATTGAAAGGAAATGACTAGACACTTACTTAGTATAACTTTAACTATGAAAAAATTTCACCCTTTGTAGCGACTCTGTTTTTTTTTTTCTTCTCGAAAATACAATGTGATGTGTATTTATAATAAGAATAATGATTTTCTGACGCCCCCTCTGACATATGCTCTCATATGTGCCTTGACATCATATGTGCTATAACCATATACATTTTTTTCACCAGGGTACACAATTGCACATATTTATGGGGATGTGCAGTTGTGTATCTTGAGAAAAAGGGTTTGTGATTGGAGCATATGGGGGTGTATGTTTGACGGGGCGTTAGAAAATCACGACTCTTATAATAATGCCTTTTGTTCATTATGGCTATATTTTGATACATCGTGAATGCGCGTGGTTTGGTCAACAAATCCCGATAAGCCAAGTAATTATTTCCTACAAACAACCTAACTTGAATACCTATATCGTTAAAAGAAATGATCCCACGAGTCTCTTTTTAAAACTATACAACTTACCTTTGTATTATTCCATGTAAAATTAAGTTCGATCAACAATA
Organism: Akebia trifoliata; assembly: GCF_017979445.1. Classification (NCBI taxonomy): domain Eukaryota; kingdom Viridiplantae; phylum Streptophyta; class Magnoliopsida; order Ranunculales; family Lardizabalaceae; genus Akebia; species Akebia trifoliata. The sequence goes on along the minus strand of NC_141378.1, from coordinate 15,232,551 downwards.
TGAAAGAAAAAAAATCAACATCTCTTGAATGTTATGTAATTAATTCAATTTATGTTACATATTATCTAGGGAAAATTACTTAATGATCTTTGGTGGAAGTTTTTTTCTAATAGTCTATTCAGTAAAACTTCCTTTCCCTAATGGATTTCTCAACCTCATCTCAGGTTATAATATTTATAATACCAAAATTACCCATTTTTTTTTATTTTTTATCTTATTCATATGCTTAGGTTTTCCAATAGTGATTCCAATCATTTTTGACGATTTTTTATCGTGAATGATAAATGAAAGTGATATACTTCTCATTTTGAACATTTAGATGCATTTTGATTTTATAACAAAAAATGAAGTTACGATTTTTCTATTGTTTTGCTTCATTTTTTGATGAAACTGATTAAGGATGGTTCTTTGGTTTGAAACCATCTACACAAATCGTTATGTCAAATTTTAGGTCGATCTTTCCATTATATCTTAGTTGGAAAAACACAAAAAATAAAAACGAGTGGGTTTTGCAACGTCGATGTTAACAATTTTTATTTTAGTTCAATATTTTTGTTGTTGAGTTCGATAATAATTAAAACTGGTGAGGTCGGCAATAATTATTGGTGAGCTCAAAAATAAAAACTATCGACCTCGACATTGTAAAACCCACCTATTTTCATTTTTTCAAGTTTTTTCCAAATAAAATACAGGAAAAATTTGACTTAAGCCTGACGTAATTACTTGTGTAAATGATTTCAAACCAAAAGAATCATCCTTGGTTGATTTTCATCCAAAAACGAAGTAAAATAATTGAAAACCCCTAGTTTTTTACTTACATCTTAAAAATACCGGGAAAACCCCTTGAAAATGACTTTTTCTTCCTTCTCAAATCATTTTCATCGGAATGCAATCTCCAAAACTCTATTGGAACGCCAAAAATCCAATTTTTTATTTTTTATTTTACGAAAAATGACGAGTTTGAAAGGTTAGGGTATTTTTGACATTTCATTCGTGAGAAATGTCTAGAGTAAGGTTCAAGGTCCGATTAGAAAATAGGGATTTACTAAATGGCCTATTTAGTTAACCCTTAAAAGCTAATGACTAATTAGAAAGAAAACCTTCCGCCAGGGACCATTAAATAATTTTTCCTATTATCTATCGTTCACATTACACTCTGTATTGTGCCACATGTCTTGATTTAACTGGTACACACGATAGGTCACGTGAACGTTTAGTAACCAGGCTGGATTTGCAGATGACAACCATAACCTGCTCCATTTGGCACGAGATTCCTGACTATACAACTCACCAAGTCATTCATATCATAACTGATCCTCGAGATGAAGTGCGTTAGGTGGGTTTGGGCGAAACTCTCTATTTCAAATCGACAACTGGAAAATAATACCAGGTGCTTCTCTGAAACTAGTTGCCAGACTGGAGTTGCAGGTGACAACCATAACCTGCTCCATCTGGCGCAAGATTCCTGACTATACAACGCACCAAGTCAGTAAAATCAAAACCGTTCATTAAGTCGAAGAGGGTTAGGTGTTTCGGGCGGAACTATCGATATTCAATTGATAGGTGTAAAATACAAATGTTAATGCCACATGTCTTTTTGTAATTTGTTCAACTCTTGTACAACTAGTTTTATATATGTAAATAAGTTGTTTCAAAATTTTGATATAAATATAAAAAAATATTCCTTATTATCTTAGTAAGATTTCAAATTAACCAAGAGTCGTTTGACCCACTTGGGCAATCCAACACAACAACCTTATAGATTTCATGAAAAAATTCAATTAACTTTTTTTCATTTTATTGAGCTTGATCCAAAGTGTTGAAAATGGATGACTACTAGACTCCCAAAATTTCTAAAATTGAAAATTAAAATTCAACGGTGAAAAATAATGAAATTTTGAATTTCTTTTCCCAAAGTTCTTAAGACTTTCTTCCTCTACAAGTCTGTGTCTTCTGATCATGTTTTTGCATTTTAAGATGTGAGCTCACGTCCTTAGTAAGATTTGAAACTTTACTAAGTTAGTAAGGCTAGACTAACTGTAAATATATTTGAATCATTTCCCACCGATTTCTAGATTCCGAGTTCAACAAAAATGGGTTACCCAACGTGGGAAATCTACGGGGATCGCCACGTCATTATAACTCACGCGTAAGGATCGTTAGAAAGCGGGTGATTTATACACGCCCCTCTGTATTTTAGTAAATATCAGATATACCCCTCACTTTTCATTGGATGACAAATATACCCCCATACCCAATAAGCTAACACACAATGATAAAAAATACCATTACCTTTGGCATGATTAAAAATCCATCAATTTTTTTCACAAATTATTGTTATTATTTGGAAAAGGCCTACTTTTTATATGAAAGGTTTAGAAGCTAAAAATAACAAATAAATTCAATGAGAAGGAGCAAGTGGAAATCTTGCTGCCAAAATCCAAATTGAAAATTAAGGGTATTTAAGTCATTTTATTAATATATATAATAAGTGACCACAGTCAAGGGGTAATCCATTTAAAACAGCAGGGGGTTCTCAAATATTCATCAAAACATGGAGGGTTATTGAAACCGTATATAAAGCAAATGAAGTACCCATTTCAGTTCAGTTTCCCTCTCTTGTTAAGAGATCTCTCTCCTCTCCCAACCTTCTCTCCCCCATTTCAGTTCAGTTTCCCTCTCTTGTTAAGAGATCTCTCTCCTCTCCCAACCTTCTCTCCCTGCAAAACTTCCATAAAAAAAAACCTAAAAAGGAAAAAAAAACCCCAAAAAACTGGAAGGTCGAGTTCTTCTTCTTGGATCAAAACCCTATCTCTAGATTATCTCTTCTCTGTTCTTATATCCATTTTTTTTTTGATCGAATCTTCCAATATCTGCAACTACAATGGCGACTGCTCCTCCTCCTCCACCACCTCCCGCACCCGCTATGCCGTTGATTGACGTATTCTCGTGCGTTTTAAGTTTTTGATTGATATTTCTAGAAATGGATTCATCATTTGTTATTTTTATGCTTTTTTTGGTATCAGAAAGAGGTTGATCTGTATATCAAGGGAACTGTTGAGTTTCTTATGATGGATAACAATCACGTTGGTAGTTTAGAATGGAAATATTTTAGTTTTTTTGATATGTTCATCAATCTCTTGATTCTTATTGATTGATGAGTTTTAATCTCATCTGAGATATTGGGAATCTGAAACAGTCGTTTTTACTAGTTCCAAATGGCCAGTTCTTAATCCCATTACGTTTGAGTTACTATTAAGCTTCTTTTGATTATCTCTAAACCCTAGTGATTGCTAGTGTGCAATTCATCCTTAAATGAAGTTTACACACACACACACACATACATATGTGGGTGGTGTCGGGCAGCCAACGTTGTCCTATATAGCTTAACAGTTTCAGATTGAGCTGATTTTTTGTGAGGATAATCTCTATGGTCAGGAGATCATCCTCACAAAAAATCAGCCCAATCTGAAACTTCTAAGTCCATAAAAAATGGTTTACAAATTTTTGGTAAAAAATCGACAGTCAACAATTTTTAAACCATTTTTGATGGGGTTAGAAGTTTCAGATTGGGCTGATTTTTTGTGAGGATGATCTTCTCACCATAGAGATCACTCTCACAAAAAATCAGCCCAATCCGAAACTTTTAAGCCATATAGGACAAACGTGTTGGCCCCATGATGGCTCTTGAAACTGACCATATATATATATATATATATATATTAAAGTTTATGTGTGATTGTTGATCACAATTTTGTGTCATCCGTACATTGGGATACACAAAAAAAATGAAAAATGATTTGATGAGAATAATGGTGATACAAATCTTAGTCACACTTGTTAATGGAATGTTCTCTAGCTAATAATCAAAACTTTGGAGAAAGGACGAGGGTCAATTTTGTGAATCCTTTGTGGTCAAAGATATGGTGTTTGGTTTTGCTTCTCTTTGGGCTTCACGCCTTGGAATATCCACCCGACTAATTGGAAGCTTGTTTGCGATTCAAAAAAGAGAGGATGCCTCAAATTAGGAGATTTAACAAGATGAACCTTGCTATGTTGGGGAAATGGCTATTGAGGTTCAGGATCGAGCGTGGTCCAAAGGTTTCTTTGATTTTTATTTAGTTATTTATTTTTTCAACTTTGGGGGAAATCTCTGAGTTAAATTCTCACAATGGATAATGTCATTAAGAGAAGAGGATTCATTGCAGCCAACATTTGTTTATTATTATGCAAGTCAGATGCCCTCATCTGTGAATCATATTCTTTTGCACATAAGGGGGTGAGAGATTTGGTCTTTCTTTTTGAATCAAATTGGGATTTGTGTCCACATCTCTAAATCGCTTTGCTCTCTATTAGAGAGTTGGATCCCGCTTGGATACCTTTTTTTGGCTTTTAAGAGAAAACTGTGGAGTATTATTCCAAGTGCTGGAGTATTCGGAAGGAAAGGAACTCACGTGTTTGTGGATAGGAAATCTCGATCAAGACACCTTTATTTCCATTATGAGATTTTGTTTTTGTTTTTGGGTGTAAAGTCTTTGAAGAGTCAAAAGGAGTATTTTTTGATGATTTTACCGGGAGAAGGGATTGGGTTTGTCAAACTTTAATGTAGTTGGGGGACTTTATCTTTTGATTCATGGTCATTGTTGTTCCTTGCTTTTAGGTTGGTCGTCTCGATCAATTCCCTCTTTTCCTCTAATTACTAAATAGTTTTAATTATAAAAAAATGAGTCATTCGGGCCAAGTACAAGGAGAGCTTGCTAGGATGGGAGAGTGAGGCAACTGGAGTGTCTTATGGGTGCATTGCCTAGAGGGGTATCTACAAAGTTTCTAGAGAGTTTCTTTAAGTGCCTTAGATTCAAGGTTGGAAGGGGATTCAAAAAGTAAGAAAGGAGTTTGAGAAAGGAATTAGGTTCAAGGCAGGAAAGGGGGACAAAATCAGATTCTGGGAGGATATTTGGGGTGGCACATCGCCTCTAGCGGCTCAATTTCTGTCTTTGTACGCTTGCTCTCGGAAAAAAAATGAATCTATAAAACAGTGTTTGAGTCCAGCTCTTGGGATTTGGGGTTTAGGAGAAATTTTAATGATTGGGAGCTAACTGAGGTGACATCTTTCCTTGAGCTCTTGAACTCGCGACTTCTCGATGTGAGTAATCAGGATAGGTGGGAATGGACGAGGACGAAGAACTTGAGATTCTCTGTTAGATCCTTTCATAATTGGCTCAACACTCATACAGAACGATCATTCATGGGAATCCAACATTTGGTGCAACTCAATTCCTTCTAAAATTTCCTTTTTTGTGTGGTTGACTTGTCTTGGTAAAATTCTAACATTAGATAACTTGATTACTCGGGGTTGGATTACGCCTAATTGTTGTCCGCTTTGTTTGAAGGATGGAGAGTTTGTTGACCATATTCTAATCCATTGTTTCTTTTCTCATACTATTTGGTCTTATTTTCTTGGGTTATTTCGTATTCAGTAGGTCTTTCCTTGTAAGTTCTCCTCGTTGGTAGAAGGGTGGGCCATTAATGATTTCTCTCCTAGAAAAAGATTCCTTTGGGCTATTCTTCCCTCGGCTATTGCTTGGGGGGTGTGGACCGAGAGAAATAATAGGGTGTTCAATGGCAAGATGAGGAGTGATCACGGCAGCTTCTTGGAGATCTTGGGTTTATTATACTTATGGTCCAAGCAGAACATTCAATTCAAGGGGACTACTTTTGATGATTTTGTTTTTCGATGGAATTCTTTATGTAATTGTTGATGCTTTTGCTTTCTTTCTGTAGCTATTTGCGAGGCTTTCTCAGCCTCCTTGTATTCTGTTTTCCTTCTTTTTCAATATTTTATACTTTTTCAAAAAAAAAAAAAAATGTTTTGGGAGGATGGTTGGTTAGAGTTTCTTATGGGTGCATTGCCTAGAGCGGTATTTGCAAAGTTTCTAGAGAGTTTCTTAAGTGCCTTAGATTCAAGGTTGGGAGAGGGGATCATGTTCACTTTTTGGAGGAGGAACCAATTTTTTAACCCAACCATTTTGGTTAGTTGAATTTGTCAGTGGATTCGACAAACGAAATAGTAAACATATAACTGATATTTTTGATAAATTTGATTATGCCTCTTAATCTTCCTTCTTCATACACACACACATATAAAAAAGCACAGCTTAGATGTTTTTAACGTTCTAGTTGTACTCGTAACTTGTCTGCACAAGCAAATTGAACTAGCACAAGCGAATTGAACAAATGAACTTAAGCGAACCAAGAAACGATTATTTCTGCCTACCCTTATGAACTGGGTTAATTTTAGAATGGTGAACCACAAACTGTGAACTGGAATTCAAATCAACGAACCCAGTAATATAGGTTTGATTTATTTGAATCCTTTTCAGGATTTGGTAGTGTGTTAACGTAGATGAGGTTTGCGTTGGTTGAAGTTGGTGTGACTTGGCAATCTGCTTATGCTGCACCCTTTGTGGGACCAAACTAGAACATAGTTCAAATGAAGTTTGTTTAGATTATTTTGGTGGATGAAGATCATGCTGGAGATTTTTCATCAATAAAGATATAAATCTTACAATTGTAAGATCTTGCAAATATAGAAAAAAAAATCAAAAGAACTGTCTTTTTTTTTTAAGGGCCACATAACTTGGTAAACTCTTTTTTCTTTTGTTTATCCATTCTTTTTTTTTTCTCCTCCATTTCAAAGACGGACTCTACATGTTAGAAAACAGCTTCTGCATGGTTGTATTAATGACTTGATGTGTGCTATAATTTGCCAGTCTCTTCTCCACACAATCGCTGCCACATTATATGATAAATTTTTTAGAAGCTATCTTTCACTGATTTGTTTTGTCCCAAAATTGAATGTATGTTTTGCTGGCTTTGTACCAAGCTTAGATTATTTTGGTGGATGAAGATCATGCTGGAGATTTTTCATCAATAAAGATATAAATCTTACTTTTGAAAAAAAAATTATCCATTCTTTTTTTTAAGGGCCACATCTCCTGGTAAATTTCAAAGATTCTTTTTTTTTTCGGACATTTACATGTTAGAAAACAGCTTCTGCATGGTTGTATTAATGACTTGATGTGTGCTATAATTTGCCAGTCTCTTCTCCACACAATCGCTGCCACATTATAGTGATAAATTTTTTAGAAGCTATCTTTCACTGATTTGTTTTGTCCCAAAAATTGAATGTATGTTTTGCTGGCTTTGTACCAAGCTTCATTATTTTTAATTTAGAACTTTAAGACCAATGATGGTTGTAATATCTGATGGCATATATTTTAAATTTTAAATGATCTTTCTGGAATGTGTTGGCTTGAATCTGATCATTTGAATTGCATATTGCAGCCACAAATGCCTTGGAGATTTTGAATTTTACACCCCTCAATGGGAAACCTATCAGGATCATGTTCTCACATCGAGATCCCAGTATTCGAAAAAGTGGGCATGCCAATATATTTATTAAGAATTTGGACACATCAATAGATCACAAGACCTTGCAAGATACTTTTGCTGCTTTTGGTACCATCCTTTCTTGCAAGGTGGCCACTGATAACAATGGTCAGTCAAAAGGATATGGGTTTGTACAGTTTGAACATGAAGAAGCAGCACAAAATGCCATTAGAAGACTGAATGGGATGTTGATAAATGATAAACAAGTCTATGTTGGCCTCTTTGTCCGTAGGCAAGAACGAGATCAAGCAAATGGATCACCAAAATTTACTAATGTATATGTAAAGAATTTGTCTGAAACAACTACTGATGAGTACCTTAAGCAAGTTTTTGAAAATTACGGTCCCATCACTAGTGCAGTTATTATGAAGGATGGAAATGGAAATTCTAGAGGTTTTGGTTTTGTTAATTTTCAGAACCCAGATGATGCTGCTTCTGCTGTTGAACAACTGAGTGGAGCTACTTTTGACGACAAGGCCTGGTATGTAGGAAAGGCTCAGAGGAAGGCTGAAAGAGAGGCTGAGTTGAAGGCCAAATATGAACAGGAAAGAAACGGTCGACTGGAAAAGTTACAAGGGGCTAATTTATATCTGAAAAATCTTGATGATGACATCAATGATGAAAAACTGGAGCATTTGTTTTCTGAATTCGGCACTATAACATCTTGCAAGGTAAGTGTCACACTAGGTGCAGCATCTTAAAAGGTTTCTACTGTTCTGGTCCTTGTAGAAGTTGAGTGTATATAAGAATGTAATGTTTTCTGCTTTATTCAGGTCATGCTTGATCCACAAGGGCAGAGCAGGGGTTCTGGTTTTGTTGCATTTTCTACCCCTGAGGAAGCTACTAGAGCTGTAAGTTGCTAATGCTCTTTTTATACTACATTTTTTTCCTTACTAAATATTTGTGCGTGAGTGAAGTCTTCTACATAGTTGATTCTCTCCCCCCTGTCCCCCTCTCCTTTTTAGGTGAATGAAATGAATGGCAAGATGATTGGGCGAAAACCTTTGTATGTTGCTGTGGCCCAACGAAAAGAAGAAAGGAAGGCAAGGCTGCAGGTGAGATACGCTATCGAAATTTTTTATTTCATGGAAATTGATTTGATCTTTGCCTGATCATATGTTTTTGTATTCTTACTAATTCATTGGACGCTCTGTAAAAGAAAGTACTGAGTGCCTGCAATTTTTTTTTTGAATCTAGAATGTTTAGGATTGTAATCAGATGCTAAAGAAATCAGAATCATTCTTTTGACCTAAGGAGGCAATAATGACTTCTTCCTTCCCATCCACATTTGCTGGAATAGCTGTAGTAAGAAAGAATACTCAAGTTGTTTCCCTGAACTTATCCTCATTTTTACTGTCCTCATGTGCTGAAGTACTCATAGCCAATATATGCTTTTAGTTCTGAAACGATACGGAATTACTGGCCAATATCCTCTTTTGGTGTTACGAATTGTAACTCTCAACCAGCTGTCTCTCTTTCTTGTTCGGTATCTCGCTTTCATAGCTGGTTGATTAAATTGCAGTGTTTTTTTTTGATAGCATTATCTTTTTTTTTGTGTGTGTGTGTGAGATTAATATGTAAATCAAACTTTACGTTGAATTAGTGGTTGGTTGAAGTTCATCAAATGCATAGGATGGTGTCAATCATTACTTCTGAAGAGGAAGATGCCATGACCCTGAGGTCACTATTTCTCCATGACTTCACGTGCCAAAACCAGTCACGTGGTGTGCTAAATCACCAGTCAGGATATTCTTGTGTATGGTTCACCAAGGCATTGGCCAAAAATATGGGGTCAGTGGACTCCTATATAATGCCATGTGGCTGTTTTGGGCATGTGGTGTCAAAACATTCTCCATTTTTAAAATCCAGCAAGTTCTTTGGCTTGTGCTTGGGATAACAGATTATGTCTGACAGTTTTTTTTTCCACATCTGGAAGTTAATTGATATGTTTTGTCATATTTGTTCTCATAAACTTGTCATTAATGAGGCATGTCTATCATTCTGATGTTAATTGTCAAATGATCCATGGTTATTTTCTTTTACAGGCACATTTTGCTCAGATTCGAGCACCTGGTGCAATTGCACCTGTGCCCTCGGGTATACCTGGATTCCACCCTGGGGCACCTAGGCTTGCCCCTCAGCAGATGTACTTTGGTCAAGGTACTCCTGGCCTGATTCCACCTCAGCCTGCAGGGTATGGCTTTCATCAACAACTCTTTCCTGGAATTAGGCCTGCTGTTCCACCAAACTTTATAATGCCATACCACCTCCAAAGGCAAGGACAACCCGGACAGCGGATTGGTGTCCGGAGAGGTGGAACTCCACAACAGATGCAGCAGCAGCAGCAGCAGCAGGTGCATTATTATTCTAACTCTGATCGTAATTTCTTTCATTTTCTGTTTTTTCCTTTTGGGGGCATGTCATGAGAGCACTACTTTATCGAGATATTCATACCAATACATTTTAAGGAAAAAATAAATTGACTTCTTATGGTCCCAAAGTTCCTTTGATTTTTTGGAATCGAAGTGTAGGATGCCTTTAACTGTGACACAAAGTCATTAAATTGATTCATCTCAATATTACCAAATATTCTTCCCAAAGGCCACTCCAGGTTGGCAGTGGGTAGTTAAAATATATGAGAAAGCTCATCACTCTTTTGATACTTGGGAGCCACACCCATTCATTCATCCTGTGTTTCTTTCTGTTGCTGAATGCTCTCCAGATGAGCATAGGGTTTTAAAGCTCGCCTCCTGGTTTTGGTTATTGCTGTAATTAAGTTTCTTCAAGGTATCACTAAGCAGGTGGTAGCTAACATGTCTTTGAATGCAGAATAATCATAGATTTCTACAACATTTGTTTTTATTTTTTTGTATTATTTCCAAATTTGTTGTTGCAATCTTAGCCATCCTAAAACTGGCATTGCTGCTGGGTCAGGGTAATTGAATATGATAGTTGGAGGTCTGTTTTTTGGGTGTAATGTAGATCTTTAGTAATTCCCTTAGGATAGTTCATAAATCTCTGAATGGTTTTTTATCTATAATTTTTTTTATAGGTAAATCAAGATATATTAAAATAAACTGACTGGTTGACATAACCAGCCACATTACAACAAGCAAATACAAGGAAACAAAATATTAAGACCTACAATACTAGTTCAAGCATAAAGAGTCCCATCTAAAAACAAAATCTTCAAAGAATACCCCTGTAAAATTGGCATCCAATTTGCTCCAAAAGAAAATAAAGCCTAATTTTTTTAATCTATAATGATGAGTGTGATGCGTACTTCTGCAATTACATCCATTTTGCTTAGCTCTCTTTTATGGCAAGTGAGCCGTAATTTTTTTAAAATGGAAATTCTTGTTTCTACACGCAACACCCATACTTTTTGATGTAGTCAAATTGATCTCGCTCCCTTTCTCATAGTAGGAGTGATGTATAACTCCTAAATAGTTTATTGATTTCTGATATTTTCAGTTGATACAGCGTAATGCGAATCAAAACTTCAGATACATGCCTAATGTAAGGAATGGGTTGGACCCGTCAGCAGTACCTCAGGGTCTTATGGGTCCAATGATGCCATTGCCACTAGATGTTTCTGGCATGCCTGTGACTCCAATTGATGTACAACGACCTGGGCCAGTGCCAATCACAACACTTGCCTCTGCTTTGGCTTCTGCAAGCCCAGAGCATCAACGCCAGGTTTATTAATTTCCCCCCTTTTTATCTGTGGCATGAATATGTTCTGTATGGTGAACAGGTGTTGCTTTACAAGCAGGTCTTCATTCATTTGCATTTAAGTCCCTTTCATTTATTTCAAGTTGCAACTTATGTGGCAATTAGATGGACACATGTTTTTGGTGTCTGACTCACATTTGAGGTGTCTGGCATGATGCCTAGGAGGCTAAACATCAATGTGACCATACAAATATATAATAATTTAGCTGTTATAAAAATTAAGATATTCATGGAAGTGAAAGAAAACATCTCCATACATCATAGAACATTATTAGGGAGGATCTGTTGGTCAAGGAATTTCAAGATGAGATGTTTCCTTGATTACACATCAATGCCACCTTTATAGATTTAATTCCGAAATAGAAGGGAACCAAGGACATCTTTCGTCAAAGGGAGTAAATGTTTTTTGAGTGTTCTAAGAGCCAATGAAAGCATCTACTCATGGGTGCAATCAGGTACCCCTAGGGTTATGTGCAAAAGTGACAGAGAAAAACATACGTTCATGTGAATTGGGTGTTTTTGAAGTATCTGTTGGGATGTATGGGTTTTGGGTACAGATGAATATCTTGGGTTATGAAATGTGTGTCTTTCCTTTACTTCTCTATTCTAGTGAACAGAAGTCTAGTTGGTGTTTTTAGGAGTTCTAGATGGCTAAGACAAGGTGTTGTCCTCATATCTATTATCGTTTTGTACTGGTTTTGGAAGCGTTGGGTAGGGGCTGATCAACAAGGGTGGCCATGTCTATTGCGAAGTTTTCTGGGATCATGGTTCGCATGATGGTCTGCTCCTTGGTATATATCTCTAGGTGGGGTAGGTGGGGGTTTCCTTTTGGGGACGTATCTTGCAGCTTCTTATTGTAGAATGCTACATGGTATCCTGTATCAAAAAATTTGTCCGAAACTTGAGGTCATGGAAGTCAAGATACTATCCAAAGGTTAGAAGTTGTGATCCTGATGAATTTTGTCTTGGCTGTTTTTTGTATTTTTTTGCATTTCTCTCCCAAATTTGGCGACAACCAATTTAACGTAACTGCCCTCCTACTTCTCAACCATTGCCTAAAACTATAGAGCTGATGTTGTACCATTTCTTCTATTTTATTTTATTTTTTTCCTTATGTAGATATTAATATCTATATTGTGTTCTACTTGGTAAAATTACAGATGCTGGGAGAACAGTTATTTCCGCTTGTTGATCGTCTCGAACATGAATTTGCTGGTAAGGTCACTGGGATGCTGCTGGAGATGGACCAAACAGAGGTCCTCCATCTCATAGAGTCCCCTGATGCTCTCAAGAAGAAAGTGGCTGAGGCCATGGATGTGCTTCAGTTATCTGTCTCGGGACCTGATGCTGCAGATCAACTTGGTTCACTGTCGCTCAACGACTGAATGGATGCCTTGGTAAGTAATAGGGGTGTTAAAGGGGGGCCCATTTTGTTATAATAGGGCGTGGTGAGCCGTCAATGCTTTAGGTTTTCTTCTAAATTAAACTTTAGACATTTAGTTATCTGGTTTTTTTTTTTTTTTCATATTTAACAAACTACCGAGCGTCTTCTTGCTTTTGACTCTCTATATGTGAGAGATTTGGAAACTTATTAATATTTATGGTACTCTATGGTTATTTTAAAGTTTGTTTAAAGTAATTTTCCTTGACAGGTTTCAGGATATGTTCTTGGTGGTGACTATCTTGTCCTTTGTTATGCTCTCTATTTTGTCGGTTGTTTTGTTGATGCTTGTCTAACTGCAGGGGTTAAAGTGGTACTGTGGCCACACAACTCAAAGGACCGCAATTGGTCATTTTGATGTTTGACGATTGCTCTCTTTATATATATATATTTCTTTTTTGAGTGCAATTTATGCTCTTTTAATATGGGGTTTTGCTGACCTTTCCTAATTTTGTTCGGGAAAGGCTTTCTGGGGCAATAGTAAATAGGCAGAGAAAGTTGATTTTCCCTGAAAGATGTGAACTTTTGGGGTGTGATTGCACATTTCGTGGAACTCATTTTTGAAAATATTTTCCCACCCTGTTGTGGGGAAATGGTTTTGCCACCTTGGCCCTTGAAATGATTTTCCTACATTTGACTATTAGCCTCTTACGCTTATATTATTATTATTATTAGGGTGATTTAGACTTGCCCCCATTTCTTTTTGTCAATATTAAAGATGCATCCCCATCGTTTTCAAACTGATGACATGCCCCCTTGGCCTAGGTTTGGTCTAAAGACACCAACTAGAAATTATGTTAAATGCGTTGCCTATGGCTTCAACCTCAAATCAAAACTCCCTTCTCTCACACAGAAAATCTGTCCTTTTCAAGTTTAGTACTACGAAGGTAAATTGTTTTTATTTTTAACTTACTCCAACCTCTTCTTCAATTAATTCATTATCTTCCATATAGTGTAGAGAATCATTGATTTTTCTAATAAAAAATCAATTCTTCTCTTTCAAATCCTATCTTGTTCATAAGGTTTGGAGGTTGAAGGAGATGGAATCTTAAGTTTGAGAAACCTTCAAATTTCAAAGCGGTAAATTCTAGGGTATAGTTTTTCAATTGGTCCTTTTCAATCTTCCTTCAATGTCTTAAGTGGAAAGGAGTCCATCGAATTACTTCTTCAAAACCTTATCTCAAGGTTGGAGAAGATGTCTCTTAAGCTTTACTCTTAAGGTTGAAAAGAAAAAGCTTAAGCCTAAGGTTGAATATGACTAGTTTTGGGGAGAAAATTAGTTAAAAGTTAAATGAGTGATTTTTGCCATTTGAAGATAAGACTCTTAAGGAAGAGGATTGAAAAACCAGGTTGAAGGTGACTGGATGGGGGAGAAAATCAGCTTGCGGTCAATGATGATTACATTTAGGTCTAGAATCTCACGGCACAGGGCAAGTCTAAATCACTTATTATTAATTATAATTATTGGAGGCAAGTAAGATAGGCTTTGAACTCAGTTCTTGGTTTCAGGTGGGATTCAAATTTTTTCTACTTAATTCAATTTGGTTCAAAATCCGATGACTGTTTTAAGTCATTTGCATTATTAGAGGGAGAAAAGAGAAAAAAAAAATGGAGAAAAAGAGAGATGTACTTTGTGAGTAGGGAGATAATGATCTGGATTAATCTTTCATTTTGTGTTGTAGAAATACAACTAGTTTTAGGGTCTTATTAATGTGTGTCCTTAGGACACACGTTATTGTGCAATAAACACAACCTAGAAAATTGAATTAAAATACCCTAACAAATTTGTTTTTACCAAAATACCCCTCAGATTCAAATTTCCCAGGTGTATTTATTGCAATTAACAAGACCCTTATATTTAATATAAAAATAAATGGTAAATGATTATGTCTTTGTTATTTAACGACTTAAAAGATGCAATAAAGTCTAAGATGAATTGCTAATTTTAACGAGGATAATCTCCGAACCCCTTTCACCATTTCCCATGACACGTGGAATGGTTTATTTGACATCATTCATATTCTGGGAAGTTACGTTATAAGTTCACCAAACCTAGTTGACCACTAACAATGAATATGACCATCAGCCACTCAGAAGCAGGTACTTCTCATCTCCCATCGCTACTTCTTTGCTAAAAAAAGATATATTGCTAAAAAAAGGAGGTCCTATGGGCACCCCAAGTTTTACTTATTATACACCTAAATTTCTTATATTATTTCACCCCTAATTAAGGATTAAAACACAGCATTCTAACATAACAAAAGTTTGGTTCAAATTATTACCTCAACATTATAAAACATACAAATAGAACCTCAATTAGGATTTAAGCTCATAAAATCCTAAATCTAAACAAAAATAAAATAAAAATAGAGTTTCTATCAGCACCCAACTTTTAGTTATTCTCAGCCATTGACATTATATATATATATATAGATATATAATAAGCCAAAGTTGGGGTGCCAATAACAGCCTTAAAAAATCAAACTTTAATTTTTTTCAAAGTATCACATCATTCCACAATGGTGATGATTTTATATTTGAATAATGCTGAAGTGACCTCAGGCTGTAACCTCATATCGCACTACTTGTTGAAAGTGTATGGGAATCATAGATACTTCCCTTGAGATATGAGTGAAAAAGCATCTATGATTCCTATCCATTTTCACGTCAAGAAGTGCAATATGAGTTTCCATCTTGAGGTCACTCCAGCATGATTCTCTATATTTAAAAAAGCATAGCAGACAGTCCAGCCAACCTTACATTAGAGTTTAGGGCTTTAGAAACAAAAGCCCATATCAATGAAGACCCAAATATTCTAACCTCCAGAGCTTTTGATAGAAAAGCTAAGGATGCGACCAACAGATTCTCTGCTGTGGTCCTGCAGGGATGGGTAAACTTACAGACATGACTAAGAGCATAAAATCCACAAAAGATCTATAAAAAAATCTCAGTCCACATTGCTGCCTTCATTTCAATGTAGTCAAAGCAGTTATGGCTACGAACATGCTTTAAAGTTAAAACAACTTGCAAGTAGTACACCTTGAAACAAACAAAAAAAAAAAAAAAACAATACTAGCCATAAAGTAGTAGTGTCAATTTCTCATATCCAGTCGCAACACCTTCCAACTGGCTGGTCATTGTTTATTTTTATTGGGGAAAATGACTACTATGCAATCCTGCATGTGGTGAAAGAAAGCAACTCTTATCAGCACAAACACCAACTTCAGTCTCATAAGAAGTTCCTAATGTCCAATGACTTAACGTCCACCATTTCCTCATCCTTGAACTCCTCCCTGAAATAAATATAAATGGAGGGTAGACATCAATTCCAAGATAAATAAATCTGTACCAATTACATTGACACAATGAGAGACTTCTTGATGCTTGAGCTTCACATGCGTTATGAAGGTTCCTCTTAGGATTTGGTAAAGTTTGTGTACAATACCAGACCAGGGTTCAAAAAAAAAAAAAAAAAAAGGAAAAAAAGAAGCTGCATACAGAGCATTCTCAAAGCTTAGCATCCAGGATACCACTCGACACATGGTAATCATCTTTAGACCATTTGAACCTAGTCACCATTCCTTGGGCTGCCTACAACCAACAAGGGCATATTAAACACCATCATCATTATTATCTTATGCCTTTTTCCCGAACATTGGATCAGATGTAAGACGATTTTCTTGAATCTATTGAACCTTCTTTGGCTCTTTTCACATGTCTAGATACAGACTGATCTATGGCACAGATGTTATCCTTTTTATTAGTATGATTGTTGTTGTTGTTGGGTATATTAAACACCATCATCAATATTATATTATGCCTCTTCCCAAATATTGGATCAGAGGTAAGACAATTTTCTTGAATCTATTGAATCTTTTGACACGTCCAGATACACATTCTGATATGTGTGGCACAGATGTTACTGTTTATTATTTATTAGTTTATTAGTTTAATGATTTTTTAAATACTACCATATTTGTTCATCTATTCTCATTTACAAATTTACTTTGCATTTATTTATTTATTATTGGACCGTGCTATAGCATATGAAATGTTATCTTTGACTTTTCTCCTATTTGTTTCATATCTTTATTTTAAAAAATATTCTAATTTGAATAAATCTAAAACATTTTATTATAGTGTACATGTGCAAGACATGTCTGCGGTTCAGGCTTCTTGAAGATGCCTTGTCAGACACCTCACATCTGTGCTAGATACTGACACAAGTCAGTGCAATGGGTTGGCAGTAAGTCATTTAAGAAAATATGGTGCATTTCATGAACAATTGTCAAATGCCAACAATACCACAGCAATCACAGCTACTATAAAGAATCTTCACTTAACAAAGTCATATTGGCAAAGAGCAAGTTTATTCAAGGAATATGGGGTGTACCGTTTCTTTTGAGTTTCCATTGCTTCAAGAGCCTCCTTTTTCAGCTCCTCCATCTGAGCCTTCGCAATTTTAAGCTCCAACTCTTCTTCATACTTTGGCAACTCTTCTTTCCGAATGCCGAGTCTGGTTTAAAATTAACAAATGCAACAAGAGCAATAAGAAGCATGTTCTCCCATATCTAAGAAAATATTGATCAGCAAAAATAACATTAAAATTTTGATTGGAATTATGTCAGACATCAATAGAGTTTTCACACAAGCATCACAATGCTACAAGTTGCAGAATGTTGGGCAAATTAAAAAAAGAATAATGATAAATTGACTCCCTCCTCTGACAAACTCCCCCCACGGCGATGTGCATAGAACCATAGATTTTTCCTTGGGATACACAACTGCATATATTTATGGGGACGTACAGTTGTATCCCGAGGAAAAATCTATGGTTCTATGCACAGCCACGTGGGGAGAGTTTGTCAGAGGGGGAGTTAGAAAATCATGACTCCAAAAAAACAGATACTTACGAATGAGATTGGCAAGATGAGAAAGCCGAGATATGGAAGAATGGCGTAAGCCAATTAGGAAGAAACACATCCAAAGCTGAAAGTAGTGCTACAATATCAATTTATGACAATATAATGAAGTTGATTGTGATGGATTGGTCATGTGCAATAAGTGCCAAGGTGGGTCAAGGTAGTAGTGACAAATGATTTGATGGTGTACCTGTTCATGAAGGAAACACCCTATATATGATGATGGTGGAATTGGATTTGTGGCAAACCAAATAATTGGGACAAGGCTTGGATGATGATAAATGGAAATTATAGAGGCATACAGTTATGCTGGACATACATCTGATGATACCTTGCCATGTCAGACTGAACACTTGATCATGCCTACCTTAAATAAGTTGTGATAATCTCATAATACCTAGGGTTTGGACCAGAACTTACTTCTTATTAATCTTATCAAACTCTGCCAGAAGAACAGCCATCCCCTTCTTGTCAGACCTCATAAGTGGCTTCTTAAGCTCTTTTTCAACTTTCTCCAATGCGTCCATCATCATAGCCTCTGCACCAAGTTCATCGGTGAGGCCTCTCCTGTAAAAACATGCGGTACATAAGGTATGAGTTGCAATGCACATACTATGGAGATAATTCACACACACAATCCTAACTACCACAGAAGTCTACTTGAAATTGAAAATCAAGACCATTCAAATAACCATCCCTTCAAGTCAACTTCCACCTGTTCAATCATTCAACACAGTTTCCAGGTGGGCCCACAAGCAGGAATACAAGTGGGGAGGAAGTGTAGAATGCCTTGTTAAAAAAACTTGGTTTTGTTACATCTAGATAGTATAGTCTTTTAATACATTTATTTTTAGTATAGGTCATAATTCCACATCTAGTTCACAGCCTAACTTGAATTGGTGAAAACACCTCATAATCCTAGTGGTGCTATGCTACGTGGTGGTGGACAGACAGACCGTAGGACCTGAAGGTTAATGTTATAAGGGTTTTTTTTTTTTTTTTGATGGGTGAGCTGGACTTGAACGCACAACCTCAGGGTTTCTTTGCAATGTGTCAAACCAACTGAGCTATGCGTCTAAGTCCTACTGTTTTAAGTTTCTTTGACGGTTACGTCAGTGATCATACCTCTCTAAAGGAGTTTGTCCAGATTAAGTATAAGAAAATGTCCAATTATCCAAAGGAACATAGTAAAGGCACAAAACTTAGATGCATTACTGAAACCTTACAAAATTCCAAATAGTGGAAGAATCATATATCAAAACATACTTGATCCTTATCTCCTTCAATGTCAACAGATATGATCGAGCATCTGGAATATTTTGTGTTCGCGTCTCGATGGTGTACTTGATCCTTTGGGATTCTGAGAACAAGTCTGCTCTGCATGTGAGACAAGACGATACATGTAAATGTGTCATGGCATAATAGTAGTAGCAAGTAGCAACAGCAGAGCAGTAGCAGCAGTAATAAAAAATATTTTTATATAAAAATAATACTAATGTAATAACTAATAAGAATAACAATTATAAGAATGTTGAATCATAGGACAACAAATAAGCAGAGGCACACCCAGTATCAAGGATATGGCTTCATTTATATCAAAGATTTTGAATTTCAATGTCAGTCTATATTTTAGTCATCTGCAAAATATATTTTTTTGTAGAAATATTTCCATCAGAGCAGAAGTACTGTAACCTTTTAGAAATCATGAAGTATTAGGAAAAAGGTAGGAAATATATAATAAATCTTAGGAGGTGATGAAATTAGTATAGAAAAACTCAAACCCATCACATCATAATAACAAACCATTTGAACAAAGAAAAAGTAAGATCAAAAGTGTCTAATAAACTTATCCCACTAAAAAATGGTGTTTGGCAAATGTTGACACAGGTAATTGAGAAATCATCTTATGCATTTATCTATTCATAATCATGTCATCTAAGAACAATAAAGCAAAGAATAAGAAATAAGAACATAACAGACTTGAAACCTGAGGACATAACCACATGAACTTAGACCAACTGATATCATATTTTTTTTTCACCTGTTACTTTTTCCATTTTCAACCAAAATAATATTTTATAATAAAAATAAACTTTAACCATTAAAAGCTAGATGATAATCCTCTGAAATTATAAGTTCTAACTACTACAACTTGAAAATTATGTGAAATATCATCCCATTGAATTTGTTACTTACTACTACCGTACATCATTCATATCTATAACTTACTAAAGTCACGAATCCCAAGTATTTATATTAAGAGAGATGAATACCAAGAGAAAAATACAACCTGGAGACAACGTCAATAGTCTGTAACAGAAAAGAATAGAACTAGCAGGTCTATTACAACCTAGAAACACATGCAAAGTGAAGACTTAATCTTCAAGACTATCTTCTCCATGGCTTCCACTTTCCCATTACAGTGGAGCATGGACCAAATAACTCAACCTGAAAAAAGTTAACTCATTTGCCTGCTCGCAGCTGAAAACCTCCACACACACTCTTGGACTTCCAATTTCCAACTAATGGCAAAGAGCATGTACCAGTTACAATGTTGTCAAATTGCATAAGCGATGCTGTATGACCATGCATATGTTGTTCGCATATGTGATGTAAGAATCACATATTTGATGGCATATGCACAAGAAGAAGAAAAAAATACAAAAAATGAAAAAAATACCACATACCTAGAAAAATATATTTGTTAACTTTTATTTCCACTTTGAATTTAATGTATTACTTTTGCATATTTAACAAGTATACAAGAAGCCAATAATGCATAAACTCAAAAACTTTAAGAAAAAAAAATCAATCACTTTCTTGCAGTCACTCCACCAAATCTTAAAAATAAAATAAAATGATGTACCAAGATGTAATATTTAATCTAGATATGCAATCAAACTAACTGAAAAGCTTACTCTTTTCTTACTGTCTTCATGACCTTTGCATACTGAGCTACCGCAGCCGGATCTTCTGGAGCAATGGTGATTTTCTCCTTTCGAAGTACCCCCATGGCTGTCTCAAATTTCTTCTTAACCTCCAAAAAGATGTTCTTCAACATTTCTTCAACCCATAAGCATGTGCAATTATCAGCAATAATACATAGAGAAATAAACATTAGCAAGCGAAATTGCCTACTTTTGACTAAAAGGTGATACAGATATTCAACTGTTGATCACAGAGACTGCAAAAAATGTTGACAAGTAAACTTTATCTAATGTTGAATGAGTGTTACGAAAGAATTGATAATAGATGGAGGTCCATCACAGATCGTATAGCTTTATCCTAACGGATTTAGGAGAGGACAAGGAGTTTCAGAAATATTATAGTTAATGATTTGTATCTTAGAAAAAATATACAAATAAAGAAATGAATACAAGAGTTGTAGGAAATCGAAAAACTAATGAAGAAAAGGTGCTAGCCTAAGAAATACTATATAAGAAGCCTAAGAAATACTATATAAGAAGGGTTCTTCACTTGTCAATCAAAATATAACAGAAAAAATAAATAATAAAAGCCACATGCACCAACTCAAAGACTGATATTTCCAACATGTAACGCACAAAAACTGATAAGTGTAAGAAATATTATAGAAGAGGTTCAAGAAAACTCGAAAAGAGCAATTTTTATTTGATATATAAACTTGAAAAAAAAAAAAGCAAACAACCCACATTCATAGTTTCAAGCACAAACCTAAATAAACTCCTATGAAGTCCCTTTACTTTTCTTTGGGGAATTCAACCCATGTTGCACAAACAATAATTTAAATGTCGCAGTCAATGCAGCTTGTGCTTCATCCAGGACAAAAAGCATATGCTTCCCTAAGATTACACTTCAAGATGCACCTAAAGGTTGAACATTATGCACCTTTACACCAAGCCCAAACTCTCATCAGCTTTTAAAAAGAAGAGAAGTTTATTGATCAATGTCAGCTCACAAAAACTGAAAATTGAAGGATTTTGTAAATATTATAGACAGCACACTGATTTCATTTTTATAAGTGACAGTTTCAAATCTTTTTTTTTTATAAGTGACAGTTTCGAATCTATTTGTCTAATACCCTTAAGGCTAGATATTTTGAGATGCTAAAAAAATATAATAAATCTACAAATCTACCGACCATCTCCCTTAAGGGCTGTGGGAGCTGGGGGTGCAGCTTCTTTGGCAAAGTAGCGGACGGGAACAGCATAATCCTGCTCCAGAATGATCTGACCAGCGTACAACTGTAAAAACACAAGAGTCAAAGAAACACTTATTTTATAATCAAAGAAACATAACAGAAAACAACGACTAAGGTAAAACATATCTTGAGAGAGTTCAGCAAGATAAGAGTTCAAACAAGAGCTTCACGCAACCCCTAAAAGCATCTCCAATGGTCTCTCAAATTGGGATGGAAATTCCAAAATTTGAAATAGCTTCTCAAAAATGCGCTCCAATGCACATCTCAAATGGTGTCTCAAAAATAGCACATGCTAAAATCAATGCTATATTTAACATTGGTTTTAGCATATCTCATAATTTGCTAAAGTGGTTTTTAGGTTATAAAAGGTGTCTTTGAATTGTTTTTTGACCAAATTGCCATCCAAAGCAAACAAATTGCGTTTTTTTTTTATAGATGAAGCATTGGAAAGGTAAGTGTCAAATGTGGCATTTTTGCACTCAAAAAATAGAATTGCTAAAGCAAATTTAGTATTAGCATTGGAGATGCTCTAACAAGGTAAAAATAGCATTCAAGAAACAGATATTTACAGAAAAAGGAAAGCAAATACTTGAAACAGAGCTCCTTTTGAAGCTCATTCAAGCTGAAAAACCATAGATGAAGTCTCCGAGAAACATAACCTAGTTTCAGTCCTAGAGATCATCGCAAGTCACAAAAAAACAGATGAAAAGAAGAGGAAACAAAGCTCTTGCAACAAATTGAAGCTTCAGCTAAATAAATTGATCATTTGAGTGCGAAGAATAAAATTAAGGGATGTTGGAAATGACGGAACCATTGGAGGAGGTTTTGCTGATCAGGTGGGATACTTCAATCCCTTAGAAGAACAAAATCTTTGGGATAAATTTTTTTTTATTTTTTTTGGATGAGTAAAAGAAACTCTATTTATAAAAAGTGGTCGAGATGATCAACAAATACAGCAACCGTTAAATACAATTTCACAGATTTGCCAAATAACAGACCCACACCCATCTTCCTATGAAGCAACAAAAAAGACTCCTCAAAAAACTTTGAACAACTTACTCCAAAAAAGCTGTGGACTTAAGAACATGGGATCCTATGATTACTGTAAGCTAGTACAGCAAAAACCAACCCCCACTCAAAAAAACAATTTTTTTGCAGGATAAATCTGTTAGTTTCTGAGAAAATTTGTCGACATAAAATGATGTCTTGGACAGCGTTCACAACTCAGTTACTGCTTCCATAGAGCTAAGCTCTTTTAACAAAGACCTAAAAAAAAAAGGGAATTTCAACCCAAGAATTAACAAAGCATAATCTTATATATATATATTTTTAAAAGCCATAATTGCTGTGCACCCGAACTCGATCACAAGCTTTTAACCAGAGCTGAGATCCATGATATGTTCGATTGAAGAAGAACGCAAAAATCTAAAGGTATTTAGAATGTTACCCACCATTTTTTAATCAGGAAAAACAGACACCATCCACCCAAAAAAAAAAAAAATGAGACCTTGAAATCCAAACAAAGTTCAGATCACCCACATTTCAATTTTCAGCGTGATTTGGATAAAAAATAAAACCCTAGTGTTTTATTTCTGATTTGAGATTCGAAATAACAGTCGTGATCTTATACAAAATCTAGATTTCATAGATAAAATGAAAAAAAACGAATCAAGAGTACTCGATCGATAAACAACAGGATACCTGTTTGGATTTCGATAAGAGACGGGAAGCGAACGCCATGATTGGGGTTTCTGTTTTTCGATATTTTTCAGGTTTTAGATCTCTCTCTCTCTGCCAAAATTATTTTGCCCTAAACAGAACCAGGTACTCAGCGTAGCAAAATTACTCTGTAGAAGGAATGGTTTTAAAACTCGGTTGCTCGTCTCGTCTCGTCCAGGCCCGATACCGAGTCATCTAGGACGAGTTTTCCGATACGTTGGAGACGTCTCGTGAGACTAATCAAAATATTGCACGTGAGTCCTAAATCTCGTTAAACAATGACTTTGTGAGTTGGTCTCGTTTAACTCTAACACCGAGTTAACTCGGATGATACTTCTAATTTTAGTTACATTTCATAATCTCTAAGGTGTGTCGTAACAAATGATATACTGCACATTATATTGTAGGTCCTCCTCCTTCTTGGTTTTAAACTCGGCAATTTAACCCATAAAATTACTTAGTTGAATCGTTCGAGTCATCTTATCTTGAAGAAATTAAATCCTTTAACTTGATTATCGAATGCTCATGAATATATATATATATATACACAAACACATATATTCACCATAGAGATCATCCTCACTAAAAATCAGTTTATTCCAAAACTTCTATCCCATGTAAGACAAAACACGTAGGGCAAATAGTAAGGTGCCGAACATATCACCATAGATATCATCATAACCAAAAATCAGCCCTTTTTGAAACTTCTAACTCTAATTTACAAGTTGAAATGTGAATTGGGCACAATGTTTGACTCTTTTTAAGGCCTTAGAGCGCCACCCATATACATATAAATTAGAGTTCGCCTGTGATTCGATGTTGAATCAATCCTTAACTTCGTTCGGTCACTTCAGAAGCTCATATTACATTGACCCTAATTCTATTGAGTTGATTCCATCTCCTTGACTTTGTTCACATTCAGTAGCAGCTTGCTGGTGTCCCTTCAGGTCAGGAACTCCTGCAATAGGCAGCTACCCTCATCCCTCTCTTAGGTAGCTACTAAAAGTATTCGTGCTCCTTAAAAGGGAAGGCCTGCCAAACTATATGCCCATGGGTGCAGGATTCTTTGAAAAGGCGCGAGTTGACTCGGAGACCTGGGATCTTGGCTTAACAACGAACGAAGGGAAGCTTGATATATATATATAAACTACAATTCACTTATGACATAGGCACAAACATCCTCTCTCGAATTAAGGGGTTAAAATGTAAAAAATAAAGTTGGAGGGGTATTATTAAAAAAATTTAAGGTTAAGAAAGTAAAAGATGAAAAATAATAAAGTGGATTAAAGGGTTAAAAAATAAAATATAAAAAAATTATAAGGGATGAAATGTAAAGAAAATAAAGTGGATCCCACATAATTATGGCTTAATGGAAGGGTTAAGGGGGTAAAAATGAAAAAAATAAAATTTGAAATGTATTATTAAAGAATTTTGAGGTTAAAAGGGTAAAAGATGAAAATAATAAAATAAGTTAAAATTAATTAAAGAGGAGATATAATAAAGTTAGAGAGAGTGAAGAAGAAAGAAAAAAATTTTGGTATAAGTCGAAGGGACATTTGTCCAACCATAAAATTGTAGTTGAGGGGACATTTATCCCAACTCAAAAAATACAAAATTGTAACAACTTGTGTTTTATTATATAGATAATTATAATTTTTTTTTTCTAGAAAAATTACATAAAGCACCCTGGTAAAGGGACGTTTTTTTCTAAATAGTCCCTAAGTTGTGGGCAGTTTCTTAATGGTTCAATTAGTAAACTTTTATTTTCTCAACAGCCCATGGACATCATCTCACATGTATAATGTCATTGAAATACCCAAACTATCATTTTCTCATCATCTTCACATAGTTAGATTTTCCAACAGTGATTGCGATCGTTTCTGACGATCGTTGATCATGAAAGATGAATGAAGAATGAGATCATCTTAATTTTGAATATCTAGATGTATTTTTTGATTTATTTAAAAAAAACGAAGAACGGAGTTGAGATTCAATTTTTATATTTTTTATGTTTATATCGTAACTTTTGATTTGCAACCATGATTTACACATTTTGGATATTTCAAAGAGATTTACCAAGTATCAAAATTGGAAAAGCGAAAAAAAAAAAGATTATAGTGTTCACCACTTTCATAAGAAAAAAAACTTGTCAAGTTGTCACTACTTTTGAAAAAAGAGATTATCTTAGTATCGAGTTCATCGCTTTTTTATTTAATTATTGTCAAGTTTGACAATATTTTCATAAGAAAAAAATTGTCGAACTTAACAATAAGTAAATAAAAAGAAGTGAACTTGATGTTGTAATGTGAACCAAAATTTTCATTTATTTTCTTCCATTTTTTCAACTTTGATATTTGGTAAATCTCTGAAAAATATATATAAAAAAAGCATAATTTATGATTACGAATCAAAAGTTACAATGCAATCATAAAAAAAAATCCAAATCTCAACTTCGTTCTTTAATTTTTTTTTATATATCATCGGAAAAAAAAATATATGTTTAGATGTTCAAAATTAAGAGAATATCATTCTCCATTCGTCATCCATGATCGAAGATTATCATAAATGATCACAATCACTGATGGAAAACCTAGCTATGTGAAGAAGATGAAAAAATGATAATTTGGGCTTTTCAAATACCTTATGCAGCATATGGGTGAGATGAGGTCAGGGACTGCTAAGGAATGAAAAGTTTACGAATAGATTATTAAGAGATCGCCCAAAACTTAGCGGCTATTTAGAAAAAAGTCCCACCCCCAAGTATCCCTTAAGTAATTTTTCCCTTTTTTTATTATAAAATAAGGTGAAATAAAATATTCCTATAACAAGACCATATTTTTATTTATATACTTAATATTTAAATTTAAAAAAAAACAATTATTTTAATCAAAATAAAAAATCTAATTGATGAGTTTTATTTACTCAGCCAAAAATTTCAAAATATTCCTTGAATCATCTTGGTTGTGAAGGAAATAATATGCGAGACGATTCACATTGAATATCTACTCATTCTTGAATAATACTGAGATTTTGAGCAAGTCATCTTAATGTCGAATGGGATTTGAAATGATGCTCCCCTCCGGCCCTCCCCATTGTTTAAAACCTGGTATCTCGTCTCGTCTTGCACCAGATCGATATCATGTTGACTCATCAAAATGATCTTGAAGCCGTTTAAATTATTTATTGACATTTTTTTATATTGAATTTATGGTCAGGATTCCTTGACTTTGGGGTGTCAATGGATAGCCGAAATCCGAATTCAAATTCGAAAAATCGAATATTATCCGAAATTTTCGGATATCGAATTCGGATTCAGATGTTATTTTAACATTCGAATGAGTTTCGGATACGAATTCGGATATTACGATATCCGATTTGATAATATCCACTCTGATAATAATACATATATTATGTATTTATGTTTGGGAAATGTTCAGCACCCTAAGTTTTACCACACACTTTAACAAACGTTTTTTGTCCTACATGGGTTAGAAGTTTTGGAATGGGCTGATTTTTGGGGAGGATGATCTTGAGATCATCCTCCCCAAAAATCAACCCATTCCGAAATGTTTAGCCCCATGTTTACACGTTGAAAAATCGTGGACCGTCCATTTTTTGTAAACCATTTTGATGGGGTTAGAAGTTTTGGAATGAGCTGATTTTTGGTGAGGATGATCTCCTCACCAAAAATCAGCCCATTCCGAAACTTGTAACCCATGTAGGACAAAACATGTTTGTTAAAGTGTGTGGTAAAACTTAGGGTGCCGAACGGGACCCTTTATGTTTTACAATAAAATTTTATATATGTAAATATACAGTGTTATGTATTCGTGTCATACAACAAAACTTATTTTTAAAACTTTCTTCTCAAAACTACCTTCAACACTAAAACACCAGACGATGTTAATGGTGGGTTTCCATTTTGATCGAATTCCGTAATCACCATTTTCTCCGGCCGACGAGCATTAGGTACATATTCTCTCTCTCTCTCTCTTCGATTTGAATCAATCGGAGTGATTTTTTGAAGGAAATATGTGGATTTCAACTGTGCGAACTCCGACACGTCTACTCCGATCTGTGAGCATCCAGGTATATATTCTCTCTCTCTCTCTCTACGATGTGAACCCGTCGGAGTGATTTTTCAGATGAAATCTGTGGATTTCGACTGTGCAAACTTCGATCAGATCGAATATCCGATATATTTTTCAGATTCGAATTTGAATGTTTGTTAGGGATATTTGATTAGATTCGAATTCAAATTCGGATAATAATTTTTTTTTTTCGGATTTGAATTCGGATATAACAGTATCCAATCGAATACCTATTCATTAACAGCCCTACCTTGACTCATGAAGAATGACTCATGAAAAAAACACATGGCCCCAATCATTTATACACAAAATTGAATGGTTGAGATTTATTATCAGAAAGAGTATCTCTGAGATGTGTGTTATCAAGATAAGCATAAATCTCAACTGTTGGGTATCGTATCTAAACAATTGCGATCACGTGTTTTCTCATAAGTCATTCCTCATGAGTCTAACTGGTCCCAAACCATTATTATATACTTTCTAAGTTTTTGTTTGTTTATTACAGTGTGAATTAGTAGATGACTCACTCAACTTCTTATTTTTATATAGATAATAAATATTTAATTCATTAAAAATTAATAATTTCAATAAAAACCGCAAAATCTGATTAAATTGTCAAATAAATATTTTTAAAATACCATACAAGCCATCTCGGATTTAATGTGATGGCTTCAAAGGCCTTTAGATTTTGAGAATCAAATAATGAAAAATGATTTACAAAATCAAGAAGTTCATTTTACTACACTGTTTCTCACAACTAATTTCAAAAATAATGAATCAAAAACCCCTTTTTGCTGGCCCCATTTCAACATTTGTGATACAAAATATTAAAATCATTATTTAAAAAAACAGATACCAAATGGATAGCCACACCAACTTTTTCTACCGCCACCCCAACTAGTGCAATTCTTTTGCAATCTACATTGGAATTGGTGTGGCATTAGCAAAAGTTAGTGTAGCAATATCAGTTCTCTTAAAATTATCATGCATATAAACCACACAAGCGGGAGTACAAATATAAACTCTCATTGTCTAATGTACAATTCTGAGCCAAGTTCCAAGAATTACAACTCCACGAAAGGCAAATGAGTTTGGCAACACTCCTCATCTCAATACTCCTTCAAACTCGTTAATAGCACCTGTTTTCTGTCGTACCATAAACATTAATAAAATTCTTATAAGACCCAAACTGTTTTTGAGCAAATAAGAATGAAAAATACGCTTTAGAAGTATATGGGAGATTTTTATATAGATAATCACTTAAATAAGATTTCCAATTAAATAAAATATTGTAAATTAGCAGTGCTTGAATTTGATATTTATATCCTCAAAAATTTGATCTACAAACAAACAATGAGTGAAAGATATCTGATAAGCATGCAATCCCAATATAGTTTCACAAATAGTAAGACACGACAATTAAATACTTTGAAACAGTGAAAAGTTTTGCCTTTTTCTTTGCCACAACCCAAGAAAAACGTAGTGATCAAGGACTTGCTGAAGATGTAATTAACATCTTAAAACCATCCCTGAAACAACACATTCAGATAATAAAAATTAAGATCAATCTGAAATACCCAGCAAAAGTATTGGTGAAAGAGTTAAGTCTCCCAGAACTGTAAAAGTCCTCATTTCGCAATCGATTTGGTCGACATATTGCAAAGCAACTTTGGGATCTTATGTTTAAGCTTACTCATAAAAATATAAGTGCAAAAGACATGAACTTCTAAACAAAACCCACTGAAGTGATTCCATCTACGTAATGTTAGAATGCGTCTCTCTAACCTTGCTTCTATTTCTCATTGCAAACACACCCTAAGATCACACTAATAGTGGGATTCAACATCTTATTTGTGACATGTAATCTTTATTATGATGATTTTCCCACTAAAACAATTTTCCAAAGAGTGATTCGCTACACATGTCACGGAGATGAAGTCGTTGATGCCACCATGTGAGCATAATGGCAGAAAACAAACACCACACAATATAAAATATTTCATGGAATATCTCATCAATCTGAGATACATTTTAATTTTACAGGGTAAGAGGAGGTTTCTTATGGGAAATTCAATGTTCTCTCCAAATTATTTTATATGTTACCTTCATCATTCACACATAATATTCATTGCAATATATCATAGAATACCCAGATGGTAATTCTTTTGGATTTGCAATTTAAATGAATTTCTGGCACTAATTACAGGTATAATGAGTATTTGAAACTTAAAACAAGTGCTTCATACTTGCCTGCTTCGACTACTTAATAAAACAAGGTAGAGCGGATCCTGGGGTGAGAGCTTGAAAAGCTGTATGACAATGTAGGTGCATGTAGTAAAGCTGAAATCAGAGAAACAAGATGTCAGTACTAACCTCAAAAACAAATTGATTCATATTCTAATGGTTTCAATGTCTAAATAACGTTTCAACCATGAAACTAATAGAAGACTTCCCCTAGAATTCAAATATATCAACTTATGAACGATGAGTTCCAACGGCAACATAAAAATCCAAAAAAGTAGAAACAAACAAATTTGGTTTGAATCCCATTCTACTTAATTGAGATTAAAGGAGAGGCATGAAGCAAGGCTGAATACTTATAGCATCATATTAGACATGTAACTCAAAAAAGGTTTCAAGAAAATGACTTATCATGCCAAGAAAAAGATAACAACAGATTGATATTCATAACTTGATATACAATAGTGTAGCGTATTGGCAGATAAAATGTGTAGAGGCTGAGATCTCAAAGATTGAAACAAAAGATTTACATTACCTGCCCAGACATATTAACATTACTATCCAAAAGAGTGCGGTTATCCAACTTGATTCTTTGTAGACAATCCAAACCTGATATGATAAATGTGTAAACAGGAACGTGTAAGATTATTTATTCAAATGAAACCATAAATTTTATAATTGAATCTCCACATAGTGGATGTGCTTCAACAAAAGAATTTCTGATAACAGTGAACCCAGAGGAAGGTTCTTTGACAATCTACTTATGAACATAAAGGAACATGGTACGACAGCTGTTCAACACTAAAGCAATTCCTAAAGAAGCTAAGACATAAGTGTTGGGAGTCTATTAAAGAGACCCACACTGTCTACAAAGGGTAAACAACTCTACAAAAAAGATATATAAATCGGCTCCCCCAACTTCATGACCAGATTCCTTGCCATGAACCATGTAAAATCCCTCTCTCTCTCTCTCTCTTTCACACACACTCCACTATCAACATGATTTTGATAGTGGCATGCAACCTGAGGTCTTACCACACACTTCAAACCAAGTAAACCTTCCTCAATCTGGTCTTGGGACCAGCAACACAAACGCTAATAGGGCTCAACATTGACAGAGTTTAAAAATCAACTCAGAGATCTTTTTAACTTCGAAGTACTGTATGATACAGATTCCACTCTATAAGTTACAGTTCCTATATCCCTACATAGTCATCAAAAGAAACTTGGAACATTTTGTGTACTGCATTGATTTTTAGTAAGATAGAATGAAACACTAATAAGAAAGCCACATAAGCTTAATAGTTATGTTGTTGTATTCCACAGAGCACAAATCATTTGTTTCAAGTTAACTTTTGCATGAGTTAATTTTCCCCCCATAGAAAATAAAATAATAACATCTAGTAACTTCTGTAGAGCAATGAAACAACAAATATGAAGTAGTTGTAACATACCGAGATAGCCACAATATTAATATAAAAATCAATCAGCGTTGCTTCCATCCACCTGCACACATTTTCATAACACCAATTTAATTCACATTAGCATATATGTGCAAACTAAGCACAAGTAAATCGACTTGATGGTTGGACTTTTCTATAGGTATTGAATGGTGTTCTATGCTTTGTAAACTGTATTACTAAATGATCAGAGCTTTGCACAAGAAAAAAATTCTAAAGATAAAATCAAGTGATAATAACTCCACCCACATAGTATTTTTTTTTCTCTTAACACTACATTGCTGATCCCACACTAAGGAGGAAGGTTACACTAAGTGGGAAGTCGGCACAGGAACTTTACATCTTCTAACATGAATCCCGATCCTTCCTTTCATTTAGTTCACGCTAGGGTCTTCCCTAAAAGTGAGTCAATGTAGTAGAGTTTGACTGCAGGGGGAGGCAGGGCAAAATACATTTAACAGATTATATAGCTTTAAACTGAATTGAATGGAGGAACGTGATTTGTTCAGCAGACCCCCAATGTTTGGATAAGGGTTTGATGATAATGATAACTTTTTGATAGGTAAAGATCAAGATAATTTCATTAAAAAAAAGGGGCAAGGTGACCAAGCAAAAGATTACAAAACCAAAAGACTTATCAAAAGAACACCCCACATGAGTCACTACTCCATGATTGGATTACAAACCCTCTCCCATCTTACAACAAAATCCTTAAAGAAGATGCCCCAAAATTCTTTGACAGTTTATATAAAAAAAACAAAAGAGCTAAGATGGCTAACTCAATGTCCTGAGGATGATGACAATGAGAATCAAGATTCAAGACTACATATCAATGAAATGGAAGGAGGGGCAAGACAACAGTCAACAACACAATCCCATGGGTAACCAATTAGTCAATGCCTGCCTGCCCAAAAATACGAGTGATTAAGAAGAAAGAAGCTATTGGCAGATCTTTAATGTTTTTAGTTTATTTTAAAATAAAGTGTACTTTCCAAGATACAAAAACACTATTTATCATATTATGTTTTTTTTTTTTTTTTCCCTACTTTGGATAGATAGAGAATTTTCTTATGATAGTGAAACCAAAAAGGAGGTCGAGTAGACCAGCCTACTGCAAGCATGAGGCTAGATTATGGGGCTTCTAATCTCATTACAAACTGACTCGCATTTAAAATTAAGATCATATAAAAGGAAACCCCCCTAAGTTACTTGAAAGCTGTACAACCAAAAGAACAAAGAGCCTAAATGCTAGTAAAAACCACCACAACGAATGCTCCGTCAGCCCTTCCCTTTGAAGATTTTGCTATTTCTTTCCTTTTAGATACCTCAACTTACAAGTTACAACAAAGGGAACTGGACTCCACAGGATCCTTGCTTTAGAAGAAAATGACATGATATATGGAAGAGGGAAAGGAGATGGGCCCAAATTTCTCACAAAAAGCTGCAATGTATGAATAGATGATTAACAATAGCTTTTCAAAAATAACAAAAATGGATTGAAATGGTACCCTTGACGATGATATGGAGCTAGTTAGATTCTTGTCAGGGCAGCAAACTAAATGAAAAAAAAAAAAAAAAAAAGAACTTTTGAAGGAACCTAGGGCTCCACATAGCAGATGCCAGATGGGTCAAGAAAGATGTAGGGTCTATATATTCATAACATGACCTAACAATGAATATTATTCCATCCTGATTAATGACCTACACCCTTTGATCCTCATCTAAAGATAACAAGTAAATGAAAGGGATTTGATTGATGAAAGAAGCAATAGAATGAAACTCCCAGTCATTGGCATTCCTTCTGAAACCAAAATCCATATACGACTCCCCGATCCAAACCATAAAATCTAGGATTGGTAACCTTTTTTGGATGATAACATATAAATGTGACCTGTTCCTTAGGAGGTGATATATCACATTAGCGATCCCACTAGAAACGGACTCTACACTATCCCTACCCTGACTTTGCATATTTTGATAGTACTCTTTATGTACATTTTACGGTTTACCAATTACTAATTTCTGTATAAGCTTACGGCTAGAAGGATTTATGATCCAAGATAATCTTCGAAACCCCACAAGAATTCTCCCTCTAGAAATCCACCTGAATTTAGTTTGATGCACCCCAAGCTAGGTTTATATTTGTTAATAAGAAAAGTTTTGGTTATCTTTAGATACATTTATGCAAGAGAACTAATAGTCCTTAAAATACAATTTCTTTAGAACTTTGGGGGAATACGAAGTTCATGTTAATACTGAAGTGGAAGCGCCTTGGAAGAATGCAACCAAATAAATGTACAGAAATGGATCATATTCCCTGGGATCCAAACTAATATTCTTAGTTATCATATCTGAAGTCTTCTCACCTCTACTCATATTCTTTTGATATAGATTTATTTCTTAACCTAAATAATAAGCAAAAACCAGACATAAAGCTGCAAAAGAAAAACTTACGGTGTCAAAAGCTCTCCGCGGAAAGGAGAGCCATCGGTCAAGATAGTATAAATTAGTGTGCCCAACATCAAGCAACCCAATGCACTGAATAGGAATCGTGCAGCCACAACATATGAAAACTTTGTCTTTCTTTCAATATCATCCCTAAAGAAATAAAATTTCTCATTTGTTAAATGAATCTAACTTTAGAGGAAAAATTGCAAAAAGAAACAGATTTGACTCCATCAAGTGGTTGATACAATCCCAAACTTTGGGATAAGTCTTTATTGAAGTGGTTGAGAACTTACTTGCTGTGATACCGCATTAAAATACAGTACATGGGATCTTGTGAAGGATCTTGAAAAGAGAACTTGAAAAGTTGCACAACAATGAAGGCACATGTAGCAATGCTGAAAATTTGATAAAAAAGAAGATTCAATATCAATCCAAAAACACATAAACATAATGAATGATGGGTGGCAATGAACTGCTAACTAACTATATCAAATGATTAAATAACCATTTTATATACGATCATAGCTAACAAATAGAACAATCATTAGCCAAGTAAACCACTTTATTTTTCATTCAATCCAAATCCAACTACATTGTTAACAAATAATCAGAAACTTATTACTGAACAATAGGACGAATAATGAATCATCAACCATATAAAACAATTACTAAGTATTTTATTCACTTGTTTCAAGGTATTTAGTAATTATTTAACTCAGTACAGATTGAGGGCTCTAAAAGGGATAGTAATGTAGGATGTGAATGATTATGCAAGAAAATATTTCAAGACACGTTCTAAGATAAGATATGGCTCTATCTTATATTAGAGGCAACCCCAAATGGTAGAGATAAGGCATTGATGATAATGGCTTTGTACAGTCACAGAGCAATGAGAAATCATCCATAAACATATGATGCAAAGATTTCTTTTATGATTTGAAAATTGTAGATGTCAATTAATGGACATATCCTAAATAACAGGACATTTAGCGTATTATAACAACCTTACTCCTCGGTGGGACCCATCACATGATGGTTACTGATCTCATATGTGCATCACATGCCCAAATATTCCATCTATGGATGGTAATTACTGAAATCTAAAATTAGAAATGAATGCATTCATAGAAGTGTGGGAGTATCTCCAATGGGTGATAAACTAAGAGAATGATGGTTAGGGCATGCGCAATGAAGGCCAATAACAACCCCAGTAAGAAGGAATGTGCAAGTTGAAGGTTCTAAAAGAGTGAGAAGAAGACCAAAGAGGATGTGATAATAGATTTGAACATATCTGAATGAACAAAAAACATCATTTGAGACAAAATTGAATGGAGGAACATGATTTGTTTATCTGACACTAAATTTTTGGGATAAGGTTTTGATGAAGATGATGAATTGATATCCATACCACTATAAATGAAGATTCACCCAGAAAAGAACCGACAATAACATTAAAGAATGAAAATGAAACTAGAGGGAGAAAGTTAAGTAACAATTATTATCTTTTTGAAAAATAACATGATTTTTCTGAATGAAGATGTGGCTTGGGCTAGTGGACTGGAGGAACAAGATTTGTTTTGCTGACCACAAATCTTAGGGACGAGGTTTTGTTGATGATGATTTTTTCTGAATCTTTTCACAACCTCCAACTACTAAAAGCAACTATGTTAAAGGTTTGCTGCCAAACTTTCCTTGAACATTTTGGTATAAACTTAAACAACTAGTACATTTAGCAATATACAAACATAAAGAAATATTAAAAGAAGTATATACCTTCCAAAACATACTAACAGGACTATCCAAAGTACTGCAGTGATCCAATTTGGTTCCTTGTATGAAACCCAAGCCTGACATAGTACACAAGAACATGTAAGGTATCTTCATTTAAAAATTAATGAATTGGAGGATTGGAAGGAACATAATGGCCAGTGCTCTGAGGGGAAGGGTGTGGCAGCTTCAGTTGTTCCTACATCTTTTCTTTTGATGTAAGGTCTTCCAAGAGTTTAGGGGAGTGTCCTTTGATTACTTTGTCGGTAGATGGGCTTGCATTTTTAGTATATTTGTTTCTTAGTTTTATTTTTTTCTTGTAACCTCTTTAGTTGGTCATCTCGACCACTTAATAAAATTTCTTTGCTTATCAATATATATATATATATATTCCTATGTCTAAACTACCTTAATTTTGTGCATTATAGGGAGAAAGATGTCCTGAGATTGCAATAAGAGCACGTTTCAGTTTAAGCTAGAAACTTTGCTAGCTCTCTAGAAAATTCAAATAAGTAACCTATCAAGCTTGTTTGCAGGAAAATAAGATAGAAGGCATAAGCTTTTTGTGACATACCGCTAGAGGTATAACATTGATATAGAAATCAATCAAGGTTGCGACCATCCACCTGTAAAAGATCCCAAAAAGTAAGTTTACTGAATATTGATTGTCTAGTAAATAGACTCTTTATTAATGTCCAGCTAGGGATCCTACGTTCTCGAAGAAAATTAACAAACAATTGAACAAGAAGAACCGGAAAAAACTTTGAAGCGGGCAGGCTGCTTAAAATTTTTGAAGGAACCCTCTCCATTAGATTACACGTGGAGTTTCGAAGGAGGTATTCCAAATTTTGGCAGAAATGTAGGGGTTAAATAAATTAAAAACGCCAACACATGCCTTGTAACGAAGAGGGTTTCTTCAAAATTTTGGACTCAGCAGAACCTGTTTAAAAAAGACATGGGAATATGTATCGGTATCCGACATAGGTACAAAGTGTTAAAAAGACTTATTAATTCCCACATACCCAATACAATGTTTATGTATTGTTCAGAGATGTGCCTTTTAGAGCAATTTAATTCATGTCATGTACACAAGATAGAAAGATTTGCATTTAGATCAGGTGAGGGCATTTAAACTATTTAAACAATGTATTAAGTTTGAATTTATTAAAGATCTCTTTGGTAAAGAATAGTGTATTGGCTGACACCACAAATTCTTTGTAAGACATAAGGTCCAAAAACATGCAAATTCTAACAGAGCATTGGAAATTTCCAGTAACATAATGTGTAAAATTCTTGTCAATCCCTAAAAGAGGTAACAGGATCTTAATGTGACAAGGGTTGAACTTGAATCCTTTAGTTGTAAAAATCAAGATTCTCCATCAGTTCTGTCGCTTATTTGTGTTTTTAACACACACACAGATTGAAATTTTAGTATATCTCTTAAAGTCCAAGAATGGGCTCTTAGTTGTCACGAAATTTATTCATCTTTGTATATAGAAGATTTAATAGGATATCTCCGGATTATTCTTGATTATTCTTTATTATTCTTGTAATATTCTAGATTATGATAGTTGGGACTTTCTAGATTATTCTTACAAACTTTTAGATTAGGATAGTTAAGACTTTCTAGATTATTCTTACAATCTTCTAGAATATGATAACTAAGACTTTCTAGATTATTCTTGTAATGCCTATAAATACCCTATTTGGGCATTTGTAACAATAATCTAAGAATTCTAAATCAAATAAGACCTTTACATGGTATCAGAGCCTCAAGGCTAACGCCACCCATTTCTTAACGCTAGCCGATCACACCTCCACCACAAAAATTTTCTTTCTAAGTCATGGCCTCCACTCCCACCACACCGTCATCAACCACCCCCCACCCCACCGTCATTAATCCTCTAGACAACACCACACACCTCATTGCTATTAACGTTTCAGCACAAGCACCCCTAAAACTCACATCCACAAATTACACCGCATGGAGGCTCCAATTTCAAACGCTTCTCATCGGCTACGACTTACTCGGATTTATTGATGGAACAAAGCCATGTCCACCTTCCACCATCATGCAAAACGGTGTCTCATCACCCAATCCCGATTATCTCATATGGATCCGTCAAGACCAACTCTTGCTCAACGCCATCATCGGTTCTCTCACACCGTCACTAATCCCATTCATTGCTACTGCAAAAACATCCTATGATGCTTGGACTACTCTTTCCAACACCTATGCTAAGCCGACTCGTGGTCGCATTCTCGGTCTCAAGGGCCGCCTCACCAACCCCGTCAAAGGTACTCAGTCTATCACTGAGTATATGCAAGGCATCAAAACCACTGTTGATGCACTAGCCCTTATGAACGTCTCGATTGATTCTGAAGATCTCGTCATGAAAATTCTTAATGGCCTTGACGAGAATTATAAAGAACTCTCTAATGCTATTCAAGCACGAGAAACATCCATCTCTTTCGATGAGCTACATGAGAAACTGCTCAACCATGAAGCACAACTGGCGGCCAAAACAGATTCATCTTCTCCTATCCCTGCCACAGCTTTCCCTACTACTCGGTCTTCCCCACATAGTTATGCTTCATCACCCCAACCATCGCGTGGTTTTCCCCGCCCCTTTAACCAAACTCGCGGTCAGTCAGTCCGATCGCCACACGCCTCCTTGACATCTCGACCTCCATTTTCCATCGACAATCAAGGACAACGCCCGTATCTCGGTCGCTGCCAATTGTGTGAACAACAAGGCCATTCCGCAAAACGTTGTTCCGTTTTCAAGCATATTCCATGGACTCCTACTGTCCAACAGTCACGTCCCCGGCCTCGTCCAGCCTATACGGTGCCAAGTGCTCACACGGCCACTCATCCATCAGCTTCTTCAACACCATCTGAATGGATCCTAGACTCTGGTGCTTCTCATCACGTCACTACTGATCTTGCGAACCTTTCGCTTCATTCTCCTTATGATGGTTTTGATGACATTGTCATCGGTAATGGTAAAGGCCTGGTCATCACTCATACTGGCTCTCTAAACCTACCCACTTCATCCTCATTATCCTTCCCAAATACTCTTTGTGTTCCAACTATGACAAAAAATCTTATCTCTGTCTCCCAATTATGTAACACTAACAATGTTGTTGTTATATTTTCCATGTCTGGCTTTCAGGTGAAGGATCGTCAAACGGGGGCCCTTCTTCTCCAAGGACCACATAAGGACGGAGTTTATTATTGGCCGGTCACGACGGGCTCGTCAGCTCCACCACGTGCTCTCTTGTCTGTCACTCACTCCTTGTCTTTGTGGCATTCCCGTCTTGGTCACCCATCCCACAAAATTATTCGTCATTTAGCCTCATCTAATGTTTTTTCTTTATCTTCCCGTCTTCTATCAAACTTTTCTTGTAATTCTTGTAAAATTAATAAAAGTCACAAGCTTCCGTTTTATGAATCTACCCTTTCATCTTCAACACCCCTTGAATTAATTTTTTCTGATGTGTGGTCTTCTCCTGTTCTCTCGGTTGATGGATTCAAGTACTATGTTGTTTTTGTTGACCACTTTACTAAGTACATTTGGTTATATCCTCTACGGCGAAAAGCAGATGTTCTTGAAACCTTTGTCAAATTTAAGTCTCTTGTAGAAAACTACTTCAAAACTAAAATAATTACCTTATACACAGACAACGGGGGGGAATATATTGCACTTCGTTCATTTCTTGCATCCAGTGGGATTACCCATCTCACAACACCTCCACATACTCCCGAACACAATGGCTTTTCAGAACGTCGACACCGTCATATTGTCGATACCGGTCTCACCCTCCTCCATCATGCGTCCATCCCTCTTACTTTTTGGCCCTTTGCTTTTGCCACAGCTACCTACCTCATCAACCGCCTACCCAAATCCAATCTCTCCATGATGTCTTCATTTGAAAAATTGTTTGGTCATCCCCCTAACTTTCAAAAGCTTCGTGTCTTTGGTTGTCAATGTTACCCATGGTTGCGTCCATATACCGTTCATAAATTGGAACCTCGATCTCGTGCTTGTGTCTTTCTCGGCTACTCCTTAACACAAAGTGCATATATCTGCTATGATCAATCTTCTTCCAAAATATTTACTTCTCGTCATGTTGAGTTCGTCGAAGACGTTTTTCCATTTTCCATGCCCGTCTCATCTGTCCCACCCTCGAGTCCTTCGTCATCTTCCCCTCTTTTCTTTAAAGTCCCGTCTACCTCACGTGGTGGTGCTGCCGGTTCGTCTCTTTTGCTCAATGATAAACCCTCATCCTCGGTCTCGCTCACGGCCTCCAACGATGATTCATCACCACCGAGCTCTTCCTCTGTCCCTCCCATTTCTCCGATTACTTCCACCTTGCCCAGACCCATTTCCAATAGCCACCCTATGCTCACCCGCTCCAAAAATAACATTCACAAGCCGAACCCCAAGTATTGCCTTATCTCTTCCCATCCATCTACTGACTTTGAGCCCACAAGTGTAACTCAAGCCCTTACTAATCCACGATGGCGTTCTGCGATGTCCACTGAGTTTGATGCTCTCCTTCGGAATGGTACGTGGGATCTTGTTCCTTCTACTGGCTCACAGAATATAGTTGGTTGTAAATGGGTGTTTCGAATCAAACGCAATCCTGATGGATCTATTGACAAATACAAAGCTCGTCTTGTTGCCAAAGGTTTTCACCAACGACCCGGCATTGATTACTATGACACTTTTAGCCCAGTTGTTAAGCCCACTACTGTTCGTCTTGTTCTGAGTCTAGCACTGTCACGAGGTTGGGCTCTTCGGCAACTTGACGTCAATAATGCTTTTCTCCATGGCCATCTTGATGAAGAGGTCTATATGGCACAACCACCTGGCTTTATTGATGCCAATTTTCCCTCTTATGTTTGTAAACTTAAGAAAGCCATCTACGGTCTTAAGCAAGCACCTCGGGCGTGGTATCAAGAACTTCGTAGCTTTTTGCTTCAGCTGGGCTTTGTTCATGCACAGTCGGACACGTCTCTCTTTGTGTTTAACCGTGATGGTCTCATTGCTTACTTCCTGGTATATGTTGATGACTTAATCATCACAGGTAGCGATACTGTTTTTGTTTCTCGCATCATTGATCAGCTGGCTGCCAGGTTCTCTATCAAAGACTTGGGATCGTTATCCTACTTTCTCGGTATCGAAGTTCTCTTGCACCAAAACTCATGTTTCCTCTCTCAACGGAAGTACATTGTGGACTTACTTGCTCGACACAACATGCTCTTTTCTAAACCGGTTCAGACACCTCTTGCAGTTGGTACTATACTTTCACTTTATGATGGCTCTCCCCCCACGGATGCCACTTTGTATCGACAGGTTATTGGAAGTCTTCAGTACCTCCTTGTCACGCGCCCAGACATTGCCTTCGCAGTTAATAAACTCTCACAATTTATGCATGCACCGTCTGAACGTCATTGGGGTGCTGCCAAGCGTCTGCTCCGCTATTTAAATGGTACTCGTGATCTTGGACTTCGACTTCGTGCAAGCTCTTCTCTGTCTCTTCACTGCTTCACCGATGCTGACTGGGCCGGAAACTCTGATGATCGCACCTCTACAGGGGCCTATGTTCTTTTTCTTGGTCATAATCCCATCTCTTGGAGCTCGAAGAAACAACGCTCTGTGGCCCGTTCCTCTACTGAAGCTGAGTACAGAGCGATTGCCTCTGCTGCATCAGAAGTTCAGTGGGTTAGGTCTCTACTTACTGAACTTGGGGTCTCACTCCCCTCACCACCAGTTATTTACAGTGATAACATTGGCGCAACGTATCTTTGTGCTAATCCCGTTTTTCACTCTCGCATGAAGCACATCTCCATTGATTATCATTTTGTCCGGGATCTTGTTCAACGCTCTATGCTTCGCGTGTCCCACGTTTCTTCCACTGATCAGCTTGCCGACGTTCTTACAAAGCCTCTTTCTCGGACTCGACTGCGTGACTTAGTTTTCAAGATTGGTGTCTCCTCTGGATCACCATCTTGAGGGGGCCTAATAGGATATCTCCGGATTATTCTTGATTATTCTTTATTATTCTTGTAATATTCTAGATTATGATAGTTGGGACTTTCTAGATTATTCTTACAAACTTTTAGATTAGGATAGTTAAGACTTTCTAGATTATTCTTACAATCTTCTAGAATATGATAACTAAGACTTTCTAGATTATTCTTGTAATGCCTATAAATACCCTATTTGGGCATTTGTAACAATAATCTAAGAATTCTAAATCAAATAAGACCTTTACAGAGATAATCAAAAGACAGAGAGAGAGAGAGATTTTAGTATATCTCTTAAAATCCAAGTTTGGGTTCTCTTAATTGTCAATGAATTTTTTCATATTTGTATATAAAAGATTGAGATAATCAAAAGTCGTAGAGAGAGATTCTCTTAAAATCCAAGTTTGGGTTCTCTTAGTTGTCACTGAATTTCTTCATATGTGTATATAAAGGACTGAGATAATCAAAGCTTATATATATATATATATATATAGAGAGAGAGAGAGAGAGAGACTAACGGTGTGAGAAGCTCTCTGCGGAAAGGAAGACCATCAATGGAGAGAGTGTAAATTAGAGTGGCCAACATCAAACAACCCAAGAAACAGAACAGACCTCTTAACCCATTAACAAGCAAATACCCCATTACCGCTACTATCTGCAACCCTCAAGTCTCAACAGAAAGAAGAATACAATTGCTAACAGAGAGGAAAAGAAGAGCTGGCCTGAAACTTGAAAGAAAAGAAAGCTTCTGTGGAAATGAAATTGTGGGTAAGTAATGTACACGTCATCAACTAAAATGCCACGTGTCACAATATTGCAGGATGTTTGGCCTGACAAAAGCTTTTCTAAATGTTAGTGGTGGGCCGGAACATTTTGTGGGACATATATATGAAATTGTTTTTTCGACGAAGGGAAAATTACTTGAAGGAGATCCAGCCGGAGGGATTTCTTTGTAACGAGGGCTCCTCTTAATAGTCTATTTAGTAAACAAAATTCTTTCTAATTGATTTCTAAAACTCACTCCTTACGTTTCTCACAATTAAAATGATGAATCTGTCCTAATTATTTGATTTCATCATTTTTATCCAAAAATATTAAATTTTCAGCATCCCAATCAAATTTCAGAGACTTCAATCCGACGAAAAAAATTTAAAAATGAAAAAGAAACTATTTTCAAGTATTTTAAAAATGTAAGTAATAAAACATATGTCTTTTTTTTTTTTTTTTTCCTTAATGAAAAATGATCGATGATGATTCTTTTGGTTTGAAATCATCTAAGACAAATCATTATGTTAAATTTTTAGTCTATCTTTCAATGTATTTTATTAGAAAAAACTCAAAAAATAAAAATAGGTGGATTTTACTAATGTCAAGTTCACCACTTTTTATTGTTGAGTTCGACATTTTTAAAAAATTATCGAATTTTAAAATATAAAAAAAATGTCGAATTCAACAATAAAAAATGGTGAGCTTGACAATAAAACGTTGACCTTGAAAATAAATAAAAGGAAAATTTTATTGACACGTCACAAATCTCTAAGAATAGGTTAAAATGAAAAAAAAAAAACAAAAAATAAATAAAGTTTTATTTTTCAAGGGCATCCCACAAAA
Organism: Akebia trifoliata; assembly: GCF_017979445.1. NCBI lineage: Eukaryota > Viridiplantae > Streptophyta > Magnoliopsida > Ranunculales > Lardizabalaceae > Akebia > Akebia trifoliata. The sequence goes on along the minus strand of NC_141378.1, from coordinate 15,189,450 downwards.
TTAAACTTCTTTTTCTGGTACCTCTTGTCTTCTAGGTGAACCAACACCCGGAAACTGGCTACAAACTGAAATCTTCTTCTTCTCCTCCTCCTCCTTCGACAATCTCTCTCTATCTTCTTCTGCTTCTCTCTTTATTCTCCTCCTCCTCCTCTTTCTCCTTCTCTCTCTCTCTCTCTCTTTTTGATCACCACCGGATTTGATGAAGTTACCTGAGTTGTCGAAATCGTTTGAGGATGAGAGAAATGCAAGGGGTGCCCTTTGATATGGAATGCTTGCAACAATTTTTTATTTTTAGAGGTAACCCTTAAAAGGAAGGACCATTAAGAAATAAAAAGTTTACTAAATGAATTATCAAGTTACCGTCCAAAATTTGGAGACTATTAGAAAGAAATCCCTTTGTCAGGTCGGTTAATTAATTTTACCTTTCATAAAGATGTCTTCATATTTGTTTTTTAAGGAAACATATAAAAATCAACATGATTGATAATCATCGATAGTCATTATATTGGAGCATTTTTTTTCTTAATAATCGGATTTGAAGGTTCTTGAGTGATGTCATGGATTCAAACGTACCTTCACTTACTAATTATTGACCACTAATCTTGTTTGTTTAGCAAAATAAAAAATGTGAATCTCTATACATATAGGGATATGGTAGCATCTAAGTCGAGCATGAGATGCTCATTGTGAAAATGATATTTTGAAGAACTATGGTTTTGGAGGTTGTCAAGATATATGAATATTAATGTAAGGAATGGACGATGGAAACACAAATATCCTTTGGGGAACTTTCAAATTCTAGCAACGGAACCAAACTACTTTTAAAATCCCTTCTTTAATCTAAAGGAGATGTTCCAGTATTCATTATCAAACCATCTATAGTGGTCATATCTATTTTATTACTTCGATATATATATTTATATATTTTGTTTTTTTTTTTTTTTTTCAAAAGTCTTTAAAAAACAATCTTTTTCGGTATTCTTGTAGGGGACTACATGTGCCCTGAGGATTCCTTAGGTGCTCTACAAGGTCTGGATACCTTAGTTCTAAAAGAAAGAAAAAAGAAAAACACCCAAAGATTTTTTTGTCATTGTATAATGTTTTGTTCATAATTATTACGAGCATGAGGGGATTGTTGAGAAAAACAGGAACAATTGAATCAGGAAATGAATAAAAAACAAAACACAAATCACACACAGAAACACAGATTTTTACGTGATTCCCTCAAGATTTGAGGTACGTCTACGGATCACACCGATTCCATTATGAAGAGAAAACTCGTAATTAAAGATTATACCTTTTCACCAAAACAAGAAATATAAATACCTTAAGAAACCTAACTAGTGTTTTACATAATATTAGTAAAATTAGAAAAATACCTTTGAAAATTTTCTTTTAGGGGCCGCTGCCCCATCAAACCCCCCCAGTGAAATCACCGCTAAACTTGACTAATGCGAAGGCGTGGTTTGATCTACAATACCTCATTGTTGACCAATATTGTCAGGCCCCACAAACCACAAAAGGGATTAGACCCATAGCACATATGGTTTGACACATTGCAAAACAACTTTGAGGTAGTAGGTTTAAGTCCAATTTACAGACAAAAATAAAATAAAATTACAAGCATGAAAAAGTTATGTACCAAAATATCATTATACAATGACCATAGAACGCCCATGCCTTCCGTCACTAGAAGACATAAAAGATTGCCTTCTAGATGCTTTTACGAAGAAAGACATAGTATTAGAGATTGCTAATATTCAATACTTGCATTGTTCAATATGGGTTCAATTCTCTATTTGCACCCCTGTGTAGCTTATAGAGATGACATTTTGAACAATCCAACAGTCCAATGAATTTTCCATTAATGAGAGACCATCCTCACAAAATTTCATTCAATTCGCGACCTTAACCTCATTAAAAATTGACTTGAATTTAAAGAATATGGATTGCTCATTTGAACCCAAAAATAGTAAATTTTATGTAGTTAGAAACTATGAGATGGAGTGATTTTTTAGTGACTATGATCATTGTGTTGAGAATGACTTTATGTATGGCTTGATTGCTCAAAATATTTTTCATACCCCAACCCACTAGAGAGAATACAACTCCAAAAAAAAAAAAAAGAAAAACGAGAAAAAAAGCGAACATTGTAACAGTTGAAGGATTATGACTCCGAGTAGTTTGGCATTCCAAACACGCACGTTGAAGCAGCAACACTCACTCCTAATTGCATGTTTCAAATCTCACCCTTGACTCAATACTCCTCCAAACTCGTTAATATCACTGGTTTTCTGTTGTGCCATAAACATTAACGAAATTCTTGTAGGTTCCAAAATGCTTTTGAGCAAATAAGAATGAAAGACAATTCATTAACGAAATTCTTGTAGGTTCCAAAATGCTTTTGAGCAAATAAGAATGAAAGACAATTTTCTGTCCAGTTTTATTTTATAAGCTTCATCATTCACACATAATTTGATTGCTATAAAGTAGAGAACACCCAGATGGGTAATTCTTAGGGACAAAACTTTATATGTGTACATATTTATCTAATAGCAACACACCCAAATTTGAAATATCATAGGGTTACATAATCATCTTCATTAAACTCAAGGAAATAAATCTATCAAATGGTGGAATTAACCCTTGTAAATGTTTTATGTATAACACAGAAAAGTCTTGAAGCTCCATCACTTAAAAAAACTAATTTAACACCACTGTCAAATTGATCTGTGTGTTACCACACCAAAGAGTTACATCAATATACGTTAAATATGCTATAAATCAAGAAAAATTTAATGCTCCATTGATCTCTGTACACAAACTTATACAAAAATCTTGAAAATAAAGAAGAGAACACATCAAGGATGATCCACCATAAATCCACACAGAAAAAAGAAGCATCTTTACAACCTTATTCGATCCCACTGATTACCTGCTTTGCAAGCCTTTCTTCATCTTCCCACCGTGAGAGACCTTTCAATTGAAAATTTACTAGAATAGTCAATAAAGGGTATAAATAAAATTTAACTCTTTTTCTTTTTATCTGCAACTACTGATAATTAATTTAGAATTGGCAGAAAAAAAAAATAAAAAAAATAAAAATAGATGGTTTACAACATACCAATGCTACTTTACTAAAGGGAAAAAATTTATAAGAAACAGGAAAGCTTAGGAAATCAATAAACAAATTATTAGTTTAAGTTTACTAGTATAGTGAAGAGACAAACCTTGTATATTTCAATTAATTTTTGTTGATGTTTTCCTGTGTGAGTAATACTAGTCCATCAAAGCTTTGATTTAAAACAGTAGGAATGTGTTGGATCATCCAATGGTCCTCTCCTTCTCCTTCTTCTACTATTTCACCTTCACGACATTGGCGCAATCTCTTGATGAAGTCATCTGGCATGTTTTGTATTCTGAAATTACGGAGAGATTTGAGATGTTGAAAACCAAGAGGAAGCTTTTTCAACTTTGGGCATTCATTTATAAAGAGATCTTGTAGGCAAGGCATTATCCCTTCTTGTATCTCACTCAACTCCTCCAGCTCAAGCATTTTCCTTATAAAGAAATATCTTAGTTTTGGAAAACTTAATCTTCCCTCATTTATGTTGTTGCCACCCCAACCAATCTGCTTTCCAAAGTAAACCTTCTCATGTATTACAAGTATCTCCAAATTAGGAAGTTGTGCCAAGATGCTAACTGGGTCTTCCATTAAATTGCTCCAATATAATTGACATTGCCGGAGGCATTTCAGAGAGCATATCCATTGAGGTAAGTGCCCTTCCTTCATAGCCGCAATTAAAACCAATTTCTCAAGACCAAGGGGAGGTGCTGACATGGTTCCCAAATCAAGGATTTCCTTTCTATCACCTTGATCTATACTTAAAGAGCGAAGAAATTGCATCTTCTCAATGGCAGCACAGAACTTTACACAATATTCTTCTTTGACTTTAATAAGATTTACTTTTCGAAGTTGGGTCAGGTAACAAAGTTGACTTACTAAGCTTTCATCAGCGAACACGTACCCCAATGTTTGCAGGTTACTTGAGCTTCTATTAATGGTTCTTTCTAATGCAGATAATCTCAAATGGACTGCAGGTTCGTAACTCAAGAGAAGATATCTCAGCTGTGGAAACAATAGAAGACTCTCCACCTTTGTATCACGAACATCTAAAGTTTGTAAGCTGTATAGCTTACGTAATGAATCCGGAATTTCATTCACCTGTGTCCCCTCACACTTAAATAACCCAAGTGAATCAAGTGAACCACATTACTTGGAAGATGTTCGATGTTTGTTCCCGACAGATCCAACACCCTCAACCTTTTTATGCTCAATACCATTTGAAATAAGGCTGATGACAAAAACTGGTTGACTGAAAATGTCAGAAAGGAGCGGGTCTTTATATTAACTGCATTCGATGGGGCGCTAACTAATGATGTGTTTTGAATTGTTACACAATGTTTTCCCTCAATGATTCTGTTATCACTTTGCCTCGTGAAAATCTCACCAAATTCTTCCTTCTTAATTACATGAATGGCAATGTCATGCATGAGGTCGTGCATTCTACAAGCCATCAACCCAAAATTGTAAGTCTCGTTATCAGCTTGCAACATGTTCCTATCAATGAGCTGAATGAGGTATCCATATGCTACCTCCTCTAGTGTTTTCCGAGGGTGATCTTCAATAAAACCTTCAGCCACCCACAAACGGATCAATCTTGATGTCTTGATTCGATAATCTTCCGGAAACATACCACAGTACAAGAAACAATATTTTAAGTGAGGAGGTAGAGAATTGTAACTTGTTAAGAAGACCCGACTTAATCTTTCAAGATCTTGATTATTACTTAGTTCCCAATCAAGATTCCGTAGTACGTTATTCCATTCTAATTCATTTGGACCCTTCTTTGACATGAGACCACCGATAACAACAATTGCCAGTGGCAATCCCCCACACCTTTTTACCATTTCCTTTCCGATTTCCTCCAAGTGTTGTGGACAATAACCCAGGAGGGATTCATTCTTGAATGCTTTTTTGCAAAAGAGACTCCAAGCTGATTCATTGGATAATGACTGAACTTGGTGAACATAGCAAGTCTCTCCTACAGGAGAAGCTACATCCCTATTGCGGGTCGTGAAGATGACGCTTTCAAGTGGTAATGCATATTTTACTCGTTCCCAAGCATTAAGATCCCAAATATCATCGAGGACGAGTACGTACCTTTTTCCTTGCAAATAGTTGTATATTGTTTCATGCAAGATATTTGGTGCCATCGCCTCCACATTACCAGGAATTGTCTCATGCCTACTTTCATGAAATCCTTGGAGCATTTGTTTCAACATCTCATTTACTTGGAAGTCTTGGGACACATAGACCCAAGCATTACATTCAAATTTCCCTCCCAATATGCTCTTGTAAGCTTTCTTGACCATGGTGGTCTTTCCGGATCCTCCCATACCAACCACTGAAACTATTGTTCGTCGATTGGCATGTTCTTGTTTTAGCAGCCATGCTCGTAACTTCTTCACATCTTTATCGATCCCGACGATATCATCTTCTTCGACAAAAGGATAAGACACACTGTGATCTCCTCCCCTTGTTTCTTCATCTTCTTCCAGGCTTGGGCCAGCTTCTTCTTGTCGAAGGTCATATCGCCACCTTCTCGTGGAGATGTCATTTAACCTCCTTCCTGATGGTTTCAATCTGAGAATGAAATTGATGACGAGCTCCCATTTGCTTGAAGAAGCGATATATAGAGAAATTACAGAACTTGATGTGTAGACAATTACTAGCTGTCGGTCTTCCAGAGTACTCCAGAGGACTTGTCGTTCTAAATAAGAATTCCTCGAGAACATCTTCAACTTTGTAAGCTTCATCTCTCACTTGTGCCACCCACTGATTTGCCACCTCATCTCTCGCTCTTCGTTTCTCCGCATCCCTTAGGAAGGCCTTCATGGTACAAAGTTCATCACGTATGAACCTAATGTCATCGCCAATTCCTCGTTGGAGGAGGAATTTTTTGACAATTTGTTCGATAATCAAGTCTGTTAATTTGGTGGTAACAACCGATAGTAAAACTTCGGCTGCCATTTCCAATTCTCTTCTGGATGTAAGAATTGGTTCAAACAGAACTCAAATCTCAGCAACAATACATTGCTCTTCAATCTCTTACTCTTTATTCTTTCATTTGTTTGGAAGCAAAGTGACCTTTAAAGTACAAATCCTCATCAAAGAAAAGAAAAAGATATGGGCATCTATTCTTACTTCATGCCTAAGCTCTGAATGGTGCAAGAACATATGCCTTACCCAATGATTCTAATTGCTCTATAAAAATAATCTAATTACTATCTTCTTCTTGTTGAAGTTTCCTAATCAGGTGACCTTAATAAATCGGTTGGGGTTCATGTAATAGGTGCTTTGCATTTTTAAAATTTTGCTCAAAAATAGAATTTCTTTCAAGTTTGGCAAACTGACAATAAATTAATTTGGTAATATTGTTAACTTGAATAGCTTAAGTGAAGATTATAGAGGTAAATTCTATATATTACAAAACCATTTCAAATGATTAAATGTTTATGAGTTGATAGTATAAGGATTTAAAAAAAAATGTGACAAAGGATTCATTTTCAACAGAGGCTATGTTCTTTCAGAGACAAAACCCATAAAAAAGAAAAAAGGATAAGCTTACAAAAAAAATTCGATTTCAATTAATCACTGTTGATGATTAAAAACATCAGGAATATGTAGTAGTCTGTTAAATTGTTAAAACCTTATAAACAACTTGAAGAAAAAATATCAAATAAAGAGGAACGCCAAATGCAATTCCATTGATTAGTTTAGTGATCGAATAGCTGCACACCATCCCTTACCAATTGCACTCCATCACTTAAAAATTCCATTTGGATGATTACGCTCCAAAAATAATTAAAAAATGTTGCACTCTTTTTTTTTTTCATTATTATTGATTGAGTAATTTTTTGTAAGGAATACTTGGTTGTTTCTAAACGATATTTACAAAGTTGCATTTTGCGAGAAATACTTTGGTCCAAAGAGAACACGAGTAAAATCAATCACGCCAGTAGAGATCATGAACAAAGTAGAGCATGAGCACAGAGGATACATAGCTGTAAAAGGTCACATGTTAACATCCAATCAGTAGGTTAAAAAAGTGGTTATAAAACCAAAAAAAGGAATTTTTTTAAAGGTTGGTGTGCAACTAGTTGGTCCCTTTATTTATTAAGATAGATCTTAATTGATTTCTAAGTTCGGTTGACGTCCATTTTCAACACCTTGGATCAAGCTAAAAAAAAAATTCTTTATATTTTTATTATTAATCTGAGGTTTTTTGTGAAACCTATAAGGGTATGGTGTTGGATTGCCAATTTGGTAATGCATGTGGCCCAATGGCCCTTCGAAAGATTTGAAATCTTCTAAGTTAATCAGTCTAGCCCAACTCAAAAAAAAAAAAAAAAAAAAAGATATTAATTAGTTTAACTTTACAAATATAGCGAGGAGAGAAACTTACTAGTCAATTTTGGATTTCAATTAGTTTGAGTTGATGCTTTCTGCAAAGACCAATTCTTCATTATTGGACCGACTTAGATTTAAAACAGTAGGAATGTGTTGGATCATCCAATGATCCTCTCATTCTTGTCAAACCCAACATGAGCACAAAGTAATAATCTCCACTACATGTATGATTAATGGTGAAGAAAATAAATTTTAGATTAATTAATAATCTCTTTCAAGATTCAGGCCACTCATCTTAGGTGTTGACTAATAATAACAGTACTTAAGTATAATAACTTAGGGTCAGGATCCCTTGACGACTCATGAAGGTTGGGATCATGCGTTTTTTTCATGAGTAATTCTTAGGAGTCAACGGATCCCAACCCAATAACTTATATTTTAATTTCTTGAAATTATGTAAGGGAATCAAAAATAAAAATTTCACTCTTGAGATAATATAACACTCTTACGTAAAATTGATAATAATTCTATAGTAATTGTTTTGTTTGTCTTGCAGCTTTGATCCTACTTCCTTTCACTGTTTGTTTGGATCTTTGAATCTTTGGAAAAAAAAAAAAAAAAAAGCAATTGGTTCAAGAACTAATTATGCCAATGAGAAGCCTCATTTAAAAAAAAAATTTAATGCTTCATTGATCTCCGTACACAAACTTATACAAAAATCATGAAAATAAAGAAGATGACACATCATGGATAATTCACTATAAATCCACATAAAAAGAGAATGTGAAACACCAATACCATGTAAGTTTAGTGAGGAAAATGAAGATCAGAATTATGACATTTCTGAACAAATTTCAATCACTATTTAAGAACAGTTGATAAGGACTGATCAAACTGGTCAGCATCCCTTCTCCCTTTCGAAAAGCTATGATAGACCATTAGAAGCATCTTTACAACCCTTTCTTGAATCGAAAATTTACTAGAATTTAATCAATAAAGGGTATAAATAAAATTAAACTCCTTTTCTTTTTATCTGCAACTACTGATATTTATAATTGACAGAAAAAAAATTTAAAAAAAAATTTGATGGTTTACAACATACCAATGCTACTTTACTAAAGGTCAAAAAGATATAAGAAAAAGGAAAGCTTAGGATTGTTAAACCCATGGGCCTAACTCATCCTCACAAAAACGACTTGCAAGGAGAGAGTTAGCCTCACTTTATGCATTGCACCTCCCAATAGTACCTAGATGATGTGGGACTATTCTAACACTCCCCCTCAATGCCAGGTTTGGAGACACTCGGCTCTCCCCCTCCATGTAGGACCCCTACCCATCCCTGATACCATGTTAAAGCCCATGGGCCTAACTCATCCTCACAAAACCGGCTTGCAAGGAGAGGGTTGCCCTCACTTTATACATTGCACTACCCAATGGTACCTAGGCGATGGAGGATTCTAACAAGGATATCAATAAACAAATAATTAATTTTAGTTTACTAGCATAGTGAAGAGAGAAACTTACCAATCAATTGTATATTTCAATTAATGTTGGTCGATGTTTTCCTGGCTGATTAGTCTTCTACGAGACACAAGCTGATTTAAAGCAGTAGGAATGTGTTGGATCATCCAATGGTCCTCTCGTTCTCCTTCTTCTACTATTTCACCTTCATGGTGGTGGTGCAATCTCTTGATGAAGGGGAGGTGCTGACATGGTTCCCAAATCCAGGATTTCCTTAGTATCAACTTTACATATACCTAAAGTGCGAAGGTATTGCATCTTCTCAATGGCACCACAAAGTTTTACACAATATTCTTGTTTGGCTTTAAGAAGAACTAATTTTCGAAGCTGGGTCAGGTGACAAAGTTGACTTACTAAGCTTTCATCAGTGAACACTCTCCCCGATGTTTGCAGGTTATTGGTTCTTTCTAATGCAGATTAATCTCAAATGGACTTCTGGTTCACCACTCAAAAGAAGATGCCTCAGTTGTGGAAACAATAGAAGACTCTCCACCTTTGTACCACGAACATCTAAAGTTTGTAAGTTGTACAACTTACATAATGAGGCTTGAATTTTATTCACCTGTGTCCCCCTCACACTTAAATAGCGCAAGTTAATCAAGTGAACCACATTACTTGGAAGATGTTCGATGTTTGTTCCTGACAGATCCAACACTCTCAACCTTTTGATGCTAAATACCATTTGAAATAAGGTATATGGAAAAAATTGATCAACAGAGAAAATGTTAGAAAGGACCGGGTCATTATATTAACTGCGTTAGATGGAATGATAACTGATGTGTTTTGAATTGTTACAAACTGTTGTCCCTCAATGATTCTGTTATCACTTTGCCGCATGAAAACCTCACCAAATTCTTCCTTCTTAATTACATGAATGGCAATGTCACGGAAGAGGTTGTGCATTCTACAAGCCATTAACCCAGAATTGTGAATCTGGTTATCAGCTTGCAACATGCTCCTATCAATGAGCTGAATGAGTTACACATGTGCAACCTCCTTTGTTGTTTTTTGAGGGTGATCTTCAACAAAACCTTCGGCCACCCACCAACATCAATCTTGATGTTTTGATTCGAAAATCTTCCGGAAACATACCACAATACAAGAAACAATATTTTAGGTGAGGAGGTAAATAATTGTAACTAGTTAATAAGACCCGACTTAATCTTTAAAGATCTTGATTATTACTTAGTTCCCAATCAAGATTCCCCAGTACGTTAGGAGCACCCTACAATAGTATCAAAATTTGGGATGGGGTGATCGAGAGATTGCAAAAAAGGTTAAGCACGTGGAAGGCCAAATATCTGTCTAAAGGAGGGAAAGTAACTTTGATTAAAAGTATCTTGACGAGTATTCCGGTTTACTTTCTCTCCTTGTTCACGCTTCCAAGATCCGTCGAAAATAGATTGGAAAGACTTATGAGAAACTTTTTGTGGAATGACAAGAATGGGAAGAGGAAATATCACCTGGTTAGATGGAAGGTTATTTGCTTACCCAAGAAGAATGGGGGGTTAGGGATTAGAGGCCTTAGATTGGCTAATAGAGAGCTTCTAGGAAAATGACTTTGGAGGTTTGGTGAGGAGAGGGAGAGTCTATGGAGGAGGGTCATTATGGCAAAGTACGGAGATAGGAGGTTAGGTTGGTTTAGTGGTGAGGCTAAAGGTTCCTACGGGTGTAGTGTGTGGAAGGGGATTCTCAATGTTGGTGAGGAGTTCGAAAAATGGATTAGATTTAAAGCGGGGAAGGGGGACAAGGTGAGATTTTGGGAGGATAATTGGTGCGGCACTTCGCCTCTAGCAGTTCAATTTCCGTCATTGTATGCTTGTTCTCTGAAAAAGAACCAGTTAATACAACAGTGTTTGATTCACAACGATTCCAGCTCTTCTTGGGATTTGGGGTTCAGGAGAAACTTTAATGATTGGGAGCTAACAGAATTGGCATCTTTCCTAGATTTCCTGCATTCAACTCATCTCAACAAAAGTGAACAGGACAGGTGGGAATGGTCGAGGGCTAAGGATTTGAGATTCTCTGTTAGTTCCTTTTACAAGTGTCTTACCCCCTTTGCCGAGAGATCCATCTTGGGATCCATCATTTGGTCTAAGTCAGTTCCTTCTAAAATATCTTTTTTGTTTGGTTGGCCTCCCTCGGGAGGATTCTTACGTTGGATAATTTGATTGTTCGGGGGTGGATCATTCCAAATTGTTGTCCACTTTGTTTGAGGGATGGAGAATCTGTAGATCATCTTTTAATTCATTGTTCCTTTTCTCACAATATCTGGTCAAATTTCCTTGATCTGTTCCGGATTCATTGGGTCTTTCCTTGTAAGTTTTCCTCGTTATTAGTAGAGTGGGCCAACAATGCTTTCTCATCCAGAAAAAGATTCCTTTGGACTATACTTCCCTCAGCTATTGCTTGGGGGGTGTGGAATGAGAAAAATAACAAGGTGTTCAACAATAAGATGAGAAGTCCACACGGCAATTTTTTGGAGATCTTGGGGTATTTGTATCTTTGGTCTAAACAGAACATAGACTTTGGGGGAACTTCTTTTGATGACTTTGTTTTTAGATGGAACTCTTTATGTAACTCTTGAAGTTTTTTCTTTATCTTTTCTTTTTTGTTTTGTTGCTCTTTGTGAGGCCTCCTCAACCTCCTTGTACTCTTTTCCACTTTATCAATAGATTATACTTATCAAAAAAAAAAAAAGATTCCCCGGTACGTCATTCCATTCTAATTCATTAGGGCTTTTCTTTGACATGAGACAACCAACAACGACAATTGCCAGTGGCAATCCACCACACCTTTTCACATTTCCTCTCCGATTTTCTTCAAGTGTTCTGGACAATAATCCAAGAGAGATTCACTCTTGGATGCTTTCTTGCAAAAGAGACTCCAAGCCATTTCATGGGATAATGGCTCAACTTGGTGAACAGAGCAACTCTCTTCTATAGGAGAAGCTACAGGCCTATTGCGGGTCGTGAAGATGACCCTATCCGCACTTTCTCGTGGTAATGCATATTTAATTCCCTTCCAAGTATTAACATTCCAAATATCATCAAGGACAAGAACATACCTTTTCCCTTGCAAATAGTTGTACATTGTTTCATGCAACTGGTATGGTGTCATTGGCTTGGAGCATTCATTTAAGTATCTCATTTACTTGGAAGTCATGGGACACATAAACCCAAGCATTACATTCGAATTCCCCTCCCAAAATGCTCTTGTAAACTTTCTTGACGACAGTGGTCTTTACAGACCATCCCATACCAACCACTGAAACTATTGTCCGTCGATTGTCCCTGTTCTTCTTTTAGCAGCCACTCTCGTAACTTCTTAACATCTCCATCAATACCTATGATATCTTCTTCTTCGATGAAAGGATTAGACACGACATGATCTCCCCATTTTTCTTCATCTTCTTCGAGGCTTGAGTTAATTCCTTCTTGTCGAAGGTTGTACTGCAGCCTTCTCATAGAGATATCATCACTATCCTTCTTAATGATTTCAATCTTAGAATGAAATTCATGACAAGCTCCCATCTTCTTGAAGAAAGTAAGTACATAATGAATGCAGAGCTCGATATCTAGACAACAACCTAATTCTCCTGACTCCTCCAGAATTTTCGATTATAAACTGGAACTCCTTGAGAACATCTTCGATTTTGTAGTCTTCATCTCTCACTTGTGCCATCTACTGATTCACCACCCCATCTCTTACTCTTCTCTTCTCTACATCCCTTAGGAAGGCCTTCATGGTAGACAGTTCGTCACAGAGGAACTTAATGTCGTTGCCAATCCCTTGTTGGATCTGCCATTCTGTGACAGCTTCTTCAATCTCCAAGTCTTTTAATTTGGTGATAACAGACTTTACTAAGCTTCTGCTGCCATTTCGAATTTTCTTCATAGATTCAAACAGAGCACACATCTCTCTTGAGCCAACTCTCTTAATTCTTTGCCTTCAAAAGTCAACCTCTCATCAAGGAAGGGAAAACATTAAAAAACAAACCTGCCATTAAGAATGATATTAATCCTTTAATAGAAATAATAGTGTCACTATCTTATTGGTGTTGACCCTAGAAGAATGGTTGCACACCACCAACTAGTCATCCATGGTTTCAACTTTCAAGCTATGTTTTAAAACAAACTCGAAAACACAAATTGATTGGACTCAGATTTCCATAGAATCTAATCAGCTGGATGAATTATGAACCGACCCAGGCGAGTCAACAAGTATACATTCAGGCCCTGCTTGGAACCCAAGAAAAAATCAATTCTGCGGAATATTTTTCTCCATATACTACTACCATTTCAAGGTCATTGGTGAGAAGATGTCGCAGTGCTCTTCTCTAATAATAAAAAAAAATTCAAACTCTGCTATTAAGATGTCACAAACCTCCCATCCTCGCAGGACTGCTTCTCAAATATGCATCTATTGGTACATATAACACAAAAACTTGATCAATAGATAATTTTATATTTCATCAAATAAAAGATACATTGTCGATTCAACCTCTTGATTACCAATTTAAGGGACTGAAGCTAACACGCACCATTCGTTTACGCACACTGTTAATTACCAATAGTCCATGCACGAGCATAACCCATTTTCAAAATGGTGGAAACGGTTCCGATCCCTCACAATTATCCTACGATTATAAATTTTTGAAAAAAGTTTTATAGACAAATGACAATCCCCACACATACGAAGGTTCTTCACTATTCGCAATGTTGTATCTGGCCTCGTACTAATTAAGCCAAAAGCAATCGCAATCTTCTCACTATGATAGTACAGAGCACTCTGTTTCTCTTCCTCTTCCATGTTAAGGAATACTTGTGTAGTGTCCGGTAAGTACCCACTCAACCTTAACTGCTTCATCATCTCCATCAACATTAAATGGATCTCTTTGGCTCTTGCATGAGAGTCATCTTCGACAAGAAACTCATGAATCGATCCATCAACTTCGATCCAACTACATCCCGGGTCTTTCCTTATATCCATCTCCTTCATCATTAGCCTCACCTCTGCAACAGCCTCCCAGTTTCCTAAAGAAGCATACATATTCGATAGAGCCACATAACATCCGCTATCACAAGGAGCCAACTCAATAAGATGCTTAGCGACACGTTTTCCCATCTCGATGTTACCATGTATTTTACAAGCACTAAGTAAGGCCTTCAATATCACGTCATCTGGCTTAATGGGCATGTTCAACATAAGTTCCTCGGCTTCTTTAAGTAATCCAGCACGACCTAAGAGATCAACCATACATCCATAATGTTCAATCCTAGGTCTTAACCCATCTATTCTAACCATGTGGTCAAAATACAATCTTCCCTCATCTACTAACCCTGCATGGCTACACGCATTCAACACACCAATGTAACACACATCAGAAGGCTTTACTCCCACTTGCTTCATCTTCGAGAAATAATTGAGAGCATCCTTAGCCCTACCGTGCATAGCTAGCCCTCCAATCATTGTACTCCAAGTGACGGCATTCCTCCAGGAAAGCCTCTCGAATACTTGAATCGCCTTCTCTATGCTCCCACACTTAGAATACATGTCAATCAAAGCGGATCCAAGTACATCATCCACCTCAATCTCATTCTTTTCTGCATACAAATGAACCCATTTGCCCAATTCAAGTGCCCCTAGACGTGAAATTGCGGGGAGAACACTAACCAAAGTCACATAATTCGGGCGCACATTTTCCATTTGCATCATGTGGAAGATCTCCAAGGCCTCCTTGAAAAATCCGTTTTGCGCGTACCCAGCTATCATTCCGTTCCAAGACACCACACTTCTTTGGGGCATTGCATCGAACAGTTCCCTTGCAGCTAAGAAATCCCTAATTCCAATATACCCATTAATCATCACATTCCAAAGAACCACAATTCCATTGTTCGAATAATCACAACGTCTAATAATGCTTTTTTCGAACAGTTGACGAGCATCACCCATGATCCCACAAATTGCATATAATCGAACAAGATTACTAAGAACGAATTCGTCGGAATCTAACCCTAAGCCACGCTTTATTATCTGACCATGAACCTGTCTTCCTTCTTCAACTCTACCCATTCGAGCACACGCTTTTAAAACAGATGGGAAGGTAAAACAATTGGGTTCGATTGATTCATTGTAAAGCATTTGACGGAAAATGATTAAAGCTTCTAGAGATTGGTGATCACTTTCGGAGAAAGCTCTGATAATGGTGTTCCAAGAAAAGCAATTAGGTTGCTCCATTCGATCAAAAACTAAACGAGCGTATTCAAGATCTCCATGCTCTGCCAAAGCACAGAATCGTAAGATCTCTGCAGCAGCAAAAGGGTCTCGAATTCGACCGGTTTTGATCTTTATGGTGTGAAGTTGCATCAAATCTCTCATGGTTTTGCAAGTTTTGATTTCTGTGTGAAGGCATGGTAAGGGCGTGTTGTTGAGTAGTGTGGAATTCGAAAGTGTGAGCATTGGTGACCGTTATTAACGGCTCATTTCATTTGATCTGCTTATAACTGAATTGGCAATCCTGATTTTGTACTCTAGGAGGGGCTGAATAGCTATCTAACTACATTACTACACACATTTTTGTACTTGTTTTTTTTTTTTTGTTAAGTATTTTTGTACTTGTAAATTGTAATGAAGAGGGATTTCTTTCCAAATTCCCCAGTAATTTCATAGTCCATTTAGTAACCTTTTTCTTTCTTAATGGCCCCTCAACCCCTTTCAATCAGTGAGATTGATGATTCAAAATGTCAAGATCGACAATTCAAACAATTGATATCAACTTTTGATCCAATCATCGATCTCATGATTTGACGTGAATATTGAGATCAACAATTCAAATTTGTTGAGATTGACCTTTTTACAATCGTTGATCCTGATGCATGAACATAAATTATTATTATTGAGATCAACAATTTTAATAGTAAATCATGACGATTTAAGTTCGAACCGTGCTAAATAACAATCAAATGGGTTGGAGCTTTAAAGGTCAGATCTGGGTTGGATTTGATTGGTTTGACCCAATTCTGTTCAGTGTTTTGGACTGAAGGAACCAAGGCATTTCAATTCATCTGATTCACTCTCCAGGGAACAGAAAATATTTCCAGAGACATTTTATTTTAGAGGCATCTTAATTAAGGAGGCTTACATGGAGTTGGCAGCCAGTGTAAAAATCCTCTGCCCACCAATATAAATCCTGCTCAGGCTTTGATGACCATATCATATTGTAGAGAATTTTTCAATTTTAGACTAAACCCGAAATGAAGCATAAAATATACTTCTTTGGAAGACAAGCTTTGAAATTTTTTGTTTCTTTGCCTTAAAAAAAAAAAAAAAAAACCATTTTAGACTTTGCAATAAAAAATTTCTTTTGGAAAAACATCTTTTAGAAAGAAAATACAAGAACAAAAAAATACAAACTTTCCATATAAGGCCTAAAAGGAAACTTAATACTGTTGTGTGGCATTTGGGATCACCAGCCACAATAGAAGAAATTCTTTTTCAGTAAGTGTTTTAGGTCCATCAACACTAATTTGAGCTTTTGACGATGGTGCTAGGCAACGTAGGTAAAATTTGTGAGCTTCAACCTAGATTTGAAAGCCGTCTTCACCAGCAAGAACATAGATTAGAAGCAATATCCATCTACTAATCAAAGCTGCATTTAATACCAGATGAAACAAACCAAATTGGGTCCATGAATTTAATCTTCATGAAAACTATAATTATTTGTTACAAAAATAACAACAGAAACACTAAGTGGAATTGATGATGAACCAAACCAAATTGGGCTTATTAATTTATTCTTCATGAAAACTAGAAATTTATACAAAAATAACAAGAGAAACACTTGGAGGTCTTTATGATGAGCATAGTATACAAACAGTGGGTACAAAAAAAAAATTGGTACGAATAATGAAAAGGGAAAAAAATGATGAATCATGCAAACCATATGGTTAAAGATAAGCCCATCCACAAATCAGTTTATTTCAACAAGCACAACCTCCGCCTCTTGGTTCAGTTTCTGAAACTGCCTCTGGGATGGTCTGGAAGTATCTGCAAATGGAAAAGCATCACACGAGATGATCCAGTAAAAAAATCAGTAACTTTCAGCACTCAAATGAGTATAGTGAGTTATTTATTGGAAGTTAAAATTTTGAAAATGCCATAGAAAAAGTGAAACAATTAATTGTGATCTGATCCCAAACTTGGCTTTAATACAACAAAATCTGAAAAAACGCGTGACCAAAAAAACACAACTTTGAGGGATAAAAAGAATAAGATTAATTAACCCCAATATTGCAGAAAGATGTGGACATGGCCAACATAAAGGATACAACAACTGTTCCCATCATTGATGCCTGCATCTCAAGGAGACCAGATGCACACCTGATAGGGAAGGTAACATTTTTACCGACCACCTATTGGTTCTACTGTTCTACCATTTGTGTCTGCTAGACATGTTTATAGTCTGTTCCACTTCCCTAAACTAATTAGCAGGTTTCGATTGAGTCCCATAAATGTTCAACTTCAAATAATTTTTCCTTTGGAGCATCCACTCGCATTAAATCCAATTGATATGTCAAATATAGGGATGTCCTATTGGCCATGACCGGATCATCTCTGAGGAAAACATTTTCTCCAGCACCCCTTTGGTAGAAAACCTTGTACAACATTCCAGGATTGGGGTGAGTTTTTTGGGCACATCCACCATATAACCCACCTTTACATTCAGACCAGGCCCTCAATGTTCAAGGAAAATTCTTCAACCTTGGATACATGGAAAAAATTCATCCATATTATGCAAAAAGAATGGTAGGCCAAAAGAAGAGATAAAACTTCGATCATCGTTGAAGCGATTTCTTAGGGAAATCTAGGAAAAATCTCGGAAATTAATTTGTGAACTCCTTTAAAATGTTCACATAACATCAGTTTATAAGAATACAAAATCCTAAAATCTAATTAAAGGTCTAAGTAGCAAATCTCAACAATATATCTAAACTACCATAAATAATTTTTTAATTATATTATAATACCCCTAAATCTCAGTCACTACTAGACTTAAACTTTCAACATAGTTTTGAGCACTAAAACTTCAGAATTGAGACAAAAGTAGTAAAATGACACTTGTGGATATCCAACACACATCACAACTTTTCAATAGGATATCTATGTAAAAGATTGTCTCAAAAGGAGTCTGCCTATGAGCCTGATAGTATTGAAATTTTTTGGACCTCCTTTTACGACATCTATGGACTGTGGCTTCAGACAAGCCTTTATCTTCAATCAACCATATGATTTACAATGCCTACTACTAAGCCACACCATTCTCCCCCGGTTGGAGAAAAACCTGTCATCAACTGTGATTGAATGCTCATTTTGGTTGGGTTCATGAAGCTTTTTCAAAGTAAACCTTCAAACACTAATGGACCTTTCACATATTAGAGCAGGAAAAGGAATTGATAATTTCACCTATAGCATCTTAGAAAACAACCCAATTCCAGTATGACCCAATGAACTCTATGCACTCCCATCAAAGAATTAAGTTAATCCACTTATCCACCTTCCTCTACTTTTTTCCAAATAAGACTCAATCTCCTCTACCAAAAACTGCCATATAGCAATCCCTTCAAAATTGCAACCTTATCCTCATTTTTTAACTATAACTTACTCAATTCATGTCAGGATTACATAATCCTGATCTCAATGTAAAGATAATCGGATACTCTTCTCATTGGTACCAAATAAAGACATTTAATTCCAATCATATCATGCATTCATGTGCAAAATCAATCTTTCTTGAATAAGTGATTAGCAGTTAAGTAGAAATATAAGTAATTGTGTTTTTTGTCTAGAAAGTTTCTCATGATTATTATATATATATATTAAAAATCAGGACTGCATGTCTGCATGCAAATAAAATACAATCTTCAAGAAGTTTATACTCTATACAATATGCAGCAAGTGTAATATCTAAACCAAACAGCCTGAATCTGTGCTGTGTGGACACTGAAAGAAATCAGTAGAACCCATGTATAACAACACTTCGATTAGGTGTAAATGCAGTGTCCATGGTGTACACAATCAACATAAGCCGAAATCAAGTCAAAACTGGAAAGAAATCAAGATATACTTACATATCCTGCTCGTGCTCATTGGCTAGGGCAGTCTTTGCAACACAAAGGAATGCAGCATCAACATTGAAATCCTCTTTTGCGGAGGTCTCGAAGTAAGGTATGTTTCCCCTAGATGAGCACCACTCCTTTGCTTTCTTTTCAGAAACCTGCACACATGGAAAACTTAGAACCAGATACAAGTCATAAAAGAACTTTGTGAGGCATTTCCTGTCCTTACCACTCGGCTGTTCCCACCATCTATGTCAACCTTATTTCCAAGTAAAATAAATGGAAAATTTTTGGGATCATGCGGACTTGCCTGGTGTACAATAAAGAGCAAATCAGTGTAACAATAAGAGCGCACAAGGCAACTGCAGGTGATGCATCTTCAGATATAAGTTAGCAGTCTCATACTCAAAGTAGCAAGACTATTTTTTTGATAAGTATAAAATTTCATAAATAATGAGAAAAAGTACAGGAAGGCCGAGATAGCCCCTAGAACCGAAAAGACAAATTAAAAGGACATAACAAAACACAAGCGTTGCACAAACATAAACCAATGGAAGACTAAAAGCATAATGAGCAAAACTAAAACTAAGGCTACACAAGCCCGTCCCATCTAAACACAAAATCTTCAAAGAAGACCCCAGCGAATTCCTTGTTAAGCTTGCCCCAAAAGAACATCAACCCTAATATCTCCATACAGACCAAGTGAGCATTTCTCACTTTTTCTTTGAAACCCCTGTTGTTTCTCTCCTTCTAGATGTTGAAACAATTATGGTTGTGTGTTCTTGAAACAAACAGATCTTAAATAATATTAGATTATAAAAGTAGGAAGAAAATGGAAGAACTTATCAGTGACTAAGGTACGGAGAAACCGCTGCCCTTAAAATCAATTTCACCCTCTCAGGATTGAATCCACAGTGCAATCAGTCTTAGGCTTCTAGTTTCTAAGATTCAACAGTCACACTCTCTGCTAACCGTGCACTCGTAAGTAGCAGATTTATGTCGAATTCGATCGTATCAAACGTTGCACAAGCAACCGAATATTTGTGAGGAAAATAGAATGTTTTTGAAGCTCTATTAGAGATAATAGCAGAGAAGAGTTTTTTGTGTATATATAGCACTAGGGCCCGATCTGTTTTATAGACAATGGGCCCAATGGTCCACTATAGTAATGATAGAAACGTTTGAACCTAATTGGCCCGTATCTGAATGTTGAAGGATCCAAAAGGTCAACATATTGACTCTAACGGTTAGTCAGATCAACGGTTGAGATGGAAAGAAGAAAAATGGATCTTAGAATAAAATGGACTAAATAAATTTTAGCAAAAGTGGGTCTTTCATGCACACCCACGTGAGACTTAAATCCGATATTTGCAACCCCCTTGCGGGCGCATCGCATACGCACAAGCGCACTAAGATTTTCCAATGAGTTGACCCCAAATACAATGGACTGCAGTCTCATAGTGCCTTAGCCCCCCATGTGCGCACGAAGCCCACTCTCTTTCTCACTCACATTCTAACACGAGAGAGCAGTTTTTTATTAGTTGAACAGTATTCTTGTATTTATTCGATGTGGGACTAAAGATTTGAAGAGTTGTTTCTATAACTCTCACAAACAAGAAAGTAAGGAGAATCTTCAACTTTCAACTTAAACAAAAAAGGAAAACGACTCTTTTAGCTTATGTTCCACCAATTAAAGAAATCTCTACACTTTACAAATAACACTCAAGAGGTCTTGAGTTCAAACCTTGCTCTCAACAAAATATATGAATAAAACTATGAATTTTACAACACCAGAGGTCCCATGCTATAGGCGAGGGAAGAATAGACCACAAATGCCTCTTCTTATGAAAGAAGATATTATAGCCCCTCCCTCTAGTAAAAAAAGGAAGTTATTGGGGAAAACCCAACTCATATGAAAGGAATTTATCTCCATATGCATGATGATAACTACTGTTCAATCCAATCGAGAGAGAGAGAAGGTTGATGAGCATGCACAAAATGTTGACGAAACCCAGAAGAAAAAAAAAAAAAAAAACATAGATGATTTATGGAGAAATGTTATTGGCGACATATTCAGTTCTTAACAAAATTGTGGGTTCATTAGTTTTAATCTATTGTATATTTGATCAACTCTCACAAAAAGTAATCCTACTGTTAGTTTTTGTGCATATATGATAGCTAGCTTCTAACATGCAAATGATGTTTGGAACTTCAAAGCACAAGCTTGTGCAACTTATGGGAATATTTTTTGTTCTTTTTTTTCTGCCTTACATCAGCAATTATTTAACGCCTAACAATTGATCAGGTTCCCACATCCAGGCAATATATCAACCTAAGAGAAATACTAGCACTAGTTAGATAACACAAATCATACGGTACTCATAATGTAGTACCAAACAACACAGATCCTAACTTGTGCCATGTGCAACCAAAGGTTCACTCAATAGCATAGTGTCAAGCCAGCTAGAGGTATGCCTGTAATTGTATAGTCCATCTTAAGCATGCATGGCATGATGAGATGTATATTAAGATAACCTAGACTGTTTTACCTTCACCATGCTATTAAAGTCCTTGTCATAATCCATGGTTTGTAATCTATGGATAGCAAGTGTGTCATTTATCCACGGATCAATGTGACTAAGCAGTGCCCCACCAAACCTAAAAATAATGGTGTGGAGAAAGAGAAACAAGTTTAAGGGGAAAAAATGGTATAGAATCATCAAGAATGAGAAATTTCCACAGAAATTGACAAATTGTCAATAGTTGTCAGAAAATGCCAATTATATCATAGCCTAAGGATTGTGTCAAATTGAATAATGCAAAGGAGAGACCAAAGTCATCTTCAATATGCATGTCGAGGCCTTATAGTTCAGATTGAGCAGTCTCATATAATCCCATGTGATTAGAGAGATCTTTTGTTATTGCAAAAGAAATGAAAAAACCATGACGAAAAATATGGTTTTGGGATTGATTTTATTGTAATAAGTAGGGTACCCTAGTGGTTGTGCACAACATTTCAATCAAATGCCTCAAATGGTTGATACCATTCATTCCTAGGAGAAAACACATTCAATATTCTTGAAAGAAATTGAAGCTTTCCCTTCTTCTTCTTTTTGCAAAATACTATTAAACATAAAAATAAATAAATAAAAAAATTCCCGAAAGTATAACAAATGTTAGTAGCACCTTCTTCATACTAAAAAAAAAAAAAAAAGGTAGAGCATGAGAAGTGGGGATAGAAACAAAAAATGGGGAGGTAAAGATTGAAAGACTCATGAAGAATTTTTTGTAGATTAACATAATGGTGGTAGAAAGTATCACTTGACGAATTGGAAGATGATTTGCACTCCAAAGAAAAATGAAGGTTGGGGATTAGAGGGTTAAGATAAACTAATAAAGCTCTCTTAAGTAGATAGCTTTGGAGATTCAGGGAAGAAAGAGACATTTTGTGAAGGGTGTTTTAGACTAAATATGGGAAGAAGAGGTTTGGTTGGTATAGTGGCGAAACAAGGACATATGGGTGTAGTGTGTGGAAAGGTATTTTAAAGAGTATTCACCAGTTTAATAGGGGGATTAGATTCAAAGTAGAGATGGGGGACAAGGTAAAATTTTGGGAGGATATTTGGTGCGGTAATTTGTCTATGTCTACCCAATTTCCATCCTTGTACACTTGTTCCTTGAAAAACAATAACTTAGTGAGGCATTGTCTAATTTAGGACAGAAACACGGATTCTTGGGATCTGGGATTCAAGAGGAATTTCAATGACTGGGAGTTAACAAAAGTGACATCTCTCCTAGATCTCCTTAATTCCTTCCAATTCAGAGAGAACGAGCAAGACAAGGGGGAATGGTTCAAGACTAAGGATAAGAGGTTTTCAGTTAAATCCCTCTATACATGCTTGCTTTCGTTGTTTGAGGTATCTTTCTCAAAGTCTATCACTTGGTCCATCCTTGTTCCTTCTAAGGTTTCTTTCTTTTCATGGCTTGCCTCATTGGGTAGAATTCTCACCTTGGATAATTTGATTTCTCGGGGATGGATTACCCCCGAACTTTTCTTATCTTTGTTCAATAGTTAGGGAGTCTTCTAAATTCTAATTCATTGTTCATTTTCCTTTGTTATTTTGATATTTTTCTTGTCTCGTTTCCAGGCAGATTAGTTTTTCCTCAATCTTTATTCATGTTTTTGGATAGTTGGAGTTTCAATATCTTCTTTCTTAGAAAAGGCATCTTTGGGCCATCCTTATTTCCGCCATTGACTAGGGTCTCTGGAAAAGCTTAACAACAGAGTGTTCCAAAGTAAGGAGAGCTCATCTCCAACGGTGATAATGAAGGTTTTGGATTTACTTTTCTTTTGGACAAAGATGAGAAAAGACTTTGCGGGAGTGTGCTTTCAGGATTTTGTTTTTAATTGAGATACTATATGTGACTCGTAGCCCCTCTTTGGGCATGTATTTTTTTTTTTTTGGTTTTGCTTGTTTTTACTTTTGTTTCTTTCCCATTGTTTGGGGGCTATCTCAGCCGCCTTTTTATCCTATTTTTTTCTAATAAAATTTTATATTTATAAAAAAAAAAATCATCAGACAGGCTAATTCCTAAACCTAGTTATAGAAAGATCATGTACACATGGTGCTACCCTGTATTCACCTCATTGTCTTCCTACTTTGGGGGCATTGAGTTTTCACCTTAAAACCTGGTTCGAATCCTTATTTGTAGTCCAACCAATCTTCAAATTTGACAACCACATAGAAACTACCCCAGGGTCAGCTACTGATTTTACCCAACTGATTATCACCACAAATCCTCCCTAAATCTAGTTCTTTACAAAAAAAAAAAAAAACACAAAGAACGTTCATTTGATCCATATTATACACGTTGAAGGTCTGCCACCACCTGATGTCCTCCCCCAATGTGGAGAAAATGACGTGTCAGAAACAATAGCACCCTTCACCAAATTGGTGGTTCTCAGGTCTGTAGTGCACCTTCGTCATACTTTGACCCCTTAAATGACAATCAAACCAGCTAACTTACTCCCATTCAGCACTTCTTGACTGCTGATCTTTTGACAACACATGTGGGTACACTATAGTCTAAGATTATTTCCTGATGTTCTTGAAAGATTTAGGGAAAGGAACATACATATACAATGCCTGTAAGCCTATCGCCTATCCGATGCAATTTCTAGCTTTCACAGTCTGGAGACCAAAAATCCTTGCAGAGGATATTTAAAGATACATAGAACATTCTTTGAAATCACTTGTAATACGAAAAGTATGGTGCAACATTGTGTGTACCCTGTATCTACAAATTGGTAAAAGAAAATATACACGGTTGCCTTAAATTGTCCACTTTATTTATGGCAGAGTATCAAGGAAATGAAAATTCTTCCAAAAACAACTTATTGACCTGGAAAAATTACAAGTCGCTCAACAAGCACTAAGAACAACATAACGAAGGAAACGAGGACAGGCATCACATACCTGCTTGAGAAACTCTTCATGCCAATTATCGAGTGTATCAAATGATTTGAGCACATTAACATCGTAAACTAGAACACAACAATCTGCACCTCTATAAAATGCAACACCAAGACTTTGAAATCTTTCCTGTCCTGCCGTGTCCCAAATCTATCGATGTGAAACAAGAAACTTTCAATAAAAAGAAGATTCGACAAAAAAATTCTCAAATAAATAAACACTCTTTGAACTAAGAACCAACTTGCAGAGTTACGAGTCTGTCATCAATCTGCAGTTCCTTTGTGACAAAATCGGCACCAATTGTAGCTTTGTACTGTTGACTGAACTTCTTATGCACATATCTATACCATCAGTTAAAAGGGACCAAACTAACAAAGAGAATTTGGTTTGTTAATATAATTCACTAATGATCTTTGAACCCAAATAACTGAAATATAAGGTTTTGTTTAGGAAATTGCAAGTTCTTTTTACTGACCAAAAAAAAAAAAAAACATTTTTTTGTTCTTCATTGAAACAAACAGAGCTCATGGAGAAATCATCTCACACAAGATCCAATTGACAGGTAAAATATTCAGCTCATATAACAATAATATTTCTACTGGACAGATGGGATCAAGCAACGATACATCATAAAACCCACAACTTTCAACAGCTATATTAAAACTTTAAAAAAGAAACAAGTAAAAATATTTCTCGATACGAATAAGTTTATCCAAATTTAGTATATGTAAAAAAAAAACGAAAAATGGAATATTGATATAAAAATTACAATAAAAAGTAACAAAAAAGTATTGATCGCTCAACAATGAAAACAATAACAGAGAAATAATCATAGAACATAGCTCACAGATCCAATCATTACTTAGGGATACTGATTCATCAAGGAAGTCTTTCCAACCCTGAAATTTGAAAAAATAATTGCATTAGAAGTAAAACAAACCAATCGAAATTCGAAAAGAAAAAGCAAAAAAATCAACAAAAGAGCCAAATTTTTTTAACAAAACCTAGAAATCTGGAGCTAAGTAACCAGAAGGAACAGTAAATAATAGAAATAGATTACAGAAACAGAGAGAGATACAAAGATCGGAAACTGTACGAACCCACTATCGCCAAGAACAATGACCTTAAGCAAGGTTCGTCTTCGGATTGACATGATAATGGCGGAAGGATCGAATATTTCTTCAGGTTGATTAACTAATTTATTCGATTCCGTTGAGTTTTTAGGTCAAATTTTTTTATCCGAAGCTCTGCTCTCTCTCTCTCTCTGGAGATTTTGTGAGATATCTTCTAAAAAAAACTTTGGCGGCGAAACAAATGTACGCGCCTGCGATGCTGTCTTTTGAAAATCGTGGTTCCAACTTCCGAAAGACTCGTGCGTCCCTCACCTTTATACTAAAATGACTTAAATACCACTGTTTTATTATAAAAATTACAATCAGATCAGCGGATTTTTTGGGGAATTTTAGTAAAACCTCCCTTAGAAATTTGTAATATTAGGCTAACCTCCCAAGAAATGCAAGATGAGACCCACCCTTGATTTTTGTTGACCCAATCTCTCCATTAATGTTGAAGTTGTATTTTCTAAATGCCCCCTCCCCCTCCCCCTCCCCCCAAGAATTTAATTTGCCAAAATGCCATTATATATATAATGAAAAAGAAATTAATCTACATTGTTGGATTTAACTAAGAGTTGTTTTAAACTGACTTTGACTTTCTTTGACATTGTGATGCGTATAAAAAATCATAGATTTTTTTCTTTGTATCTCAAGAAAAATCTGCAATTCTATGCACACTACCACGTTAGTGCAGTGTTGAACGCGGTGTTGAAGCAAGTCAGATCATTATTTTTCTTTAACTAATCTACGTTGTTGGATTTAACAAAACATCACTTCATTTATTTTAATGATAATCAATTAAGAGATTTTGTTTTCTCATCTCGATCGTGTTTGACAATTTTGGATTTTTTCTCATCATTGGGTTGATCTCAATCTCTCTATTAACAAAGCTTCATGTCATTTGCTTATCATATTCAACGTATTTTGATTTATGTCATTAAAAACTTTTAATTTTTAAGATTTCAAAAACCCATTTTTCGTGTTTGGAAAATTTAGATTTTTTTTCTCATCATTGGGTTGATCTCAACCTCTCTATTAACAAAGCTTCATGTCATCTTTATCTCATATTCGATGTATTTTGATTTTGTTATTAAAAACTTTTTAGTTTTTAGACTTCAAAAAATTTCTTATGTGGAGGTGAAATTGTCATGTGAGTTTTTATGTGATTCCAAAACTTCATTTTCTACTGAACAAATCAAGAAAACAAAAGAAAAAAAGCATAAATTTTCATATTAGTCAAGAAGGGGGATAACACTAATATTATTATTTACATTCAAATTTAAAAATATGCCGTGTTTCTCATATTGGATTGATCACTTGAAATACATATCACACTTTTGATTATGTTTCTTGATAGAGATCGAAAGAGATTTGCATATAAATCATGTTTCTCAATCGAGATCAAAGAGAGCTATTGATAGATTGATTTCTCATATTAGGTTGAGAGTGATGACAATTGGGATTAAGAACGATGAGATTAATAAGTGGAGAGTGATTAGATGATGAGCATTTTTGTAATTTCAATTTTTTTAGGTATTTTAGTCATTTTAAAAGAAATTGGTAAAAAGGTTAGGCCTCACCTTATAATTCAGGGGTGACTTTAATATCGTCAATTTCGCAAGGGTGTTATACTAATTTTCCTTTATTTCTCTTATGGACCCGTGACAGGTGAACACGTGACACGGTTTTTTTTTTTTTTAAGTCCATTAATGTTTTAGGTAGGTTCGTGATTGTGGACTCGGATGTGTGAGCGATTTTCTCAGGGACCCTTAACAGGTGGACACGTGACACTTTTTTAAAGTATTATTTCTCTGCCACGTGGAAAGATTTTATCAAGGGATAACTAATTACGTGATATTGGAGAAGAGGGGTACAGATTTGATCCGAACCCAAACCAAAATTGGAACCAATACAACAGAACAGTTTATTGGAAGTTGAAACCGATTTAAGTCGGGTCTCATGTTTTTATGTGATTTCAAAACTTCTGGTGCACCAAAGGGGGCGCCGACTATGACCAATTACTCAGTATTGAGGTCGATCAGCTATAACCAATTCTCCCAAGTGATGCACCCAAAAGTGTTGATTGCAGTGGGAGCCCAACTTACGTGGACGGTCCATAGTTAATGGGTTTGACAACAACATTGCCTTATCCCAAATATTTGAGGTCGCCTAAAGGATTATGTTCATAGTTAATGGGTTTGGCAACAACGTAGCCTTATCCCAAATATATGAGGTCACCTAAAGAATTATGTTCAAGGGGTTGCTGGGCACCGAGTGAATTTGCCACCATAAATCAGGATCTCCAAGCGATATAACATGAGATTTTATAATGGTGTAAAATGCTATTTGGGCTAATCATGCAAGAGTGGCTCACCAATTAAGTGGACCACAACAACGTTTGGGTTGCAAAACTGAAACCATAACTTGAAAATTCTACATATGTTGTAGACAACCAAAATTTCCAGTGTTTAAGTTCGATGACATCCACTTCAAATGCTAGATTGGGAGCTATGATCCTCTTTAGGGGGTGCTAACTGCCGGGTTAGGCGTGATCGAGTCCATGGATCCATGGCGGCTTTTTGTTCTGGTTGAGGGGTTGCTGGTTTCGACTGTCTAAGTTCATTCTCTCTGTCAACAAACCTGCATGAGCAATGGGAACGTTAGGTTGGAATATCAGAAAATATCAAGACTAAGCATATTTCTCCCACGACCTCGGAAGTTAATAGGGTCTAACATTCTTTTATATAATAAATGACAAGAACATAATTTTTGTTTTGTTTTTGGAAACCGAGACTCTTAGAGAACCTGACTAATCCTCGGGGCTAGTGGAATCCCCTCCCATCACGCTCACAGGGTAAATCTGGGAGAATCCCCAATATTGGCTAACAAGCATGTGTAGTACTAATGGGGGGTTCCCACCAGAGGATCCAAGTCCATAACCTTTTTTGGCAATCATAATAACCAAGTTCGGATTTGGGAAAATTATTTGGTGAGGGTCAATTTGGGAAAATCCATAAAAAAAAAATCGGGATTAGAGGTTACAATTGATTCAGTAAATCACAAGGAAAAAAATTATTCAACAATTGGATGATTAATTCCACAAACTGCAGATTAATATCGAATTAATCAGGCAACACCTTACTTGACAAAATTTTCTGAAAAATTCAACGAATTTTGACAGGCCACTGGAATGGCAAAAACAGGCTTGGTTCTTTTAAATGTATTTTCTACTAAAATGTCAAATATATACATGGATCAGGATCCCTTGACTCCTAAGAACGATTCATGAAAAAAACACATGAACCCAACCCTTTAAATGAAAAATCCAATGGTTGAGATTTATCCTCGGGATAAGAATCTCCAAGATTTGAGTTATCAAGATACTCATAAATCTCAACTGTTGGATTTTGTGTTTAAATGGTTCGGATCATGTGTTTTTTTCACGAGTCATTCTTAGTAGTCAACGGATCCCAACCCTATACCTATATATATATGGGGGAGCATTCAAGGGGCATATGTAAAAACAATCATTTTTTGAAGGATTTAGAAGTTTCAGATTGGGCTAATTTTTTGTGAGGATGATCTTCTCATCATAGAGTTCATCCTCACAAAAATCAGCTCGATCTGAAACTTCTAACCCATATTTTGAAAAATGATTGTTTTTACATATATTTTCATTTATATCCCTTGAACACTCCCCTATATATATATATAGGGTGGCGTTCGGAGGCCCTAAACATTGTGCCAAACATATTTTTAATGTTTGGGTTAGAAGTTTCAGAATGGGCTGATTTTTTATGAGGATGATCTCTATGATAAGGATATCATCGAGATCATCCTCACCAAAAATCAGCCCATTCTGAAACTTCTAACCCTATCAAAAGTGATCTACAAAAATCAAATGGTCCATGATTCTTAAACTTGTAAACTAGGGTTAGAAGTTTTGGAATGAGCTGATTTTTGGCGAGGATGATCTCTTCACCATAGAGATCCTCCTCACAAAAAATCAGTGCATTCCGAAACTTCTAACCTCTATTTTGAAAAATGTTTGGCTCTCTTTAAGGTCTCCGAACGCTTCCCATATAGATATAAAATTATAATTTTTTTTAAAGTAAGATAGATTAGAAGATGTTTAAACATAAGATTATTTTTTATTTCGATAATAACTACTTAAAAAATTAAAAAAAATTATTTTAATTAAAATATACAAAATCCCAGTTGACTCAGACGAGTTTTACTGACTTGATTTTCAAAATATCATCCGGGTCATTTGCACATGTGAGACGCATTTTCTATCCATCTTGTTCATGGACGATACCGAGATGACTTAGGCGAGTCATCTCGGTCTCGGACAAGATTTAAAACCATGATTAAGATAGACCACCATCAAATGATCAATTTGGATGGCAACATAAGCTCCCCTATGGCACAAAATGGCGGTGCAGCCAAGAGAAGAGGTTTCCAAAGACTAAAGAAAATAATTTTCGCAAATAAAGAAAAAAAAGTTATCAATAAATACAAAGTATGGATGCTTACTCAATATACGCCATGGGTGCTGCGTCCCCCACTCGTATGCGAGTTCGGAGCAATCTTGTATATCCACCAGCCCTATCTCTGCTTACACATCAATTTCCACCTAAGCCTATGAAGATGACTTCCAAACAAAGACACACAGGCAGAAGAATAATTACTTGTAGCGATAAGCCAGCTCAGTAAATAGCTTGTGAATGACATCATCTCCTCGCACAAAAGCAGCGGCACGCCTTGCAGCACAAAGAGTGCCCTGAAAGAAAAAAAAAACCAGTAAGAACTCACGTAAGACTATCAACATATTACTATTCATGGCCCTTTGACCTATTCAATTTGGTCCCACATTGTGTACCCAATCATTATCGATTCAAATCTTATTTAAGAGTTGGCATGCCTTGCAGTTCAATAATAGATAAATTAACTTGTGCCTTATGCTGTTTGTTGGGACATCTAGCAAGAAAGGAAGAACAGAATTTTCCTGGCAAGGAGTGTTCTCTCCGTGAGGTATTCTTTAGCATTCTAGGGATGAGGTTTTACAATATCTAGAACTAATGGAGACTTTTAAAAGATTTTATTTTACTTTAGGTTTGCAATGAGAAAGGTGTGTCTTTTCTTTGGCCTTGTGAGGCTTCATGTCTGTTATCTTGTTTCTGGTTCCACATAGGTCTTCTCTATCTCCTTTCTTTTGATGGATTAATACAATTTATCTTTATTTTTTTTTATATAGAGTAAGGTTCCGGTGACTGGTGAAAAACACACGATTCTGACCGTCTAAACATGAAATCCAACTGTTGGGATCTTTATCTTTTTATTTGAGATTGGGTTATATGAACCGCAGGACCAGCTATCTATATGGACAAAATGTCCATGTAGCACCCAAAACAATGATCAGTAGCCACAGGAATACAGTGCATAAAATTTAATGAACTATAATTTATATATATGAATTTTTCCCAACTTTGCCGACTTCTGCCCTTTTTTTCTGAATTTTTCCCTTGCCTGATTATTCCCAAATCCTGACTTTGACCCTATGGTCCACACACACAAAAAGAAAACCATGTTAGACATGACTCTCACCCCCATATAACTAAGGAAGGGAAGGAAGAGCCACCTGAGGGAATCAAGGATTGGTAGAATGGTTTTGTCAAACAGATACATTTTCGATCCTTCACCCACACTCGAGAGTCCTCATTCAGAGGTTAATTGGAATGTCAGAAATACGACAAATTAGGAGAGCCAGTGATTCCACCTCCCAATCAATGAAGTTTCTTCTAAAACCAAAATTCCATGAGATTCCATTCTCGGACCACACCATGAAATTTTGGACGGGCTTACTTTTCAATATGAAATTGCATACAATTCATCTAAATAAGATTTTAGAAGAGGAGCACCACACAACAATCTTTTGATAATTGAACATTGTCACCCTTATCAATTCTATATGTTATCCTCTTTATGAAACAGGATCAACACACTCATTGTGCTTCTTTTTTTTCAAATACTGCAATCATAAGGCATAGACACCATCCCACTTTCCTAACCCAAATTTGTAAAACCCATAGTTTCTTCCAATCTCAATTCCAAACCTTCACAACCATTTACTTAATAGAGCTTTATTCATCAAATGGATAATGTGGATCTCCAATCCATTTGGATGCATAAATTGATCTCCAACATACTAAGTGCAGCTATTGCTCACACCACTGTTCCACAAAAAGTCCCTTACTTGGTTTTCTAGACTCTGCTCCACACTCCTATGGATAGAAATAAGGACAAAAAATAAGCAAAAATATCTTACTCAAAAACCTGGTTTTCCATGACCATAACCTTGAACTAATTTTCCCTAGAATTGGATCCCAGATACCCTTATTAGTTCTATATGCAGCCCCGAGAGGTAAAGCCAGATAGGTCGAAGGGAAAACAGCAACTTTGCAAATACTGGCTAAATCAGCAATTCTGGGAACATCCCCAGTCTTATGCACTTGGCTTTTGGATAGATTGATGGCAAGACCACGCACACAGCTTCAAAGCAATACAACCAAACCCTCTTAAGAAATCTGAGTTGAATGGGGAGGCCCCTCTGAAAACATGAGTGCATCATTAGCAAATTGAAGATGGGAGGCCATAAGTCTCCTTTATGTGACCCTGAAGCCTAACAACTGACCTACTTCCAAGGCCATACTAACTAATCTACCCAACACTTCAATGGGGAAATGGTCTTATGTTCAATCTCTATTAAAACTGTAAGGGAGGATGAGATCACTTGATGATTTTTCTCGAAGGTTGCTTATGCTTTTGAGTTTAGTGGATTGACATGTCTGAGATGGGGAATAGGACTACATGAACTAAGAAATATCCTTCTAGAGCTTCTGCCTTAGTAACCAGAGCATGGATTGGACGTAATTTCAAGCAAATTAACCAAGTTAGGAGGTCAAAATTATTCGGTAGGGGGTCAGTTTTGTTAAATTTAGGAACGACTCATAAAAAGAATTGAAATAAAAAAATCGTCAATTACGGAGTTAGGGTTTTGAAAGATGGAGAGAGGCGAGATTCAAATTAATTCAGTCAATAAAAAAAAATTGATTCAACAATTTGCTGATTAATTTGGAGAATCCTTGATTAATTCACCAAATTAATCGAACAACTTCTTATTTGCCAAATTAATGGTAAAAATACAAAGAATTTTGAGACAGTGGCAATGAAACTATTGCAAGACGACCATCGATATTGAAAATGCTTCCCACAAATGTCTATTTCATTTAAGGATAAGCACATAAATCTAGATTTTGCACTTTTACAAGTATTAGCTTTATAATGAACCTCCAACAACAGAAACAAGCTTCAGATTCATACAAGTTCTCATGCATATTTGCAGATGAGATTTACCAAATCTAAAATCTACATATCGAAGTAAATAAATTTACTTTATAGCTCATTTGAATCATTCTCATACACACCTCTTTCCCAAGCTGCACCATATTATCAGCAAGACGCCTAATTTCTTTTGCCTGAAAATCAAGAAAATAAAATTTCCCTTTTTTCATCTCTGCTACTTAACACCATGAAACCCAATTCATTTAATAAAAAACCCATTTAGTTTCATAAATCTGAACCATGTAATTCTCACCCAAAAAAAAATCCCTAAAGCCCTACAAATTTAAAATTTACCTTTGCGACGGTAGTTTCAATCCGCTCATGTTTAACCAATTGAGAAACCATTGTCCTACACAAACGATCAAAACCAAAACCCTAAAAATGTAAGATCAAATCACCATAAAATTTAAATAAATAAAAAAAAACAAAAAATTGGGAGATTTCGAGAAAGAGAATAGAACCTGAACATCGACATTCGATGAGCAGCGGGGCGATTGAGCTTACGAAACTTCGTCATGGCGATAATGGAGGAGAAACCCTAAACCTGCAAATGTAAAGAGTTCCTGATGGAGTAGAAGGAAGAAAGAGAGCTAGGTATTGGGTTTAAAACCAGACCGGATATTGAACCGGTTCGGTACCGAGCTGGACCAATCCGATTCAACCGGACGGTTTGACCAGTGGACCCAACATCACATCAGCTAGTAACGAAATGATTATTACGCTGATACGGAGATGGTTCGGTTTCACGGTTGTGTAAGCATATTTGAACCTACTTTTTGAGAATTTTAAATATTTTTGTTAATTATGTAGCAACCATGTGCATTTGGTTATCATCCACAGTTGAACTTTACAACTCGTCTTCGTCGTCGTCCTATAAAGAATTTCACAACAAACCATCTTCATCTCCGGTCAGGAGTCGCTCTGAATCTTATTAGGCATCAAACTTGAGTTTTTTTTTTATTTGTTTATCATCTCTATTTTGTAATGTGAAAAATCATTAAAAATAAATAAATCATAAGATAAATAGTTAGAATTGATTTAGGCTAAAACTTTAATATATAACATTTGAATGCTTAAAAACGCTAACAAATGTTTTAAAAAAAAAAAAAATCAAACAAACATTTTTGTGTTTGCTTATGTTGACCTGAAAAGTCGGCGTGACATATCTAACATGTCGATGTAATCCATGTCAAATGTGTCATGTTGACATTTTTTTTTTTGACTTAAAAAATTTGCGTCAACAAAACAAATTTGGCATGACTTAAATATGTCAAGTCATGTCAACATAAAGATTTTTTTTTGTACAACATAAACGCACAAAAAATGAAAAATCAATAAATGCATGAAAAAATACCAATTTTATCTACAGCTTTTAAACTATACTATTCATTGTAATTGTGATAATTTGATTCAGTTATTTCTCTTTTTAAATTGAGTTCTTGAGAATCATTCATTTGCGTTTAAACAAATTAAATAAATTAATGAGAAAATCTAAAATAGAATGATATTTCTATAATAACTAGGTTTCATTGTTGTAATCCGTTGAAATAATGATTTTTAGAACCTTTTAAACTCTAGAATAAAAAAAAAATAAAAATAAAAATAAATGAAAAAATTGAGATGAGTTATCTTCTTCTTGCCAAACGGTGTGAACTGAAATTTCAGGTTTTAAATTTCAAATGGTTATTTGTATACATGGGTAGAAGTACTAAAATTAATGGGATTCAATCATCATTTTATTTTATTTTATTTTATTTTATTTTTAAGTGGATGTAGATGCCTCAAAAAGTGGGTGCAAATATTCTCACCCTTTTAAGGTTTTGTGTGTGTAAAGTGGAGAAAAAAAATGAATGGTTAATATTTGATCGCTCATTTTTGAAATGTAGGGATGACCATAGATAATTGAAATTTCGAATCTGATTTGAATTCGTATTCTAAAAATCAAACGTTAACTAAATTTTTTGGATTCGAATAACATTATATATTGGAACACTTAACGTATTTTTTTATTTTTATGAGGGAGTGTTTAGAGTCTGGATTGGCAGAGGCGTGAACACATATAGATTATCTCTACCTACCAATGATTTCATAATTTTGGAAAAAATTTCATTTCTCAAGTTAAAATTTTGAGATTATGTTTTCATAATGAATAATGATTTTCTAACTTAACTTCGACAAACGACTCAAAAACTCACTAGCGTGGCATGTGCAAGAACAATATATATTTTTTCCTTAGGGATACACAACTGCACATGTTTACGGGGATGTGTATCTTGAGGGAAAAAAAATCTATGGCTTCCTACACAAGCCATGTCAGTGAGTTTTTGAGTTGGTCTGTCCAAGTGAGTTATAAAGTCAGAACTCTTTCATCATGGAAAGATTCTTTAATATTCTAACTTTTGTAGTTCAAATTAATGTTTTTCTTGAGCACAATTTAAAGAAATTGTGGGGGGGAAAAACACCTCAATTTAATTGACTTCAACGATTTACTTTAGTGCTCGATTGGAACTGTTTTATGATTATTTTTTTAAAAAAAATGGGCTTCACAATGATTTATATGCACCCACCCACTCCGCAACTAGCAATCAAGCACCTATATATAGTAAATTCCCAACTGAGCCGTGCTGGAGAGACCTCAAGATTTACTTTAGTGCTCGATTCTTAGGATAGAAAATAGCTTTTGATATGTGGTCCAAACAAGAAGAAGAACAAGGCAGTGGGTAGAGATGTCCATCTAAACGTATTAAAATTCCAAATCAACTTGGCACTGTTAGTAGGGAGAAAAATCAAATCTTGTACTCTTCTTCTTCATGAGTAAATTCAGAAAACAAAAAATAACGTGTAGGAAGTCATGTCAAGGAAGTAATATGTGTTTACTACTACTACTACTCAGGGCAAAACTCAGTAAAAACAGGCAACCTCCGTGTTCGAGGAGGGCCATACAGAACATTGTTGATGTATTGGTCCAATGCTTCCCTTGAAATGCAGACCACAATGCCATCATCTTCTGGGGACCAGTCCTTGGTGCCACTCACTTCTTGTTGTTGTGCTTGTTGTTCCACCACTACTTTCTTCATCCTGCTTTTCACTCCTAATCGCCAATAATGTGTCTCGTTAGAACGGTCTTTTATGCCACAAGTGCTTGGCACCTCCACTGCTGCAGTCATTTTTTTAGCCACTGCTCCTGGCCAATAATTAGACTGTTGCACAATGGACACACATAATTGGAATAAGCATAAATATAGATTAAGAAGCCAATACTTAAATGGAATGTACATTCGAGTTAATTCAACTTGATCACTCATTTTCGAGCCATCTTGTTTAGGTAAAATAATTATATTATATTAAACTATTACTAGTGCGTGGCAATGTGGGTTTGTACATGTTTTGGACAAAAAAAGTGAATATTCATCTATGGTTAGAACTGTTCTTATAATTAATTTTAGATTTATGGGGTTGTTTAGATATTTTAAATAGAGTATAGTGTCATTGTATATGATGGTAGGATATTTTCGTAATGGGTTGGGATCCGTCGACTCCTAAGAATGACTCATGAAAAAAACATACGATCCCAACTCTTTATACACAAAATCCATTGGTTGACATTTATGAGTATTATGATAGCACAAATCTCAAAGATATTTATCCTAAGGATAGATCTCAACCATTGGATTTTGTATTTAAAAGGTTGGGATCGTGTGTTTTTTTCATGAGTCATTCTTAGGAGTCAAGGGATCATGACCCTTTTGTAATATATATATATCTTTTCTAAAAAAATACTATAAAATCACAATTTTGAATTTGGTTGAGAAAATATCCAGGTTGACTCATCAAGTTTGTAAGTCAAATCAGTAAATTGATTAGAATATAATTTTTTTGGGAATCACCACTTTTGACTCAACTGAATTTTAAAACCATATGTAAGCATTATGAAAATAAAAATATTTTTGTGCTTTTTGATGAATGTGATTTAGATGGAAGGAAAACATGGCATGCTTTCAAAGGAATCCCCGAGAATGTCTTCCTATATTAGGAGTACAATTATCAATTTTTTTAGAGATTAGAATTTTCCAAAATTAAAACAGACATGCCCTACACTGTTTTTGTGAATATTTGAGGTACCCTAGATTTTCAAATTGATGACATGCTCTTGTCCTTCTCTTATAGGGTCAGAAAATGTGCACATCTTCAACCTCTAACCAAAATCCTTTCATTTATCTTTTTGAAATCACACATCTTCAAGCTCTTAAACCTCATTGGAAAATTATTCTAAATCTATTCATTTTCGATCCATCATTTTCTACCTCGTCTTAATCCCTTATAGAAATCTCTCAATTTTTTCTATCCAAGATTTCAGGTAAATAAATCTTAAGGTTTAAGATGAGGGTAAAATGAATTTATACAAGAGGAATTGGTGTCTTGGTTTGGTATGAGATAAAAAATAAAGATTTCTAATTAGAAGTTGAAGATGAGGGCATTTATATCATTTGTCTATTAGGGAAGACAGAAGTCAAGGGGTATGGTGGGTATCTAAAATGTTTACAAAATGAGGGATACGTCTAAATCACCCATCACCAAATAGAAAAGGAAAGTTGTAACGGGCAGAGCATACGTCCCACAAGTAAACTCAGCGGAGTTTTTTCCCACAATGGGGTGACATGACACGTTCACAATGTAAAGCTCGCACAAAACCCAGAAGATGGCCAAGATTTAAAACTATGGATTCAAAACTTTGTTCATCGAGATCTCACTCATCTCGGTGAAAAGCATCTATGACTCCTACACACACTTCCACATCAGAAATGTCCCCCCACAATGTTACTTCATCATTATCCTTGAAAAAATACCCTTCTTTGCAAGTTAATTGGAAACTAAATAGGTTTATATAACAGGCCGAGTCACTGAGTTACCTCTTGCTTGTTATTACTCGAGTTTCCAATGGGACGAAGGTCCTCCTTTCCATGAGCAAACTGCAAAGGAAAAAAAATGATGCAATACAATTAACAACGTTGAATACTGTACACTTATTATGTTTCTCAAAGAATTTTTTCCAACCTAAAATCACCTCTGATTAAGGCACAGAATAAACAATATGGTTGATATGGGACAATAATCCTAGGGATTCACAATCAAACATGAACTATACAAAACCCTCTTGTGAATTGTGATCCCTAGGAATCTGTGTTACTTAGAACAACAAAAAGACTAGCTATCTTACTTTACCTTATTAGAGACCTTCGAAGGCGGCATACTTGTTAGAGAGAAGGAGAGAATCCATTTGGTATTGAGAGAGGTTTATGGGAAGGGGTCATCGGGGCTTAATGTCTGAAGTAACCTTTTTTATAAAAGAAATACGTTTTTTTCGGTAACTAAAATATATTATGCTTAAAATAGAAACCTACGATTGTTATACTTCGTTTTGATAGTTGCCGAAATAAGAAGCCCGCGTAAAAGAGTGATGAAAAAACAATGGTAACTAGCTTGTTAAGAAAGAGTGCTTGTTTTAAAGCTATTTATCAAAGCTTTTACTTGCTAAAATATATATATATATAAACATTGGGTCAGGATCAAGGGACATGTGAAAAAACATATGTAAAAATAATGTACCATTAATAAAATTTTAAAATATAGGTTAGAAGTTTCGGATTGAGCTGATTTTTTGTGAGGATGATCTCTATGATGGGAAGATCATCTAAAAAAAAAATCAGTCCAATCTAAAACTTCTAACCCCATTAAAAGTGATTTAGAATGTGGATTGTCGATTTTTTGACAATTTTTTTCAATAATTTGTAAATCACTTTTGATGGATTTAAAATTTTCAGATTGAGCTGATTTTTTGTGAGGATGATCTTTTCATTATAGTGACCAACCTCGCAAAAAATCAGCTTAATCCAAAACCTCTAACCCATATTTTGAAAAATCATTGTTTTTACATATGTTTTTTCATATGGCCCTTGAACCGCCCCAATATATATATATATATATATATATATATATATATATATATATATATATATATATATATATTGTATATATCCTATTTTTGTTGAGTGAAGCTATACGCACTTCGTCCAATCGGACATCTAGTCAATCACACCATGAAGATCACATAGCAACAAATATTAGAATCCAACGCTGTTAGCTATATTAACTAAGTTTAAATGAATATCCAATACTCTTCGTATTCAAGTCAAGTTTTAGTAAATTATTTGTATGTTAGAAATGATTGAAATCATATGAGGTTGGTCTTCAAGACATGAATAATTCATTGTTTAACTGGACGATCTAACATTTTAATCCACGTGGCCCCATGTGAGAATACAAAAAGGGAGTATCTTTGTCCTATTTATTTTGGTTTATTTTCTTCCAAATTCAGCATATTATCTTGAATAAGCATCTAGTTAATGATTTGATTACATTACCTAGCGTTCAATTTTTTTCTAAAACATTTAAAAAAAATTTCATGACAAATAATTTTATATCTTTACTACTAATTATTCAATTTATATTATTATAGGGAAAGAGTGGAATATTTTTATGCAAATATACAATAATTAATTTTTAGAATTACAAAAGTTCTTTAAAACATTGTTTAGATTGAGAGAACCAGAGAGAAGAGGAGAGAGAAAATAAATGAGTTTCTCTCCATTTCTTTTGTTTAGATTGTTAAGTGATGAGAGAAGAGAAAAGAATTAAAGAGAAAAAAATATGAGTTTTCTTTCTCTCCAAAAGCGGAGAGAAGATGAGAGAAATGGCGAGAAACCCTTTTAAAATATATTTATAATTCCAACTCTACTCCTAGATCTCTTTTAAGATATTTTAAAATTTTAAAGTTGTCCTAAGTTCTCTCCTATCAATCCAAACATGGTGGAGAGAAATTGAGTTTCTCTTCTCTTCTCTAAGAGAAGATAATTTTGAACAACTTTGAAATTTTAAAATATCTTAAAAATGATTTAGGGGCAAAGTTGAAATTATAAATTTTTTTAAAGGTTTCTCTCCTCTTATCTCCACTTTTGGAGAGAAATAAAACTTACCTTTTTTCTCTCCAAGTATTTTCTCTTCTCTTCCCACTTAATAATCCAAACAAGAGAAATGGAGAGAAACTCATTTATTTTCTCTTCTCTTCTCTCCATTTCTCTCAATCCAAACACATCGTAAATAAATTTATTAACACATCCCTTTGATAGAGGTTGGCATGTGCATTTTCACGATTTACAAAAATTAACATTTATGAGAGGTTAAAATTATTAGTATAATTAATTTGAGAGTAGGGGTATCAATGGCTACCCATTTAACCAAAACCAAATTGGAATCGAAAATTCCGGTTTTGATTTCCTTTTTATTGGAACCGATTAGAGATGAGTCTAAAATGGAACCAAACCAGTAAGAACCAGAGGGGTACCCGAAACCAATTTATTTTGTCATTTGATTTTATACTATAGATAATTTAAGGTATTCTTTTATTTCAAAATTAATGTATGTTATATAAAGTTCTTCAATTTTTTATATAAAATATTGATTGGAGCTCAAAACGTCTCATCTCTTTTAACAAATTATTACTTTAAATAAGATAACTTTTTATTTTTCGAAAAAAACATTAACTTATTTCTTTAGTAGAACAAATTATAACTAAGTTAATAATTTTGTAGATAATATGAACATTTTTTGAAAGGAATTTTTATTATTATTATAATGATTGAAAATATTTTGTTTGTATCATTCCATTATTGAGAATAGGAACCAATGGGTACTCATGTTTTTTGGTGGTTCCGATTCTATTTATTTTGGAATCGGATCCTGAATCGAAACCGAAATAAATATAATGGCTATGATTCTATGTTCGCTAAGAACCGACCCATTGGCACCCCTAATTGAGAGATTATTTTTTAAATTTCCAATAAATAGTTTCATTTTATAATGTGTTAAAACAAAATGTCACTCAATAATCATGGATCTTATTAACAAGAGCACATGTTAAGGTGCATTAAATACACCTTGAAAACAAGCATTTGAGAGCATTTTTGGTAATAATTTGTTTAAGTCAGTTTTGATTTTTAAAATAATTCCCTTCGCAATATGTATTTAATGCACTTTAGCATGTGCCCTAAGGACATACGTTAACAAAACTTAATAATCAATTTAAAATAACATAAATATACTTAAATGCTCTAAATAGGGATGGTCAATTGATTTCTATAAAGTAAACTCTTTGAAAATTGCCAGTGTCAATCCACGGTTAAAGCTCTCCGTCCATCAACATAATAGTTGGGATGGTAGGGATTCCCAAAAATAGTGCATCCCTAGGAAAAAGAGCCCATATATTCCTAGAAAATTTCCATTTTCCATCTCATCCTAGTGCCATGTTGATGGAGAGTCTCAACCTTAGGGTGATGCTAGAAAAATTCTACAAAAGAGAAAGGTAGAAATTATTTACATCAATTAAATTTTTTAAATTCTTTTATTTACATTAAAAGGCATACTCTGTTCAACTTAATTGGATTGTATCCAACGAATGGCTAAGATGAGATATTAACCTGATCCCTAGTAACAAATACTAATCCCTATGGAGATTAGAAAAGTCCCCATTGGAAAATACTAAACTCAAATGCGGCCTATAAAAGAACAACAAGCCTACGATTGAGATGGAGAATGTTCCTAAAGGTTCTCCAAATCAATCTCTAGGAAATGTAACCTTCATCTCAACCGTATGTTTGACATTAGAAAGTCCTTTTATGTCTGATGTATTACCAGCTACAGAGCGATGTCAGTGGAAGACAAAGATGGGTTTCAAGGAGAAATGACACGCACCTGACACTTAGATCCGTAACGGCAGTTACCGAAGTCCTCCCACGTTCGACAAATCTCCGTCTTATAAGACGATCCAGATTCTATGGCCGGCCTCCCCCGGTTTCCAGGTGATGATCCGACCAGAATTCCGTCCATCACCAGTACATCTTCTTCAACCTTCACCGGAGTAGAGAACATAGGTGGAGATCTCGATGGAGGTGTCTCGAGATTCTCAATTGCAGACAGAGGAGACGACGAAGATGAAGACAAGTTCGAGTGCTGTTGCAGAAGTAGTTGATGAAACTTACCAGAATCAATGGCTGGTGGTACGAACACGGATCGAGAATAACGGATCAGTGGAGAATCCATATCGAAAGGATCCAATGTTGGAGAATCGATTCCGCGGCCTGCGAATGGAGGATATCGTGATTTGCTGTGTAGTAATTTGAGATTCTTCTGTGAATCAGTTGGAGAAGCACTTCTGCTCCCTGTTATCTTCGAATTGAACACATTCATATTTGCTTTGCTTGGCTTGATTCCTCTGTTTCTGAAGCGAAAACAAAGGAATCAGAAATACAATTATTCGAATCGAAACCAAATAATTAAAGAAAATTTGCTGAAATTAGTTTTAATTTCTCTTTTTCCCGCCAAATTGATCAAGAAAAAAGAATAAAAGAAATCAAGAACGTTCTCTGGTTCCTCGTCAGAGCATCTCAGACCCATGAACGAAATAACAGTTTACAAGAGCTTGATCCAAATAAAGAGCCAAAAAAACAGAGTAATTACAGTCGAAAATAGAATTCAAGCATGTCTGAACCTGGAAATTGAATCTAGTTCCACAAAATTAAACGAGAGAAAAAAATCGAAGAATTTCTGACCGTGATTTTTCCAGTTTTTTGGGGAGATTTTCTAAATGTGACTCGATAAAACCCTAAAACATTATCCGATCCTAATAGCAATTAGAAATTAGATCTACAAAGAAGTTTTTTTTACGAAATTCAACTTTTCTTTGACAGAAAACAAGTGCGATAAAGATCGAAAGAAAGTATACCTTGAGTTCTAAAGAGTTTCTTGAAATTCGACAACTTGATCTTAGATCTCTGGAGAGTCCAGCGAAAACTCTTGCTCTAGAGTCTCAGCTTAAGAGTTTAGAGTGAAAAACTGAACTGTCGATGGCGTTTTATAAGTTAGCGCGAGTAGAAAAGGCGCCTCTGAGAGAGAGAGAGAGAGAGAGATGTGGTCCCCTGAATAGGTGGCATCTTGAGAGAGAAAATGTGGTCCTGCTGAACACGTGGCATCATTGTCATCCACGATCAGATAACTGTTCTGCAAGAAAGCCCGTGGGGAATCTGATATGGCGAATAAGAAGTTTTAGAACACTGTTTAACGGTGACGATCACTGCCATAAACGGAAAAGCTACGAACGAAAATACAGTTTTGCTTGAGATTGATTTAATTCCTAGGGATTTGCACGAAATGAATATCTTTATTTCTACACCACTAAACTATAATGAGCTTGGAACGAAAATACAGTTTTGCTTGAGATTGATTTAATTCCTAGGGATTTGCACCAAATGAATATCTTTATTTCTACACCACTAAACTATAATGAGCTTGGAACGAAAATACAGTTTTGCTTGAGATTGATTTAATTCCTAGGGATTTGCACGAAATGAATATCTTTATTTCTACACCACTAAACTATAATGAGCTTGGAACGAAA
Source organism: Akebia trifoliata (assembly GCF_017979445.1). Classification (NCBI taxonomy): domain Eukaryota; kingdom Viridiplantae; phylum Streptophyta; class Magnoliopsida; order Ranunculales; family Lardizabalaceae; genus Akebia; species Akebia trifoliata. The sequence continues at coordinate 15,145,834 of NC_141378.1, read as the reverse complement.
ATACAGTTTTGCTTGAGATTGATTTAATTCCTAAGGATTTGCACCAAATGAATATCTTTATTTCTACACCACTCATTGGATAAAGGCGTTCGAATGAACTTTTCTAACCTGAAACGACGTTTGAGGCTGAGCATCAAACCATACGGTCCTCTCCAAGCTGTTTAACATCACACGTGGCGCACTCAATCTTATGACAAATTTGAAAACCGTAGATCTATGTGGCTCGGGATACACAATTTTATGGGGGAATGCGGTTTGTATTCCGAGACTTACAGATCTACCGTTTCTGAACTTGCCAAATGAGAAGAATCGATTGAGTGCCACATGGGGTAGTTAGATTATCACGATTCAACTATGAAGGCACTTTTGGGTGGTTGTTCCATGGCTACTTAACCCAACTCTGGAAATTATTTCTATTTGGAGTAAAACAAGAATATTGTGTCAAGCTTGGTGTTGCCTTTGAGAAAATGCAACACTCTTTGTCAATAATCTCATACGGTGCAGACGTCCTTGATTTGGAAACCACCCCCTCACCCCCATATTGAGAAATTGGTGTTATATGCGGAAATGAAGTAAGGCCGATTACCACCGTGGACATGTTCTCTAACATGCTAAGGAAATGTGTATTAGGTCTTAACAAATTAATAGAAGACCACCTTGGCACAACTACCCAATTTGGAGGTGCTTAATCTATATAGGAATGTTTACTTGGGAAAGCAGATTGGTTGGGGTGGCACTAGCAATGAGGGACCATTACATTTTCCACAACTAAAATTTTAAAGTACAAGGTACGTTTGCCTAAGGTGGAGGAGTTGAGTGAGATAGAAGAGGGGATGATGCCATGCTTACAAAAACTTCTTATGGATAATTGCCCAAAGTTGAAGAAGTTTCCCCTTGGCTTTCAACATCTCAAGTCCCTTCATGAAAGGAGAAAAATGGACATTCATGAAGACTTCATCAAGAGGTTGCACAACCTTGGTGAAGGTGAAATAGTAGAAGGCGAAGGAGAATTCTATTGGATGCATGATCTAAAATTGCTTTGTAAGTTTCTCTATTCTTTATTTTGTAATATTAAACGACCTTAATTATTTTAGAAATATCTAAAGCTTTCCTTTGAAGTACCTTTCCCTATATAAATATCAATTTCCATGCTTTTATTCATGGGGAAATTCCCAAAAAGGTAGGGGAAATTTGAAAGTTTTCCACAATGTATTAAAAAATTAAGAAAATTTAACTAAAAAATCAAATCTCAAGGGTTGTTTTCAATGAAATGAAATGTCATTTTTTTTTTTGGGTGGTCATGTTTTACAAAATTGAATGTTGGAAACTGTTCGGGGTACAATAGGCCCAAAGGCTATTATTTGGTACTGATTTCATTATCTAATGTGTGGGTGTTTGGGACCGATTCTAAGATCTAATGCATGGTTGATTAGAACTGTTTTCATGTGAACGTTTTTCAATGTTTCGAGGTGCTTAAATTTGGTTGAATTTTATTGACAAAATTCAAGTTTTCAAGTATCTTACATTTTTGCAAGATTCATGAAAATTTGTAAAATTGAAAATTCCAGATTAGTTATTGAGTCGACTCGATGTAACGTAGGACCAAAATTGCATAAGTCCTATGTAATATTAGTTGCTATGCTTTCATTCATTTGTTTTCATTAATTATATTCTCTTAAGAGATTAGTTTTATTTATGGCCTTAATTAGTTTTGGAAGCTTTGATGAGAAGATGCACTAAGGTCTGGAAAGCAAACTTGCGAATGAGAACGATGTCATATCGATGCTTCTGAGGATCTATAATAAGATAGTCTTGATCAGGTTGGTGCCTTAAATTGTTGTTGAATTTTTTTTAAATGTGACATATTTGTAATCTCATACCTATTCTTCTTTATGTCCTTTCCCCCCCTTAACCTACCGAGTGTTGGTGTTTAATATTCTCTCTCCGTGTGAATTTATGGAGGATTGTATACGTGCGGTGTTCTAGAGTTAAGAGAAATTTCCTCTGAAGCTTCATTAGCTTTTTCTAATCATCAAGGGATGCCACCACAACTTTCATTTTGACATCAAAGCGAATACGATGGCCTTCTTTATTCTTGAGATCTTTCTATAAGTGTGCGTAAAATAGAACCTTATGTTATACAGACTGGTAATGTGTGTGCGCAGTTCCATGGATCCTTCTTGTAATTCTTTGATTCATACATATATATAGTTGGCTTCATATCTAACATTTTGGTGTGGTGATACTCTTTGTGTATTAGTGTTTGATTAGTTTTTTTTTTTCATTGGTTCTTATTTATGGGTTGATCACACATTTGATAGATTAAGTTTTTGGATCAGTAATCCGCTCAATTAATTGCATCCAATATATTGCATCTTAAAATAAATAATCTATAACAATCTCAGACAATATTTTATAATTCACATTAATCCAGTTTTCTCATTGGAGATGAGATCTACTTAGATGCTAGATGCATGATCTTTAGCATAAAACAGGTTATGGCAAAAAAAATAGGAGAGAGATTCTATTGCCCCCACCGACTAAGATCGCCTTGCACTGCTTGTCTCACTTCAGAGGTAAAGAAGCTATAGAATATGTCACCAGGGATTTCTTAGTTCTTGAAGTAAGTTTTACCAAAGCATCGGCCACATTATTTTTCTAGCAAATATGCACATCTCAACAAATATATAATATAATTTATATACATTCTAAAATATTATCGGATCGGATCCTTATCGGATTGGGACATGGTTGATCTAGATCCGATTCAATAAGATATCAGATTGAAACTTAACCTTCCCGGATAAGATCCTTATCGAAATTCAAAACATTGATCCAAACCCGAAGTTATGAGATATATCGAAACGAATTGGATATTAGGTCTAATCCGATCCATTGACAGCCATACTTTCTATATCCGTAGATACTCGCAACTTGCAACTCCAAAGTTATTAGTTAATTCTTTTTTATAAAATAACTTATATTAATGCTACTACTTAATCGACACCTACTTCTTTGTTAATTTTTTTAATATAAAGAAAAGTGGTGTGGAAGAGATAATTAAATAGTTTAAAGAGTAGATTATTAATTAATTTATTAAATGTGTTCTCAAATGCAACCTTAAGAAATGAGGTGATAGGTAATACGATTCAGTACCTTTCTCTTCTACTCATCTTTTTGTGTTCTTTTGTTCTTCTTTGAAAGCTATAGCTTAATATTAATTCATAAAATACAGATTGACAAAAGCTAGGGCACGGGCTTACATAATGCTTCTAATAGGGAATAATAGAGTTGAAGGAAGATCCCCTAAATTCCTTGAGCAGTTATTTGCTTCTGAAAAATAGAACTCCTCTCATGAAAATTGTTATATTTGTACCTTAAATTCTATTTCGTAATTTTATTGTCACTAAAATGATTTCGCTATTCCTATATTTCCTTAGATACAATAAACAATGAAAGAAAACAGTTACTATTTTGATCCTTTTCCCTCCTAAGGTCTAAAATTACTAATGCAAAATTTATTAGTTTTAGTGTACGATCCTTGAAAGTTGAAAGTGAAATTGTTATTTTCAAATCCCATTTATTATTATTATTTTAGTTAAATTATTATATTTGATTATAAAATATCTTAATTGATGCTATTACTTGGTCAACAACTACTTCTTAGTTTAAAAATTATTTTTTTCTCCACTACTCATATATAGTATATAATTAGTTGTGCACCAGACAGCCCATACCCACATGTTGTGTTTGAACAGAATGGGTCCATTAAAGTGTGGGTTTGTTGCGTAGCACTACAAGGAAATGTGTCCAGTGATTCCAAATACTCTGATTAAGTGTGATGGAAAATATTCAAATCTATGGGTTTAGGACTATAGTATGAAAATTTGCTTAAATCCAATGGTTAGAAATCTTTTGAGCATGTAAGGCCAGCTAGTGGTGGGTCAAATCATTTGTCTTGCAGTTTGAGTTGACTCGGGTAAATAAAATTTGTTTGAACTTTGAACCAACATGTCCTGTCCATTTGGATATGTACTTAATTAGCCAAGATCAAATTAGAGCTCGAACAAGTTGTGTCATATTTAATCTTTTTCAGAAAACAAATAGGTTGAATAATGGAGCATCTGTCGGTGGTACTGGCCAAGGATTCTTCAAATACACAAATTAAATTACTAATATTATTTTATTTAACGGCTAAGATCACTTAATGACCAAGATGATATTCTCACCATTGAAATTTGAAAGACGTTTTTTTAATCATTTTCTCTTGCTTGAGAAGGGGTTGAATTTTAAAGGTGAAGAGAGTTGTCTCAACTACATTGCTGATCAGCAAAGTATTGTTGGAGTGATTTGTGCTGTGTTTGAATCCACAAAGAGAATTAGAAAATGGCAGTAGAAGCTTTAGTGAAGTCTGTCATCACCAAATTAAAAGACTTGGCGATTGAAGAAGGTCTCACAGAATGGCGAATCCAACGAGGAGGAATCGACAATGACATTAAGTTCATCTGCGATGAACTTTCTACGATGAAGGCAGCCCTAAGGGATGCAGAGAAGAGAAGAGTGAGAGATGAGGTAGTGAATCAGTGGGTGGCACAAGTGAGAGATGAAGCCTACAAAATAGAAGATGTTCTCGAGGAGTTCCAATTTATGATGGAAAGTTCTCTCATCGAGTCAGGAGAAGCGGCTGGGGGTTGTCTAGATATCAAGTATTGCATTCATTACATGCATACTTTCTTCAAGCAGATGGGAACCCGTCATCAATTTCATTCTCAGATTGAAATCATCAGGAAGGAGGTTGATGACATCTCTACAAGAAGGCTGCGATACAACCTTCGACAAGAAGGAACTGGCCCAAGCCTCGAAGACGATGAAGAAACATGGGGCGGAGATCACTTCCTGTCTAATCCTTTCATTGAAGAAGATGAAATCATCGGGATCGATAAAGTTGTGAAGAAGTTAAGTAAGTGGCTGCTAAAGAAAGAAAACGGCAATCGGCGATCAATAGTTTCAGTTGTTGGTATGGGTGGATCCGGAAAGACCACCATAGTCAAGAAACTTTACAAGAACATATTGGGAGGGAAATTTCAATGTAATGCTTGGGTCTCTGTGTCCCAAGACTTCCAAGTTAAAGATATGCTGAAACAAATGCTCCAAGGATTTTACGAAAGTGGGCAGGAGGCAATTCCTGTTAATGTGGAGGTGATGGCACCGAATAAGTTACTTGAAACAATATACAAGTATTTGGAAGGGAAAAGCTATGTCCTCGTTCTTGATGATATTTGGGATGTTAATGCTTGGGAAGGGGTTAAATATGCATTACCATGTGAAAGTGGGAGTAGGGTTATCTTCACGACCCGCAATATGCATGTAGCTTCTCCTGCAGGAGATACTTGCTATGTTCACCAAGTTAAGCCATTATCCAATGAATCAACTTGGAGTCTCTTTTGCAAAAAAGCATTCAAGAAGGAATCTCTCATGGGTTATTGTCCAAAACATTTGGAGAAAATCGGAAAGGAAATGGTAAAAAGGTGTGGGGGATTACCACTAGCAATTGTTGTTATTGGTGGTCTCATGTCAAAGCGAGACACAAATGAATTAGAATGGAACGACGTACTAGGGAATCTTGATTGGGAACTAAGTAATAATCAAGATCTTGAAAGACTAATTCGAGTCTTGTTAACAAGCTACAATTATTTACCTTCTTGTCTAAAATATTGTTTCTTGTACTGTGGTATGTTTCCGGAAGATTATCAAATCAGGACATCAAGATTGATCCGTTTGTGGGTGGCTGAAGGTTTTGTCGAAGATCACCCTCGGAAAACACTAGAGGAGGTTGCACGTGGGTACATCATTCAGCTCATTGATAGGAACATGTTGCAAGCTGATAACAGGTATCATGATGTTGGGCTAGAAGCTTGTCGAATGCATGATCTCATGCGTGACATTGCCATTCACGCAATTAAGAAGGAAGAATTTGGTGAGATTTTCATCAAGCAAAGCAATAACACAATCGAGGGACAACGTCGTGTATCAATGCAGAGCACTTCAGTTAGCATTCCATCAAACACAGTTAATATAAAAACCCGCTCCTTTCTAACATTTTCTGCCGACCAATTTTTCCCATTGCCGTCACTTGAAATGGTATCATGCTTAAAATCATTGCGAGTGTTAGATATGATGGGATCAAACATCGAAATTTTGCCAAGTAGTGTGGTTCAGTTGATTCATTTGCGCTATTTAAGTGTGAGGGGGACACACATCAGTGAAATTCCATCTTCATTGTATAAGTTATACTACTTACAAACTTTAGATGTGCGTGATACAAAGGTGAAGAGTTTGCAAATGTTTCCACAATTGAGGCATCTTCTCTTGAGTGAGATACAAAATGTCCATGTGACATTGTCTCCATTTGAAAGAACCAATTACATCTCAAATAACCTGCAAACACTAGGGAGTGTGGCCGCTAATGACAACTTAGTAAGCCAACTTTGTTACTTAACCCAGCTCCGGAAATTAACTCTCCATGAAGTCAGAGGGGAACATTGCATAAATCTTTGTGCTGCTATTGAGAAGATGCAGCATCTTCGCTCTTTGTCAATACACAATTTCGAAACAGTCCTTGATTTGGAAACCAATATATCAACACCTCCCCTCCATCTTGAGAAATTGCGATTATGTGGGACTACGAAGGAAGGGCACTTACCGCTGTGGACACGTTTTTTGACATGCCTCAGGAAATGTTTTTTAGGATTTAACAGATTAAGGGAAGATCCATTTAGCACCTTGGCACAACTACCCAATTTGGAGGTACTTCAAGTATTTAAGAAGGCTTACATGGGAAGGCGGATTGGTTGGGGTGGTAGTAGCAGCAATGAGGAACTATTAAATTTTCCAAAACTAAGAGTTTTGACTATAAATCATTGTCCTGAGCTGGAGGAGTTGAGTGAAATAGAGGAGGGGATGATGCCATGCTTGCAAACACTTATTATACATGATTGCCCGAAGTTGAAGAAGCTTCCCCATGGCTTTCAATATCTCAAATCCCTCTGTTATTTCACAATGCTACACATGCCGGAGGACTTCATCAAGAGATTGCGCCACCACCATCGATATCGTGAAGGAGAAATAGTAGAAGAAGGAGAAGGAGAAGGAGAGGACTATTGGATGATCCAACACATTCCTAGTGTTCAAATCGGTATTGGTCAGATGGAGAATATTGATCTTGGGAATTCATCAACCGACAAAAGTAATTGAAATCCAAAATTGACTGGTAAGTTGCTCTCTTCACTATATATACTTGTAGGGTTCACTATATATACTCGGCCCCAAACACCAACACATTATATGGTGTCGGCAGAAAGCTCAAATTTTTTACCACACTTCTTGGGCACAAGGAAGTTGTCAATTGCACTAAGGATTCGTTCAAAACGTACAATTATAATCATTCAAAGTCAATTGTAGTAGTTTTGTTCACTTTAATTTTCAAAATTTAAAACCCCAATTTTTCTAAGATCCAGAATTGTGGATCTGAGATTTGAATACAAATAAAAATCTAGTTTTACATGAATGGGGATTTAAGGTAATTGGGTAATCTTGGTGACATGATGAATCGGGTTTCGGCATTATTGAGTGGGTCAGCCCAATTAGATTTTGTGGAATTGCTTCCATGATTTACTTGACATAATAAAAATCAAATCTCTGAGTGCTATTTTTAATGAAATGAAATGTCAATTTTTTTGGGGTGGTTGTCACATATTATATAATCGAATCTTGGAAAATGTTCGGGGTACAATAGCCGCAAAGACTATTATTTGGGACTAATTTCACGATATAATGTGTTGGTGTTTGGGGCCGATTCTAAGACATAATGCATGGCTGATTAGAACTGTTTTCATGTGTATATTTTGCAATGTTTGAGGTGTTAAATTTGCTTAAATTAGGATGTACCGTAGTAGCTTTCTAAAGGAGATAAGAAGAAAGGGGACATTAAACTGTCTACAAATATGATTGGAAGTTGGAAGTCCAAGTGACTAAACATAGTCTTGATCAGGTTGGTTCCTTAAATTGTTGTTGAATTTCTTTAAATATGACAGAATTGTGTTCTCAAAGCTTTCTTTCTTCCTTTTCCCCCCTCTAAATTACAGGGTTTTGGTGCTTCACATTCTCGGTTTGTGTGAATTTATGGTGGATTATACGTATCGTGTTCTATAGTTAGAGAAATTTCCTCTGAACCTCCAATCATTAAGGGATGCTACCACATGTTTCATTCTGGCATTAAGGTGAATACAATTTGCCATCTTTGTATTTGAGATGTTTGTGTAAGTGTATCTAAAACAGAACCTTATGTTATATAGACTGATAAGGTGGAGAGTTTGCAAATGCTTCCACAATTGAGGCATCTTCTCTCGAGTTGGCATGTAGGTGTTCATGTGACAATTTCCACATTTGGAAGAATCAATAACATCTCAAATAACCTGCAAACACTAGTGCTGATGAAGGCTTAGTAAGCCAACTTTGTTACTTAACCCAACTCCAAAAATTATTTCTCTGTAGAGTCAAAGAAGAATATTGCATAAAGCTTTGCGTTGCCATTGAGAAGATGCAAAACCTTCGCTCTTTGTCAATATGTGCATCCAGTGCCAAAGACATCCTTGATTTGGAATCCAATATGTCAGCACCTCCTCTCCATCTTGAGAAATTGTTGTTATATGGTGTTATGAAGGAAGGGCACTTACTGCAGTGGACATGTTCTCTTAAATGCCTCAGGTTATGTCTATTAATGGAAAACAATGTAATGGAAGACCCAGTTAGCACCTTGGCACAACTACCCAATTTGGAGGTACTTCAACTAAATGACAAGGCTTACTTGGGAAGGTAGATTGGTTGGGGTGGCACTAGCAGCAATGAGGGATGATTAAATTTTCCAAAACTAAATTTTTTTGGTATGATGTGTTTGCTTGAGTTGGAGGAGTTGAGTGGGATAGAGGAGGGGATGATGCCATGCTTGCAAGTACTTATTGTACATGATTGCCCAAAGTTGAAGAAATTTCCCAATGGCTTTCAGAATTGAGAATAATGGACATGCCGGAAGACTTCATCAAGAGGTTGCCCCACCACCATCATGAAGGTGTGAAATAGTAGAAGAAGGAGAGGACCATTGGATGGTCCAACACATTCAAATTGTTTTAAATCAGCATTGGTCCAATGATGGTGAATTGGTCTCTCATGAAAATATCAACGAATTAAAATTAATAATCCAGATTTGACTGGTAAGTCTCTCTTCACTCTATTTGTAGGGTTTAGAATCTCTTTTGCGGTAATGAAGAATTTTTTCCCCTGTTTTTGTCTGTAGAAAGCTCTAATTTTTTACAACATTTCCTGGGCACAAGGTAGTTGTCAATTGCACCCAACCCAATGGGTTCCTAGCGCTAATGATTCATTCAAAAGGTACAATTATGCCTCATTCAAAGGCCGTTGTAGTAGAAAAGGTATGCAATTTCAGATAAAGAAAAGAAGATGCGCTAGAAAAGGTTTGCAAAGCAAAGTAGTGAGTGATAATGAGGTCACAAAGATGCTTCTTAGAATCTATCATAGCTTCCTAAAGGAGATTAGAAGAAAGGTGACATTAAACTGTCTACAAATATGATTGGAAGTCCAAGTGCTTAAACATAGTCTTGAACAGGCTGGTGCCTTAAATTGTTGTTAAATTTGTTTAAATATGACATAATTGTATTCTCTAAGCTTTCCTTCGTTCTGTTTTTTTTTTCCTCTAAACTACAGGGTTTTGGTGCTTCACATTCTTTGTTTGTGTGAATTTATGGTGGATTATACGTGTGGTGTTCTATTGTTAGAGAAATTTCCTCTGATGCACTAGCAAGGTCTTGATGCTACCACATGTTTCATTTTGTCATTAAGGCGAATACTGTAGACACCCTATTTTTGCACTCGCCTGATTAATCAACTTGTCAACCTGATCGCAATGATTCCCAATGATGGATGTTTATTCCAATGCTTTATTTTGTTACTGGATATGTTTCAGAAATCCGGATGAGGTATCTCGAACTGACAAAACCTAGAAATCACGCTACGCTAGGAAAATATGACCCCAGAAATCTAGAAATCATCATTTTTCAGACAAAAAGAAGCTTCACGATAAAAATCACTAAAAAATGACAAAATTACCAAAATACCCCTAACATCAAAACAATCCTAGAGCCTACATTACGCTTAGGAAAACCCATTCAAACATATAAAACAATAAATTGAAATCAAATAAATCATTTCGCCAATTTTCACAGAATTCGATAAAATTATGAAAATACCCCTCATCAAGTTCACAACCATTTCATACAAAAAACTTCATAAATGACAAAAATCAACACTCCCATTGAATTTCTTACGAAAAACTGATTCCAAAACATCTTGGAACATTGAAAAACGACTTAAAACGTAAAAAATCGTTCCGAGGGTAAAATGGTAATTTCACAATTTTAATAATTAAAATTTTAAAAATTAATAAATAAATCATTAAATAATGTAAAGTGAAACATTAATAAAATTAATTTTAAAATTTGAACCTAAAAAATCGATCAATCAGGCTTTCAGGCAAAATTGTTGACGGTTCGCAAGATATTTCTTTAAGGACCCCTCCATTTGGGGGTCCAAAGAATTAAAGATATAATAGAGGAGGGTTTTCCAAAAATTTAAAGTCAATCAAGCAAGACTAAAGTCAAGATATTAAAGTCAATCAAATAAGACTAAAGTCAAGATATTAAAAGTCAACCAAGAAAGGCTAAAGTCAAAGTATTAAAGTCAATCTCATAAAACTAAAGTCAAAACCTTAAACCAAAATCCTAATCTAAACTAATCAAGTCAATCTCATAAGACTAAATTCAAAACCCTAAATCAAAATCCTAATTTAAACTAATCAAGTCAATCTCATAAAACTAAAGTCAAAACCCTAAATTAAAACCCTAAAGACTAAGCCAATCTCATAAGACCAAATTTAAAACCCTAATTAAAACTCTAAAAGAAATCCTAATCAAATCCTAATGCTTCTAAAAACTTTATAAATAGGAGCCTCCACACCCTATTTTCGTATCAAATAAAAAATCCTAAAAAAAGTAGATGAAGAAGCCTCCACAATCTCCCTAAAATCCTAATTTTGGAATCCCAACTCCTGACCTAACACCCGTACTTCCATTTCAGCCTAAAAAACACCTAGAAACCTTTAAAAAACATCCCAAAAATCTATAACAAATTCGAAGCATCCAGATCCAAGAAGGAGATACATTGCCTCGGAGATCAGAAATTAGATCCGGAGACAGAACGAAGTAAGGAGTACGGTACAAGGAGCAATTTCACCAGATCTGAGGGAATAAAACCTTTGCATATTGAAGGTAACATTTCTATTATTTTTTATCTAGGTTTTGTCATTAGCAATGTAGTCTTATTTGAGATAAGTAGAGACCGACATTGGCCGGACGGGGTTGGCACCTTCCAACTCCATAATGTGATCCCCGGATTCAGTTTTTTTTTTTCTGTAGTAGATTAGTTTTTTATCCGTTTTAGAGTCAGTTTGGTTTTTAGACCATAATAACTAGGTGGCGACTCCCAAACTTCAAGGGTCAAAAACGGATCCGCACACCCCGCGGATCGAGGGTGCTTTCAAATACGATTTTCTTCTTTGTTTTTGAGATATTGGTATAAGTGTATCTAAAACAGAACCTTATGTTATATAAACTGATAATGGGTGTACACAATTCCACGGATCTTTCTCGTAATTCTTGAATTATAACATATGTAGTTCGCTCCATATGTAACTCTTTGGTGTGGTAATACTCTGTGTATTGGTGTTTGATTGGTTTTTATTTATGGGCTGATCCCATGTTCGCCATATTAATTTCTTGTTAACAAGCTACAATTATTTACCTCCTCATCTAAAATAATGTTTCTTGTATTGTGGTATATTACCGGAAGTTTCCATGAGCAAACTGCAAAGGAAAAGAATATGATGAAATACAATTAACAACGTTGAATACTGTACACTTATTATGTTTCTCAAAGGATTTTTTCTAACCGAAAATCACCTCTAATTGAGGCACAGAATAAATAATATAGTTGAGATGGGACAATAATCCTAAGGATTCACAATAAAACATAAACTTTAAAAAATCCTCTTGTGAATTGTGATCCTAGGAATCTGTGTTACTTAGAACAACGAAAAGACTAGCCATCTTACTTTACCTTATTAGAGACCTTCAAAGGCTTGGAAGGCGGCATACTTGTTAGAGAGAAGGAGAATCCATTTGGCATTGAGAGACGTTTATGGGAAGGGGTCATCGGGACTTAATGTCTGAAGTAACCTATTTTCTAAAAGAAATACGTTTTTTTCGGTAACTAATAGATATTATGCTTAAAATAGAAACCTACGATTGTTATACTTCGTTTTGATAATTGCCGATATAGGAAGCCCACGTAAAAGAGTGATCCAAAAACAATGGTACCTAGCTTGTTAAGAAAGAGTGCTTGTTTTAAAGCTATTTATCAAAGCTTTTACTTGCCAAAAAAACAATTATATATATTGTATATCTCCTATTTTTGTTTGGGTGAAGCTATACACACTTCGTCCCATCGGACATCTAGTCAATCACACCATGAAGATCACATAGCAACAAATATTTGAATCCAACGCTGGTAGCTATATTGGCTAAGTTTAAATGAATATCCAATACTCTTCATATTCAAGTCAAGTTTTAGTAAATTATTTGTATCTTAGAAACGATTGAAATCATTTAAGGTTGGTCTTCAAGACATGAATACTTCATTGTTTAGCTGGACGATCTAACATTTTAATCCACATGGCCCCATGTGAGAATACAAAAAGGGTGTTTCTTTGTCCTATTTATTTTGGTTTATTTTCTTCCAAATTCAACATATTATCTTGAATAAGCATCTAATTAATGATTTGATCACATTACCTAGCGTTCAATATTTTTTCTTGAACATTTAAAAAAAAATTTCATGACAGATAATTTTAAAATCTTTACTACTAATTATTCAATTTATACTATTACAAGGAAATAGTGGAATATTTTTATGCAAATCCACTATAATTAATTTTTAGAATTACAAAAGTTCTTTAAAATTGTGTTTGGATTGAGAGAATTGGAGAGAAGAGGAGAGAGAAAATAAATGAATTTCTCTTGTTTGGATTGTTAAGTGATGAGAGAAGAGAAAATAATTGGAGAGAAAAAAAATGTGAGTTTTCTTTCTCCTCCAAATGCGGAGAGAAGAGGAGAGAAATGGTGAGAAACACTTTTAAAATATATTTATAATTCCAACTCTACCCCTAGATATCTTTTACGATATTTTAAAATTTCGAAGTTGTCCCAAATTATATTCTCTTAGAGAAGAGAAGATAAACTCAATTTCTTTCCATCATGTTTGGATTGACAGGAGAGAATTTGCGATAACTTTAAAATTTTAAAATATCTTAAAAGTGATTTAAGGGTAAAGTTGAAATTATAAAATACTTTAAAAGGTTTCTCTCCTCTTCTCTCCGCTTTTGGAAAGAAAGAAAACTTACATTTTTTTCTCTCAAAGTATTTTCTCTTCTCTCCCCACTTAACAATCCAAACAAGAAAAATGGTCAGAAACTCATTTATATTCTCTTCTCTTCTCTCCATTTCTCTCAATCCAAACACATCGTAAATAAATTTATTTGCACGTCCTATTGATAGAGGGTGGCATGTGCATTTTCATGATTTACAAAAATTAACATTTATGAGAGGTTAAAATTATTAGTATAATTAATTTGAGAGTAGGGGTATCAATGGGCACCCATTTGACCAAAACCAAATTGGAACTGAAAATCCCGGTTTCAATTTCTTTTTTGTTAGAATCAATTAGAGATGAGTCTACAATGGAACCAAACCAATAAGAACCAGAGGGCAGTCAAAACCAATTTATTTTGTCATTTGATTTTATACTAAAGATGATTTAAGGTATTCTTTTATTTTAAAATTAATATGTGTTATATAAAATTCTTCAATTTTTTTATAAATTATCGATTGGAGCTTAAAATGTGTCATCTCTTTTAACAAATTATTACTTTAAATAAGATAAATTTTTATTTTTCAAAAAAATCATTAAATTATTTCTTTAGTATAACAAGTTATAACTAAGTTAGTAATTTTGTAGATAATATGATAATTTTTTGAAAGAATTTTTTTAAATAAGGATTGAAAATATTTCTTTGCATCATTCCACTCTTGAGAATAGGAAACAATGGGTACTCATGTTTTTTGGCGGTTCTAATTCTATTTATTTTGGAATCGGACCCCAAACCAAAACCAAAATAAATATAATGACTATGATTCTAAATTCCCTAAGAACCGACCCATTGGCACCCCTAGTTGAGAGATTATTTCATAAATTTCCAATAAATAATTTCATTTTATGATTTGTTAAAATAAAATGTCACTCAATAATCATGGGTCTTATTAGAAAGGACACATGTTAAGGTGCATTAAATACATCCTGGGTATTTTCGATAATACTTTTTTTAGATCAGTTTTGATTTTAAAAAAATTTTACTTGGCAATATGAATTTAATGCACTTTAGCATGTGCCCTAAGGACACACGTTAACAAAACCTAATAATCAATTTAAAATAACATAAATATACTTAAATACTCAAAAGAGGGATGGTCAATTGATTTATATAAAGTAAACTCTTTGAAAATTGCTAGTGTCAATCCACGGTTAAAGCTCTCCGTCCATCACCATAGTGGTTGGGATGGTAGGGATTCCCAACAAAAGTGCATCCCTAGGAAAAAGAGCCCATCTATTCCTAGAAAATTTCGGTTTTCCCTCTCATCCTAGTAGGGGTGTCAATGGATAGCCGAAATCCGAATCCGTATCCGAAAAATTGGATATTATCCGAAAATTTCGGATATCAGATTCGGATAGTTTTAAATATCCGATAGAGTTTCGGATACGGATTCGGATACGATGAATTCGAATTCGATAATATCCGATCCGAAAAGAATAAATATTATTTTATTTTTTAAATAATGATTTTTTTTTCGTTTAGGGTTTAGACTTTAGAATTTCTGTCGAACAGTCGAAGTCTAACACAGTAACACTCGAACTCTCGAACCCATTCAGCGGCTCAGCCATCGCCATTGCCATCGGCCATCGCCCTTCAGGCTTCATCGTCTTCAAGATTTCAACCGTTCAACGATCTCAACTCAATCCCTCGTAGTCTGGCACTCACCTCACCATTGGAATCTCTCTCAGTGGCTCAACCCGACAGGCGACAAGTCGACAACCCCTCGCGGTCACGACCTCACCATTAGAATCTATCTCAGCGGTCAACCCCTCATCTCCTTACGATCTCACCTCTTTGGCTCTTCCTCACGATCTCAGCCCCTCACTGTCACGGCCTCACTGGCATCGACATCGAAATCTTTCTCTCCCTCTCTGAAAGCTCTTAACGACATCGCCGGTTAGAACTCTTTGCTGGTACTCATTCTCCCTCTCCCTCTTGCAGATCTTGGAAAGTTGCTTTCCATGACAGATTTTGTACTCATTCTTAAGAAATTACTGAAATCAATGGTTATTGAAATCAATAGCTTGATGAGAAAAAAAAAAAAAAAAAGAAAGATTGATGAGAAAATTTCCAATGGTTATTGAAATCAATAGTTGTTTCCTCACCAAATTAATTTATTTGTCTTTGATTTATGCGCTTATGTTTGTTTGTTTTTTGTTTTTTGGTAGAATTTCAACTCTACTGTTCTCGTATTTGACTGAACCATAGAGAGGGGAAACCAAAAGGGATTTAGCCATTTAGGGCCCGACTTAAATTAATAAATATTCAATCAAGATCCAATCGAAGTTCCGTTTGACTTCCAAAGGTAAGAAAAGTGTATTTCTTCAATAAATTCCAAGAAGCTTAATTTCTTCAAATTTCATACTTTCTGATTTTGTTTTTCGTCTAATTGATGATCCATAGAATATATGACCTACAAAATGCCTGATCCATATATTTCATAAAGTATGTCATATAAATGATGATCCATATATTTTATGGATTGTCTAATATATATGATCCATATATATCTTACCTTTGGAATTTATTACATGATCCATAAAATATATGAAATCCAACTATCAATTAGAGCAGGTTTCATACTTTATGAAATATATGTTTTTTGTCTAATTGATGATCCATAAAAACATGCTCTAATTGATAGTTGGATTTCATTTTTTCTGCTTTTTTCATGAGCCTTGATCCCAACTCTATAGAAATAGGTTCACTACCATTTTATTACTAAGTAGTTTAGATCTTTTGTGTTTTGTTAGATCTCCGAGTTAAGAGGGGATTGAAGTTTCAATTCTTCATGTTTAGAATTTTTAATTATGTTTTTGTTGAATATTATCCATGCATAACTTTTGAACCTTTTTGGTTGTTTACATTTACTGACAATAGGTATAAATTTCATTTCGTACAGTATTCGGATCTTCTCCATTGCTGCTATCATCTGCATATTTCTAGTGCTTCCTCCGAATTATTATGGGCAAGAGATGGTTCACAAGAAAATTCCTTCAGAGTCTTTAGATGTTTTTACCATTGCTAATGTGAAAGAAGGATCGAAATGGTATGACTTGAACTTCTCTTGACGGATCCTAATCATCAAAGTGAAGAACCATATCCTATATCTTTTAATTTTGACTAGTTTTTGAAGTTGTATGCACAAGCGTTTATGCATTTCTATGTTTCTTCTCATATTAGAAAGCTTTAGTTAAAATGCCACAACTTTTTTTCCTCGTATCCACATAGTTGCTACTAAATATGTTCCGAGTCCAACTCATTTTATATTGAACTATGGGTGTGTTAGTATTCATAATTTAGTTTCCAATATTCTATATTACTGTTGCAGGCTTTGGGCACACTGTGTTGCCTTATATTATATGTCATATCTTGTTCAACCTGCGTTCTTCTATACTTTGTAAGATTACTTTACAATTGTGATTTTTTTTTTTTTAGTTTCTTTTGTAAATGAATATCTTGAAAGACTGTTTATATGGATTTAGGAGTACAAGAGCATTGCTAGAATGAGGCTAGCACACATTACTAGATCTCCTCCCAACCCGAGTCATTTTTCAATTCTTGTTCGTGCCATCCCATGGTCAGCAGAAGAATCCTACAGCATCTTAGTAAAGAATTTCTTTTCAAATTATCATGAAGCTACGTGATTCTGTATAATTATATCTTTTATGTAGGTCTGGGATATTTTTCAATTTCTACCTTTTAGGCACATTACTGGGGCAAAACTATTTTCATTTGTAGAATCCTGCCCTTTAACTTTGGCATGGATAGAAACCCTTCTTTTGGGTGTTCTTTGATGTTTTACTCCTGATGTTTAGCTATTCTTTGTTTGCAGAATGATGCAAAAAAGATGTATAACAAGCTTTCACAAATTACAACCACTTCTACTGGACAGACTTGTGAACCATGTCTAATAAGATGTGGCCTCTGTGGAGGAACAACAAATTCTTTCAAGATACTACCTAATGAACCTCCACATCTTGAGGAGAAACCTAGCCTTGACCACTTGGATTCAGATAAAAGAGAAAAGGTCAGTATGCTCCATTTGAATTCAGTGTCCAAATTTAATCTAGTGTGTATTTATTATATTTGCATACTTGACATGTAGTTTGTGCTGGTTGGATCTGTTTAAATGTATTTTGATCTTCTTTTTTAAGTGATTTTTCTTGCTGAGCATTAAATTCTGGGTTAATTTGATTCACCTTCTACAAGTGATTTCACCTTGATAATTTCTAAATAGTAGTGTGTTTTGCCATAAACATTGTCAGTCTTACAACCGAGATTAACTAATCTTACGGTCTTACCTGCCTTCTTTGGGAATTAATAGTCTTCTTTTCTCAAATGACTAAAAACCATAATTGATAAAATGATATTAGTTTGGGACGATTGACTCGAATCTCTCCTGCTTTAGGCAGGTTGGTAAAAGCCTCATTTGAAGTGCTTGTTTGTCTTATTTTGGTTCTATTATTTATAAAGAGATGAGGACAATTGCCATATAATAAGAGCAGAGTTGAAGACACTTGCCTTAATGGACAGCATGGATAGCTATATGGTTTCAAAATAGGAGGGCAAGATGGAAGACAAAGCAACTTGAGAAAGATTATGATCTCCTAAAGAGACAATTTGAAGTAATTAAGGCTGATAATGATTCTCTCCAAGCTCAGAACAAGAAACTTCATGCAGAGGTAAGAGTTTAATTGAATTATGCTTTATTTGAATCACTTTATTAATTATTTATTTATATGGTTTTATTTTTATTTTTTTTATATCTAGATCTTATAAGATCCTTGATATTGGTGTAGGATATTTAATTTTGTAAATTTTCTTTTATGGGATTGAACAATTTTAAATTTTGTGTTTAGTAATGTGTTGAAGATGTTATTTTCTTTAGAAATATTATTTAACTGCTATAGAGGAAATCTTTGTCACTAACTGGTCGTGTCTTTCACTAACTCTGGTCACATTTTATTGGTAGCCTACTAATGATACTGACAAGTGGTCGCAAGATCAGGAGGCCATAAGCCTAATCCAAGAAAACAAGAAGCTCCAAGCACAAGGTTACGACAAAGATCAGCATGAGTAATGGACTGGCAACTGTAAAAATGTATCAAAATGGGAATGCAAATAAGCTCAGCTATGGGTTATTAAACGGTGTGTGCGTTAATGGTAATGGCAATGGAAATGGTGTGCACTTGTGAACACGATGTGGTATAATATTTTATTTTATGATCATGTTGTGTTGGGTCAATTTTGTTGACAGTCCTCTAGATTGTGATATGTACAGTAGTATGGATAAATGTTTTAGCTCTCAAGTGACTGATTGGTGTAACAGCGATGGTTTTGAGCTTTTTAAATGGGACATCCTGTTAATTTCGAGTAAAATATGGTTAAGGGTGTAGAAATTTTCTCTCTACATCCAATTCATAATTTCGGATAATTTCAGATAGTAAACAAGTTTCGGATAATTTCGGATAAATTTCGGATATTAAACAAGTTTCGGATAATTTCGGATAGTAAACAAGTTTCGGATAATTTCGGATATACATTTCGGATAATTTTCGAATATTAAATTTCGGATTCGAATCGGATAATATCGGATATCCGATAATTTATTCGGATACGAATTCGAATATTCATTAGTGATATCCGATCGGATTCGAATTCGGATTTGGATATTGCATTATCCGATCGGATATGTATCCGTTGACAGCCCTACATCCTAATGCTCAACCTTGGGGTGATGCTAGAAAAATTCTACAAAAGAGAAAGGTAGAAATTATTTACATCAATTAATTTTTTTTCAATTCTTTTCTTTACATTAACTAACTTAAAAGGCATACTCTACAGTTCAACTTAATTGGACTGTATCCAACGAATGGCTGAGATGGGGCTACAAACCTGATCCCTAATAAAACTAATCCCTATGGAGATTAGAAAAGTCCCCATTGGAAAATACTAGACTTAAATCCGGCTTATAAAAAAACAAGAAGCCTACGATTGAGATGGAGAATATTCCTAAAGGTTCTCCAAATCAATCTCTAGGAAAAGTAACCTTCATCTCAACCGTATGTTGACATTAGAAAGTCCTTTTATGTCTGATGTATTACCAGCTACAGAGGGATGTCAGTGGAAGACAAAGATGAGTTTCAAGGAGAAATGACACGCACCTGACACTTAGATCCGTAACGGCAGTTACCGAAGTCCTCCCACGTTCGACAAATCTCCGTCTTATACGACGATCCAGATTCCATGGCCGGCCTCCCCCGGTTTCCAGGTGATGATCCGAACAGAATTCCGTCCATCACCAGTACATCTTCTTCTACCTTCACCGGAGTAGAGAACATAGGTGGAGATCTCGATGGAGGTGTCTCCAGATTCTCAATTGCAGACAGAGGAGACGACGAAGATGAAGACAAGTTCGAGTGCTGTTGCAGAAGTATTTGATGAAACTTATCAGAATCAATGGCTGGTGGTACGAACACGGATCGAGAATAACGGATCAGTGGAGAATCCATATCGAAAGGATCCGATGTTGGAGAATCGATTCCGCGGCCTGTGAATGGAGGATATCGTGATTTACTGTGCAGTAATTTGAGATTCTTCTGTGAATCAGTTGGAGAAGCGCTTCTGCTCCCTGTTATCTTCGAATTGAACACATTCATATTTGCTTTGCTTGGCTTGATTCCTTTGTTTCTGAAGCGAAAACAAAGGAATCAGAAGTACAATTACTCGAATCGAAACCAAATAATTAAAGAAAATTTGCTGAAATTCGTGGATATTAGTTTTAATTTCTCTTTTTCCCGCCAGATCGATCAAGAAAAAAGAATAAAAGAAATCAAGAACGTTCTCTGGTTACTCATCAGAGTATCTCAGACCTATGAACGAAATAACAGTTTACAAGAGCTTGATCCAAATAAAGAGCCAAAAAAAAAACAGAGTAATTACAGTCGAAAATAGAATCAAGCATGTCTGAACCTGGAAATTGAATCTAGTTCCACAAAATTAAACGAGAGAAAAAAAAATCGAAGAATTTCTGAAATACCAGGACGATCGGCCGTGATTTTTCCAGTTTTTTGGGGAGATTTTCTAAATGTGACTCGATAAAACCCTAAAACATTATCCGATCCTAATAGCAATTAGAAATTAGATATATAAAGAAGTTTTTTAACGAAATTCAGCTTTTCTTTGAAAGAAAACAATCGAGTGACGAGGAGGGAAGGGAAGGGAACAAAATTTTGATTTCAAATTTGTCCTCCAACATTTTCAAAATTTCCAAAAATCCAAAATGTGAGAACGAAAAATTTGCAGATCGACTTCATTTTCCATCGTTTTCGAAGAACAGCTGAAGCTCTTCACCTTCATCTACAACTACAATGGGTTCCCAAAACCCTAAAATGAAACTTCGACCGATAGTTCGTATTGGGATCTTTCTCATCTCTCACAGTGCTTTGTTAGGTATTTTATTTCTCATTCTCTCTTTTTCTCTCAAATCGATCATCTGATTACGATACTGATCTACTGTTCTTCTCTGTGGGTTTTTGGATTTAGTGTGGTGTGCTGTGTTGTGGGGATTGTGACTCTCTTTCTCATCCCTATTTTGGCCAAGAACACCTACATTTCTGAGAACGCTCTCATGCCAGGTCGATCTCAAATTAATCCATTTTTTCTTGTAAATTGAGGGAAATTATGAACTTGTAGTAGCAATTCTCATGCCCATTAACATAAATTGAATTTATGGATTTCTAGGTTTTGTGAAATTTAGATTGGTGGACGAAATTGGAAATTGACGTTGGTTTAACTGAGTTCTTGTACTTTCTTTTTTTTTTATATAATTTTTTTTGTTTTCAAGCCCTGATTAAGAGATTCTATTGTCACCAACTTTTACTTATAACGCACCAATCATTTTGAAATTGACAGATTGTTTATAGGCTAAATTACCATTTCGTGGGCTGAATGTGACGAAATTCCAATTCGGGCTCACTGTTCATTTTAATTCTCAAAATATGAAGTGCAAGATCGCAGGTTCTTCAAAGTGATGATCTTGCTGATATTTTTTTCTTCTTTTCAAATTGACAATCTCCCTGGTTTATATAGCGAGGATCTCGCTAAAAAGTGGTGAACTTTCGAGATCAACACTTTTATAACCAGCAATATTGTCACTTTTCAAATAATTATCAGCAATCTCGCCACTTTATATCAGTGAGATCGTCACTTTGAAGAACATGCTATCTCGCGTTGGGAATATCGTACAGTGAACCGGAATGGGAATTTCGTCAAAGGTTGATCACGTTTTGCGAAATTTCTCTTGTTTATATGTAAATTAGTGTGTTGTGAGTAAAAGTTGGTGTGTTAATAGAATTTTTCTGCCTGATTTTGACTAATAAGGTTCTAATATTAGGCTCTATTAAACTTTTGGAAAATACTCATATGGACTAAACATGATTAGCGGCCATTAGATTATACGTATTTCAGCTTCCCCAATGTGACATGCATGCTCAATGGATTCATGGAAGCCGTTTGATTTAAATATTTACTTTCCTGATTTACTACTTATATGTTTGATTTAATAAATTTAGTATTTCACAGGTTCCGCCAATCCCACATTCTCTGGTCTCGACACAATGGAGGCAAACCGATTGGTTAAGGATATAATGAGCTCGAAACGAAAGTCGGGAGAAGCAGGAATGTATGTACTATCTCCACGTAGCATTATACCATTTTTTTTTCCAATTTATATATCGATATCCATTCAAATTATTTTACTACGATGAGCATTATTTTCAGTTGGTCACCTCAACCGACCATTATACATTTTTTGTCCTCTTCTTGAATAAGTTTATACTTCAAAAAAAAAAAAAAATCTATTTCTTTGATGATGTATGATGGTAAGCAACAGAGTGGGATTTCTTTTGATAGGAAAATTACCCTGGTTTAAAGTGTTATAATTTAACTGACTTTGTTGACTAATAAGAAACTTTATTTTATCCAAGCGTTCAACCATTAGCAAATAATGCCTTTAAATCTTGTAAATCCATGGTTGGTTGCAGAAAATAGTTAGCAAAACTGGATTATACCATTATATTGAACTTGTACAATTGCTTCACAGTTCACACCCCTATATGGTTAAATTATTGATTTTGATATATATGTGAGTCCCATCGATCAAAAAAAAATATATATGAGTCCCGTTCGGCAGCCAACGTTTGGGAGCCAAAATTTGTCCTCTATGGGCTAAAAGTTTTGGATTGGGATGATTTTTGGTGGGGCAATGTTTGGCAGCCAACGTTGGGAGCAGATTTTTTTCCTATATGGGTTAGAAGTTTCAGAATGGGCAGATGGGACTCACATTTGGCTGGATCTCATCAATATTGTGCACTATTTGGCTGTACATAGACAAGGTTTGCGTGTAAAGGTGGAGAAATTATATTTATTACTTAGCTCTAAATGGCTCGAGGTTGTTGGTGAAACACTTGAGTTGATAGGAAAAATTGCTAAACGTTTAAATCCTCAATGGAAATTTGGTATCTCTGTCTCTGATTACATCGAAGGCATGGCTACACTCACAAGTTCATTGTATTATCAAGTAAGCATCATAAATGGTCTGTGTTGTTGTTGCTAGACGAACAAAGTATAAAGAACTAGCATAAGGGAAATCTAAGCACAAACAGTCAAGCACTAGGCATGGAACCCATATGATGTACCACTACACATGATGCATGTGCAGGGTGTGGGGTTCACCAGTTTATGGCGTCAATCACCTAGTCTACCACCTTATTTTGGATAATATGTAGTTTGTAGATCTGATGTTTCTATCATCTGCTTGGATGAATTTTTTGGATTTAAGAATAATGATAAACTGACTCAAAAACTGATGCTCAAATATGGTCAACTGACATGGAATGTGCACAGAACCATATATTTTCCATGTGTATCTCAAGGAAAAAATCTGTGGTTCTGTGCACATGTTTGTTTATATTTTTTTTATTCAGTTTATCATGACTTTTTCTCCTCAGGTAATATCCATTGATTGGTGTCCCCCACCCCCCCACACACACTGCGTGTGATCCATGAATTGTTATGCTGTTGATGGTATATTTTTTGCTTTACCTGATGGGTATTGCATGCGTTCTCATAGAGGAAAACTGAAAGAAGCTTCACTTTTGTCATTCAATTAAGATACTGATGTTTTTCATTTCTTTTCTTGATAGGCACTAGGTGTTCCGACTGGTTCGCATGGTGCTTTCTGTGATTACCAAGGTGATGCAATTACTTTGGAGATTTCACCCAAAATTTCTTTGAATAATGAGGCCAGGCGATTTAAGTTCCTTCTACGGGGCGACAGGTCAGCATTCACACACTTTTTCCGTTCTCTTTAGGATTTGCCTTAGATAATTAATATATGCAATTTCTAATCCCTAGGGTATGGTTCTGGTCATTGGTTATTCTAAAGTAGTGTTGTGGGGATTTGGTCTGTGGAAAGCTAAAGATCTTTCACTCTACTTTTGTCATTGAGATGGCCAAGCAAAGTTTTTCTATTTCGGCACCAACTTTTTTTTTTTCTGATGGGTGAGCTGGGCTTGAACCCACTACCTCAAAGTTGCTTTGCAATGTGTTAAACCTACTGAACTATGGGTCTAATACCACCAACTTTGATCTTGGCTAAGAGAGAAATGAAATCTTTAAACTTCACCAAATTTTAGTGACAAATTAAATATTGGAAAAATTTTATGGTTCAGTTGACATTGGTCAAATTTCAAGACGTTTAAATTTTTGGTTAGGCCTAGTTTTAAGTTTTATTTTTGAGTTCCTATTTCCTCTACTTCCATGATAGGTCTACCTTAAATGTTTAATCACCGGTGAGCAGGGGCGGATTTACAGTGGGGGCTGTGGGGGCACTTGCCTCCACAAGAATTTTCAAAATTCTATGGTGGGAGTTCTGATCCATCTTCCTTGTTGGGTTTTATGCATACACGTGTTACTTCATCCTTGTTGACTACTCTTGTTGTAAGATTGCCCTCAGAAACATTTTTCTAATTGGGTTATTACTAAATTATTTAGTTAAAACCATAACAATCAGAAGGGAAATGAATCCCACATATTTTGTTTTTTGTTTTCTAAATGCTTGCCAGAAAACATGCTCTAATAGGGAAATAATATAGGCATCTGCTTGGGTTTTAAACAACCTTGCTAAACATCAATTTGTGGTGTCTATTGATGGCCATGCTCTTGGATTTGCGGAAGAAAGATCATTGCCATTGTTACATACAAAACAAATACATTGAAAAATGGGCCTTTAAAACAAGACTGCAGTGTAGCATATTAAGGACATGGGTGTCAAGCTTGGGAAGATCTAGGCCCTGAATGTCCCTTTATAAATGATGGAATGTATTACAAGGGCTTGGACTATTTCGACCCATCTTTTGAAAAGTCATGGAAGGTTTAATCAATGTCAGATGCAATCATTTTCTAGTGCAGGGCAGAGTCTTTGCCTGTGGACAGGTTGGGTTTCTTAGTCCTTTTCAATGTTCTTAGTTAGATGCCTATAATCCTCAACGACTTCATCCCTAGCAAGGTTAGTGCTAGTGAATGTGTTGATTCTTACCATATCCTTCAATAAGTGAACTTCTACTTGATTCATCAAGTGTTTCCGAGTTTGAATTATGATCCCATTGTGCTATAAAATTTGAATTTGGTTGCATTAGCCAGAGTAACAAATTTCAAAATAATCTAAATTTTATTGCGTCCTTGCAGGAAGTTGGCAATATCCTTTATGTCGTAGACAATGGTGCGGGTGTCTTCTCTTGAAGCTCAAAGGAAACAGCAAGACTTGTTGCTGAATGGTTCAGCTCCAAAACAAAAGAACTCAAGAAAATGTTCACAAACGCACTTAAACTATCACAACCAGAGGCCGTGTTCAACATTGTTAAGGACATCCATGATCTGGCAACATCGGGTATTCGTTGATTACCTCATCTTTCTTGTGTCCAATCTAATTAAAATCATCTGGTACTATGGTTGTAATCATTATGGGTTTGACTAGTGTCATGTACAGCTAAGTTTTAATATCGTTCTTTGGATTTGTAGCATTAGATGTGAGGAGTGAAATGGATTTGGAATGGTAACTTTTACTTATTAAAAAAAATGCCTTGCATTGTTTGAGCATTATTTCTCAGTTAGGTAAATCTAATCTAGTTTTGTTAATCTTACTAATGTATTCTTCTCTCTCTATTAATAACTAATGTTAGGGACGGCATACAGAAGCTCTTCATAGTTATTGTATTCAAGGGCTTTTATGCTTTCTTAGTTCTGTTTTGTGAGTTGAGCTTGAAATGCTGCAAATGTGGGTTCTCTATACTCACTAATTTCATTAGCTTGTTAGAACAGTGAATGAACCATGAGAAATCATAATACTCTGTTAAGGCTATAGAACTCCCACACTTGGATTGTATCTTTTACCTTGTTAAGCATTTCATATAGTAGGGGAAAAAGGCGAAAACCTTATGCATTAATAATGGCCGTTTGAGCAGAGTTCGAAGTTTATTTTAGTAAAAAAAAACTAGTCCATCATCAGATTTTCAGATTAGGACCTTAATTGAATCCATTTCTAATATAAGGGATTTCTACGTGTTCCCTTAGGATACTTGTTAACAAAATCCTTATATTAGAGAGATTCTATTGCCACACCAACTTTTGCTTAGGATGTTCTTCGTAAAAGTGGGTGTGGCAATAGAAACTCTCATTTATATGCATTCAAACGAAAGGTACTCTTCAAATTGATCTTGAACATTTGGTTGTTTATATTTTGTATCATTGTACAAGAAGAATTTTGTTTTTTAGATTATGAAGGGTATAATAGTCATTTGACAATAATAATTTCTCTTCTCTTCTCTTATGAATCCTAACCAAACAGAAGAAACTTGACTTTTTCTCTTCTCTTCTCTTTCAATCCAAACAGGGTGAAGAGAAACTTCCCTTCCCTTCCCTTCCCTTCCCTTAATGAGTTTCTCTTCCCTCCCCTTCCCTCAATCCAAACACAGCGTTATAGTTCGCGGGAGTAGAAAAAGCGCCTTTAAGAGAGAGAGAGAGAGAGAGAGATGTGGTCCCCTAGTGGCATCTTGAGAGAGAAAATGTGGTCCGCTAAACACGTGGCATCATTGTCATCCACGATCACTGTTCTGCAAGAAAGCCCTTGGGGAATCTGATATGGCGAATAAGAAGTTGTAGAACACTGTTTAGCGGGGACGATCACTACCTTTAACTCGTATCTTTCGGAAAAGCATCTACGGTTATGTGAGCGCCAGCACATCATTGTGTCACCTTTGTGTCTCCCACCCCAACACAACGCTTGAGAAAATGCAACACCTTCCCTCTTTGTCAATAGTCTCGTACGGTGCATACGTCCTTGATTTGGAAACCACCCATATTGAGAAATTGGTGTTACATGCGGAAATGAAGGGTGGGCGCTTGTCACATTGGACATGCTCTCTAACGTGCCTATGGAAATGTGTATTAGGTCTTAACAAATTAATAGAAGACCACCTTGGCACAACAACCTAATTTGAAGGTACTTAATCTATATAGAAGGCAGATTGGTTGGGGTGGCACTAGCAACGAGCGACCATTACATTTTTCACAACTAAAATTTTAGGATATGTTTGATTGCACATGAAAAATAGGGTGAAAAATTAATTTTCATGAAAAATGATATTTTTCAAGTGTTTGATTGCACATGAAAATGAAAATTCATTTTCCACCCCATTCAAAAAGTCTACTAAATCATGGATTTCACTTTCCCATCCATATAGGTGGAAAAATGAAATCCACCCATATTTTCCATTATCAATTCTTCCCTATCACCACCACTACTACCACCATTACACTAACCTCGTCGTCGTCGTCATTGCCGTTGTCACCATCGCCATCGTCGTCGCCGTCGATTCTGTCTCCGACCACCTTCTCTCTCTTTTATTCTTCTCCTTCTTCTCCATCCCTCACCTCGCCCGTCACCACCACCACCACGTTCTCTTCCCATCTTCCTCACTTACCTCCGTCGTCGCCATCGTCACTGTCATCGTCGTCGTCATAGCCGCCTCCGCCACATTCGTCGCCACATCCTCCCCCCTCCCTCTTCCTTGTCATCTTCTTCTTCCTCTCCCCCTCCTCTCATCTTCTTCCTCCTTCTCCTCTTCTTCTTTTTTCTCATATTTTTCCATGATTTTATCCAAGTGAAATCAAACAATGGAATTTGATTTTCCAATCCTATCTATTTTCCACAACTAATTTTTCATAGATTTCAAATTCCATAGAAAATGACTTTCCATGCAATCAAACATACCCTTAAGGTATAAAGTGTTTGCTTGAGTAAGAGGAATTGAGTGAGATAGAAGAAGGGACGATGCCATGCTTACAAAAACTTCTTATGGATAGTTGCCCAAAGTTGAAGAAGCTTCCATGTGGCTTTCAACATCTCAAATCCTTTTGTGTAAGGAGAATAATGGACATGCATGAAGACTTCATCAAGAGGTTGCGCAACCATGGCGAAGGTGAAGTAGTAGAAGGCGAAGGAAATTGCTTTGTAAGTTTCTCTATTCCCTATTTTGTAATATTAAACTACCTTAATTATTTTAGAAATATCTAAAGCTTTCCTTTGAAGTACCTTTCCTTATATAAGTATCAATTTCCATGCTTTTATTCATGGGGGAATTCCCAAAAAAGGTAGAGAAAAATTGAAAGTTTTCCTAAATGTATTAAAAAATTAAGAAAATTTAACTAAAAATAAAATCTCAAGGGCTGTTTTCAATGAAATGAAATGTCATTTTTTTGTTGTTGTCATGATTTACAAAATTGAACGTTGGAAACTGTTCGGGGTACAATAGGCCCAAAGGCTATTATTTGGTACTGATTTCATTGTCTAATGTGTGGGTGTTTGGGACCGATTCTAAGATCTAATGCTTGGTTGATTAGAACTGTTTTCAGGTGAATGTTTTTCAATTTTTGAGGTGCTTAAATTTGGTTGACCAAATTCAAGATTTCAAGTATCTTACATTTTTGCAAGATTCATGAAAATTTGTAAAATTGAAAATTCCAGATTAGTTATTGAGTTGACTCGATGTAACGTAGGACCATAATTGCATAAGTCCCATGCTTTCATTCATTTGTTTTCATCAATTATATTCTCTTAAGAGATTAGTTTTATTTATGGCCTTTATTAGTTTTGGAAGCTTTGATGAGAAGATGCACTAAGGTCTGGAAAGCAAACTAGTGAGTGAGAACGATGTCATATCGATGCTTCTGGGGATCATTCGTAAGATAGGCTTGATCAGGTTGGTGCCTTAAATTGTTGTTGAATTTGTTTAAATGTGACATAATTGTAATTTCATACCTTTCCTTCTTTGTGTCCTTTCCCCCCCTTAACTTACACAGTGTTGGTGTTTCATATCTCTCTCTGTGTGAATTTATGGTGGATTATATACGCGTGCTGTGTTCTAGAGTCAAGAGAAATTTCCTCTCACGCTTCATTAGCTTTTTCTAATCATCAAGGAATGCCACCACAAATTTCATTTTGGCATCAAAGTGAATACGATTGCCTTCTTTATTTTTGAGATCTTTTTACAAGTGTGCGTAAAATAGAACCTTATGTTATACAGACTGATAATGTGTGTGCGCAGTTCCATGGATCCTTCTTGTAATTCTTTGATTCATGCATGTACAGTTGGCTTCATATCTAACTTTTTGGTGTGGTGATACTCTTTGTTTATTGGTGTTTGATTAGTATTTTTTTTTCATTGGTTCTTATTTATGGGTTGATCACACATTTGATAGATCAAGTTTTTGGATCAGTAATCCGCCCAAGTAATGCCATCCAATATATTGCATCTTAAAATAAATAATCTATAACAATCTCAGACAATATTTTATAATTCACATTAATTCAGTTTTCTC
The DNA here is from genome assembly GCF_017979445.1 of Akebia trifoliata. NCBI lineage: Eukaryota > Viridiplantae > Streptophyta > Magnoliopsida > Ranunculales > Lardizabalaceae > Akebia > Akebia trifoliata. The sequence goes on along the minus strand of NC_141378.1, from coordinate 15,116,277 downwards.
ATTGGAGATGAGATCTACTTAGATGCTAGATGCATGATCTTTAGCATAAAACAGGTTATGGCAGAAAAGGAGGGGAAAATGAGATGTTAAAAAAGGCGAGAGATTCCCACCAACTTTTACTAAGAACATCCCAATTTACGTAACACGAATGGAGGTTAAGCCTCTAAAATTGCCTTGCACTGCTTGTCTCACTTCAGAGGTAAAGAAGCTATAGAATATGTCACCAAGGATTTCTTAGGCTCTGTGTGGATATACACCTCTCCGCGTAAGAGCAAAAACTCAATCTCTCTCCACAAGAGCAAAAAGCCTCTCCGCGGAAGAGTAGGTTTTTGGCGCTTCTCAACAAAGAGCAAAAAACCACTCCCCGTAAGAGCAAAAATCTATCAAAACGTTTGTCAACTCCCCACAAGAGCAGAAATCGTCAAGAAGCTCTATCCAAATGCAATGTTAGTTCTTGAAGTAAGTTTTACCAAGGCATCGGCCACATTATTTTTCTAGCAAATATGTCACCATGGATCCCTCCATGTCTTGATCAATACTCGAGATACCTTTGTGTTTTATGAAATACTTCTTGACTTTGCTCTTTTCTAAGGGAGTAGGAGCATCTCCAATGGAGATGTTAAAATCCACAAGTTAAAGATGCCACGTAAGTACTTTCATAAGATGTTAGCCCATATCTTACAAGTGAATTTACTAAACGTGTTCAAGAACTCCAACGTAAACACTAATGTGCACAAGTTAGCTACTATTTTGTGACTTTTTAAAAAAAAATTTAAACTAATAAAATAGTAATTGTTGACTATGGTTTTTAAAACTAACATTTTAGTAAGCTGACGTGGTTAGCCAAACTGTTAGCCACAGTTAACACAGGCTAGCATCCGACACCCTTAACAAGTCCACTAATTTGTCCATTGGAGCTTTTGCTAGCTAAAGTTTAGCTTCTAACACTAATATTCAAGACCCAAATGTCTTTATATGAAATCTCTTAACAAAAGAATCCTTCCCCAAAAATTTAGAAAGAAACCCCTCCACCAGGGTTGGTTAAGTAATTTTCATCAAAAATGGTCAGATGGGTGATGTGAGGGGTTCTGACAGATCAAGCAACGCTTCCAAAAGCAAGGTCAAGGCCCAGGCTAACAAGGCTTCAGGCCGCTCCTAGAGTCAGTCAAACTTGGTCCCAAAGAACAAGATCAGGCCAAGTTAGGTTTCCTTCCCAAGGCTAGGGCTGTCAATGGTTCGGATTGGATCAGGATTGATTTGGTACTGATCCAATAAGACTTGGATCAGATCCGAGACTAATCCGATAAGTATTGGATCAGATCCTTATCGGATCAGATTTACTATCGAAACTCAATGATAAGATCCAGACCTGACCCATTAACAATCGGATCAGGCCAAACCTGATTTTATATACAAAATCTAAATAAACTTTGCACATCTCAACAAATATATAATATAATTTATAGAAATTCTAAAATATTATCGGATCAGGTCCTTATCGGATTGGGACATGGTTGATCTAGATCCGATTCATTAAGATATCAGATTGAAACTTTACTGGATTTGATCCCTATCGAAATCCAAAACATCTATGCAAGCCCAAAGTTATGAGATATAGCAAAACGCATTGAATTTTGGGTCTAATCCGATCCATTGACAACCCTACCCAAGGCATTTTCTACATCCGTAGATACTCACAACTTGCAACTCCAACGTTATATGTAATTCTTTTTTATAAAATAATTTATATTAATGCTAGTACTTAATCAACACCTACTTCTTTGTTAATTTTTTTAATATAAAGAAAAGTGGTATGGAAGAGATAATTAAATAGTTTAAAGAGTAGATTATTAATTTATTAAATGTGTTCTCAAATGCAACCTTAAGAAATGAGGTGATAGGTAATACGATTCATTACCTTTCTCTTCTACTCATCTTTTTGTGTTCTTTTGTTCTTCTTTGAAAGCTATAGCTTAATATTAATTCGTAAAGTACAGATTGACAAAAGCTAAGGCACGGGCTTAGATAATACTTCTAATAGGGAATAATAGATTTTCAAGGAAGATCCCCAAAATTCCTTGAGCAGTTATTTGCTTCTTAAAAAAAGACCTCCTATGATGAAAATTGTTATAATTGTACCTTAAATTCTATTCACAATTTCATTAATCAATTTCGTCACTAAAATGATTTGGCTATTCCTATATTTCCATAGATACAATAAACAATGAAAGAAAATAATTACTATTTTGATCCTTTTCCTGCACACAAACAATGAACAGATTAAAGAAGGATTACAAATAAATAAACAATTATTGTAAAATTTATTAGTTTTACTGTATGATCTTATCATTACCTTAATCCCATTTTATTTATTTTTAAGTTAAATTATTATACTTGCATATAGAATATCTTCATTGATGTTATACTTGGTCAACACCTACTTCTTTAAAAAATATTTTTTTCCCCACTTGTGCACCAGCCAGCCCATACCCACATGTTGTGTTTGATTAGAATGGATCCATTAAAGTGTGCGTTTGTTGGGTAGGACTGAAAAAAATGTGTCCTGCAAAATTATGAATTATCAATTTTTACTATTAGTTTGTAATCACTTTTCATTAAATTAAAAAGTTTTAGCTGATTTTTTGTGAGGATGATCTAGTGATCATAGAGATCATCTTCACAAAAAATCATTTTATTTCACAAGTTTTTAATTATATAAGATAAAATTTTATCTAAAATATTGGTTAGGATAGAGGAACGCTGCCCATACTTAATTAGCCAAGTTGTGTCATATTTAATCCTTTTCAGAAAACAAATAGGTTGTAATAATGGAGCATCTGTCGGCAGTACCGGCCAAGGATTCTTCAAACACGCAAATTAAATTACTAATATTATTTTTTTAAACGATTATGATCACTTAATGACCAAGATGATATTCTCACCAATGAAATTTGAAAGACGTTTTTTTAATCATTTTATTTTGCTTAACAAGGGGTTGACTTTTTAAAGGTGAAGAGAGTTGCCTCAACAACATTGCTGATCAGCAAAGTATTGTTGGAGTGATTTGTGCTGTGTTTGAATCCACAAATAGAATTAGAAAATGGCAGTAGAAGCTTTAGTGAAGACTGTTATCACCAAATTAAAAGATTTGGCGATTGAAGAAGGTCTCACAGAATGGCGAATCCAACGAGGAATCGGCAATGACATTAAGTTCATCTGCGATGAATTTTCTACGACGAAGGCGGTCCTAAGGGATGCAGAGACGAGAAGAGTGAGAGATGAGGTGGTGAATCAGTGGGTGGCACAAGTGAGAGATGAAGCCTACAAAATTGAAGATGTTATCGAGGAGTTCCAATTTATGATGGAAAGTTCTCTCATTGAGTCAGGAGAATCGACTGGTTGTCTAGATATCAAGTATTGCATTGGTTATGTGCATACTTTCTTCAAGCAAATGGGAACTCGTCATCAATTTCATTCTCAGATAGAAATCATCAGGAAGGAGGTTGATGACATCTCTACAAGAAGGCTGCGATACGGCCTTCGAAAAGAAGGAACTGGCCCAAGCCTCGAAGACGATGAAGAAACAAGTGGAGGAGATCACGGTGTTTCTATTCCTTTTGTCGAAGAAGATGATATCGTTGGGATCTGTAGATGCACGAAATGGCACTACACTTTCCTTCTCTTTAAGCTCGGGGGACCTGCAAAACAGCCCACTCCGACGATCAAGTTAGCCAAATTGATCAGTGTAATGTGCTTTTGAGAAGAAGAATTCGAACCTTTTTTACTCGTAGTTTTCTCCCTTATATAGGCGTTCAACCTGATCGTTTTCCGTGTCATCCCTTGAGGTGACCTGGGGTAGTTAGCCTACTCTCTGACATGACTCTCTGACATGTCAGCTGCAGGGGTTGTTGCAACTGCCCTATTGCTTCTGAGAAAATCAGGTTTGGTCTGACGTGACGTGGGTGGTTAGAACTGGTATTGCAGGCTTATCTGTCAGACCCCTCATACCGACCTGCGAGCTGATGGCACAGTTCCGAGCTTCGAATACATGCATTCGTCGGGATTAATAAACCGAGCCCCGATCTCGAGTCATTAATCTTGGCCCCTGATCGAGCCACGTGTCCGTGCTCAAGAATTTTCCCCCACAATACCCCCTCCCGAGGGCTCGGTCAGAATGATCGGGTACTCGGGAATATTAATAACAAAAATTGACACGTGGATGCCTCTCATTGGATCTCAGCTAAGATTAATGATATCTTTACGGCGAATAAAGAGATCATTCTCACTTCTCGAGGGCGGCGGTCGGTTGGGCTCTTCTCGCAGTTCGCGCCCCGTCTGCTGGTTTAAACGGCGCAATTATTGCGTGGTGTACACGTGGCGCCCGGGGAATGGCTCGATTCGCGTGCAGTGGGGCGAACGGTCGTATTGGGTTTCTCAGCATTTAATACCTCATCATTATGAGCTTAAAAGGCCCCAGCCGTTGATTTTGATAACGCATCTCAAGGCTTCTCAGGCCTATAAATATCCCATCCATTTCTCATTCTCATTTTCACTCTCATCTACTTTGCCGTTATTCTGCCCGATTGTTCTCTCGCAATCCTTCAGTCTTTTCGGACGTTCCTGCTCGTGCCTCCGCTGCGCCATCGCCGTGCCATTCTGCCGATCGTTGTTCGGATTCCAGGAGTTACCAACTTTTCTTGTAGAGGTAATCCGGTCAAGGCCCATCCTCTCTCCTCTGCCCCTTCCCCCTCACCTTTTCTCTTTTAAATGGCCAAGGGGAAAACCTATTCCCCTGTTCGCCCTCCACTGGATGCTGTTCGGGATACTTTTGGTGTCCCTAGGGCCGTGCGTCTGTCCTATGTGGACGAGACCTTTGTCCAGCGTGAATGCCCCCCAGGTACCTCGGTGGTATACTGGGGGCAGCTGAAGGCAGGCCTCCGAGTTCCCCTTAGCAGGCTAACTCGAGAGGTCCTGAACTTCTTCAGGAGGGCTCCGGGCCAGATGAGCGGGAACTTCTTCCGTCTCATTCATGCTTTCGAGCTAATGAATGAGAGGCTGGAAGAAGGCCTGCAACTCGGCCTAGCGGACATTAGGGCCCAGTTTGCCCTTAAAAAGTGCCCGAGTAGACCGGGTTTCTTCTATCTTTCCAAGAGGAGAGGGAAGCCGTCCTTGATCGAGCTTCCCGACTCGGATAAGGAATGGTTCTTATTCCCTATTCAGTTGTCCGGGCAGTGGGAGAGCGCTCCCGGGGACGAGCTCCCTCCCTTGACGCACCATTCCTTCAACCCTCATGGTGAGTCTTACTCTGTTCTTATTATCCAGTTTTCGTTATAGTCTGTATTTGCTAGGCTCCTGAGGCTAACTTTTCTCCGTCATGTTCGCAGGTCCTAGCAAGGACAAGTTCTCTGAGGAATCGGTGGTGATAACGCATTTGTTATCAAACCCCGACCTTTTCATTCACGTTACCGAGCTCCTGCCACCAGCGCTTCGCCCTTCATCCATGGCACTCCAGTCCAAGCGTCCTCCACCAGTCCTGCGATCCGATTCCGAGGACGAGGCTGCGGAAGTCGCGCCCACCCTACCGACCGAGACCCCGAGGGTGGGTGGCTTTGCTTTTGAAGAAGAAGAGGAAGAAGAGGATCACCGGCCTCTTCTCAAGAGGCTGAGGAGGGGGCCTCATCCTTCTAGGTCCCCAGCACCAGCGCCGGTGCTGCAACTACCTCCGCCTCCCGCCGCTGACGAAGCAGCTCATCCAGCCGAACCATCGCACGCGTCCTCGGCTGGATCTGCCCGAAGGGAGGATCAGCCTCTTCCTACCCCCTGGGTGGTACGACCATCAGTTAGGGGTAGGCCGGTATCGGATAAGGATTCTGCCCTATCTGATCCGGCCGTTGCCAGGGCGATCTTCGACGCGTCCGCGCTTCCGCGGGATGTGGAGAAGGTGCGTCGTAGTTTTGTCGGAGACTCGGCAAAATTTTCGAATGAGGCATTCCGAGCTTTGGCCTTGGTAAGTTTTCTACTTTTTGTTTCTGTTTTGGTGCTATCCCGCTGCGCTTGTATCTTTCTAACGCTTTGCTCTTCTTTTCTTCCAGGTCCAACACGCCGTGGCCAAACTCGTTGAGGCTGGCGACACCTCCGCGCAGGACCTTAAATCCGCGGAGGGTCGCATGTCTCAGCTCCAAGCTGAGAGGGATATGGCTGCGGCCAGCTCCCAAAAACTCCAAAAAAGCTTGGATAGCGCACTATCCAAGCTGGAGCAGAATAAAGACAAGCTGGCTCTGGCGGAGGGGAAGATTTCGTCGCTGGAGGAGCTAGTGAAGGCAAAGGAGGCGGAGCAAGAGAGAGCTCTTCAAGACCAGCTCAACTCCCTCCAAGCGCAACTGGATTCCTCGGAGGAGGCCTGGGAGGCGGCATACAACAGGCTGAAAGCGAAACTAAGGAAAGCCGAGGCTGCTGCGAAGAGGCCAGAGGTGATTCCTGAAGTTGAAACTGTCGCTGCCCCCGAGCCACCTATCGAAGATCAGCCTATTACGACCGAGGAACAAGTCCCTGATGAAGCCGAAGCCACTCCTGCCGCGGATGCTTGATCGATTTTTTTTTTTTTTTTTTTTTCTTTCTTTTTGTAGCACAATTTTTTGATCCCGTATGTAATCAACGAGCGTATATATGAATAGATATTTTTCTGAAATTTTTGTGTCCTTTGCTGTTCTGCATTCTTTCCTCTATTTACCATATTGAGGTCTTTTGCTTAAGAAATAAGTGAAATAATTACCTATACCTAGCTCCTTAGGTCCGACCATAGGATTTTTCCGTGGATTTGATGCCAGCAAAGAACCGGAGCTCCGATTCCGAACTAGACTCCATAGCTTATCTTGGCTCCCGTATTGGAGCTAAAGCTTTTCCATCAAACCGACTCCCTAGTTGGGCTCGGCTCCTATGGAGGGGCCGAGGCTTTTCCTTAGACCAACTCCCCAGTTGGGCTTGGTCCCCGTGGTGGGACCAAGGCTTTTCTCCAGACCAACCCCTCGGTTGGGCTCGGCTCCTATGGAGGGGCCGAGGCTTTTCCTTAGACCAACTCCCCAGTTGGGCTTGGTCCCCGTGGTGGGACCAAGGCTTTTCCTCCAGACCAACCCCTCGGTTGGGCTCGGCTCCTATGGAGGGGCCGAGGCTTTTCCTTAGACCAACTCCCCAGTTGGGCTTGGTCCCCGTGGTGGGACCAAGGCTTTTCCTCCAGACCAACCCCTCGGTTGGGCTCGGCTCCTATGGAGGGGCCGAGGCTTTTCCTTAGACCAACTCCCCAGTTGGGCTTGGTCCCCGTGGTGGGACCAAGGCTTTTCCTCCAGACCAACCCCTCGGTTGGGCTCGGCTCCTATGGAGGGGCCGAGGCTTTTCCTTAGACCAACTCCCCAGTTGGGCTTGGTCCCCGTGGTGGGACCAAGGCTTTTCCTCCAGACCAACCCCTCGGTTGGGCTCGGCTCCTATGGAGGGGCCGAGGCTTTTCCTTAGACCAACTCCCCAGTTGGGCTTGGTCCCCGTGGTGGGACCAAGGCTTTTCCTCCAGACCAACCCCTCGGTTGGGCTCGGCTCCTATGGAGGGGCCGAGGCTTTTTCTTAGACCAACTCCCCAGTTGGGCTTGGTCCCCGTGGTGGGACCAAGGCTTTTCCTCCAGACCAACCCCTCGGTTGGGCTCGGCTCCTATGGAGGGGCCGAGGCTTTTCCTTAGACCGCAGGGCTGTTGCACAAAGATGACTTTATTGATAGTATTTCTTTAAATTGAATACATTCCATGGTGATTGAATTTCATCACCGGTCGGAGTCTCCAAGTAGTAAGCGCCATTTTCCCCGATTTTTCGCACAATATACGGTCCTTCCCAGTTGCAGCTGAGCTTCCCACTATTAATTTCCTTGGTATTAGGAAATACCTTTCGTAACACCATATCCCCGACTTTGAACTCCCTGCAACGTACCTTCCGGTCATAAGATCTCTTCAACACCTGTTGGTACCGCGCCAACCTCTCTACGACCCTTTCCCGCGTCTCATCCAACCAGTCCAAATTCCGAGCCACCATTTCGTCGTTGAATTCTGTCTCGGCCACCAGCGTCCTTGTTGTAGGAATCTGTATCTCGGTAGGAATGACAGCTTCTGTTCCATAGGCTAGTGCGAACGGAGCGAAACCTGTCGCCCTTCTTGCCGTGGTCCGGTATGCCCATAAGACACTATGTAGCTCGTCTACCCACCTTCCCTTGTGTTCCTCCAGCTTCTTTTTCAAGTTTGCGAGGATTGTCTTGTTTGATGCTTCAGCTTGGCCGTTTCCCTGTGGATATCTTGGCGATGATTGCAGAGAACGGATTCCGTATTCCTTGAAGTACGATTGTACGCGGTTGCCCTTGAACTGAGTCCCATTGTCCGAGATCAGTGCATAAGGGATCCCGAACCGCGTTATGATGTGCTCCCACGTGAATTTGATAACTTCTTCCTCCCGGATCCGTGTAAGGGGAACAGCTTCCACCCATTTAGTAAAATAGTCCGTGGCCACCAGGATAAATAGCTTGCCCCCCTTTCCCCGAGGCAGAGGTCCCACGATGTCCATTCCCCATATCGAGAACGGCCAGGGTGATTTCATAGGGTGGAGTTCACTGGCTGGCTGCAGATGCATGGGGGCATGTTTTTGGCATTGACCACAGGTCCTCACATACCTCTTACAGTCTTCCTGCATCCTTGGCCAGAAGTAGCCCTGGGTGATAACCTTATTGGCGAGCGACCGTCCTCCCGAATGATTGCCACAGATTCCCTCGTGGATTTCCGCCATTATGAGCTCGGACTCTTCCTTAGTAAGGCACTTAAGAAGTGGCCCCCCGAAGGACATTCTATACAACTCCTCCCCAACGAGAGTGTACTTGCTGACCTGCCGAAGTAACTTTCTGGCCTCCCCTCTGTCTTCTGGCAGCACCTTTGAACGCAGATACTGAGTAAATTCTTCTATCCACCCCGACGTTCTATCGACCTGCGAGCACTCCCTTTCCACATATTCGATACTTGCTTTAGGCAGGTACTCCACAGGTAAAGACCGTCCCTCCGTCTCCCCTAGCATTGAGGCAATGTAAGCCAACGAATCCGCATGCCTGTTCTCATCCCTGGGAATCTGGCATATTTCCACTTGGTCGAACTTCTCAATTTCTCGTTTAACTGAGATCAGGTATCTCGCCATGCGTTCATCCTTTGCTTCAAATTTCCCGTTGCATTGATTGGCTATAAGTTGAGAGTCGGTGCATAATTTTACCCGGCCGATTTTCAATTCGCTCGCCATTCTTAGCCCGTGGATGACGGCCTCGTACTCTGCTTCGTTATTTGATGCCCCGTACCCAAGTTTAATTACTTTTTCCAGTCTATCGTTGCTCGGTGTTACAATTACTATCCCAACCCCCGAGCCCGAGTAGTTTGACGACCCATCGACAAAAATTCTCCATCCTGCCTGCTTGTCCCACAGCTCTACTTCTTCCGTCCCTTCATCCTCGTTCTCCAACTCTACCCAGTTCGGATCCTCTACCGGGAAGTCCGCAAGGAAATCTGCCAACACCTGCCCTTTTATCGCCGTCCGGGATTCAAACTGTAAGTCGTACTCTCCGAGGATTACAGCCCACCTCGCCATCCTCCTTGACTTTTCGGATCTGTGCATCATCTCTTTCAGCGGGGTGTCCGTCACAACTCGGATGCGGTGGGAAAGGAAGTAAGGCCTGAGTTTGTGCGCCGAGTAAACGAGTGACAATCCCATTTTCTCCGTCCTGGTGTACTTAACCTCCGATATGCCCAATGTCTTGCTGACATAATAAATAGGATATTCCCGTCCCATTTCAACTTTAAAGAGAACTGAGCTTACCGATGATGGACTGGTCGCCAGATAAATCCCCAGCTCCTCTCCATCTTCCGGAGAGCTAAGGATCGGTGGCTGCCCCAAATACCTTTTTAAGGTCGCTAAAGGCTACCTCGCACTCCGTACTCCATGCAAAATTCTTCTCCTTCTGTAATAACATGAAGAGCGGGCGGCATCGATCGGACACCCTGGAGATAAACCTGTTTAGCGCAGCTATTCTCCCCGCCAACTTCTGCACTGCTTTTGATTAACGGGGCTCGGCATTTCTACCAATGCCCGGATCTGGTCTGGGTTTGCCTCGATACCTCTCCTGGTGATAATGTGCCCGAGGAATTTCCCAGAGGAAACGGCGAAGACACACTTCTTCGGATTCAACTTCATTTTGAAACTCCTCAGCCGATCAAATGTTTGCTTGAGGTCCGCCAGATGGTCTCCCGCTCTCTTGCTTTTTACCAACAGATCGTCGATATACACCTCCACAGTCTTCCCGATCAATCCTTCGAACATTTTTGTCACAAGTCTCTGGTAGGTTGCCCCGGCATTTCTAAGACCGAACGGCATAACTTTAAAACAGAACAGCCCTTGCTCGGTGATGAACGATGTCCGTTCCTGGTCTTCCACTGCTAAGGGGATCTGGTTATACCCCGAATATCCGTCCATAAACGACATTCTCTCATGTCCAGCCGTGGCGTCGACCAACCTATCAATCCTTGGTAGCGGGAAGCTATCCTTTGGGCATGCCTTATTCAGGTTCGTGAAGTCGATGCACACTCTCACCCTTCCATCCTTCTTCGGCACTGCTACTATGTTTGCTATCCATTCCGGGTACTCTACCTCCCTGATAAACCCGGCCTTTAAAAGCTTTTCGATTTCCTCATTCACCCCCTGCCTGAGGCGCGGCGACAGCCTCCGTGGCTTCTGCCTAATAGGTCGGAAACTTTCATCAACATTTAGTCGATGGCATGCCACCGACGGGTCTATCCCTGGCATGTCCTCCAATGACCATGCGAATACATCCTTGTTTGCCCTCAGAAGTTGGAGTATTGCTGCCCTCTCCTCCTCCAACATCGTGGTACCAACACTAACTATCTGTCCTCCATCGCCCTCGAGATCCACGGCTTCGACTTCCTCAACTGTTACTCGCTGCTCGGGCAGCGGCTGCTTCTGTAATTGCTACGAAGATTCATTAACAGTTGGATTCACCTTTCTCTTCTTCGGTGGGACGGCCTCAGAGCCTCGGTCCTGCTTCAAAGCCAAGTGAAAACACCTCTGCGCCATCTCCTGATCTCCCCTGATTTCCATTATTCCTTCCTTACCTGGGAAACGGATGACTTGATGATAGGTCGACGGGACTGCTTTCATCTCGTGTATCCATCTCCGGCCCAAGATCGCGTTATAAGCCGAGTCTGCATCTATTACCACAAATCTTGTCATTACCACTTTAGACCCTGCTGAGATCGGGAGCGTGATTTCTCCTATCGAGCTGCTGGCGGCGCCGTTGAACCCATAGACGAGGGTCGGCGTTGGCTCCAAACTTTCTGAAACCCCCATTCTCTTAGCCGCGCTCAGGAAGAGAATGTCCACCGCGCTCCCCGAATCCACGAGTATTCTTCGGAGCTCGACGTTTCCCACTGGAAGCGCGATTACTAACGCGTCCTGATGGGGCCCTGCCGTCCCCCTTAGGTCACTCTCTGTGAAAACGATTGCCCGGGGATCTGCTCCGTGGTTTGTCGTTCCAACCACCCGTACTCCTGACGCCACACTGTTAACCCCGACCATATGTCGGATCTTTTTTACCTTCTCCCGAATGTCACGCCTAGACGGCACTTCGGCCCCCAATAATCCTGTGATGGTATGAATTATCCTGCGCTCTTCCGTCTCTCGACGCCCTCCTTTAGCCGGCCTTCTTTGCTCGGGCTTTCGCTCAGCTCTCTCGGTAGTCTCCCCACTTCTCCTTCCTCCCGTGGAAACATAACCTTTGAGCTTCCCAGCGTCGATCATATCCTGGATGATATGGCGCAGCCTGTAGCAGTCCTCAGTAGGGTGATCCTCAGCCTCATGATACTCGCAGAATGGTTTTCCGGGTTTCCCCTTATACCCCCGTGGCGGCTGAACGAAGTCGGGCTCCCCCCTTATGCGCCTCAGTATCACGGATAGTTTTTCGTTGAGCGGGGTATACACCCGGCCTCTTTTCCACCACGACTGCTCGTTCGAATCTCTCCGCCTTTTCTTACTTCCTTCCACTCCGGGGTGGGTCGGTACCTTTGAAGCGTCCACTCCTCCTTCGCTGTTAGCCACTGTCTGGGTGCTTCTTCTTCTGCCCTTCACAGATTCTTCCACCAGGATGTATTTTTCCACCTTCGCATACAAATCCTCTAGACGAGTAGGATCAGACTTGATCAAGGACTCATGCAACCGTGTTCCCGGGATCACCGCAGCGATGCACGCCGCGCATGCTGTGGCCTCGTCCATGCCCTCTACGTCCAGGGCTCTCGTTCGAAAACGGGTTACGAACGACCTAATACTCTCCCCGGGCTCCTGTCGAAGGTTAAATAGAGTGTTAACTCCGACCTTCTTCCTTCGCAGGTGCACGAACTGCCCAACGAACGCTTCTTCCAGCTCGGAAAAGTTCGTGATGGACCCAGCTGGTAAGGCCTGGAACCACATCATGGCCCCGAGCCTCAAGGTTGACGGAAACAGCTTGCAGAGCAACGGATCATCATTTTGGTACAGCACCATTTGACTTCTGTAGTGCAGTATATGGTCCATGGGATCTCGCGTCCCATCGTAAGTTTCAAACTTTGGCATGTGGAACGACCTGGGTGGTTCTGACTTCATTATCGCCTGCGAGAATGGTGTCCCCTTGAGTTCCCGAATCGCGTTCCGTACCTTTTGCGCGGGATCCTTTCCTCGCGCGAGCTCCTCATCCCTCCTTTTGAGCATCTCCTCCACTTCCTTCCTCGTCATGGTTTCTTTAACTTCGGAGCTTCCCTGCTGCGTTTTTACTGCTGCTGAATCTTCAGTCCAATCTACCTCCGTTCTTGCCGTTCGAACAGGGTGGTCGCTGCTCTGCTCTGCCCCTGGGCCCTCCTCGGTCTCCGCACGCTCGCCTAACCTTTGCCTGAGCTCTTCGTTTTCCTCTCTGATTTTCACTATCTCATCATTTTGTTTCTCCAACCCCCTGCGCATTTCCTCCCTCATCTCTGCGAGTAAGTTGTACATTGCTAGCATTGGATCCGGCGCATTTGGGGGCGAGTCTGCTGGTAGTGGATTTGATGGCTCTCCACGATTTTCGCCCCTAGCTCTTCCCATATTGGTCGTTTTTCTCCTTGTAAGTTTCCCACGGACGGCGCCAAATTGTAGATGCACGAAATGGCACTACACTTTCCTTCTCTTTAAGCTCGGGGGACCTGCAAAACAGCCCACTCCGACGATCAAGTTAGCCAAATTGATCAGTGTAATGTGCTTTTGAGAAGAAGAATTCGAACCTTTTTTACTCGTAGTTTTCTCCCTTATATAGGCGTTCAACCTGATCGTTTTCCGTGTCATCCCTTGAGGTGACCTGGGGTAGTTAGCCTACTCTCTGACATGACTCTCTGACATGTCAGCTGCAGGGGTTGTTGCAACTGCCCTATTGCTTCTGAGAAAATCAGGTTTGGTCTGACGTGACGTGGGTGGTTAGAACTGGTATTGCAGGCTTATCTGTCAGACCCCTCATACCGACCTGCGAGCTGATGGCACAGTTCCGAGCTTCGAATACATGCATTCGTCGGGATTAATAAACCGAGCCCCGATCTCGAGTCATTAATCTTGGCCCCTGATCGAGCCACGTGTCCGTGCTCAAGAATTTTCCCCCACAGGATCGATAAAGATGTGACGAAGATACAAGAGTGGCTGTTAAAGAGAGAAGAGGCGCATCGACGATCAATAATTTCAGTTGTTGGTATGGGTGGATCCGGAAAAACCACTATAGTCAAGAAAGTTAACAAGAACATATTGGGAGAGAAATTTCAATGTAATGCTTGGGTCTATGTGTCCCAAGACTTCCAAGTTAAAGATATGCTGAAACAAATGCTCCAAGGATTTTACGAAAGTAGGCAGGAGCCAATTCCTGTTAATGTGGAGGTGATGGCACTGAATAAGTTGCTTGAAACAATATACAGCTATTTGGAAGGGAAAAGGTATGTCCTCGTTCTTGATGATATTTGGGATGTTAATGCTTGGGAAGGGGTTAAATATGCATTACCACGTGAAAGTGGGAGCAGGGTCATCTTCACCACCCGCAATATGCATGTAGCTTCTCCTGCAGGAGAAACTTGCTATGTTCACCAAGTTAAGCCATTATCCAATGAATTGGCTTGGAGTCTCTTTTGCAAGAAAGCATTCAAGAATGAATCTCTAATGGGTTATTGTCCAAAACATTTGGAGCAAATCGGAAAGGAAATGGTAAAAAGGTGTGGGGGATTACCACTAGCAATTGTTGTTATTGGTGGTCTCATGTCAAAGCGAGACACAAATGAATTAGAATGGAATGACGTACTAGGGAATCTTGATTGGGAACTAAGTAATAATCAAGATCTTGAAAGATTAAGTCGAGTCTTGTTAACAAGCTACAATTATTTACCTTCTCGTCTAAAATATTGTTTCTTGTACTGTGGTATGTTTCCGGAAGATTATCGAATCAAGACATCAAGATTGATCCGTTTGTGGGTGGCTGAAGGTTTTGTCGAAGATCACCCTCGGAAAACACTAGAGGAGGTTGCACGTGGGTACATCATTCAGCTCATTGATAGGAACATGTTGCAAGCTGATAACAAGTATCAAAATGTTGGGCTAGTAGCTTGTCGAATGCATGATCTCATGCGTGACATTGCCATTCACGCAATTAAGAAGGAAGATTTTGGTGATATTTTCATCAAGCAAAGCAATAACACAATCGAGGGACAACGTCGTGTATCAATTCAGAGCACTTCAGTTAGCATTCCATCAAACACAGTAAATATAAAAACCCGCTCCTTTCTAACATTTTCTGCTGACCAATTTTTCCTGTTGCCGTCACTTGAAATGGTATCATGCTTAAAATCATTGCGAGTGTTAGATATGACGGGATCAAACATCGAAATTTTGCCAAGTAGTGTGGTTCAGTTGATTCATTTGCGCTATTTAAGTGTGAGGGGGACATGCGTCAGTGAAATTCCATCTTCATTGTGTAAGTTATTCAACTTACAAACTTTAGATGTGCGGGCTACAAAGGTGAAGAGTTTGCAAATGTTTCCACAATTGAGGCATCTTCTCTTGACTGGGAGTCAAAATGTCCATGTGACATTGTCTCCATTTGAAAGAACCAATTACATCTCAAATAACCTGCAAACACTAGGGAGGGTGACCACTAATGACGACTTAGTAAGCCAACTTTGTTACTTAACCCAGCTCCGGAAATTATATATCCGTAAAGTCAGAGGAGAACATAGCATAAATCTTTGTGCTGCTATTGAGAAGATGCAACATCTTCGCTCTTTGTCAATAATCAATGCCAAAGCAATCCTTGATTTGGAAACCAATATGTCAACACCTCCCCTCCATCTTGAGAAATTGCGATTATATGGGATTACGAAGGAAGGGCACTTACCGCAGTGGACACGTTCTTTGACATGCCTCAGGAAATGTACATTAAAATTTAACAGATTAAGGGAAGATCCATTTAGCACCTTGGCACAACTACCCAATTTGGAGGTACTTCAAGCATTTAGGAAGGCTTACATGGGAAGGAAGATTGGTTGGGGTGGTAGTAGCAGCAATGAGGAACTATTAAATTTTCCAAAACTAAAAGTTTTGAGTATACATCATTGTCTTGAGCTGGAGGAGTTGAGTGAAATAGAGGAGGGGATGATGCCATGCTTGCAAACACTTATTATACATGATTGCCCGAAGTTGAAGAAGCTTCCCCATGGCTTTCAATATCTCAAATCCCTCCGTGATTTCAGAATACGACACATGCCAGAGGACTTCATCAAGAGATTGCGCCACCACCATCGATATCGTGAAGGAGAAATAGTAGAAGAAGGAGAAGGAGAAGGAGAGGACTATTGGATGATCCAACACATTCCTACTGTTTCAAATCGGTATTGGTCAGATGGAGAATTCTTCTCTCGGGAATTCATCAACCGAAAGTAATTGAAATCCAAAATTGACTGGTAAGTTTCTCTCTTCACTATATATGCTTGTAGAGTTCACTATATATACTCGGCCCCAAACACCAACACATTATATGGTGTTAGCAGAAAGCTCAAATTTTTTACAACACTTCTTGGGCACAAGGAAGTTGTCAATTACACTAAGGATTCGTTCAAAAGGTACAATTATATATAATCATTCAAAGTCAATTGTAGTAGTTTTGTTCACTTTAATTTTCAAAATTTAAAACCCCAATTTTTCTAAGATCCAGAATTGTGGATCTGAGATTTGAATACAAATGAAAATCTAGTTTTATATGAATGGGGATTTAAGGTAATTGGGTAATCTTGGTGACATGATGAATCTGGTTTCGGCATTATTGAGTGGGTCAGCCCAATTAGTTTTTGTGGAATTGCTTCCATGATTTACTTGACATAATAAAAATCAAATCTCTGAGTGCTATTTTTAATGAAATGAAATGTCAATTTTTTTTGGGGGTTGTCACATTATATAATTGAATCTTGGAAACTGTTCGGGGTACAATAGCCCCAAAGACTATTATTTTGGACTAATTTCACGATATAATGTGTTGGTGTTTGGGGCCGATTCGAAGACATAATGCATGGCTGATTAGAACTGTTGTCATGTGTATATTTTGCAATGTCTGAGGTGCTTAAATTTGGTTGAATTGTATTGACAAAATTCAAAATTTCAAGAATCTTAGAATGTAAATATTTTGTTGCAAGCTTTCATGAGAAGATGCATTAGCAAAGGTTTGCAAAGCAAAGTAGCGAGTGATAACGGGGTCCTAAAGATGCTTCTTAGGATGTACCGTAGTAGCTTTCTAAAGGAGATAAGAAGAAAGGGGACATTAAACTGTCCACAAATATGATTGGAAGTCCAAGTGCCTAAGCATAGTCTTGATCAGGTTGGTTCCTTAAATTGTTGTTGAATTTCTTTAAATATGACATAATTGTGTTCTCAAAGCTTTCTTTCTTTCTTTTTTTCCCCTCTAAATTACAGGGTTTTGGTGCTTCACATTCTCTGTTTGTGTGAATTTATGGTGGATTATACATATCGTGTTCTATAGTTAGAGAAATTTCCTCTGAAGCTCCAATCATTAAGGGATGCTACCACATATTTCATTCTGGCATTAAGGTGAATACGATTTGCCGTCTTTGTTTTTGAGACGTTTGTGTAAGTGTATCTAAAACAGAACCTTATGTTATGTAGACTGATAATGTGTGTACACAATTCCACAGATCCTTCTAGTTCTCTCCATATGAAACTCTTTGAAACTCTCAGGGGTGGTAATACTCTGTGTATTGGTGCTTGATTAGTTTTTATTTATGGGTAGATCACACATTTGATAGATTACTTTCTTGGATCAATAATTAATTCCATTAATGAGTCATCAGCCATCTACCATATTGCATCTTTTTATCAATAATTAAGTCAATGAATGAGTCATTAGGCTAAACAACACTGGTTTCAAACAGTCACAAAACTCTCCAAAACTTTCAAAACATTTGCAAAAATTCCCCAAATAAGGGACTAGTCAATTAAATTGGTGAATCAATGAATTACACAACGATTTATAATTTAATCATCAAATATTAGTACATTTTTACCCTTCACCATCAAATTTAACTTTTTTCGACATTCTAGTATGTAGAACAAGGTAAGGTTTTTAGGGAGGTTGAAGATGATTGGTTTTGGTAAGAACACCCAAAAAAAAAAAAAAAAAATTCATGTTATATATATCAAAATTTTCCCTATTTTTTCTTTGAAATATTCCCAAATTTTTACAAATTAACAGAGTTGAAGTTGAACCCCTACGGAATAGCTAGTGAATCCGAATTTGGTTGCTATGGTTTCAAATATTAGTTTTAAAAGTCGTTAGATTCAAGTCGACTTGATTGGATTTTGAGCTGGCTTGGCCCCAATTAGCCAACATTGTAAATCAAGTTAACTACCCACTCATCAATTAGCCTGACCCAGATTATATATAAATTTTTGTGCAAACTTCCTAATCTGTAGATGCTTGAACTATGCAAGGACACTTACATGGGAGGCAGATTGGATGGGAAAAAACTTTGAAGCGGGAGAGGGAGAGGGCAGCCCGCTTTAACATTTTGAAGGAAACCTCTCCATTGGATTACACGTGGCATTTCTAAAGAGGTATTTCAAATTTTGGCAGAAATGTTGGGGCATGAAATAAATTCAAACGCATTTTGTATAAAAACTCGCTCCTTTATAACATTTTCTGTTGACAAGTTTTTGCCATTGACTTCGCTTCAAATGGTATTCAAGAGCATCAAATGGTTGCGGGTGTCAGATTTGTCAGGAACTAACATCCAACATTTGCCAAGCAATGTGGTTCACTTGATTTACTTGCGCTATTTAAGTGTGAGGGAAACACGGGTGAATAAAATTCCATCTTCATTGCGTAAGTTATACAACTTACAAACTTTAGATGTTCGTGATACAAAGGTGGAGAGTTTGCAAATGCTTCCACAATTGAGGCATCTTCTCTCAAGTTGGCATCTAGGTGTTCACGTGACAATTTCCACATTTGGAAGAATCATTAACATCTCAAATAACCTGCAAACACTAGGGAGAGTGTCTGCTGATGAAGACTTAGTAAGCCAACTTTGTTACTTAACCCAACTCCGAAAATTATTTCTCTATAGAGTCAAATAAGAATATTGCATAAAGCTTTGATATGCCGTTGAGAAGATGCAAAACCTTCGCTCTTTGTCAATATGTGCATCCAATGCCGAAGACATCCTTGATTTGGAATCCAACATGTCAGCACCTCCTCTCCATCTTAAGAAATTGTTGTTATATGGTGTTATGAAGGAAGGGCGCTTACCGCAGTGGACTTGTTCTCTTAAATGCCTTAGGATATGTCTATTAATGGAAAACAATTGATAAGGTCCCAATAATTTCATTTTGGGACCGTAATTTCACCAAAATTATCAAAAGTTTAAGTACTAGTTCCCTTAAAATAATAATAAATTTTATTAAATCCCAAATTAATGTGGCTAACAATAGTTTGTTACTAATTTCAGGTGAAAAGGGTATATTCGAAAATCAACAAAAGGTGTAATATTTACTATTACAACATGCGAGCAAAGAGGAAGCATCCGGCAAAATCTCGAGGAATTTGAGCGTCACGTCACCGCGCCGCGATCACTTCGAGGAATTTGTCCTCGAGATTTTCATAGAAGCTTCGGTGGTTGTAACTGATTGAGTCATTCGAATCGAATTATCCGTCAAATCACCCCGATTACCCGAATACGAACATTATAAATTGGGAGGTTGATTTCAAAGGAAGGGGCTCTTCTCTCCTTCTCTTCTTTCATAATTTTTGGTATTTCTTTCTCTGTAATTTTTCTTTTGTGAGAGTTCTTGAGTGGAGTGAGAACATCAAGAGTGATCCATCAATACTTTTAGTAGTTCTTTTGGGAGTTATTAAAGAAGGATTAAAGTGCATCTTCTTCTTCACTTATCTTCTCCTTTATTTTGTTATTTTTCTTCAATTACAATGCTTGCAATGATTGGCTAAATTCTCATTAGAGAAGTTAAGGAAGCCATAGCAAATTAATCCCTCTAGTGTAGATTTAAAATTCTTGTTTTGCTTACATGTTTTAATTCTAAAAATTCTCTTCTGATTAAGGTAATCCAGCTTATAATTCTGATCCAACTTAGATAGCCATTACTTAGATAAGTTCAAGAATGACTATGCTCTGTGAAAAATCAGAAGATAAGTTGGGCAATCTCAATCATACTAGTGTTTTCATGAATATCTTTTGATTGCTCTTAAGGATTTAATTATTCCACCGTCCGATCCATGAGCAATGACTTGCTCCATGGATTGAGTTATATTCAGAATTTATCTACATTATGGATTAATTGCAAAGGTTTGATTGACTTCTCTAATCTCTCTTTCTTTTATCTTCAATCTTTATTTTCTATTTTTAATTTCAATTGCAAGTAATTTTCATTTCATTTGTGCAACAAATCAATTCTATTTTTTAAATCAATCTGTTTCAAAACTTTGTTTTGGTTTCTAACCGAATGAATCTTTGAATCTTCATTGTCCCTATGGAACGAATTCGACTTACCAAAGTCCATCTCTTAAATCCCTATCTCTGCATTTACACAACAAGCTTTACAATCGATCAACAATGTAATGGAAGACCCAGTTAGCACCTTGGCTCAACTACCCAATTTGGAGGTACTTCAACTAAATGACAAGGCTTACTTGGGAAGGCAGATTGGTTGGGTGGCACTAGCAGCAATGAGGGACGATTAAATTTTCCAAAACTAAAATATTTTGGTATAACGCATTTGCTTGAGTTAGAGGAGTTGAGTGAGATAGAGGAGGGGATGATGCCATGCTTGCAAGTACTTATTATACATGATTGCCCAAAGTTGAAGAAGTTTCCCAATGGCTTTCAGTATCTCAAATCTCTTCATGAATTGAGAATAATGGACATACCGGAAGACTTCATCAAGAGGTTGCTCCACCACCATCGTGAAGGTGAAATAGTAGAAGAAGGAGAGGACCGTTGGATGGTCCAACACATTCCTATTGTTGTAAATCAGCATTGGTCCAATGATGGTGAATTGGTTTCTCACGAAAACATCAACGAATTAAAATTAATCGAAATCCAGAATTGACTGGTAAGCCTCTCTTCACTATATTTGTAGGGTTTAGAATCTATTTTGCTGTAATGAAGAATTCTTTCCCCTTTTTTTTTCTGCAGAAAGCTCAAATTTTTTACAACATTTCCTGGGCACTGGACAATTGTCAATTGCACCCAACCCAATGGGTTCCAAGCGCTAATGATTCATTCAAAAGGTACAATTATGCCCCGTTCAAAGGTAGTTGTAGTAGTTTGGTTCACTTTAGTTTTTTTCTGAGAGTCGCAATCTAGAATTGTGTTCTGTTCCTACAGCAACATACAGTGTCTACGTGGCACCTGTTTCAATTGGAGACTAAACACATTCAGTTGTGGCCATGTAGAAAACGGCTTGTTCAGGGACCGTGTTTTAAACTTCAACAAAAACATGACGCATAGACACACCATTCCTATTCTATAGGGATTGGACATCTTACATGATCCTGATTCTTTTTCTAAAGCATCAGTTTTAGAAAATTAGAATCGACAAGAATCAAAACTGGTAAAATATGATGATTGCAGTTCTAGATGTCCTTGTTTTGAGTTGTTGTCTTGTATTACAAAATTGAACCTTGGAAAGTGTTCGGGGTACAATAGCCCCCGAAGGCTATTATTTGGGACCGATTTCATGATATAATGTGTGGGTGTTTGGGACCGATTAGGTCTGTTTTCATGTGTATATTTTGCATTGGTCCTATGTAATATTAGCTTCTCTGCTTTAATTTATTTATGGATATGCGCAATTTCAGATAAAGAAAAGAAGATGCATTAGAAAAGGTTTGCAAAGCAAAGTAGTGAGTGATAATGAGATCATAAAGATGCTTCTTAGAATCTATCATAGCTTTCTAAAGGAGATGAGAAGAAAGGTGACATTAAATTGTCTACAAATATGATTGGAAGTCCAAGTGCTTAAACATAGTTTTGAACAGGTTGGTGCCTTAAATTGTTGTTGAATTTCTTTAAATATGACTCAAAGCTTTCCTTCTTTTTTTTTCCTCTAAACTACAGGGTTTTGGTGCTTCACATTCTCTGTTTGTGTGAATTTATGGTGGATTATACGTGTTGTGTTCTATTGTTAGAGAAATTTCCTCTGATGCACTAGCAAGGTTTTGATGCTACCACATGTTTCATTCTGGCATTAAGGCGAATGAGATTTCCTTCTTTGTTCTTGAGATATTTGTGTAAGTGTATCTAAAACGGAACCTTATGTTATATAGACTGATAATGGGTGTACACAATTCCACGGATCCTTCTCGTAATTCTTGAATTATAGCATATGTAGTTCTCTCCATATGTAACTCTTTGGTGTGGTAATACTCTGTGTATTGGTGTTTGATTGGTTTTTATTTATGGGCTGATCCCATATTTGATACATTAATTTCTTGTTGACAAGCTACAATTATCTACCTTCTCATCTAAAATAATGTTACTTGTACTGTGGTATGTTTTCAGAAGATTATCAAATAAAAACATCAAGATTGATCCGTTCGTAGGTGGCTGAAGGTTTTGTAGAGGATCAACCTCGGAAAACACTAGAAGAGGTTGCACATGGGTACCTCATTCAGCTCATTGAAAGGA
Organism: Akebia trifoliata; assembly: GCF_017979445.1. Taxonomy (NCBI): domain Eukaryota; kingdom Viridiplantae; phylum Streptophyta; class Magnoliopsida; order Ranunculales; family Lardizabalaceae; genus Akebia; species Akebia trifoliata. Next base: position 15,093,961 of record NC_141378.1, on the reverse strand, counting down.
GCATGTTGCAAGTTGATTAATAAAGTTTTCCGATATTGGGCTAGTAGCTTGTAGAATGCACGATCTCATGCGTGACATTGCCATTCACATAATTAATGAGGAGTTTGGTGAGATTTTCATTAAGCTAAGCAATAACACGTTAATCAAGGGACAATGTCGTGTTGTGTAAATGTCTTGTATTCTGTTGTGTTACGCAAAGTTGAGGGGTCTTGTTCCGAATTTTTTTAAAGAGTATGAAAATGACAATAGTGTAATATTTTCTTAAGGAGTTTTTATTTTGGGGGTTTCTGTTTTGAGGAGTTATGGTAACATTTTCACACTTTACTCTCAAAATTTTATTTTCAAAACATTCAAATCCCAAGAACAAGATACGATTTTGAGGGAGGTTGATGATCATGGATTTTAGGAAGATATCCAAAAACTATTCCACCAAAGTTTTCCTATTTTTTGCAAAAAATTTCCACATTTATTCGAATAAGCAAACTAACCTGTTTTAACTTTTAAGTACTTTTTTTCACTAAAATACATCTTATCAAAATAAGCAAAGGGACTAAAGTGCACATTTTTAATTCCATATCTACCCACAGATGTCAGCCAACTGGCGCCGAAAGCAATGGGAATAATGGGTGCCCATTTGTCTTTTAGTCGTCAAAGAAGCAAAGGAATTGCCACTTTTCAACAGGTCATTAAGAAGAGTGGAATCGATCCGGATGACAGATGGGTTTTTGGTTAGGAAAAATTACTTAAAGGACCTTGGTGGTGGAATTTCTTTCTAATTAGTCTCCAAGATTTAGGGTTTCTCTTAATAATTTATTAAGTAAAATTTTATTTTCTATTTAGTCCATGAATCCCCACATTCACCACATTTCTCATGATTGAATGTCCTAACTATTCGATCTCACTGTTTTCGTCCAAACAAATAAGATTTTTGATATTTCAATTGAGTTTCGAAGACTCCTTTCCAATTTAAGAGGGAAGAATAGGTCATTTTCAAATTTTTTGAAGTTGCATGTAAAATTTAGGATTTTTTTCAAAATTTTCTTCATTATTTTATTTATGAAAATCGATCAAGGATGATTCTTTTTGGCATTCCAATTGAGTTTCGGAGACTCCTTTCCGATTTAAGAAGGAAGAAGAGGTCATTTTCAAACCTTTTGAAAATCCATATAAAAATTAGGATTTTTTTCAATTTTTTTTTTTGTTTAATTTATAAAAATTGATCAAGGATGATCCTTTTGTTTTGAAATCATTTAGACAAGTCTTTCTCTCAAGTTTTTAATTGATTTTTTTATTTTATGTATTTATTAAAAAAAACTCGAAAAATGAAAATGGGTGGGTCTTACTTGTCAAGGGTGCATGCAGTTTAGATTAGGGGAATAATTAGAATCGAACCAACTCAAACGGACCTTAGTTCAGTTTGATTCTCGGAACACCAAATTATGTATTCAAATACAAACTTGAAAGTAATCTTGAGTTGAACAATTTCAAATACAAAGTGTAATATGAGATCAAACACAACTTAAGTGATTTTGCTATAAAATCATATCATAAGTTAATGGATCGTAGTATCACAGAATCCCAATCACAACTAGTGGATGGAAAAAAATATATATTTGACAGCTCCAATGGTATTTTAAAATGTAACGCACCTCAACCGGTGGATTGACTAAGAATGACACTTTATACTTCATCTTATGTCTCTCAATCAAACAACAGGGTCATTGAATATTTAGTGGCTCGAAGGGCATGAGAGGTTTATACGACACTAATAGTCCAACACTAAGATCAACAAACAGATAGAGAGAACCGAGAGTCTTTACTTTTTTTACTTTTTAAATATAAATAATAAATATAACATAATATTTATATTATAAATGTGGGTGGGGTTATGTAGACACATAAAACTACTCATAAAACTACAATGTTTTTGTCTTATATGATTAAAAAGATTCGGAATGGGCTAATTTTTTATGAGAATGATCTCTGTGGTGAGGGGATCATCCTTACAAAAAATCATTACATTCCAAAACTTCTAACCCCATCAAAAGTGATTTACAAAAATTGGACGGTCTAAAATTTTTCAATTTGTAAACATGAGGCTAGAAGTTTCACAATGGGCTGATTTTTGGCAAGGATGATCTCCTCACCATAGAGATCATCCTCACAAAAAATCAGTCCATTCCAAACATTTTTGCCCATATAAGATAAAACACGTTGTAGCTTTATGAGTAGCTTTATGTGTATACGGATCTTAACCGTTCGGGTTTGATTCTAAATTTGACCCAATTCAATATACACTCCTATTACTAACGTCAAGCTCACCACTTTTATTATTTAGTTCGACAAATTTATTTTTAAATGAATTATTATCAAATTATTGTCTAAAATTCAAAGATTATTTAGAAAAAAATCCATTTGTCAAGGTCTTTTTCAATGGTATTTAACCAAATTTAGAAAGAAATTTGATATGTTTCTTATGAATCAAATAGCAACATCTTTGAAGGGAATGGACATCTTTTGCACGAAATTCTTATATTCATCCCAGGATTCATCTTTTATTCGGGCAAAAGAGTTTTTGGAGTTCAAATGAACTATTTTTTTAGGATCTTTTATTTGAGAATAATGATTTCTTGACGCCCCCCTACTTCCCCATCACAGATTCGCAAATCATTTGCCTCGGGATATATAAAACTATAAATATTTTTCTTGTGTATCCTAAGGCAAATGATCTACAATTCTATGATGGGGATGTATGTTAGAGGGGGACTTTAGATTATCACGACTCTTTATTTAAGTGGGCTATCAAGTGTGAGAATGTTGTACTCTACTACTACTTTATTTATTTATTTTGTAATCTTGTGGCGGCCACCTTGGTTACCTTTCTCTTTCAATTTTAATAAAATCTTTTATTTATATATAAATAAATAAAAAAGAATAATACGTTGGTGAACTCATTATCTGACACTTTTTTTCCCATCAAAACACCAAAATATTCTCAAATTAACAATCAATTAGATTGCAACAACAAATATGACAATGGATCATATGGAAATGAAATTCATAACAAGCTAATAACTTTGAATTTGTTTTCTGAAAACAACTTTCATTCATTTAATAAGAGGATTGGATTGGATAATCTACTGGGTCTATTATGAATCAATCAATAATGTTCAAATCCAATCCGATAAAATGTGAGAAATATTTTATTAAAATTTATTTAGAATTTGTATATCAAATCAAGTTTGATCCTATACAATCCCAATCCGGACCAATTGCTATCACTTGGAGTTGGATCATGATATTAAGATCTTGTAAGAACCCAATCCAACAAAAATCTGACCCGATACTTATTGGATCAATTCAAGGTCCGATCCAACCCTTATCAGTGAGTCGACAGAAGACAATCATTTAAGGAGGTCTAACTAATTTGTAAATTATTCACAGGAGTCTGTTAACAAATTACTAATAGAAGTCCGAATTTGCTGTTAACAAACTGCTAAGTTTATAAATAAATGAAATGCTGACACGCGTATAAAGAGCGAAATTCCACCATCCAACTATTACTCGCGACTTTATGATCAATAATTCTACGTTTTACAAGACACGTGGTAACATGCTATTGGTTCACAGCTTAACAGCAAGCACTATTAAAAGCGAAAGAGACCCCTTCAGGATAGAATCGTTAACGCGTGTAGCCGTGTAATGTGCGTGTGGGCAGTGGTAGTTTCGTAATTTGAAGACTAAGGAGGTTTATGGTATTTCCATGTCTATATAACAGGATGTCCGGCTTCACGAATCTGATCTTGCTGTCATAAGCTGTCGTTTCGCGTTATTGTTCAGAGCTTTCTCTGCTCTCTCTCGTTCTTCGTGTTTATCTTCCACTAAACCCTAGAAATTTTCTACCAAGATTTGAATTTGAATCCATGGAGGACCGCAAGGAGGTGATCATCTCCTTTTTCTCTGCTCTTCTTTGAATTTCGTTTGGATTCTGCTTTTAATTGATTTTTCTTCCATGTTTTGATAATTTTTTAGGAGTAAAATACGTCAAAAGTCACTTATTTAATCGACTGGAGAGGTTTCAATTTTGATTTTCTGCATTTTGTGTAAAAATTTCGAAATTTCATGCTCGTATGCCTTCTTTGTCGAAAGAATTGGAGATTTAATGCATTAAATACAAAAAGAAAAAAAAAAGACGTTAAATCTGTGAGGTCAACATATTTTTTGTTCTTATATCGGCAATAAGGTTCGAAATTTCGGTTATTCTATTTCGTGCTTGATTTTAACGAATTAATCGCTTTAAATCATGGGAAATCGGTTCAGAGTCTGTTAAAGCAGCTCAAGATCTTTGCTTTTATCGACCTATAAGTCTCTTTCTCTCTACTTTGGTCTCTTTGGATTCGAAAAGTTCAAAGTTCCTGTTTTCCCCTTTTTTTCTGAATGATTCAAAATTAATTTTCTACCTTTTGACAGTCAAATTAGTTCTTTTTTGAACGGTTTGATTGAGAGAAATCCAATAGTCTTCCATTGTAATCGAGTACCCAACTGTAAGGACTTGTTTGGATGGTCAATTTAGATTTCCACACCAGAAAGATAGCTTTTTGAGGAATTATTTTGAAGAGCTTCTATTGCCACACTAGCTATTACTAAGAGCATCCCAATATCTGTGCTCATTCTTTAGTGGTTTTATATGAATTGGGGTGCTGTTTTCAAAACTTGGTGTGGTAATGGAATCTTCCTTATTTTGGCCATCCAAACAAACCCGGAAATTTCTTAATGATGAGAATTGATCTATGGAGTTTTCTGAAATTAAGCATGAAATTGAGGGGTCCATTTGATATTTACAGAAGATTGCGCCTTGGATGTCTGTGCCGCAATTTGGGGACTGGGATCATCAAAATGGAAACTTACCAGATTACTCTGTGGATTTCTCAAAGATAAGAGAGATGAGAAAGCAGAACAAGAGGGACATCTCAAGAGCTAGTCTGGGAAACGAGGATGAGTTCGTTTCACAATGCAGTAGTAACGATGATCCCCCAGTACCACGTCACCATCCTCATCACAACAACCACTCTCCAACTGTAAGTCTCTCTCTCACTGTTCTCTATCTAGATGTTTAATTTAGTTTTGAGTGAGAAAAAACTTAAACTCAATTATTTACTGGACAAGTCCATTACCACTACGTGTTCACTTTCAATTTAAAATGGGCTCATGTTGATGTGGTGATCTGTGGATCCCTACCAAATGCATAGATTGGATTAACTGCTATTCCCCACATTTGGAATCCAAGCAAGGCACCACGCACCAACTGGGTTGTAAAAATAGAGAGCTGCTATTGGCACCCCAACTTTTACTTATTACACCCAATTAAAAATAAAGAAAAAAGTGAATGGTTGAGAATAAGTAAAAGTTGGGGAGCCATAGAAGCTCTCTCAATTTTTTTGGCTAGATTTCTATTTTTTTTTGGTTTAGGATTTTAGTAACCCTAATCATTATTGTAAACAACTGCTGAGATTATAATTTGAGCCAAACCTTTGTAATCGTTTGAAGAGTGTGTTTTAATTTTTAATTGGGTGTGATAAATAATTTAAGAAATTGGGGGTGTAATAAGTAAAAAAGGTTGGATGCCAATAGTAGCTTTCTAAAAAAATATCTACTGGTGATATTATATATATGACATCCACTTAGGGGCCAATGGTCACCATGACTCATTGGCCCTTTTTTGGTGGACGACAATGCCGGCTCCATTCATGATTTTCAACTGTTTTTGAGTTAAATATAGTTTTTGTGGGGCATACACAATGTCTTTTACCCATGTCTGGCCCATGATAAATAATGCTCAAATTCACAACAAGAAATCAAAACTCAGGAAAATTTCAGGGCTCAGCTAGGTTGTTGTGACTTATACATAATGTTTCGGATGTAGCGCGTCTAAGTCCAAGCATAGTACCTGCGTGGCACTAGAGATGTTCTCCTGTACGCCAAGTCTGTCTTATTAGATGAGTAATTTTTTTATAATATGAATGAAAAGATTGTATTCAAGAGGGGATGGCCAAGTTGACCAATCCAAAAAGAGGAATACAAAAAGATAGAAAGAGTTCTTAGATGAGTCCTAGAAATTTCCTCAACTCCCCCAGGCACCCAACTAACCTCTCAAGTGATCACTCAAAGAGAGTACAAGCGGTTTAGAAAGCTAACTTGTATTACTCACCTCTAAGTTATCCGAGTGATGATTTCAAAGGAGGAGCTTCCCCCAATACCCCTTAAAGATTTGGGGAGGGCCTAGATCGAACCATATAACAAAAATTGGCAGTGGAACTTTTTAGAGAATTCTACTAAGATTTATAACTCTGTAACCTTTGTAGGACCTTTCTAGAACTCCTTGACCCAATATATACATCTTGTATTATATATAACTAGAAGTTGGCATTTGCAAACACACATGTTAAGAAGGGCTTGTTTGAATATAAAATATTGATTAAAGGGTTTTTGAAGACTACATAACAAGATTGTAAGGTAGTGGGTTGCAATTTTCTTTGTTTTTGACCAAAGTGACCCTGATTGTATTAAGTTTAAATATAAAAGTGGGGGCATTTATGGCCACTCAAATTTTGGTGTCGAACCACTTCTACTCCTCCTCTCATTATAATAGTAAAGATTTGTGACTTTGTACTTGCTTTTTTCATTTATTTTTGGCTTGGTGGGGGTTAGTGGTTAACAGTTAACATATTAGTATAAGAAGGGGTTTGAACCTAAAGACCTTTAGGAACATCCTCCCAAAGTCTTACCACTTAGCTAAGTGGTCGATATTGACTTTGTAAATGATTATGGTACAACAGAAGAACTCCCTGTTTGACTCACTATCTAAGATCTTTCCAAACTCTTCTGGTCTCGAGATTTTCCGAAGACCTAATTAAAAGTAGAAATGCACGTTGGACCAAAATGTGAGCTTTAGGCCTTGGGTGAAAATATGGTTGAGCAAAGAGAACAGTCTAAAACTTATATTGTTAGATATTTACCCAAAGTCTTTCACAGTCTAAGCCTTATATTGTTCAAGTAATTTCATTTTCTTTAGGTGATAAACTGAGAATATAGAAAAGTAACTGGAATATATTTAATTTTTTTAATTAGATTTGTTTATTTTAAATGTTCTTCACTCCCAGGACCACTCTTTGAACTTTTTACATGTTTTGAGTAGGGAGCATATAAATGTTGTGGGGGCTGTTTTGGCTGTCCCACTAAGGCATGCACATGGATCATCCTTTTTATGTGTCGAAGTAGAGGCCCAGTAGAATCATGTGGGCTTCACATCAGTGCCCTCTTTTAAGCTGCCTCACCTAGTTTTGGTTTCAGTTTATGCTGTCATGGACAGACCAGAGTCGTTAACATGCCAGCTAGGATCACATGAATTAATTTGGTTATTTTAGGCGGTTGGAAACATAGTCACAAAGTCAGAGTACGGGTTTAAAATAATAAGGGAAAAATTTTGGGGGGAAAAAAGATTAAACATTAAAAATTATGAAAAATTTATATATCTAATAATACATAAAATATTTATTTTAATTTATTTTATGTTTTCAATATATCATGTTCTCAAACATAATTATACATGTTATGATGCCAAAAAAAAAAGTTTACTCAACACATCTTTTGTTCAAAATAATACACTATTGAAAAAATGATGAAAAATCATCACCTCAAGATATTATCATCAAATCCATATTTGTACATTTATGAATCACCAAATTCTATTATATATCAAATCCCACATTAAAAAACATTTATGAATAAAATAAAATCACTAACAACCATAAGGCTACAAAGAAAGTATTTATGCTTACAAAAAATAATAATAATAGAAAAGACCTTGTTTAAAACGTAAAAAAATGGATTTAAAATAATAAAAAAAAAACACAATTTTTTTTATTTATTTAATTGTTAGAGGTACATTATGTGTTTTGAGCACGCTTTAAAAAACAAAAAAAGCCTTTTTTTTGTACTATGGTTGGAAATGGACAATTAATGTGACCAAAGGCCTTTAGAAAAGATTCTAAATGAAACTTTACAAGATCAACAGTGTTAAATAAGTGAAGAGTACTGAATAAAATGAGTATTATAAAGCTCTGGTCTGTTCCTAACTGTATTTTGTTTCTGAGTAAACTAGATTTCTGACAAGATTTATAAAATTTGTTTGTGGGATTAATACAGGGAAGGAAGAGATTTTTCAGCTATTTCAGCTGCTGTATAAAAGCCTAAGGAGGTTTATTGGACCACAAGTTGATGTTTTTTTTTATTATGTATAATGACCAAACTGGAGATTTATTAGTGTATTTATTGTTTCGTTTCTTTTCTTTTATGTTTGTAAAAAAGCCTACGATCTGATAATTCGATCAAAGACAAAGAGGGATGATATTGTTTTGTTTTTCTCCAAAGGTTCTTAGTTTAGTTTGTTTTCTCCACACATGAAACTTTAGGGTGCAATTAGGAGTTCTGTAAACTTGACCGAACCTGTGGTGTAGAAGATAATGGATTGAGACCTCAACTTCTAAAAGTAATAATCAGAAACTTTTATTAAAAGAGAAATGGGAAACAAAAGTTAGTTTATATTCTCTCTTTTTTTAAATTTATATTTGGGATAATTACTAAATGAGAGTTAAATATTTTAATATTTAATATTTACCAAAAAAGAATTAAGTGGCTGGACAGTCCAGCGTTTTGAAAGAAGGCCAAATTGCTGGGGGTGTTAAATCAACTCATTAAAATGCTGGACAGTCCAGCCATCTAATCATTAGGAGGGCATTTTTGGTAAAGTAATATAATTTAACACGTCGAAATGCAGGACAGTCCAGTGAGTTTCTAAGACGCCGGATTGCGACTTAATTTGTTTTTGATAATTTTTTGAAAAAGAGATTCATTTTACCTTTTTTAAGTAATTTTCCCTTCATATTATTATTATTAGAGACTAAGTTGAAGCTCAGTTACAAGATCTTATTTTTTTACTCTGAATCTCAAGAATTGAAGTCAATCCATTGAGTGAGGTCTCTTGAGGTCCCCAAAATGGCTCTAATCAAAGATAAATTAGAAAAATGAATAAAAAAAAATTATTCTTTGCAATGCACAAATAACCATAGATTTATTTACTTGAGATACAAATTGAAAAATCAATGGTTCTTTATGCACTACCACGCAGTGTTGCACACAATGTGCAATAAAGGCAGTCCATCATTTTCCCCTAATTCAGTTTTAAATATGTATACTTTTTCTTAAACTTCTATTTTAACTTACTAATTGCGTTTCCTTAGGGTAATCTTATGATTTCCGGCTATATTTTTGTTGGCACCCATTGAAGGTATTGATTTTTCAGTCTTTAGTTAGGCCTTGTTTAAAAATTGATTAAAGTGCATGTTTGATCTAATCTCTTGAAATTCTATGATCATTGGTCAGTCCGAAGTATCAACATTGATGCCAACAAATTTATTAAGTCATAACAATACTTTTAAAATCATCAAAGCCATCCCTTCCTTGATTTATAAATCCGAATACTTGGTAATTAAAAAGGATTTGTGATGCTTGCAAATATATTTGATCATATAAAAATAATTAAACCAACAATAATATATGTGGGCATGATGTTTGAAAAAGAAGAAAGTAAGTGCAATATTTTTCTATTATTTTTATTTTTGAGTAGATTGTCATATCATTGGGAAATGTGTTGTATTTCAACTGTTGGATTTCTTATTTTTCATTAATCACTTTTCACGAACTACGTGGTTTGACCCATAAAAGATATTGAGAAACATTTCCTGATTCAAGAGTACAGATGAATAGTGGAATACTTTCATGTTGCCTTATCAATTTTGGAATTAAACCATATTGAGATTTCTTTTGAATTTTTTTTTTAATGGGACATACTGATTGCAATAATTCTAAGTTGCTACCTTCAATGGTGTGAGGAGTGTTAGATCTCATAACCTAACGTCAAATCTCGTTGAACTCTTCTTCACGTTGACTTCTAATCATCTTGTTTGCCTAGCAAAGAAAAAGTTCAAGTCCCTCCAAAGCGTGTCAGGTTAGTTAGCTATGCAAAGGAATCAAGAGATTTTTCTTATGATTTTAGTCACCTTAACCTCTTTTTTTTAAGAGTCGTGCTTTTTTGAGACCCCCTCTAACATATGCTATCTGACGTGACATTGGCTAAAACCATAAATATGTTCATTTATGCATCCTGGGGGAAAAATCTATAGTTCTAGCACATGTCACGCTAGGGAGCATATGTCAGAGGGGGGCGTTAAAAAATCATTATTCTTTTTTAATCAACCTGATCTTGGTACATGATCCAATTAATTCAGTCAAATTTGTATTAACTTGGTCGAGCCATCTCGGATTTCACGAGTCAATATGATGGGACAATTCACATTGATCCTCTCTATAGGTTGCCCCTGAAACCAAAATGATTCACTTGAATCATTTCAATCTCAAATGAATCATTTTATTTAATTATTTAAATATTTGTTTAAACTAGCCATCTAATTATTGACATTTTAATACTTGTAATACTGTTATTGACATAAAATAAGATCTTGTGACCAAGCATCTAGTCATCCACTTTATAATAAGAAAAATTATAATATTTAAAATATAAATACCTGATATTAATAGTTTTAAACCGATTTAAGTTATTTCGATAATTCAAGACAAGATGACTCCTACTTTAAAATCATGCTTTGGTATGTAAAATATGTAAATGCATCATAGAACCATAGATCATTTGCCTCTGGATACACCAGTAAAAGATATATGATCATGCATATCCCGAGGCAAATTATCTACAATTTTGTTATGGGGGCGTAGGGAGACGTACGTCAGAGGGTGGCATCAGAAAATTATTTTTCTTAAAAAAAAATGCATCAAGAATCATTTGACTTGGGACCGAAAGAATGCCATGTTGCATTTTTTTATGACTCGAATCATTCGAATAGGGTTTTACGCTAAATCAAATATTATATATAAAATGTACAATTTCAATTAAACCCTAAACTTATAATTTTTTAATATTTCCAAGAAAAAGTCGATGATCTTATTCTTAATTTTCCCTCTAATTAGATAGACCATCCATTTCATGGATCCCTTTTGACCAAGACTATATTATCATATTAGAATTATGGACCATCAAACATTTTTAATTATTAGATACGAAAAAGGTGACTTAAACGTATGCCTTCTGACCTCAGTCATCTTTGAGAGACTAAATAACACATGATCAAAATACCATTATCTTTAACCTCTACTCAGAAACCTTTGATACTTTCTCTCTCAAAATTGGTCATCTTTAACTTCTACGGTGATTTTTCTTTTGAACTTCAAGAATAATATAAGATTTTGAAGGTAAATAGAAGATGATGGATTTTTAGATTAAAAAAATGAATTTTTTTTATAAGAGTTTGAAGACAATGGATTAAAGATGAAATTGAAAATGTTGAAAATAATTTACCTTAGAGGTTGGAGAAGATGTATTTTCGCAAGAAAAATTTGCTTGGGTTGACCATGATGACATTTTACCATTTTGGTCATTTTATGTCAGTCTTCCATGGTAGACTGATGTCTATGGGTATGTCACTAATTTGAAAACACAGGGATTCCACAAATATTCATTGAAAATGTGGAGGTCCGTGTCTAAACTTTATAATTAGGAAAAATAAAAATAAATCGATTCATCCATTTCAACCACCACTCTCATACATTCTATCTGTTTTTTCTTGAATCACACGTGTGATGTAACAGATTCCTACAAATCAGTATTGTTTACACGTGTTTCAATAGTTTGAGTTAATCCTAAGCTCAAGTCTTACAAAAATTGCTTATGAACGCATTAATAAAGAGTGATGATAATATGATTTGTCAAATGGGATACTCAATCGACTTCATGACAAGGACAAGTTCTCAATCAATAGATCTATACACCTCGGGATACACTTTTTTATGGGAAAGTATAATCATATATCCCGAGACATACATATCTATGATTCCCAAACTTGTCATGTCATGGAATTGGTTGAGTATGCCACGTGACGAGTCATATTATCAGGATTCATTAATTGATCAAGTTGGATGATTATCAATCACATTATGAAAAATACTTGAGTCCATCGATGGAAACAGTGGAATAATGATACTTAAAAAAAGACTATGTTTAGAGTATTAGAATTTTTTTTTTTTTTTTTTTTGTGAAAATTCTCAATTCAAGAAACATAATAATGATATAATCAAGTTTTGAACAATTAACATATGGAGATGACCTGTTTAACAAAATATTTAAAAGATTGAATTTGACAGGAGACAAAAGGATAAATGAACAAGTTTTGATTTGACGATAACAAACACAAGTATCGTCGTCGAAAAGAAGTGTAGGCAAAATCGAAGTTGTTCTCATAAGAACAAAGTCTCTGATACCATGAAAAGTTTATTATGAATTGAAAATCTAGATCAATGATCTCGAATTTAAATTCTTATTAAATAGAAACTTGATACATGTAGTTAAGAAATCACCTTAACTACAATATCAAATTGATTAAGTGCATCTCCATGGATCTTAATACATTATGACATAACTAATTCCATGATTTCATATTAATTAAATTAGGATAATGATTTGGTACTACTTGAAACACTCTAATACGATACAACATAAACTAATATTCTAACAATTACTTAGTAGTTACTAGTAATAGTCAAATCGATTTTATTAAAAATCCGGTCGAACCGTTTGGACCGTAAATTTGCTGATTTTCTCTCGAGCCTTTATAGACCTTTCATGGTCTTTTGATGGCACGCGTTCAACTTATTTTCTTACCAATCTTATGCTTATTTGGTGGTAGTTGGGGTTGGCAGCTTTCTTCATAAATCTCACCGAACCCCCTAGTCAAAATTACTAAAATGCCCAATAGGTCAACATCATAAATCTCACCAACCTCCTTATCAGAAATACTAAAATACCCTTACAAACCCTTTACCCACATATCATTCGTAAAATTTCTTTATTAGTTAGTGAGAGGACTAAAACATCCTCCTTGAATCTCAAAATACCCAAACATGCTTTTGCCTCCTCTCCTCAACTTCTTTTTAAGAGGAATGAATAACGTCCTCATGAAATATCAAAATATGCATTAATTTGATTCTAAATCAGATTTAATTTGTTCTAATTTGTTAAGTTGCTAATAGTTTACCTATGAAAATGAGAAAAAAAAAATCTGGAAAGATCAACTAATTGAACATATGAACTCTCTATTTCTTTAATTTGTTGTCAATTCAATTTTATTAATAATTATAATTTTAATGATATTGTTATAACATTAAAATATGAAACATTGTAATAAGGTGTACTATAATATAATTTATATTATATAAAAATTAAGAAAAAAATAAGATTTTATCATAGAAAATTTAGCTTTAATCCTAAAGAGAATGTCATTGCCTTAGTCACATATCTTCTAATTAGATTTTTTAAGTGGTATTTTGGACTTTCAATGATGAATTAGTTGTAGAAAATGATTTTATTAATGATTCTTAAGATGATTATTACTCTTATATCGAACATGATATAAAAGATAGTCTAATATAAAGATACTAATCTATATAATAAAATACAACGATAAATCCCACTCCAATTATAGTTGTAGGTATAGATGTCCCACTACAGTGGAGTGAGGTTCACACTACCCACTTTGTTATATTTCCTCTTCACCCCTAGTCGTTCCTCTCTTCTCTTTTTTCTTTACGAAAAATTCCTCCAATTATCGTTTTTCCTTTTTTTAATAAAGAATTGCTATATCCACACTAACTTTTGTTAATACCATACCAACCCCTACGTAAATCACCAAAGACTTGCACATAGTTGGTGTGTAACTCTCTTTGAATGACATCCCATTAACTTTAGAATAATTATAAAAGTACCCCCACAAATTAATAAGGGCAATCTACACCATAATCAATTTTTTTTTTTTTAATCTTATATAAGTCAAAAGTTTTAAAATGATGAGTTGAGTTTTTATGAGGATGATCTCAATGATAAATAGATCATCCTCACAAAAAATCAGTCCATTCCAAAACTTCTGACCCCATTAAAATTAATTTACAAAAAATAAAGATGATTTATGATTTTCAATTTGTTTTGTTGGAATTAAAAGTTTCGAAATTGATTGATTTTTGGTGAGGGTGATCTCCTCATCATAACGATCATCTTCACTAAAAATAAATTCATTTTAAATTTTTTTAACTTATATATGATAAAATAATTTAGTTATGGTGTGTGTTGCCTTTACTAATTCGTTGTGTACTTTTATAATAATTTTTTAAATTTATTGAAACTTTTTTTTTACCCCAACCCCAAAGAGATGCTCCTGCCGTGTGCGTGCAAACTTATCTTTCCTAGTGGTCAGATTCATCCCACTAGGGATTGTTTAGTAATTTGGCATTCCCAGTAAATTATTTACTGCTCCACAGCTCGAATTCCCCGCGCTTATAAAACCGGAAAAAAAATTAATTTCCACTCTCCTCTTTCCGTCGCCCACGAGCTTCCCGTTTCCTTCTTCCAGGTACGTAGATTCAGTAAAACACTTCTCATGTTAGAACGAAGAACTCTAGGGTTGGAGAAGTTTCATCCAAACTCATAGTTAATTAAACCTGTAAATCACCGTCAAAGAGTTTACTTTCTCTGTTATTCAATCTCATTTACGCTAAAAATATTCTTGATTTGTTGCCGATTTTGAATATATTTTGTGTGGTATTAAAAAAATGTTTAAAATTTTCGATTTTTGTTTGTAGTTGTTTTAATCTAGTTCGGCCTCATTGGAGCTTACTTTCTCTTTAATTAAATCTTATTTACGCTAAAAGTATTCTTGACCGGTTGCAGATTATGAATATATTATGTGTAATATTAGTGAAATTGTGGATCTCTTTGATTTTTGTGCGTATTTATTTCGTTCTGTTTTGATCTTGTTCGGCTTCAACGAAGCTTACTTTTTTCTGCAATTCAACTCCATTCACGCTAGAAACATTCTTGATTGGTTGCAGATTTTGAATATATTGTGTCATAATAGTAAAATGTTGGATTTCTTCGATTCTTGTTCATTGTTGTTTCGTTCTGTTATGATTCAGTTCGGATTCATTGAATCTTACTTTCTCTGCTATTTAATCTCATTTACGCAAAAAATCGTTCCTGATTGGCAGAATTTGAATATATTATGGGTAATCTTAGAAAAATGTTGGATTTCTTCCATACTTGTTCGTAGTTGTTTTGTTCTGTTTGATCCAGTTCGGCTTCATTGGAGCTCACTTTCTCTGTAATTCAACCTCATTCACGCTAAAAATATTCTTGATTGGTTGCAGATTTTGAATATTTTATGTGTGATATTAGAAAATTGTTTGATTTCTTTGATTCCTGTTCGTAGTTGTTTTGTTCTGTTTTGATCAAGTTCGGCATCATTGGAACTTACTTTCTCTGTAATTCAACCTCATTCACGCTAAAAACATTCTTGATTGTTTGCAGATTTTGAATCTATTATGTTTGATATTAGTTAAAAGTTGGATTTCTTCGATTTTTTCATAGTTATTTTTTTTTTCTGTTTAGATCCAATTCGGATTCATCGGGCAGAGGTTTTAACAGTCATTAACTTCTTCCATATTTTTTCGACATTCTTTCATTATGTTTAGGCCCAATTTGACTTCTTAAGCTTGTGATTCTAGGATTTGAAAAGTTGTTCATTTAGAGAGAAAATGTATATTGAATCCAAATTTCTCCTTTTAATAATTTTGTTTCTGATGCAGCGAAGGTATGATTGAATTCGACCATTGGATCTCTATCTGCAGCTTTGATTTATCTGAAGATAGGAGATATTTATAGAAAATTTTAAGGTGCTCTGTATCTAATTGGGGTACTGGAAGCATGGAGGCCATACATGCTCTGAGCGTACCATGTTCTACAAGGATTGGTTCCGAGAAGTTTGGACAGAAAGCGAGTGGTTTTCTGCAGTTCTCTCAAAGATATAGAGAGGACCAGACTTTTGGGATGCTTAAATCAATGGAGTTTAGACAGAATGCCCCCTTGATTCGACCTCGACTGGTTGGATTTGAGCTTTCGTGTTCTTACAAGAACTCTCATGGTGGGTAAAGAAAAATACTATTCGTAATTTTTTTAATTAGATGATATAGTAGTAGACTTGAGATTAAAATGATGATTCTTGTGGATGAAACAAATTTTATTCTTCTTTACTCACAAGGGATTACTTCGCGTAATTATATACCTTGCAATTATGGTCATGAAACATCCCATATGGTATCTCTATAAATTTAAATATGTGAGACACAGAGATGATTAGAGAACAATTAACATTTTACATTGATGGCTAATAAAAAAAGGTGTTACTCATTTTCTACCCTTCTTTTGAGTGTTTATTGATGGCTGATTACGATATTGAGATCTGACTCTCGTTTTATTTCACTCTTTTTAACTATAAGTCAGCATTGAAATGAAATCATAACTCATGACCTCACATTTCAATAACAAAGTACCATCTACTACTCTACTTGAACTAATAGCTCAACCCCAGATCAGATGGTTATGATAATCTGATTTAGTTCATTTTGACCTATGTGATCTCCTTTCTTGGATGAACTAAATGGTGGGTCCTGGTTCCCTACTTGTGCGGTGTGTGTTCAGACATTTGGTTTAGAGGTTGAAACAATTCCCATCAGCTATTCTGTAATGGACTTAATGAGGTTATGAATATATATATCCCCACCCTTCTGGG
This sequence comes from Akebia trifoliata, assembly GCF_017979445.1. Lineage (NCBI taxonomy): Eukaryota > Viridiplantae > Streptophyta > Magnoliopsida > Ranunculales > Lardizabalaceae > Akebia > Akebia trifoliata. Next base: position 15,077,159 of record NC_141378.1, on the reverse strand, counting down.
GAGACTAATCCCACAGTCACATGCACCGCCCCCTCGGAAGGTCCTACGTGCAACTGGTTGAGTCAAGGGTCAACCGGACCCTGGAAGGTGGCGCCAAGGAATTCATAGCTTGGTGGGGTTTCGAACACTTAACCTACCCTTCCTGAGGCCTTCCTGAGGAGCTTATCAAGGCTTGGCTGGCCACTAGGCCAACCCTATATATATGTGTGTGTGGGTGGGGGGGGGGTAAGGGATTATGTAGGATATTTATGTAGGATATTTTTGTTGATCAGTTGTAGCATATTTTGAGCTTGTTCTACGTGTATTGTTCTATCCTTAACGTTTCGTGTCATTTCACTTTTTTTGTAGCTTCATCATTGGAATCAGAAATAACTCATTCGTTTGTCGATGAACCTTTGGTTTTGAAGGTATGAAATTGTATTTGACCACCTTATTTTAATATTCTGTGACGAATTGAAGAATGTTGGCCTATTTCATTTGTATAATGGTATTGAGTAATTGGTCCCTTGTGGCAAGATCTTAGAACTTGAAACTGAGAAATGATTAGTGCATGTAAGATAATCTTGCACATCTATCTTATTGGATGTTAGCATAATTGCAGAAGAAGTTACAAGAAGTTTCCCCATACTTAAATGGACGCTGCATATATCTAGTTGGTCAGTTCTCTTGGCTAAAAGTTGTCCACTGCACTAGCATTATACAGTTTGTTCTAATAGTTAAGACTATGGGTGTAAAATGCAGGAATGATGGGTTCTGGAAAAACAACTGTAGGAAAGATTTTATCAGAAGTGCTTGGTTATTCGTTTTTTGATAGGTATGTGCCTGGATTATATTTTAATTTGTTGCTTTTATATGGGTTGGAAGCTAGTGGTGTATAAGTATTAGTTGCCAACGCATATGGTTGACCATAAGGTGGTCTGCCAAAGCACACCAGCTGTGAATGTGCTGCATTTTGCAGATGGATGGGATCCATCACTCCATGGGTCTCACCTTATTTATATCTAACCCAAAATCAAGTTGATATGTTAATCTTAAAAATTATTTAAAGACCCTTTCTATGGATAGGGCATAAAATGGGTCAGATTTTATCTGAAATCTGGATTTAGCAGGTTTGGACCATCAGAGTAGATCCGAATAAAAACATGGGTTGAATATGGTTTGATATCCCTTGATCCAAGTTGAATCCGGGTTAGATACAGATCCATCCCACTATTTGCCAAGATTTGAATGATAGATTGCGTTTAAAATTATATATTAAGGTTTTTCAAATGGGAAATTTTCTTAACATGCTACGGAACTCTTAAGGGTGGGCCAAATTTTAGAAAAAAAAATTAATTAAAACTTTGTTTTTAAGGGCACCTTTTGGTTCGTTGTCCTCCTCAGCTCTGCGTCTTCTCTGGCAGCTTTGCTTCTTCTCTTGCGAACCAACACACTGTTGTGTCTTCTCTAGTGAACCTCACGCACAACGCCGGCCATTCTCTGATCTCTCTTCTTTTTATCTCACTCCTTGTTTCCTCTCTTCTTCTTCTTCTTCTTCTTCTCTCTCTCTCTCTCTCTCTCTCTCTCTCACACACACACACACACACACACACACATATTCTCTGTTTTTTTTCTTCTTCTACTTCTTCTCCTTCGATCTCTTTCTTTTTTCTCTCTCTCTCCGATCACCATTGGATTTCATGGATTCTCTCTCCTGAATTGTCAGAATCGTTGGAGAATGAGAGGAGTGCAAGGGGTGCCCCACTTTGACATGGAGTGCCCACAATTTTTTTTTTAATTTTTAGAGGTGCCCCTAAAAATATGAGGGCCTTAGAGTTTCTTGGTGAGTCAATAAAATATCATTTTCTACTACTTTAATATGACATGAATTTTTATAAAATGAATGGATTATAATGATAAATAGAATAGTATAGCAATTAACAAGAAAATGTTGAATGATCCGGAATTATTCGACCCGACTGAACCCGAATCAAGCAATTTGGTTGGGTCGGATTTGGGTTCTGATTAAGTGAAGGCAAAATGATTCGGACATGGCCTATCTAGTCTGGTCCGAGTCGGATTCAGATTCAGATTAAAAAAATCGGATATGAATATGGATATACTTAGATTTGGCCCGGGTCTGACCCATTTTAAGCCTTATCTATGGACCACTTGCGACTTGCCAGATTTTCTGCAACCATCGAAACAAATGGGATAAAAAGTGTTTTGATGGTCAGCTAATGGGATATACTTTGTGATTAATGATTTCCTTGGAGGACCCAACCGAATAGTAGGTCCCATTCCCTCTATATGCTAGTTATATTGGTATGGCAGACCATTTTTCCTATTGAGTGAAACTTGGATCTCATATACACGATGTTGTTGGCTGTTGCAGCGACAAATTGGTAGAACATGCCGTTGGTGGAACTTCTGTGGCTCAGATCTTCAAACTGCATAGTGAGAAATTCTTCAGAGATAATGAGGTATTTTAGAACACTTTCCATTTGGAGGTACAACATGAAGTTTTGTTCTCCTTTAAGCATGATTTATATTTTAGAAAAATATCAAATTGATGCATATTTTACATTACTCAAAAGGTTGATGATTTTTCTTGTGTCCTTTAGAGCGATGTATTGCGGGACTTGTCTTTGATGCATCGGCTAGTTGTTGCCACTGGTGGTGGCGCAGTTATTCGGCCAATCAACTGGTATAAGAACATTGATGTATTAAAGTGTCTTTGAAATCTTCCTTGTATTTCCAAACCCATAAACAAACTTTGTCGATTTCTTTGAATTATCAGGAAATATATGAAACAGGGGCTCACAGTTTGGTTAGACGTGCCTTTGGAAGCTTTGGCAAGGAGAATTGCAGCGGTGGGGACCGATTCTCGCCCTCTTTTGCATCATGAAGCAGGTGATGCTTACACGAAGGTACTTCCATGCTGAGCCCCTGTCCAGCACAGCGAGATAATGCATCAAAATATGGGTTTTTTTATGTTGACTATTTCCCCATTTGACTTCCTTACAGGCTCTAGCACGGCTGTCAACACTTTCTGAAGAACGAGGTGAAGCCTATGCCAATGCCGACGCTAAGGTTTCTCTTGAACGTATGTTGTCTTTAACACATGACATGTTGGTGGTCTCTCTTAGTTTTAGATAAAATTGAACGGAATCCATGCAGCCACTAAGGTTTAAAATCCTGCATTGCCTCAATTTTGAGAAAAATCAGTACGAGGCATTCCGAGATAATCCCAAAACATTTAATACTTCATTTCGGTCTAGACCGACACATTCCAAAACAGCTATTGCAACCAAATTGGAAGAAGCTAAAATGTGTTTACTTTGCAGATATTGCAGCCAAATTTAGTCTTGGGGATGTATCCAATCTCACACCAACCGCAATTGCAATTGAGGTATTTTTGCCTTGCCCTTCATATCTTTCCATATTTCATCACATGTACACTATAATATTCTCTGAGTTGTATCTCATATTGGGTACGATGCAAAACCTCATGCTTTTTACCAGGAGTAATGCTGGTCTAATTTTTTTGCTGTTTAGCTGTTAAAGTAATCACAAATTATCTTTTTATAGTAGCCCATATTTTTGCAAAGTTCCATTTAGTGGCATTTTTTTCCCTCTATTTCAATTGCTGGACAATGTTCTAGTTAGACGAGTTTGATTTATTGCTTACACTTGATATCATCATGCACTCTTTTTTATGTGTTGCCAGGCACTCATACAAATTGAGAAATTTCTCGAGGGTGAGGAAGAAATGGCAGTTGCACGGAATTCCTAGGCCTCCAAGTGCCCTGGTTTTCATTTCCTTATTGTTTATGTGATCTATTGTGTTTTTCTATTTATTAGTTGACGCTGATGATGATGATGATGAAGTTGTATTCTTTGATCCAAAATGGAGATTTATGGTGGAATTGTAATATATATATATACAGACATATTACATGCTTCAATTACTCTGGAGGCATCTATATTCAGGACAATCCAGATATTAAATGGTTCTTCTAGGTTCCTACGTTTTGGGACGCATTTGTGTCCATATAACCAATGCTAAGTATTGGAAGACATACAGGCCCATGGATCAGCTCTCTTGGAACATTTAAAAAAAAAAAAAATGAAATAATGACTTGTTTATTTGTTGTAGGATGCTTAGCCGTTTTTTTTTTTTTTTTTGACCAGATGCCATGTGCAAACGCATGTATCAAAAGGGCTCATCTGTAATTTAAAATATTTATTAAAAGATTTTTGAATATTAAATAATAAAAAAGATCATTTTGTAATTTTGAAAATTAACCACCGTGATTCTAAAATGGTGGGTTGTAATTTTCTTGGTAATTGAACATAGATTATATTAAGTTTAAAAATAAAAATGGGGGTATTTATGACTAAAATTTTGGTATCGAAGTGCTTCTCCTCTGCCTTCTCTCATTATAATAGTAATGGTAAAGATAAGTAAAATTTATTCAAGAAAGAAAAGCTGTCCGAGGTGATCAGCAAGAAAGAGAATACGAGGTTCCCCCAACAGAAATAGCACACCATCTCCCAATTATAAATAAAATCCTTGGAAAAACTATACCTAATTCTTCAAAATTGAGCGTGCAAAAACACACAGAATCCAGTTGACTTGGCCAAGCTTTCGTCAACTCCTTGATATTTTAAAACAAATGGGACAAATCATCTTGGATCTTGGATGAGAAAGTGATCGGCAATTCACAATGACTATCCCGCCCATAAACTCTGAGACTAGGATCACTCACCATTTGGTCCCATGTATTAAAGCCATGCAGCTAAGAAACATGACGTTTTATCTTTTGAGGTTGGTGGAATTTAAGGAAAGAAGATGATTTGTGATGGACGCCGAATCCAAGTAATAGCTAACAGTCTAGAGTTTTCCTGTCTCTTGACATACATGCATGTATGAAAAAGTAGAATCCATAGAAAAAATTTGAAGATTTTTTTTATTAATCAAAATCATAGGAGACAAGTTTCGTTTCCATGGAATTAGATAGCAACCACTACGTCTCGATTTTTCTATATATTTTCTTTAACATTTTGATCCCAGAAAAGGGTGATTTTATTGATATCCTTGCCATCACACTTCATCAATTCTACAAGTTTTCTGTCCACCAAACAATGCATATCAACAATTGGTGGTTCTGGAGAGGATCATAATTATACCTTGTCACACTTGCCTGAGATCAATTGAAATTTTCTGAGTGTACAGTTTTAGAGAAACATCCTCCGAATTGTTCTTGCAGCAGCTCGTGAAACCAGTCTTCTAGCTAGATCAGCCGGCAAAAGAAGCAACTGCTCTTGAGACTCTGGTGGGAGCTGCCAAAGATTTATTAAAAGTTGCAAAGTTAGCAAGAATGAATACTTAATTCTCCACACGACCAAAGCAGAATCATCTGTAACTTCGGTGCATGAGTGAATTTCAACTATACAATGCATGAAAGGCTATTCCTGATGTACATTTTATCACATCATAGAGAACAAATTTTGGTCTATTAAAACAACAGAATATTGTCTTCTGGAGTGTCGCTCCGAAACTACATGGAGATATTTCTTACACGTGACAGCTAAGGTAGCAGGCCCAAAGGGCTCCACTCGTCTCATTACCTTACCCTTTCTATATGACAAGTTTTAACCCAAAAACACTATGGCACGTAGCAAAAAGACCATGTTCTTTTGCAAGAACACCTCACTTTTTTGCAGAGAAGTTTGGGCTGACGTTCCAGAAAACCGATTGCCAAAAAAAACATATTTTGAATAGTTGGTTGGCTTATGCAAACCCGTATCGATTTAAATTGGATGACATTTTAAATGGATGCCAGACATGATTGATACAGAAGGTTTGGTTTTCCGCCTTACACAATACTAATACCGCCCTAATCCTTGCTGTGGATTTATTTATGTATGTACGGATGTACCTAAATATGCATGCATACATATGTAAGATTGCTTCTTACCTCGGGAATAATAGACAAGATAGGTAAAAATTCCTGAATAGATGAAAGTTGATAGAGAACAAGTGATGCTTCCTCAGAGTACGGTTTCTGATTGTTGTTTATGTCGACATCTTTCACTTCCTATAAAAGAAGAACATGAACATGTTATATTAAAAATTGAGGCAACCAAAGTTATATTTCAAAGCGAAGTTAGAAACTATTCACCTTTTTTTAAATGGTGTGGAATTAATATATTTCATTTAATTGTTCTGTTAAATTTAACTAATCAATTTTTCAGCAATGAGAATTGTAGGATGCAAATGAAAATGTGTTTTCATAGGACAAAATACGGGTTTCCCTAAGAACAGAAAACAATGCCTCATAATTCAGATAGCATTCACGTCGAGAACCAGCTATTCTCTAGCCTTACACAACTTACACACCATATCCTATCTAAAGAGGAAATATTCAAAGACGACCCCCATAAACTTTGAAAATTTTGTTCCAATAAAATAAATAACCAAGAATGCTGAATGTTGAAAACCCTAAAAGGAGTGCTGCCAACTGCAAATACCCAAAAACAATACCAAATGAAAATGGGGAGAAGGCTTGCCTTAGGCATCTCAAAGTCCTATAGAAGCCCGCCTGACTTCTATTTACCAGAATGGAAAAAGATGGGAAGAAAAAAAATCTAGTAACCCAATTAATTCAAATCTTCCCAAACCGCTAACGGAACAAACTAACATCTTCCTGCTACAACCATTCTCAAATATCCTAGTGTAAGCTGGTTAAACATGCCATAAAAGCCCAAATCTTATTTCGTGAATATCATATACAATCCATTTGACTTGAAACTTCTCCTTGTTACATCACTCTGGGCATACGCGCAGAAAAAATAATTGATGAAATAACCGAGTGAACATCAATTGGACTGGTCAAATCATACTCAGAGATTTAGTATGAATTCCTCTTTCTTCTGTGTTATTCTTTTTATTGCTTCTTTTCTTTTCTTTACACAACAAGTATGGATTGAAAAATGCTTAACTCTTATTTACTTCTTTTTCCCTCTTTTTATTTAATTTCATTTCGCTTTGATGGATTTTCCATTATATTCAACTGAAATCTGCAATTTGTAATTCACTATTTTGGACCTTGGAGGCTTGCATAAGAGATTCAAATGCATTTTTGTTCTGAAATTGATATATTATCATTTTTTTAACCATTCAGAGATCAAATAAGCAAGTAGTTTTCTCTTACCATACTTGAGCTCTTGTTCTTCTGAAGCCCTGACAACAGTAGCATAAGGCGACGCAAAGTTCTCAAGTTGGTGAGATCATCATCATCCATTGAAAACAATGAAAAGGAGGAAGCAAATGGCAGCCTTGATGTAGCAGCAGAGGTGATTGAATCGAAGGTTGCCAAACCAAGTGCATCTAAACCCTGTGTTTATTGGCAAAGCCCAAATATATGCAACAGAAAAGCATGAATTAAAACCAATGGATAAATTTTTGCAAAGAACAAACTAAGAAGCCTTTTTTATGCGACAGGGTGTCCTCATCCCCCTTGTAAGTGGGACTAATCCCTCTTTGTACTCCCTGCTACCACAAACAGACGTATCAGATGAAGTTGCAGGCGGGGAGACTCAATCAAATGACCGTTGGGGAGCACACTCAGCTCGCTTGAAAAAAGAGTCATAGTGTTCTTTAAATCAGATAACTCCATTGCAGAAATATCATGCATATGAGTCATATCTAAGTTTCGAACATTTAGAAACATTCCACATTTATTTAAATTTTCAAAATTTGGTTTCTATCCATAAATGCATTTAGAAAAATGTGTAAAACTTAATAAAATATCCTTTAGATGGACTTATTAATCCAAGTATGTTTTAATGGCTTGCGCACAGCCTGGTTGGCAGTGATGGAATAAATTATGCTTATACCAATATGTATCAGAATGTATCATGAGATAAACAAATACTTATTGAATGTACATGCATATCATAATAAACTTGATCATTTTATTTTAAGATCTTGAAATACCATTATGTTTTGGTTGAAGCATTCTGAAAATAGCATTTTGAACCACGTTTACGGTCTACCAAAAGAGTACCTTGAATTTTGCTACCCTCTAAACGTGAGGAACCATTGACATATACTACGTAATTACAGTTTAACAGGTCCAAGAATTGTACCTTAGCAAATTCTTGAAGAAGTATTTCCCTCACAAAAGCGCCCTGCCACAGAAAAAGAAAATTCTCTTATGTGTTTCAAGATTAATCTAACCAAACGGATTAGTTGAAGAAAAAACACATCCATGCAGGGAAGTCAGTACATTTTCAGTTAATGTGAAAGACAGGACTTGCTTGAGGACCACCCTGGAATCAGCGTCCACTTCTTTCTTCACCAAAGCCTTCTCTGTTTTTGCACGAAGAGACTGCCATAAGAATATGCAACAATCTAAAGCAAATTAGATTGTGAAACTAAGAAATCGCGATGTGATACAATAAAACAACAACGAAAACTTCACAGCATTCATAATTTTATTGTTCGAAGTAATTGTAAGTGAGTCCCAACAATCCATGAGGCTTCTAAACCTTTTAAGGAACTTGGCAAGTTATCCCATGTACGTAGTCACTAATAATTTTTGTGGAAGCATTCTTCTGCTATTATTTGGAGGAAAAGTGACAATCACTGAGGCTTTTCCCAAATATGCACACATAAGTATGAAATTACCCTTGAGTAAACTAAAACATGCAACATACAAAACCATGTTCTCTTAGGGCAGGGTATGGCACCGCAACTAAGTTTATTTAATTCTTGATAACTTGGTACTAAAGAGATGAAGTTTGATGCAGATTGAGAAAAAGGAAAATTAACATAGTGTGTCTTCATCAGAGAAAATATAGAGAAGGTAGAGCTTAGAATCTTGGTGGAATACTATAGGCTTCTAAATAGAGGGAAGGATAATGGTAGAAGTGGTGTACGTTTAGAGAGAGACTTTATAGATGGTATAGTAAGTGTTACAAGACTGAGTGATGGTAATGTTGTCTATCAAACTAGTCTTAAGATAGGAGATTCTCAACACTATTCTATTAGTGCTTATGCACCCAAATATGTCTAGATGAGAATATTGGAAACTCCCAATATTACGTTCTTATATACATAAAATAACAAGAAAACTTGAGTGTTAAGCCTATACAATTGTTTATTCATGATTATCATATGATAAGCTCATGGAAGATGAAAATTTACAGTTTGCAAGTCCGACAGACTCAATATCATAAGCATGTGAACCTAGGCAGAACTGAATGCAGAAAGAGGGTTCATTTAGCTGACATCAAATCGTTGGGTTAGGACTTCAATGATGATTTAATTATTTTATCTAAGTTGTTTCAAATCATGTCAACAGCTACGCATGCATACCAATGTTTCTGCTAGTACTTGCTACTTCCATTTATACCACTGTTTAAAATGATGGTCTAGTGTTTGTTAGCTATGATTAATCAACTTTAAGGGTATCATATATGTGGCTTTTTTTTTATGAATGTGGATTTCTTAATTTAGTTTCATATATATGCATGTGTGTAAATCAAACAGGAGGCAACTGAGATGAGCAAAGGAAAAAAAGAGAAAAATCCGCACCTCAGTCAGTAAAGACTCTAGACGATCAATCCTGAACTCGCCGTCCTGGTAACATACATTTCAGGAATATGGTTTGAGGAATAACCCAATTGTATAGTCATATTATCACATTAAGGAGACCAAAAACTGGACATTAAGACAAAATAATATTAACACACCCCAAAAAAAAATTACTAAGTTAGATGCACAGTAAATTTACCTTATAAAGAAGATCTTGCAAAGATGACCTGAGCTTGGGTGAGCTGTCAGTGAGTACTTTTCTTGCAATCCACGGGTATGAACTACTCAAAACTTTGTAATCTGGATTGAAACTAATTGCAATGCCCTCCAGAACACCAAGGCTGAAATACTCAAGAAAAAGCGAAAGAAAATTGCATCAATAACTGTGTGAAGGAAGAATAAAAAAGAAAGGCAACCACTGTCCTTAGACAGCTCTAAGATGCCCAGAAACCTAGATAGATATATGATTTGTGTTCAACATATTCCGTAGGAACTGAGAAAGATCTTCAATATAATTTCCTTTTCTTCATTACAGTATGAAAATACTTTGTGGTTATGGACATTTTTCAGAGCTGGACTACTAGCGCTTTCTCCCCAAAAAGTTGAGTTCTTTAGCAGTTTCTCACCTTCGTGGTTTTTTGGGACCTTGGAGAGAAATAAACCACTGATGGGGAGCTATTGTTCACAGGGAAGGGTAACTTTTATTACGCTTTGTAATCCTCTGTAGATCTCCTCTACCTCAATGGTCTTTGTATTATTTTTTCTTCAGGATTCAACCCACTATAAATTACCATAAAAAGCACATCATGATTACCTTCGAATGACAAGAGAAAAATATGAGGGTATCTGAAATTTAAACTTGTACCTGGGAAATAATATAAATAAGAAATATTAACTACAATTAACAGAAAGCAAAAAAGAAATACTTCGGAAGGGAAGTAAAAATAAAGAAAACTAAAATGCCAACCTGTATAAAATAAGATATAAGAATGCATTTTTTTAGGGGAAGACAAATTATTCCTCCAAAAAAGAAGGAAGAAAATGCAAACAATTTGAACAGAATTCCATTTCCTTCAATTCATAACATTCTAAGAATAGTCTCTTATTGTTTGTAGAGAATAAGTAAAACATCAAAACAATTAGAGGATTCAGCCGTTGATTCTGAGTGAAATTGGGATATCGTTAGAGGAAGTATATCCTGGGTAATTAACTCAATGTTCACTCACCTACCTCAATGCTTACTCAAAGATGAGTTTTAAATGTGCACTAAAGTCCCAGAATGACTCCAACACATTGTGATCTCAAGGATGCATAATGGCACTGGATCTTTCAGATCCCCAAGTTCCATGTCAATAAAACACAGCATGGATGCAATGCATGTCATGTATGTCTTAGTTGTACACCAGTATTTTTCCAGTAATGTTTTTGTTGTTTATATCAAAAACATTTAAAGTGTCAACAGAATCACCTATGGAAGCTATTGAAATACAAGGAAAACTTAAGCTAATTCAATCAATGTGACCAAACCCATCTTACAAACCGTCACCCACACCCACGAGAGATGAGAGCGAGCAAGGGAGAGGGAGAAAGCATACTAAGTTTTCTACAAAAAGTTGTTGACTGAGAAGTGAAAGCTACAGATATGAAATACACCATAGTAGCTAGATATAGCTAGAGAACAAACTAAGTTTTCTATGATAAGCTGTTGACAGAGAAGTGAAAACAACAGATATGAAATACACCATGGTAAAAAGATATAGCTATTTGTGATAATGTGATAACTATTTCTTATTCATACACAGCACTTCATCCCAAACTCTTATCTGACAGAGTTCAATCCAGCAATATATTTTTGATTATGTGTTAATCTTCCAACCAGATCTACAGGGTGCACAAAAAGGATAATTTATTGAACTATTGTCATAACATCAAAAACGGATATCCAGACAAAAAAAAAAAGAGCATACATAGTGCGCCCCAAATTTCCTGAAAGATCTCCAAAACTTATGTTGCGGACTCCTTTGTTGACAGCATTTTGCAAGACGTCTACAAACAAAAGAAGCATTTCAGTAGGAAAATAAAAATCAATTAATATACAGACTCTCTAATATTGAATTCAAAGATCCTGAAACCTAATATGATACAAATTTCTAATTTATGTAAAGAAATTGTTGCAAGAGCAAGCTCTCTTGGGTAAGTGGCTTGAAGCCAAGATTGAAAGTCTCATGAAGAATTTTCTATGGAATGATAATACTGGTGGTAGAAAGTATCATTTGGTGAATTGGAAGTTAGTTTGCACTCCAAAGAAGAATGGAAGCCTGGGGATTAGAGGGTTAAGATTAACGAATAAAGCTCTCTTGAGTAAGTGGCTTTGGAGATTCGGGGAAGAAAGAGACAATTTGTGGAGGAGAGTGATCCAGGCTAAATATGGAGAGAAGGGATTTGGTTGGTATAGTAGTGAGGTTAGGGGAACTTACGGGTGCAGCATGTGGAGAGGTATTCTAAAGGGTGTTGATAAGTTTGATAAGGGGATTAGATTCAAAGTTAGTTTGGGGGACAAAGTTAGATTTTGGGAGGATATTTGGTGTGGAACTTCTTCTCTGTCTACCCAATACCCATCCTTGTACGCTTGCTCTTTGAAAAAAAAATAACTCGGTAAAGCAATGTCTGATCCGGGACGGGAACACAGATTCTTGGGATCTGGGATTTAGGAGGAATTTCAATGATTGGGAATTGACGAAGGTTACATATCTTCTAGATCTCCTTAATTTTATCCAATTCAGAGAGAACAAACAGGATAGAAGGGAATGGTTCAAGGCTAAGGACAAGAAGTTTTCTATCAAGTCTTTTTATAATTGCTTACTTCCATCGTGTGAGGTTTCTTTCTCTCCTTCTGTTATTTGGTCCACTCTTGTTCCTTCTAAGGTTTTGTTCTTTTTATGACTTGCCTCGTTGGGTAGAATTCTCACCTTGGATAATTTGATTTCTCGGGGGTGGATTACCCCAAATTTTTGCCATCTTTGTTCAAAGGACGGGGAGTCTGTCAATCAAATCCTTATTTATTGTTCTTTCGCCCGTGCTATTTGGATGTTCTTTTTATCTCGTTTCCAGATAGATTGGGTTCTTCCATTATCTTGGTTTGCTCTTTTAAAGGGGTGGAGTTTCAATATCTTCTCTTCTAGGAAGAGACATCTCTGGGCTATCCTTCCATCCGTTATTGCTTGGGGTATTTGGAGAGAGCGTAACAACAAGGTATTCCACAGCAAGGAGAGCTCATCTCACAAAGTGATCTTAGAGATTTTGGAATTACTTTTTCTTTGGTCCAAGATGAGTAGGACTTTGAGGGAGTGTGCTTTCAAGATTTTGTTTTTAATTGGGACGACATCGAAGATCCATAGCATCATGCTGGCTGTGCTTTTCCTTTCTTGAAAACAATATCTGTGCTTTTTAATTGTTTTTTTTACTGTCTTGTTTTCCTTTCTAGTTGTTTTTCTTGTTTTGTTGTATGGGGCTACCTCAGCCTCCTCTCTTCTTTTTCTTCTTTAATAAAATTTATATTTATCAAAAAAAAAAAAAAAAAACAAGCAAGGTCCAAAGTGAGAGAATGAATGAAAACCTGTTAATGCTTTTGTGACAGCATCCTTCTGTGCAGTCGGAGGAAGAAGCCTGCAGAAGAATTTTATGAAATTAACCAACCCTATCAATACCATCACTCAGCTCAAGATTTTCATCAGTCTAATTAGGTAAAAGGCAATTAGGATACCCAAGAGTGACAAAGTCCTCAGCCAACGCATCAAAATCACGGTTTACAAGATGGAGACAGGCTTCAATAAATCCATCTTGAAGTTCTTGTCTGAATTCACCCATCATACCAAAATCTGGTGGCAAAACTACAGTTAGTTGTCTTTCGAAAGACTAAAAAAATAAAATATGTAGATTTAACCAATCTATGGAAAGGGAATTTTTTAGAGAATTTTCTAAAATACTGAAGTTAATAACATGTAAATAGGCAATAATAAAGTAACTCTATAAGATTCCAAGAAGCATAAGTTCATGGTTCATTTTAGTGTTCTACTCGATGCAATGATTTTTTTTCAGTACCCTTTTTAGATAAGTGTAAGCATTTATTAGGGAGAGTGAGCAGAGTACAGGAGATAATAGGGCCTTAGTGACCTATAGGAGCCAAATAAAGAAAAATATCAAGCTCTGAAGGTGATTTTTGATAAAATGTTTCTACAAGTTCTGCAAGATTCACTTCAAGCTTCAAAAACTAGATTAAATTTCAGCAATGATTGGTGGAAGAGTCATGATTGGGTATGGGGAAAACCTTTCTTAGGATCTAAGCTTTCGAAGGAATCTAAATGTTTGGATTTTCAAATCTTTGGTAGGCTGCTTGACCTCATTGCAAATAAACCTCTCTCCTAGAAATGACAATGGAAGAATATAGAAAGAATCGTGATGGGACATTCTCCGCTAAATCTTTCTGTGGTATGTTAGCCTAAAACTTCATCCCTCCTCTCAGGAGCCACTATTTTGGGATTGAAAATCTATCCAAAGAGCCTTTTTTTATAGCCGGATGTCATAGATAAAATCTTAACCATCGACCATTGTATAGCCCATCAGAATATTATTGTTGGTTTTGTTTTATGCACATCAATCTGAAAGCATACCCAAGTAAGCCAGCTTTCCATCATATGTTCGTAAGAGGTTTCCAGGATGAGGATCTGCATGATAGAAACCATGTTCTAGAAGCTGAGTAAGTGAGCAATACACTCCAACCTGTCAAACACCAAGAACAGAATTCCACTTTAAGTGATTTCGTAAGAACAAAGAAAAAGGTTAACAAAATGTTCTTATCCCCTTAAGCAAAAAAGGCAATGTAGTTCTGACAATATGACCTCGACCAAGTAAAGATCCTTCACTTCAGACAATTTTTGCCCCTACACATAAAATGATCAAGAAATCAGAAATGTGGAGTTTGTAAAAGTAATAGAGTAATAGTGAAGTATAGAAGACAAAGATGGTGGCTGGAAAGCACCTCCACCCATTCCATCATAAGGACTCGACGACTAGTTTGCTCCAAGTACATTTCTGGTACAAAAACATCTTGAAGGCTCCCATACAGCTGCCTGGCTAGCCATGTCATGCAGGAGGAAGAACAGTAGCCCATTTTTAGATCTCCCACCAGTATAAACTTTGAGTTAACAAATAAAATTTTAAGTGAAGAATAACCTTTCGAGTTAAATTTTTACACAAAACTCAGCCATTCTAGGTAATAAAGATATGAACTGGTGATGGCATGGAATTTTAACAAACTTAATCATTGAGATCCTGTACATTCTACATGGTAATGATTCAGCAAATTTCAAGCAAAGTAAAGAACTTCAACAAAAACAACATTATGCAAGTGCCATGAAGTTAAAGAACACATAAAAAAAAAAGGAAGAAATGTAAGAGACAGCTTGGTGAGATACCAGACAACCAACAGTTCTTACTCCTCATCCCTTTATTTAAATGGGACTGGGTCCAGGTTTTGCATGGAAATGTTTGAGCTTAAAACTAAATTCAGGCCAGGTTTAGGGTAAGGCTGTTGGACTCTTTAGATGTGTTGAACTAGGGGAAAAAAAAAAGAAAGGGACATAATTATGTGCTGAATAAAGGGACTTAAGCTAGGGTAAAAGGGAGTGTATGGAGTTCTACAAGAATTGATTTCAACGACTTGATGGTTTATTCTAGGGATTAAACTTGGCATCTCTTTCGTAATGTTTTTTTCTTTTCTTTTCAGATATTGAAATGCTCATAACTCCCCATCCATAAGTCAGCTTGCAACCTAAATGAACCCATTAGAAAGCTCTTTTAAAGATTTTTCCAATCAAATATGTTATTATTATTTTAATCTAACAATGAAATTAGTATTTAGTCCAATCTAAAATGTGTTTAAAATAACTTTTTTAGCACTGAAATACAAAAATAATAATAAATAAAGCAATGTTACTACTTCAGCAACATGTGCTTCTCTCGTAACAGAATACAGCACAAGACAAAATGCATGTACACCCAATAAATGCTGTAAACAGAGGTGCCTTTTCAATGATGACAATGCATGTAAACCACATCCACCCTTAAAATTCTCCTACCTGAACTTTAGTCCATTCTTCGCTTCTTCCCTGTAATCCATCTCCTGCATTCAATGTGATTTACCTGTATTCAATAAAAGTCCTAAGAATATGCCCCCTCCCAACTCCAAAGCATCTAATTATTAAAAGTGTGAAGATCTACACTGAAACATAAGGTACCATCAACTTATAGAAAAATTACTCATTAAAAAGGGAAGAAAGCCAACAACGTCATGGCTAAAGCTGATGACAAGGCGGAAGTATCTAGAGAGGAAAATATCAAACAACTTAATAGGTATTATGGTGGTAAGTAGTTCAAATGTATTCAGCCCAAAACACTCATTTGGAGTGACCCTTTCAGGTAGACGAGATTAGGAGAAGGATAAATGAGCATTACAGTGATAGAGATCCAAACCCAACTGGTCTTCCCATAGCCTTGTACAAATGAAGCTAGAATGCCACCAAAATGGATTTCATGAAGATAGTTGAGGAATTCCATCAACAAGTTTTCTTTGATTGGAGGAATAATAATATCCTTCTTGTATTGATTCCATAAAGGAAGAGGAATAATCTCTTAAAGATTTCAAGCATTTGTCTATAAGATATTGTCAAAAGCTTTGACATCAAGAATGAAGAGGTATGGAGTTAGAAATTTCTCCTTTCATGGTGCTTTCATGAAAGGAAAATTTTGGAAGGAGAGTTGTTTGCTAATAAGTGTATTGGTTCTAGATTGAAGGAAGGCATGAGCAGTTTGATCCATCAAATTGATGAGGAAAAAGAAGTACAATCACGTCAATTGGAGTTCCTTAGATTGTCCTTGGGGGGAGGATGTCCTTGGGCTCAAAAAAGGTAAGATTAATAGTATTTTGTGTTGTTATAGCTTCCATCCTAGTATTCATAAATGGTGCATCAGCATTTTTTTCAAGAATTTGAGAAGACAAGCCACCAGGGTGAACCTCAATCCCTTTGCTTATCATTGTGGTGGAGGCTCCCAACCAGATGATTTGTAGGACAATTGATGGAAGTGTTTTGTATGAATTTGGGACTAATGAATTGACCTTGTTATTTCCTATCTCTTAGTTGAAGGTGATACACTAGTCTTATTGGATGCTCCAAGGATTGAATAATACATCTGAAACGTGTTTTTCACTGCTTTGAAGCGGTCTCAGGTCTTTGTATTAATCTTGCTAAAAGCCATGCATATGGAGGAGGTAATGTGGCAAATATGGGTTATGCGGCAATTTGGGGTGCCAAGTTGGAATACTTCCCGCTTCATCAATTCAAATAGCCTATTGGAAATATATATTCTTTCATAAATGGGTTATACGGCACATTTTCTTTTATGGAAATATTATTTTTCATAAAATAAATAAATAATATACATAGGATCAGGTTCGGAAACCAATGTTAGGGAACCAGCACGGACAAACGATTTGTCCTTTATAGCTTAAAAGTTTCGGATTAAGCTGATTTTTTGTGAGGATGATCTCCATGATGAAGAGATCATCCTCACAAAAAATCACCCCAATCTGAACCTTCTAACCCCATCAAAAGTGATTAGAATTGTGGACCGTCAATTTTTTACCAATAATTTGTAAACCACTTTTAAGCCATATAGGACAAAATTGGCTCCCTAACATTGGCTGCCAAATGCCACCCATATGTATATATATATAACACTATTCAGCTGAATGGGAAAAGGTCAATTCGCATAAAACTCAGGTGGTCTTAGTATTCGGCTGTTCAAGATGATAAACGTGAATCTTGTTGAAAAAATGGTTTGGACATTTGGGAGGAAACAAAGAGTCTATGAAGATATATTACTGTCAAAAAAAAATTTGATAGTGATGCCTATGGTTGGTTCTTCAACTCACCTACATTACTCTATGGGGCAATGTATTTCAAAACTCTCCAGTAGTATCCATTTTGTGCCATGCATTGGCCCCTTTGAGAGATCCTAGGAGAATCTTCAGTTAAGTGATAGCCCATTAAGCTTGAATTTCCCCTCTAAATGCCTGGTATGAGTTCAATGGAGCTCCTGTTAGCCAATTCATTATAAGCTCCCAGGATGATGTGCCCTGAAATCTCTGGTCAGGGTAAATTCAAGGGTTTTTCGAGATCCCAAACAAGTGTCCCATGTGCAGAGTCATGGATGAGACAATAGATCATATTATTATACGGTTCACTAACTACGGATATTTGAGTTTTTTTCTTCGTGTAGTTTCAGATGAGAAGGATGCGCCATAAGGAAGTGGTCAGCTAAAGCTTTTTGTCTTGAAAGGATGTCGTAGAGGCTTCTTCCAAACATGGTCTTTGGTCCATATGAAAGGAGAGAAATAATAGGTGTTTAATAACAAGGCTATTTAAACTCTACAGATTTGATTGAAAAAATCTCTTATGTTTCAAGTTATTCTCCAACCTGAGAGCTTCATGGAGTAAGATTTGATCACTTTTGTTCTTTATCACTTTTGTATTTAGATGGGATGAGACGGCCATCAGATAATCTTTGATAGTTTACAGGAGTCCTTTCTGCCCAAAATTGAAATTAGTAAGTTTCTTACTTCACTCTATACCGTAAGATAAACTTGATAACATCAAGGTTTATAAGCAAAGAAAAGAAGTACAATGCATACCCGAAAAAGACTTGATGCCCATTCATCAACCACCGCCTGCATGTAAAGTTTCTCTGGTTATCCATTTTAAGATGAAATTTGAAGAAACAGAAAAAAATTATATTCCAGATGAACTTAGAAGAGCACATAAGAATACTCCCTGAGACCCGCTTAATATAAAAGGGGAAAAGAAGCAATTTTACCTCAAACAGTACATTGCATATTACCTGTAGATCAGTATTAAACCTTGCAACTTTCCTAACCCATCCTGCAAGAAAGCGGAGGATGAAAATATCCAAGGAAATGGCAGCTTGTACTCCGGGCCTCTGCACTTTGACAGCAACCACTTGTCCACTTGGACGAAGCCTAGCTTGATAAACCTGAAAGGTCAATAAAGTAACAAAGTTTCACTAAGCTTTAGTATCCCATTCACATGAACCCAAATTGAGAACAGCAGCAGAACAGTCCACCAAAACATTCCCAACTCTAGAACAAATTATGAACCTGTCCAAGGGATGCTGCAGCTATAGGCTCTGGAGAGATCTCCGAGAAAAGCATATCAATTGGTATGCCAAACTCTTGTTCAATTGTATTAAAAGCAACTACAGAAGAGAATGGTGTTATTTGATCTTGCAACAAAGAAAGCTCATCCAGATATGCAGGTGGTATCACATCCTACAGGAAGCAATTGAATGGTAAACAGGACAGAAGTTACAAAAATGCATGACAATGACAGGTCATTAATAAACACAAACAAATTAAACCATGCACCTTTTAAAAGATGTTACTGCATTGACCAAAGTGCGTGTATGCATGTGCGCACACATCTTTACTATTATAGAGAGAAGATGGAGTAGAAGTGGTCCGACACCAAAATTTGAGTGGTCATAAACACCCCTACTTTTTATTTAAATTTAATATAATCAGGGTTATTTTAGTCAAAACCCCAGAAAATTGTAACCCTTGACCTTCGAATCACGTTTCTTAGTTTTGAAAAGTACAAAAATACCCATGTTTTACTATCTAATTTACAAAAACCCTTTAATCAAAATTTTAAATTACAAATAAGCCTTTTTGATATATGTGCGTTTGCACATGCCACCTTCTAGTGTTGATAATGCAAATACCATAATCCAACTGCAAAGAAATACAAATGCCATATCCAAATGAAAATATTTTTTTGCATCATTCCACTCCAATGGGTACTCACGTTTTTTAGCGGTTCTAATTCCATTTATTTTGGAATCGGACCCTGAACCAAATCCAAAATAAATATAATGACTATGATTCTAAGTTCCCTAAGAACCGACCCATTGGCACCCCTAGTTGAGAGATTATTTTATAAATTTCCAATAAATAATATCATTTTATAATGTGTTAAATTAAAATGTCACTCAATAATCATGGGTCTTTTTAGAAAGGGCACACGTTAAGGTGCATTAAATACTTCTTGGAAACAAGCATTTGAGAGTATTTTCGATAATAATTTTTTTAGATCAGTTTTGATTTTAAAAAAAATTTTACTTGGCAATATGTATTTAATGCACTTTGGCATGTGCCCTAAGGACACACGTTAACAAAACCTAATAATCAATTTAAAATAACATAAATATACTTAAATACTCTAAAGAGGGATGGTCAATTGATTTATATAAAGTAAACTCTTTGAAAATTGCTAGTGTCAATCCACGGTTAAAGCTCTCCGTCCATCAACATAGTGGTTGGGATGGTAGGGATTCCCAACAAAAGGGCATCCCTAGGAAAAAGAGCCCATCTATTCCTAGAAAATTTCGGTTTTCCCTCTCATCCTAGTGCTCATGTTGATGGAGAGTCTCAACCTTGGGGTGATGCTAAAAAATTCTACAAAAGAGAAAGGTAGAAATTATTTACATCAATTAATTTTTTTTCAATTCTTTTCTTTACATTAACTAACTTAAAAGGCATACTCTACTGTTCAACTTAATTGCACTGTATCCAACGAATGGCTGAGATGAGCTACTAACCTGATCCCTAACAAAACCAATCTCTATGGAGATTAGAAAAGTCCCCATTGGAAAATACTAGACTTAAATCCGGCTTATAAAAAAACAACAAGCCTACGATTGAGATGGAGAATATTCCTAAAGGTTCTCCAAATCAATCTCTAGGACATGTAACCTTCATCTCAACCGTATGTTTGACATTAGAAAGTCCTTTTATGTCTGATGTATTACCAGCTACAGAGGGATGTCACTGGAAGACAAAGATGAGTTCCAAGGAGAAATGACACACACCTGACACTGGGGATCCGTAACGACAGTTACCGAAGTCCTCCCACGTTCGACAAATCTCCGTCTTATACGACGATCCAGATTCCATGGCCGGCCTCCCCCGGTTTCCAGGTGATGATCCGACCAGAATTCCGTCCATCACCAGTACATCTTCTTCAACCTTCACCGGAGTAGAGAACATAGGTGGAGATCTCGATGGAGGTGTCTCGAGATTCTCAATTGCAGACAGAGGAGACGATGAAGATGAAGACGAGTTCGAGTGCTGTTGCAGAAGTAGTTGATGAAACTTACCAGAATCAATGGCTGGTGGTACGAACACGAATCGAGAATAATGGATCAGTGGAGAATCCATATCGAAAGGATCCGATGTTGGAGAATCGATTCCGCGGCCTGTGAATGGAGGATATCGTGATTTACTGTGCAGTAATTTGAGATTCTTCTGTGAATCAGTTGGAGAAGCGCTTCTGCTCCCTGTTATCTTCGAATTGAACACATTCATATTTGCTTTGCTTGGCTTGATTCCTTTGTTTCTGAAGCGAAAACAAAGGAATCAGAAGTACAATTACTCGAATCGAAACCAAATAATTAAAGAAAATTTGCTGAAATTCGTGGATATTAGTTTTAATTTCTCTTTTTCCCGCCAAATCGATCAAGAAAAAAGAATAAAAGAAATCAAGAACGTTCTCTGATTACTCATCAGAGCATCTCAGACCTATGAACGGAATAACAGTTTACAAGAGCTTGATCCAAAATAAAGAGCCAAAAAAAACAGAGTAATTACAGTCGAAAATAGAATTCAAGCATGTCTGAACCTGGAAATTGAATCTAGTTCCACAAAATTAAACGAGAGAAAAAAAAATCGAAGAATTTCTGAAATACCAGGACGATCGGCCGTGATTTTTCCAGTTTTTTGGGGAGATTTTCTAAATGTGACTCGATAAAACCCTAAAACATTATCCGATCCTAATAGCAATTAGAAATTAGATATATAAAGAAGTTTTTTTACGAAATTCAGCTTTTCTTTGAAAGGAAACAATCGAAAGAAAGTATACCTTGAGTTCTAAAAAGTTTCTTGAAATTCAACAACTTGATCTTAAATATCTGGAGAGTCCAGCGAAAACTCTTGCTCTAGAGTCTCAGCTTAAGAGTTTAGAGTGAAAAACTGAACTGTCGATGGCGTTTTATAGTTCGCGCGAGTAGAAAAAGCGCCTTTGAGAGAGAGAGAGAGATGTGGTCCCCTGAATAGGTGGCATCTTGAGAGAGAAAATGTGGTCCCGCTAAACACGTGGCATCATTGTCATCCACAATCAGATAACTGTTCTGCAAGAAAGCCCTTGGGGAAAAGTTGTAGAACACTGTTTAACGGTGACCATCACTACCTTTTAACTCGTATCTCCCGGAAAAGCATCTACGGTTATGTGAGCGCCAGCACATCATTGTGTCACCTTTGTATCTCCCACCCCAGCACGACTCTTGAGAAAATGCAACACCTTCCCTCTTTGTCAATAGTCTCGTACGGCGCGTACGTCCTTGATTTGGAAACCACCCAAATGAAGGGTGGGCGCTTGCCACATTGGACATGCTCTCTGGCATGCCTAAGGAAATGTGTATTAGGTCTTAACAAATTAATAGAAGACCACCTTAGCATAACAACCTAATTTGAAGGTACTTAATCCATATAGGAAGGCAGATTGGTTGGGGTGGCATTAGCAATGAGGGACCATTACATTTTCCACAACTAAAATTTTAAAGTACAAGGTGTTGGCCTGAGTAAGAGGAATTGAGTGAGATAGAAGAAGGGACGATGCCATGCTTACAAAAACTTGTTATGGATAGTTGCCCAATGTTGAAGAAGCTTCCATGTGGCTTTCAACATCTCAAATCCCTTTGTGTAAGGAGAATAATGGACATGCACGAAGACTTCATCAAGAGGTTGTGCAACCATGGTGAAGGTGAAGTAGTAGAAGGCGAAGGAGAAGTGTACTGGATGCATGATCCAAAATTGCTTTGTAAGTTTATCTATTCCCTATTTTGTAATATTAAACTACCTTAATTATTTTAGAAATATCTAAAGTTTTCCTTTGAAGTACCTTTCCCTATATAAATATCAATTTCCATGCATGGGGGAATTCCCAAAAAAGATAGAGAAAAATTGAAAGTTTTCCAAAATGTATTAAAAAATTAAGAAAATTTAACTAAAAATCAAATCTCAAGAGCTGTTTTCAATGAAATGAAATGTCATTTTTTTTTGTTGTTGTCATGATTTACAAAATTGAACGTTGGAAACTGTTCGGGGTACAATAGGCCCAAAGGCTATTATTTGGTACTGATTTCATCGTCTAATGTGTGGGTGTTT
Source organism: Akebia trifoliata (assembly GCF_017979445.1). Lineage (NCBI taxonomy): Eukaryota > Viridiplantae > Streptophyta > Magnoliopsida > Ranunculales > Lardizabalaceae > Akebia > Akebia trifoliata. Next base: position 15,054,219 of record NC_141378.1, on the reverse strand, counting down.
GGGACTGATTCTAAGATCTAATGCTTGGTTGATTAGAACTGTTTTCAGGTGAATGCTTTTCAATGTTTGAGGTGCTTAAATTTGGTTGACAAAATTCAAGATTTCAAGTATCTTACATTTTTGCAAGATTCATGAAAATTTGTAAAATTGAAAATTCCAGATTAGTTATTGAGTCGACTCGATGTAACGTAGGACCATAATTGCATAAGTCCTATGCTTTCAATCATTTGTTTTCATCAATTATATTCTCTTAAGAGATTAGTTTTATTTATGGCCTAAATTAGTTTTGGAAGCTTTGATAAGAAGATGCACTAAGGTCTGGAAAGCAAACTAGTGAGTGAGAACGATGTCATATCGATGCTTCTAGGGATCATTCGTAAGATAGGCTTGATCAGGTTGGTGCCTTAAATTGTTGTTGAATTTGTTTAAATGGGACATAATTGTAATTTCATACCTTTCCTTCTTTGTGTCCTTCCCCCCCTTAACTTACAGAGTGTTGGTGTTTCATATCTCTCTCTGTGTGAATTTATGGTGGATTATATACGCGTGTGCTGTGTTCTAGAGTCAAGAGAAATTTCCTCTCAAGCTTCATTAGCCTTTTCTAATCATCAAGAGATGCCACCACAAATTTCATTTTGGCATCAAAGCGAATACGATTGCCTTCTTTATTTTTGAGATCTTTTTATAAGTGTGCGTAAAATAGAACCTTATGTTATACAGACTGATAATGTGTGTGTGCAGTTCCATGGATCCTTCTTGTAATTCTTTGATTCATACATATATAGTTGGCTTCATATCTAACTTTTTGGTGTGGTGATACTCTTTGTGTATTAGTGTTTGATTAGTTTTTTTTTTTCATTGGTTCTTATTTATGGGTTGATCACACATTTGATAGATTAAGTTTTTGGATCAGTAATCCGCTCAATTAATTGCATCCAATATATTGCATCTTAAAATAAATAATCTATAACAATCTCAGACAATATTTTATAATTCACATTAATCCAGTTTTCTCATTGGAGATGAGATCTACTTAGATGCTAGATGCATGATCTTTAGCATAAAACAGGTTATGGCAAAAAAAATAGGAGAGAGATTCTATTGCCCCCACCGACTAAGATCGCCTTGCACTGCTTGTCTCACTTCAGAGGTAAAGAAGCTATAGAATATGTCACCAGGGATTTCTTAGTTCTTGAAGTAAGTTTTACCAAAGCATCGGCCACATTATTTTTCTAGCAAATATGCACATCTCAACAAATATATAATATAATTTATATACATTCTAAAATATTATCGGATCGGATCCTTATCGGATTGGGACATGGTTGATCTAGATCCGATTCAATAAGATATCAGATTGAAACTTAACCTTCCCGGATAAGATCCTTATCGAAATTCAAAACATTGATCCAAACCCGAAGTTATGAGATATATCGAAACGAATTGGATATTAGGTCTAATCCGATCCATTGACAGCCATACTTTCTATATCCGTAGATACTCGCAACTTGCAACTCCAAAGTTATTAGTTAATTCTTTTTTATAAAATAACTTATATTAATGCTACTACTTAATCGACACCTACTTCTTTGTTAATTTTTTTAATATAAAGAAAAGTGGTGTGGAAGAGATAATTAAATAGTTTAAAGAGTAGATTATTAATTAATTTATTAAATGTGTTCTCAAATGCAACCTTAAGAAATGAGGTGATAGGTAATACGATTCAGTACCTTTCTCTTCTACTCATCTTTTTGTGTTCTTTTGTTCTTCTTTGAAAGCTATAGCTTAATATTAATTCATAAAATACAGATTGACAAAAGCTAGGGCACGGGCTTACATAATGCTTCTAATAGGGAATAATAGAGTTGAAGGAAGATCCCCTAAATTCCTTGAGCAGTTATTTGCTTCTGAAAAATAGAACTCCTCTCATGAAAATTGTTATATTTGTACCTTAAATTCTATTTCGTAATTTTATTGTCACTAAAATGATTTCGCTATTCCTATATTTCCTTAGATACAATAAACAATGAAAGAAAACAGTTACTATTTTGATCCTTTTCCCTCCTAAGGTCTAAAATTACTAATGCAAAATTTATTAGTTTTAGTGTACGATCCTTGAAAGTTGAAAGTGAAATTGTTATTTTCAAATCCCATTTATTATTATTATTTTAGTTAAATTATTATATTTGATTATAAAATATCTTAATTGATGCTATTACTTGGTCAACAACTACTTCTTAGTTTAAAAATTATTTTTTTCTCCACTACTCATATATAGTATATAATTACTTGTGCACCAGACAGCCCATACCCACATGTTGTGTTTGAACAGAATGGGTCCATTTAAGTGTGGGTTTGTTGCGTAGCACTACAAGGAAATGTGTCCTGTGATTCCAAATACTCTGATTAAGTGTGATGGAAAATATTCAAATATATGGGTTTAGGACTATAGTATGGAGAATTGCTTAAATCCAATTGGTTAGAAATCTTTTGAGGATGTAAGGCCAGCCAATGGTGGGTCAAACCATTTGTATTGCAGTTTGAGTTGACTCGGGTAAATAAAATTTGTTTGAACTTCGAACCAACATGTCCTGTCCATTTAGATATATACTATCAAATTAGAGCTCGAACTAGTTGTGCCATATTTAATCTTTTTCAGAAAACAAATAGGTTGAATAATGGAGCATCCGTTGGTGGTACCGCCAAAGGATTCTCCTAATACACAAATTAAATTACTAATATTATTTTATTTAACGGCTAAGATCACTTAATGACCTAGATATTCTCACCATTGACATTTGAAAGACGTTTTTTTTTTAATCATCTTCTTTTGCATGACAAGGGGTTGAATTTTAAAGGTGAAGAGAGTTGTCTCAACTACATTGCTGATCAACAAAGTATTGTTGGAGTGATTTGTGCTGTGTTTGAATCCACAAAGAGAATTAGAAAATGGCAGTAGAAGCTTTAGTGAAGTCTGTCATCACCAAATTAAAAGACTTGGCGATTGAAGAAGGTCTCACAGAATGGCGAATCCAACGAGGAGGAATCGACAATGACATTAAGTTCATCTGCGATGAACTTTCTACGATGAAGGCAGCCCTAAGGGATGCAGAGAAGAGAAGAGTGAGAGATGAGGTAGTGAATCAGTGGGTGGCACAAGTGAGAGATGAAGCCTACAAAATAGAAGATGTTCTCGAGGAGTTCCAATTTATGATGGAAAGTTCTCTCATCGAGTCAGGAGAAGCGGCTGGGGGTTGTCTAGATATCAAGTATTGCATTCATTACATGCATACTTTCTTCAAGCAGATGGGAACCCGTCATCAATTTCATTCTCAGATTGAAATCATCAGGAAGGAGGTTGATGACATCTCTACAAGAAGGCTGCGATATATAAAGAAAATGCCAACTTACAGGTCTAGATGAGACAGCTTGAGCAATTTTGACAAATGCCTGCAAAAAAATACAGACGCTAATTTTTAAAGTCATTTATAAAGCTAATTTTCAGGCATTTATCAGCAGATTTTGTGCCAAAAAAAATCAATGAAGCCATACTTGTGTGACACATGGAGGCATACAGGTGAAAAAGAGAACAATGGGCCATTAGGCCAGCAGCCAAAATGAAAGTTGGACCTTGCCCACAAATAAGGAAGTTGAGGGTAGGGCCCAAATTTCACCTTAGCAAATAGTAGCTATAGGGAAACATATATGGAAATTTTAAGGACAACTGTAGAACCCAGAGGATGATGTGTTTCTATGGTCCTGTACGTTTAGGGATATTTAAGGTTATGGCATTCTAAATGTGGGTTCAAAACTTGCATGGTTGTTTGGTCCTTTCGATCAAGCCTTTAGGTAAATTTTCTCAACCTCCTAAACTATTGTACAAATTTTATTCTAATAAATTCTACACTAAGATATGACTAAGGAATATGTCTTGCCTGCTCCAAAACTGAGTCAGACCCACAATCTAATTCAAGTAGACCTACATCATGAATGTGTCACATTTTCCTATCTATTCAAGACACATCCAATATCCAAGTATTTCCATCACATAATGAGTCAAGAATAACAAAAGAGACTACAAATCCACTGAAAGCAAGTTTACTCAGTCAAGTCTATTTTACTTGGTGGAGTTCATTAACTTTGCTACTTATACAAACATAAGTTGGTATGTGTGTGCCAAACCATGGCTCTTTTAGAAATAAAAATAAGAAAATCAAATTATGAGGGTGTTAAACATCAGTCACCAATTCCAATAAGATAAAAGAAAATCCATTCATCCTCCAACTTGTAAGTCTGCATTTGGCTATAATATTTTCTTCGTGAACCCTCCCCCATCAAGCAAATCAAGAGGCATAAAAAAAGGGTATGTCCGTGCTAAAATATCCTTAATGAGCACGATATTGCCCCTTACATCTGCTTAAGTGAAACAAATATAAATATAATTGTTGGAGTTAGCTTTGCTTCAAACAGTAGAGATCGGCACACACATGCTTTTGAGTTTTGACAACATAATGAGCAATTAAATGAAAATGGCGATGATGGCTGTGCCCACCATTATAGAAGCTTCTGGTTACTAATCTTTCATCAATACAAAACTATATATAGTATATAATCTAAATTTCTAATAAATACGTGTCATACCAACCTATAAGTGATAAGTGCTAACTCATCATTCATTCAGTTATAATACAATGACATTACAATATAAGAAATTAAACACTAGCACAATAAACTATAGATTCTCTATATTGCACATGAAACTCTATCAATTATCCAAACAGAATTATACCAATAATTTCAAAAGTTTCTAGAAAGATCTCAAAAGTGTAGGTTACATTAATCATTTAGGATATTACAGCTTCTAATAAAGATAAGAAACGATGTCATGCGTAAAGAACTCTAAATATATTTCAGAAAGATATGTGGAGACGGATAATGTGGATCAAAGATGCATAAATATGTTTAAAATACATTAAAGATTGATCATCAAAACACACCGGACCAAGTTCGACAAATATCTCGCGAAGCTCTGCAGCTCTAACCTGCAATCATAAGCAAGCAAATCAAGAAGTTACGTATTCCTCCATGGATTTGAAATAAAATTACTTGAATTCTGCACCAAAACTACACCGAAGTACAATTATTATCGATCCAACAAATCACAGACTCCAACAAACAGAAAAATGAACCAAAATTTCAATACTTTAAACCCTAATTTCCATCAAAAGTGTCTCACCTTAAACATCTGATCTGATCGTTTCAGAACGGTATCGATATACCGAATTGCGAACCATTGTCCCAGCTTAGTACTGATCTGGAAAAGCCGACGAAGGAGAAGAAACGGTTTTCTTCGATAAATCGAAGCGATCTTCGACACATTGTACTCTACCAGAGAATCTGCCTCCAAATTGTTGATGTCGAACACATAGCCCGAATACTTGGTGAATGTGTCGACATCACGAGCAGCAGAAGCAACTATTGGCCGGAATTTTGAGCATCGGAAGCGATATATAGCCGGAATACGGTGCGAATTCCGGCTGGAAATCTCAGGTTTAGGTGAAGAGAGGAGAAATTCGGATTTTGGGGTACGATCGATTTTGAAATTGGCGGGAAGAAGGGGAGAAAATGGCGGGAGAAGAAGTAACATCTTTCTGGAAGTGGAGAACAAAAAATTATGATTAAATAAAGAAAAAATAAAAAATTATAAGATCAGAGGGACTTGTTGCAACGAATGTCGAAGCGTGGAGTTGTGAGCTGATCTCTCTCCAAGTTCAGTTTAGAGGATAAGATGAGAACAGTTCGATGTGAAGCGCGCAGAGGCCGACATGTCAAGGAGGGCATAAATTTGCTATTTCCATGAATAAAAGAAATTGATGTTGTCAACAAAAAATGCTACTTAATAACACCCACTTACACTAAGACCTATAAATAAAGCCACAAAAATTACATATAATTAGTTTTTCGGAAGGAAAAAAATTGATCAAATTATTACTAGCTAATCATAAATAAATAAATAAAATTAAAAAAATTAATCAGGAGAAATTAATAAATTTGAACTTTTGTGCATTGGCTCACCATTCACCTGATTTACAGCCGGACTAGCCTTACTGATTAGTAAGATTTCAACACTACAGTTTTCAAGATTTCATTGAAAAATTCAAACTCAAAAAAAAAAAAAAAGAAGTTGAATTTGATCGAAAGGTGTAGAAAATGGACAACTAAAGAACTCTTGAATTTGTGATTTTTTTTTCCGAATTTTATCCTTTACAACCTTGTGAAATCAAATCATACTTTCACATGCCAAAATGTGATGGGTCAAGAAATTTTGCCTTGCTAAGGTAAAAGGGAAGCATTTTTCTTCACCCAATATCTATAGGAGAAATATGAACGATTACATTTAGATTTTGTATTTAAAGTTACAGTGAATTTGTGTCCGTAAGGACATGTCAATTTCAAAGTAAATTGAGTTGGGACAAATGGATAGCACAATTTGTATACGGAACTGGTATGAGGTGTTTGGTTACAGGAGAACTGATGTCCTCGTCAAAGATTATGTATAACAGCATAATCAAGAAAAAATATTTTGATTTTATGCATGTAACAACATAATCAAGATCTTGACCGTGTAAACATAAAATCTAACTATCAATCAGATTTTATGAGCATCTTTTAGCACGTATCACACTTACATCTTAAAATGGAATCGATCAACAAACAAAGAGAAGAAATAGAACCGTAATAAAGGTACTCATTATATACGCGACTGATGTGCTAAAGGCACAAAATCATAGATCTTTTTCTACAAGACACACAAGAAAAAAAAATCTACAGTTCTATGCCATTGCCATGTCATTTGCCTACAGACCGAATATGTGTCAACACGTCCATTTATCATTAATCGAAGAACTATCATGTTCAACCAAAGATTGATATCGAGAAAAAATACATATAATTAGGAAGGTAAAAAATCACAACCACGACAAATCCAACATGATCAAGGGCTTCATAAAATATTAGAAATAAAGCCTGATTGGGTCTAAGATATATATTATAGGCAGCAAAGTGATGCATAATCTCTTGAAAAATAGAAGGAAGGAATAAGATTTATTTGACCAGCCAAGATGGTGAAAACGAAACTATACATAGTTTGCAAATAAGATAGGGAGGAAATTCTTTCTCATTAACCATGAATGATTTGCCTAACCATCATGAGCTTAATTAGACGCCGCCGACAAGCAAGTTTAAGGCCAACAACCACAAAAATCTTTGATCAGACGTGCATATAAATCACAAATCATATATGCTTTGTCATATAGAATCGGACAAAATTGACTTCCTTGGACACATCGTTCAACACTGTTAAAAAATTTGTGGTTCGCAACATGAGACGTGACATTTTATATATTTATTTTATACCCTTATGTTTTCATCAATATTTGTGACACCTCCTTGAATACACCACATGTAATCCAAAGATGAGGGTTCCATCAAAATTTTAAAGCAGGCTGCTCTTTTCAAAAAAATTTCACCAAGGAAGTCAGTTCATCATTTTCTTGACATATTTAATGTGTTGAGAGGACATTCATATTTAGGATTATGTTAATGTGTGCCCTAGGGGCACATGTTAAGATGCATTAAATATGCGTTGGAAATAAGAATTTGAGAGTATCAGTAGTAGGAAAAAAAATTGAGGATACTTAAAAAAAAAAACCCCGAACTTAGTATACGTAAAAAAAAAAAAATCATAAAATCAACGAATCTATCTAGCCTTACTAAGTTAGTAAGGATTTCATCTTACTATGGGTCCTTGGATTGAACTTGTGGCATCCGAAAACATGATTAGATACTTCAGGGTTCTAAAAGACAAAATCAAAATTCTATAAATCTCAACAATAACAACAACAACAAAATTATTTTCACTGTTGAAATTTTAATTTTAAATTTGGGGGTCAAGTGAAAATTCGGTAGCCGTCAACTTTCAAAACATTGAATCAAGCTTAAAGGATTTTTTTTTATAATTTAATTTCTTTTATATTTTTATCTGACATTTCCATGAAATCTAGAGGGCTGTGGTATTGAATTGCTAATTTGGTAATCCATTTGAGTGACACGGCTTTGGTAATCCATTTTAAGATTATGTCTTTCTCAAAATTTTGTTGATGAGTTAGGAGTTAGAATTGTGTCTGATTCTTATAATGTAGGAACGACATCTAATTGACATGTTTTGGTAGGAGTTTAAGGCACATTGCTCTTAACCAAGCCATTTTTTGAATCGTGATTGGTGTCATTAGGTTAGGTGTCTATATGGCACATTTTTGTTGGAATTAGGACACATTTGTGTTAGAAGGGATCTGTAGCACCCTGCAACATAGATCTAGCAATTGAAAGGATGCCATATTAGCCATACACTTAGATCCCACACTTAAAATAGTGGGTGTTCAGTAGCCGTTCATTTTCAAAGATATGGATCTAGAGGAAAAAAATTGTTTTTTTTTTTTTTTTTTGAAATCAGATCTAAATCATGATCACAAGAAATTGAGATGTTAATTTTTTTTTTCTAAAATAGCGCTCTCTCTTATCCATTGGATTTGTGTTACAAGAATCATGTGCTCCAAAGGATCCGCTTCCACTATGTGAAAAAGGCCCATATTTGACGGTCTTAGCCCGTCAAATTTTTCAAAATTTGACGGACCATTCCATCAAATATGCCCGTCAAATATTCTCTTGTAGAATTTTTTTTTTGACGGCCCTGGACTATCAAATTATTGAAGAATGGGCTTAAAAAAATATATATAAAAAAATCCATAGAGTATGACCATCGAATTTGGAGGTTTAACAAACAATAGAACGTTCCTCTAATTCACCAATCACAATGAACGAAATAATATAAAATAAAATAAAATAAAAAAATAAAAAACAAAAGAAAAATCATAGAACAAGAATATGATGGACATCCATATCGACCATAAAAATCAAAAGTAAAATAAAAATAAAAAATTGTGTAGGCCCATAATTATTCAGGAAATAAACTAACACATTAACAAAAATTACAGGATTTGAATCTCTATTTTGTTAGTTAAAACCATGAATTAAATTGATGAGTTTACAATTACAAGATCACAATATAAGTGATCCAACTAGAATACAAAATTGAAGCTCACTTTCGTCGGCCGCATTAGATAACGTCATAGGCTTTGGGCAAGATTACCCATCCTCTCCTTCATGGCCTGAGAAAATCCGATACCAAAACTTTTGATTCAATAAGAGGCATAGAATCTATCTTCTTTAAAAGATGGAAAGATCCTTAGCTGTACACTCTTCTGATGGGCTTCCATATATGCCTCTGTAACCAAGAGTGAGAGTTTCTACATGAACAACAAAGGATTTCAGTAAAATTAAAAATCAAAATTAGGTTGTCTAGGAAATGAAGTTCAATAGTTACACGTAAAACATGATTATACATATGCCATCCATGTGCAAATTTTTGAGAAAAATAACTAAATCCTACAGTATAACTAAATTTCTATACTTCATTTCCATGTATCATTCGTGAACAAGACAAAAAACTGTGATTGAAAGCAATGATTTGAATTGGTTTGGAAGTGTTTTAACTTGTTCGATACATGAAGAGGTCTCAGTGAGTACTAAGAAGATCCGAAAACTCAGGTTTTTAAATCATGCCAACTAAATCATTGAACTTATCATAATACACATGGATGTACAAATAACAAAAATATGGAAGATTACCTGTAATCATTTGCCAAGCTTTTCCTTATCAATAGAATCGAAGATACAAAATACATTCCAATTATTTCAGACAGAAAAAGTACAACATTGGTAGAGGACCCACTCCCAACCCTGCAAACTGCATACAAGCATATCAATAAAAAAAAAGAACTGCATATAAACAATAATTGTGAGGTAAAACATAAAACAATCAAATTCACGGAAACAAACTCTTTTAAAATTCCTACCAAGTAACATTTCAAAAATAATTTTTGCCCCGTGATTCTTCTTTCTAATATTTCAAATAGGATGAATAAGCCTTCTTTAAAAAACAGAGTAAAATGGGGTATTGTATCTTAAGAAAACTCTTCTAATTCACAGAAATAAATAAAATCAATGAAGCAACAGAAAAACCAAGTCTACCTTCATTAGATTTGTTAAGAAGCCCCGGAAAAAGATCACGACTAACATCCCAATGAATAACAGAGAGATATACTGCAACAACAAGAAAAAATATAAGTGAAAAAGAAAAAAAGATACTTGATAATCAAAAAAACACACCTCCTTGAAAACAACACTTGTGCAGGCTAACACAAGTATCATCTTTCTCCATTCCAAAGTTCTACACAAATGAGAGTCTAAGCTGAGCCAGCTAAAACAGATCTTATGTCAATAGATCATAAATTCCAGAGTAACCAGGTGGAACACTACCAAGCCATGCTAAAGAATTGGATTTCATTCTAGTTTACCATTGAACTACAAAATATAAATTTTTGAAACCAATTAGTATTAACTACAGAATTTATTAAGATCAATACCTCATAGCTTTCATCACATTCAATAACAGCATATCTTTGAGCAAGAGCACTAATATCATTCCTCATGTTGTCTGCACCATGTGTTGCATCATTCATCTCCTCTTTCAGTTGTTCAATTTGTTTGTTGTAGTCCTCCAGCGCTAAGCAAATTGCCTCCTAAAAGAGCATTGAAGAAATTCAACATTTAAATTAATATATATATATATATATATATATATATATTGAAAGATAAATAATATTGAGAGTTGGACCCCTAGCAAATGAAAAAGGGATTCAAGTGGCACTGACTAAAGTTACTCAAGCATTATGACTATCACCTGGAGGGCAAGAGCAACAGCCTCTTCAAGCATGGACATCATGCTGTATATGTGGACACAAGCACGCATCCGCTTTTCCTTGAGGCAAAGGCGCAATGCATACTAGGGATCATAAAAGAACTCTGGACCATTTGCTTGCCCTTTGACAAACTTGCATTGTAGGAAACACAGGAGTGCACTATCATCCTCCTGATTGTAACCTCACAAGATAAATTAACATGAGAAACCTTATAAGCATTACAAGTTTATCGGTGATAAAGAGATGCACATAGATAGACAGATCCTACATTCTGAAGTTGCAGCACAAAACAGCTGTGTTAAAGGCTAACAAGGTCATCCATTCACTATCACCCCTAGTCACATTCTACGTCCAGATTGTCTGCTGGCCCTAAAGATTTGATTTGTGAATCCAAGACATCATTAGTGGTTAGGGCATAGGTGATGTCAGTAAAGCAACAATGCATTACTCTCAAATAAACTGATTTAAGTTTTCTAGTTTTTAGCATGTATTTTATGTTTCATTTTCATTGACATGACCTACATTTTAAGTGTATATTTTTTTCCACTCTCGGGTGTGTCATACCCCATTTAAGCCCTGTGACCCTCTTATATTCATAGTTTTCCCCCTCTCCAATAGATCGGTCTTTTGGAGTAGTTGGTTGCTTAACAAGGTATGAGAGCTCTAGGCTCATATAGCTCACTGATTCAATTTTTTTCACCCTTATGGTTGAGGGGGAGTTTTGAGTGTATATCTAGTCAAGAAGTTTCCATTTCGTTGTATTTTTGCCATTCTATCCTTCTGTTGTGTATCCAAACTCACAACCTCATTAAGTTCTTTAACACATAAAAGGAGCCTTTTTTTCCCCTTCCGTTGACAGTAAGCTACAATTGGACTCAAAATCACATTACCTTGTACCACAGTCCAAATCAAGAAGTCAACCCATTCGTGTAGCAGAGATGAGGATGTTGAGATGGATGAGAGGAAAAACTATGAAAGATCAAATCAGAAACGAACACATTAGGGAAAATGTAGTAGTTCCAAAATGCGATAAGCAAAGAAAAAGTCAGCTGAGATCAAATCAGAAACTATTCAAGTGGTCCAATTTTTTGCAGTGAGTCGTTCTATATTTGGTTTAGTAGATGAAATCCGAGTACGGTTAGAGAGATGCATCAACACATACAATACTAGAAGGGGGTACCACTTGGAAAAGGTGGGACTAAATTAAAACTTTCCAGATTTCAACTCATGTGAACAAGGATTTACCCAAGAGAGGATGCATGATAGTTATCTTGGCTTGGACATAAGTTATTCTAAACAGTTAGGGGCACGTCTAAAAGAACTTACATAGAAACCATGAATGTTTTGAGCTCTAGAAAGGTAGGTAAACTTGACTACGCCGGGTCAGCCTTTTGAAAAATCATGGATGCAGTAGCGAGTGCTACTGTGGTCTCTGCCGCTACATCAGAGCCCGGATTCCCCGACGAAACAGAGTAGACAGAGCGAACAGTGTCCATGTCCTCGGGACGCTCCCAGCACTTATGATAGGCATTTGGATCACCCACACTGACATAAAGCTTGCCTGGGGTAGCAGTGGCACACTTGAGAAGGTAGTCTGTGGCCCATATGCCCTCCATATTCAAGTGTGCCCCATGACAACATTATAGTGGAATACTCATTTCAAGGCGTACCTTCTATGGGTTATGTAACTTTTTCATAATGGTCTCTCTTTTTTATGTCTATGAATTCTCTCTTGGTATTACTGCATCTAATGCAATGTTTACCTATAGGAACTAGGGGGGAGCAACTGCAAATATTATTTCTGACCTCCTACCCTTTGAAGCTTATAGGTAGAATTACAATGAAAATCCCATGGTTAGCTTGAGAATTATGGTTTGTCTTTTAAGTATGCAACACACTACTCATTGATTACATGAATTCTCAAAGACATAATAGAGGTAATTGCAATTGCCAAGCAATCATCTGCACCACTAACATCTTTTGTTACTCTTTTGATCCATTAGCGAATTTGCTTCACCGTTCATAAATTCATTACCTAAACTATGGGTATATCTGACAGCAACGTTACTCTGCCACTTATTAGTACTTGTACAATTTTGGCCACTCAGAGTCATGTAAGATGAAATGGGATACTACACCTAAGGAAGGTAGTCATATATACCCATAGTTGAGCAAAGTAAGGAAGGTAGTCATATAATATTACTCTACCAGGAGTGGGAGTAGGCAATTAGTAAAAAAAAAAACAATTATGTGAATCTAATTAGAAATACCTTTATTCTATTCACAGGAGATGAAGCTTTAATACCATTTGATTCGCTGCCAGAAGAACTACCACAGTCTGAAGCAGCAGTCTAAAATTAAAAACCAGCAACACAACAATACGAAGTCGAAACAATTGAAATAAAATAGTTGGCAAGCAACAAAACCCTATGCATTTCTTCAAAGAGCCCATCATACACCAGAAATGAAACAACACTATCTTTCTGTTTTTCATTTTCTTGTTTGGGTTGTTTTGAGCTTTGGTAAACGGAAATGTTACCTTATTACTATGTTTTTAAGTTTTCGATAGTTTATTTACTTTATGCCGTTTGCACTCTTAAGTATTTTATTTTTTGTTGCTCTATACAAATGTTAGAATGGTAAAAAGGAACCATGGCTAGAGTGGAAGGAAAGGGAAAGGGAAATGGAATAAGTGACAGTGGCTGGCCTACAATGGTATGTACATGGTCATAGTCTCAAAGTCGGAGTACGGGTTTAAAACGGCAAGGAAAAACTTCAGGAAAAATGAAGAAAACGAAAAAAAAAAGACATAAAAGATAAAAAATTATGAAAAAGGTATATATCTAATTATACATAAGACATTTATTTTAACTTATTCTATGTTTTCATTATAACATCTTCTCAAACATAATTATAAATGTTATGATGCCCAAAAAAGTTTACTCATCAACAAATCTATTGTTCAAAATAAGGCACTATTGAAAAAATGAAAAATCATAACATCAAGATATTAGCATCAAATCCCATATTTCTACATTTATGAATCACCAAATTATGTTATGTCTCAAATCGCACATCAAAGAAAAAAGTGTTTATTTGTTATTTTATTTTTTAAGAAAAACACAACTTTTTAAAAAAGTCTGTTTTTTTATCGATTTAATCGTCTAAGATACAAGTCCTGTTTTAAACGCCTTTTTTTCAACAACAACAAAAAAACATCGTTTTTTGTTACTATGGGTACGTATACGCTTAATATCGATTTTTTTCCTTTAATAATTATGTGTAGCCTTCAAATTCGTTATTTACTCGTAATAATTAGTGTGCTCACCTTCAATTTCTTTATTGTGTTCTCTTCTGTATCTAGGATATCTCAATGTGCTTCGTAGTTTAACAAATATTTTGTTGTGTTTTAAAATAATATCTAGGATACGCACACGATGATAAATTTGTCAAAAATTCAATCACTCTCTCTCACACATGAACCCATTTGTCACTCCTGCTTGATAACTTTCCACCGTGTAAGGAACACATACACGTGCAGAAGAACCATCAATCCTATCTACACACCAATCGTGGAGTCTATCGATTCTAGTTCCGAATGGCTCAAATACTAAACTACCTAAAACAGGTATCTATATATGTAGACAGTTCCGAATGGCCCAAAACCTTCGCAAGTATTTTCAATGAATGATCTTTTTCAAGTCTTTCCATCTACTTTGCCTCTAGTAAAGTTAAAACCAAAAGGAGATAAAGTCCACATCCGAACTGCTTGGGGACAACCATTGGACTAGTTACCAACATTTTAAACCAATTAAATAAACATAAACCCGCTACAACGACAATCAATGGTAACATGGCTAGATATACACATATATAAAAAGCCAAAAGCAGTAACAAAGATGCTCAAAATACCAACCAGAGTCATCAAAAAATATTAGACTTCTAATTTAAATAAAATAAGTAAACTTGAAGAAGATCATGACTATATAAATAGAGGAATTGTTTGTGTAAGTTGGGAACCATTTAACAGCTACATACAAAACCAGATCAGAATAGATAATGCCTCCAATTCACTTCAACAGAATACTAGCACACAAACAACAAACAAAAAACATATAATAAAAATCTAAAATACGTAAAACATCATATAAATGATCTATTTTATCTAAAATATTAGTTAGAGAAATGCAATTAATTTCTAAAAAGTAAACAAATCTGAGAGTAATGTTAAAACAATGAATCTCATGATCATCAACGAAAAAAATATATGAAAATTAAATAAGGAATCGAACAAACCTACAACATCCAATCCAGAATTATCGACAGATCACCAAAATATTTAGATCAAGTATCGAAACAAAATCTCAAATTCTAAATATTTTTTGCAACAACTTACCTGATCTCCAAAGCTTATAAAATTTAATAAAATCCTAAAACATGATAACGAAGCAATTGAATCGAACTCTTTTAGAGATTAAGAACACCAACATACAATCAAAAAATCTTGCAGATTTCAAAAAACTCTGAAACAGATCGACAGGAGAAGAAATAGTGATGATGTTCATGTATCTCACTTTTGTAAATCAAATTAAAATGATATGAAATCCTAATCGGTGGAAAAAAAAGAAACCGAATAACAAAATTACCTTTCAACTTGAAGAATCTGAGAACAACTCTTCGGTAAATACATCAAATTTTGTTTTGTTCTTAGGTTTTGTTTCGTGAAAAATTAACACATTTGGGAAATAGAAAACCAAAATTTATATGTTTTGTGGAATCAAAAATCTTAGATCTAATCTTCAACAACCTGAACAGAGTTATGGATCTACCAATCTAAGAGAAAGGAGAAAGAGAGACTCACCTTCAAAAATAATAGAGAACTTCTTCTTCACTCCATCGTTTCCAATCTTGAAAGACCGAGAGATCACTACGAGAGTTCAGAGATTGAGCGATTAGATAAAGAAAGATCGATAGATCAAATAGAGGGAGAGACGAGATCGATCAAGAGACGAGATCGAGGGAGACGGAGGGATAGGGATACAGAGAGAGGGAGAGAGAGAGAGACATTCGAGAGAGACACACATAGAGTGATTGAGTGAGTGAGTGAGAGAGACTAAGTGGCAATCGCAGATGTGGTCTGGGGATATGAAATTTGTCATCCACGGGCCGCGGAATTTGGGTATTAAAATTCGACGGGCCCGGCCCAACAATTTTTTTCATTAAAACTTCGGATTTTCACGTAGTGTTCCATTTATATTGTCATGTTCCTATAATAAAGCGAAGTTGTCTACATGGCACGTTTTTGTTAGAGTTTGAAACACCTAGGGTTCTTAAGTTTTAAACAAGCCGTGCATGCAACCTGATGTGTTTATTTCAGTAAAATTGTGCCACATAGACATCTAACATTATTATAGGAATGGGATATTGAGATCGTGACTCTTTTTTCTATATGACATGCATCCCAATGTATTTATTTTGAGTCTTGATAATATAACTTGTTAGGTAGCATACTCAATCAACTCCGTGACGTGATAAGTTTGGGAGTCGTAGATTTGTACATATCGGGATACACGATTGTACTTTCTCATAAAAAGTATATCCTAAGATATATAGATCTATGATTCCCGAATTTGTCCACATCAAGGAATTGATAGAGTATTCCACTTGACGAGTCATATTATCACGACTCATTTATTTTCAAAAAAAATAAATTCAGGAGTTGTGATGAATGCATGCAATTGGTACCCAACTGACGTGGCAAGGGTAGATAATCTTTTTCTTCCAGATACATGAAAAAAAGATTTGCGGTTCTATACCTTTACCA
Organism: Akebia trifoliata; assembly: GCF_017979445.1. Taxonomy (NCBI): domain Eukaryota; kingdom Viridiplantae; phylum Streptophyta; class Magnoliopsida; order Ranunculales; family Lardizabalaceae; genus Akebia; species Akebia trifoliata. The sequence goes on along the minus strand of NC_141378.1, from coordinate 15,037,515 downwards.
TGTTTTTTTTTATAACCGAGGGAGTATCCCATCAACACTCTCAAGTAAACGTGACAGACTAATCTCCCTTGGGGGCCCCGCATGACCAACCCCATACGAGTTTTAAGGGGACGAACCCAAACCCATTAAGTGCCACACATGGTGGTGGGAAGGGGACGAACCCAAACCCAACTAAGTGCATTCATCATTATTCATTTTTTAATATACACTTGCCATGTAGACACTGTATTACATTGTTTTAGAAACGGGATACCGTATTGGATCGTGACTCTTCGAATAACTTTTCTTCTAGAGTGCTGATTTTTGGACTCAACTTGACCGGGGGACTCAAAACTAACCAACGTGGCATGGGCAAAGAATCATAGATTTTGATCTGTTGTGTATCCCGAGCAAAAAAATCTACCATTCTTTATGCATGATACGTCAGTGAGTTTTTGAGTCCCGGCTGTCCGGCTGAGTTCAAAAATCATTAGTCTTTATTCTAGGCATTTCGAGTACCTGACAAAAGTTTCTCTAGAAGAGTCGAAAGACAAACTTCCAGAAACTCCATTTCGAGAAGTTATAACGTCCGCATAATATCATTATCTGCAGTTCACACTACCCTCGTTTTACAATCCAGTATGTAACGTACGTGGCACATTATAGACTTAGAAGCTTTCTGAACCAACCAACACGTGTCAAACCTTTAACCACGTGGTGTCTACTATTCATTGTTGCTCGACATGTAGACGTTCAAACATGGCTGCCTCGTTAAACGTGTAAAGAGATGCTGTTGCTTTTATAAAATGACGAAGAAGAAGAGCTTAAGAGATGACCATCACGGCCCAAACTGTGGAGCCCAGCCCTTTGCAGTGGACGATGATGGCTTCCTCCTTGGCATCATGGTTTGGTGTATCGTATAGTCGCGAAGTGTGGGAGCCCATGGAGTTTGTGGGTACTGGAGTTTGGATTACTCTAGAAGCCGGCACGTGCAAGCTCTTGATGATGTCACCAACTATGTCATCGCTGTGTTGATGTTCCTGGTTAGTTTTTTTTACATTAATGGACTAAAGTAGACACAGTGCGTATGTGCTAAATGTGCACACTCATCACCAGTTTTGTTTTATTTAGGAAAAAATTATAGTGCACGCCGAGGTTGGACACTTGACAAACGGCTGAGATGAGATGGAAAGACATTTCCTAGGGTTCTCAACCGAAACAGATCACTAGGAAAGCTGTGTTTTCCTTTCCACATCAGATCTTCTTTGGACGTCGTTAGACCCTAGGAAAAAGTGTTGATCTCGGTGTGACTCTTGAAAACCAGGAGCACTATAAGCTCCAATAGTCCTTATGTACCGACGCAAGTTAGCACGAGACTACACTCTATGCATCTGGTGCACCTTAGAAATTGCTGTTTTGTTTCTATATCATTATTCCAGATCCTATATTCAGGGAATACTGGAAGTTATTCTACTACTGGTGCCCTTCACCTGCCACGTGGAGAATTCATAAACTAAAGATTGCCGAACTTTTCCGACGAATGGAGTGATTTTTTACTCACAAAATTTCTCGTGATAGTGCTCAAAGACTCTCTAACATGTGATCGTGGTAATTTTGTAAATTGGGGATGCATTCAATGCAGGGGCTCATGTGATAGGGGATCTCGGTTTGAGTAATGCTGGGCTGACACAGCCTGGACACAGTGATTCTCTCAGTTCTGACGTGGATCCTAAACCATGTCACCCACCTAATAAGTCAACTGTCATGTCATTAAGTGAAATCTAAAAATAAAATAAAAAATCAGCGTCTTCTCCTCTTCCTCCCTGTAAAGTCTTCTCATTTTCCTCTTTGTTTCTTGCAACGGCTCTCTCAACTATGCATGGTCAGTTGACTCTCTGTCTCTCTCTCTCTCTAAGTTAGATAAGTCTAGTTCAACAAGATCCTTCCATGTGCAAAGCCGTGATGGAAATCGGGTTGCAAATTTGACAGATACTATCCAAAGAGACTTGAGTTGAAAAGGAGGAAGCTAGTTGGAGATCACATTTAAAATTAATGAAGTTGAATCCATGTCTAGTACTTGGAAATCAATCTAGTTAGATTGTTGACTCATAGTATCAAGATTGCTTCTAACTGTTTTTACAAATACAGCTGAAACACCTATCTAAGAATTGATCTTTTACAAAAGATCTCTATGTGTGGTTCAGAACCCACCCTACTTGTGTATCCTAGATTAAAGTTTCCTTCAACAACATCTTACAAATTGGACTAGAGAATAAAGTAGTTTTGATTCTACCTCCCAATCATAAATTTATTAAAATTTGATTCCAATTTACTTTTGGAGCATCCTCAAATTGAAAATATATTGAAATATTTCTACAAATAAGAAAATAACACTACTTTATTAGAAATGATGAAAATATTGTGGAAATTTATTTTGACTATATTCAAACAGGGAAAGAAGAGGAGAAGCCATAACAAGAAGAGAAGAGGAGAAGACATGATAGGGAGAGAAGAGGAGAACCGGAGAAGACGCTTTTTTTTTTTTTTTTTTCATTTAATGCGTGGCAGCTGACTCATTAAATGGGTGACGTGGCTTAATATCCACGTCAGATCTGTGAGAATCACAGTATCTAGGTTGTGTCAACCCAACATTACTCTTTTTTTTACGTACTCTAATTTCAACCGCTTTTTTCTATGACTGACACGTGCGTGAAAAGATAGCTGAAGTTGGTTAGCTATCGAACTCCTTATGTACATGATCTTACATGAGAGAATCAATCTTAGCGAAGTCCAAAATCCAGATACGTACGTGCATATGAGAAAGTGAAACGGAAGAAATGAAAGTGGAAGTTATTGGGTGCACGATAGTCTTGTGTGCCATAGTGTCCCCCGGGTGCATGTTAGTAAGATCAGTTCTGACCAAAATAAGCGGCTTTTGGAACTCACGTTCATTGGTTTGCAGGGGTGAGGAAAGAAGAGGTGCAGGTGGACTTGGATGTGGGCATGACACTTCAGATAAGGTGGGAACACATGCAACAAAAGGAGGATCGAATGACAAGTGGCACAATGCCGAGATGACACGTGGCAGCTTGATGAAGAGCATAAAGATCCCCGAAAATTCTAAATTGCATGAGATGAAGTGGACGATGGAGAATGGGGTGTTAACTGTAACCGTGCCTAAAAAAGAAACCATGGAATCAAAACGGCTAGAAATTTTAGAATGTTTGTAAATATGGCGTAGTAAGGAAATCCATGTCACGTGTGAACGGTGAGCTTCACAATGATACTTATTACTTATATGTGCGCTCCGTGTCTAGTCAGTGTTGTAAATGTGTGTAAAAGAATGCAGTTTCTCTCTTTTACTATTTTAGCTTTCGAACCTCGTTAGACGCTTGGGTTATTCACTCACTTGGACGTCTTTATTTCAAGAAGAAAAACACATAGTGCTGCAAGCACTGTGACGCCAAGAAGGGCCGTGGTGTCACGGTTGTATTCTTTCGAAGCGAGGTCGTGCAGCGCAAGGGGGTCAAATCCACTTGCAAGCCTATAAAATAATCGTACACCACACACACGTAGCTAGCAAACAAGTAAATGAGGCAACACAAGGTAAAATCCGAAGGTAATTTTGTTGATATAATATTGATTACACGGAGTAACGCGTTACAAAAGCAAGAGATGCATTACAAAGCAATAGATGATCCTATGACACGCGGGACTTCCACGAAGCTGGGCTTCAAGGACTTCAACAACGTGGGTGTAGGCCGGGGATTGGGATAGCACTGACACCCTTCCTACAAAGTATATGCTAAGTCTTTCCCAGGTTTCCAGAAGGAAACATCAAAAGTAGAGGCCGGTCATACTCCCTTATTACGAAAATGCCACTAAGCTAACAAGTATGCCCTACCACGGGGCTGACATGTACCCTAAGCTAACAGATATGCCCTGGTATGAGGGCTGACATGACTTCATAACGAGCCTTACATGATATTACGTAGGTGCTCCCGGGTAGCTCCGGTGCGAGTATACACCTAACTCTAGGTGACGAAAGTTATGGCCGTCACACATGGGCAATTGACCCAAAACCAATCATCTTCAAGTCCAAAGTTTACCGTTAACTATAATTTGCCCCCTGGCAGAAAATCCTGGCTCCGCCCCTGGTTGCAAGACCAAACAACATTTCATGTAGAGAAAAAAATAAAAAAATAAGTTAAAAATGAATCATTTCACCTTCTCTTTATCATTTTAATTTAGTTCGGGTACATTTTTTTATTATTCTTCTAATTTTAGTGAAATAAATTTATCAATCGGGTAACCATAAGATACCCGTCGCCCATCCGGAACTTGAGTGAGACGCGATCCTTATCAGGTATTTAAGATAACGAAAAATGATCAGGTTCATAATGGTAGATCAAAAATGGACTAAACATTTCAAGCACATTGGGTAATCAGGTAATTGGGTACCCATTGACACATCACATTCCTATTGTTCCGCCTGTACTATTCGTCCACATGCACTAAAGGACAACCCAAAGTAACAAAAATACCCGCATTGAGATGTTTTTCAATACAAGTAGATAGGGATAGAGCCAGGATTTTCTTGTAGTGGGGGTAAACTATGGTTAGTTGTATAGTGATGATGAATGATTTTAGGGAAAAATTAAGAGGTTTTTAGTTAAAAATTGAAAAAAATGATATTCAGATAATTTCCAATAAATATTTGAGAAGTCCCAATCAAAACAAAATGTCATCAACAAACATTTGAAGGGGTGAGGGAGTGAGGACAAATGGGACATGAAATTAGTTGAAAATATAGGGGTGTTTCAAAGTTTGTGAGGGCAAAAATTAGAGGGAGGTGAGGGTGTGGGGGAAAATGGGGACAAATGGAGCATGTAATTAGTTGAAAATATAAAGGTGTCTCAAACTTCTGTGGAGGCAAAAATTGGAGGGAGGTGAGGGTGTGGGGGCAAATGGGGAGAGAGGTGAGGGAGTGGGGACAAATGGGGCAAATGGGGACAAATGGAGCATGTAATTAGTTGAAAATATAAGGGTGTCTCAAACTTCTGTGGAGGCAAAAATTGGAAGGAGGTGAGGGTGTGGGGGCAAATGGGGAGAGAGATGAAGGAGTGGGGACAAATGGGGTATGTAATTAGTTGAAAATATAGGGGTGTCTCAAAGTTTTGTGGGGGCAATTGCCCTCACCAGCTCCTTACTAGCTCCGCCCCTGCATGTGGATCAATAGAAATGTGGGGTTCTTAAAAAAGGGCACTGTATACACCTCTACATTTTTATTGGTCCACATGTATTAAAAATTCCACTTAATCCTAATAACCAATTAGAGTGGACTTCCTTCTAAGTATTTTGGTAATTGGGCTGTAAATTTGATTTAGTTTTGATTGTTGGTGAATTTCTTACTTCTCCTAGCAATGAAAACGTGGGCGTCTACCTACATGGATCCATGTCTTGAAAATAGGCCTAATCTAAAGCCTAGTAGTATACAATTCAGATTTTTCCATCAGCCGGACCATTATTTCTACCCCAGAAGTCACAGCCAACACTTCTATACGGTCCCAAACCGTTGGATTTTTCTCGAGGTCTTTTATAGCGATTCCGAAGAAGAATTTAACGGTGTCAACCTAATTGAAACGTGCGTCCTCCCAACAAGTCAACTTTTACCTAAATACCTAAAAAGGAGAGAAAAAGAAGCCTCCTTTAAATCGGACATTATTTTAGCATTTTTAATGAGTTACATTTAAACTACTCTCATAATTGGGATTCTCATATCTTCTCAAACAGATGACATACCACTTGACATTGGTTTTCTATAAGAGGCTCAAAAGAAAAAGAATTTAAATGTCCTTTTTCTCAATCTATTATCAAAACCCTTGATTTTTTATGAAATGTTACTAGAATTTGCCCATACAGCTGACATAAACATTTTTTGTAGGACTAAGGAGGTGGAAGGGGAAAGATAATTTACAAAAGGAAAATGTTAAACTGATTACATTCAACATTGAGCTGATGTGGCAATGGGTAGAGAACCTTAATTTTTTTTTACCTTGTATCTCTAGAAAAAAAAATTACATATAAATCTTTGGCCATTGCCACATAAGCACAACGTTGAACGCAATGTCAAATGAAGTTAGCTTAGAATATCTATATATAAAATTGAATAGGTATTATTGGATAAGAGGAATGACAGTATACAAAATGGATAGGGATACTCTGGAAATGGAGAGTAGATAAAATGTAAGGGTAAATTACAATTTGACCCCTTATAATTTGGTATAATTTCATTTTGACTTCTTAATATTTTGATAATTACACTTACATCCTTAATAATATTCTAAGGGGTTTACTTACCCCCCTTTCCATTTAATTTCTGCCAACCTAACAGTTAAATTCGTTTTGTAAAGATCATTTTATCCTTTTAAAATTTTTGTTCTTTTTTATAAATAAAAATATGCTTGTGAAAAAATGGGTTCAATGAATGCTTACTTGGGGGCATTTTGATTATTATTAAAAAAATTTAATTAAAATAATAGAAAATAATAGGGTAAAATAACAAAATAAAATTTTCGATTTTACTCTATCAGTGGAAAGGGAGGAAAGCACAATTATCATAACATTAGGGGTTAAAAATGAAATTATGCCAAACTACAGTGAGTCAAAGTGTTATTTACCTAAAATATAATAAAGTTAAAAGCTGTCATCCACATATATTATGATATTAAATCTCAACTACTATTTACGAAGAGATAAAGGAAGGGGGGCAATTTCATGTTTTGTTATATATTATTTTAAATGATTTATTATTTATTATTTTTAGGCTTGTGATAAAAATGTCATGTTTGATTTTTTTGATAAATATAATATATTTATATTCTTATATTATATATTTTTGAATAATGCAAAAGTAACATTAAAATATACATCGTGGGGGACAAAAATGTCTGTGACGATGTACATTTCAATGTTACTCCAACACGACTCTACATTTTTATTTCATTCATTAGAGGTGATTCCTGGGTCATGGATTTGACTCAAATGAATTGACATTCAAACCAACAGATATTTAAAATTATCATTATAGTAATAAAGATATAGTCATGACTCTTGACTTGTGCTTGCTTGGGGCTGCTGTGTTATTCTAACGTGATCCTTGACGACCAGGTAGATGTGCCGTCGACATTATTTCTAATCTCAGGTACATTACAAATAACCTGTACTGGTTATTTCTTACAAGCTTTTATAGGAAATGAAAATCAAAAGAAAGATGGTCAAACCATTAATAACACAAACTTCTCTATAAATACCTCCGAAGATTTATCTAATGAGAATCAAAAGGAAATTGGATTGCCTTTTATGTTAAGAAAAGGATTCAAAGATGAAGGGTTTTCTGATGCTAGCTCTAGTGTTTCTGATGTTGGATGTAATCTTTACATCCATGGCTTTAGCAAAGATCCATCATCATGATTTTGTTGTAAGTAATATATGTATATATTTATCATCCATGGCTTTAGTGAAGATCCATTATCATATTTATCTTAAAAAAATATATGTTATATTATTTTTTGTTTAACACAAAAAAAAAAGTAAGTTTTATATTTTAATTATACAAGGATATTTAAGTAAGTATATATGTTTATCATCCATGGCTTTAGTGAAGATCCATTATCATATTTATCTTTAAAAAATATATGTTATATTATTTTTTGTTTAACACAAAAAAAAAGTAAGTTTTATATTTTAATTATACAAGGATATTTAAGTAAGTATATATATTTATCATCCATGGCTTTAGTGAAGATCCATTATCATATTTATCTTTAAAAAATATATGTTATATTATTTTTTGTTTAACACAAAAAAAAAGTAAGTTTTATATTTTAATTATACAATGATATTTAAGTAAGTAAGTATATATATATATATATATATATATATATATATATATATAATATATATATATAAATCATTAGAGCAAATATATGAGATAATCCTTTAATTTTAAACTAGAAGGTATCATGTGCAAACCATGTACGAAGGGGTAAGTCTAACTTTTTAAAGAACTAGGGGGAGATATTTAACTGTTCAAAATTTACATAGGAATAAGTCAAAAAACGTAATAGCGTTTGAATGCAAAACTATTATACATTGGCATTTTGTTCTCTACTAGAAGGTGGCATGCGCAGTACAAACACACATGTATCAAAAAGACTTATCATTAATTAATTTAAAATATTAATTTAAATATTTTTTAAAATATTATTATATAGTAGAAAGAAATTTTTTATAATTTTGAAAATAAACCAACGTGATTCTAAGTTGTGGAGTATAATTTTCTTGATTTTTAACTAAAATGATTCTAATTTTATCAATTTAAATATATAATTATATATGTACATATGCACATATGTTAGTGTGTGTAGAAAGAAATTTTTTATAGTAGAAAGAAATTTTTTATAATTTTGAAAACAAACCAACGTGATTCTAAGTTGTGGAGTATAATTTTCTTGATTTTTAACTAAAATGATTCTAATTTTATCAATTTAAATATATAATTATATATGTATATATGCACATATGTTAGTGTGTGTATATATATATATATATTGTTTTTTTTTTTTTTTTTGGATGATTATATAATTCATGTTTATATTTTTTTCATAAACAGGTGACAGAAACTCCATATAATAGGCTATGTAGTACCAAGAACATATTGGCAATAAATGGGAAATTTCCGGGGCCCACCATATATGCTAATAAAGGAGATACAGTGATCATCAACGTTTACAACAAAGGAAATCTTAACGTCACTCTTCATTGGTATCACTCGCCCTCTCTTCGTTTCTCCTATTTTTTCTTTTCATTAACCGTATCGGTATTGGACCGACCAAGCCCTGATCCCATCCAATAATATGTTAAAAAAATATAAATGAACTAATATTATATAGAGTCGTGCTGGAGTAACCTTAAACTTGACATCGATTAAGACATTGGGCGCACAGAACTATAGATGCTTCTCACTCGTATCTAGATGAAAAACATCTATAGTTGTAGATACATCCACGTTAGCAATGTTTGAAACGATGTCAATTTCAATGTTACTTCAGCATTTTTCTATTATATATATCGTGCATACATTTTTGTTAAGAGTCATCATAAATGCACGTGGTTTTAATACACGGCTGATGTGACAAGGGTAAATCATAAATCTTTTTCATTGGGATACACAAGAAAAAGATGTGCGGTTCTGTACCCTTGTCATGTCAGCCGCATATCAAAACTGTATGCATTTATGATTATTCTTTTGTTAAATCTAATTTGATCGGATCCTACAACTATCAGATCAAATTCCTATTAAAAGTGGCCTCCACATCGATCCAATCCAAGCACATCCATAGAAAGTTCAAGCAAACATATTAGATAGTCCTAATAGTTATTTTTCTCTATCCAACACAATGTGAAAAAAGTACATATTCGACTTATCAAGGAGTCAAATTTGTTATTGTCAAATCTTTTTTTTTTTCGACTGACCAAAACTGTTAAATTAATGGAGAAGCCATCAAATCTTGGGAACATAAAAAATTTCAACTGCCTTGAACTGTCGAAATTCGATTTCTAAACTTTATGGGTTTTGGCTTGTTGAATTTTTCAATTTTCATGTAAAGCAATATGTCCCTCTAAGCATAAATTTCTCTTAGTATTTCATTAAAAAAATGAAAAATTAACAATATTGTGAATAAACACATTTTTCAGATATTTCAAGTACAGAAAATTACTTAAAACGCCTCGACGAAGGGATTTCTTTCTAAATAATCCCTAAGTTTCAAGTAATATCTTAATAGTAAATTTAATAATAAAAAATTATTTCTTAATATTTCATTATTGTCGAGCTCACCACTTTATATGGTCTAATTCAACATTTTTATTTTCGAACTCACCAGTTTTTATTGTTGAACTCGACAATAATTAAACATGACTTAAAAGCGTTAGTTCATCAATAATGATATTCGAACTCAAAATATTAATATTATTAAACTCGATGATTTTTGTTATATTATTGACGAACTTGACGCTTTTACTTAGTCATATTTAAATACTCTTGAGTTCGATAATATTTTTATAAAAAATCGTCGAACTCAACAATAAAAATGTTAAACTAGACAATAAAAAGTGATAAACTCAATACTAAGTGACGAGTTTGATAATACAAATATGGAATTAAACGATAGAATTGGTGAACTTGATATTGTAAATGTGATCCAATTTTTTATTTTTTTTACTTTGATATTGGGTAAATCTCTTTGAAATATTCAAAATGCATAAATAATAGTTGCAAAATAGACACTCAAATCAAAAGTTACAATGTAATCATCAAAATTTCCGAATTTCAATTTTGTTTTCATTTTTATTTTATTTATAAATTATCAAAATAAATTTTTTTTTAAAATGTAAATGTTCAAAATTATGAGTATATAATTCTCCATTTGTCATTCAGCATAAAAAAATCGTCATTGAAAAACATAAATATGTGAAGAGGATGAGAAAAATGATAGTTTTGTAACTCAAAACCATTATAACGAAAGATGAGGTTCACTAGGTTAGGGACTAATAAGAAATAATATTTTTAACTAAATAGACTATTAAGATACTTTCAAAAAATTAAGGACTATTAAGAAAGGATTCTCTGTCAAGTCCTTTTAAGTAACTCTTAGGAATCAGTAACCACATTAAAATTGTTTGTATGAATTTTTTTAACGATACTTTAAAGACAAACTAATTACAAATCTCATTGACGAATGAAAATTTCATCTCATAGGTCTACACACTAAAAATCAGTTTGATTGGTTATGTCTACTCGTTATTAGAAGATAAATATTCATTGATGAACCCCAAGGGTGGGTGAGATGGTCAAGATCATGCATCAAGAACTAGAAGTCTTGAGTTCGAATGTGTCCCACCTTAAAAGTCATCCTTAGGGATTTATCCTAAAAATTACTTGATTAGTGCGTGAGAAGGGGATTGCACATGTCCCAAGCATTAGTTTGGTACTTTTAAGTCCAAATACCTATGTTCCCCCCTCTCTCTCTCACCAAAAATATATATATATTTCATGGATTAATGAAACAACATTTCTCCGGATATCAAATCTTTTGATTTAGACATGCTAAGTGACACAATTTAAGTAGTCCCCCTGCATATAAGAGTCAAGAACTAACATTGTTCTTTTTATCTTTTGTAGGCATGGAGTAAAACAACCAAGGAATCCTTGGTCCGATGGTCCTAATTATATCACACAGTGCCCAATACAACCTGGAAGGAATTTTCGCTACACCATGATTTTATCGAACGAAGAAGGGACGCTGTGGTGGCATGCGCACAGTGATTGGACTCGAGCAACAGTACATGGAGCTATTGTTGTTTATCCCAAGCCCGGGTCCACTTATCCCTTCCCCAAGCCTTACAAAGAAGTCCCAATCATACTAGGTAAAAAAACAATAACCTTTGATCCAATGGCTAAGGTTGAGTAATCATCCAATCAGATTGATCAACGGCTCAGATTTGTAACTGTGTGTGGGGTCATATATGTTTTGGTTTAATGTAGGTTCATGGTGGAAGAGGGACGTGATGGAGGTATTAGATGAAGCTATAGAAACTGGTGGAGAACCGGAGGCCTCAGATGCTCACACTATAAACGGTCAACCAGGCGATCTATACCCTTGCTCCAAACGAGGTACATATACTTTTGCTGTTGCAGTACGACCGTGTAAATATTCTTTCATTCCATGGAGTGACTAGGGCTGTCAATGGATCTCATCCGGATTGGATCATCGTTGATTTGGTACCAATCCGCTAAGGACTAGATAGGACCAGAATCGATCTGATAAAATTGGGATCAGACTCTTATTGGATAGGTCGGCTCTCAATATTAAGATCCAAACCAAATCCAATAACATTCGGATTAGGATTAGGTTCCGATCAGGATTGGATCAAACACAATTTGATATAATAAAAAAATCTAAATAAACTTCATATATGTAAACAAAATAAACTATGTACTTCCTCATATTTTATTGGATTGGATCCTTAGTCGTAATCCAAATCCTCGATTCAGACTTCAAGTGATCGGATCGGAAGGAATTAGATATCGAGTCTGATCCGATTTGTTCTGATCCATTGGCATCCCTAGGAGCAGGGGAGTAGATCCTTTGTAGTCCGATTTTTTTGTAGCTCTTTGTAGTTAATATCTACGGTTGAAGTTGTGCGACATCATCAAGAAGGTAGCATACACTTGTTTAAATTTAGGACTCTAGTGACCGTCTATTTCAACACTAAATCTAAAACACTAAAAAATAATTTTTTTTGTCAAATTTGACCTAAACCATGAGCACAAGAGGATTAAGTTGTTTTTGAGATTTGAATGCTGAAGAAAATAATATTTTGTAGGCGGTGAAGGATAAAAATATTACCATATTTCATGATTAATTGGTAAATCATCGATTAATTCATCAATTTAGTTGGCTAATATTACCCTTATTTGAAGAAGTTTTATGAATTTTGGGAAATTTTTGTGACTATGCCTAGGATTGACATTGCAGAAGGACTCGTTGCACTTCACACAATAACACTGACTCTTAAGCATGTTTGATGCAGGAACATTTCGAATGTTTGTGGAGCAAAACAAAACCTATCTCCTTCGCTTGGTAAATGCAGGAATCAACAATGAACTCTTCTTCTCAATAGCTCAACATCAACTTACTATAGTTGGAAGAGATGGGTCTTACTTAAAACCATTTAAAACCAGCTACATCATGATAACTCCAGGTCAAACCATGGACATCCTCTTAACTACTAATCAACCTCTTAATCAATATTACATGGCAGCTGGACCTTATTCCAGTGGTGTTAATGTCGGTTTCGATAACACTACTACGACTGCCACCCTACACTACATTGGCAACTACACCCCTCCATCATCACCACCCCTCCCTGCCCTCCCTTGCTACAATGACACACAAGCCGCAACCAACTTCACGATTCACCTCAAGAGCTTAGTGAGTAACAACCATCCAATTAACGTTCCATTAAAGATGGTTACACAAATGTTTATTACGATCTCCGTTAACACATTGCCTTGCCCTAATAATTCATGTCAAGCACCCAATGGAACACGATTTTCGGCTAGCTTGAACAACATGAGTTTTGTGGACCCATCGATCGATGTATTGAAAGCTTACTACAACATGATTAATGGAGTTTATACAAGTAATTTCCCTAAGAAGCCGCCTTCCAATTTTAATTTTACAGCCAATAATTTTCCTTCGAACCTCTTTACGCCAACGGTTGGTACTAGGGTGATGGTTTTGGACTATAATTCTACTGTGGAGATTGTTTTTCAAGGAACAAACTTGCTTGCTGGGGAGAATCATCCAATTCATCTACATGGGTATAGTTTTTATGTGGTTGGATTTGGTTTTGGGAATTTCGATAAAGAGAAGGACCCGTTAACCTATAATTTGGTCGATCCACCTAAAGTAAATACGGTCGGGGTCCCTAAAAATGGATGGGCGACCATCAGATTCCGAGCAGACAACCCTGGTGAGTTTATTATATTTATTATTGCAAACCAACTTATAGATCATAAATTGTGTATTATTTTAGAAAGACATTTCTAAGATATGATGGAAAGACATTCCTTGGGATTCTAAAAAACGAATCCTTGGGAAATGTGTACTAATCCTTGGGTTGGTATAGTTTTGTAAATTTAGGAAAAATAATTCAAATGAAATTAAAAAATTACCATACATTAAATTATGAAAATACCACAAACATACTTATATTATAAGTTGATAATACATGGACATTTTAGTTTTAATTTTCTGAAGAAATGTGTATGAAATATTAATAATTATTTTTTGCATGATTTTCTCAGGGGTGTGGTTGATGCACTGTCATTTGGATCGTCACCTTACTTGGGGTATGGATACTGTGTTCATAGTTAAGAATGGCAATACCTCAGAAGCTCAAATATTAAAGCCACCTCCGGATATGCCTCCATGTTGAGGGTTGTCATCGTTAACTCTCAATGCAGACATTAGTGGAGCTATAGCTCATATTGGGTGCAAAACATTCTTTGATTTAGGATATCATTTCAATTATTGAGACATCAGAAAATAAATTATGATTGTTTTAAGATATAATTTGATGTTAATAAATGTTAAGAGGTATGATTTATTAAATAATGAAATTTGTATAACAATGGTTTGTTTTTTTTTTTTTACTTCCATGGAAATGTCATTCGCAAGTGTATGATTGAGGATTCTTAATGGAAAATCATTTTCTCTAAAGAAATTATTTTTCTTGTCATTGTGGAAAAGTATTATTCAAATGTAAGGGTGTTTATTGAGATTAAGTCACCTAAGATTTAGAAAGTAAACCTAGAATCTAATTAACCTAAATGGCTAAATCACTAAAACAGTTTAAATAAATAACTTAATCATCAATACATCCTAATGTAAAAAATAAGAATTGATATATACTAAATACATGTCATCTCTAACCTATCATTTATGATAAAGAGTCCAGTTCCAATACACTTAGGGTTGAGGATTGAAACTCTCCTATACTTCAAAACATGCCTAGACAATTAATATCATAAAAGGTCTCTTATTATTATTATTATTATTTATTTTTTTTCAAATTTTCTATTATTACATGATGTATTTTGAGGTGTGCGAGGAAGGTTTCAATCCTCCATCTCGAATGTATCAGGACTCTAAGATAAAATATATTGGCAAAGTTCAATGCATCCCCGACATCTCTATATGATGCATGAGATACATTGTATCATTTTCAATGTACTTCATCACAAATGGTCGTCGTGATGAAAAGTGGTATATTTGATATATGAATTAGGATTATCCACATATGGAAGTATTGATAATTAAGATATTTAAATTTAAATATTATGAATGATTTAAGTTAAATAGGATCCTTGTACTAACCTGTCTTTTATATTTTGGTTGATATAATTTACAAACACCCTATTAAATTCACGTAATAACCATAAATCTATTTCATTGTTCTACGATCTCATCATGGAGGGAAAATCTTAATTATTATTTTCTCATGATTACTCCCAATCCCTCAAAACTAAAAAGTAAAGCTCCTTTGGACGTAGCTAGGTGCAATCAAACATTGTCTTGAGTATTTTTTTTCCCCAAAAATCTTCTTAATTTCTTATAGTAAATTTTTTCTAGAAACTGATGTTTTTGAGAAAATATTTTCTTAATAACGTATCTAGCAGCATCTAATTATCTATATCCT
The DNA here is from genome assembly GCF_017979445.1 of Akebia trifoliata. Classification (NCBI taxonomy): domain Eukaryota; kingdom Viridiplantae; phylum Streptophyta; class Magnoliopsida; order Ranunculales; family Lardizabalaceae; genus Akebia; species Akebia trifoliata. Next base: position 15,022,206 of record NC_141378.1, on the reverse strand, counting down.
TGGCTCAAAGTGGATTCCCTTAGGATCATTTTCCCATTTCCATGAAAGCTGATATGTTAGGTTGGACTTTTAATTTCTTTGCCAAGCAAACAAATTGGATTAAATAAATATAACAGTGGAGACAACAGCTATATATGAACATATTCCCTAAGAAAACAATTAGATTAGGACATCCAACACATGAAATAATGTATAAATAAATAATAAAAAAATTCGAAACTAAATTGCTAAAAATACTAAAGAACTAACCTAACACAATATACACATTTAGAGATCATGATCATCTCCTCGATCTAGACTTAGCTACGACCTGACGGCCGAGGTATCACCATGAGTTGTACCATTTTGATTTTCCCTTTTTATACTTTATAATCTTTGTATATCATTTTTATTTAACCCCTCACTTTCTCAGATACAACAAAATAAAAAGAATAAAGAAATTAACTAATATACTGTGTAACAGTAGTCTTTGAAGATAAAACATGCAAAGTGACGAGTGGTACCTCTTTCATGAGGATCTATAAGCCTCGTATTTGGGTCATGGAACGCCCATTCTTTATTCATAATCCGTTAATGGTTGAACCATGGCGTGATCACTTCAAACAATCAAATAACCCCTCTCCATTTGATCCCCCTTATTGGTTAATTTTCTCTTCTCTTATATTATCCACATAAAACTTTGTGAATTTCTACTATTCCCAAGGAAATTGGACACCAAGAGACCGATAGGACGTTTCTTGGGATTCTTAAGAAATATCAAGGAGAGCTGCTATTGGCACTCCAACTTTTACTTATTACACATTTACACCCATATTAAAAAAAGAGTCAGTGGCTGAGAATATAAAGGTTGGAGTGCCAATAGAAACTTTGTGTGTATGTGTGTGTGTGTGTGTGTGTGTGTGTGTTTATTTTTTGTTTGTTAGATTTAGGTTATGTTTGGATTGAGAGACGTGAATAGAAGAAAAACTCATTAAGAGAAGAGAAGAGAAGGGAGGAAAAAAAAAAGAGAAATTCAATTTCTCTTCACCATGTTTGAATTGACAAGAGAGAATTGAAGATAATTTTAAAATTTTAAAATATCTTAAAAGAGATCTAAGGGTATGTAGAGTTGAAATTATAAAATATTTTAAAAGTCTTTCTTTCAATTTTTCTTCTCTTCTCTCCACTTTTGGAGAGAAAGAAAACTCATATATTTTTCTCTCTTCTTCTCTCTCCGCTTAACAATCCAAACAAAAAAAAATGAAGAGAAACTCATTTATTTCCTCTTCTCTCCATTTCTCTCAATCCAAACACAATCTTAAGGATTTTTTATGAGCCTAATCCAAATAGTAAACAACTGTAAAAGTTGTTTGAATGGGTTATGATTCTTTGTAATGTTTTAATATTTAATTAAGGTATGATAAATAATTTAACAAATTGAGAATGTAAAAAGTAAAAGTTGGACTGCCAATAGCAGCTCTCATTTTGAATAACGACAAACGTATAAAAACAAAAGAGCATAATTCCTACAAACAAAATCTAATAAAAATATAGTTTAGTATTGATTACACTAGATATGATGTAGCAAAATGTACCTTATTATGATGCATCCCAATATAGTACTCCAATACCATCAGCATTGGGCTAACCATTCCAATATATATATATATATATAGGTCCCGTTCGGCACCCTAAGTTTTACCACACACTTTAAACAAACGCATTTTGTCTTACATGGGTTAGAAGTTTCGGAATGAGCTGATTTTTGGTGAGGATGATCTCTATGGTGAGGAGATCATCCTCACCAAAAATCAGCTCATTCCAAAACTTCTAACCCCATCAAAATGATTTACAAAAAATGGACGGTCCACGATTTTTCAACGTGTAAACATGGGGCTAAACATTTCGGAATGGGCTGATTTTTGGGGAGGATGATCTTCTAATCATAGAGATCATCCTCACCAAAAATCAGCTCATTCCAAAACTTCTAACCCATGTAGGACAAAAACGTTTGTTAAAGTGTGTGGTAAAACTTAGGGTGCTGAACATTTCCCATATATATATATATATATATATATAAGAAAATTGTTTAATGAACCCTATGAAACACTTAATTATAAAACACTTAAATTATGTATAAATCCTAATTTTTGTAAAACCATGTGCGTTAGCTCATGCCATTGCCACCTAGCAGTAAGTTTAATAAACATGATGAGTGCATTTGATTCGAACGACATCAAAGTTATATAAAGGTTGTATCATGGTGTGACAGCTAACGAAGGTATCATTATTTCCATTATAGTAATAATGATGCTAGTAGATCCCGCCAGAGGTAACGTTAAAAAGATACATTTTTGAAAAAAATATATATTTACAGATTAAAACAATAATAATAAATAATTATTTAAAAATGAAAAAACAAAAAAAAAAGCGTACCTACCACATACATGTTTCACTTTGAACTATATACATCACTTTAATATAAGAATTCTTTCTTTTTTCTAATCGAGAATTTTTATTTTTAATGAGATGATCAGTAACTCAATCATATATTAAGAATAGAATCTAAGTCTATGGTATCATCACTCATGGGTAGGTCTATGCCCCTTATACATATAGGAGAGGATTTATATTGGGTGCATGTGCACCCTCGACAATTTTTGAAGCCTATTAGGATACATGAGTTGTTGCGACAAATAAGAAAATCTGTTACTATTATCCCTACAAAATTTCTTTTGCTCTTGATTGCCCCCACAAGAGCAAAATCCTGGTTGTGCCCTGTATACGTAAATCAAATAGAAACGTGACTAATAATGCATAAGTCAAATTTGGGACTATTCTTAAACCTTGGGTAATCATTGCGTAAATCACGAGGTATAACTATAAATAATATTTACCTTAAGTTATCGGAAAAAATTATAAATATTATTAACCTTGAATCTATTTTTTTAATATCAAAATAGCTAAATAATGTGATTGTCGAAAGCCAGATTTTTAAAAATAACAATCATTATAAATAATAAAACCACACAAACAAGTCACGGCATTATTTATTAAAAAAAAATGGATGTTCATCATTTTACCTATAATACTAGTCAAAATAATTATTTTAAATTATGGTCGACAATTATAAAAGTTGATATATATAGGGGTGTCAATGGATAGCCGAAATCCGAATTCGAATCCGAATTCAAATTCGAAAAATCGGATATTATCCGAAAATTTTGAATATCGGATTCGGATATCATTTTAACATTCGAATGAGTTTCGGATATGAATTCGGATATTGCGATATCCGATTCGATAATATCCGCTCCGATAACAATACATATATCATGTATTTATATTTTACAACAAAACTTTTATATATGTATATATATGTGTTATGTATTCGTTTCATATAACGAAAATTTATTTTTAAAACTTTGTTTTCTCTATCTAACCCACCTTAATGGCTAAAGCCGTAAAAAACCAGATGACACGGCAGGTTTCGATCGAACTTCGACTACTATTTTCTCCGGCCGGCGAGCATCAGGTATGTATTCTCTCTCTCTCTCTCTCCGATCCGATCTGAATCGGTCGGAGTGATTTTTCGGACAAACCTGTGGGTTTCGTCGTTTCAACTATGAGAACTCCAACGAGTATTCCCCGACCGGCGAGCATGCAGGTACATAAACAAATCTGTCGGTTTCGTCGGATTTTTTATCGAATCGGATATTATTGGATATTCGATATATTTTTCAGATTCGAATTCGAATGTTTGTTAGGGATATCGATCGGATTCGAATTCAAATTTGGATAGTATTATTTATTTTCGGATTCGAATTCGGATATAACACTATCCGATCGGATAGTTATCCGTTAACAGCCCTATATATATGGGAAGTGTTTAGAGGCCCTAAAGAAAGTCAAACATTTTTGAAAATAGGGGTTAGATGTTTCAAAATGGGTTGATTTTTTGTGAGATTGATCTCTATGGTTGAAGAATTATAGACCAACTGATTTTTATAAATCACTTTTAATGATGTTAGAAGTTTCAGAATGGGCGGAGATCATCCTCACAAAAAATCAGCTCATTCTAAAATCTCTAACCCATACATTGAAAAGTGTTTGACTATCTTTAGGACCTTAAAACACCACTCCATGTATATAAGAAACTTGTTTAATGGACCCTATAAGAGGGATTTTTTTTTTAAATACCCCAAATTTTTTACGGTAACGTTTTTTATTGGTGAGTTGGTGGATAAGGGACCAACCTGCATTAAAAATCAAAGAAAGGACTCCAAGTGAAGCAACCAATTCTCTAGAAATATAATAAAGGAGAATAAAATTAAGTATTGTTGGGAAGACGCGCTCATTTCTTTCTATCAAACTGCCATGTCATCTTAAATTTTTTTTTTTGAAGTAGCTCAAAATACCTTTTTCTCATCTCTTTTAATGCACTTATATTTTTCAATGGTGAATGTGATCTTATTTCGACAATGAATGTCAAATGGACATACTCATAATTTTAAAAATTTAGTTGTTATGTTTGATCTGAGTGTTCATTTTATCACTATAATGTATACATTTTGGGTATTTAAGAAAGATTTGTTTATTATCGAGTTTTATTTATTATTATTTTTTTAATTTTTTTAAACAAATTGCCAAGATCGAAGTTTGCATTGTTGACCTTGGCAATTTCAATTTTAAAGCTCTATGCTAAAAAGATCCTTTGGAAAATTCCCAAAACCTATAAATTATAATGGCAAAAGAGACACTTGGATCAAAGTAACATTCTAATTAACATTAAAGTTGGATAATCTTATTAAAGCATATGATGCTTGATTCTAGGCATCCATTTCACCATTATAATATGAATCGTGATGATCTGACGTTCGTTTGTTAAGATGCCCCCTTACACCCCACCATCACAGAACCATAGATCATTTGCCTTGCGTTACACATGAGAAAGATGTATGATTTTGTAAATGCTAAGTCAAGGAGCGTATAAGTACATCTGAAAAAAGGAGAGTTTGGTTATCGTTAGTCTTATAATATTTGCATTTTGAAAAAAATCTATCTAACATCAAGCTTGAAAAAGGGAATAGTCAATTTTGATTCTGAGTCAAATCAACTCAACTAAGTTTCAATTTGACTTGATGAATTTAGAGTGCTAACTCATCTGGTTTACTGAGTTGATTTGGTGTATGTGTTCCATTGAGCTTTGGGGTCATATCACCTTGAAATCAAACCATGAGTTGATTGGTCTCAAAAGGGTTGAGTCGACTCAACTGGGCGAGCTATAAAACTAGGTGCACATTGGATTGGGTAAATCCGATAACCGAATCAATCCGAAGCCTTTTGGATTGGATTAGTTCGGATTGAGCATGATTTGGTTTAGATGCGGATTGTAAAAAAAAAAAAAAACTGATTGTTTTGGTTCGGTTTCAAATTAGGGGTATAATAGAAACGAACCAATCTAAGAACTGAACTAATCCGAAGTATCTATATATATATGGGTCAGGATCAAGGGTCATATGAAAAAACATATGTTAAAATAATGTAATATTAATAAAATTTTAAAATATTAGTTAGAAGTTTTGGATTGAGCTGATTTTTTATGAGGATGATCTCTATGATGGGAAGATCATCCGAAAAAAAAAAAATCAGTCCAATCTAAAACTTCTAACCCCATTAAAAGTGATTTAGAATGTGAACCGTCAATTTTTTGTCAATTTTTGTCATTAATTTGTAAATCATTTTTGATGGATTTAGAAATTTCTGATTGAATTGATTTTTTGTGAGGATGATCTTCTCATCATAATGACAATCCTTGCAAAAAATCAGCTCAATCCAAAACCTCTAACCCATATTTTGAAAAACCATTGTTTTTTCATATGTTTTTACATATGACCCTTGAACCGCCCCCTATATATATATATGGGTCCCGTTCAGCACCTTAAGTTTTACCACACACTTAACAAACGTGTTTTGTCTTACATGGGTTAGAAGTTTTGGAATGGACTGATTTTTGGTGAGGATGATCTCTATGGTGAGGAGATCATCCTCACCAAAAATCAGCTCATTCCAAAACTTCTAACCCCATCAAATGGAGATCATCCTCACCAAAAATCAGCTCATTCCAAAACTTCTAACCCCATCAAAAATGATTTACAAAAAATGGACGGTCCACGATTTTTCAACATGTAAACATGGGGCTAAACATTTTGGAATGGGCTGATTTTTGGGGAAGATGATCTTCTAATCATAGAGATCATCCTCACCAAAAATCAGCCCATTCCAAAACTTCTAACCCATGTAAGACAAAAAACGTTTGTTAAAGTGTGTGGTAAAACTTAGGGTGCTGAACATTTCCCTATATATATATATATATAAAGTCTTTTCTTAGTTTTATTATTCTATTCTATATTTATCTCTTCTTCAAGTTTGAAGAAAATCTAATTGTCATTCGTCTTCCTCACCTTGCCACTCACCACCTTGTCACATTGTTGGAAAACGAAGAGGTAACCCATCTCTCTCTCAACTGTGTTAGTATGTTACGAAGATGTAACTCATCAAAGTCTTCGACTTGTCTCCTCTGTCTTTTTTCTAACAAAAACTCATAAAAAAAAATGTACACAAATCTCTCTCTCAACTCTCAAATAAATCTACCCATTTATGGAAAAACATTCTCAAAAAGTTTGATTTCTTATTTTTTTACGAGAACCTTTATACCGTATTTGTTAGATGAAATATATTATACGAACTTAGACTTGGATTTGTTAATCTACCATTTATGGATTAGTTTCATCACTAATTCATCAAAAATACCAATTGTAAAATTGAAATTTTTTTGAGTCTCATTGAGCTTCCTCTAATTTTCAATTTATACAGATTTCAATCAAATTTAATCATAAAATCATTTTCATTTTAAAAATATGGATTATTTATGATATGATCCAAAGGATTCATCTTTTGAAAGAAAAAATACGTGTTTTTCTATTTTGAAAGTATGAGAATCGAGAACTGATCCAAACTAATATGAATCAAGGTTGGTTTGGATTGGTTCGGTTCTATAGCATAATTGGGTTTGTTTGATTTTAAAATTATAGAATCGATAATGTTTAGTTCAATTTCAATTTTGCCAAAATCCAAATCATGTGCACCCCTATATAAAACTATGATGTGACTTGGGGTCTTGTCCCTTTGTTTCCTTCAATCCGCGCATCTTCTTTATGCCAACATGTTAAACAATTCTAGATAGTCAAATTCGAAAATTGCAAACCAAGCACGCGCAATTGGAGAAAAATTTTAAAAAAATTCATATATAGTCAAAATGGAGAGAAATCATTGCTGTAAAGCAACACATGTTAAATTTGTAGAAAATAAGCTAATGAAAAAGAATCGTGCTGGGGTGACACAGGATTTACTGTGATTCTCACAATTCTGATGGGGATGTTCACATAACCATAGATGTATTTTCTCGCGATACAAGTAAAAACCATCTACGGTTATGCCTGCATCTCCACAATCAGAATTGTAAGAATCACAGTAAATCCTGTGTCACCCCAGCACGACTCTAAACTAATTCGAAGACAATCCAAGGCAATGACAACTGGGTGCTGACGTCTTCATTCAATGTAAACAATTTACTGTGTCAACTCGGAAATCCATCAACTCAGATGATTGAATCTCAACCGAGTTATGCGTTTATATTCGGTGTTTCTTCAGGGACATATATATGTATATATATAAATCAAACAATATCATAGATATATGAAATATTTTAAAAACAGCTTTAATTATTTTTTATCTTTAATTAAAGCTGTTTTAAAAATATTTCATATGTCTATGATATTGTTCGATTCGGCCAAGTCGACTCAAGGGTTATCAATTTGACTCGTCGATTTGAGTTTTAAAATTAACTATTGAGCACCCATAGATTAAAATAATAGTACAATAGAAAATAATGATATAAACATGTTTGGTGAGCAATGGAGGTCCCCCCTAAGTCTAAGATGGGTTGCTAACCTTACCTTACCTTCATTGACTTAGTCTTAGGAACTCAAACCACTGTCTTTCCCTCTACTATAAATACCTTTGAAGAATGTTTGATTGAGCATAGAAAGAAAGAAGAAAAAAAAAATTGGATCTTAATTTATCTATATCTTTGTAGTGAGAAATGGAATCAAAGAACAAGGGTTTGATGTTGTTGGTTTTAGGGTTTATGTTGTTGAATGCTTTCTTCATTTCCACTGCTTGGGGAAAGACACTTTACAAAGATTTTGTTGTGAGTTTTAATGTCATATTACGTAGCTAGCCTACCTGCATTTGCATGTATGGTTGTTCTAAGTTCTTTGTGTTATGGTTCTTGACAGTTAATCTTTCTTGCAGATGACCGAAGCTCCCTACACTAGACTGTGCAGCACAAAGAACATTTTGACCATTAATGGCCAATTTCCTGGACCCACTATACATGCTCATAAAGGAGATACAATTATCATCAACTTTTATAACAAGGCAGACCATAATGTAACAATTCACTGGTAATACTCTCCATTCATTTTTATATTTATATTTATATTTTTTTCTCTTAAATGTAGCAAGTCACATGACATCCAGTAGTACCGGATCACAAACAGTACTTGAGAACAATTTAATGGTTTGCCATTGAATGATGATGAATGAAATTAGGCCAATCAGTCATAATCTAACTAGATACATTAATTTGATTGATCCAGTGATGAAGATTTATATATTAATAATGTGGATTAATGAATTTTAACTTACAGGCACGGAGTGAAGCAACCAAGGAATCCTTGGTCTGATGGCCCTGAATTTGTAACACAATGTCCTATTAAACCAAGAGGGAATTTTAGCTACACCGTCATATTATCAGACGAAGAAGGGACGTTGTGGTGGCACGCACATAGCGATTGGAGTCGAGCCACAGTCTATGGTGCGCTCATTATTTATCCCAAACACGGGACCTCTTTTCCATTCCCCAAGCCTCACAAAGAAGTGCCCATCATATTAGGTAATTAATTAAATAATTAAGCTTAAATCATCGATCAACGGCTCAGATTTAGTAATTAAATCACCAATCATAAGTAATGAGGTGTACTAATTATACGAATGTTACGTGACATGACGTGGAACGTAGGATCATGGTGGAAGAGAGATGTGACGGAGGTAGAGGAAGAAGCTATTGAATCTGGAACAGAACCACAAATTGCTGATGCTCACACAATAAATGGCCAACCTGGTGATCTTTACCCATGTTCCAAACCAGGTACATTTTTTAAACCAATTCGGTCATCTCCATCTAAAACAATTTTGCAATCAAATGGTTTACAGTATTTAGTAGCAATATATTAGTTTACTACCAGCAGTATGAATAACATTACTATATATATCTTAATGCAGACACCTTTAAAATGACGGTGGAGCAAGGAAAAACATATCTACTGCGCATTATCAATGCAGGGATGAACGATGAAGATTTCTTCTCCATAGCTCAACATCAACTCACAGTTGTTGGAACTGATGCGGCTTACATCAAACCGATAACCACAGACTACATCATGATAACTCCAGGACAAACCATGGACATCCTATTAAAAGCTAACCAACTTCCTACACACTACTACATGGCCGCTCGATCTTATGCGAGCGCTAATAATCTTGAGTTCGATAACACTACGACCACCGCTATCCTACAATACAATGGCAACTACACCCCTCCTTCATCACCTTCTTTCCCTTCTCTCCCCTCCTACAATGATACAGATGCCGCTACCAAATTCACTGATCGCATTCGAGGCTTATTGACTAAAGATCATCCAATAAATGTCCCATTAACCATCGATACTCGAATTATCACTACGATTTCCCTCAATAGATTGCCTTGTGCGAACAATTCGTGTGAGGGACCTAATGGAACACGACTTTCTGCAAGTATGAACAACATAAGCTTTGTGCTTCCAGCAATCGACATACTTAAAACTTACTACGACATGATCCAAGGAGTTTATGAGACTGATTTCCCTAGTGAAGTACCTTTTGTATTTAATTTTACGGGGCCTAATTTGCCGAGGAGCCTACTAACACCGACACTTGGTACGAAGGTGACAATGTTGGATTATAATTCAAGTGTGGAGATTGTTATACAGGGAACCAGCTTGCTTACTGCCGAAAATCATCCAATGCATCTACATGGGTATAGCTTTTACTTGGTTGGATCAGGTTTCGGGAATTTCAAACCAAAGACAGACCCATTGAAGTATAATTTGGTTGATCCACCTCATGTGAATACCATTGGAATCCCTAGGAATGGATGGGCTGCCGTCAGATTCCGAGCAGACAATCCTGGTAAGTTTGTTAGTTTTTAAGCTAATGGGCCAATTTAATTTGAAAAGAAATTATATTCAAGTAGATTAGAATGTATCAAAATTTAATATCTTATTAATTATATTCATTTGTGTAATAATTTTGTTAGGGGTGTGGTTCATGCATTGTCATTTGGAGCGTCACGCTAGCTGGGGTATGAACACAGTGTTCATAGTTAAGAATGGAGCTACCCGCCGAGCACGTATGCTACCACCACCTAAGTACATGCCGCCGTGTTAACCCAGTCATTCGATGCTGGCCTCATCAGATGATTAGATATTTCTGCTAAATTATTTGTTTCAATGTTTGTTATTAGGGGGAAAAATAATGGGTGAATTACTATTTTGTGAGCATAAAATGAGTTTTTAATGATTCCGGCCACTTTTCATTTTAGTTATCGAAACGTGAACAATCACATTTTCGTTAAAAGAAATTCAGAACCAAGTGACTATTTCGCAGGTTTAAAAATCTCCGAATTCATTATTGTTCACGTGTTGGTGATCAAAATGAACCTTGAGCTGGAATCGTAAATTCGTCAAAGGTTATCACTTTGTAGTAAATATCTCAAAAATAATTGGCTTTTCAAGGTGGGGTTTTCATATTAGTATGCAAAGTTTGTTGTTTATCTAATGAGTCGTGCTGGAGTGACATTAATATTGATTTAACATTATGAAAGGAATTTGTTTGAAATCCCTTGTATTCTTGTGCCCTTTATTCTGTAATGTGTTTGAAAGGAATATTTAATTGTTTAACTTTATTCCTTATAGTCAAATTGTCCAACATGTATTTAAATAGACTGACCAATGGACCCAAATGGTTTTCCATTATAACATGTTCTCAAACATCCCCCCAGGGCCCACACACACGAAAATGTTTACTGACTAGAAAGTGATTCATGATCAAATATCGTTGGAAATGATCGTAATTACCATTATAAAACCTAATTATGTGAAGAAGATGAGAAAATGGTAGTTTAGATAATTCAAATACATTATAAACGTGAGATGAGGTCCGGGAACTATTAAGAAAAAAAAAATACTAAATGAACTATTAAGAGATCACTTAAAACTTAGGGACTATTTAGAAAAAATTCCCTCCTCCTAGGTCTCTTACGTAATTTTCCCTAGACTTTAACACTCTAATAAGTAATATGTCCTTAAACATGTGATTCAGTCTATATGAAATATAATTCTAAATTTTCATGAATCACAAATATAAATCTTTGAACTTAATTTCATCTCAAAAGATTAATCAATCATGGTGTTAACAGTTCTAGAATGTATACCTTTTTTCCATTGATAAGGTAATAATAGATTAATTAATCAACTTGTATAACTAATACCCTTAGAAGACCCTATATTCTAGATTTATCTTCTACTCTCTATCTAACTTGAATAGGAACAATTAAGAGTTCTTGTGATTAGAGTATTTTTCATAAGTCAAAAGCTTATGAATAGGGGAAAGTGTCCCTCACTTCTATAGATGTATTAGAAGGCCTAGATAATCTTCTGTACCTAGTTAGGTAATTATAAAAGCACCCCACGAATGACTAAGGGGTTATCACATCATAACTGAATTATTTATTTTTTTATATAGGTTAAAAGTTTCAGAATGAGCTGATTTTTTATGAGGATGATCTCTGTGATGAAAACATCTCTCGAGTCTTGGGATGAATCAGAAGGTTGAGTCAAGGGAAGGGTCAAGATAAGAAACTCCGGCAATCCTTGGCATAAAGATTTATTAGAGCTCTATCTCTTCCCTACATGGGGCCGGTTGACTCAAGTGGAGTGACCACCCCTCTAATTAATGAAGAGTAAGCATCAGATTCTGCAGGAAATGAAGAAAGACTAGATATAGGATTCCACCTCTTTATAGGATATTATAGGATATTCTAATGCCCCAACTAATAATATAAGCATTGATTGCAGGCCGGTTCATAGATCGATTGGCTAGGGGCAACAATTGCATCTGATAGAGTATAAAAGGAAACCCATCATAGGTCTAGCGAACATCGCCAGAAATGCCTTCATTCTCAGCCTTTGCGGCAACACCTGCAACTGGCAGGGCCGTCGATCGAACCAGATCGACGAGGGGATCCAAGCCTCCAGATGTCGATTCTACGGCCAACTCCCTTAAGCAAAAAGCTCGGTTAGGCACCTTTGATAGGTCCTGATGAAGGGTTTGAAAGGCGATTTATCTGATATAAACCTTGCTTCCAGTCTCGGTTGTCGATCAACAATCTGATGTGTACCACGAAAGAGTTTGTATCAGTCGCTTTCTTCTAGGAAGCGGGTCCTTGCCTTCCCTTGAGCGTAACACGGAATTGATCGATTTGAGAAGTTTGCTACTGGCACGCCCCGCAGGTCCTTCTATTTAGTCCATGAGGGTTCTCTCGGCGCTGCTTTCATTCTTGTTCACCAAGACGTAGCTGATCCGATCTAAGAAGATGATACTGACCGCGCTGAGGAGTTGGGATCTTGAGGTGACTACCCAGAGCTCATCCTCACCAAAAATCAACCCATTGTGAAACTTCTAACCCTATCAAAACAAGTTCAAGAATTGTAAGTCGTCCATTTTTTTGTAAACCAACTTTGATGGGGTTAGAAGTTCAGAATGAGCTGATATTTTGTAAGGATGATCTCATTCCGAAAAGTCTTAACCCATATATAAGATAAAAAAAATCAACTATGGTGTGGATTGCCCTTATTAATTCATGGGGGTGCTTTTATAATTACCTAACTAAGTTTCCTTGACCATTGAGGTCTATTACTTAAACAATATAGAGAATCCCTTTTGATTTATAACTAATTAAATGGTACTCTTTAATGATCTGTTAATGACTTCTTTTTATTGATTGAATCCAAACATTGAAAACTTTTCGAAAGTGGGAGGTTTATTAGACCACATAAGCCATAAGTTCAACACAAATACTTCATGCTCAAGGTTTAACCTTGAGCTTAATTTGAATAGACAATGGACATTCCACGAACAGAATTGACATCTTTGAGATTAATTTGTATTTATGAAAAATCTTTTTATTTTTTGGCTAGGCTCATGCATGAAGAATCTGATATGGCTGGGAGATGATTCTCCCGAAATTTGACTTAGGAATTAGTTTAAAATTTAAATCAGAAATAAAGCAGGAACCCATTTCTTGCGTTGGAATATATGGTCATGCATTTGTAATAAAATGTTTTTTTTTTTGCGCATAAATAATTCTATATACTTGCATTTGTACTAAATAATTATATATTTTGAAGAAAATAATCACTATTCATGCCCCAAATAACTTTCTTACTATCCACTGGCAATTAATGGATTTGGGTGTAGCTAAGATTTTAGATTTGGACGGACATGGTGACGTAACGGAAGCATATGAATCAATAGATTTGATAGGTTGTGTTCAATAAAACACTTTAAATCAATTTGAATCAATAGATTTAATTGATAAACAAGCAATAATTTGAAAAAAATAAAGCATAAAATTAAAAAGTAATTAAAAGATAAAATATAATTAAATTGATTTATTATTATTAATTTTTGGATTTGAAAATTTTTATATAGATAACTCCATAATAACAATTTAGAATCATACTAAAATACTAAAAATTAACATTCCTTATATATGTATAATATAATACTAACTTTCTAATCCTATTAGAATTCAAATTAGACACTTCTAAATATTTCTAATTATAGTCTAAATAATAAAAATGAATTTAAAACAAATTAGAACTAACAAAGAATTGTACTCACAACATAACTAGAAAATATAAATTCTATTAGAACTAGAAATAAAAATAAAACCTAATAGAATTGGAAAAACTACTTAAAATTGTAGATATCCTACATCACATGGATTTTAGCTTATATTTTAGAGAAATAGGGGTTTAGGTCTGAACTATAAGATGTGTTTTAAAGCTTATATATATATATATATATATATATGGGTCCCGTTCAGTAACAAACATTTTGACAAACATTTTGACAAACATTTTGGCAAAACATTTTTCAAAACATGGGTTAGAGGTTTTGGAATGGGCTGATTTTTGGTGAGGATGATCTTTACGGTGAGGAGATCATCCTCACCGAAAATCAGACCATTCCAAAACTTCTAGCCCTAGTTTACAAGTTGAAAAATCGTGGACCGTCTATTTTTTGTAAACCATTTTTGATGGGGTTAGAAGTTTTGGAATGGGCTGATTTTTGGTGATGAAGATCTTCTCATCGTAGAGATCATCCTCATCAAAAATCAGCCCATTCCAAAACCTCTAACCCATGTTTTGAACGGGACCCATATATATATATATATATATATATATATAGGGAAATGTTCAGCAACAAACATTTTGGCAAAACATTTTTCAAAACATGGGTTAGAGGTTTTGGAATGGGCTGATTTTTGGTGAGGATGATCTTTAAGGTGAGGAGATCATTCTCACCAAAAATCAGCCCATTCCAAAACTTCTAGCCCCAGTTTACAAGTTGAAAAATCGTGGACCGTCTATTTTTTGTAAACCATTTTTGATGGGGTTAGAAGTTTTGAAATGGGCTGATTTTTGGTGATGGTGATCTCCTCACCGTAGAGATCATTCTCATCAAAAATCAGCCCATTCCAAAACCTCTAACCCATGTTTTGAAAAATGTTTAGCCAAAATGTTTGTCAAAATGTTTGTTGCTGAACATTTCCGTATATATATATATATATAGGGAGGCGTTCGACACCAGTCCATAAATCAGTCGTTTTAATAAACGTTTGCAAGCCGTTAGATAAGATGCGTTCGGATGGCACAGATTGAGTAGGGAGCCGTTTTGCGTTTAACTTAAAAACATATATGTTATTTACACCGTCGTCCTTAAACTTAGGGGCATTTACTTCTACCTCCCTAAATACTTAAAATCCAAAAGAAAACGAACAGAGACAGAGAGTTATCTCTTCTCCTTCACCTTCTCCCTGCTCGAACATGCGACTCTCTCTCTCTCTCTCATCTCCTTCTCCTCGATCTCTCTTCAAGATTAATACCCGAGAGCAACGAACACGATTTTTTACAAAGCCGAAACCAAGGAATTGCAGAAAATACAAGAATCCAACATTATACGACTAATAATGCTCCCCTTTTCGATCTTCAGCGTTCTACTTTGTTGGTTCCATAGATGAACAACAAAACTTTCCCTACGAATTTGCCTGAGCTTCCCCATCATCCATTTCGAATGAACCTTATCCCTTGGTCCATGAAAGAGGCTCTAAATCCTACTCCAATCGATCGGATAAAATGCTGATGGCAGCAACACCGTGAAATTAAATCCGGGTCTTCCCCTCACCCTCGAAACAACTCTTGAAGCCAAATAAGGCCTATTGTAACTCCATTTATTTCCATTGAAGGTCAGTGCAAAATCCTCTGTAAATTTGAAAAGGAGAGAATGATTCTTGTCGAAGATCATAACAGCATTGTTCAACCGACTCCAATTTCTCGTCTCAAGATCAATTGTTTGTGCTCCAATTATGTTTCTCAAATTGGAGAAGGAGACGAGAGAGAGAGAGAGAGAGAGAGAGAGAGAGAGAGGGGGGAGGGGGGGGGGGGTTCGCACGTTCAAGCAGGGAGAAGGTGAAAATGAAGGAGAAGAGAGAACTCCTGTTCATTTTCTTTTTCGGTTTTAAGTATTTAGGGAGGTAACACTAAATATCCCTAAGTTTAAGGACGGCGGTGTAAATAATGATACATTTTTAAGTTAAACACAAAACGGCTCCCTATTCAATCTGTGCCGTCCGAACGCATGTTATCTAACGGCTTGCAAATGTTTGTTAAAACGACTGATTTATGGACTGGCGCCGAACGGGACCCATATATATATATATATGGGTAGTGTTCAATGGCTAACTTTTTGGCAAAACATTTTTCAAAACATGAGTTAGAAGTTTTGGAATGGGCTGATTTTTGGTGATGATGATCTCCTCACCGTAGAGATCATCCTCACCAAAAATCAGCCCATTCCAAAACTTCTAACTCATGTTTTGAAAAATGTTTTGCCAAAAAGTTAGCCATTGAACGAGACCATATATATATATATATATATATATATATATCAGGTCTAGAAATTGAAGATTTAGACCTTCGGTTGTTTTGGGTAGGAATCTACACCCTTACATTTTTATTTGGAAAATAATTTGGGACCATTTGGTCACTTTATTTAAATACATTCTTGGACCATATGATTATAAGAAATGATGCAGAAAGCATTATTGGAGAATAAACAAATAATCCCTCCCTTTCAAACACATCACAGAAGCACGAAACAGCACAAGAACACAACGGATTTCCAACAAACTCCTTTCATAATAAAATAAATCAATAAATAAATGAACAAATAACTTATCACAGATTACAGAAACCACAAACTTTACAGGTGCTAATATCTTAATTAGTATACCCGGCCCCCTTATTAAACATTTAAACAAATAATATAGCTTAACATCCAGTTAATCATCTGTGGCCCTTGTCGATCGACTGAGCTAACATGGAGGCATGTACTTAGGTGGTGGAAGCATACGTTCTTCGCGGGTGGCGCCGTTCTTCACTATGAACACTGTGTTCATGCCCCAACTAGCGTGACGCTCCAAATGACAGTGCATGAACCACACCCCTAAAAAAATTATTACATAAATGAAAATAATTAATAAGAAATAAAATTTTGGAAGATTCTAATCTATTTTAATTGAATCTAATTTATTTTCAAATTGGAATGGCTTATTAGTTTCAAAATTAACAAACTTACCAGGATTGTCTGCTCGGAATCTGATGGCAGCCCATCCATTCCTAGGGACTCCAATGGTATTCACATGAGGTGGATCAACTAAATTATACTTCAACGGGTCCTTCTCTCTGTTGAAATTCCCAAATCCCGAACCAACCAAATAAAAGTTATACCCATGTAAATGCATTGGATGATTTTCCGCAGCAAGCAAGCTGGTTCCCTGTATGACAATCTCCACACTTGTGTTATAATCCAACACTGTCACCTTTGTACCAACTGTTGGTATCTGTAGGCTCCTTGGCAAATTAGTCCCCGTAAAATTAAACGCAAAAGATGGTTCTCTAGGGAAATCAGTCTCATAAACTCCATGGATCATGTTGTAGTAAGCTTTAAGTATGTCAATTGATGGAGGAACAAAGCTTATGTTGTTCATACTAGCAGAAAGTCGGGTTCCATTAGGTCCCTCGCATGAATTGTCCGCACAAGGCAATCTATTGAGGGAAATAGTTGTGATAATTCGAGTATCGAAAGTTAATGGGACGTTGATCGGATGGTCTTTAGTCGATAAGCCTTGAATGCGGTTAGTGAATTTGGTAGCGGCATCTGTATCGTTGTAGGAGGGGAGAGAGGGAAAGAAAGGTGATGAAGGAGGGGTGTAGTTGCCTTTGTATTGTAGGATTGCCGTGGTCGTAGTATTATCGAAGGCGATACCATTAGCGCTCGCATAAGATCGAGCGGCCATGTAGTAGTGAGTAGGAGGTTTGTTAGCTTTTAATAGGATGTCCATGGTTTGTCCTGGAGTTATCATGATGTAGTCTGTTGTTATCGGTTTGATGTAAGCCCCATCAGTTCCAACAACTGTGAGTTGATGCTGAGCTATAGAGAAGAAGTCTTCATCATTCATCCCTGCATTGATCATGCGAAGGAGATAGGTTTTTCCTAGCTCCACCACCATCCTAAAGGTGTCTGCATCAAAATATATTTCATTAATGTTTGTCATACAGGCAGTAGTAAGTTAATATATTACTACAACATAATGCAACCCACAGGATTGAAAATTGTTCTGATCGAGATAGCCGAATTCGTTTAAAAAATGTACCTGGTTTGGAACATGCGTAAAGATCACCAGGTTGGCCATTTATTGTGTGAGCATCAGCAATTTGTGGTTCTGTTCCAGATTCAATGGCTTCTTCCTCTACCTCCATCACATCTCTCTTCCACCATGATCCTACGTTCCACGCCACGTAACATACATTCGTATAATTAGTACACATCAGTACTTGTGATTGGTGATTTAATTACTAAATCTGAGCCGTTGATCAATGATTTAAGCTTAATTAATTAATTACCTAATATGATGGGCACTTCTTTGTGAGGCTTGGGGAATGGATACGTGGTCCCAGGTTTGGGATAAATAACGATCGCACCATAGACTGTGGCTCGACTCCAATCGCTATGTGCGTGCCACCACAACGTCCCTTCTTCGTCTGATAACATGACGGTGTAGATAAAATTCCCTCTTGGTTTAATAGGGCATTGTGTGATAAATTCAGGGCCATCAGACCAAGGATTCCTGGGTTGCTTCACTCCATGCCTGCAAAATAAATTTCATTAATCAACATTATTAATATATAAATCTCCATCACTCGACCCACCAAATGTAGCTAAGCTAGATTATAACTGATGATGGGCCCAATTTTATTCATCATCATTCAATGCGAAACCATTAAATTGTTCACAGTGTTTGTGATCCGGTACTACTGGATGCCATGTGACTTGCTACATTTAAGGGAAAAAATAAATAAAAAATGAATGGAGGGTCGTACCAATGAAGGGTTACATTATGATCTGCCTTGTTATAAAAGTTGATGATCACTGTATCTCCTTTATGAGCATATATAGTGGGCCCAGGAAATTGGCCATTAATGGTCAAAATGTTCTTTGTGCTGCACAGTCTAGTGTAGGGAGCTTCGGTCAACTGCAAGAAAGATTATCTGTCAAGAACCATAGCACAAAGAACGTAGAACAACCATACATGCAAATGCAGGTAGGCTACGTAAGATAACATTAATACTCACAACAAAATCTTTGTAAAGAGTCTTTCCCCAAGCAGTGGAAATGAAGAAACCATCCAACAACACAAACCCTAAAACCAACAACATCAAACCCTTGTTCTTTGATTCCATTTCTGAGTACAAATGTAGATAAAATAAGATCCAATCTTTGTTTTCTTTCAATGCTCAATCAACCATTCTTCTAAGGTATTTATAGTAGAGAAATAGAGAGAGAGTGGTTTGAGTTCCTAAGACTCAAGTCATTTAAGGTAAGGTAAGCGCAACCCATCTTAGACTTGGTGGGACCTCAACGGCACACCAAATCATTTTTTTAAGATACGAATACTATGGGTGCTTGAGACCACAATACTTGAATGAACGAGTCAACTTGACGACCTTTGAGTCGACCTCTCTGAGTCAAATAAATATAATAGATTTATGAAATATCTAACAAGTACCTTTTAGTATTTTTGAAATATATATATATATATATATATATATATATTTTCTTGAAGAAAGATTAAATTTAAATTGATAACTCAGTTGGCTTTCTCGTCTGAGTCGTAATTTTCTGAGTTGACACGGTCAGGTTTTTAGATTTAACGAAGAGGTCAGTCGCCATCATCCTATATTGGCTTTGAATTAGTTTATTTTGTACCAATCTAACATGTGTTTGCTTTACATCTATGTTATTTTCCTCCATTTGGACTTTGAATTTTTCTTTTTAAATCCAATTACGTGTGTTAGTCATGGATTTTTATACTAACTTATATAGATTTCTATTTTGACCATACGAATAGTTTACTATTCCATTAAAATTTGACAGATAAAGCACACACGGAGAGAAGAAAACATGGCGACTGGTCCTTAGGATTCCCAAAGCTTGATCCCTAGGAAACTTGTTTTTATAATCTCGTTTTGGTAATTATTGGGTGGATCTTCAATTCCATTAATTTAGACAAATTTGACAAAGTTTTGTAAAATTTTTTTTTTTTTTCTCTAGCATGCTAATGACGTTTTTATGTTTATCAACAAAACCTATAATTTTCAATCTCTCTAAAAATCCTATCTTATTCTTGATATTTGAATGTTTAAAGAAAATAAAATTTTGAGAATGTATAGTAAAAATATTATCATAATTTTCAATTAATCAATAAATCATTAATAATTTATTAAAAGTTTTGCTATTTGCACCTCAACTTTTACTTATTACACCCCAATTAAAAATGAAGAAAATTGGGAAATGATTGAAGATAAGTAAACAATGGGGTGTCAATAGAAACTCTCCTTGTAACTTTTAGGCTAGATTTTTGGTTTTAAGATTTTATATGAGCCTAATCATATTTGTAAATAACTATTGAAATTATTTCAAGGGGTGATATAATATTTTGTAATTTTGAAATAATAATTGAGTTAAAATTTTGTACTGTTTAAATCAGGGGCGGAGCCAGGATTTTTTTATAGTAGGGGTAAACTATAGTTAGTTGTATAGTTGAAGAACTTGAATGGTGGGAAAATTATTTGCTGAAAAATACAATTGGAGGGAGATGAGAGTGTGGAGACAAATGGGACATGTAATTAGTTGAAAATATAAGGGTGTTTAAAAGTTATGTGGGGGGCAATTGCCCCCGACAGCTCCTTACTAACCGCCCCAAGTTTGAATAGTGTTTTGTTTTAATTCTTAATTGAGGTGTGATAAATAATTAAAGAAATTGAAGGGGTAATAAATACGGTTTGGGATTCCAACAGCAGCTTTCTTTGTTAAATCATATTTTAATTGGTTGGTCCGTTATTTGAAAAAAAATTGTGAATATTTGAAAATTTTATGAGAAATTTGTGGCTAAGTGTTTCAAACAGACGGTTGAGATAATAGGAAAAAAAATGCAAAGATTAGAGATACCCCTGGGTTTTCAAAATAAAGTTATGTCCCCCCGACTTGGGTCTTCTGTAAAGAGTAACTTTAAATGACAAAAATGCCCTCGTTTTCAACTTTTTGCCAGTTTTATTGATTTCCAAAAGAAACCTGATACTTCAGTTTCCTAGTTTTTCTTCCCAGAAATCCATCATCGTCAATTTCCCCGAAATCCTATATTTTCCTTGCATTTAAAAGCTCAAGGAGATTGAATCTTGAGGTTAAAGGTATGATAAAAATAATTTACCTTAGAGGAAATGTTTTGAAAATCGGAAAAGTCCAACTGGGATGCAAATTCTTAACAAAATAGATTGGATTATATGTTTAAGCACCGATTTTTGTGAGAATTTTCTTCTTTGAAAATAAATTATGGTAATTTAGAGGGAAAAGTAGATACATCTTTTTTAGCAAATATAAGTTGGTTCAACCAAATTGAACCATGGTCCAAAAAATTTGGTAAATTTTCGTCTAATCATAGGCCTTGTTTTTAAAAAATTGCCCAGAGGTTGAAAGATAAGATTTTTTGGACACAAACTAATTATTTTTGGGGGAGGTTGAAGATTTGGGCATTTCAGTCATTTTCTCATCTTTTTTGGATGGGGTACCTCACCATTACCCCATGTTTTTCACGCATTAAACATGGAAAATTACCTATAAAGAATTAGAAAGATGGTGTCCTACTGCTTTGTAGCCAAACTTATTGGTCGAAGTTAGGCCAATTCTCAAAGCTTGAATTAAATAATCTAAGGGAACAGAGATTCATTAAGGCCCAAGGTTTTGATCATAAAGTGGTTTAGAACAGAAAATTGACCTTCCATGACCCAAATATATGCACGAGAGATACTATTGCCACACAAACTTTTACTAATGCCACACCAATTCTTGTATAAATCACCAAAGAATTGCACACAGTTGGTGTGGCAATAGCAACTCTCTAGATAATAGGTTAATTAAGGGGTTGGGAACCGTCCAAATTAAACACACTGAAAAGGAAAATCTAATGGTCGATTGAGATTCATCTTAGAGATATATAATTTATATTTGGGATATCTAACCTATTTGGTTATGAATCAATTCATCGAGAAAAGTTGTGAAATTGCACTATTCTTGAGAAAAGTTCTATTAGAGTAGGGTTTGAACTTCGCAGTAGCAAACATGTCCAGATGCATGTATGACACTTTGATGTGGTTTTTGTCTAATAAAAAAATGTAGTTCTTTTCTATCAGAATTTCAATCACTGTTTTATATTCTATTGTGTTCTTGTTTGTTAAATATTCTCGCGTGTTTAATTATGATTATCAAGATGCCCTTTAATAGAATTGTGTTATATCTGTTACAGAGCATTTTTCTTTGTGAGAATCGTGGTGTCAGGATCTACACACACCTCTCTTTTAATTAATTTTTTTCTTTAATTCTTATTGCTAATTGTTTAATATTATTAAGAAAACTTAACCAAAATATTCTCCACTGATCCATAACATCTATTGTAGGGGGCAAAATCAATATTCCATCAAAATCCTACACGTGTCTGGATATGAGCACAAGTTAGAGAGTAGAGAAGCAACTGTTTGGGCGAGTAGTACTCTGATCAAGCCAACAATCCGACCTACCCAAGAGAGGGAAGGACAAAAATGAGTGTCTGCACTAATGGAAGGGAAGAGAAAACCAATACTTGTGCACAGATTTCGTATTGTGTGTATTAGACTCCGAGATCCTTGGAGAATCCAAAGGATCCTGGAATGCTGTAAGGACAGTTCTAATTTGATTAGGATCCTTACAATCATGGGTGTAGACATCAAAATTTAAACGGGTCTCAGTAACTTTCTAAACTAACGAAAAGCCTTTAAATTTAAAATGGGCCAACACATTTAAATTGGGGCTCATTGATTGGGATGGCTTCATATGGTTTGGATTTAGGTTTTCATTGATAAAGCCCTTGATCCAACAAATTCAAATGATCCAAATATTAAAGATTGGGCCTACACCCAAATAAATGAGTTTGGCCTAATAATAATCCATAGAATCTTTAAAATTTGATTTAAACAAATTTAGCATTTAAACAAATAAATCAAATCTTTTTAAGTTGGGGTATAATTGAAAAATTATATTATCTTTAAGTCTATAAATATAAGAGTCCTTCTCATTTGAGAGGGATTGGGATCACTTTCTCTCAAAAGACAGAAGTTATCCATCTACAAAAGAAGAAGCTCTCAAGTCCTCCTCTAGAGACAAAACATTTTTTTTTTTTGAAATTTGACTCTGATTAAAGAGAAGATCAAGCATCAAACCCTTCTCCAGAAGCCAAGAAATCATTTTCAGTCAATAAAACACAAAGCTTTGAACAAAGAAAACTTACAAAAACCTCTACAGAAGATCAAGTCCAAGTAAAGACATCATCAAAACAACTTTCTCAACTGATAAAGTGCGAAGTCCGGAGAAAAGAAAAACTACATACGTCACTATTTTTTACTTAATTGTTAATCAAAGAAAAGTACTGAGATTTGTATTCTCATTTTCATCAAAATCAATAAAATCATTTGAATATTATTTTACAAATCTCGTGGTAGATTTGTAAAATTTATTGTCGATAATGGGATCTCCCCAGATCAAATCCCGAATTCAGAAGAAATCCGAAACTTTGAGAAATCCTTTCTATACAAGGGAGGATCAAGAGCTTTGGATCTTTTTTCTTCTCCTCGGACTTAAGCTATAACTTAAGCAATCTCTTGATCTATGATTCTAACTTGATGTTTGAAGATTATTGGCAGGTAGCACACTGGTGCTATCACTGAGGAGCAAGGATCATTTTGTCAGAGCAGCAGAGCTGAATAACTTAAGGTAAACTCGGATTTGCCTCTACATCTATATTCGTATGAAAAATTGAAAAACAATTTAAAGAGTACAATCAAATATTATTAAAGAGTTTGTAGGAGTTTTCGTTGACAATGCTGACCTAAGAGAATCAAGTTGTTGAATCATGGGTGGTGGTCGCTTGGAGCCTACAACATCATCTAAAGAGAGATTTGCTTAGTTTGGGGGAGCTTCATTGTAGATGAGAATGGAAATAGAAAGAGAGGGATGGAGTGTCGCTACTTGATCTGATCGACTTTAAGCGGGGGAGATTGAGAGAGGCATGGAGCTTCCCTTGGCGTGTTCTCTTAGTAGTGAGCGTGAGATAAAGAGAAATAAAGTACAAGAGTGACATCTCTTTTGAGAGAGACAATCTCATTGTGTTTCAAAATTGTTTGGTACGCACGAGAGAGAGGAAAGTGTTCTTCCCTTTTACAATACCCACGAGTGGGGGTATTTCGGTAGAGGTACCCAGTCATATGCCTAATTATTATAAGATTAGAGTCCCCCTAGCCTTACTATGGGTCCTTAGGCTCACCTCTTGGCATCCTAAAATATGATCCAATGATTCAGGGTTGTAGAATTTTGAAAATAATAATTTCAAAAAATAAAAAAGTAATTTTTCACTGTTGAATTTCATTTTTAAGTTTGGAAATTATGTGGAAGTTCGGTAGCCGTCCATTTTCAAAACCTTGGTTCTAGTTCAAAAGATTTTTTTTTCTTGTTGGGATCTGAGTATTTCAATGAAACTTAGAGAGCTGTTTTGTTGGACTTTTGATGTGATAATCCATTTGAGTAAAACGACCTTTAGTAAGGTTCAAAATCTTACTATGTTAGTAAGGAAAGTGTTTCATATAAGATTATTGTTCTCATTAATTATTAGGGTAAAACCAAAATTTTATAAATGATTTCTCTTTCTCTATCAGATAGCTAGTAGCTCCCCAAGGATGATTCCATTATATATGGATAGATCTCTTCGTGATTTAGTTGGAGGAAAATAAGTTATTCTTTAGAGAAAATGGTTGGAATTCGATTGTGGCATTTTCTGGGTCTTATAAAATTGCACCCTTACTTAGATATGACGAATGTATAATTAGAAAATCATGGTCCTCAAGTTTGGATGCTCTAACTAGAGGGTAGTTTTGGACTCCCAAATTATCATCGAATGAGTTTCATATATGTGCTCAATTCCTCCAATAGCTAGTAGGAGGTTCATTAGTCCTATCAAGAACTTCTCATCCTTCTTCGGAGATATTGAATTTTCATTTGCCTCTAGGAAAATGGATAGAGTAACTAACATTTTAACTTCCCTTTCGTCGTTTTGTCAAGAGATTTAATTGAATTCTAACGAGTTTCATAGTGAATTGGCGTATATTATTAGAGAGGATGTGAGTAGTCCATCTTATGCCAGATTGTAATTCCCTTTCAATTCTTTGGGAGTAAACCATAGAGTATAAAAGCTACAAGGGTTTCTCAAGACACGCATTTCATTATAGAAAAATCACCTTACATAACAGAGCAACACCTGATCACTTACTACAAAGGCCTTAGTAAGGCTTGGATCCTAACTATGTTGGTCGGGCTAGCCTGCCCGACTCATTTATTTTTAATCTCAAACTAATAAAACAATATCCTAAAACTACCAATTGTTTGCATCCAAAACGAGCTCTTGCAGTGTCGGCCGACCCTCAACATTGAGGCATGGCATGAGGTGGTTTTAACATTGAGGATTCTGGGGTTTTGCCATTCTTCACTATAAACACAGTTTCCATACCCCAAGTAGTATGGCGCTCCAAATGACAATGCATCAACCAAACCCCTGAGAAAAACATCAAAGATTATTAATATGTTAGAAACAACTCTATTATATATGTAATGAAAATAGACCCTTTGTGTCAACTTATGATATCCCTACATTCAAGGTATATATATATTTATAATTTCATGGATGGTAGGATTGAAACCCTTCTCCCACACCTAAAAACATGGCACGTAATCAAGAATCTAATAAATTAATGCTCTAACAGTTCTGTTATTTTCTTGAATTCTTGATTAGATGAGGGAGGAGGATTTCAACTCTCCACCTTGGATGTATACGATTTGGACTCATCTTTTGAAAATTTCAAACTTAATTTACTATACTTACAAACCTTAGAGCTAATGATATTGCTATTTGAGGGTTGCAATGCCAAATTTTGGCACAACCCAAAAACCATTACATGTTCCTTAGGACATGCTTTTAAGCTATCTCAAATATAACATATGTCATATCTTATGTCTAACTTTGTATTGAATTTAACAAATTTAAAAATATAGAAAACTGTCTTTTTGAATTTTTTATCAAATTGTCATCAAAAGTACACCAATAACATTTTTACGAGACGACGCATTCAAGAGTCTGTATCAAATATAGCATTTTTTTTTTGTACTTTATTGTTTAAAAAAATTTGAAAGTGGTAAATATAGCATTGTCATTGGAGATTAGGATGATTGAGGTTGGAAGGAAAAAAAAAACACCAAGTTTCCTTGGGATCCACAAAAAATTCACAAGGATTCATATATTTAGTGAATCCCTAGGAATCTCTCCCCATCACAATCATGCATTTGAAGCTGGTGTTTTTCACCCTCAAAATATCAAAACATTGAATATATAAGTTAGTTTGCAATTGTTTTTTAAAAAAATAAACTTACCAGGATTGTCTGCTTTAAATCTTATAGTAGTCCATCCATTCTTGGGGACCCCAATGGTATTCATTTGTGGTGGATCAACCAAATTATACTTCAGCGGATCCTTCTTCTTGTCAAAATTCCCAAAACCAAAGCCAACCACATAAAAGCTATACCCATGAAGATGAATTGGATGATTCTCCCCAGCAAGCAAGTTTGTTCCTTGCAAAACTATCTCCACAGTAGAATTATAGTCCAAGACTGTAAGCTTTGTAGCTGGTTTCGGTGTAAAGAGGTTCGATGGAAAACTATTGGCCGTAAAATTATAAAAGAAAGGCGGTTTTCTAGGGAATGTTGTATTGTAAACTCCATTAATCATGTTGTAGTAAGCTCCTAATATATCAATTGGTGGGTTGACAAAGCTTATGTTATTCAAGCTAGCAGAGAATTTAGTATTATTTCGGGGTCCCAGACACGTCGTGTTAATCGGGCAAGGCAATGTGTTAACTGCGATCGTAATCAACATTCGTTTTCTAATGGTTAATGGGACGTGAACCGGATGTTCTTTATTCGCTAAGCTCCTGAATTGAAGAACGAACCTTGTTGCGGCGCTTGTGTTGTTAAAGGCAGGGAGTGTAGGGAGAAGTGGTGAAGATGGAGGGGTGTAACTGCCTCTATATTGTAGGATAGCTGTGGTTGTGGTGTTATCGAAGGGAACACGGATGCCACTCGAATAAGCTTTAACCGCCATGTAATACTTGCTAGGGGGTTGGTTAGCAGTTAAGAGAACATCCATGGTTTGACCTGGAGTTATCATGATGTAGGAGGTAGTAAATGGTTTTAAGTAGGCTCCATCTTTTCCAACAATGGTGAGGTTATGGTTTGCAATACCGAAGAAGTGTTCATCATTCATTCCTGCATTTACCATTCGGAGGAGATATGTTTTGTTTGGTTCCACATACATCCGGAATGTATCTGCATCAAATATTAATTTCATCAAGAGTTAGTCACTTCTCAACAATCTTAATTAGTTCATAGAATGAAAGAATATTTAAATTTAAACAACTCAAAAGTCTCACTACTACTACTACTACGATCAATGGATCGGATTACACCTAGAATTCAATCCCAAAATTTTGAATCTGAATCGAGGATTTGGATTTGATGCAATAACAACAACCCAATTCAATAAAATGTGAGAAAGTATATAAATTACGTTATATATATGGATTAGGATCCCTATACACATAAAACTATTCATAAAGTTATAACGTGTTTTATCTTCTATGGGCAAAAACGTTTGGAATGAACTGATTTTTTGTAAGGATGATCTTTATGGTGAGAAGATCATACTTGTCAAAAATCAGCCTATTATGAAACTTCTAACCCTATGTTTATCAGTTAAAAAATTTTAGACCGTCTAATTTTTATAAATCACTTTTGATGGGATTAGAAATTTTAAAATAGGATGATTTTTTACAAGGATGATCCCCTCATCATAGAGATCATCCTCACAAAAAATCAGTCTATTCCAAATTTTTTTAATCATATAAAACAAAAACATTATAATTTTATGAGTAATTTCATATGTCTACGAAACCGACCCTACATATATATATATATATATCCGGACCCATTTACATCCCCATCCATCCATCTGTGTGTTGGATGGTTTTTGACTTTTTCGATTCTTCACTACTCTGATATAGGACCACCTTATCTTTGAAAACGACAAAAGAGAGGAAAAGAGAAACATATTCTCAAGGGATTTTATTTGAGAGGATTACTATCGACCTTTTTTTAGATTAAGTTTTCTTTGAAAATCCCTAAAGAATTTTCTAGACTTTTGTTTAAGGTGTTTCTACACATTTTAAATTGAGAGTTAATATTGGGACCCCAACTTTTTTTTTCTTATTACAGCCGAATTAAAATAATATAAAATAAATAAATGTTTGAGAAACAATAAAAGACGCTGGTGTATCAATAGAAATTCTCTATATTTTATTTATTTAAATTTTTAATATATATATATATATATGGGGACGGTTCAAGGGCCATATGTAAAAATATATGAAAAAACAATGATTTTTTAAAATATGGGTTAGAGGTTTTGAATTGAACTGATTTTTTGCAAGGATGATCATTATGATGAGAAGATCATTCTCACAAAAAATCAACTCATTCAGAAATTTCTAAATCCATCAAAAGTGATTTACAAATTATTGACAAAAAGTGACAAAAAATCGATAGTCCATATTCTAAATCACTTTTAATGGGGTTAGAAGTTTTAGATTGGACTGATTTTTTTTTTCCGGATGATCTTCTCATCATAGAGATCATCCTCATAAAAAATCAATTCAATCCAAAATTTCTAGCCCATATTTTAAAAATTTATTAATATTACATTATTTTTACATATGTTTTCTCATATGTCCCTTGAACCTGGCCGTATATATATAAACTTAAACTTGTCGATGCGTCTATTAACATCAGACCTATTAACTTTAACTAGAGTATACTCCAATAAATACGTTTAGGTAAGGTAGGTGATAATTGTATCACATGTTAAAAGTGTGTGTTAAATGCGGCTACGGGGTTGACTATGTCAATTTGTTTGTTAGTATGTTCGGTTTTGAAAATAATGACTTTTTTTTTCGGTAATTTAAAAAAAAATTGCCAGTTAGAAAATGGTGACTAACATACCTACTTTGAGTTCTTAAACTTGTTAAGTAAATTCTTTTTGTTAAAAAAGGATAAACATGTAATAAAGTGCCTACATTACACATTTAACATTAATAGCGATGCCCTAATCTCAACTCTCAACTACATCAAAGTAGAATCGTTATCGTCAGACTCCCAAGGTGGCATACTCAAAATACTCCCCTGACATGGTACGTGTTATAAACGTAGATTTTATGCTTGCTGTTACACAACCGTACATTCTCATAAATCTATGTAGTTGTGTATCCCGATGAAATAAAATCTACGGTTCTGAAAAATCCCACGTCAAGAGAGTATTTTGGGTATGCCACGTGGAATATCATTTGATCATTACTCTTAAAAGTACGGCCTCTACATAATCCCAGAGATTCCAAACAAGATTGCGTGTCTGAAATTGAAAACTTTTTAGGTGAGAAGAAAACACCACTAATCCTCCCATCTAGAATCGTTAAGGATATGGTCCCATCTAAGTAGAAAAGACTTTGAAGCAACCTCTCCATTGTATTACACGTGGCATTTTTTTGACGTATTTCAAATTTTAACGGATATGTATGCCGTGCAATAAATTCGAAACGCCACGTGTTTGAAAAAAAAATTAGGTTTCTTCAAATTTTGAAGTGGGCTGTCAAACTCATCTCAGTCGAGACAAAATAAATAAATAAAGGAAAATTCCAAAAGTAGCAATGGTTCGAAACGTCACATCAAGTGTCGTGTCAGGTTAGGAAAAAAAGCTAAGCCCACATTAAAATATTTCAAATGTTGTGGGCCCGTGTTATATTGCGAGACAGCGAGAAAAAAAAAAAAGATATTAAAATTTATACCTTGTTTGGAGCAAGGGAAGAGATCTCCAGGCTGACCATTTATGGTGTGAGCATCTGAGACCGCAGGATCTCCTCCAGTTCGTTTAGCTTCATCTAATACCTCCATCACATCCCTCTTCCACCACGAAGCTACATTTAAAAAAAAACAAATAACAATAAACAACAAATGCATGGACCCACACAGAGTCAGAAATCTGAACATTTGATCATCAATCTGATTGGATAGGATATATAATTAATCAGATATTGGATCTATTAGACCATATTTTATAAAAATGTACCTAGATGCATTATTTTAAATACGATTACATCATATAATTAAAATAATTAGATTGAATTATATTAAGATGGATAGAATCATGTTGATGTAATTAGGATTAATTAATACATCATAATAAATTACAACATAACTAATATTCTAATAAGATTAAAAATTGAATACTTAAGATAAATACCTATTATGATTGGAACTTGTCCATGAGGCTTCGGAAAGGGATAAGTTGCGCCACGTTCAGGAAAAACAACGATGGCACCATGAACTGTAGCTCGAGACCAATCGCTGTGAGCGTGCCACCACATCGTCCCTACTTCGTTTGATAGGATGATAGTGTAGGTAAAATTCCCCCCCGGTTGAATTGGGCACTGTGTGATATATTCTGGACCATCGGTCCATGGATTCCTTGGTTGTTTCACTCCATGCCTGTCCCACAAAAAATCAAAAATAAAAATTTTAAAATTATTATGCAAAATCATAATGCGGGGGCAAAATGATTGTTAATCTCAATTAGAAACTCAATCTAGCTGTTCGACTATATAAAATATTTTTGTGGAGAAAAAAATATAAATATAATATTTCTTTTAATTATTAAAAATTTTATGTGATGAGCTCTAGAACATTTCTCTATGTGGAGATGTGGACCATCCAAAACAAAATAATATTGGAGCCCACTAAACCACTTAACATTTTACCAAATGTTATTTTTAATGATGATGTATAATTATCTGTTGCTAAACAAGTAAGAGTTAGTAGTTAGCATTAATGGGGAGCGGATCCCCGATCCTCTGCGGTGTGTGTTACTTATAGTGACATTTTAAGTGTTAGAAATTGACTTTTTGAAAATAAATCTAACACCTCATAATTGTATGGATCATTGTGTTAGGTCAAATTTTAAATAAATAAATAAAATTGATAAAAACGACAATTTTTTAAAGTTTGATAAAGACTTTGAAATTGAATGGTACATAAAATTCAAATTTTTTATCGAGAAGAGAATATTGTGATTATGTGACGTGGCTCTCCCTTGATCGTAGTACTCCACTACAAGAAACACATGCTACAAAGGATACACTACCACATGAATGTGGGATCAACAACTTTTGAACCTAAGTGATGGGATGATCAATTTTCCACATGTCTTATCAACTTAGTTAACGTGCAATCTTTTATAGCCCCACACGCCTTATAACCTTTAATAAATAAGGTGGATTTAATATGATTTGAACTTAAGTCATGAGATCTACCCTCCTTTGTCAACTTAGCTAAGTTGGCATCTTCATCTATCTTTCCATGCCATATAATTCTAGCTTTCTCTTACTTTAAGAATGGATTAAAAAGTTTAAATAGCAAATGTGACTTAGTTACCCATTTTTGTGAAATTATATAAATACTAAAAATGGGGGAAAAAATAACCCTTTCGATAAATGTTTCAAAAACATGGATGGGTCCCTAAATTTGATCGTTATTTGTAATTTATATTTATTGGTACAAAAGAGAAATGTTTTCCAGTAGTCCAACTATTGGAAAGGTTAAAAACAAAAAACAAAAAAATTACAAAAAAGAAAGAAAGAAAGGGAGAGTCGTACCAATGAAGAGTGATGTTAACGTTTGCTCTGTTGTAAACATTTACAGTCAATGTATCTCCTCTAGTAGTAAATATGGTAGGCCCCGGAAATTTCCCATTTATTGTCAAGATGTTCTTCGTACTGCATAGTCTAGTATATGGAGCATCGGCCACCTGTTTACACCAATAATTTAAACCGTCAACAACTACAACAATAAGCTATATTTTAAACTTGCCTCCCTACTTTTTCATAAATTAAATTTGCCCCTTTGACTATAGGCATAGTTAAATTAATATGAATTTGAACCTTGAATTTTTTTTGAGTGGCGATAATATGACTCCACAAGTGGCATACTCTGTCGACTCGCTAGTATGTCAAGTTTGGAAATCGTAGATTTCTATGCTTGGAATGCACAATTGCACTTTTTCATAAAAATGTGTATCCCAAAGGAGTGATGTATCCTGAGACGTACAGATTGACTATTCTTGAATTTATCCATGTTAGAGTGTCGATTGAGTATGCCACCTGAGAGTCGTATTATGAGGACTTGTTTTTTTTTTTTTTCTAATATTCTTAGATAAATTGAGTCGTTTAGCTTTCCTAGTAATTTTGTTAAAAATCAATTATCAAAGGGAGTTATTGTAATTTTGAAAAAGAACAGGGAGGCATAATTATTATGCCATTGGTTATCAACATCAGCTCTTTTGTCAATTTGAACCGATTTAGTAGATCTAGCGACTTATAACGAATCTTATTCTAAGATGTCGGTCACGAGATTCAAGGATTATTTTAATCATTGATTGGGAAATGAATGACTCCTGTTAATACAGTCCACGATTGAATGCTTAAAACTAACAGTTACTAATTAATAATCAAGCTAATTTTTATTGTGTTTGTATGTATGTATAGTATATAATTAAAAGGAGGCGATTAAGATATTAAGATAGTGTTTGGGAATGTTTTTAGACATATTTTTGACCCCAAAAAAGCAATTTAGAGCTTAAAATTATTCTTTGGTAGTGAGACTACCCCTCACTTCCTACGAATTTCTTGATAAACTGAAAATTGATATTAGCGAGAAGTTGTCCTGATCAACTTCTCACTTCTAGCATTTAAAAGAAACTAAAATAACTTAAAATTACACTTGTGAAATATTTCAAAGATGGAAAATACTGAAATGACAAAGGGTATTTACTGCGATTCTCACAAGTTTGACGTGAGATGTGCACACAATAATAAATGTGTTTCCTCGTGATATGAAAAAAAATCATATATGATTATGTATGCATCTCCACATTAAAATTGTGAAAATCTCAATAAATACTGTGTCACCCCAGCACGAATCTTCAAAGATACATGAATTCAATCATCAAAAAAGTCAAAAATATATATATATATATTTTTGAAAAGGGAAAATTTCCATCAAAAGGAAAATGCTGAAATGACAAAAAGCATTTACAGCTATTCTCACAAATTTGACATGAGATGTGCTTAAAACCATATTGTGTTTCCTCGGGATACGAGTAAAAATCATCTATAATTGCGTATGCATTTCCACGTCAGAATTGTGAGAATCACAGTAAATACTGTGTCACCCCTGCACGACTCTTTCCAAAATGGTGGAAAGAAGTGTAAGTTTTCCCTTTCACCGCACCAATCACTTTAATTCGAAAAGTGGTAAATTTCCATTTTCTACATTTTAATAATTCACTTATAGTGTGGAAAAAACTCCTGTTTTTATAAAATAGTAAATATTTTTCCTATTTTAATTTTACTAAATGATTTAAAAAAAAAAAAAATCATTTATAAAACAGTAAATTATTTTTCCCACGTTAAGTGAAATATTTTAATTTCGAAAATGATTATCTACTATTTTCAGAATTAAAATGATTAGTGAGCTGAAATTTGAATTCACAGCACATGTTTTGGTAAATCAACCTTATCAAATTTTCAAAAGAAGTTTTTTCCAAAAAAAAAAAAAACACTCCCCACACTCATCAAACCGCCAATTGGGCATAAGTGCTTTCATGGAAACACTAATCGTTCCCAAACGAGGCCTAAAGGGATCTTCACCCATGACCATATTAACGTACTGGAACAACTTTAATGACCATTACAAAAAAAAAAAAAAAAAATTTGGAACCGAACAATATAAAATAAAAATCACTTACAACAAATTTGTTATAGATGAACTTTGCACCAGCTTGTGAGAGAAAGAATCCATTCAACATCAGAAACACTAAAGCCATCATCATAAAACCCTTCATCTTTGAATCCATTTTTTACTGTAAAATGAGATCCAATGGATGCTCCCATTAGAACACTCTTAAGAGGCTTTTTATAGAGGTTTTTGTGCTTAAGGTTAATGGCCATCTTAGATTCTAAGTCGTGGTAGATGGAAAAACTTGAGAGCGATGGTCTTTGGTTTGATTCTTTTAATGGTTGTGTGGTCCCCATGATTTGAAAAAAACAAATCATATATTAGATATTTTGAATTATTAGTAAGAAATTCAGAATGACATAACTGTCCCAAGTATATTTGATTTTAACTCATAAAATTAAGCAACATTTTTTTTTCTAAGGATAAGATCATTAATGCTTGTCTGATAAAAGGCTGAGATGCGACGAAAATTTTCTAGGGATTGCCAAAGGAAACATATAGATCTTGACTTATCCCAATGTTTGAACTCGTCCGCTTTGAATTAATTCAATGGAATCATGGTATTCAAATTCAAAACGGGCTTGTTGTGTTAATTCAATTTAGAAATTCAAGTCCGATTCGAACTCATCTTAATCGTTATACATATTATACAATAGTGTGTATGATAAAGACCGACGACAAAAACAAATAAAAATAAATAGATAACGAGACACAATTTGTGGTTTTGCAAGATTGCGGACATTCATGGTCGATGATTAAATCCTTTCACTAGATATGTAAAAATAAGGGTTACAATCTCTCTCATCCTCTCCACACAAAAAAAAACCACTCCTCTAAAAGATATCTTAAAACGAGTTTGCTATGAATATATCAACTACTTATTTGGTATATGTTCTTTTCCGGTGATGTTAAGTTATATCTAACAAAAATATGAGACATGAATGTATAACATAATGTTCTTTACTCGAAAAAGTATTAAATAAAAATAATTTTAAATTTTAAGGTTTCTAAAAGGATATATTCATTTAATCTTTAGTTCTTTACTTATTACACTTAGAGCGTTTCTGATTGCAAGGAAAATATTTACATTGCAAATTACGTATATGTAAATCCTTTTCCACGGTTTGACCACATCATGGAAGATCAAGTGGAAACTCTCTTCCTATTCTTTCATTTAATAAATTGGATCATATCGATTTTTCTTTTATTTGAGTAAGTCTAGCCTGATTAATTTAGTAAGATTTGAAATCTTACCAAGAGTCGTTGTGCTCACCTTTTGACATCCAAAAACATGATCCAGTGCCACAAGGATGTAAAAGACAAAATTCTATGACATATATATATATATATATATATATATATATATATATATATATATAGGGTCCCGTTCGGCACCCTAAGTTTTACCACACACTTTAACAAACACGTTTTGTCTTACATGGGTTAGAAGTTTCGGAATGAGCTGATTTTTGGTGAGGATGATCTCTATGGTGAGGAGATCATCCTCACCAAAAATCAGCTCATTCCGAAACTTCTAACTTATGGTGAGGAGATCATCCTCACCAAAAATCAGCTCATTCCAAAACTTCTAACCCCATCAAAATTGATTTACAAAAAATGGACGGTTCACGATTTTTCAACGTGTAAACATGGGGTTAAACATTTCGGAATGGGCTGATTTTTGGGGAGGATGATCTTCTAATCATAGGGATCATCCTCACAAAAAATCAGCTCATTCCAAAATTTCTAACCCATGTAAGACAAAAAACGTTTGTTAAAGTGTGTGGTAAAACTTAGGGTGCTGAGCATTTCCCATATATATATATATATATATTCATCATTAAATTTATAATTAGGGAGGTTGGTGGGAGTTTAATACCCATCCATTTTCAAAACCTTGGATCAAGTTCAAAAACAAAAATAGAAATTTGAATATTTTTCTTGTTGGATATGAGTTTTTCCATCAAATCTAGAGGGTTTTGATGCGGGATTGCCAATTTGTAATCCATTTGATCTCAACAAAACTTAGTAAGATTTGAAATCTTATTAAGTTAATAAGGAAAGTCTCTCTCTTTTTGGGTCTTTCAATTCAAATAGAGAGTGGCATGTACAAACGCACATATATTAAAAGGGATTATTTGTAATTTAAAATAATGATTAAAGGATTTTTAAAGACTATATAGTATAAAAAGACATTTTTTTGAAAATTAACCATCGTGATTAAAGGATCATGGATTGCAATTTTATTGATTTCTAATGAAAATGACCCTAATTATAATAAATTATGTAAAAGTATGAGGCATATATGAGGTCCCTTATATGGTGTCTTGTGAAAAGTCATTTTCTTAAAGGGGGGAGGAGAAAATATTTGCCTCCTCAAGGGATGAATCTTGAGCGGCTGATTCAAGCAAGTGGGCAAGTAGGCAAGTAGATCAGACTTACTACTTGAACTGAACAAGTAGACTATGACTACACAGTTAAACAAGTAGGGTCAGTCCAGGACATCGATTTTATTTAGGGCAAGGTCCTCTCTTTTATCAAGCTTGGAGAGGCCTTCAATCCCAAGAGCGATAGGGAGGGTGAATCCAACTAATCTTGAATTCGAAATCATGTGGCAAGAAGGAATCATTTGGCAAAGACAAATCTAATGACAAAATAACCAGCTTTGGCGGGTAAAGGAGACTCGTGTGCAGAAAATCATTTTCCTCATTTTTTTTTAATTTTTTTTTTTTTTTGCACTTAAACACTATTAAATTTAAGTTTTTCAAAGCAAATTATTTTCCTTAGATTTTTTCATGTAATCAAACTGTCTTTAGAGAAGATTGAATAATTGTTTGTTTAAAATAAAATTTTGAAGATAAAAAATGCCCTCACTTTTACATTTAAAATCATTACATTAAGGTCATTTTGGTCCAAAGGAATAGACTTTGCTAGTTTTTAACTTTTTAAATTATTAAAAAATACTATTTTATTATTTTATCCACAACATCACTTTTTTTTTATTATTATTTAAAAGTATTTATAAAAAAAACTTTATAATATATTAATGATAAAAATAGGATATAGATTGTTTACTAAGAATTTTAAAATAATTATAAAACACTTAAATAACATATAAATCCATGTGCATTTGCTCATGCCATTGCCACCTACCAATAATTTTAATAAACATGGTGACTGCATTTGATTCGAAGGACTTGAAAGCCATATAGAGGTTGTGTAACATGGTGTGACAGCTAACGAAGCTATCATTATCTCCATTATAACAATAATGATGCTAGTAGATCCCACTAGCGATAATGTTAAAAAGATACATTTTTGAAAGAAAAAAAAATATTTACAGTTTAAAAGAATAATAATAAAAGGTGTACCCACCATAAACATGTTCCATCTTGAGCTATATACATCATTTTAATTTATATAAGAATTCCTTCACTTGATTGCCCCCACACGAGCAAAATCCTGGTTGTGCCCCTGTATACATAAATCAAATAGAAACGCGACTAAAAATGCATAAAGTCAATTTTAGGTTTATTCTTAAACCTTGGGTAATCATTGCGTAAATCACGAGTTATAACTATAAATAATATTTATCGTACATTATCGGAAATAATTATAAATATTAGTAACCTTAAATCTATTTTTTAAAATCAAAATAGCTAAATAATGTGGTTGTCCAAAGCAAGATTTTTAAAAATAGTAATCATTATACATAATAAAACCACACAAAAAAAGTCAAGGCAAAATTTTAAAAAAAATGGATGTTCATCATTTTACTTATAATACTACTCAAAATAATTATTTTAAATTATGGTTGGCAATTATAAAAGTTGAAAAATCACGACACAACGTGAAAAAAAAACTCATATTTGACGGTCCAAGATCATCAAATTTAATAAAATATGAGGGATCAAGATGTCAAATTTTTCATCGTCATTTTTTTTAACGAATCGAAACTATCAAATTAATAAGGATGAGAGAAATCCAATGGTTTTAAGCTGTCGAATATGGGAAAATCAAAATTTTTTATGCATGAGCATCGAAATTCAATTTCTAAAATTTGTTGGTCTCAACCTGTCAAATTTTCTTGTCGAATTTTTCATTTTTCACATATGTCATCTCTCTTTTTTTGGGTTTAAGAAGAAGAAGATATCTTTATCCTAATATTGAGATCCCATTTTGGGTTAGATTTCTTGAATTAAGAATCCAGTGATGTAAGTGCAAATATGGTACTTCAGATTTTAGGTGAGTTGGTTTAGGATGGAAAAATTACATTTGTATAACATAGTGAAAAACCCTTTCATCTCTCATCTATGGACCTAGGCTAATCGAACCACCTAATTAAATCTAATCTTTCTTAATTGTTCATAACATAAGGATCATAAATCACAAATTTAAGTACATATATATGTTGATATATATTGAAAGTAAGTACATATATACTTTTTGCTATTTCTGTCCAAGTTCCTTTGTAGGGCTACACCACCAAGCACCCCCTCCAAAGTTGTGGGTCGCGCCTCACCGGAGACACTGAATGAATGAGTGGTTCCTTTCCCTCGCTGGCTACCAATAACTTCTTTGTCACTACTTGCAAGTGGCGAACAAAAATTCTACCATCCCACCCAAAAAAAAAAATTTAGATGCAACTAGGGTTCCAACTGGGTTCGACCAGATTTTATAATCAAATGGATGTGGAATATATTTATAAAGGTAATTTAGAACAAATTTATAAAGGGACTTGTTAAAGGCATCCCAATTATTACCTAGGGTACCCCATTATTTTTTGTATAATATGGATTAAAAGTAGGGGTGGTAATGGGTCGGGTCGGGTCAGGTTGTATTTTCGCCGTGTTGAAGTAAGGGTATCATGAAAATTTACCAAATTCAAATCCAACCCATTTAATAATCATGTCAAAAACTTAAATTCAGACCCAACCTATTTATAAATAGGTATACCCGACTCAGCCAATATATAACATATTTAATAAAATTTTAATCTTTATTGAAAAAAATAAATTTCATTTCCACCATCAAAAATAAAATATCATTATTAAAAATAAAGTCACACAACTGTAAATTAAGTACAATGGTAAAAAATAACTTTCTTTTGAAAAACCATTTCAAAGTTCGTAGAATTTTGTCCTTTACAATCATGTGGCCTCAAATAATGTTTTTGGATGCCATAGGTGACGTGGTCAGAAAACTTTCCTTACGTAATAATAAGAATAAGAATATTAAAAAATACTTTCCTTATTAACTTAGTAAGAAAGGTATTTTTCAGTCTTGCTATTTTTATTATTACTATTATTATTAGCTAAGCAAAGTGTGTTTCATTACCAAATAAGACATAATAGTCGTATTTGGTAAGATCTTAGATTTTACTTAGTGTCATTTTGTCAATATTAGCAATCAAACACTACATACCTTTAGATTTAATGAAAAAATATAAATATAAATAAATAACTTATTAAGAAAAGTGTTTTTTCTTTCTCAAACTAAAGTTTAATCATTTATTAATTTAAAATTATTTTAAAACACATTTATATTTTATAAAATTTGATATAAAAAAATGTATTATGAAAAAATTCTAAGAAATTTTAGAAAAAAATGATTAATTTAAAAAATTCTTAAATACTTATTGATATATTTAA
The DNA here is from genome assembly GCF_017979445.1 of Akebia trifoliata. Taxonomy (NCBI): domain Eukaryota; kingdom Viridiplantae; phylum Streptophyta; class Magnoliopsida; order Ranunculales; family Lardizabalaceae; genus Akebia; species Akebia trifoliata. The sequence continues at coordinate 14,982,424 of NC_141378.1, read as the reverse complement.
AATTACACATTAATAACAAAATAACTAAACGAATAAGGTGGGTTTGCATTTAGAATCCAAACCCAACCCATTTAATAATCGTGTTAGACAGGTTAACACTATTATGACCAAAATCCAATTAGGCTTGATCCAAACCCACTAACCTTGTGTCGTTTTCAAGTCGTGTTGAGATTGCCACCCTAATTAAAAGTTTTGGAATAGGCTGAATTTTGGTGAGAGATCATCTTCACAAAAAATCAATTCATCTGAAACTTCTAACCCCAACAAAAGTGATTTAATTACCAAAAAAAATAATTCACGATTCTTAGACTTATTTTTTTAAGATTAGAAGTTTCAGAGTAGGCTGATTTTTGGTGAAGATGATCTCCTCACCATAGAGATCACCTTCTCCGAAAATCAGCCTATTTTGAAACTTTTAATCATAGAAGACAAAAAAAATTGGTTATGGGGGGTGGGGTGCCTTATGTAATAATTGGGGTGCCTTTAACAGCACCCATTTATAAATATTTTAATAAATGCAAGTCGGTCCAATCAAATTAACCAGACTAGTACAACCGTGGTCTAATCAATTTGACAAAAAAATTGGTCCAATATTAAATTATTCTTGTTGTTCCGCTAGTGGAATAAATTTCAAAATTTACAGGAAGAGAAGAGGAAAGTACCAAATCCCATTATAGTCAAAATGAATCTTAGAAATTATTAAGATTCAATGTAACAGAAGAGAAATGAGGTTTAACTTGCACAGTCACGCTCTAGGTACAGCAAGCTTTATTTAAGAAAAAAGGAATCAGAACTCCTCAACTCCGCACGAAACTGAGTCAATGCCTGATAATTCTAGAATACTACTCGTTCTAGTCTAGTCGACTCACTCAATAATGCAATTGAAATGTGATAACTCAAATATCTGTCAACCGAATCAACTCACTAACATGACAAATCAATTTAAATTTTATTTGCTATACTTACTGTTCATTTTCTTAATAGTAAATAAATATAAATTAAATCTCTAAATAATATATATTTAAGATAAAAGTACAAACTTTCGAAGGAAATCAAGATCTGACCCACCAAGGGTGTGGTGAGATGATAAGACATTAGCAGGGTTTTCCCCATGATCATGGTTTCCATCCTACAAAGCCTCCTGACTTACCTGATAAAGGGCTGTGTGAGTTGAACCAATGCCCAATGGACTAGTTTGTCGGATAAGACCTAATGGTTTATGAACTAGGCACAAGTCCAGATATGATATCAGGACCCGTTGTCGACAGAAATACCATTATATAACAAAAAAAAAAAGGATATCAGCATCTTCTACTATCATATTTCTTTCTTAAATGATCTTCAAATGTATTGATTTTTATTATATCTTTTAATTAAAAAAATTAATAATCATTTTTCAATGAAAATAACTTTTGGAGATTTTTAAGATATTTGCAAAATTTTCATTGTAAATAATCTTTTGAAAGATATTTAATTTATTGAAGAATTAAATGTGGTTGAGGAGGATATCAACTTGCCATGAAGCTTTGGATGATAGTAACCTCTAGTTAATGGTATTTATAAATACCAGATAACTTAAAAAATTACTTATAAAAGTATTCTTACATATTTATTAAAAGACTTTGATTTGACACTAGTGGACGAAATACATATTATCTTTGGGAGACAATAACAGGCACATATTTGTCAAGGCTGCTAAGGGTCCATTTAAGTCTTAGAAGTTACCATCTCTCATTGGGACTGGCAATGGGTCGGATGATATCCGTTTATCAGATTCATCCGACGTGAGCTTTTGGGGTATGGGTATCCATGATTCTTTTTTTTTTTAAGGGTCGGATATGGATTATGTGTCCTATATCCAATTTGAATATCTATTTATCCTAATTAAATACGATAAATTCACAATAACATACACGTATAACCTAAAATTAAGTTTCTTCCATAATTTTCACAATGAGATATATATACATCTGATTTGGATATCCACTTGAAAGTTGGGTACAAGTCAGGATACATGCCTTTTAAAAAATTGAATAAATAGTCAAGTATAAATATTCTTTACAAAAGTGGGTATAAAATCGGACAAAGATAATGTTGGATAATAAAGATACAAATGTATGTTTCATCTGATCCATTACCAACTCTATCTCTCATATATTAAAATACATCTAGTGATTTGATTTCTATTTGAGATACTTTCTCCCTAATATTTCAATTAAATCATTATTTTAATTCTTCTGTGCACACCACAACATCAGCACAATGTTGTAGGAAGTCAATGTAGCACCAACTCCTATAGGAATCGACTTGGAAATAACCCATTGACAACCCAACCATAATCTTTTAGTAGTAATTTTAAAAAATGTAAAAACTATATGATAGTTAATGAGTTAGGCCTTTTTTTGAGTTGTCACTGAATTGACATGTGGACATCCTAGTTGACTCTGAATTTTTTAGCCTAGAATTACTAAGCAAATGAATTATATTTGCATGCATTAATCAGTCTCAATTAGGGTACTTAATAAGGCCCAATTTCTGTTTTTAGTCAAATGGGTTTGTTAAAAAGTCAGTTTGATTTGATGTACGTGGGGTAACAAATCCTAATTGAACAAACAGATTTGAACAATTAGGGTTCTTTATCTACTAAAACTTTAGTTATTTTATTCCTTCTGGTTAAAAAGTCTTGCTATCTTACTCAGGAGAACGTCCTCCTTATGTAGACGCCAATGTCATTGGATGGTTCTTTAGATTCACTTTTACTGATTTTAAGAAAGTTTGGGATCCTAAAGAAGACGTAAACCTGAGGTGGACAGAAAGAGTGTAATTGGGCTGCTAATTGTCGGTGGCGAGTTCATTATAATGGGAATTCAAATGACGTACATTGTATGAAACTCAGAATCTCGTCATATGCAACGTCCGAAATGGAGATTTATCCTTCATTTATCTTTTTTACTTTTAACACTAATGCAGAGGTGACACACCGTATTTACTGCGATTCTCACAATTTTGATGTGGGATGTGCACATAACCGTAGATGTGTTTTCTTGCGATGCGAGTAAAAATTATCTATGGTTATGTATGCATTTCCACGTCAGAATTGTGAGAATCGCAATATATCCTCTTTTTAATTAGCATGTAATAAGTAAAAATCAGGATGCCAATAGTAGCTCAAATTTTAAAATACATCAACTTTTCTTTACTCGATGGGCATACAAGTAAAGTTTTCGAGTTTTAAAATCATGTTCAAGAAACTATTGAAAATGTAGCTAACTAACAAATAGTGGAAGGAATCCAATTTTTAAGTTAAAAATTAGAATCCTTCCAAGTGGAGTTGTTGGGTAGTTAGGGTATGTTTGATTGCATGAAAAATCCGACGGAAATTACAATTTTGTGAAAAATTGTTATTTTCTAGTGTTTATTGCGTTAAAAATAAAAATAAAAAAATTATTAGAAAAAGGATTTGCCAACAAATACTATTTTCTTTCATTAATGAAAAATAATTTTTTTACCCCTCCCCCCAAGGAAAATGATTTGCCATCAAACATAGCATTAAAATTTTAAAATATTGAATTATTTTAAATTTTTTAAATTTATTTTTTTATTTGTAAAATAAATATTTAAATTGGGTGATTAAAAATAATAATAAGATCATATTTTTATTTGTAAAAAAAATATTTAAATTGTTAAAAAATAATACTTTTATAATAAAAAAAAAAAGATTAAATTAGCTAGCCTAGTCAATCTTTTTTTTTTTTTTTTTTTTTTTGTAAATTTATAGTTAAATAATTAATTTTAAATTATTTCAATATTTGTTTTGTATAAAAAAAATAGAGAGTTATTATTGGCACCCTAATTTTTATTGATTACACCTAAATTTAAAAAAATAATCATAAATAAAAGTTGTGGAACCAATATAAATTCTCTCAGTTTTTGCTAGATTATCATCTTTTTTTTTTTGTTTAGAATTTTATATGAGCTTAATCATAATTGTAAACAACTACTAAAATTGTTTGAGGTGTTATAATGTTGAGATTATAATTTGTGTCAAACCTTTGTAATTTTTGAAGAGTGTGTTTTAATCTTTAATTGGGATGTGATAAATAATTTAAGAAATTGAGGTGTAATAATTAAATTTTGGAGTGCCAATAGTAACTCTTTAATCATTTAAGAAATTTGGGTGTAATAATTTAATTTTTAACAAAAGAATGATTTTTTATATAATTATCACAAAAGTCAAATTAAAATAATATCTTTTTGTATTTTTTTTATGCGACTCTACGAACAAAAATAATTTTCCGAGAAATTTTCGATGTTGTGCTCAAACAAAGGATTTGCCTGACAAATCATTTGCCTAGGAAATTGTTTGCCAAGTCAAATTTTCTACACAATCAAACACCCCTTTAGGTCTTTTCTTTTTTCTTAATTAATTGAATGTGGAGTAGTTTGTTTTGTTTAGTCATTAGGTAAGCAAAACTCTTGTCATTGCCTTTTCCACTAATTACTCGATCCTGTCTGGGTAATGTCTCACATAAATCAATGTCCAACTTGGAGATTGGATCAATTGGGATGATTTAAAGAAGGAAAATTATTTAATAGACCTTAATCTAAGATTTTCTTGCTGGTGCCAATGGCTACCCAATTATCCGAAGTACCCAAAATTGATTAGTCGATTTTGGGTCTATCAAAATGGACTTGATCATTTTCGAGTCCAATTCTGAGTGGCTATCTTAAGGACATGATAAGGATTTGGTCTCTTTCGAGTACTCGATTAGTAAATTTATTTTATTTATAACATTTATAATAAAATTAGTAGTCTAGTTAAATCCTAACAAAGAAATTTATTCAAATAAATGTACTTGAATTAAATTAAAATAAAAAGAAAATGTGAATTCTTTATTATTATTATTATTATTTATTTATTACTTTTTATTTATGTGAACGTACGTTCATTTTCACAATTTTAACAAATAAATAGTATGTACCATAATTGTTTTCTCAAAGTTTGATTTGCTTAAAAAATTCACTATTGATCTTAACTTTCAATTATATTAATGAATTAGAAGTTAAATTGTTATATTTATAATCATTTTCTTTGTCTAGTTAAAAAATATTATTGATCTTAGTGAGTACTCCATGGGTATTAGGTATTTGTAGGATTGGGTTTGGCTCCAAGGATCTCACACCCAGGACCAAAACTGGTAAGAATCAGAATCAAGACTTTTTTTAGGGTTTGGTTCTAGGTATATATGGAACCAACCTGGTGACACCCTTGGGTAAAATGCCTTATAAGTTTTGGGGGTCATAACTTAATAGATCATATAGTAGAGTTTTAAAGTAAAGAATGTATTCTCAGTCCTCATCCTAGCAAAAGATTTCTAGTATCTAAAATATCATTGGAAAATGCTGAAGTAACATTGAAATTGACAAAGAGGTGTGCAAAGATTCATAGATACTTCTCACTTGTATCGAGATGTTTCTCACTCATATCTCAATGACAAGCATTTATGGTTCTAACACACATCTATGTCAATAATGTCCCTCATGATGTCCTTCACAATGTTACTCCAGCAAGACTCAATATCATTTACTCCACTAAAGAATGCATCTTTTATCCTATATGAGATTTTCAATGGTTATTAGGATAAAATGCTAGTAATTTGAAACATTGAAATATTCTCATCATTTTCGAAGATTTAATTCTCATTGTAAAGCATAATATCTTATTCTCCCCAAAAAAAATTATGAATAATGCTGAAGTGACCTCAAGATTGTACCTCACATCACACATCCTGACGTGAAGTGTATGAAATCATAGATTCTTTTCATTGAGATACAAGTGAGAAAGTATCTATGGTTCCTATCCACTTTCACACCAAGATGTGCAATATGAGATACAGTCTTGAGTTGACCCCAGCATGACTCAAAAATTATTTATCATTTTAAAAGTATTAGAATGCTTGGCAAACTCAAGCTACAAATTTGTTATATTCTTGGATTTTAAAACTGTGATTACTTGACTTCTAAAAATGACATAACTTTTGATGATATAAGGACTCATTTGTAATTATTATATATGTTGTCAAGAAGACAGATCTCTGCCAACCCATTGGGCCACAAATGTTTGATCCATCCTTTTTACTATGCAAGGAAAGTTGATTTTATAAATAAAAGAATAATTATATAGAGATTAGAGAGGCATTATACTTCCGTACATTAGGAATCTAAGATTTTAAAAATACCATTGAGAGATAAATGGAAAAGTATTGAAAACCTCGCTCCTCTCTTTGATTGAGTGCAAAATAATGAATTTTATCTTCACATTTTAGTTCACCGGACCTGAAGACAAAATTTTAGTGAATCAAAATGGTTGAATCCGTAAATTGGTTAGTACTTGGTTCGTTGTATTCCACAAACCCTAATATGTATCATATTGGGAACTATTTTATTTTGTACCGATTAATAATTTGATTCTCCCTCCTTGAAACTTTTAAATTTGTAACGATAGGGGTATTCCCTCTAGACCCGAAAGAATATTAATTTAAGCATAATTTATAGGTAATTGTATATCTTGAAGAGTACAGATCTACGATTCTAGCACATGTCACATCAGAGGACTCGATTGAGTATGTCACGTGGGCAAGTCATTCCATCACGATTCTTAATTTAATCCATTATCTACGTCGTGATTGTCTTTTCAAGAATAATTTAGGTAATAAAACACTTTAGGTAGAAAACACTGGTTGGCATGATGAGTATAGCTAATGACGACGGTGACCATTAAAGAAGACTAATAATATTATTATTGTATGTTAGACTCTAGTTACTTTCTCATATGCAAGACCATAATAATAAATTAACATGTGATTATAACTGAAGACTTTAATATAAGTTGATTTATTTTAATAAATTAGGATGTCATCTCTCTCTACGTTTTCGTAAATATTTGAGATATTTCTATACTTTCAAACTGATGAGGACTTTATTATAGGTTGATTTATTTTAATAAATTAGGATAGGGTAGGGTGTCACCTCTCTCCACGTTTTTTTAAATATTTGAGATACCCTTATATTTTCAAATTCATGACTTACCTCTTGGCCTCTTATAAAATGACCTAAAACACCCCTTTCTTCTAATTCTAGCTAAAACTCGATTTCTTTCAAGTTCGACTTTGAGGCTGGCAACTCATTTCAAAATTCAAAGGAACCCTTTTGGCATTTAAAATTTTTTTCACACCCCTACACTTTTGCCAAAATCTGAAATATCTGCTTAAAATTCCATGTGTAATCCAATGCAAAGGGTTTCTTTAAAATTTTGAAGCGGACTGCCCACTTCGAAGTTTTTGCCCATTTTTTCTCTCCAAAACCAATCATCTTCAATGTCTAATTAAAAATCATTCATTTACTCTCCAAATTGATCATCATCTTTTAGGTTAAATCCTTTTTTCTCTTGTCTTCAGTCTTAAGATTCTATCTTCTTCAATGATCAAACATCAAGAACAAACTAAGATTTTTCGAAAAATAGAACATGATACGTTAGAAAAATCAAAGGCTCTCTACGCGAAATCAAAAATAATTTATCTTGGATTATTAAAAACAATGATTGCAGGTTTTTAGCAAAGAAAAGTCTAGGTTTGAATGAGGGTACGTATTTTAAGTCATTTTCTATTACTCCTCCACGTCACCTTGAAATATATTAGGTCTTCTATTGGGTTAGACTTCCAAGTAGAATTATTGATTTATTTGATTATGTTGCCATGAGAGAAAATTATTTGCATTTATTATAGAACAGGATTGGCTATATCAATCATAGTTATCATGAGATAATTGTTTGAATTATATCAAATTTATTCTTTTTAGGATGAAAGAGATTCCCTTCGTGAGGAAATGAGGTACGCAACATAAGATAATAATATTCACAAATGTTCGGTTCTAAAGATGTAGAAGAGAAGTCTAAAAAGAGTTATACATTAGTAAATATACGATGGACGACTGACTTAGAAGAAGGAAAAACTTAGACACGTAAACTAGATTGATCCATACATGTTGAAATGACATATTGCATTAAAATTTAAAACAAGTGGTGAAAGAGAAGTTATAGAAGGAATTCAAATAAAACAAATATATGGATAAGAAAATGACACTTTATGATAAATTAAGTAATGTGGTTCATATGATGGTTAACAAAAACATATGATAATTCAAGTTTTAACAATAAAATAAAGCGCAATAAAATTTAAAAATAAGGAAAAGGACATAATGAAAAAGAAAGCAAGTTAAAATATAGAGTCGTGATTCTATATTTTGAAAAGGATACAAAATTATACATCCCCATGAATATGTTTAGTTTTGTATCTTGAAAAAAAAGATTTATGATTCTAGCACATGCCACATCAATGGGTTTATGGGACACAACATTTAAAAAAAAAAAATCGTATTCAACGATCCAAGACTGTCGAATTTCATTAAATTTGATGGACTAAGGTGTCAAAATAAGAAAGAGGAAAATTAACTTGGGCTTAGACCCAGAAGGGAAATAGAAAGATAATGGAAAAGTGGAGTGTTGGAATTTTAGTTAAAATTTGAGGAAATGTGGAAGAATTATTTTTGAAAATTAAAAAATTTATAAGATTGAGAAACTAGTGGCAAATCTTAATCATATAGAAATTAGTTTGTTCTGGTTAACTAAACCATTTAACAATATTTTGGATATTAAAAATATATGGCAAGATTGGAGAAAAAATTAAGTCATAATCACACAAACAAGGGTGATATAAAAATCATATATTCGACTATTAAATTTTGAAAATAATAGTTCATAAAAAAAAAAGAGTTAGAATAAATTTTAAAAGGCCGGCATTCGGGGGCTCTAAAGAGAGTCAAACATTTTTTCAATGTATGGGTTAGAGATTTTCAAATGAGTTGATTTTTGGTGAGTATGATCTCTATTATGAGGAGTTCATCCTCACCAAAAATCAGCCCATTCTGAAACTTCTAACACCATCAAAAGTTATTTATAAAAATTGGACGGTCTAGGATTCTTCAACTTGTAAACTAGGATTAGAAGTTTTGGAATGAGCTAAGCTTTGGTAAGAATGATCTCTTCCACATAGAGACCATCCTCACAAAAAATCAGCCAATTCTGAAACTTTTAACCCATGTTTTGAAAAATGTTTGGCACAATGGTTGGGTCTCTTTAGAGCCTCCAAACGCTTCCCATTTAAAAAAATAATTAATTTGATTTCATATCATTAAAGTTAACTATCAAGATTATCTTCTTAGTTAAAAAATTGATTAATTTCATCTTCCAACAAAATGATGAATTTCATATTTCTTTTAATGGTTAATTTTGTGGGTACTGACAAAATAATTCTAATTAAGAATATTAAGGTTCTAAATTGTATATTTTGTGTTAGAGGAAAAGGTGGTCATTTAGAGTTAGAATTCAGATGGGTTTGCACCAAGAGACAACACTAATCAAGCTCTTCGCATTTTACTCTAGCTATTTATGAATGGGGAAATTATAAATTAAAAAAAAAAAAATTTAAATATAATTTTTAAGAATTTATTAAAAGAAATCAAAATTAGTCATTTAAGGGTCGAATTTTTTATTATTATTAAAATATTAAAATTTTGGCTATTGAACAGCCGATTTTTTTTTTTTTTTTAATTTTTTATATTCATGTTGCATTTGTATTACAAAAATTCCATTGGAGTTTAGAATTTGTTACCTAACATACTAACATACGTTGGGATGGATTCTAACACATCAATTTTTGGCATTCAAAAACATGATCTCATTGCACAGGATTATAAATGATAAAATATTAAAATCTTTGAACAAAAAAATTTAATTTTTACCATTAAATTTTAATTTTAAATTTTGAAGATCGATGGCCATTGTTTTTCAATAAGTACGATTTAGCTTTTCTTGCAATTTTTAGTTTTTCAATAGGATGGACCACTGACTTAAAAGAAGGAAAAACTTAGACAAGTAAACTAGATTGGTCCATACATGTTGAAATGACATATTGCATTAAAATTTAAAACAAGTGGTGAAGGAGAAGTCGTATAAGGAATTCAAATAAAACAAATATATGGATAAGCAAATGAAATTTTATGGTAAATTAAGTAATGTGGTTGAAATGATCGTTAACAAAAACATGTGATAATTCAAGTTTTAACAATAAAATAAAGCGCAATAAAATTTAAAAATAATGAAAAGGGCATAAAGACAAAGAAAAAAAAAAGCAAGTTAAAATATAGAATCGTGATTCTTTGATGCCCCATCTAACATATGCTTCCTGACGTGGTATGGGTTAGAACCATAGATTTTTTCCCAAGGATACAAAATTGTATATCCCCATGAATATGTGCAGCTTTGTATTCCGGGGAAATATATATATGGTTCTAGCACATGCCACGTCAATGAGCTTATGGGACACAACGTTAAAAAAATAAAGTTCATATTCGACGATCCAAGACGGTCGAATTTCATTAAATTTGACTGACTAAGGTGTCAAAATAAGAAAGAGGAAAATTAACTTCGGCTTATACCCATAGCTCAGCTTCACACATTGCAAAACAAATTTGAGGTCCTGGGTTTAAGTCCAGCTTACCCATATAAAAAATAATAATAGAAATAGGAAGGTGAATAGAAAGATGATGGACAAGTGAAGTCTGAGAATTTTAGTTAAAATTTGAGGAAATATGGGTGAATTATTTTTGAAAATTAAGAAATTTATAAGATTGAGAAACTAGTGGGAAATGTTAATCATAGAGAAATTATTTTGTTGTGGTTAACTAAATATTTAACAATATTTTGGATATTAAAAAAATATGGCATGATCGTAGAAAAAATTATGTCATAATCACACTGGCAAGAGTGATGCAAAAAATTGCACTCATTATTATGATATAAAATTCATATATTAGACTATTAAATTTTGAAAATAATAATTCATAAAAAAAAAAAAAGTTAGAATAAATTTTAAAAAGAGAGCCAAACATTTTTTCAATATATGGGTTAGAGATTTTGGAATGGGCTGATTTTTTGTGAGGATGATCTCTATTATGAGGAGATCATACTCACCAAAAATCAGCACATTCTAAAACTTCTAACACCATCAAAAGTTATTTATAAAAATTGGAAGGTCCACGATTCTTCAACTTGTAAATTAGGGTTAGAAGTTTTGAAATGAGCTGAGTTTTTATGAGAATGATCTCTTCCACATAGAGACCATCCTCACAAAAAATCAGCCCATTCCAAAATCTCTAACCCATATATTGAAAAAAATGTTTGGCTCTCTTTAGGCCTTCGAACACTTCCCATTTTAAAAGATAATTAATTTGATTTCACATCATTAAAGCTAACGATCAAGATTATCTTCTTACTTAAACAATTGATAAATTTCAACTTCCTACTAAATGATGAATTTCATATTTCTTTTAATGGTTAATTTTTTGGGTACTGAAAAAATAATTGTAATTAAGAATATTAAGATTCTAAATTGTATATTTAGTGTTAGAAGAAAAGGTGGTCATTTAGAGTTAGAATTGGGATGGGTTTGCACCTAGAGAAAACACTAATTAAGTTCTTTGCATTTTATTCTAGTTATTTATTAATTAATTATTGTCTTGAATATTGAAGGAGAGAAGTATATATCCTTGAGTGAGATTTAGTCTCCTCTAATTTTACTATTTTTCCTTTTCACTCTTTTTTCAATAATAACCTTCTAACTTTATTATTTTTTCTCTTTCACCCTTTACCCCAAAGAGGATGTCAGTACTGTAGGTACGGACAAACGCCAGTATAATAATAAGTTTAAACCTACTTTATCAAACCAAATGCTTAGCCTAGCCAATAAAATGTTTATAGATTGAAGGTAAATGAGTTGGGGATATTGAGGTGTATACATGAGTTGTAAGATTGATAAAAATAAAATTAGAAATAAGTATGTGTTACAGATAATTTAGAAATGTCCAAATAATCACTCACAACTAGGGGTGCAACTTGGTCCGGTTCAAACCAAGAGTTTTGGATTAGTTTGGTTTGTTTCGGTTTATAATAAACTTCGATTTGATTCCAAGTTAACAAAATAGAGAACTGACCAATTTGTTTCATGTCTTGTATAAAAACCGAACTAAACCGAAAACCAAATCCTTATATTAATAAAATTATAAATAAATATTATTAATCTATTTATTATGATATAGATAGATTAATGACCTATTATATGAGATTTCATATTTATATGTATATATTTTTATTAAAAATATGTTGATTCAAGTAGATTTTTAAGATATTGGCAATTCTTAGAATTGAACCAACCAAACCAATTTTAGTTCGGTTCGGGTTGATTTGGTTCTAAGGCAATTTGATTCGATTCCAATTCTCATTTAATGGAACTGACTTAGGTTGGTTCGATTTGAATTTGGCCTCAAACCGAACAAAGTTGCACCCCTTCTCACAACATGAATGTGAAAGAAATGTTTCTTCAAAGCCAATAACTCTAAAAAGTGACTAGCAAAATTGATTTTCATGGAGTTAATTATTGTGATATAGTATGGTTGTTGGTTGATTGTAAACCCCAAATATTTCAAATAATACTTTAAATTGAATATAAAACATTAGATCATGCTAAGTAGTTAAAGTGTAGGGGTGTCAACAGGATGATTTCAGTTCGGTACGAAATATACCCATAATCCAAACCTAGATAATAATAAAAAATAAAATCAAAAATTAGAAAATTAAGATCTAGAGTATTTTGTTTATAGTTGAGATTGATAAGGTTAAAACAAAGACTCTACATTCTCTTTTGATTTTAATTTTACATGAAGTACATTTACTTCTAACTAGCTCTTCGATCAATCTACACGATAGACTACTTAATATTGATCTTATAAATAAATTTATAAAAAAAAAAAATCCACTATTGTACCTTATTTGGGTATTCGATTGTTAAAGGGGTTCAAAATTAATACCCAGAATCGAACAGAAAAATAATTGGATCCACGACTGGAGATTCTAAAATAATCTATCTCAGATACATTGACTAGTTACTATTAAATAATGTGATAGATATATAATTTTCATACAAATTTGCAACAAGTTGAGATGGCCGAGTTGGTCTAAGGCGCCAGATTAAGGTTCTGGTCCGAAAGGGCGTGGGTTCAAATCCCACTCTCAACAACATTTTTTGTTTTTTCAAATCTTTTTTGTTCGATTCCAATTTGAAAAAGTATGTATCTCCAAAACCAAACCGTATGATTCTATCTACTTCAAACCCTAAGAACAAGATAAGGTTATTAAAGTAGAGGACAATGGACTTTTTGTATAGAAAAATCTGAGATTCCCTAAAAGTGATTAAGGCCAGTTTAAAAATAAAAAATTGAAGATAAGGTTCAATAAATTAAAAATAATTTGTCATAGACATTGAAGAACTTGAACATGACCTACTTTGGGAAGAAAAATTCAAGAGATTTTTAAGAGATGAGGGCATTTTGGTCATTTTTATTAGTATGTAAGAGAAGAATGAGGTCAACGTACATATCATCAATTTGAGAACACAGAGGATTAAGTCAAATATTCACAAAAACATGGAGGGGTGAGTCTAAATGGCCCAGTATTTATTCAGGAAACATTAGTTTGATGAAGATCAGACGGTCACAATTCTGTGTGTTAGCATCTGAGGTATTTAGTTGTCCTATTCTTTGAAGAGTACGATACAATTATCTCCATCATGTCTTGGGCCTTGTACTTAAAATGGGCCGGATTGGATCCAGCCCCTTTTAATCATACCTTAAACCTAGCTCAAACTCGGGCCAAGTTTCGGGTCACATCTGGTCCATCTCTAACCCTACACAACTGAATTCGGGCCTTTCTTTGGGTCAGATATGGGCTTTCTTCTTTTCAAATATGAATATGGTTCTTTGATGATGAAATGTTTCGATAAAATCATTTAAAGCTTTTACAACAATTGCGGTTGCAAAAATTGATCATTTGGTGAGTGTGTTTTGGAGGTGTTTTTCAATGAATATCTTTTTTGGATTTTCTTTAAGTTATACTAGAAATTTAGGTCCTTTTATCATTAATTTAATATCATAAAAACATTCTAGAAGGTATTGTAGTGTATGATTTTGAGAGCCATTTTCAGCTTTTGCATTTAGTGGGAAAAGGAAGCTGAGTCGAAAATGATTTTGAGAACCAAAAGTACAAGAACCTTTCTCTCCAAACGCTACCTTACCGGCATAAATAAATCAAGAATTTTCACTCCAAAAGTTAGTTATATATGTAATACCATTTTGTGAACCCACAACTTGGTTAGAGCATTTTGTTTATTATGGGCTTAAAACTAAGCTCATCAATGATGACAATGCACCAATGTTACACGGTTCATCGGTTCACTTGGTTCGAATTTGGGTCCCTGGTTCACTACTCTAAAATGAACATAGTTCGTAGGGGTACGTAGAGAAAATTTGTTTCTTGATTCACTTTGGTTTTCTAGATCGGTTCGCTTGTGCATATATACAAGTTATAAGTACAAATACTGTGTTAAAAAACATCTAAGTTAAATAGAAATAAATTGATATAATAATCCAAATTTTGAATATAAATAATGAAAAAATTATAATAAATTGGTTTGGTTCACCATATAATTAAAAAAAATTATTTGGCTCGCTGAACCCTATCAAAATTCGGTGGGTTCATGGTTTCCTTGATTTTACGAGCCTATCACAAATCGCACCACAAACTGGTTTGCTTCGTACTGGTTTGTGATTCGGACAAGTAGAAACAAATTGGGTAACATAGCAATGCACCAATCCAACGGCTAGGAATCACCCTGAAAAGTGTGCCATGTGGTAATATTCAAGGCCACCAACATGTGGCACTGGCATTAGCACATGGTGATGCTGCATATGTTTACGGTGTGATATTTTAAATTAAAATACTTAATAATAAATATATTATTATAAAGATCTCCTTATTTGATGTGTTGTAAATAATATTGTTTTAATCAAGATTTTTCTTCGAATCGTAGAATTAACCTGCTTGTTCTCAATACATTATACAACAACAATGTAGAAAAGAGTCTTGATAATCTGACTCTCCCACGTGGCATACTCAAAATACTCTCCTGATGTGGCATGTGCTAGAACTATATAGATTTTATGACTCGGGATACACATCTGCATAGATTTTATGGAGATGTGCAGATATGTATCCCAAGGCATAAAATCTATGGTTCTACCATGTGCCACGTTAGGATAGTATTTTGAGTATGCTACATGGGGGAGTCCAAAAATCATTAGTCCATAGAAAAATAAACAAAGATGCTATCACACACATGAAACACAAATATTCACGTGTTTCTCTCAAAATTGAGGTATATTTGTTGATTTACATCGATTCCATTATGAAGAGAACTTTTTTTTGTATAGATTACATCATTTCACTGAATAAAGATAAAATATGAACTCTTGAATAATGTAATTAGGGTTTTACATAATATTAGTGAAAATACACCTAAAAAATTTACTTTCAAGACAAGCAAAGTGGGGTGGGGGGGACTGGCCCCTGCAAACCCCATCGGGCTCAATGCCAAACTCAACTGACGAAAAACTGTGGAAGAATTAACAATACTCCTAGCTGACCTACCACCAAACACACCTTATAATAGTCATATCGTTGTGTCACAATGCTCGTGAAATTGTTTTATCGAACAAAAAAAGAGGGGGGGGGGGGGGGGTGTGAAGTTTAAATTTAAAAAAAAAATTTAGAATTGGAACTTAATTTGGAATTTAGTAATTATTTTTAGAGAAATCCCAAATGAAATAATCAAATCACTCCAATTCTCGATCATACAAAAACATACATAGTAAGATTACAAGATAACAAATATTTATTTGAAAATGAAGGGAAAAATAAAAGAAAGAACAAAATAAATGGTCTTAATCATCTTCAACAGTTCAACCTGTTTGGGGAGGTGGGCCTTTTGGCACGCCTGGCCGCTTCGGTCCCCCTGCCGCTGTGGGATTAATAGCTCTATCTTGCACATTTACTTTCTGTGAAAAAAATACTGGATTTTTAGCCAAAAAAATAAAAACTTGAATAGCAAACCATGCACAAAAATTTTATATAAAAATAAATAAAATTTTCACCTGGACTGATTTCAACTTGGGTTCGTCCCCATCTTCATTTCCTAACAAAAGTAGGGAAAAAATGCAGTAATAATGAAGAAAATGGGTTCTTTTTTTTCAATTAAAATAAAAAAGAGTTTTTTTTTTTAATTACCTTTTTTTGCAAAATTGCAAGCTTTGATACCTTCAACAAGGTCAAGAAATCTCTTATTCAGATCTTGGATGAGTTTCTCCATGAAATCTATATTTTTTTAATTTGGTGGATAGATGTAGAGAAAGAAAGCTTAATTTTCTTGTAATTCTTCTTATACACGGATCTTTGATAAGTTCTGACACGGCTTTAATGGAGGGAGACTGTAGAGACACTAGAGTCTAGATTCTGGAGAGCTTAAATCAAGAGTCAAGAACACCACCATGGCACCATGTGCTTTGGCTTATTTTTAATGTCCATTGGAAAATAACATACTATACAGTTCATAGTTCAGAGATGGAATGCTTGACCTCCGATCTAACTGTACCTTTATTGCTTTAATCCCTAAAGTGGTGGGGACAGAAGACATCAAGGATCTGAGGCCTATCAGTTTGGTGAATACTAGTTACAAAATCATCACGAGCATCCTTGCTAAAAGATTAAAAGGCGTCATTCAAGGACTGATAGGGTACAATCAGAGTGCGTTCATTAAAGGGAGACAGATTCTAGATGGGGTCTTAATAACAAACGAATGCATTGATTCTAGACTGAAGTCAGGTAAAGCGGGGGTGGTTTGCAAGGTAGATCTTGAGAAAGCTTATGACCACGTCAACTGGCAATTTTTGGAGTACATGTTGGGGATAATGGGCTTTGGTGACAGATGGATCTCTTGGATTATGATGTGTGTGTCGTCCCCATCCTTCTCGATTTTGGCGAATGGGACGCCCCGCGACTTCTTTAAGAGCACTAGAGGTCTCAGACAAGGGGATCCCTTATCCCCTTTTTTGTTTACCATTGTGGCAGAATCGCTCGGGAAGATGGTGGAGAGAGGGGTGATGAATGGCTTTTTCACGGAGTTCTCAGTGGGAGCAGGTAATGTCACTGTTTCCCACCTTCAATTTGCAGATGATACACTAGTCTTCTTAGATGATTCCATGGAGCAAACAAGAAGATTTGGTGGTCTATTATGTTGCTTCGAAGCAGTGTCAGGCATCCCAGTTAATATGAGGAAAAGCAAGGTACTTCCGGTCGGTAGGGTCAGGTGTGTTTCTTTACTTGCGGCCTCGTTGGGTTGGCAAGTGGATAGCCTGCCCTCCTCTTATTTGGGGATTCCGTTGGGGGCTCCATACAGGATGGTGTCGATTAGGGAGCCGATAGTAGAGAGAATAGGAAGGAAACTCGCGATTTGGCAAGCAAATTATCTTTCCAAGGGAGGCAAGTTGACTTTGATTAAAAGTGTCCTGTCTAGTATCCCAATTTATTTTCTATCAGTGCTGACTTTGCCCCGCAGTGTGGAGCTAAGGCTGGATAGGTTGCTCCGTAATTTCTTATGGCATGACAGAAGTGGGAGTAGAAAACATCATTTAGTTAATTGGAAACAGGTTTGCTCAGACAAGAAAAAGGGTGGGCTCGGGATTAGAAGACTTGGGGCAATGAATCTAGCTTTGAAGGGGAAGTGGTTATAGAAGTTTGGGTCTGACGGCAATAGTTTGTGGAGACAAGTCATAGAAGGAAAATATGGGGCTAGGCGAACGGGATGGGAGAGCGGCCCAACTAGGCACCCGCATGGTTGTGGAATGTGGAAAGGTATTATGAAGACTAATTCTCTGTTCAAGTTGAGGCTTAAATTTAAAGTGGGTTAAGGGAACAAAGTAAGATTTTGGGAGGATATCTGGTGCAGCAATCAGCCCCTTATGGAGTTGTTTCCTTCTTTGTATGCTATATCCGCGAAAAAAGGGTTTCCTATCGTAGCTTTCCGAATATTGGTAGGCGGTGAATGGGCTTGGGACTTTGATTTTAGAAGGGGTCTTGACGGCTTGGATTTGGTAGAGGTTGGTAGAGTAATTGATGTAGCTTCGTGCTTTGAGCTCCATAGGGGTCGAGAGGATGAGAGAGTGTGGATGGCAAGCAAGGATGGTAGGTTCTCGGTATGTTCTTTTTACCACTCCTTGTGTAATGATGATGGTGATATCTTATTCCCGTATGCCTCAATTTGGGGACCGAAGGTGCCTAGTAGAGTTGCCTTCTTCACATGGACAGCTTCTTTAGGAAGGATCTAAACGACGAATTTGTTGATGCGGCGGGGGTGGTATGGGGCAAGCTGTTGCGTTCTATGTATGGACCATGGGGAATCTTCGGATCACCTCCTCCTTCATTGCAAATTCACGTATGGAATTTGGGCACATTTCTTTAAGTTATTTGGTTTATTAACTTGCCTGCCCAAAACAATAAAGGGCTTTTTCACGTGTTGGTCATCGAGTGGATTTTCGTTTGGTGGCATGAAGAGGTTGCTTTGGAGTATTACACCATTTGCAATATGTTGGGGGGTGTGGCGAGAGAGAAATAGCCGTATCTTTGAGGGGGAAAAAAAAGATGGCACAGAAACGATTATTTCCATTATGGGCATTTTGTTTTGTTGGTCTAAAGTTTTTAGAGAATTTAGGGGGATCTTCTTCGAGGATTTTATATATAATTGGGATGTGATGTTTTGTATTTCTGGGGAGTAGCGTCTGTTTGTAAGGTCTTGCTAGGTTGGTCATCTCGACTGTCCTAGTTTTATTTTTTTACTTATGAATATATTGCTACTTATCAAAAAAAAAAAAAAAAACTGGAGGGAGAGCACCCTCATACATGAAACTCCTTGTTTATAACTAGTTGAGTAGCCCATAGATCCTAACCATCGATTACCTCGAGATTAGGGTTGTTAGTGGATCACAGAATTTCTTAAATTAGATCTATTGCATCAGATAATTTTGGGTGTGGATCGACGATTTGGGTTCTGATATGGATCCGATCTGATAAGTTGTTGGATCGGTTCTAGATTAATCATGTTCCAATCCAATAAAATGTGATTATAAAGTTTGTTAATTATATGAATTGTTTTTATATTTTGTAGGTTTGATCCAATCCGGATCTGAAACAATTGCTATCGGATTGAGTTTGGATCCTAATATTGAGATCCGATCAAATCGGATCTGGTAAGAATTCAATCCAATGCTTAACAGATTGGTTTTATTGGGACCAATATGATATATTCGATCCTTAGTCAATTGGTCACAGATCAACCCCAATTCGATCCATCCAGACCCCATCAATTAACAAATAATCCTCCTCAAGACTAGGCTGTCAATGGATCAGGTATGGATGAGATCCAGAAGTAATAAAAAAGGACCATTATTGGATCAGGTTTTTAATCAGATCTCAATATTAGGATCAAAATCCAATCTGGTAACAAGTGGATCGGGTCTTGATTAGACCAAATGAGATTTGATATTAAAATATAAATAACTTCATATATTTTATAAAATATATAATACAATTTACATATCTTCTCACATTTTTTGTGATAAAGACATCAAAATGAGACATATTTGATCCAGAATATCCATGGATAGTAGTTAGGTTTTTAAATCTGATCCTTATTTGGAATCCAAAACCTCAATCCACATTCAATGTTATCGGATCAGATTTCAAGTCTGATCCGATCCATTGACAGTCAATCGAAATTTTGCTTATATGGATTAAAAGCATGCCACCATTATACCCATCAAAAGGATGATTTGTTTGGTTACACACGTGTGGCAAACAGTTGTGGATGGCTTTGTATTAGACTTACAGTGTATGTTATTAATAAAGTCTTCTTTTAAATAAATAAATAAATGATTAACTACAGATGGTAGTCATGAGTTGTACCAGGAAACAACGTGGTCTTCCTCTGCCAGATTGCCACTATCCATGCATGTCGCGTGTATGCAGACCAGTTCATCTACTGGGCCCACCTGAGAGACTTATTTGCTTAAAAATCAGTTTGATCATCAATTTGACTTGATGAAAATTTTAATTTAAACTTTTGTTGACTGTGCTGATCTCTTCACATAATTTCTGAAGTCACTTTGTAAGAAAAAATTAAAAAAAAGAAAAACTCTTGATGAAGATTGTCAACCCATAAGTCTTGATGAAAGATTAATTAATTATTTTGCAAGACGTAGATTTTTTATTTTATTTTAGTTTATTTTTTTGGAAGATTATCTGGGTTAAGGCAAATCCAAACCAACTACAACCTTAAGAATCGCGAACCACTACAATCCGGATTAAGGATCGACAAGAGATTCGTAGGAATAGAGTTACAATCCAACACATAGCAGTCAACAACGGATTGCATAGGTGCAAGGAGGTCAGCAACCCTGTTAGTTTCTTTGAACATGTGGGAGAAAACAACCTCGTGGAAGGAAGAGATCAACCTTGAGATAGCCAAACACAAATGGTGAACATGTCAATGAGGATTCCAAACATTTTTAAGGATGCAAACAACAACAAGAGAATCAGACAGAATTTCAATACGAGAGCACTGATGGGTGGCAGCTAAACGGATCCCTTCAAGATTCCTTGCAACTCATGATGTAAGATTAATTTAGGAGAGTCCATTCCAGCAAGATCACCTATCATAGTACCCTCATAGTCCCTAATAATAGCTCCATAGCCACCTCTCAGGGGGGAAAGAACACCATCAACATTTAGAGCCCACCAACCGGTCTGTTGCTTTTTCCAAGAGCAATAGGTTCCTCTTCTATGAGAGAAGGATGCTTGGAAGTCCCAAGCATGCATGAAGGCCCTGCTGTGATCCAAGTCCTCAACATTATTGATTTCATCTTCTAATTTAATCCAAATATCCTCCAAGATGTTATGAAGCATCGATGATGGACTCTTGAATTTGTTTTGCATCTCTCTCACCGAAGGTGATAGATGAAAGTGCAAAAGGCAACTTTTTTAATCTTGTAGATAACAGAGTTCCCTCTTAAGTTAGCCGCAACCCAATCCACTTCCTCTTCCCAAGTCCTCTGAGCTCTATTCAGAAGGCATCTCTTAAGGATGTCAGCCCATATACCTCTCGCAAAGGGACACTGGCTGAAGAGATGAGCATCGTCTTCAACATGACCTTTATAGAGTTTGCAAGTAGCATCCACCTTAAGCCCCCATTCATTGAGTTTTTTCAATGTTTTAAACCTACCTTTCATGGCTAATCACACTATGAAGTTATGCCTCGGAATTCGAGATTTGTTCCACCCCAAGAAGACCCAGATTAGTCTTGGAGTAGCGGAGTGGCTCAATTGAATAGCAGAAGCTACTGAAAAATTGCCATTGGCAGTCCTTTTTCATACCATTTTATCAGCAACTCTATAATGGATTGGAACTTGACCAAGCTGATGTGAGATCTCAAGCAAAAAGCCTTCTCTTCTCTCCGGAACTCTCCACTGACCATCCCTAATCAGGCCAAGACATTAGCCCTTGGACCAATTTTTGCTCGTGTCATGAATCTCTAGGTATTATGTGATACCAAATCATTTATTGGAAGAGTCGGAATCCAGCAAGGGTGTAGTCATTAATTATTTTTTTTTTTTGTAGTGGGGGCAAACTATTGTTAATGGTACAATTGAAGAGCTTGAGTATGAATGATTTTGGCAAAAAATTCAGAGATTTATGATTAGAAGTTGAAGAAAATGAGTCAAGATACAATCTCGTCTTCAAAAAATGGAAGGGGGAAACCAAAATTGAAGTGAGATTAGGGAGTAGGGGCAAGTAGGGTATGTGATTAGTTGAAAATACAAGGTATCTCAAAGTTCTGTGGGGAGAAGCAATTGCCCCCCACACTGACTCCTAACTAGCTCCGCCCTAGGATCTAGAATAGTATCTCATTCGTGTAGCATAGGAACAGTGTCTTGGTGGCATGTTTTGGTTTTTGTATGGCATGCAGCCCAGTCGGGAGCGGATCCTCTGTGGTATGCTTTTCCTATAGTTCCATGTAGTGCTCCATCAATGGTGGAGAGAACATGATGAAAAACGCAATCTAATACAACAAGTCATGTATTGATCATGACTTGGATTAGATCTGGAAAAAAAAAAATTTTAAAAACACATCTTCTTCAGCCCGATGATATGGATTTCAAATGAATGGTCACCATAGCTTAAAATTTTCACGAATGGATTTTGATTTCTGTACCACATGGCACTCTATCAACCACCCATCCGAACTACAGGGAGCCGCAGGAAAAAAGTATTGGAGAGGATCCACTCCCAATCCAATATGATTATTCTCCAATAAATAATTGTCACGTAGACGCCGTATTTTACTATACGAATGGATCGCCACTCTTGCTAGAATTACCCCTCACAAATAAATGAGAGTGGATCTTCAAAGTAGCTAGATTGAGGACCACGTATGCAAACAAAGTGAATCCTCTAATCCTTCTACTTGTGAACGCCAAGATTATAGAATTGTCCCTACATCCTTTGTGAAGCACTAGAGAGTCACTAAATAAATCATGAATGGCAATCAATCTCTAGGTCATTTCTACTTTGTTCCTAAATTTTAATAATGTCAACACAGCATGAATTGCGTAAATCAAATATTCACCAATCTCTTCATATTTATTTTCATGAACTTATCTTTATAGACAATAAATTTACATTTATTTAATTTTAATTTTTTTTTCAAGAAAAATGCCATCTATGTATGGATATGATCAAGTCGACCCAGAAAAACTCACTTGCGAGGCCGAATTAACTGTATGAAAATAAAATAATGTAGGGTCACATTCGGGGGACATCTACAAGTGACAACTATGTTTACATCTCTCTGATGCCATCCATTTTACAATGTCCAACGGCATATGATGGTGTTGTAGGAAACATTAAAATGGATGACATCTTAGTGGTTGTATAAAAATAGTTGTTAGTTTTAGATGTCCCTTGAACATGTCCTGGTAGTGTGTATGTTTTTTATAATAAAAGTCGTACTACATATGCTTTTTTGGTCATTAAAACATGTTTTTAATGAGTTTAATAACTCTATGTTGGCTGGATTTGAACCCAAGTCTCTAGTATCATCGTCCAAATTAAGACTCTACCAACCAAAAATATATCTATCCAACTTTGGTAAAGATAGTTACAAAATCAAAAGAAAAGTTTCTACAATCAAAATTTTGCTCGACACTCTTTAAAGAGATAGATTGGATGGAAAATTGAGAATCGTGGGATTCTAAAAGTCTTATAAAATAGTAATGACACCTCTCTCACCAATTAACAAAATAGAAATATATCTCATCTATTAATAAAATATAATATCTTTATAAAGAAAACAAAGTAAAAGGAGCTACAAAACTTTGGATCTCACAAATACCCCCACCTTTATATTTAAAGAAGGTCATTTTCATCAAAGACCAAGAAAATTGAAATCTCACGACACGTGATGATGTTGATTATTTTCTAAATAACAAAACTAACATTTTCACTGGTAATGTTAAAATCCCTTCTAGTAATGTTTCAAATTAAAAATAAGTCTCTCATAAATGCCTTTGCGCATGAGAAACACTTTCCTTACTATGGATTAAGCGACAAAATAAAAAAATCTACCATTATTACCCCTATAAAAAAAATCCACTCTTAATTGCCCTCACAATTATTGTTTTTCACTCTTACGTGTCCCCACAAAAACAATTCTACTCTTGATTGCCTCTACAAGGGTAAAACCCTGTCTCGGCCCCTAGTATCCTTTGTGGGAATGTAGCCTATTATGGAAAGGATCTTTTGATGGAGTCAATAAACGTAATATCTATAGAACAATCCTTTTTTCTAGCTCGAAAAGGGATGGACCCATCCTGTCATTCGGGATCAGCTCAGTCCCCATGACCGAGGAGAGCTGCCTCACTAAAGGGAACCTTTAATCTTTCACCGGATTTGGCCACTTGTACGATCAAGATCTGACCCACTTTTTGCCACTAAAAACTAAAATGAAGTTTAAGAATGTTGCAAAATGGACATAGAGGAAGCCAATCAAGCTTGTATATCAATAATCCCAGGGTTTAGAAGATGAGAAACTGTGTTTGGATCAATGGGTTTTAATGAGCAATAATAGAGGAAATTCTCTCATTCAAAATCCTCGCATGTACGTTGGTTTGGCTGAATGTGCACTAATAAAACATACAAGAAGAACATTTTGTACACGAAAGGGAAAAAAAATCTCTATTTAAATGACAAAAAAAACACCCATTTTCTGTAAGTACTTGTGATTGCTAAGATTCTAGTACTCTTGGATGCCCTAAGCCTGATCCTCTTCCCTCTCCCCTCATTTACATCAACAAAATCTACTCACTTGTGTCTCCCCCCACTAATTATATCAAGGCTCAACCCTTAATAGCATATTATGGATATGATGCACTCTAGTAAGATATATATTTATAATAATGCTGAAAGGACCTCACGATTGACCTCATTTCATACTTTTCTGACATGGAAGTGTGTAGGAAACATTGAAGGATAATGCTGAAGTAACATTGTGGGGACATTTCTGACATGGATGTGTGTGTCCATCATAGATGCTTTTCGCCAAGTTATCACTTGTATCTCGATGAAAAGCATCTATAGTGGAGCCACATCCACGTCAAAAATGTCCCCTGTGATGTCCCACACAATGTTACTCTGACACGACTCACCATAGAAATAAGAGTGAAAAGCATGTATGTTTTTGTGTGCACCACCACATCAGAAAAGTGTGAAATGAGGTAAATCGTGAGCTCACTCCAGCACGACTCATATATTTATATATCAAATCATATTGAGAATAAGAATAAGGAAATAAAAATATAGAATCATGATAATTTGACGACCCTACGTGGCATACTCAATTGACTCCCCTGACTTTAGTGGTTTGGGAACCGTAGATTTGTACACCTAAGGATATACAACTGCACTTCCCCATTTAAAAAAATGTATCCTAAGGAAACCATGTATCCCAAGGCGTATAGATCTACTATTCCGAACTTGTCACATCAAGAGAGTCCATTGAGTATGCTACATGGGGTAGTCAAGTTATCACCACTCAAAAATATAAGCAAAATTTAAGAGTCTAATAATATGACACGGTTTTGATGCACGCCCTTGACGCTAACTAACATGTTTGCCCATAGCCCAACAAACATTTGACATGTGGCACAAATGACATCAGCAACAGAGAGAGCTTTTCTCTCCTGCTCGTTGCTCACATATTTACTTTTTTAGATTTCAAATTTTAAAAAGGATCGTTGGGCCCACATTAATTATCAAATTTACAATCCAACAACACAGTCTTCTAGATTTCATAAAAATATTCATATTCAAAAAAAAAGAAAAAAAAAATCGAGCTTGATCCAAGGTGTTGAAAATGGCCAGTTTAGAGCACCCAAATTTAAAAATAAATATTTTTAATTTTTTTTGTTATTAAATTTTATATAATTTTGTTCTCTACAATTCCATTGCATCGGATCATGTTATCATGTTTTTGAATGACACAATGTGACTAGATCAAAAAAATTTCTTTTTTTCACTATGGGAAGGAGAGAGAAAAGGGCGTCAGGGCCTTTAGCCAAAAAAATCTGGTTAATATTATCAAAATTCAAAATTTAATTCCCTAACTTTCATGTGAAGATGAGCTGGTATATCAACAAACAATTTATTACGATGCATCAGATCTAATAATTGTTAATCAAATCAAATCCTTACAAAAAATATACTAAGCTCAGGCCCATTATTTCCTTCTGGGCTCAACATGTACAATGTCTCTGAATCTTTGGACCCCACAACACGTTCAAAATGGGCCCTTAAATATGCCAACTCACCATCTGGTCCTTCAAGATCAGAATTCCCAGGAAGAACTCCTGCACCCATAGAGACAGCCTTAAGGAGTTCCATGATGTTTAGGTCCTCCTCTGAAGCATCTCTTTTAACACCATACCCACTCTTCTTCCCATTACAATACATTGTCCATACTGGTTCTTCTAGAAGCTTCATTTTGTCTTTATCTGGTCTCTTCTCACCTTCTAAAGCAATTCTTACCATTCCAGAGCTCATCTCTCTTTGTAAAACATTTGTCTGCATTGCCAGTTCAACTACTAGTGTGGGTAGGCACCTTGGGTTTTCCTGCACAGATAAACTTACCCTACCTTTACGATAACCAAATAACGTGCCTGTGACACGTGTGCCCATGACGTTACGATGTGCATCTGGAAAGCTACCATGAAGGGTAGGGAGTTTACATACTGGTGTCATTATAGGGAATGATCGAAAAACAGATCGAAAGAGTCGAAAGGCTTTTGTTGATTTTTGTTTCTTTTTTTGTGAAGGTTGAATGAGAGATACTGGTTTTCGAGGTGGTGGTGGTGGTGGCGGTGGTGATGGTGGCGATGATGGTGTTTCCCACTCTTCGGTAGAAGCCGTGGTGGAGCAAGATTTTGGTTCCCCCATGAATGGGTTCTACAGGATCAACAATGAGAAGAACCAATGTGTGTGTGAGAGAGAGCGAGCGAGAGAGAGAGAGAGAGAGATTGTTGGTAATTGGTTAAGTTAGTTAATGATATGTGGTTTGGGCTGGGATTACGGGCCCTTAATTGTGGACTGACTAATCTCTCTCCAAAAGAGACACCTGTATGGAGTTGTTGCATGAGAGAGGAACTTTAATCTTGTATTTTAAGATTCCAATTTTATTCATTGTGCCACGTATCACATTCTTTGGTCAACATTTGAAGGCTTCAAACAGGACTAAACCACACCATTCAAAAAACCAGGCATAGGCCTTGGTAGGTTCGGATTCAAAAAAATCAACCCATTAAATCCGGACAGAGTTAGAGCTAACTAGGGGTGTTCAAAAAATTCGGATCGGGTTTTTTAACATCAGAACTAGTAACTAACTCAGACCGTAACCAACCCAATCCTCATAGGTTCGGTTTTGGATTAGGTGTTTAAAATCGGGCTGATAATAACCTAAAAACCCAGACCGAAACCCTTAACTTGATAGTGGACCCGATATTTGACCCGCATTGTACCACTCCAACGATCTTGAAACCGTTTTGACTTTGAATTCTAACATTTTTAAAAAAATCAAAATAAAATCGTGGGAGTAGTGGTGTAGCGTCTGACTCAATTTTATGTGGGGAAAATGCAATTTTTGTGGATTTCTAGTCAAAACCCGGACTGATTTGAACCCGATTTCCCGGGTTTCAGGTTCACCTTCAGGCCAACATTCCAGGTTGAATTCGGGACCAATCAGTTCGGTCCACGTTTTGGTTTACTCCCAAATCAGACCAAAATCTGATAAATTGAAATTGGTATTGGTCTGATCTGTGTTACTCGATTGAACACTCATAAACCTAACAATATCCAACTTGACCCGACTCAACCTGGGCCCTTTTGGACTTGGTAATCCTGGGTTCCGTTGAGTATAGGGCATGCCTAGCAACGAAGATAATAGGGAAACTAGCATTAATGAGCCTATTCGCATCTACGGTCAAGTGTCTGAACCCATGTATGTGGGCATGTTATGCCATTGCTTACAATTGTGCATTGCTTTTGTTGTGCCTAGTGGACAAATATGGCTATCCGGACATTCTGGAACAGGTGTGCCCACCATCAAATGATGCAACATAGTTTCGGTTATATTATGCCGATGCACTAGCAATGGATGGATTTTCACACCAAGTGACCCATCTAAACCAAAATGGTTTTCTGAGGAAAATTATATATGTTTGCAGGCAAGTAGTTGGGCATTTTTTGTAGAAAAAATTATTTTCCTGAAAAATAATTCTTCCCTCTTTATAAGAAAATATATTCCAAACACCCCGTGTCCAAATTAAAATCAATGTCTTTTTGACATATTTCTAGGTTCATTCAAACATCAAAATTCATTTTCTCATTCCATGACCTCTTTCACAAACAATTCTTTATCCCTTGAAAACGTTCTCTCTCTAATCATACGGACCCTTTGTGTCTCTATCTAAACATCATCATCAAGCCCATTACATCTTATAAAACTGAAAAATAAGATAAATTAACCAAATGACTGAAAACTTTGTAAAATGGCAGCAATAGTCATTGATTCATCATCTTCAACAACATCCAACTCCATGCAACGGTGGTCACTCTCCAATTCAGTTGTCGGAGGTGGTGGTGGTGGTGGTGGTGGAGGCAATGGCATAGGAGGAGGAGGTGGAGGAGGAGGGATCAAGAAAGGGTAATAGAAATTGGTTCGAGCTCTATCGAGCCCACTGAAAGAGATGGCTGAAAGATCATAAGCCAATGCAGCTTCTTCTTCAGTGTCGAAGGTGCCTAGCCAATGTCTCTCTTTTGTGAATGGGTTTCGAATCTCAGCAGCGTATCGTCCCCATGGCCTTCGTCGAACGCCGAGGTATTTACTAGACTGTCTAGACCGTCTCCTTGGATTCATTTGAGAAGTAAGCATGGCTTGTTAGTTTGGTTTGCAATGGAGTACTATGTGATGAATATATAGTTGCAAGATTATGTGATCTTTGTAAATAAAATATTGTTTGTTGATCCTCACTAAATATCTTTATAGTTTAAAGTAACAAAAACATCAACCTTTAATAATGTTAATTGTGTTATCCTTTAAGTTGCATATCTTATATCTTAGTGTGTAATTTCAAGAAAATTATTTCTCCTCTCATCTTTTTTTTTATGCCATCATGTAGACCCTTAAGGTATGTATGATACCACAAGAAATCCAACAAAAATATTGGTTTTTCAGAGATAATGTGAATAACTTTCTTGCCTTGGTGAAAAAAATGTTTTTTTTTTCAAAAACACTACTGTGATTTGTTTCTAGGAAATGGTTTTCTCCAAAAATATGATTTGTTGGCGTTTGGTTGACGCACTAAAACTGTAAAACAACTCTATTTTAACATTTTTCTAGGTGCAATCACGCATAAAGAATAGATTCTCATGGATAAATCTAATTTGCTTAAAATTTAAATCATTTTAGAAGAAATTCATTACCTTATAGAAAATTAAATATCTTTCTCCAAAACCATACAAACTCTTTAGTTGTTTAATGAGTTTAAGAACACATTGAGACATTTGTGTTACTAATTAATGGTGAGATGATTTTGAAAAGGCTGAGTTGTTTAATGAGCCAAGTAGGGCAGGTGAGAGGCACCGCCCACCATGGAATTAAGTAATGAAACCATGCGTCAATATGTTCCTCTAATGCTTCTTTAATTTCTCTCTTTGTGTATCTCTTCCATGTTTTACTCCCCATTATACATACTCCAATGAGCACTTTGCGCAAATCCCTGCACTTGATGACGCTTGGCTACTTAAAATACTTAGTAATTTAGATTTTAAACAACCCCTCCTTTTATTGGTGAATTTTTTTTGATACTCCCTTGTTTTCAAACTGATGATATAACCCCTTGACCATGGCAAATACAAAATAATCTAAATGCCCTTGTCTTTAATAACAAGAAGAACAGAATTTGGATCAGCTAAGCGAATCATGTTCCTCCATTCCTTTTTATCCTAAACTGAGTGTTAGTTTACTAGATTAGATTTATATATGTTTTTACATCTCCATCCAAGTTCTTTTAGATCTTCTTTCTCTGTTTTTGGATCTTCAACTTAAATACTTCTTTCAATTGGGATTGGTAGTTGTCTTAATTGAATTTTTTTTTTTTTTTAATATCATAGGGTTTTCCAATACTTTTTTTTTTATCTCTTAATTTATTGCTACTCTTTTATTTCCCCCGAAGTCTTCAACCACTATCTGAAGAGCTGTGATTTTCTGACGCCCCCTCTGACACACGCCCCTTGACCTGGCATAGGCTAGAACCATAAATTTTTCCCTCGGGGTTCAAAACTATATATATGGGTCCCGTTCAGCAACAAACATTTTGGCAAAACATTTTTCAAAACATGGGTTAGAGGTCTTAGAATGGGCTGATTTTTTGTGAGGATGATCTCTACACCGAGGAGATCATCCTCACCAAAAATCAGCCCATTCCAAAACTTCTAGCCCCAGTTTACAAGTTGAAAAATCGTGGATCGTCCATTTGTTGTAAACCATTTTTGATGCGATTAGAAGTTTTGGAATGGGCTGATTTTTGGTGAGGATGATCTCCTCACCATAGAGATCATTCTCACCAAAAATTAGCCCATTCCAAAACCTCTAACCCATGTTTTGAAAAATGTTTTGCCAAAATGTTTGTTGCTGAACATTTCCCTATATATATAGGGTCCCGTTGGGCACCCTAAGTTTTACCACACACTTTAACAAACGCGTTTTGTCTTATATGTGTTAGAAGTTTCGGAATGAGCTGATTTTTGGTGAGGATGATCTCTATGGTGAGGAGATCATCTTCACTAAAAATCAGCTCATTCCAAAACTTCTAACCCCGTCAAAATTGATTTACAAAAAATGGACGGTCCACGATTTTTTAACATGTAAACATGGGGCTAAACATTTCGGAATGGGCTGATTTTTGGGGAAGATGATCTTCTAATCATAGAGATCATCCTCACCAAAAATCAGCTCATTCCAAAACTTCTAACCCATGTAGGACAAAAAACGTTTGTTAAAGTGTGTGGTAAAACTTATGGTGCTGAACATTTCCCATATATATATATATATGGGTCCCTATCCGTGGGTCCCTATCCGTGGCAAACATTTTGGCAAACACTTTTTCAAAACATGGGTTAGAGATCTTGGAATGGGCTGATTTTTGGTGAGGATGATCTCTACGGTGAGGAGATCATCCTCACCAAAAATCAGCTCATTCCAAAACTTCAGCACCCTAAGTTTTACCACACACTTTAACATACGTTTTTTGTCCTACATGGGTTAGAAGTTTTGGAATGGGCTGATTTTTGGTGAGGATGATCTCTATGATTAGAAGATCATCCTCCCCAAAAATCAGCCCATTCTGAAATGTTTAGCCCCATGTTTACACGTTGAAAAATCGTGGACCGTTCATTTTTTGTAAACCATTTTTGATGGGGTTAGAAGTTTTGGAATGAGCTGATTTTTGGTGAGGATGATCTCCTCACCATAGAGATCATCCTCACAAAAAATCAGCCCATTCCAAAACTTCTAACCCATGTGAGACAAAACACGTTTGTTAAAATGTGTGGTAAAGCTTAGGGTGCTAAACAGGACCCATATATATATATATATATGTGTGTGTGTGTGTGCGCGCGCGCGCGCAGTTGTGTATCCTAAGAAAAAGAATCTATGGTTCTAGCCCATGACACGTCAAGGGGAATATGGGGGTGTGTGTCAAAGGGGGGTGTCAGAAAATCATTAAATTTTAACCTTATTTGCACCAATTGTTTATGCTCAGTGCACCCACTTATATCTATATAAATCCCACTCCAAAATTTGTTTTTAAGTGGGTACACTGAGCAACCACACACGTCCCTGAAAATCATCCATCACTTTACACCTTGTAAGTTATTAAGAAATTTATTATTTAATTACATAATATGATAAACCAAACATTTGATATACTTATAACTTCTAAGCTATTGTTCCCCACTCAGATCACAATTAGGCGAATGTCCCTCCATGATTGAAAAGTACCTTTCTTTTTTTTTATTTCTTATTTTGTTTCTTCAAGCAAACACCCATTTCGGATTGCCGCTTAAATGCTAGGAACCCATAGCAAGATCTTTGTCATCGACAAATTCGTGGGTCCTACAAAGTACAAACCACAAAGTATTATTTAGGAGTGACACACTAACTATCTTCACTGGAGTGGCATTGATTTTTATTGTCTAAATGATAGCACAGGTGGCTGAACCTTATTGGTCCACAGAACTTTAACCTCTACATCCCTCATGAGGCAAGTTTAGCCCAAATGCATTGGTCATGTGCCAAAGGGCGATATTTTTTGGATGAATATTTGAATTACCCTGTCTGTGTTTTCAACAATGTCATGCCCTTTGACCTTGTTCTTCTCTAATATACTAATAAAAAATGATCTAAATATCATATTTATTAAGAATTTTTTTTTTTTTTCTAAGATTTGTTAATTAAAAATTATTAAGTAATACTATAACTTAAGCAAAACGAGTATTTGCATGACATTATCATCATCAAACCTTATCCCAAGAATTTTGGATCACTCCAAACATGAATTCCTAAAATAAATGTCCATGAAAATATGATATATGCATGAAGAGAATTGGCAAGAGGATTCAAGAAGAGGAGTCTAAGCTACGTTATGGAAGTCATATTTTGAGGTAGGGGTGGATTTACACCAGGGCAATGGGAGTACTTTCCCTCATAAGAATTTTTAGAAATTATAAGGATTTATATGCTACTGCAACTGATAACAATCGAGGAAAAAAAAATCCATCGCTATTACTCTCATAAGAATTTTTAAAATTTGTAAGGGAATACCCACTCCCCCTCTCCCACCTCAACAAAATCCTAGTTTCACCCCTATTTCAAGGAGTCTTTCGTTTTTTCTTTGAATGAATCCTAGATCCTTTCTTAGCTTGTTAATGAGTTATGACTAATCTCATCAATGCTTATAACTTGTCGAATTGTGAATTTGGAAACCTAATATTCCTAGTCCAACATGAGTGACCACTTGACAATCCTAAGGTCTCCTTCGCAATAGCCTTACCTTACCCCTATCATGTGTCATGCATCAACTGTCTTATTATTTCTAAGTTGGTTATGGCATGGCAAGTAATACATCATCATGCATTGTATCGTAAAAACAAAATTGGATATGTATGTAATATTTGGTGGGAGTTGTTCGGTGTCAATCTGTTTATTAGATGTTTCACCCTCCAAAAGGGAGTCATTCGATCAGGCGCAATCCAACGGCCAAGATGATAAAAACCCCTGTTTGCATTTTGACAAAAACGCGAGAGAGTTTTCTCTCAAACCTCTTATTCTCTGCAACTCTCTCTGTCGAAGCTGACTACAACTTTCTCCATCTCTCTCTCTCTCTCTCTCTCTCTCTCTCTCTCTCTCTCTCTCTCTCTCTCTCTCTCTCTCTCTTTCACGACTGAACTCTGATCACCCATTTTCTTCTTCACTGCCTCATGACTGAACATAATCACCCACAAATCACTGCAACTCTCTCTCTCCCTCTCTCAAATCCTTCTTCTTCATTTTCTCTTCTTTCTCGACCTCTCTCTTTCTCCCTCTCACAACTCTCTCAAATCCTACTTCTTGTTCATTTCTCCTCTTTCTCAACCTCTCTCTCTCGGATTTCTCTCAATCAAAATCATCTCCTTTCTCTCTCTCTTTTGACATCTTTCTATTAATAAACCCTCTCCTTTCTCTCTCAACCTCTATCAATCAAGAAACCATCTCCCCTCTTTCTTTCAGTTTTCTCTTAAGAAGGAACCATGTCTTCTCAATCTCTTTATCCTTATTGCAACTCTCTTTCTCAGATTTTTCTCAACTAAAATCGCTGCAATGACTGAACCAACGAATACACAGAGGGTTACAACTCTCCTTCTCTTATCGAATGAGTTAAAATGTAATTTCTTCCACTATTTTACTCTCCATTTGTTAGGATTTTTCCATTCGTTAAGGATTTTTTAGCCATTGTACATTGAAGAAACCCTGACGAACCCTAACTTACTGGTGGAACATCGACTTTGAAAATCATCAGGTGTTAATTTTTTTATCAATGAACTACTAAATTTATGAAATCATTTATCTTTGAATTAGAAATAGATTTCTTACACTTTAATTGTAGAAACATTTTTTGCTTTCGATTTTAGTATATTTTTTATTTTAACTATCATTAGATATTCTTTGAAATTGTATGTTTGACAATGAATAGGAAATGATAAAAAGAAAAGGGGTGATTAGGTTCAGTCGTGAGGCCGTGAAGAAGAAAAGGGGTGATCAGAGTTCAATCATGAGAGAGGAAGAATGAGAGAGAGGGTTGCAATCAGCTTTCGACAAAGAGAGTTGCAGAGAAGAAGAGGTTTGAGAGAAAACTCTCTTGGATTTTTGTCTAAACACAAATAGGGATGTCGTTTCTATTATTGATCAACTTGCAGGGAAGTTGCAACAATTTTCTAAAAACTGTAAGTGAACACGTTTTTATTTTTATTTTGAAGTCATCTCGTCCGTTAGATCGAACAACTCTCTTTTATAGGGTGAAATGTTTGATAAACAAACTGATATCGAACGGCTCCCATATTTGATTATTGTAAGACAACTTGAAATGGTCTCAAATATTACTTGACTCCAATATTTGAAATAGAGAAATATTTTCTTCCCAAATCTTAATAAAAAATTTAAGCCTTACTAAGGGTCGTTTTGGTCGAATGGATTACCACACTGGCAATCTTACACCATAGCCCTCTGGATTTCATGGAAAAACTCATCTAAGAAACAATTCACAAAACAAATTCCTTTGGGCTTGATCAGAGTTTTGAAAATTGACGGCTACCAAACTTCCACACAACTCCTTAATTTAAAATCAAAATTCAATAACTTTTTTTTCTTAAGTACATAGAATTTTGTCATCTACATCCCTGAAGCATCCGATTATGATTTTGGATGCCACAAATTTAGCCCAAGGAAAATTAGTGAGGGTGAAATCCTTAAGAACTTAGGAAGGCTAGTTGAACTCTGAAATTCAGATAGACTAGACTCAGATGTAGCAAAGAAAAGACCTTAAAGGCGCCTAGCAGCATCCACTATGCATGATAGAAAGCAAATCCTCTTCGACGAAACGAAATAAGAATTCATCAATAAAATAATTTCATGTAGTAACTGCAACTAAGAATGTCAACAACAAAAAAGAGGTGTTTTTCAGTTTCACAAGTGGGGGATAATAATGAGAGGAATACCATTTTTCCGAGGGATCCGATGAGAATTTTTTCCCAAATCACAAAAATGTCACCTCAAACAACAAACCCAAACCATTCTCACATTCCATAAAATGATGAAGGTTTCATCATCCTACATCAGGATGAAGTTAACACCGATTTGTCATCGAATGGTGCAGTGTCCATCTCACTGCATCATGATCTATTTGCTCCAAATACTATATCTCATCAACAGCATTATTTATTTATTTTTCTTTTGGAACCACAGGCCCAACATTCTGTTGCCCCTCATGAGGCCCACCAGTTGATTAATCCCAGCAATTCTGTTTTTTTTTTCTTTTCCTTTTTGGGCTGAAAACTAAGAAAGATGATCACAAAAACCCCACATTTTATGAGCTAGAGAAAGTAAAGAGGAACACATTAATTCCCTTAAATGCAAGACTCTAAAGCCAATATCTCTGAAGGGCCAGATCCCAAAAATGACACAAAATGCAAAAGTTTCACTTAAACTGCTTTGAATCTCTAAATTAGTCAAACAAATGTAAAATAATACCCATAACTTGCAAAAACACTAACAAAATTGAGATTTCCACATAACCAAATCTCAAGATGCAGTCTGCTTCTTCAACTTTGCAAGCTCTTGCCTGATCAGTCCACCCCTCTGCAGATGTACAGTTAAAAGAACTCATGAGTTCAACGCAGAATTAAACACTCCCTTCTCTTTCGAAGGTTTTCAAAGCTTGGACTACAATAAGACTTAAGTGCAAGTCAAAAAGAAATATCTGAAGTATTTAGGAGTCGGATTGTTTTGCATGACTTCATGATTAATTCACATATTCTGTTTTCATCTACTGTTTATATATAATTTTAGTGTATGCCAACTTGTCTAAATATATTGTTTCAACATCCATCACTGAATCAAGGTATTTTAAAGGGGAAGTAGCATGCTAAGCATATTTGTATATGGCCAGCCACCTTCAAAGGTCACAAGGAAAAAAGAGAGAACTTCTATTGGCACTCCAACTTTTACTTATTACACCCCAATTAAAGATTAAAACACTCTTCAAACATTCCGAAGGTCTGGCTCAAATTATAATCTCAACATTACAACACTCAGTTGAAACAATTTCAGTAGTCGTTTTCAGTTATGATTATAGGCTCATAATTTTTTGTATTTTTTTTTTATCGGTTAGGCTCATATAAAATCCTAAACTCAAAAATAGAAATCTAGCCAGGAAAAAAAAAAAAAGAGCTTCTATTGGCACCCCAACTTTTACTTATTCTCAAACATTTACTTATTTTCTTTATTTTTAATTGGGGTGTAGTAAGTAAAAGTTGGAGTGCCAATACAAGCTCTCAAAAAAAATTTCTAATATGTGAATGTAATGCATTCAAGGATCCTGGCCATACAACTGCTCCTTAGAAAGATATCCCACTCAACATATGGAATAAATTTTATGGTGGTACGTGTCAGTGTACACGGTCTATAGGGGACACGTATGTTGACACCATGGTGTAAAATATCATATCGACTGAATGTTTCAATTAATGAAAAAACCGATACGGCATCGATCGATACCTTCCCGAAACATTCAATGTTTCAGGATCAATGTTTCATATTGGTCGAGGCCGATACCGATACGAATCAACCAATACATCCCAAGATTTAAACCGTAGTTGACCCATCCTATCAGTGTTGGACACATGCACCAACGTCAATGCCTTCCCCTTACAAAGGTATCAACTAAATAAGCATAACAATAGTTTTGGGAGCACTAAACATCAATCAAAACAAAATTATTTCAAACCTTGATCTTTGCTAACATAAGCTTGAACCTATCAAAGTCATTGAGAGAAGCCCTTCTCTTCTGCACGATCAACTTCCTGCCCCAGGAGCTGTTCTCCCATTTGTTCTTCACATCTATCATTGTTATAAAACAGTAGCAATCAAAAACAGTGCTACGGAAATCTTATATATTTATGGAGAAGATGAACCACACTTCACCTGCAGCCTCCATGGCCTCAATCAGAGTCTTCTTCTTTGGGATCCTTTTAATGTCAATCTTGATATCTGTTAGTGAAAGCCTCTTGAAATTCATTTGGCCTCTCACCATATCAGGGGCATCAACAAGAGCCTGCAAAATTTTAATGCCAAAAATATTAGCCATTTAGATTTTAGCATTAGTATGGTTGCACCCAAAAAAAAACAAAAAACAAAGAGTTAGCTAGTGAGAGTAAATATAAACACATTTGCAATAACAGATGACATGGCTTTAGACAAAATTGAATGGAGTAAAAAGATTCATTCAACCGGCCCCAAATTATTGGAATAAGGTCCCCTAAATCTTGGGATTTGATGAGGATGATTTTAAAAAAAATACTAAGCATCCATGCAGGGTTTTAAAGACCACAAATCCAAGGAGAAGTACATTTGTACAACACAGTAAACATAATCAAACAAACAGTATAATATGTATATATTATGAACGAAAAAAAAAAAACATGTATGCTAAACAAGCTATTAGTAGAAGGACAACATACAAACAATATAAAGATAAATTGACCTGATCACACAATAAAATAGAGAATACTAATAACATTCCAATAAAAGAAGCATCTTTGGACTATCCTTCCGTCAGCTATTGCTTGGGGTCTTTGGAAAGAGCGCAATAACAGGGTCTTTCATAGCAAGGAGAGCTCATCCCACACAGTGATTTTAGAGATTCTTGGGCTTCTGTTCTTGTGGTCCAAGTTGAACAAAGCTTTTGAGGAAGTGTGCTATCAAGACTTCTTATTTAATTGGGAAATCATTTGTGATTAGCTTTCAGCTGTGTAGTTTTCTTTTTTGTTGTTTTGATCTTTTTTCTTTTGTTATGTTGTTGTTGTTTTACTTGTTGTTCTGTTTGGGGGCTATCTCAGCCTCCTTCTTTTCTCTTCTTCATTTATAAAATTTTATACTTATCAAAAAAAAACATTCCAATAAAAAAGACAACTCAAAGAGAACTGTGTTTTACAGGCATGTGTTAGAAATGACCACAAGGTGTCAAATGCAAGAACTCCAGAAATCTTAACAGTTCAAAGCATCCATACCAACTTTGTACATTCTTGCTTTTGTTCACACAAAGTCTAATTAAAAGAAGCCAAACAAGCAAAGGTGGATGAAAGGCATCAAATTATGTAATGATACACATACAATTAAAAAAATATATACATTTCATTTCAATAGCTATGACACGCACACGGGTAATGAATCTTCAATCTTCACTCAAGAAACCATAAGTGGGACATGCTAGATTTCAGCTGGAATCACGGTTTACAATCTCATCCGAGACCAAGAAGACTCGTCCGATACGTCTGGGTATCGTCCACCAATGAGACAGATAGACAAGTCAATGTATCAGACAAGATTTAAACTGAGGTTCATTTTTCTCATTGTTGAGCGAGACGTCTCATACATATCGGAAAACTCGTCCAAGACGACTCCATTCACCGATGAGAAGAAAAGTCAAAAGGAGTTTTAAAACCACTGTTGGAATACTTATAATATTCTACAAATTTCTTTATTTTTTATTTTTTGTATATTGTCAACTATCAAAGAAAGGAAATAAACCCATTACCAAAAAATAAAAATCTGAAACAACTCGAACAACAGCTTCTTTAATATGCTCTCACAACATTTATAAAGATGAACTTTTTCTCCCGTAAGATCTCAAGTTAATCTCAAGCAACACAAAACAAATAATCAACACCAAAGCTCATAGTTAACCAAAATCAAGGACCTGTTTGAATTGTCATCTTTACGCCCAAAAAAAAAATATACATTATATACGAGATTGTTCGTAGCAAAACATCTCCTTTTTCAGTGTCGCAAAAATGGTGATCCAAACAGACCCTAAAGCTTAAACTTTCTTCAAAAAATCAAAATTCTTCATAAACCCCACAAACTAAAATCCCCAAAATCAAAATAGTTCAAAAACACCTAAAGAGACACAATAGTTACTTCAGTTCAATTCTCTTCTTATTCAGTGAGCTGCATATCTATGAAGATTTGTCTCAAAAATTTCCACTAATTATAAATTGCCCCCAAATATCAGCCTCCACAAAATCTGAATCAGATACGTACCCGATTTTGATCGATAACATCCACAATCACGACAAGTTTCCCATAATCCTTGCCGTAATTCACGAGAGCAACCCTCCCGATCTCTACGTATCGCTTGAAAGGCTACAAATCAAAGCCAATTACCAATCAGAAACATTATCTAACAACGAACATGAAGAAGCAGAGAAACAAAAATACAGAAATCGTACAGCTGAACTAAAGAAATTTTGAAAATCAACAGCAAAGATAACAAGAAAAGTTGCAGAAATTCACCATTTTTGTTTGAAGATCTGAGAGAAGGATGAGTTTGCGAGGAAGACGAGGTGGTGGCTCGTCTAGGTTTCTAATAGAGAGGAAACTAGGGTTTTCTTCTGACTTTTAATACATCGTCTCTTCTCAACCGTTGGATCTAGGTCAAGTGAAGCTTGGTCCTGATCGTAAATGCTAATCAATGACAAATATTTGTTGACCAGGGTCCTTGGTTGCCCTCAAATCGCAAATATTTGCACTTTTCAGGGCGTCCATAAGAAAGAGATCTGCTATTGGCACCCCAACTTTTATTCAATTAATATAAAAAAGAGAAATTTTGTGACAAAATTCCAGTTCTAGTACACTGTTCATTTTAATTCCCAAAACTTGTTTTCTAACGAGTTAGTCACTTTTATAATCAGTGATATTGTTGATAAATTACCAATGAGATCTCAAGTAATTTTAAAGTGACTTTTATGCTCAGTGATCTCGTTGATATATAGCCAATGAGATCACAGGTAATGCTAAAGTCAAATATCTTTGATATTTTTAACAGTGATTTCATTGGTATTTTGCAAGTGAGATCATTAATTATAAAAGTGACAAATTCGATAGAAAACATGGTTTAAGAATTAAAATGAACAGTGTACTCAATTGGGATTTTGTCATATTTAGCATATGAAATGGTAATTTACATAATAAAAACATAAATCAATGGTTGATGGTAAGTAAAAATTCAGGTGCCAATAAACACTCTCTTTTTTTTTTCGTTTAGATTTCGAATTGCTAGATTTAGGATTTTTATGAGCTTAATCAATTGTAGACAAGTGTTGGAGTTGTTTGAATGTGATATAATGCTTTGAAATATTGAGGTTACAACTTAAACCAAATTTTGGTGATGCTAGTGTGTTTTTAATATTTAATTAGATATTGATAAATAATTTAAAAAGTTAGGGTGTAATAAGTAAAAGTTGGGGTGATTATAGCAACTCTCTTAAGAAATATTGTCCTAAATTCAAAATACTTGCAAATAAATTAGAGGCATTTTCCCAAAATCTGTGCAACTTTACGTCAAAATTCCAATTTCAATTCACTATTCATTTTAATTCCCAAAACATGTTTTTCTAGTGAATTTGTCACTTTTATAATTAGTGAATTCGTTGATAAATTACCAGTGAGATCACTAATATGGTAAAATCGTTGGCATTTATGAGCGAATTAGTAGATTATAAAAATGACAAATTCACTAGAAAAATGTGTTTTGGGAATTAAAATGAACAATGTATTGGATTTTGAATTTCGTCATATTGAATGCATGAAATGAAGATTCACCCAAAAAATTATGTCAAGCCGTTTAGCATTTGCCTTCGTAATTAGTTATTAGTCACCCTTGGGGTTAGGAACCAACATCATTTAGATATGACACAGAATCGACGAATTTGGATTAAGCCTAACCGTATTCAAATCATAATTGTGTCCATCCCTTAGCCCGATTATTTAATAGGTTGAGTCCAAACTAAAAGACATTGACGTGTTTCTATCAAAATATTCTTCGTTGAAAATATTATATAAAAATATTTATAAAATTCATAAATGTAACAAAACTTATAAATTACTTTTGGAAGGACTTGTAAGTTATACATAATACCAAATTTATACATCACTTTTAATATTAGCATAAAAATTAGAGTGAGTTAAGTATCTAAATAATCTCAGAGACTATTTGTTTGCGTTATTTTTCAGCGCTTAATGCTAGAAAAAAAAATTTAAACACTTTTTGTCAAATTAGCGCGTTTGTTTACTCTATATTTTCAACGCTTATAGCTGAAAATAAGTGAAACAATTCAACACTATTTTTGTGTTGAAGTCGTAAGCACTTCTCTTTTTAGGCACAGACAAGTATGGCCTTATACTTAAAAAGATATTACCTCTTATATCCCATGGATAATTCTATAAGCACCCCACAAATTAATAAACCCATACCATGACAGAATTGTTTTGTCTTATATGGGTTAAAAGTTTCAAAATGAGTTGATTTTTTGTGAGGATGATCTCTACAATGAGAAGATCATCTCACCTCAACCCATCCCGAAATTTCTAACCCCATCAAAACAAGTTTAAGAATCGTAAATCATCAATTTTTTTTAAACCAGTTTTGATGTGGTTAGAAGTTTCAAAATGGGCTGATTTTTTGTGAGAATGATCTCCATACCATATAAATCATCTTCACTAAAAATTTGCTCATCCCAAAAACTTTAACCCATATAAGACAAAAAAAAAAGTGGCTATGGTGTGGGTTGCCCTTATTAATACGTGAGGTGTTTTTATAATTACACATCCTTCATTTTCATGAAAAATTATTCATCCAAGATTAAATTCTTTCAATGTTGATTTCAAATTTTGGTGACTTGTATGCCAATATTATTTTTAATTTGAAATTTGTGGGATTTCAGAAATAAAAATTATTATTTAGAAATTGAAAATTTGAATATTACTTATTATTTAAAAATGAATTGTATTTTAATTTTATAAAAAATAATATATTTTATTGCGTTTGATAAAAAAAATAGGCATTTGAAATAAGCAAATAATGTATAGTATGATTGTAAGGGTAAAAAAAATAATTTACCAGTTTCAGCAATGTGTAATGAACATTTTTCAGCACTTAAATCCAGTGCTTATAAGTTTCAATACTTATTTTTTCCAGTTTAACAAACAACACCTTACTTTTATGTATTCTTAGCATATCATGGCATTCGGATGTACATCCAAACTTCCATATTCTAGTTAGCTTGATTTTTTATAATATGTTTGTAAATATAAAAGATTCATTAGCATTTTTATAAAAATGTTTATAACATTTATTGTTTGGTAATTTATAACTTAATATTTAAAGACCAAGATTTTCTTAACTTTTTCATTAAAATAGAAAAAAAAAATTAAAGGAATTATTGAAAATAAAAATATTGAAGGATGCTAACATCTGAATAAAGCATCTTCCACAATATAATATGAAACTAAATATTCCTTTAACAAAATTTTGCTTTAGATTCGAAAGAGTTTAATCAAATTTCGCGACAAGGTGCATTAAGATAATGGAAAAGGGTTACCTTGTTGATTGTCCATTTGATCACAAAGACAACTACTCATCTTAAGTATGGTGAAAATGAGTTTGGATTTATTGTTAATGTATAAGGCTACTAAGTTGTTAAATGAATAACAAGTAGTCATGTGACAAGAGACTTCAAGTTGATACAAGAGGTTATATTGTAGCCAACCAAGTTTTATATCTTTAGCCCATTCACCTTTGTATAATAAAACACAATTGAATTGCTACAATTTTATATTTTTTGTACTACAGTTTTGTGTTTTTTGAGTTGGGATAAATGTCATGTCTGTTACAATTTTGTAGTTGACAAATATCTCATCAACCTACACCACACTTTTTTTATATTTTTCCTTCACTCCCTATAATTTTATTATATCTCTTTGTTAACATGTTTTATTGTTTTTTACCTTTTAATCTCAATTTTTTTAATAACAACGATGTGACCCACAAACTATAATTTTGTGGGGACCACTTTATTGTCTTTATTA
Organism: Akebia trifoliata; assembly: GCF_017979445.1. Lineage (NCBI taxonomy): Eukaryota > Viridiplantae > Streptophyta > Magnoliopsida > Ranunculales > Lardizabalaceae > Akebia > Akebia trifoliata. The sequence goes on along the minus strand of NC_141378.1, from coordinate 14,939,525 downwards.
TTTACTCCTTTTAGGGGTGTCAATGTGTCAGTTTCGATACCTAAGAAAGTTAGAATCGTAATCATTATATTTATTTCGATTTTGGGTCCGATTCCAAAATAAATAGAACCAAAATCAGAACCGCCAAAAAACAAGGATACCTATCAGTTCAAATTCTCAATAACCGGATGAGAAGAAAAAAAATATTTCAAATTATTATAAAACTTTTATCATTTCAAAAAATTAATATATTATCTGCAAAATTATTAACTTAGTTATAAGTTGTTATACTAAAAATACAAATTAATAATTTTTTTCAAAAAAAAAAAATCATCTAGTTAAAAGTAATAATTTTTTAGAAGAGATAGCTCAATTTAAAAGCTCCAATCGATAATCTATATGGGAAATTGAAGAATTTTATATAACATGCATTAATTTTGAAATAAAAGAATAACTTAAATCATTTACAGTATAAAAAGAAATGACAAAGTAAATCGATTCCGGATACCCATTAGATAGAACCCAACGATTCCTATCGGTTCGATTTCATTTTAGACCCGGGTCTAATTGATTCCAATTGAAAGGGAATTGGAATCGGGATTTTCGATTCCGATTTGGTTTCGATTAAATGAGTACCCATTGATAATGCTTATTCCTTTTAACTTTATTATATTTTCTTGTTGATCCTTTTTAATCTATTTCATTATTTTTCATCTTTTACTTTTTTAACCTCAAAATTCTTTAATAATATCCTTCGAACTTTTTTTTGTTTTACTTTTACCCCTTTAACCCTTCCATCAAGGTATAGTTTTATAAGACTCACTTTATTTCCTTTACACGTCACCCACTATAATTTTATATTTTTTTTTTACCCCTTTAACCCATTTTATTATTTTTCATCTTTTACCCTTTTAATCATGAAATTTTTTGATAATACTCCTTTAACTTTATTTTTATGTTTTACCCATTTAATCTAAGAAAGGATGTCTGTGTTGTAGGCACAAGAAAACTCTGTCTATATTTTATAAAACACAACTAAGTTACTACATTATATATTTTTGAGTTAGGGATAAATGTCCTTTCAGCTATAGTTTGGGGTTGGGCAAATGTCTCATCGACCTATACTAAATTTTTTTGTCGTTCCTCTTCATTTCCTCTAATTTTATTATATCCCATTTTTAACCCTTTTATTTTTTTTTTTTATCTCTTAATCGTATTTTTTTATTAACGATAATAAGGCCCACTTTTTAGTGTGTGGGAGGGATAAACCTCCCATCAAACTATAGTTTTGTGAGGCCCATTTTATTTTCTTTACTCTTCATTCCTTATAATCTTATTATATTCTATTTTTACCCTTTTTAGCCTACTTTATTGTTTTTTATCTTTTACCTCTTTAACCTTAATTTTTTTTTTTAATAATATCATTTCAACTTTATTTTTTTTCACTTTGACTCTTTTAACCCTCTTATCAAGTTATAATTTTGTCGAACCCATTTTATTTCCTTTATACTTCACTCCTATAATTTTTGTATATTTTCTTTTTGGGGATAATAAATTAGTAGTAGTAGGCCCTACTAGCAATTACAACAAAGTGGGGTCCACCACTAGCTAATTTATCATCTTTCCTTTCTTGTCCTTCTTATCTTCCCATCCCTCATCTTTCAATGATATCCCTCTAGTTTTATTATCTTTCCTATTTTATTCATTTTTTCTATAATAGACTCGTCTAACTTTAATATCTTTCCTTTTTACCCCAATTACCCTATTTGTTGTCTTTCATCCCTCGGCCACCCCCCCCCCTCATTAATAATAATATATCTCCAACTTTATTATGTTTTCTCTTTTACCCTTTTAACCTTAAAGATTTTACTAATGCCCCTTCAAACTTTATTTGTTTTTACCCCTTAAGCACAAGGATGATGCCTGTGCTTAGGGCAACTCTAGTTTATCAACAAAGGATGTTTCCCTCACCAAACCTTTCTCACACACACACACACGCACGTCATTTCTCTTCTCAAAGTACTACAACACCAAATATATGAAATGCTTAACTTTTTACAACATCAACAAGTAAACACTTTTGGTGTATTGATTGGGTTCATATCATTTTGTAATCTCACATCTTGAATTCAAATTTTGGAATGATGAGAAATGCTTACTTAGGAGCCCAACACAAAGATACTATATTGGGCATCAAGGTTGTCAACGAAAGAGTTGAGCTTGGAAAAAAGACTACTAGGGGGGGCAATACTGGTACCAAAGTGAAAGTCACCATGAATATAGACTTAGTTTTCTGCACCACTAGCACCCAGATGCTTTCAATATATTGGTTAGGTTCATATCACAAGTGCATATCCCAAAGGAATCTTGCAATTATTTCTCACTGCATCAAGTGAATTATAATCTCTTTATGCAAATCTCCCTCAATCTCAAATGAATCAAATGAATCAAATTTGTTAATTGAAGTGATAAGGTTAAAGATACTACCTAGTAGGTTAAAATGTAACTACCCCATACGTTAATGTCTAAATATCTATATTACATGGTTATTTGTTTGTTTGTTTGTCTAACAACTTGGCAACCACATCATTAACAACATAGTAATGAGTTGTTTTCATATGCAGGATGGTCATGGATCAAGTTGACCAAATTCAATTTGATTTGGATGAGTCAAAGCCATACCTTTAATATTTCAAAAGTAAATGTTTTTACTATAAAATGGATTAATATTTGCTATTTCAATAAGACATCAATTCCTCGCGATTCTTTACACACAAATCAAATTATTTTAGTTTTGGATGTAAAATTTATAATCACAGGTGCACTTTTATATTAAAGTAAAAGAAAAAAAAAATACAGAGGGAACGAGAGAATAACGCATGGAAATCATTAATAGGATTTTTTACTCCAAAATAACGGCTACATCCCAAGCTCTAGAGAATTGTCTATCAACTATTTTCATCGGATTATGCATAATGCAATACAAGCTATCCCCCCTCCCACTTCCTTTAAGTAAACTATGTGTACAAAGAGAATAAAAGTGGACCATTCCTCATTGGTGATGTTTCTTCCATACAAAATTATTTTTTCATTTTATTTAGAAGTTTTTTTTTCACGGATTAATACCATATTTCCATGCACTCCTTGTTAATGTCTTTTCATACATGATCATCAAATCTTATTTTATTTTATTTATTTTTTTTGGGTTTATTTATTTATTTATTTTTTTTGGGGGGGGGGGGGGTTAGTGACCATTTGTTGTCTAGTAGTGGGGGAACTAACCATGATGTGTGCCGTCCAACCTCATACTCTTTCTTCCCGACTCATTTGACTCTCTAGACACATTTATTTAGGTGGTATTTCAAGATTGAATAGATCGAATTCCTCTCGAGAACACCTCTATCTTTTCTTGGGGCGTTTTGTAAACAAATAATGTCTTCTCACTATGAATTTGTGGCAACACATCATATGTATAGTAGCATTTTCTTCTAGCTCTCTGTAATGAATTTAGATGATAGAACTTGAAAGTGTGCCACGTCTATAAGACAACGATTCCATTCGATTTAAAATTGGGAATCTAGTGGTTGTTTTCCTTCAAAGATTAGATTGGGATTAAAAATACCTTTTTTTTTTTTTTAACAATCTTATCCAGGTCACGAAAACTTAAGGATTGATGTGTTATTTATAATGAGCTTTTTCGGGAAAAATGTTACAAGGTATATGCTCCCAAATTATACGATATGGATAATTAATGCTCACTTAATGCCTTGAAATGCTCGAAGAGTTTTGTGGGCACTTGTTAACTGCTTATTTTCTTCTCATGCACGTTCGTTAAGTTTTAAATCAACTTATTTTCTTATTTAAGAGTTGTTATAACCGTTTTACATAATTTTGCTTTAAAAACAACACACTCGTGGAGTTTTAGGTTTGAAAAAGGTGCTGTAAGGTATCTATTATCGAATAATACAATTAATGTTCTCTTGATGCATTGAAATGCTTGGGGAGTTGTGTGAGCACTTGTTAATCGCTTATTTGCTTCGCTCGTGCTCATATAGTTTTAAGTTAACTTATTTTCTTATTTAAGAGTCGTTATAACCGTCTTTCAAAATTTTGCTTTGGAAACAACGCGTGAACTTATTTTCTTATTTAAGAGTCGTTATAACCGTTTTTCAAAATTTTGCTTTGGAAACAACGCGTGAACTTATTTTCTTATTTAAGAGCCGTTATAACCGTTTTTCAAAATGTTGCTTTGGAAACAACGAGTTAACTTATTTTATAATTTAAGAGTCGTTATAACCGTTTTTCAAAAGTTTGCTTTAAAAACAACGTACTCATAGAATTTTAGGTTCAGAAAAAAGTGCTACAAGGTATCTACTCGTGGACGATTAATGCTTGTTTACTACCTTGAAATGCTCAAGGAGTTTTGTGCAATTGATAGCTTATTTCCTTCATGCAGACACGTAGAGTTGTAAGTTAACTTCTTTTCTTCTCTAAGAGTTATTATAACTGTTTTACAAAATTTTACTTTAGAAATAACGCACTCGTAGAGTTTTAGGTTAACTTCTTTTCTTTATTAAGAGTCGTTATAACTGTTTTACAAAATTTTCCTTTAGAAACAACTTATCCTACCTTACAATGATAAGATCCTAGTTCGTGTCTCAAATTAACGCGCGCCAAGATTCTAACCTGCATTATATTTTAAAAGTTGAATTAACGAGTGTCTAGTCATAAAATACTATTTTAAATAAATAACATTATATCATTAATCCAACATTTTTTTTTTCAAATTTTAAACCTATTTTCTATAAGATTAGTAACTCGTTGATTGGTGGGAGACGGACACGAAACCTCGTAGGAAAACAATGGATTACACCGTAATGCTCAACCTTTTATTTTCTAATTGGTAAATACTAGAGTGGATCGTTATTGATATGGGACCAACTCCATAAAGATTGGTTTAAGACCCGAAATTGATCCAATAAATTTTGAATGAACCTTGCATTGGATCAAAATTATATAATATAATTTGCATAACTTTCCCTCATTTTGTAGTTTTGAAACCCTATTGGATGAGGACATGATGATACACAGTATCAAACTAAGGCTGAGATGGAGGAAAATATTGTTCGATCTCATCCGTTCGTTTGATAGAGATCCTCAAACTACATTTGAAATTAGTATTCATCTTCGCGTGCTACGTGACACGTTTCACATGAACATTGTTTTATTTCCTTTTTAAAACCCCCCTCTCTCTCTCTCTGTGGGTCTGCGCTCTCGCTCGTGTCCCAATTTGAATAAACCCTATAAATACCAACTATTTCTACTCCAACAACCCTTCATCCATTTCTCTTCCCTGCAAATCTCGGACAGACCGCTTTCTTTTTACGCCGTAAACCTTCTCTCTCTTCTGTGTGAGACGATGGGGAAAGCTAGGGCAGCTTCAAAGAGAAAGGCGACTCAGAAGGAAGAAATCAAATCTGAAACTCCCGAAGATCAAGTTCCAACAGAAGAATCGACCGAAGCTCCAACTAGGCGGAAAAGAATCAAAGCTCCCGTTTCATCTAAAGCTAACAATGAACCTGAATTCTTTCCGGAGAAGCGTAACATGGTCTCCATTTTCTTGATCCGTCCCTCATTTATCATTATTTTTTATAGATTTGATGAACAATAGGAGCTTGTACCGATTTTTTTTAGGTTTTTTGTTTTGTTTGTGCGGGCGATTATGTGACTTGTGGATGATTTTGTTGTTTTTTTTGTTACTTTTCTTCAATTTTATTGTAAGTTAGATTCCAAAGGTTTTTGTTTTTTGATTTCTTGGTGATTCTGTGTAGATGTCTATGTTTTGTGTTTTTGATTGGAATCTAGGGCTTTTCTACTGGAATTATGTTCTTGATTTCTATTTTCTAATACTTGAGATGTTATTTTGTAATTTTTATTTTGATTTCCTGCCTTTCATTTCAGATATTTGACTCAAAGAGAAGGCATTTTTGTATGACTAGGCAAAAATACTCTAGATTATATTGATCATCTAATTATGTAGGTTACCATTAGTGGAAGTATTCAATTTAGTACAAGTCCTGGTTTTAAAACTCGTTTTGATGTCTCCTCTCGTCCATGCACGAGACCAAGTTGTCTTGGATGAGTTTTCCGATACGATTGAGTCGTCTTGTTCAACAATGAGAAAAATGAACTATGATTTTAAATCTTGTCCGATATGTTTGACTTGTCTATCTGTCTTGTTGGTGGATGATACCAAGATGTATCGGCCGAGCTGTCTCAGACGAGATTTAAAACCATGGTACAAGCACTTCACATAGTGATCATTCCTATTTTATTGATTGGTGAAGATTTGGTTTCTGTTTTGTAGGAGGATTTGTGGAAAGCTGCGTTCCCTGTTGGAACAGAGGTTTGACTAGATTTTTCTGCCTCTAATTACTTTGATCAGACATTTTTTCTTAGTATCCTATTCTTTCTTACAAACTATGGTATACATTGGCAGTGGGATCAGTTGGATTCAGTTTATCAGTTCAAATGGGATTTTTCTAATTTAGAAGTGAGTATTTTTCCTTATTTTTTTCATATTTTGAATTTTTTGGCAAGAGTGAATTTTATAGTTGTAACTATTAGGCATCAAAGGGGAGAAACAGCACTAACAAGAATATGTTTTGGTCAGAATGCCTTTGAAGAGGAAGGAAAACTTTATGGGAAGAAAGTCTATCTTTTTGGTTGTACGGAACGTAAGTGTCTTTTATGTATTTTTGACACTTTATTATTCTTTTCACGGGCTATGTCTACATTTCTTGGATTTCTATCTGTAGATTATTAGCATTATATTGATTTGCCTAAATCTTTACTTACGTCTCTTTCTTGAATAAGTCAGTTACATACATTTTTTCATAATCTTGAGATTTCAAGCTTAAAAATATTTGGCATCATTTTATTTTGTTTTTTGTTCTTCATTTATGTTTTATTTCTGTTAATGCAGCTCAAATGGTTCCCCTCAAGGGTGAAAATAAAGTGGTTGTTATACCTGTTGTGGTGGCGGTAAGTTCGCTTTGCTAACTTCAATTTATTATGTTTGCCTATTTGGAAAATTTACATTCCGGATTGAAATTTCCCCGTGAAACAAATAGAGCTCAAATTTCACACACAACTAGATCTTGGAAATTCACTTAGCTTTGTGTTTTGTTTGTGTTTACTTTTGCTAAAAAAATATTTATTCCAGAATAGATTGGGTTGGTATGATCCATCGAATATTTTATCTCCTGTGTTTGTAGTTTATGGTTCATTTAAACTTCAGCCTATTGGGGAAGTGGTAGATTTTCTTTATTACAAATGAGAGCTCAAGGTTATTATCTCAACTTAACCACCAACTATTTATTTGCCTTTATTGAACAGGTTTTGTCTCCTTTCCCACCATCTGATAAGATCGGCATCAATTCAGTTCAAAGGGAGGCTGAAGAAATAATCCCTATGAAGCAGATGAAAATGGATTGGGTTCCATATATCCCACTAGAGTATAGGTATCCTCTATACTTACCTTTTTATTTTTTGTTCTCCTAATTATGAACTATTTGAAACCAAAATATTTTCACTATATGTTCTAAATTTATGCAATTATGTGATGGTTTTGTTACTCTAACAAATTTCATATTTTTCTGTTGCATTTTTATAGGGATAATCAAGTGGACAAATTGAAGTCTCAAATTTTTATTTTGAGCTGTACTCAAAGAAGGTACTAATGTTTATTATGGTTTTGTAATGTAAATCATCATTGAACAAACAATTACATATGTACATCTCTCTAAAAGCACCGGCTTACCATGCATTAGGACATGATTTTATTATTGATTCAAGATAAAATATCACTTTTTTTTTATAACACAAAACACATGTTTTTGGGGACCACATGGGGATAAGTTACAGGCTATTTTTGGCGAGGATGATCTCTTCACCAGGGAGATCATTTTTATAAAGAAATCAGCTCATTCCAACATTTCTAATCCTAGGGATTGCAAATTGAGAAATTCTGCATTCTTTATTAAATTGAACTCATTTGATGTGTTCAGAAGGGTTCATTCTTGTTGAAGATGATTTCTATGGTGACAGGATCAACTTTGTCAAAAATCAGCCCTTGACCCCTCTTCACACGGGCCAGTGAATGTGTGCCAAAAACAAGATGTCCTCAATAATTATTCTTAATATGCCTTAATAACTGCCTAGAATGCCAATGGATTTTTGAATAAAAAATATATTGCGAAAAGTTCAAGTGAGCATTCTTTAGAATTTTAGTTTAAGCACTAATAACAAACCTCCAGTAACTTTTTTCTAAAACACAAAGTTTATCTCAATATGTTCCCTTTTATCTTGTTTGATCCCAGTGGGACTACATTATGTTCTTATTACTCTTATTTACTTCATACTTTTCTAATATTAAACATCAGTTTGAATATCTTGGCTCATGTGCTACATCATCATCATGTCCATATTTTCTGAAATATTTATTTTGGCTATCAACAGATGACTATGCATGGGGTTCTTTTATGTTTTAATGGTTTGCCTAGTTGTTTTTTTTTGGGGGGGTGATAATGTCATTTTTGGACTTCTTTAATGCAGGGCTGCTCTAAGACACCTGAAGATAGAGCGTGTCAAGAAATATGAATATTGTTTACCTCGTGAGTTTTCTATAGCTTTTCTGTTATTTTCCATGTTAAATAGTTTACCTTATTTTCTTTAACCTCATCTTCAAGCAATCTTATGGTTGGACCAGGTTTTTTGGGCTCATAATTTTTAGACTAAGCATAAAAGTTACCTTTTCTTCTCTGTGAGCCTGACAAAATTATATTCCTGCTTGGTTTTGTTTAGTCAACTTGAAATATTTCATGCCTATAGTAGGTTGGTAAGTCTCAACCAGTAGCATTGCACTTGCACCATGTAAAATGGACTCATGTTTTTTTTTTTTTCTATTTAAATTTCAATGAATGCAACTCCTAGGGGAGAAATAAGGTAAATGGTAAACTATCCACATGGACGAGTGAGACTTCGGTTTACAAACTAATTCTCTATGACGTTTTACGTTGTTCTTTTGTAGACATCTATAATCCACTCAAGGAGGATGAATTCGAGCAAAGTACTGTAGTTGACATCATTTTTCCTGCAGAGCCAACACCAGTAAGTTATTAAACAATCAAATCAAACACGGAAACAATTAGTGTTCTACTTTAACAATTCAACAACAATTTGCCATACTTCTGTTTATTAATTGAAGTATAGACCAGTTGTGAATTCCATTTATGAGAGGTTTATTATGTGGGCTTGGTAACATAACTTCTCTAAAGTGAATCTTCTAGTTGTCAATGTAATAATGATCATTCTTGGATTTCTTTCCGTGCAGGTCATTTGTGAGTTTGATTGGGAGCTTGATGAGCTTGAGGTATGGATTAAGCATACCTTTCTGTATGTATGTATGTATGCCCATTCGCCTCCAATTTTGGCATAGGAGATTCCTACTTGAGACCCATTTGATTGTGGTTGTGATTCATGCATGTATGCCACATTTACAACATCATTAGTGAAGACCTATCTTCACAAACTAAATAGTTGTGATTAATTACTTCAATAATCAGTAATTTAAATGTAGTCGGCTCAGGAACTACTCTGTGCCCTTGATCAACTGTCTTATAAGTTTTCTCTTGTTCACCTAAATATTGTTTTATGCAATGCAGGAGTTCACTGATGACAAAGTTAAGGACGAAGATATAACCGAAGATCAGAAGGATGCATTCAAGGTATTCTTTTATAAATATTGGGATTTAACTTTTTGTTATTTACTTAGGTGACTCTTTAAGATGTTGTAAAATCTTCCTCAGGAATTTGTCAAGGAGAAGGTTAGAGAAGCGAAAAAGGCAAATCGAGAGGTATTGTTATAAGAAACATATTGTTCTTAACCAGTATATTTGATTGAAATTTCAGATGTGGTGCATGTTCTAATATGAGAACCACTGATACTTCCTTCTTTGTAGGCAAGGGAAGCCCGCAAGAAAGCCCTTGAAGAAATGAGTGCAGAAACCAAAGCAGCCTTTGAGAACATGCGGTTTTATAAATTCTATCCAGTTCAAACACCAGATACTCCTGATGTAACCAATGTGAAGGTAAGCTTCTAATTTATTATTGCTTTATGGAAGAATGGTTAAATTTGAGTACTGGTGCTTCTAATTGTAAGAAGCAGGACCTCAAATTGTTGTATTGTCTTAGATATCTTAATTTGTTAAGTTGTTATTACAAATCTGATATATTTTATTATAATACATGTATGTGGATGTTTTGATAATTCGGGTTTCTCAAAGGTGCCATGTCAGACACATGCATCACATCTGACAACTAAACCCATGTTTTTTTTTTCTTCATTTCACATAGGCTATATTTGTGTTTACCTAGAGTATGGATGAAAGATCAGACCAACTCTCTTTGAGATTTTTTTTTGTTAAAAATATTAAAAATTATGTGTCAAATTAGGAAGAAGTGCAATGTTGGTGGTTCATCAGTCACCATTATACACCGAGACCCATTCCATTACTAATTGGGATCTGAAAACGGATGGCAATCAGAGGAAATCGAGTCTCCTCTATTGGGTGTTCTGGTACCCAATATTAGTCTAATAAAAACTTTGATGTACAAGTAGCTGGACCTAGGCATGTATTGTCCTATTCCTTGAGTTGTTACTTCTCTCCTCTCCATCCAAATTTTCTACTGTTAGAAACTAAGGGTCGCTTTAAATTGGCATTCAGTTGAGGGAAGTTATGGACATCACCATTCGTAAAAAAAAATTATTTACGTACCTTGCTACCTTTATTTTTATGGATTTCTTGATGCCATTTTTTTTCTTCTTTGTTGTGATTTGATTTTCTATCACTTTGGAACAATAAGATTCTGATAGTAATATTGTTCACTTGTTCTATTTTTTGCTAAAACAGTTTATTGTACAACACATTAACCCTTTTTGTGTATGATGTTTGTCTGCGGTTTTGCTGCGCAGGATCCCTTTATTAACAGGTACTATGGCAAGGCACATGAGGTCCTGTGATGATTGGGTAATTGCTATCACATGGTTCATCCCCCTTGCAATCCTGTTGTGCTGTCAAATTTGGCCATTGGTCGAACAATTTCAATATTTAGAGGAAGATTAGAAGGCAAAGATTTCCTGCCGCAATTTTATTGCGGAATGCAAATAGTTCAGAAACATTAGAATGAGAGGATGCTCTTTCACCAGATAAGTTATTGGGAGGCTTTTAATTTTGTTAAAAAAACAAACATTTGGATCTCTGTAAGCATGAGTTCCTGTGGTTTTGAGCTTCTCTTTCCCTTTGCAGGTATCCATACTCTTCTTTTTCCCTTTAAAATTTTTGTACTCTGGAAAACATATGTTTTTAGATTTACAAAACAATTACATTTGTATTCATTTATGATATTTCATATGTGAGAACATCTTTAGCTTGGAATTTGAATATCTTTGGGGCCTAGTTCTTCCTGGAATCACTGAGTGAGCTCCAGAGTATTTTTCAAATCTGGAAGATCTACTTCTTAACCTGGTTGTATGTAATTTACATTCACCTCTTACATGTGCAAACGCATGTATTACAAATATTAGGATTCATCTTAGATTAATTTTTTTTTAATAATTGTTAAATGTTTATTTTAGAAGTTTAAACTAGATAATCTAGTTATTTATTAGTTATTTATCATTAAATACGTTATAAGGATATTTTTTTAATTGAATTTCATATATTATATATTAATATATTTTTCATCTAAAAAAAAATTAAAGAGACTTTCCTACTTGAAATCTTACTGGTTAGAGCATCTTTTGTATAAATAAAAAAATGTAACAGAAATTTTAAATTTAGTGTAAAATTTGACTCAACGTTTCTTTCTCTATTCTTAATATTTGATATTATTTTATTTTACAAATAAGGATTTGCTAAACCCTACTTAAATCCTACTAAGGGATGTGAGTTCACATCTTGGCATTAAAAAAAAAAAAACTTTTCAATGTTAAATTGAAGTTTTAAGTTTTGAGAGTTTGATAGTTGTCTAGTTCAAAATCTTCAATCAAGTTAAATTTTTTTTTTTTTGATGAGTTTTTTTCATAAAATCTTTAAGGATGTTGTGTTGGATTGTTAATGTGATAATCCATGTTGGTCCAATGATCCTTAATAAGATTTGAAATCTTAGAATGTTGGAGATGATTTTCTGTTGGATATGTTATAAGGGTCTTGTTAATGTGTGCTTTAAGGGCACACGTTAAAGTGCATTTATTACACCTAGGGAATAAAGCTTTTGGGGGGTATTTTAATAATAAAAAAATAATTTTGAGGGCATTTTCTGTTCCATATTCAATTTTCTATGCGTAATTAATGCACTTTAGCATGCGTCCTTAGGGCACACTTCATCAAGTCAAAAGACTAAAATGTCTTTAATATTTATTATATAAAAGATCAATATGAATTTGTTTTTTTTCACTGAAATACAAAATGAGAAGGGGTATTTTAAGAAAGTAAATATAGTGGACAATGCTAACGTTTAACATTCTCTAATATATATACACTATATAATAAAATACAACTGAATTATTATAGTTTTGTATTTTTTGAGATGATGATAAACACCTCTTTAGCTACAGTGACCTATGTTATTGCTTCCCCCCCCCCCCCCCCTCCCCCCCCAACTATATTGTCTTTACAATCCTCCTCCTCCCCCTTCTTTTTTTCAATAATACTCCTCTAATTGTAATATCTTTCATCTATCCTTCTTCAACCTCAAAGATTTTTTAATAGTATTCCTCCAATTTTATTATATTTTTTCTTTTACCCTTTAAAGAGAATGTCCGTGCGGCATGGGTGAACTCTAGTTTATATAATAAAACACAACGGTGGGATCCACTTGTGAGAGATAAACATCTTTTCAATTAAAGTGACCTACTTTATTGCTTTCCTCCTTCTCCCATCAAATTTATTATTTTTATTCTCCTTCCTTTGCTCTTTTTCCTTTTTCAATGATACCTTTCTAACTTTATTATCTTTTCTCTTTTACCCTTTAAACTTCAAAGATTTTTAAATAATACCTCTTCAATTTTATTATTATTTCTCTTTTATCCTCTTAACCACCAAAGATGATACTTGTGCACATAGGTGAACTTTAGTCTATATGATAAACCACAATTGTAGGACCCACTCTGCTACAAATTATTTTTTGTAGGGTGATATGGGAAAAAGTGTCTCATCAATTACAGTTTTGTGTGATAAACTTCTCATCAAATTATAATTTTGTGGATAATTGAAGAGTATCCCCCTTTATTATTTTTCATTTTTACCCCTTTAACCTCAATTTTTCTCACTTTTTTGATCTATCGTCTATATAATAAAACACAACTATAGTAATTTTAAAGCCTACTTTATTACAATTGTATGAGATAAGCATCCTATTTACTACAGTTGTTTGGAACAAACATCTCATTCAAGTATAATTTTGTGGGGGTCACTTTATTATTTGTCCCCTTCATCCCTCTAATTTTACTATAGTTTTTATTTTACCCCTTTAACCACTTTGTTATTTTTCATTTTTACCCCTTTAACCTCTATTTTTTATTAATATCTCTCCCATTATATTTTCTTGCACTTTAACCCCTTTAACCAGAAAGAGAGCGAACTCTCTCTCTCTCTCTCTCTCTATATATATATATATATAGATGGGTCCCGTTCGGCACCCTAAGTTTTACCACACATTTTAACAAACGCGTTTTGTCCTACATGGGTTAGAAGTTTCGGAATGAGCTGATTTTTGGTGAGGATGATCTCTATGGTGAGGAGATCATCCTCACCAAAAATCAGCTCATTCGAAAACTTCTAACCCCATCAAAATTGATTTACAAAAAATGGACGGTCCACGATTTTTCAATGTGTAAACATGGGGCTAAACATTTCGGAATGGGCTGATTTTTGGGGAGGATGATCTTCTAATCATTGAGATCATCCTCACCAAAAATCAGCCCATTCCAAAACTTCTAACCCATGTAGGACAAAAAACGTTTGTTAAAGTATGTGGTAAAACTTAGGGTGCTGAACATTTCCCTATATATATATATATATATGATTAGGATCAAGGGACATGTGAAAAAACATATATAACATTAATAAATTTTCAAAATATAATATGAGTTAGAAATTTCGGATTGAGCTGATTTTTTTTTGTGAGGATGATCTCTATGATGGGAAGATCATCCAAAAAAAAAATTAGTCCAATCTGAAACTTCTAACCCCATTAAAAGTGATTTAGAATGTGGACCGTCGATTTGTTGTCAATTTTTATCAATAATTTGTAAATCACTTTTGATGGATTTAGAAGCTTCAGATTGACTTGATTTTTTGTGAGGATGATCTTCTCATCATAATAAATATCCTTGCAAAAAATCAGCTCAATCCAAAACCTCTAACCCATATTTTGAAAAACCATTGTTTTTACATATGTCCCTTTCCATAGACACATAAAGCTACTCACATTGCGACACAGTGTTTTGTCTTATATAGGCAAAAATATTTGGAATGGGCTGATTTTTTGTGAGGATGATCTCTATGGTGAGGAGATCATCCTTACCAAAAATCAGCTCATTATGAAACTTCTAGCCCCATGTTTACAAGTTGAAAATTTTAGACCGTCCAATTTTTGTAAATCAATTTTGATGGGTTAGAAGTTTTGGAATAGGATGATTTTTTGTAAGGATGATCCCCTCATCACAGATATCATCCTCACAAAAAATCAGCCCATTCCAAACCTTTTTGCTCATATAAGACAAAATTGATGTCGCAATGTGAGTCGCAATATGGGTCGTTGGAATGTCACCTTTATATATATATATATATAGATGGGTCCCGTTCGGCACCCTAAGTTTTACCACACACTTTAACAAACGCGTTTTGTCCTACATGGGTTAGAAGTTTCGGAATGAGCTGATTTTTGGTGAGGATGATCTCTATGGTGAGGAGATCATCCTCACCAAAAATCAGCTCATTCCAAAACTTCTAACCCCATCAAAATTGATTTACAAAAAATGGACGGTCCACGATTTTTCAACGTGTAAACATGGGGCTAAACATTTCGGAATGGGCTGATTTTTGGGGAGGATGATCTTCTAATCATTGAGATCATTCTCACCAAAAATCAGCCCATTCCAAAACTTCTAACCCATGTAGGACAAAAAACGTTTGTTAAAGTGTGTGGTAAAACTTAGGGTGCTGAACATTTCCCTATATATATATATATATGATTAGGATCAAGGGACATGTGAAAAAACATATATAACATTAATAAATTTTCAAAATATAATATGGGTTAGAAATTTCAGATTGAGCTGATTTTTTGTGAGGATGATCTCTATGATGGGAAGATCATCCAAAAAAAAATTAGTCAAATCTGAAACTTCTAACCCCATTAAAAGTGATTTAGAATGTGGACCGTCGATTTGTTGTCAATTTTTATCAATAATTTGTAAATCACTTTTGATGGATTTTGAAGCTTCAGATTGACTTGATTTTTTGTGAGGATGATCTTCTCATCATAATAAATATCCTCGCAAAAAATCAGTTCAATCCAAAACCTCTAACTCATATTTTGAAAAACCATTGTTCCATATATATATATATATATGGGTCGGGTTCCATAGACACATAAAGCTACTCACATTGCGACACAGTGTTTTGTCTTATATAGGCAAAAATATTTGGAATGGGCTGATTTTTTGTGAGGATGATCTCTATGGTGAGGAGATCATCCTTACCAAAAATCAGCTCATTATGAAACTTCTAGCCCCATGTTTACAAGTTGAAAAATTTTAGACCGTCCAATTTTTGTAAATCAATTTTGATGGGGTTAGAAGTTTTGGAATAGGATGATTTTTTGTAAGGATGATCCCCTCATCACAGATATCATCCTCACAAAAATCAGCCCATTCCAAACCTTTTTGCTCATATAAGACAAAATTGATGTCGCAATGTGAGTCGCAATATGGGTCGTTGGAATGTCACCTTTTTATATATATATATATATATAGGGTCCCTTTCAGCAACAAACATTTTGGCAAAACATTTTTCAAAACATGGGTTAGAGGTTTTGGAATGGGCTGATTTTTGGTGAGGATGATCTCTACGGTGAGGAGATCATCCTCATCAAAAATCAGCCCATTCCAAAACTTCTAGCCCCATGTTAACAGGTTGAAAAATTGTGGACCGTCCATTTTTTGTAAACCATTTTGATGGGTTAGAAGTTTTGGAATGGGATGATTTTTTGCAAGGATGATCCCCTCATCACAGATATCATCCTCACAAAAAATCAGCCCATTCCAAACCTTTTTGCTCATATAAGACAAAAATGATGTCGCAATGTGAGTCGCAATATGGGTCGTTGGAATGTCACCTTTTTATATATATATATATATATAGGGTCCCTTTCAGCAACAAACATTTTGGCAAACATTTTCAAAACATGGGTTAGAGGTTTTGGAATGGGCTGATTTTTGGTGAGGATGATCTCTACGGTGAGGAGATCATCCTCATCAAAAATCAGCCCATTCCAAAACTTCTAGCCCCATGTTAACAGGTTGAAAAATTGTGGACCGTCCATTTTTTGTAAACCATTTTGATGGGTTAGAAGTTTTGGAATGGGCTGATTTTTGTGATGATGATCTATTCCCTGTAGAGATCATCCTCACCAAAAATCAGCCCATTCCAAAACCTGTAACCCATATTTTCAAAATGTTTTGCCAAAATGTTTGTTGCTGAACAATTTCCATATATATATATATATATAACTTCCACCGAACTCCCAAGTTTAATAAAAATTGAACGGTGGAAAAATGATTTTTTTTTTTTTTTTTAAGTTGACAGAATTTTGTCCTCTATAATATTTTGGAAGCCCCAAGGTGACTTCAACGACCCTTACTAAGTAGCAAGGCTAGATTACCCAAAAATAAAACATCAATGTTGAGTAAATTTGATTCAAAGTGAATGAGCCAACTCAAAATTCAATACAAATGATTTGACCTATCGGCAATGGTTTTAAACTCGATTACGCATCTCATCTCATCTATGCCAAATATTGAGTTATTTCGGATGAGTTTTTCAATATGTTTGTGACGTCTCTCGCTAAAAAAAATGAAAAATGAACGTGGGGTTTAATATCTCGTCAAAAAAATTGACATGTCCATCCATCTCGTCCATGCTTGACATAGAGATGACTCGGGCGATATGTCTCGATCTCAGACGAGTTTTGAAACCATGCCTATTTTTCGGATGAGATTTGTAACCCTACATTCATTTTTTATTATTTTTGAACGAGACGTCTCAAACGTATCGAAAACTCATCCGAGACGAATGGATATCTGGCACACACGAGACAAGACGCGAAACCAAGTTTTAAAACTATGACTGCTGGCCTGGCCTTACATTACATGCACGTTACTGGATCATATGAGGGTAAGCAGCAAGGTGGAATCTCAAGTAAAAATATCCATTATTTATATGAGAAATGTAGTTAAAAATAAATTATACACAAATTAAAAATCATAAAAAAATTTAATAATTAACGTCAACATAATTCTTAAATTACTTAACATCAGATCTATGTGGAAAGAGCTGAGGTGTGGGAGTTGGCATTTTAACCATTATTCCGTGGTTGTATATGATGCAGACTCATAATTTTTTAAGGAACTTTACTTTATCAAATTAATTTACTCAACAAATCTTTGAGTGAGACCCACATTTTTTTAAAAGATTAAATATCTATAATATTTTCATTCTTTAAATTAAATACTTATCATATCCATTGTTATTACAATGTTGATTCTCTCTCTCAAATTCTCATTGGACCCACTTACCTGTTATGTCCTCTATCATCTCAAGAATTTACCGTGAGTGTTGTGGGGGCACTTGCCCTCACAAAAAAAAAAATTCCATTCTTAGCTGTCCCCACAAATACATTTTTTTTTTTCACTCTTGGTTATCCCAGCAAAAAAAAATTCTACTCTTGGTTGACCTCGCATGGGCAAAATACTGGCTCCGCTCCTGATCATATTTAGTTATTAATTGATAAATTGTTGATTCACAGATTTTATCAGCTAATCCCTCTTTTGGAGAATTTTACAAATTATTAAAAAAAAAAAATTGTGATAAGTCCAAAACTCTTATTTTTATACCCAATACTAGTCGTCTCCAATAAGTTTTTAGGTTTGAGATTCTATCTTCTTTAACGTTCAAACTTTAATAACAATATTAATTTTTTCAGCAACAAAACCAAGGCTTTGTTCAAGTCATTGAAGACTATGGGTTTAACCTAACCTCATCTTCAACTTCTAGGCGAAAGCCCTTCGTTATGTCTCCAAAACCAATCATTTTTAACATTATTGTAAGGTTTTTAAAGCTCTGTTTTCTTTTTCAACCTCCAAACATTAAGAACGAGATCAGATTTTAAGAGTTCAGGATTTTTTATTGGTAGATAAATCAGGAGTTTCTACAAGATATTGAAGATGGTTTCACCTAACCTCATTTGCGACCTCTACTCAACTAGCCTTGATTATATTCCTTAATCAGTCCATCTTCTACTTTAGGGTAAGGTTTCTACCTTCATTTTTAGCTTTGAATATCTTTCCTCTTCAACCTTCAAACATCAAGAACACGATTGGATTTTTAGATAAGTACAAGTTATCTTTTTTAGGTTCAAAAATCAAGGGATTCTACTAGACATAGAAGATGTTGTGTTTGAAATGATTCCAATAGGAATCGTCTATCACACTTATGGAGATTACTGGCCAACCATCGTTTGCAGTGACAAACCTAACATCCTTATAGAAGGAAACCAAGTTTATGGATCGACTATCGTTAGCAATTAGCCCCCACTGACAAAAAATCCTGGCTCCACCCCAGTGGGTGGAGGTGATTGTAAACCAAATTTCATTATAATCCAAATGACACAAATATTGAAAAACACCAGCAGCCAATCTTCCACTACAATAAAGATTAAATACAGAAAGTTCATCTCATAAATATAACATTACATAATGTTAATAAAAATACATGATGGACATACATGATTAATTACCTCTATTTTTTAGTCATTATGATTCATGGATGGTAATCTCCATGATCTGAACTCCATACAACTGACAATGCTCTCATTGATACATCCCGACTCTCCAAACTTCAGTTGCTCTCTACAGTGGTTGACCCGAAAAGAGTATCCATGGCAAGGGCAAAGAAGTGATCTTTCCAGTCACTGGGGCCTGCAAATGGCATCAGACCACAAAACAAAGGTATGAAGAACAATGCCATGGCATAGAACACAATTCTTCGGACCCAATATGGCAACCTTCCCTTCGCTTCGACCTCTTGAGATGCAGAGACAGGTCCATGCAAGATAGAAAACAAAGTGGAAGTACAAACATTCGCAAAGAAATGCAGCAGGCATAAGGCCTCCCAATATAAAAGCCAACTGTATCCATTCCCTCCTAATGTGTCTACACAAAGCTTGCCCGCGAAACCACACACAACTCCTAATAATAAGAGAATGAAAGTCACAGGCATTGTCTGTTTAACAGCGACCGGGCGTTGGAGAAGCAAATAAGCAATCACCAGAATCATAAAGACACCAAACAAAAGTCGGCTCACAGCTCTGACCTGACATCTTACCAGGTTAACCCCTGAATTGAAAGACGCTAATTGCTTTGGGATCCACCAAGAATTTGACTCCTGACAATGAATGATCAAACACCATTAAAATGTTTTCTAGCACCAATAAATGTAGGGTATTTTGGAAACGCCCCACGTGTTAAATTGGTGATATTAGGTTTAGCCCTGTGACTGTATGAAGTTTTGATTTAGTAATTTAAGTATTTGAAGAGCATTTTGAAAAAACAAAAACAAAATTTCACTTAAATCATCAAGAAAACACAAGGTTGACAAGTGGTCAAGGGGGTAAACTTAATATGGGGTATTTTTAAATTAACCAAAAATGTATGTAGAAATCAGCCCTAGTTGCCTATCATGGATGGAGTAACCTAGTTCCTCTCAAAACACATTTAATGCATGCTCATTGATCAGGATTATGGCACAGAGCAATCCAATTAGGGCAACACTTCTCAGATTGATTGATTTGTATTGTCCAATCAAATTTTATTTAAGGAATAAAACACATTGAGTGAACAACTCCACTTGATGAGAAGAAGGTTCCATCTTGCTAAGTCAGTTAAAGTCTATGAGTGTGCTTCCACGAACTTGTTCAAAAAATCTGTTTTCACCTACTAATTATTTACCACTACTATCGCATTCTCGCTTGGCTAGAAGAAAAAATATCCACTCAGTGAGCATGTACACCATTTAAGAAAGGCCAAACAATCCATGATGGAGGCAACACCCATGCCATATTTCTGAAATGGTCATTTTGCTAAAATGGATTACCACATTGGCAATCCAACACCACAGCCCTCTAGATTTCATGTAAAAACTCCGATTCAAAGAAAAAGGGCTCGATTCAAGGTTTGAAAATGGACGGCTTCTTTGAAAAAACCTTGGATTGAGCCCTTTTTTTACAAGAGTTATGTTAAATTACATAGAATTTTGTCCTCTACAATCCTGTACTATCGGATCATGTTTTTAGATGCCACAAGGTGAGCTCAAGGACCTTTAGTAAGATTTGAAATCTGACGAAGTTAGTAAGGCTAGTCTTACTCTATTAATTTCTTCAATTAAGAGCTTGAAAAGAATACATGAACATATGCCACTGACCTTAGGAAGGGACATACAGGATGTAGTGACCTCCGTAATCCGCTCGTATGAATAAACATATGCCCCATATAAAAGAGAGAAAGACATGATAAGCAAACCGGCAACAAGACAGTCCATGCATTTCTTGAGCAGCTCTGCGTGCCTCATGTCTTCTAACTGATTAGTAAATTTCTCAGCTCTGAAAGATGCCTTTGAAACACCCATAGATAATTTCAACCTCTCCAAACAATTTGAATAGGAGTTGAGAGCCAGCTGTGATTCCTTCAGTTTTAATTCTTTCATTTTTAGACCAATCTCAAACTCCTTGAGATCATTAGAGCATGTTTGCTCAGTGACAGATTTCATAAAAGTTCTCAGCATAGAATTGTTTAATCCAGAACCCATTGTGCTTGGAGAAACATATGCCAGCTGTTGGTTTATTTGTCCATGAAGGGTCAGTTCCCGCTTCTCAGAATCTGATCTCATATTATGTATCTCTTCAACAGAACTAAATAGTATGTTTGGCTCATAAATAATTGGGACTTCCTCTGAACGAGACTCTATATCAGTTTTGCTTTCAGGATGGCCTTGCTCTTTGGGAGATGCAGATTGGGCAACTTCTGGACAATAATTTTCTAGACTTGGATGGCTTAAGGGATCTCCACCCTTGTTCAGAGATGCTTGGTTGATCAATCGTAGGGTATTCAAGGTGCTCCTGAATGATTGTTCGAAGTTCCCTAGGAAACCGTCTAATCTGTCCCCCCAAACCTGCCCACAAAAATAGCCGATCACAACAAAGGACTAATTATTTCTTTAGCATCTCAAATTATGTGATTCATCTGTATGAATAACAAGAGGAAACTTGAAACCCATGTTGATTGATGATTTAGTAGTTTAGGGTCTCTGGCTCACATTGACTAAAGATTCTTTCACAGCCGAAGTGCAGATCTGCAAGCATGCAAACAAGTTATTCATATTCAAAAGTTAATTTACCTCTAGAGTATACTACGAGTAACACAAATGCATGTAAGAAATATGAAAATCCCACAAATAGTTGAAGTTCACCTCTCAAAACACCAAATGTTTTATAGATCCATGGAGCACACCACTTGGATTGACAAAAGCAGACATCCTCACCAGCCAGGTGATCCTAAACATCTAATCAATCATTATTAGACAGTCTATGGAAGTATATGAGCATCCACCAAAAATCACATTAATTGGATGGTTAAGAATGTCTGCTTGATACAATCCGGGGTGTATCAATGGAAGAGGTGAACCAATAATTGAATGTTGAACCTGGAAGAGATTTGCTTGTGAGAGTTACGGTTCCATAATCCATTGGTCTTGAAAGAGGATTTAAGAAGAGTACCAAAGGAAGGTGATCCTCCGAAATCCTTTCATCTGCTACATTTTTCCTGTCTAGGACCTGAAAATCAACATGTATCCCATCCCCATGATCAATCAATAAGAATATGCATGCACACACAGGTACCGTACAGCTAAAAACAATATTATAATGGATATATGAGGAGGTTCATAAGGACCAAGATAGGATTAAGTCACAAATTAAATTACAACATTTACATATAATGCTATTATTTCATCATCATCACAAACACTACCCTACTAGAACTATATGGGGGTCGGTAATATAAATCCCATTTCGCGATTCAATTTATCTGAAGCCGTATCTTTTGAATACAAATATTTTCTTACCACTTCAATCCCTGTTCTTTTCAGCCTCCTCCTCTTCCTTTCAGGGCCATCAACAAGAAGTAAAATGCTCTTCATTTCCCATATAATGCTATTATTACAACATTTACATATAATGCTATTATTTCATCATCATCACAAACACTACCCTACTAGAACTATATGGGGGTTGGTAATATAAATCCCATTTCGCCATTCAATTTATCTGGAGCAGTATCTTTTGAATACAAATATTTTCTTACCACTTCAATCCATGTTCTTTTCAGCCTCCTCCTCTTCCTTTCAGGGCCATCAACAAGAAGTGAAATGCTCTTCATTGGTGTTGTCTTGTGGTAATGCCTAACCATCTCGATTGACATTACTTTATCCTCGATTGGGGTTACTCCTACAATCCTTCTGTGTACTCATTTCTGATTTTTCCTGGGAAGCAATTCAAAGCCAGCTTCAGAGACCCCACATCTTTATTATTTGATCCTGGGGGTGTGAACAGATCGATCTCCATTCCGGTTCAAATTAATGGGGTTCCAATCCATCATGGATAATTTTTTTGGTAGGGGTCCTTTTCTTTTAGTGGCAAAGCTATTATGTGGTTTATAGGAAGCTCAAGGACTAGGAGAAGAAACTGGAAGAATGTAACATTTGGGAGGGTGGGCGGAAAATGGGTGCTCTTCTTGAGGTCTTAGCATATATAGATAAGAAAGAAGAAGATGGGGCCCTCTTAGGCAGAGAGGAGAGTGGAAGTTCATGTAGAAACTTGTAAGTTTTCAAAGGCTGGATAGAATTAGCCAGGATTAAAAAATCTAGGTTAAGATGATTAAAGGTAACAGATAAAACAAAAGCTACAAGTCATACATATCATCAATGCTAGAAGGGGAATTAACAGCTTGTCACATTTGATGGTGGATGGAAATCTGGAAGAAGATAAAGAGAGGATTCATAACGTTATTGTAGACTTCTACATGAGCTTGTATTAGGGATCTTGCTCATGGAGATCAGGTTTAGATAGTATTGAGTTCAATCCAGAGGCAGTAACCTTAGAGATAAGGAGGAGATTTTGACATCTATTTTAAATATGGGCAGTGATTGAGACACTGGAGCAGATGGTTACCACATGGCTTCTTTAAAGCTATTCAAACATGGTTGGAAAGGATGCATGGAATGGAGGAACAGGATTCATTTAACCAAATCCTAGTGATTCAAATAAATGCATGCCTATTAAGTTTGCATGTTCGTTCAAAGTAGATTTTTTAATTAGCTAAAAAGATAAGTATTTTATTAATAAAAAAATATAAATGAAAAATAAATAAAGATACATGAACATAACGGTTGTGGTTCGTACATTGCACAATCTGCCATCCCGTGACAAAGACAACGTGTTTTTCTCGGAGAGGTGGATGCTCTAGAATTGGGTCATACTGTGTCTTGAGTACGTGGTATAGTTTTCTGAGTCATTGGTGAACTATAACGTCCCTATTGAGCGACTCCCTGTCGTATGTTTTCAGCCTAATCAGAAGGACCAACTATCCAATTCAAAATAAGGTCATCTTTTCAGGTGCTACGCTCCAACTGTGATTTTCCCACTGCCACTTTGCCCAACATCCCCACTTGTCCAACAAGTGATCAAGATTTTGACAACTTCCTAGAAGTGATGTTCCAGGATTTTGCACATACCTTACCTATGGTCTTCGTAAGAGTAGGATTACTGAGGAAACCAAGGCCAAAGCAGTTAAAGGGCATCCATATTTTGCTTTTATGTACTTAAACTAATGTGATTATTGTCATTTTTATGTATAAATACAATTGTAGTTGTTTTTTTATTATTATCCCTTAGATTCTTACACCACCGTGTAAAAAAATGCCAAGACATTTGTTTCCCCACTTCATTTGATAGTTTGTAGCAGTTTGATGACTTATTGGAGCATTATCATGTCTGTTTAGTTTTTTGATGAATATAAATTATATTATCAAAAGAAAGTAGGTTGAGATGACCTGCCTACAATAATGCCCATCACAACAAGGTATAAAAGAATGCAAGTCAATAACCAAAACCCAAAAACCAAACACTAGTAGATAGACTCATTACAAACAAGGTCCCGATTGTAAAAAAAAAATCTTCAGAATACTCCCTTGAAGTCCACAAATTGCTTGCTCAAACAACCACCACCCAATTATTTCCATCATTTTGATGAAAATTGCATCATTCATACATTGAGTTAAAATTTTCCCCGAGTTTTGGTTAGGCATAGGGGAAAAAGCAGATTTTGATCCCAGACACTTTTTTTTACTAATCACAGGCTTTACCAACTTACTAATTTGGCAGTTGGCAACCATCAATTTCCTAAAAATATTTCTGAAGGAGGTCACTCATACCAAAGCATCAAAATTTAAAACCTTGTACGTCATCAATCACCACCTTAGCTTTAGATATTCATTTCTTTACTATCCGTATCTTTTGAATCCCTTAGTGATCCATTTTTTCTACTCTACTGTACTAGCAGATTAAGAAGGTAAATGCACTCTTACTTGTAACCAAATAATCAATTAGTGTATTCTTCTTTTTATAGGGATTTAATTGATCACCAACTATTTTTTTTCTAAAAGAATTTCTCCAAGTCCGGGTAAAGCTATCAAGTGTGCAAGAATGAAATAAATGGATACTGACACCTAGAAAATAAACCTTACATGGAATCACATTGGCTCTTTTATTGGTAAGAGATTTGTAGACTAAAAAGGCGACATGAAAATGAGAGGAAAAAGTTATGCACCCCAATTCAAGAATCTTAATAAATACAACTAAGTTAAAACTCCCCATATACAATATCACTCGATCTAAAAAACTAAAACCCTAATTTCAAAACTTATAGAGAACCAAAAGTACATTGCAGCATAATCTTCATCACTATATTGATAGTCTCAGACTCTTCACTCTATGATGCACCTATTCTTCTCCTTCCAAATCTCTCAACATATACCAGAAAGGAAGATCCTCCAATAAAATTATTTCTTTTGGGGAGAATGCCTTGCAACACCAACTATCAAGCCTAAATAAGCAACTAACATTCCGAAGCTGGAAAATGTTTCCGCAACTCCATAGAAAAACTAATGTGCAATTAGAGAAGATCAACCAACCTCTAGCATGATTGTTCATGCCGAATTATATCAATTATCCAAGTGTGTAAGGGCACAAGGGGTTGTGATTTGGGCCTATATAATGAACTATAAGGAGAACATTACGATGTAACAAACACAAATCTACAGTCATCGTAGATACACTTAATTAGACTGACGCAATTACCTACCTGAAAAATAATTGTGGACACCAAATTGAATTATATAAGAGAGATTCTTAGAATTGCTACCAAAAAAATTAGGCCTTTCAAGAAGTGTAGAAAAGCATGCCTTATTCAGAAACAATAATTATGGTCACCAAATTGAATTCTTTAAGAGAGATTCGTAGCAATTTTACCAAAAAAAATAGGCCTTTAAACCAATTTTAGCTGTGAAAAATATCTTCACCAAAATCTTCAAGAAGTGTAGAAAAACACGCCTTGTTAAAAAACAATAATTATGGTCATCAAATTGAATTCTATAAGAGAGATTCTTACATTTTTACCAAAAAAATTAGGCCTTTAAACCAATTAGCTGTGAAAAAACATTTCTTCACCAAGATCTTCAAGAAGTGTAGAAAAACATGTTTTGTTCAAAAACAAATACAGCAATCTTAAAAAAAAAAAAAATACAGAATTCAATAAACATTAATCAAAACTATAAATTTCTCTAATATCTCGAACTAATAAGAATCTGAGAAAAAACAAACAAACAAAGAAATCAAAGATAATTATCGAACCTGAGCAACAACAGCAGCGATCGACATCCCAAGAGGAAGTGCAAGCGCATCGACATCACTCTCACCGAGACAAAAACCGCCACCACGGATTATTAATTTAGGGTTCCTTCGTTTTCTCACAACATGCAACCCTTTCTGCAGTGAAGTTGAAGAAGAACCAGAATCAGAGGCAGCTCTCGATACTCTCTTGTTCTTCTTTATAGTCTTTCCGCCAACATTGTTAGACTTCGAGGATATTTTAGGATTCGAAGAAAGCTTTGTATGAGCGTTCGAGTGAGGAATTTCGGCCGTTACGTTTGAGTTGGGATAGAATGATTCTACGGCTGAGATGTCCTGATCTTCCTCGAAGTTCTCATCTTTCTGGGAGAAACTACCATTGGATTCCAAAGCTTGTGAAAAAGATGGAGAAGGAACTTCCATGGCGGAAGCAGAGCGAAAATTGGAAGAAGAGGCAAATATTGAAAATTGAAAAATTCAATAAAAACGAGGAGCAAACTTTGATGCACCACCCTCCCAACAGTGTCACGTGGGACACACTTTGGACCCACATGAACCCACAGTCTTTCCTTACACCCCCTCGACCTCGATCTCCTCTAATGGGCACGCGTAAAATGACTTAAATATCCTCAAATCCTTGATTTTTCTTCATCCTCAACCTTTAAACCTCAAGAGAAAGATTAGAATTTTGGAGAAGTTAGACCGTGGATCGAAAAAGAGGTTGCTTAGGTTAAAAATAATTTACTTTAAAAGTTGAAAGACTTAAAGATGATGGCTTTAAGAATTTGATTTGAGGTTTAAGAATTGTGTGTTTAAGCAATTTACTATTAGTCTTTCAAATAAAATTGAGATCAATGGGTATATCATCCATAGGAGTATCTCAAGTATTCACTGAAACATGGAGGGGCATATCTAAATCACAACATCTGAGGATTGGTGAGATGGTCAAGATCATGTCTAAGGTTTTGAGTTCGAATCTCCCTTATTGATCACCTTCACCCTCTTGGATTTTCCTTGAAATTATCTTGTGCATGAGGGGAATTGTTCTTGCCCTGAGTTTTTTTTTTTAATACTAACTAGGGTTTATATAGACTTCTTACTAGAAAACGGAGAGTTTACAATATTTCGTAAGATCACCCGTTAGCATATGTGACCTAAGAATCATTTGGGATGTTCTAAGAGGTTCCAATATTTGGATTTCCAGCAAAACAAAACATAAAAATCTAAATCACCACCTTTTGGATGGTCCTTATTTTAAACACTATATTGAAGATCGAATTTAATAAAGTTATGCAAAGTGTTAATCCTTAGAACATCAAACTTTTAGTAAAGATTATGCCATGAATGAACATGAAAATCACCTTAAACATTTTCGATGGTCCTTATTTGAAGGACCATCCAAAAATGAATTTAATGCTGGAATGACACAAAGGTGACAAAAATGATGTGGTAGCGTGCGCATAACCATAGATGTTTTTTATTCGTATTTTGCGGAAAAGTAACTACGATAACGTGCAAGACACCACGAGTTTTTATGACCCTAGCACGACTCTTATTTTAAAGACTATATTGAAGACCGACTTTAATAAAATTATGCAAAGCATTAATCCTTAGAGCATCAAACTTTTAGTGAAGATTATACAATGAATGTAAATGAAATCTTAAAGTTTAAGGTGAGGGTGATTTAAGCATATATCCCCCACCCCCCACCATTTTATTAGCAATACACTATTATTCCAAAGTCCAAACTGGTGACACCCTCCTTGAGCTGTGTTATGCATGAAAGAATAACATAAAGTAACCTAAATATCCTTATTTTCAACCGTAAGTAGTTGGATTTTTTATATATATTTCACACCAAAAGTTACTCATGACGCACACATAAAATTTGCACAAGATTTTAAAAAGGGTGGCAAAATGTTAAGGATGGCAATGGGATGGGTTTGGGCTGGTTTTAGCTTAACCCGACCCGATTAGTTATATTCACCCCCAACTCATCCTTATCCTGACTCAGGTCTAAATTTCTTAATCCATCACCCCCTTAATACTATTTCTAAACCCGATCATGCCCTGTCCAGCATTTTAACACAACTTTTTTTTTCCTTTTTCTCAATTAAATTTGAAAATCTCTAATTTTTTTAATCAAGCTAATCCTAATAAATTTTTGGACGATGCATCCCAACTTTTACTTATTACACCATATTAGGGTACTAATATAAACTCTCTTGTGGGGTATATGTATATTTTAAAAAATCGGGGTGATGTGTAAAAAAATTATCCCCACTCGACCCTATAAGGATGGGTCAGGGCATCGTGCGGCAGAGCAAAATTGCCATCCCTACAAAAGATCACTAGATATGGGTTGGCAACCCATCAAAGAGCTGGGAAGCTATAAAACAAGAATAAATGAGGATTAAATATTCTAATATAGTTAATCTCTTTTCTTAAAAAGTAAGTTGATACATCATAACCAAATAAAATGTTCAAATGAAAAATGTGATTATTAAGAGCTTGAGTCACATTAATTAATAATTATAATGAAATATGATTCAATCATGATTTTCATACACGATCATTTAACATTCTTGACGAGTATCAATTGGAGGAAAATTTTAAGACCTATCATTATTATAGAGAGTTGATATTGCCAAACCAATTTTTACTATGCCACACCAACTGGTGCAATTTTTTGGTGATCGATATAGGAAATGGTGTGGCATTGGTAAATGTTGGTGTGGCAATAGTACTTTTACTATATCCTGAAATCGGGTCCAGATGCAATAAGTAAATTTTGAGGTGCCAATAGAAGTTTCATCCCAAAACTCTTCATCCGACTCTTTCTTCACTGGTCCGAAGTGTGGTTCGTTGGAAGAAACTACGACGACGATGACGGAAAACCGCTCAAACCCTACCTGTAATGGCAACAAACGGCAGGTCGACGACACCTTCGACCTAACGGAGACGGACATAGCTTCCGTCAGAAATCAGCCGGAAAATGACGCAAGGAGGAAGAAGAGAAAGGTTGGCGTGCTCCCTATGGAGGTCGGTACTCGCGTCTTGTGCCGAGGGAGAAGTGTTAAATATCACCCAATCAAGGTTATCGAACGGCGGAAAGTGCATTTTGGTGGGCCCAATGATTACAGTACTAAGTCCACTATATCGAATGTAAGTTCGTCATTTTTCCCCCTCTACTTGTCAGTTTGGATTTTGTATTTCTAGGGTTAGGGTTTAGGTTACAAAACAATGGAACAAATCAACAAGAAATAAATTTGAATTTTTTCTTTTTATCTTTTTTTTTTTTTTTTTTGGGGGGGGGGGGGGGGGACTGATTGCGTGGACTACGAGGTTCGGTGAAGGTTTTTGTTTAGTTGTTGTTGTGAAAATTGGGGTTTATAAGTGTTAGGTTAGGTTTTTTTGTTTCAAACTAACAGAAGAGATTTGAAAAAGAGTGTTTCTAGTGAAAATTGGAGCTAGATAGCTTCAGGTTTGATCAGTCAATTCTAAGCCAAATTAACAGAGACTTGAAATAAGAAAATTTTGTTGAAATTTGGGGATCGAGTGCATTGGGTTTTAATTAGTCATTGTTGAACCAAAGAAACCGAAACAACTTGAGAAATAGGTTTTTTTTCTTGAAAATTTTGGGCTTGTGAGTGCTACATTTACAGCGATTATGAACCAAATTAGCGGAAATATTTGAGAGTTTTTCGTGGGAGCTGCTATTGCTACACCAAATTTTGCTAACGCCAAACCAACTGTGTGCAATTCTTTGGTGATTTACATAGGAATTGTTAAGGCATTAACAAAAGTTGGTGTGGCAATAGCAGCTCTCTTTTTCCTTTTTTTTGTGAGAATGTGTGTTGGGTTGCATCATTAGTTTATGATGTTCGTTGCCAGATTCTTTATATATATAGATAAAATATTTTAAAGTCGCAATCCAGAACGGTGTCCCGTTCCATAGGAAAATACGGAATCTACAAGCAAGTGTTTATTGGAGAACAAACACATTGGGCTGTGTGCTATATAGAAGAATGGTTTGGTTAGGAGCCCAATGTGTCTTAAACTCCTACCAAAACACGCCACGTATAAACCGTTCATATGTTATAGGAACAGGACACCGTTCTGGATCCTGACTCAATATTTTATTAAAAAGAAAACAAAAAGGAGGATGAGACAGACGTCTAACAATACAACAGGAATAAAAGAAAAAGAATCAAGCTACATACTCATGCATCACATAGTGAATCCCACTTGAACAAAAGTCCTAAAAAAAATACTCCTCAATTTCATGAAGCACAAAGAACCTTTAGAGGAATTTGCTAATCATGACCAATTTTGTTATTTTGGCCTGCTCTTGGTGAACATTTGAGACCGGAATTTTTATTTGTTGTTGTTGCTCATCAGTATCCTTTATAAGTGATGCATTCTATCTATATATTTGTTCTCTTGCAATTTTCAATTCTAGTTGTTGTTGTATTTTATTAGTTTGTTAAGCTACCAACATAGTATTAAATTTCGACATATTTCGACGAAATATTTCCATTTCCACAAGTTCCGACACGAAATTTAACCGACAATTTCTTTTTGTATATATTTCGGTGGAAATCACTATTCATTTCGTGAAATATTTCAATGAATAGTGAATTTCGGCCGAAATTATCATTTTTTTAGGTATAAAAATGCAATATTTCGATGAATAGTAAATTTTGACTAAGATATTTTCTTTTTTGAAAAAAACTTATAATTGCTTTTAGGAAGAACTTGTAAATTACACATAGTATTTACTAGTAAAAATTGCATAGAACATTCATCCATTAGTATAAATGAATTATGATTAGATAGTTATATATATCATCTTATTTGAATGTATTCTAAGCATATTAGTACGTTTAGATGAGCATGCATACAATCAACCATGTTTCAATTAGTTGGATACATTAGCAATTTATTCATACTTATTCTAAAAAGAAAACAAATATAATTACACATGAATGCAATAATTAATAGTTTCTTCATTTTAATGTCTTACATATTAAGTTGTATGTAGTTAATGCAACATTTTTATTATTATTTCCACTGTTAGCCTCTCAATACATGTGCGTATGTGTAGCAAAATGTTGTTGATATTCAATTTCTCACTCCATATGGTAGTTTATTGTATTTTGATGACTTAATGGGTGTGTTTTAATGCCTATTTTTATCGTTTCCTACAGGGTTAATGAAAATTTCATCAATATTTCTGTCATTTACATCATTTCCAAAAATGGTATTCCTTTCCACATTCATCGAAATATTTCCATTCCCAAACTAATCGAAATTTAATACCTTGGCTACCAATGAAAGATTAAATCAAGCATGTACATAGAGCATAATCTTCCCTTGTACACTTTGAAAGATTACATTATGAATATAATTTCTAGCAACTCTTTTAGTTATCAGTTAGTAATTTTCATAAGTACACACGATGTGCCATTTCCCTTCATTTTATTTTAAATAGGAAATAACTGTATACAATGTTTTTTTTTTTTGATAGGTAAATGCTTGATTAGTAGTTAGTGACAGATAAATGGTTAGTGATTAACATAAGAAGTATGGGTTCAAGGCGTTTGATCCTAGGACATGGGAACAACTCTCCGCACGTCTTACCACTGAGCTAAGTGGCACTTCTTAAGTGTATACAATATTTTCAATCTCACCATTGTTTTGATATAGGCTTTAAGAATAATTTTGTTGTCAGCTTTGCTTTATTTTCTTCCTTGACTTCATTCTCTCATATTTCAATCAGTCTTCCACATTATATGTGAACATTTTATTGTATTTCCATGGAAGTATATTTTAGCTATTGGTTTGGCTTCTGTAAGAAAAGATATTTTCTAACAGGTTGATTGCAAGAGGAACAAGGTGTATGGGCAGAATCTCTGCTATTTGGCAAAATTGTTTCTTGATCACAAAAACACTTTATTATGATGTGGATCTGTTTCTGTTTTATGTGAATGTAACAATCAAGGATGCCACATGGTTAATGGAAGCGAGTAACAAGATTACAAGAGCATGCTTTGAGGTCTGGGGCCAAAGTTATCCCTAAAATAATGCTACATTCTATTGCTTATTAAAAAAAAAGGGGCTACGCTCTATTAGATTATACCTGGATCCTCATAGGAAAGATCAACCATGTAGAAGATTTGGGGAAAACCCATTCCTTTAGAATGGATGTATTACCGTGGACGATGACGTGGTACAAGATTCTTATAATTGACGACTAATAAAAATTAATTCATTTTGATATGGTGGATTATGTGCAAAAATATTGAGGAAGATATTGATGCAATCAATTCTCTGAACAAATGATTGGATTATTGATCAATCAAGGACACACTTGATTAGATAATCGCAACTATCTAAGCAAGACCTCGGCCAATGTGAATAAGAAGGTTATAAACTCCCAGGATGTCCATACAAGCTCCATGTTTATTTTTTGATAGGTAAAGAGAATGTATTAAAGAAGAAAAGAGAATGTACAAAGGGAGGATGAGATATCCAAGCCGAGAAAAAAGAAAACAAACAACAAAGAAAAAAACCTACCTACGGGGCTGATCCTCCAAGTTACAAATCCTATCCCATCTTACAAGAAAATCTTCAAAAAATGCCCCTCTAAATACCTTAAAGAGCTTCCCCCAATAGAACAAAAGAGCTAACACTGGGTTCACTACACTATTTACATTTATTTCTACCCCATCAAAAATCCTTCTATTACGTTCCTTCCAAAGGGCCTAACAAATCGCGAAAGGAGTAATGGTCCACAAGATCCTCTTTGCCTTGCGAAAAGGGAAGCCCCAATGCGCCCAAAACTCAACAACAAAACAACACAAAATCTATTTAATTTTACGTAACTGTCAAGGCCCCAACTACCCATACTTAATTCAAAATTGGAAAATTAAAAAACATTAGCAAATTTTCATAAAATCCCCTCAACCACCTTTCTTCCCCATAAATCTTGGACAAAGTTTCAAATAAATTTTTTCTCCTTTCCCATGCTTGGGACTCTTCCTTCCTTGTTGGCTTGATTGGATTCAAGACCGGGATTGAGTGTCTTCGAATATTGCAATAGTGCTTCTTTTTCTGACAGGTGATCAGCGCTTCTGGTAACTAAGGCCATGATGTCCAAATGTTGTGAGAGGTGAAACCAAATGGAATAATCTTCCCTCTTGTGGGTCTGTGAAGAGAACACAGTAGGAAATTTGTTTTTAAGGAATCTCACTTTCCTTTTCCATCTGAATGATTTGGGATGATTGGTATACTTACTATGCTAAAGTAGTAGTTTTGGAGTTACACCAATCAATTAAATTCAATTTTGATGGAAATGCATTAAGCTGTCCTGGAATGGCTTGTATAAGTAGTGTCATATCCACACGAATAAATCTTCGTATCCTTTTGGGAGGTAATTGAAATTGAAGATTGTAACGAAGTGGAAATTGGAGTGACTTTTCAAGAATTAAAGAATATTGAACGAAATTATTGATGGTTATTTGCAAATGTTTTATTTTTTATTTTTAATGTCAGAGAATTAGCACTGATGTAGCAGATTTTCTTGCTAAAAGTGGTGCATATTGAAATGCATTGTAAATTGGGAGCTTAGCCTTTTTTATTAGAGTGATTCTATCGCCACACCAGCTTTTGCTAAGATCATCCCAATTCATATGAAATCACCAAATAATTAATGACAGATCTTAAGGTGCTCTTAGTAAAAGTTGGTGTTGCAATAGAAGCTCTCTTTTGTTAGTACTATACTATTTTTTTTTAAGTGTTTACTTATTGGCAGGTAATGATAGATATGAATTTCAATTGCACGTGAATTTTTTTATTTTGTTGATAGGTGCAAGCTACTGCCCATGTTGTGCTTTTATGATTGAATTATTCACATAATGCTTCATATGATGGTGCAGGAAAAACATTAATTCAAATTTGGTTTGCATCTAGCCCTTCTCCCTATCAAAGAAAGAGGCTATGGAAAATTTCTAATTGCATTCTGTAAGCTTTCTGCTATATTCTTCATTCTACTTTTTCTTTCGATCAATACGTGCCTTTATTTCTGATTTCGTTTTTGGAGACCTACATTTTGGAGACTCCTAGAGACCAAACTTTCTTATTGGTCCATGTGTTTTGAAAGGCATTATGAATTTACGAAAGAGTTGAGATCTCATATGGTGTCCCATTTCTATAGATAGGTTAGGTATCTATGTCGCACAATTTGATTAGGAAACAAATGCAATGGGCTATGGAACGGCTTTGTTAGGAGCCCGAGGTATTTTCAACACCAACTAAAGTGTGACATGTAGACACCTAACCTATTTTATAGGAACGGGACATCGTATTGGATCCTGAGTCTTTACGAAAATACCCATGTTAGATCACGGTGGTTGCAGTTCAATACACATGGACGAATGAGAAAGTGGGTCTCCAAAATCACTCACTCTTTATTTCCTGCCATTGTTATTTCTTTCTTTACGAGGTATATCCATCACAAAGTTCCATTTTGTATACATATTGGTTTTTCTTTTGAAATTATTTATTAAGGGTAACATGCTTGACTATCGATTGTCCATAATGCATGAATCCACTATGATCAAATATAAGTTGCATGGTGTTAAACATCAGTTGAAACACATGGAGAGTGTCACAATAGTTGCAACTAATCGGCTCAGTCTCTACATTGTTTCTCTTGGCTGCTCCTCATTTTCTTCCATGATATTGGAGATTCTGGGTTAGGGTTCTCCAAATTATTCTAATTGTACAATGAGATTAAAGGTATGATTATTAGACTATCTGTCGATCTCTTGCTTTCTTTTGTTTTGGGCATTTATCAAACATCCAATTTTGTTATATTTACCAGTCTGAAGAGAGTTTTAGAGTCCAGAGAGTCCTTTTTATGCTGGAGCCCATCGTGTTTGTTTTTAGAAGTTAAATTTGATTCATTGGAGCCCATTTGTTACTCTAATTTGATATTAGTATCAAACTGCTTATGAACTTTCCAAGAAAGACGACAAAGTAGGGACACCGGAAAGGCCACTTTCTGACCTTGGACTGTTGAGCTACAGAGGGTACTGGACCAGGGCTATATCTCCATCAAAGTATGCATGTCTTGGCCCATCACCAACACTACTCAAATTTAATAATTTCCATTATATACTTGTGGTCACATTACCTTGGCCTTTTAAGTGCTTAAATTGTCACCATTGTCTTTTGTCCACATTATGTATGATCTAAGTCAAAATACTCTCAAGTGATGCGTCTATCATTATCTTTTCAAAAGATGTGTTTATCTTGGCACTTTACTCAGAAAAGTTCAAAAGAAGAATAAAAATGCACCAAGAGAAGTTAAAGTACATTCAGACAAGTAGAGCTGTATGTATATTAAGAGCCAATTTGACAAACAGTTATCTTATCTCTAGCAAAGTATCTAACAAAGTAAATGTTTATAGCTCTCCCTTTCTCACAGTCCAATCTAAATCTTCTTTTCCCATGTGGACCAAAGAATATTTCGTTGAAAGAATGAAGCATGATACGCCCATCAGATGTAAAGAAAGCACGAATACTAAAAGAGGGGCCGTAAACTGTTTGTAAGTTTGGTAGCCACCCCATAGTTTTGTCATGTCAGGTTGAAGTGGAAATGTGTCACTACTTACTTCGACGTGGTTTTGGGAAACTCAAATAATTTCTTGATCACTGAAATCTTTTTGAGGTGCCAATAGAAACTCTCTCTATTTGTTAAATTTAGGATTTTATATTGGCCTAAATCCTAATTGTAAACAATTGTTGAAGTTGTTTTAATGTTTATACCACTTTGTAATGTTGAAATAATAACTTGAAGTAAATTTTTGTAATGTTTGAAGTGTCTGTTTTAATCTTTAATTAGGGAGTGATAATAATTTAAGAAATTATGGTGTAATAAGTAAAAAGTTGGGGTGCTAATAACAGCTATGTATTTGAAGTTTAGATAGAGAATTCTGTTCAATTATTTGTATTTTTCGCAGGAGCTTAGCGACATGATCTCCATAAAAGCAGAAGATATATATCTTGACACTGAAGCATGTCGTCTATGGGGATCCCAAGGTCCTCGATCGCCATCTAAAACAGCTGGACTTGGGGTTCTCGATGTTGATGTTTGCAAATTGACATGGACTCCTTGCAAAGAACTAGGTTGATGTGAGAAAATTCATCGTAACACCCCTTACGCCTTTTTGATCTTTGACATGTAAAAATGTAAATAGTCGTGCTGGGGTGACATTGGATTTACTGCGATTCTTACATTTCTGACGTGGGGTGAGCACATAGCCGTAGATGTGTATCCTCGAAATACAAGTAAAATGGTTTCCCAACTCTTCCCCAGGAAAATGACTTACCCACCTCTTGATGTTATTCTCTCCCTATTATATCCACCCCCAAATCCAAAAATTAACTTCCTTTTCGACATTTTTTTCAAGTGCAACCAAAGGGTAAAACACACTCTTCAAACATTACAAAGATTTGGTTCAAATTATGATCTCAACATTATAACACTCCTTCAAACAATTTCAGTCCTTGTTTACAATTATGATGAGGCTCATATAAAATCACAAACCCAAAAACTAGCAAATAAATAAATAATTGGGAGCTTAAATTGGCACCCCATTTTTTACTTATTCACAATCATTCGCCTATTTTCTTTAGATTTTTTTTCAAAACGTCGTGCAATTTTTGCAAAACATCAAATTCTAGTATACTATTCCTTTTAATTCCCAAAACATGTTTTCAAGCGAGTTCATTGGTAGGTATTCTAATTTAAAGTGACGGTCTTGTTAATAAATTTAAAGATAAATATCCATAATTTTTTAACGGCAAGATGGTCACTTGAAATTAGAATACCTATTAGTAAACTCGTTAGAAAACATGTTTTGAGAATCAAAATAATCAAGGTACCGGATTCAAAATTTCGTAATAGTCCGCACATGAAATTGTAATTTGCCCTATTTTCTTTATTTTTAATTGGGTGGGGGTGTAATAAGCTAATTTTAGAGTGCCAGTAGCAATTCTCTTATTGTGAAAGGAATTTAATTTTCTTTTGAAAATCTTACCGTCCCACGAATCATTAGTCTTTTAGTGTCCCATCATCTCGCACGGGTATAAACTATAAAGTGTGGAGCCACGTGTCGATTGAACAGAAAGTCCACGATGGTGAGCGACAAACCTAACGCTACACGTACTTAGGCACTTTTAGTAAAAATTTGGACTATTCAACCCAAGAATATTATTAGAGAAAATTAAAGGAGTTGACTGAACAAGTTGAATCTCTCAAAGAAGGTTATCTCGAGGAAATACATCTACGGTTATGTGTAATTGTGTACATCCCACGTCAGAAATGTAAAAATCACAGTAATTCCAATGTCACCCCAGCATTAGTGACCTCACTACGAGTCTTTTTGTGGGACGTGAGTGCACGTGTCGCACACCTCAAGATGTTGAGTACAAAATGTTTAAATTCCATATTCCTTCTCATCAAACTCATTGGAGATCATGATCATTCCATCTTTTCTTACTTTGTTGTCAAAATTAGCAATAATTGCAGTGAAACGTGGTTCACTTAGCTTGGCTTTTATTTCTTTTCCTTTTATTTCAAATATATTTCATAATATATAAATATCACATAATACATTTTTTAATTTTATTTGATTTTATTAATTGTATTAAATCATGTGATCTAAATGATTTAGTTTAATCTTTTTTTAGTTTTCTTTATGGATCTAGCTCTATAAGGCTTGTTCCTTGAGGTTATACTAGTCTGTTTTATTCCCATTTTGAAGGGAAATAATTCAATCCCTTTCGATTTTACAATGAAATATTATTGTTTTTATGTTACATTCCTCCTATATTTCTAGAGATTCTTTGAAAATTATTCTAATCACCAAGTCAAGTAATACTTTACTTACCTTTAAGGTCAAGTTTGGACTTATTGTATGTTTGGTAATATTTGTATTTGTTTTGTTTCAAATTTCAAAATCGAAATTTAAAAGTTTTGAATCTAATGATGAGAAGATATTGGATGAAACTTCTGAAGTTTGATTTCTAGTTTTCAAATTTCAGAAATGTTACCAAACATGACCTGAGCTTATTTCAAAGTGGTGAGTTGTAGTAAGATGGTGAATAAAAAATTATATTTTTTGTTGCCACAACAAATATGAGGAAAGCTAACAAACAAATGCCTCATAGATTCTTACTTTGATACTTTTAGTTTTTCTTATTATAAAGAGTCGTGATACATTCAACATTGTGTAGACGTGGCAGTACACATATAAGGGATATATTTCTTTTTTCAAGATAGAAGTTAAAAAATCAACAAATAGTCCAACATAGTGTCCAATGCAAGTGGTTCATCATTTTCCTATTATAAAATAAATTAATAGATCTTTAGTCACAAAATCTTATATTTCATAAAGAAAAAATAATCACTCTATATCAAACTTACAAAATCTGATTGTTTCAGTCGAATTTTCATTAACTCACTCAATATTTTCAAAATATCAAAATAGGCAGCTTAAAACTCAACATAGTCAATGTGATTGATGAATATTCACATTGACTATGACCCCCAAGGCAGAACCATGATTTCGTCTAAGTGCGGGCAACTAAGAGTTTTAATTATTATTTTTAAATATGAGGTTAATAACAGTAAATTATTTTATCCACCGTTGTTATATATCGTGTGATAGTTATTAAATCTTTATGAATCCTAAAAAAAAAAAAAAAAAAAAATCTTGTGAAATCTGTCAATTGGGATTTCTTGATCATTCGGTTATTAAACAAGGCATTACCATAAAAGCATAGGATCCAAGCCCATGCTTAGAGATTCTCATAGGCCAAAACATTAACTTAAATTTTTTTTATTCTTATCTGTTAAACCAATGATGAATAAACATCTGGCATTTTTCAATATTTAATTTCTGAATATCAGCAATTCAAGACGTCATTTTGTGATTGGCTAATATGGTAAAATACCAAAAAATTAAAAGGACGAAATTGTACTGATCTTGTACGAGTGGCCATTGATGTGATGGTACAGCCATATGGCCGAGTGTCTAGACACTTAACTGGACAAAAGCTACCTCCATTCTACTTTTTTTTTGGAGACCAAAATGTTAGAATATACTCTACTGGACTTTTCTGTGATCCAACGACGTCAAACGAACGGCTGAGATGGAAATAAAAGAAAAAAAACATTGACAACTTTTCTAGAGATTAATCTCTAGGAAATAAGTTCCATGTATTAATGGACCCGACGAGCATGCCACATGGCAATATTTAGTATGATCTACACGGGGTAGGCATTTGTGACCAACACCTAAACCAAAAAAATCAACTTCTTATATGTGACCGTTAGTCGATGATTTGAGCAAATTTCATCCTTTAAGCTTTGAACGAAGTTTGAAGCTCGATCTCCATGAAACTA
Organism: Akebia trifoliata; assembly: GCF_017979445.1. NCBI lineage: Eukaryota > Viridiplantae > Streptophyta > Magnoliopsida > Ranunculales > Lardizabalaceae > Akebia > Akebia trifoliata. The sequence continues at coordinate 14,899,705 of NC_141378.1, read as the reverse complement.
ATGGCTGAGATCATAGTCCCTTTGAGATACTAATTGAAATAGATCCCTAGGAAACATGTACCAAAAGTCCATACATACTACTTAAAGATCCAATTCATTATGGTCAACAATGAGTATCGAGGAAAGCACATAAATCTCTTTATTTTTGTGTGTAATTATATCTTGTTTTATTAATTTGGATTGATTTCTCTATAAAATGTAGAGTTGAAATGGAAAGATAAATCTTGGGATTTCAAAGAAAGATGAATTCCTATTGTGTTTCTCTTGTCATATATATGTATACGTATAGAATCAAGGTTTGAAAGATCAAGATCATAATGAGATTTTTTGAATAAAAAGAAGTCAACAAACTATCCTTACTACTTATGTTTGGTGCTCAGATCCAATGGATAGAAATCATCAATCAGACTGATTTTATTTTGTAAAGATCCATCAAGCAATGTACGAAATAATGTGCAATGTGACAATATTTGGCATTCAGCAACATGAGGGACAAGTACAATGGCCAAACCCTAAAATTTCTTTCTATATTATATGTGGTTGGGAGGGGAAAAGGACTTCTCCAAGCACTTTGGGGATACGAAAAATGATATGTATTTCACGCGTGCTCATCGATTGGTTACACATTTTCCAAGGGTGGGCCACCTCTTGCATGCCAAACTCACAACTAGGGCAATCCTGATAGATCTTGTGTGGGTAGACATTGTTGTTGTGGACATTAGATTTTTCTTTTTATGTAATTTTTAAGTTCTTTGATATCTTTTGTGGACTACATCCATTCTAAAGTAGAGGGTCAAGTTCGATTGGGTTGAGTGACTCGTATTTATTACAAATGCATCCAAACCCAATCAAAACATTTAACCTAGGTATCTAGTATTACTTCTAAAATCTCATTTTGATTCAATACGGTCTGTATCGAAACATTTGGGGTCATGTTGGAGTGACCTCAAGATTGGACCTCATATCGTACATCTTGTTGTGAAAGTGGATATGAACCATAGATGATTTTCACTCGTATCTCTATGAAATCATATTTTGACATGATTCAAAATATGATCATGATAATCTGACATTTTTTTTTTAGATGCTCCTTGTATGTCCCCCATCACAGAATCATAGAATCTTTGTTCCAGGATAGATAAGAAAAATATTTATGGTTCTGTAACTGCCAAGTCAAAGAGCGTATGGGGGGCGTTTGAAAAAATACCGTCATATTATCATTAGTCTTCAAAAATATTTCGAAACATTTAACGTTTTTATTTTAATATTTTGTTAAGTTCTCAATCGAAATGGAAATATTCTAAAACTTTTTAAAGACACTTATCACTGAATATGTTGTATATAGGAGATCAAGTTAGTAGGATGAAGATCCCGATCCAAGTTTCAAAAATGAACATATTTCCAAAAATCAACAACAAAGTCTTATAGTAAAAATGTGGAATTTGTTCAACAAATCTTGTTTCTATTGGAATTTTATTAATTTCCATCATACACAATACATGATCAAATAAACTAAATCTAGGTACCAAAATAATGAACATAAATCACATACTTGATCAATCCATCTGAACCATTGGATCTTGAGCTTGATATCAATAAAAAACTTGAATACAAAGGGTACTCTTTTTTAGTAGAATATTTTCCTAGGGTTACAAAACTCATATTGGAAAATCCTAAGAGATGATAGTTACACCACTAAAGGAGGGATGACCCACTCATCTCTGGCGTTGATTGCTTGAGACATTTTCTACTTTGATCGCTCTTCGAATCCTATGAGGTATATTATTAATTCCTTCATACAATTCTTAATTATTTTATTTAAACCCGAGTTTCGACACTAAAATCATATTGTGCAGGACCACCATATTTTATGAAATTGATTTTATTTAATTAATTAAATACTATTGTGTTCCACTGTTTTTCCACTAAATATAATCGTTCAATGAATGAAGAATCAAGATTCATTTTCTGGTCACATATCTTCGAGATTGGTGTTACCAGTAAGATCTACAAAGTGATGGGCGTACATATCATGCGAGCTTATACCTCAAGTTTTATGGTACTACACCATGTTTCTCGGGGTGGTGTCGTTCAATTGGCCTGAGACAATGTTAAATAATGACAATTACATCCAAACAATTAAATTATTTTGAAAAATATCCAACACAAATGGTGCACATTTTGTCTACGATGAAAGAGTATCTCAACTTTAATGGGTAATCCCACAGGGATGGACTATTTTGAGACGGGGAAATAATCTAACATAAGGTCCCATGGTTAGGTGGATTTTGAGAGTACTTCAGTTTAAGGGTAATCGAAGAGTTCGATAAAATCAAAAAAAGGGTTATTAGAATTTGACACCCATGAACTATACATAAAACAATATAAAATAGTATAAATTACACTTTCACCCCTTGTGATTTGGCATATTTCTATGTCGACCCCCAAATATTTTGACAATTGCACTTACCACGCTTATAATCATCCAAGGGGCTCACTTACGTACCCTCATTCCATGTACTTGTCATCCACCAAACAATTATTTTATTTTATAAAGACTATTTTACCCTTTTTAAAAAAATTATTCTTTTTTATATACACAAATATTTCTAGGAAAATATGGGTTCAATGAATGCTTAGATGGGAGTATTTTTAGTTATTGTTTAAAAAAAAAAATAATGATAAAATAAGTGGGCAAATAATAATTAATAGTAGGTGAAAAGTGGAGGTAAGTGCAATTATCAAAATATTAGAGGGTCAAAGTGTAATTTACCCTGTGAAATACTATAAAGGTGAAATTTTTAAATAAAAAAACCAAAATCAAATTTGTCCCCCTATAAAATGCCAATTTTGACAAACCTCCAAAAGCATGGGTGAGAACAGCAAAAATACCCCTTTTCACTAAATGTCCAAACATAACTGTTGCAAAGTAACATGCTTTCTTCACATGTGATTTTGATTTCTATCTTTGGTCTCATGGAATATTTTTCAACCTTAGGCACTTAGAGCTTAAAAAAGAGACCTTAAATCAAATTTCAACTAAGAAGACCAAAAACTCTTGTATTAAAGGCAACAAAGAAAAGTCTTACTCCTGATGCTCTCACACAAAGCATCTTCTAGATGTAAAAGTTTGTGGTCTTTACACGTGGAGCACACCCACCATAGAATGTCCGGACTCTAGAGATTGTGACCGGTTTTTTACCGGTTATAGAAGGTTGCATAACGGGGTTCCTCTAAAGCGTTTTAAATTTACGGAAGCTTGTACGAGAGGATTTGGGGGAAGTTTCCCCAAATTTGACGGTTGCCGTTTGAAATAAAGTACGGACTTTATTGGCACCCACAAGTGATACTCATTATGTTAAGGAAGAACTGAACAACTACTAGTGACTAGTAAGAGAAAGCAAATAGATAAGGCTATTAACGGTGAAAATTTCCGCTGTTAGTTTCTCAACGTTACGCTCATTGGTAGGAATGGTTTTGGAAGTAGTGAAATAAGTGACCCAGCCGATATTTTAAAGGACTTTTCGAGGGTGCAACCACGTTGGATATCAAGCGTCCATGATCCGAATTATACTCGATGTGTGAACTGGTTCAAATTGATCCGATCCGAGAAAAACATGAAAAATCAGATTTTTTGGATCAGATTGAAGTCTTATATCCGATACAATTTTGAATTGAATTCGGACGTATCCCAATTTGTGCCTGGAAAAAAAATCGATCTGAACATATATTAATATTTTTATTATTATTCTTAATTTCATATAAATACATGAGTCATATTTAGGGGGGACTTTGTTTTTCACTGCGTTTCACACTGCACTGACGAGGAGGTGCGCACATAACCATAGATGCTTTTCACTTGTATCTCGAGGAAACATAACTTTGGCATCCATGGCAACCATGTCAATGCATTGTGAAGTACTGTAAAAAAAAAAAAAACGAAATCCCTCGAGGATTTTGCTAAATACATATAGATAAAATATTTTAGTATTATTGGTTTCCTCCATATGTGTAGTTGAAAAAAGAATTTTTTAAAATTTTATATGATTTTATATTTTTAATTTTTTTTAACATGGATAATTTGAAAATAAAGCATGTGCTCTGATGGAGGTGTGGATATTCATCATTTCTTTTTTCATTCAATATCTATTTACGTTCGAGCTATCGTCGAATCTCGTTCATTCCACTTTTCTTTTCGAGCTGTCGAATCAAATATAAATATATCAAGATCATGTGGGCATTCATAGGTAAAAAATCATATTGGTAAGTAAAAATGCCTTATCGATTTAGGTACATGTTTTAAAAAAAAATTAGGATCGATATTGATCCGATCTGTAGCCAGTCCTAATATGGGATGAGAAATTGTCCCCTTGACATCAATTTCTTGGGAAATCTTTAGGGAATATCTTTGAAGATCAATTAGCCACTAAATGTTCCTACTAACCATGTTGCTCACATTCTTGGTTGACTGTAGAAGACAAAATTTTCTAGGGATCAATATATAAATGTTACGAAATATCCTTTCATCTCTGTTGTTCTTTGGATTCTAAATTGTTGCACGCTTTAAAAAAGAGTTACTCTCGTCTCTGCTCTTTCTTTCTTCGATCTAGTGATGTTTGGCCTGTGGTATATATTTTCTATAAAAGACAATCAATGACGAAGTAAATAGGATATAAAACTTCAACTTAGAAAATTGAAAATTACATTCATTTGCTTTCAAACATTATTTATCTATAAACACATGCTCTCTTATCGCTCGCTTGGGCACATTATTTATTGGAGGATGACACTATAAAAGTTTTTTCTACAATAGAGGTCATGGAATATCAGGTCATGTACCTCTTTCGTCAATGCGAGGGTTCGATTGTTGGATCACGGTCTTTTAACAAATCATTTTATGCATGAAATGGTTTGGTTTCTCACTCTTAATATATGTTGATTGCATTTGTAAGGGAGACCTTGTATACTTATCTGGTCCATCTTGATGGCAATCTTTACAGGATTGTCAATTAGGGTAGGGTGATTTGGAATCTATTCGATAATAATTGGATCGAGTATTTGTTAGATCATAGTTTAATATTTGGATCCAAATCTAATTCGCAGAAATATCACTCCATCTTACCTTATTAATACCATTATGCTATTAGACATTTATCTCCATTTTTCATAGTTTTCAAAGAAACTTGTCCCATACATCAAAAATGACATGGTCAACTACTAATTCAATCCAACCCTCATTGACCTTTTAAGGCCCTTATTTTTAATTTTTCCACTAAAAGATTTCTATGCACATCAAATATAATGGGCAAAGAAACGCATAGCTTCAATTTTTATTCTTTACACATCAAAGATTGATGTGTATGAGGCACAAAGTAAAATAACTTTTTAAACTTCATCTTCTTTGTTTCTTTATCTTAATCTCCAGTTCTTTTGCAGACGAAGATGGTGGAGCTCCAACATGGAGAAGGCCTAATCACTGTCTCTTTTGATCCCCTCACTTTTCAACCATCGAAAACATGGTTCTATAACCATTACCACCGTTGTGACACTTCATCAACTTCCTTCTCCATCTTACACAATTTTGCAAAAATTCTTGAAATAGTTTTTCCAGTCAATCCAAATCAAGGGGTTTAGCAACCCAATCAAAAATCTTTGATGAACTCTTCAATTCTTCCAAACCATCCAGTGGTTTGGACCACAAGATGATTTCTTCAACAGTTGGAGCAGGTGCATCATCCCTAACCCTCACCATAGAATAACTTGTGTCTTCCTCTTGCCAAATCAAGAACTCACCTCTGTCCCTTTCTTTTTCTTCCCCCTTTTTTTTCAACCCTAAAGAACCTTCTCATCCCTTTCTTACGACCTTGATCCATTCTCCGATTTGATTGCGATTCACCTTTCGACCAAACCCCATCTCAAATCCTAAATCCTTAAGGGTTGATATTAACATCCACCTCCAACTCCCCCGTGGAATTGTATTCATTCTTACAATTATCCTCGCCAGATGTATGTCATGTCCCTTGTTCTGTCTTCCATAGATGATGCCAATTGTGGAGGTCAATTTTATGATATATCGACCTCGATCACAATTTTATCATTTAATCCACAAACTAATAAAAAAAATACAAAAAAATGAAGAAGACAAGTATTTTTTACATGATTCGACAAATGTGCTTACATCTACAAATTCGAGGAGTCGTTTAAATCTTATAGTTACATAAATTCCTCTTAATTTTTTTCTCCATTTTCCTCTATTTTTTTCTCTTTTTACAATGATCTCAAAGTTTTTAAATATAAAAATCCTAAAAGATTTCTAATCCAAATTAAGTTACAATTGTTCATATTACCATTATCCAAATTAATAATTACATAAAAATAAAAAAAAATTCTCTTAAATTAGAATTTTTTTTAATAAGATAACATTCTTTCAAATGATGTCATGTGCTTGTCTCAAGATGCATGTAGATAACGTGGATGAACGATCTGGATGTGAGATGATTTTATCATTTCACTCAGGCCATTCTTACTTGATAAAAGAATAATAAGATGCTAAGTGCTTATTAAGTTACTGGTTTCATATAGTCCGATGGGTTTGATCTCCAATTAAAACTTACCACGTAGGGATTGTATGTTGCTATGTGATTCTGAATCGCAACTCTTTTAACAAAGTAATGATTTTTTTATTTTTTCAAAGTGAAATTGGGTTACAACGTGGTTGGAAGCAAGCCAAACTTGGGTTGGGCTTGGGATAATTTCTTTTGGGTATGGGTTGAGCCCCACTAAAAATTAAGCTGGGCTGGTTTTGAGCACAGACAACCCGACCAACCTGAACCCTAAAGAGTAGATCCATCAATTTCATTCATATATAGATCCAGGGCCACATTTAATTGATCAAAATAAGTAATTTATTACCTCATATATCTCCAAAACGAGACCCACATTGTCCACTTAAAAAAAGATGATTCATTTGGAAGGTGACGGCTCACCAGCATCATGAGTAGACCGTAGACGTATCGAATCCCCTGGTCTGACTCATGTTTCGGATTCGAATTCGGACTCAAACTATTAAAAAGTCCGATTTGACATTTCTTTAATGGTAATTCTGTCGGAATATTTAATAATAGTTTTGACCGCATCCGATGTGGCATGAGTGGGCCCGTAACGGCGTATTTGACCGAACTGGTTCCCGGTTAGGTCTTTTTCCGCATGAGCGAGAGAGAGAGCGATAGAGAGGGGTTTTGACTAAGGTTCGGGCAACGGGCAGCCACACTCGGGCAGCTACACTAGGGCAGCTGAAGCACTGCACGCCAGCCTCGCTAGTCTCTTAAGATCGCCAGAAAGACAACAAAAAGATAATCGAACCATTTTCAAAGTAAGAGAGAGAAAAAAAAGAAAAAAAAGTCAGAGAGCAAATAACGAAGATGGTGGGGAAATTTCTGTGAAAATCATCTGTTTTGTTTAATCTATTTTGGTTTTTGACGAGATCAGGCTTTGGATTTTGATTCTTTCGATGTTTTTCTTGAAAAAATGGTGGTGATTTTGTTGAGTTTTTTTTTTTTTTTTTTTTTCTACAAAAGTGGATCGATGAGCTAGGGTTTTCGAAAATTAGGGTTTATCTGATGCGGTTTTAGAGTGTTCAAGTGGAATTGCTGTGGATCTGAGAGGAATATTGATGAAGTTGTTGAAATAGGGAGGGATTTGAGCTGGAGTAACTCAGAAACATGAGAGTCATGGAGCGAGAAATTGCGACTTATGTTCTAATCTGGTTGATTCTGGTGTTACATCCATTGACCACGATCTATGCTAATACGGAAGGTTTGTTCTGATCTTTTACTCGTTTGTTTTTTCTTCTAAAGTTTTGTGAGATTTAGATCTTTGTTTGTGGTGTTGAACTGTTGATCTGAAGCAAATATGATTTATTTATTTATAGAAGAACTGATTTTATAATTGCTGATGCAATTCTGATTTCTGTTTCGATGAAGTAATTCATAAGGGGATAAACATGTTCAAATTTGGTAATAAGGTTTCTGGTTTTTTATCTGCCCTGTTTAGCTCGTCTTATTTCTGAATTCTATCTCAAATCTGAAAATTTGGGGATTCGAAGAACTGTATTGGATTAAAATTTAGCGTTGCTACCTTGTTACATTTTTAGGGTTTTAATGATTGCGAGTAGCTTCTTTTGGTTACAAGAAGCTTAATTTCTCCAAACTATGAATGAGGTCAAATCAAGGACTTCAGTTGGGTTTGATTTCAGCTATGAGCGAGTGATATTAGTAATGATAAGTTGTTAGTGGATGATTGCAATTCATTAGCTCTTTAGGGGCGTAGATCTTAATGGGATAAAATGGCTGTTAACCAGACCTTTATCTTCAGAACTCTATAAATAAATTGTGTATATTTTGGGTGATTCATATCTTCAGAACTTGCTAGAACTTTCTGAATTTCCCTCCTGTTTTGGTTTTTATAAATTTTTGGTCCACTTTTTTGTCTGAAGGATATCCATAGTCCACCCATTATATTGTAAGTAAGTTTTGTTGTGGCAATTGAGGATGCTGATGACTTGCATTTATCTGTCAACAGGTGATGCTTTACATAGTCTACGGGCTAATTTGAATGATCCTAGTAATGTGTTGCAGAGTTGGGATCCTACCCTTGTCAATCCGTGCACATGGTTTCATGTTACATGCAACATTGAAAATAGTGTTATAAGAGTGTAAGCAGTTTTCCTTCTGAATGAGATTTCAATGTTATGTGCATATGTTGCAAGTCATCACCGGGTTTGTAACGTTTGTGATTAGCTAGCTTATCTGATAGTAATTATCTTTCCATCTCTTCTTTCAGCGATCTTGGAAATGCTGCATTGTCTGGTCAACTGGTTCCACAACTTGGTCAGCTTAAAAATTTGCAGTACTTGTAAGTCTTCTTTAAAGAATAGAATTTGTTTAACCTGTTGTAGAACTGTACTTGTTATCATGCATGTGTTACCAAATTCGGCAGTAGATTTGATATCACATATTTTTGTGTACAACTATACTCATGGACTCCCAATCACTATGAATGTGTTATCACTGTATAAAATTCAAAAAATTTAGCTTCTTTTGATGAAAGTGTAAAAAAGGATCCAACAACAAGAGTGTCTCAATACTTTATTGCTTCTATCTTTCCAATCAGGGTTTCCTACAATATTACATTAAGATGCACACTTTCTGTGCTTAAACTTCCAAGAACCACTATGAGATTTTATTGGTAACCATGCAACTGGACTTACTTTGGTACAATAACCCCTGCCATTACCTTTTCTCTTCGTAACTGGTGGTTACTCAAGCACAAATATCTTAAACACATGGTTACTATCTTTATGCCTATCAGCGGAAAATCAACTTGCACTGATCATCTCATTGTTGGTTGGAAAAGATCCTTTCGCCGTTTGTTGGGGCATATGGAAAGAGAGGAATTGGAGGATTTTTTAGGGCAAGGAGCTTCCTCTTCAGGATGTAATAGTATATATCATGGGTATTTTGATTCTTTGGTGTGAGGTGATTTAAAGAGTTTAGGGGGTCTTTTTTGAGGATTTTATGGATTGATGGGACTGGGTGAGTAGAATTGCTCCTGTGTAATTCTTGGGGGTTTTCTTCGTTGTTCCTCGGTTTTGCATCTCGAACACTTTTAATTAAATTTGCATTTATCCATATAAAAAAAATCGTTGGGTAGAAAAGATTTCCAATTAGGTGAGGTCGAAGCTGCTTCCGGTGGCAAATATTTCGGGGCTAGCAGGTTGAAACCCTAACCTGCTGTAATGATGTTGCTATTGCAACTACAGATTACATCATGTTGAGAACTTCGCCATTAATTGGTTCTAGAATTCAAGATGTGTGTTCATGTGCATATGCCATTTTGCACCTTGTGTTGTATTGCTCATATTATGCACATAATAATATTTTCTTTCAAAAATGTGTGTTCTATGTCATATTCTTTTGATCAATAATCACTTCAAATGCATGATGCCGTGTGTGTATTTTGTATATGGATGGTGTTTTTATGCTTTCCTCTTAGAGGTTTTAGTGATATTCTTCTAATCCTTTCAGATTACAAAATGATTGAATTTGCCTCTTTCGTTTATGACAGGGAACTTTATAGTAATAACATAAGTGGAACGATTCCTAGTGACCTTGGAAACTTGACAAGCTTAGTGAGCTTGGATCTTTACCTAAACAATTTCACTGGTCCCATTCCAGAAACCTTGGGCAAGTTGACAAAGCTGCGTTTCCTGTATGACCACTTATCCTTCTCCTCATTTACTTGGATCTTTGAATTTTTATTTGTCTTTGCTTTCTGTTTTTTTTTTTTTTTTCCTGTTTTCTGACATTGTTTTCATTCGAAGTCTCGTCATCTTGCAGTAGGTAAATTTTACCTGGTGATGTATTTTTTATTTTAGCAAATGTGATTAGAGCAACATTGTTTTTGCTCTGAAGCATTTTTTAATTTCTGTATTCCAGATAATCAGTAATTAGTTCTACCCCCTTTGAGGTAGGGCTTTCGATTCTTGTTTATTCATCAAGAAAAACCTTCATTATTGTCCTGTTTGATTAAAATCTGAAATGAGAAGATTGGTTTGTGAGCATCATCATTATTGAAAGCCCCCACCATGTCCAAATAAAGCTGGGAATACACATTTACTTGAAACAGTTCCCAAATAACTGTTTTATGTATTTGAGAGTGCGTGGATCCTTTGATTAGATCTCGACAAAAATCCGATTGTTTTACATAATGTATCAAAAACATCTCTTCCATTTCATCATGATTACTGTTATAAGTTCTGCTCTCATTTTAACTCATTTCTAAGTTCTAATTTACTTTTTTTTTTTATAACAATATGCTACATATTCTTTCCTTCTACTCAAATCATCTACATCACGCTTAAGAAGCAAAAGTCAAGAATCAAGAAGCAAGATTTCAGGGTTTTCGCAGCATTCAAGGAGCAAGAGTTCATGTTTTTCTTTTCCCCCCAAATCTTTGAGTCCATACATTCTTACATACATGTTCTACATGCAAGTATAACTAAATTGGAAATAAAAAAGATTAGAAAAATATTTTTTCTGGAGTTATTGTAATATCTGCAATCAAAACTGTTAAAACTCATTTTTACAATTCTCATTATAGATTAGAAAATGTGAAATATCAGGGTTAGTATCCATTGTAAATCTTTAGTACGATTCCTCTTCCCATATGCACGATCTTTTATCCAAGCAAAGAGTTTTCGTAGAGAATGGCTCCTACCTTGCAAACTCGTATTCATATACATGTGTAAACGTGTCATGAAAAGTTCTAGAGTACTTTAAAGTACATGAGGTGCAGCAAATCTGCACTCCTTTCCTAGTCTTCAAGACATTATCAGTCAAGCAGCATAAACTTTTGACGGATTTGTATTGATGAGAGATGGTGGGCCAGAATTTCAAATGCTACGGTAATGCTATAACTTTCATTTAAGAAAGTACATTTTTTTTAGTGAGGGTCTGAGGGATGAATGCATGAAATGGGTCAGGAAATTTTGGAGCTATTTTGGCAATTTATCTAATAAACTGCCAATGCTTTGAAAAAGTGAAACTCTCTAGTGAGATAATCAAATCATATACTGTTGAGACCACTCTCACAAATGATGAATCCATTCCTACGATCCTTATCTTATGCAAATTTAAGTTGAAGATGAAGAGTCCAGGCATTTCTGTTGAACCTTTATTTTAGGTAAACATTGGATATGGTTAGGAATTTTGAAAGTGTGGTGTTTCTTGGAGATGATTCTAACAGTATATCTTATCCACAATAGTTGTAAGTACGTGGAGTAGGCATTTCTAGCTCATCCAGTCTGACTAGTCAATACTTTTTTCTTTGAATACTTAAAATATATTTATGAACTGCTCTAAAACTGATCCATCATTATTAAGAAAGACAAACCAGTATCCAGATGAATAGAAATTTTGGAATTAACACATGCTTAAGCATAGAGATCCCCCTCCATATGGCTGTTTGTTTGTGTGTTTCAGCTCCATTTGATCTATGCATTGAGATTCTGAAAATTTGGAACTTAACATTGTTCTTGAAATGTCTGTGTAAGGATAGTCGGCTTAACAATAACACCCTGTCGGGTGGCATTCCAATGTCCTTGACCAACGTTACTGCACTGCAAGTTCTGTACGTACCAATTTGATCTCATTTTTGTTTCTTTCCAAAAATTTTCTTTTTGGCAGTGCTTTGTTTTCTAGAATGTGCCATAAACATTTTGCAATGTGGCATGCAGGGATCTATCCAACAACCATTTATCAGGACCGGTTCCAGACAATGGTTCTTTTTCTTTGTTCACTCCTATCAGGTCTGTTTCTGATTTGTGAATGGTAGTGGTCTCGGGTGATTCAGACTACACATGTTATATAATGTCTACTATTTCCTGATTTACAGTTTTGCTAATAACCGGGGTCTATGTGGACCTGTGACCGGAAAACCTTGCCCAGGATCTCCTCCATTTTCTCCACCTCCTCCATTTGTCCCACCACCACCAGTTTCATCTCCAGGTGATTTTATTTTTAGTTTCATTTGATAATGTCTTAGTTGGAGCTGATGTTTTGTTGCCCTTGTTTTACCTTTTGGCCTGATTTGGACTGAAAGAAGAAACCTTCATATGTTTCCATTGCATTTGGAAGTGTAATTGGAAGATGAGTTTGCATTGTGTGTATGTTTTTTTTATAGGCAAAAAAATTTTAATTGATAAAGGCAGAGCAAAACAATGGCCAAGATGTCGACTTACAAGAATGAAACATAAATAAAACAGAAACAAACAATTACAGGTCCCTCAATCATCACATACTAGATCCTGTTTAAATACAAAATCTTCAACCAAAAAAACAGATCCTTTACTATTTTTGGTACTTTGCAGCAGTTCCCCGAGTTGAAATGGATGGTACTATAAAAAGTTTAGGGTTTAATAAGCTCATAACTCAAGCTGTTGTATACTGTTTCCATGGTTGTAATCTGATTGAGATTGCTTCCTGTTTGAATTAATCATATGTTTTTTGTTAAATTGCAGGAAACAGTGCCACTAGCACTGGAGCGATTGCTGGGGGAGTGGCTGCTGGTGCTGCCTTACTGTTTGCTGCCCCTGCTATTGGGTTTGCATGGTGGCGTCGACGGAAACCACAAGAAAATTTCTTTGACGTACCCGGTTAGTTATTCAATCGAACAATGCGGTAAATTGAACTTATGAAGTGTTGTTCCCACGTCCTAGGTTCAAATCCCCTTGAATCTAACTGCATTTGCTAACCACTAACCCTATACCTATCAAAAAAAAAAATATTTTTTTGAACTTATGGTGCAAATGCATTATAACTTATTTGCATTTTTTTTTCACAGCTGAAGAGGACCCAGAAGTTCATCTGGGCCAACTTAAAAGGTTTTCTCTCCGAGAACTACAAGTTGCAACTGATACTTTTAGCAACAAAAACATATTGGGTAGAGGCGGGTTTGGTAAGGTGTACAAGGGACGTCTAGCGGATGGTACACTAGTGGCAGTAAAACGACTAAAAGAGGAGCGTACACCCGGGGGAGAGTTGCAGTTTCAGACAGAAGTAGAGATGATCAGCATGGCTGTACATCGAAACCTCCTACGTTTACGTGGTTTCTGCATGACTCCGACCGAACGGTTGCTTGTGTATCCCTACATGGCTAATGGTAGTGTTGCATCTTGTTTAAGAGGTACTACTTGCTTGCATATATCTACATTCTTTTTGTTGATTTCTATGTTTTCATGTATTATGTTCTCGTGTTTGAGTTTGGCTATTTCATACATTTTGTAACCATTCTTGTTCTTGATAATATGGTTTACTCATTTCATATTTTGATGCATTCTTATAGAACGTGCGGAAGCAGAACCCCCACTTGATTGGCCAACCCGGAAGCGAATTGCATTGGGATCTGCGAGAGGGCTTTCTTATTTGCATGATCATTGTGACCCAAAGATTATCCATCGTGATGTAAAAGCTGCTAATATTTTATTGGATGAGGAGTTTGAAGCAGTTGTCGGGGACTTTGGGTTGGCTAAACTTATGGATTACAAGGATACCCATGTGACCACTGCTGTGCGAGGCACGATTGGGCATATAGCCCCAGAGTATCTCTCTACAGGAAAGTCTTCAGAAAAGACTGATGTTTTTGGATACGGTATCATGCTTCTAGAGCTTATCACTGGACAAAGAGCATTTGATCTTGCTCGGCTTGCAAATGATGATGATGTTATGTTGCTTGACTGGGTATGTGTTACTTCATTTCCATTTTTTGGTTTACATGTACCCTCATGAGTTTATCATTTAGTAAGTCTTGAATGTAAAGTTCATGAATCTCCATCAACACACAACAGCGAAGGGAAAGAGAATCTTGATAGCATCACGTTGTCAGATAGGTCAGTTATAAAGGGTAAACTTTCATGACCTGACTAAACCAATGTGTGTCCTTTTTCAGGTAAAAGGACTTCTGAAAGAGAAGAAGTTGGACATGTTGGTTGATCCCGATCTAAAAGACAACTATATTGATGCTGAAGTGGAGCAACTAATCCAGGTCGCTCTGCTTTGCACACAAGGTTCTCCAATGGAACGGCCCAAGATGTCAGAGGTGGTGAGAATGCTTGAAGGTGATGGATTGGCAGAGAGGTGGGAAGAATGGCAGAAGGTGGAGGTGGTTCGACAGGAGGTTGAGCTTGCCCCTCACCGAAATTCTGAATGGATCGTCGACTCTACCGACAATCTCCATGCTGTCGAATTGTCCGGCCCAAGATAGAAATCGCCATGGCTGAAGTAAAGAAGGAAATTATTTACACCCCCTTCCTATATATTTTTTTTCTTACTTACCACCTCCCTGGGTTTTTAAGTCATGTGTAAGCAGCCCCCACATCCTGTATCCAAAAAAAAAAAAATGAAAAAAATGCAATTCATCACATTTGTGCATAATGAATATTTGTGCTGCCCCATTTGTATCCTCTGCTACAGCCATTTCTGGGTGACGGTGTAATGTTTAAAAAGATGCTGTGGCAGTTTAACCTTTTGAGTGCTGGAGAGGGAACATTCAAACTCGCACTAGGGAGCGCACCAGTGTATCTCAATGTTTATGTAATGCAATTGGTTTGTAATCTGAACAGAGCTGTCTGATAGTAAGTAAGGATTCATAAGATGACTAATACTTTGCAGTAGGTTACATAAACAAACCAAGCAAGAGCATAATGTTTCCTGTCTTTTATTTTCTTTTTTGTGTGGGATCTGTTCCTACTGTACAGGTCATTTACGATTTCCATCCACGGCTGTATTCTCGTCAGGGATTAGGTTCACCATTACAGGAAAAAGAAAAATAAAAGCAAGATAAATTGTATGTTGCTGTGTGCTTTGAAAATGGCATATTGCAGCAATCATGGCACCCTCCCATATAATGTACTCGGGGCCTAAAATTAATATTGGTCCTCCGATTGATTCTTGTTATGATCTGTGCTACTTCAACTTGTCTGCATTGATTATCGCTTCCCATCCATTTTATTCAGTCTTCAATTATCATGTTTATTTAAACTGGAACAAAGTATTTTTTTATTTTTTGGTAAACCTTAAAGCAAGCAGTTACATATGATTTTATCAACATTTAAGTTTAGGCAGTTCCCACCTGACCCCATTATTACCGATGGTTGTAGCAATCATCCTCATATTATTATTATTATTATTATTATTATGGCAGGTTTAAATTATCTTCTAATATAAGAATGTCGGACAAAGTGGACAGAAAAATCTGACTTCAACCTCGAAGTTAGGTCCTAAAAAGGGTCAGCTCTTGAACCAACGGATTGAGGTTTCTCAGTGAGAACGACACTTTTTAATAGGAAGTCCTGATTACAAAGCTAGCAAGTGAGAGCAGATTGGAAGATGCATGTTTCGTTAATCCAATCCCAAATCTTTGGGATAATTTGTTGTTGTTGTTGTTGGCTTAAGTTGCATGGAAGACAGTTGCACCATATCAGAATACAGATACCCACCTAAGAACCTTGGTTCTACCCTGGGGTATCTCTGCAGCCACTTTGGTGTTCCGTTGCGCTACTTTGTCAGCCACCAGGATTGTTTTCCAGGTTAGCTAAGACTGCATGCCCTAGCAGTTCTATTGCATACTCTTATTAGGTTTTGAATTATCCATGTGTGCCTACTGTTCTCGAATGGTAGTCTGTCTACGATGCAGATTGAATGTGGAAATCCCTCTACTGCTGCTAATCCAGATGGAAACTCCAGATTCACCACATCAACGTATTAAAGACAAACTTAAGAGGGCATGAAATTGTAAATTAAAGTCATCCGAATAGCTTGCTCAATACCCACAGAACACAGTTGCATCGTGAATGATAGCAATATATTTCCTTGATTACTGGCAGCACTAATTTTCTCATGGAGTTACGTTTCTCACATGAGCCGAGTACAGAACAAGTAAACCAACTTTCATTTTCTGGAGCAGAAATCAAGGTGTTTTATATATCAAAGATGCATCCTAAAATCTGCCCATCCATCCAACAAGATACGGTATTTGCTATATTAGGCAAGTTTCTCTACAACAAAATCAGTTAGAATTCACTAGACCCCAATTGAAAATCATCCATATGATGCAATCGATAAGAAATGATTGATGGAAAAGGATTCATGTTGTCGCCCTCAATATTTGAGATAAGGTGTCGTTGATGATACAACAATACACAGACAAAAACTCCGGGATACTGCATTACGTAAACACCAATATAGGGTAAAAGTTCAATAATATGTATACCCCTCACCAGTAATGGCTGAAAAACAAACTCTAGTAGGTAAATAATTGCACTCAGAGCTCATGGGAAGATCGAGAATTATCTGCTGAACCGGATCCAAGGTTTGAGTCCTGTCTAGTAAACAAGTTGGGGTAGGAGAAATAAGGGTCATCCTCCATTGAAGTCAACCGCTGAGGCTGGTGATGAGTAGACTTCTTGTGAACTTGATCACTAGCACTAAGTGGTGATTCATATCCCACATTGGGCGTGTCATAAGAATTGGGATTCAGTGTTTCTAATCCCTCTTTATATCCGTGACTTTGATGAGGATCCAAGGAATATGAGGCGTTGTCAGTATCACCAAAAGACTTCTGATGATCAATCTGTGGTCTCTCTGTAGTGGTAGATTGATCAGGACTATCATCGTGTAATGTATCGTTATCGTTCTCTGAAGCACGGTCGGTCCTTTTCTTGATAAGTTCGGTGATTCTGACCTGTGCTAGACTTGCTGCTGAACGAGCCGCTGCTGCTGCACGTTCAGCAGAATCTGCAGCGGCATGAGCTGCAGCTAAGACATCCTGTAAGTCTACGTTCAACTCGCTTTTGGTTCTACCAAGAGAAGGGATTGGCGAACTCTGCCTTACAGGAAATGAGGAAGTTATGGGTGCTGATTCATGATCAACGGTATTGGAGGCAGTACTTAGGGCACTCTTGGTTCTTGCAAGAGAAGGGATTGGCTCACTCTGCCTCGCAGGAAATGAAGTAGAAGACAGTGATGGGGGAGCAATGAATGGGAGAAACTGCTTGTCTTCTCTTTTACTATTGGAAGAAACTGATACAACATCTGGTTTGATTGACTCAGGTCCTAAGTACGGTTCACATGTGATGTTCTCATTGACTACAAAAGAGTTTGAACGTTGACGGTGAAGTTCAGAATCTGGAGGGGCAGGACAAGGCGGTGTAACCATTTCTGGGGCTGATCCAGTCTCAGGGCTTGGTCGTAACAATACCTTTGGGACTTCTGGTAGATCTAGTGAATCCAATCCTGAATCAGAATCGGACTCTTCATGCAAATCTTCAACAGCAGAGGAGTGCAATGATTCATCATGTTTTTTCTCGGGGAGAGGTACTTTAGAACCACTGACGAACTGATTTGGGCCATTCTGTTAGAAATAAGACATACAAAGATCAGCCAAAAAGACACCAACAAACCTTGATTATAACAGAAGGGAAATTAAAAAAAAAAAAAAAAAAAAAATACTTACAAGTAGATCTTCGTGCGTCTTGAAGAGTTCAGTTTCTGAGGCATCTGGATCCCATTCTAACTCGTGTTCTTCCGCAATTTCCTTCAACAACTTCAGTTTAACCTCAGCAGGTGGGGCACGAACAGATAGAAGCTCGATTAGCTGCAAGAATTAATGAACACGAGAAGGATTTTATTATAAGAATAGCAGGTAATGATGTATGGGAAGTGTTATCCTTATAATTCAATTATAATGTAAGATTAAATTTATAAAACCTGACGATTGACACCACAATCAGGCATGAGTTCAGTTGCAGCAGAGACAAACTCCTTTCCATATTTGGAAGAAAATAGTATCTGAACTTGCTGTAATTCGGCTAAGTCAGCACATCTAGGTGCAGCAAAACACACACTGGAAATTGCTTCCTTCAAGTCTAGAGGGCACTCCCTGATGATTGTCAATCTTAGATATTGAATTTTGAAATCACACAAATCTTAACTTGGAAGAACAAGTAACGACTGAGAGATTTTATTTTGTAATTTACAGTCAATATCTTTTAGAAGGTTGAAGGAGATTTAAGCCATGGAGTTTGGCTCCTGTGGAACTTAAATAAATAGTATGCAAATTTTATGGAAATATCTATGCAAGAAAACCTAACCAAATCAAACTTGTGCACAGCGATCGAAAAATACAATAAAACCATTGAATATTGTAGTTCTACGGTATGAATTTCACCATTCCATTTTTTAAATTTCAAATAGAAAACAAATTTTTTGACACATACGGAATGCTGGTTGAACTTTCTAAATGGGGTGATATTTAGGTGACTAAATGCGTGGGCCCTTTTTGGCTGTCGTGTGTATAAGAAAGCCTGCCACAACAGAAAGATGTCTAGATACCACTTTAGAAAAAGCGTCTCCAACCAAATATAACTCATCCAATCTTAAGACCTAGAGTGAAAATTCACTATTGGTTATTAGAAGTTTCAACAAAAACGTATGTATGTTATTCCATGTACTCTGTTAAACATTTGATCAATGTTGTAGAAAGCAAGAGGTGTATGAGGCCTTTTACCTCCATTAGACGTGAGGCATGCGCCTAAACATTTCTTAAGAAAGCTTTTAAAATTTATATGAAAAGATTATATTTCTTATGATTTATCACAAATATCGCTCACCACAAGGCAAGACGTTAAAAACATCAGTTAGTCATTAAGTGAAGTGCACGGAGAAAGACGATTCCAATTATAATTTTAAGATCTTTAGTACTTATTTCTGTGCCATATTTTACTTTTAACCTAAATTAAATATTTAATACATTTGATGTACAACCCAATAAGTGAATGGGTATTTTTAGCAAGCCTAGCAATAAAGAAGATTAAGTCAATGACAAGTTTATCTCTCTACCTTTTTTTTTTGTGGGTATCACTACAATCTTTGAATTAGATTTGATTAACAAAAATTAAGTTTCTACACTATTAACAAATTTAATCACTAGAAAATATATCTAGCTGAAGCTACACAGGGTCCCAAACCATGCATTTTAAACTTACTAGTTTAAATAAAAGGAAGAAGGTATTTTAGCTTATCTTTTAGTATAGAAGATAAATATCAGTCATATTTTGTGAAAATTAAAAAAAAATGAATAATTTTTCATATGTTAGGCCTCTGCATGTGCTTATAGAGTTGAGAACAAAGCCTCCACTGAGTGAGGCTTAAATCTCGACTCCAAAACCAAGAGCCATGTATGGAGACTGATTTTTAAACAATGCAAGTAAGCAATCCAACAAAAGACATGCTTTAAAAAGAATTGAATGGAGGAAAAATATACACACTGCCAACTATAAATATTTGGGACAAGGCCTTGATGATGATGATGATGAAGTGACCAATCCAAACAAAAATGTATTTTCAAACAAATAATCGAATTGTAAATAACCTCTGTGTTTCAATAATAGGAAGGCGGACAGCAATAAGTTCGCAGAATAGTTCAATTATCTCTTGTGCTGCCATCATTTTCTCTTCCCGAATAATATGCTCCACCTGAAAGAATTTAAAGAAAAAATATCATAATTAATTGAAAGCAGGTTTTTAAATCAACGTCATTAAGAAAACAAGGGTAATCAAACCAAGAAAATGAATCGAGTGAAAGAAAACAAGACGCAATCACAAACAGAAACACAAAGATTTTACGCGGTTCCCTCAAGATTGAGGTACGTCTGGATCACATTGATTCCAATATGAAAAGAAAACTCATAGTAACAGATTAAACTCTTTCACCAAAATGATAAACATATATACCCCAAGAAACATAACTAGGATTTTACATAATAGTGAAATTACAAAAATACCCTTGGGAAAATTTATTTTGGGGGGCTTTGCCCTGAACACCCACCTTCTAGGCAGGGTGGCTGCTGGCCCCCTTCCAACCCCCCAACAAGCTCTTCACTATGTTAAAAGATGAACAGTACTCCTTGCTGACCAGTACCATTCGGCTCCACAAATAATTACAAAGGTTTCCACATGAAATACCAAAATTCCAAAGAATCTCTAATATTCAGTCAAAATTCTGTAGAAATTAATATAAGACTAAGAGAAATTGATCGAAATTAAAAATATCAAAATTCTTGAAAGAGTCCGAAATCAAAACAAAATCTCAGACATCTATTGTCTTTTATGATCTTGATTGAAAGCTATTCGACTACAAGATTTATCATTATTAATTAATCCCTAATTATGTAAATGTTTGTGTATCTGAATCAGACAGAGAATACTAGAATATAAATTAAGACAAAAACTATTCTACCCGTATGCGAGCTGTTGCCTCTTGCCCGTTCTCGAGAAGCTTCGCAATGTCTCTTCGCATCTGCTTTATCTGAATCTCTCTCCGATTTCGCAGAAGCTTTATGCGTGGAATCGTCAGCTTCAGTAGAGTTTTACTGAAAAGTAGAACAATAATTTAAACCTTCAGATGGAAAAACCTAAACCTCCAACATATTATTCGAACATTTGATCGATTTAACTAAATTGGGATTATAAAGGGAGAAATTTTGAGTTATTAAATTGCAGACTCCATCTTCCAACTAAACGCAGTGAGAATCAAACAAAATTCGATTAATGGCACAAAAAAATTCAACTTTAACAAACCCTAACTCATCACAAAATACAATATAAATCGAACTCCAGACTCCATTAGAAACAGATCATCAAATTGAAAGATTCAAGTTAAAATTAACGAAAATTATACCATTTGGCGGCTTTAAATCCCTGTTTGAATAGAGAATCGAGCATCGACATCGCTGAACTCCACCAAAGATCCGAACCCTAGCTATTAAAACGAATCCAAGAACCGCAACAAGAATGAAGAACCTGAACAAAGATCTGAGATTAAAAAAGATGAAGGTTGAGGGATCGAGATATTTGATTTCGATTATTGCTATTTATATGAGAGATTTCAGTTTTGGATAATATAATCAAATTATAAATAAAAAATAATAAAAAAGTGAGAAGATGACGAGAGGAAAGAGGCGACGAAATTCTACCAACTGTGTGTCTCTAGCGCGTAAGATAGCTGGTTGCCTTTCCTTGGCCTCGAAGGATCTGATTTTCTTTGAGAGATTCTATTACCACACCAAGTTTTACTAACAGCACCTCAATTCATATGTAAATGGGTGAATCTCCCTTCATGCGTTGAATATGACGAAATTCCGAATTCGATACACTGTTCAGTTTAATTCTCAAAATATTTGTTCGTCAATTTTAATATCTACCAATCCTTAGATATATCAACAAATTAATTAATTGATTAAAAAATAAAAAAATTCACTCAAAATACATGTTTTGAGACTTAAAATAAACAGTAAATCAGAATTTGAACATAAATTGTGCATGATTTGAGAAAAATTTCTAAGTAAATCACTAAATAATTGATACCCATTTTAAGGATTTTGTTAGTAAAAGTTGGTGTGGTGGCAATAGAAGTTCTCTCCCCTTTAAGAAGCTAACAGGGCAGTTAATAGATCGGGTCAGGATTTGGATTTTTGGATCATGTGTTGAGAGTCCAAACCTATATTCTAAAGTATTTTTATTTTATTTTTAAGATACTAAGTTACATTTTAGGGAATTTAAACAATACCCGTCTACGTCCAAGCTAAATCTTATGCATGTGTTATAAGGGATTAGGTTAACAACTCCAAAATCAAAAGGACATACATCGGCAAATTTTTTTTTTTGTTTTCTCATTTTGCTCTTTATGGTCCACTGACCAATGAGCACCTGACCCAACATTGTAAAACTTGTTATCAGCTTGCAACATGTTCCTATCAATGAGCTGAATGAGGTACCCCTGTGCAACCTCCTCTAATGTTTTTTGAGGGTGATCTTCAACAGAACCTTCAGTCACCCACAAACGGATCAATCTTGATGTCTTGATTCTATAATCTTCTGGAAACATATCACAGTACAATAAACAATATTTTAGACGGGAAGGTAAATAATTGTACCTTATTAACAAGACTCGACTTAATCTTTCAAGATCTTGATTATTGCTTAATAACCAATAACAACAATTGCTAGTGGTAATCCCCCACACCTTTTTACCATATGATTTCTGATTTGTTCCAACTGTTGTGGACAATAACCCATGAGAGATTCGCACTTGAATGCTTTTTTACAAAAGTGACTCCAAGCTGATTTATAGGATAATGGCTTAACTTGGTGAATATAGAAAATATCTTCAATAGGAGAAGTAACGTGTCTATTGCGGGTTGTGAAGATGACCCTACCACTGCTTTCACATGGTAATGCAACTATGGTTAATTGTATAATTGAAGAACTTGAAGATGAATGGTTTTAGGGAGAAATTTAGAGGTGTTTGATTAGAAATTGAAGAAAATGATATTTAAGTCATTTCCAATTAGTACATGAGAAGGCCTGGTTAAGAGGCAATGTCATCAACAAAAAATTGAGGGTGTGGGGGCAAATGGGGAGAGACCAAATGGGGCATGTAATTAGTTGAAAATGTAGGGTGTCTCAAAGTTCTGTGGGGGCAGTTGCCCCCACCAGCACCTTACTAGCTCCACCCCGGAGGACGAGGACGAGGACGGTACCTTTTCCCTTGCAAATAGTTGTATATTGTTTCCCACAACTTATTCAATGCCATCATCTCCACATTACCAGGAATTGCCTCCTCCCTACTTTCAAAAAAATCCTTGGAGCATTTGTTTCAGCATCTGCTTTACTTGGAAGTCTTGCGAGACATAAACCCAAGCAGTACAGTTAACTTTACCTCCCAATATGCTCTTGTAAGCTTTATCGATGATTGTGGTTTTTCCTAATCCACCCATACCAACCATTGAAACTGTTGATCTTCGATGCACCTCTTCTTTCTTCTTTCTTTAGCAGTCACTCACGTAACTTTGTCACATCTTTATTGATCCGAATGATATTATCATCATCAACAAAAGGATTAGACATGCCATGATCTCCTCCTCATGTTTCTTCATCTTCTAGAAGGCTTGAATTAGTTCCTTGTTCTCCTCGAAGATCGAATTGCAGTCTTCTTCTAGAGATGTCATTGATCTCCTTCTTGATTATTTCAATCTGAGAATGAAATTGCCGATGAGCTTCCATCTACTTGAAGAAGCGACGTATAGAGAAATAACTGAACTTGATGTGTAGACAAATTACTAGCCATTAGGAATTTGTCGAGAACATCTTCGACTTTGTAGGCTTCATGTCTAACTTGTGCCACTCACTGATTCACCACCTCGTCTCTCACTCTTCTCTTCTCTGCATCCTTAAGGAAGGCCTTCATGCTCGAAAGTTCATCATGGATGAACCTAATGTCATCACCAATTCCTGTTTGGTTGCGAAATTCAGCAACAATTTTTCCAATAACCAAGTCTGTTAATGTTGTGGTAACAACTGATACTCATTTCAATTCTCTTCTGGATGTAAGAATAGATTCAAACAGAACTCAAATCTCAACAACAATACAATTGCTCTTCAACATCTTACTCTTTATTCTTTCATTTCAGTATAAAAACCTCATCAAAGAAAAGAAAAAGACACGAGTATCTATTCCTAAGCTCTCAATGCTGCAAAAACATATGTTTCAGCGAGTGATTCTAAAGATTCTATAAATAAAATAAAAAAAATGAGAGCTGCTATTGACACCCTAACTTTTACTTATTACACTCAAATTAAAAATAAAGAAAATAAGTTAACGATTGAGAATAAGTAAAATTTGGGGTGCAATTGAAGCTCTCTCATTTTTTTGCCGTATTTCTATTTTTTTGGGGTTTAGGATTTTGTATGAGTCGAATCATAATTGTAAATAAGTACTACTGAAATTATTTGAACGAGTGCAATAATGTTTTGTAACGTAATGTTGAGATTATAATTTGAGCCAAACCTTTGTAATGTTTGAAGAGTGTCTTTTTATTTTTAATTGGGGTGTGGAAAATAATTTAAGTAATTTGGGTGTAAAAAATTAAGGTTGAGGTGCCGATAGAACTTTTAAAAAAATGGAATCACTATCTACGTTTTGTTGAAGTTTGCTGCTGAGGTGACCTTATAAAATGCTTGGGACATGGTTTCAAATCTCTTTCGAGTTTGAGATGACTCGCTCGACTCATCCCAATATCATCAACGAATGAGACGAATCCACATGGCATCTAGACTTTGCGGAATCTTGGGTTTAGGTCCATAGCACAATTTGTTTGAAACATTGCAAAACAACTTTGAGGTCGTGGGTTCAAGTCCAGCTTGTCCATTGCTCATTTGGCAGGGACTGCAGATGCAACTATAGAATAATGATTTTCGGACACCCCCTTTGACATATGTCCCCCTATGCCTCCCATCAATTAATTGTAGATAATTTGCCTTGAGATACACAAAATCATTAATATTTTCTTATGTATCTTGAGGAAATGATCTACGATTTTATGATGGGGGCGTAAGGCAGTGAATGTCAAAGGGGGCATCAGATTATCAAGACTCGCAACAATATTCATTTCACGTGTTGGTGAGCCCAGCCCATATGGTAGTGATTGGACCGGACATTTTTCAAGTTGATTGGACCACGGTCCGATGTCATTCAATATATATATATATATATATATTTTAAAATTTAAAATATACACTTTTTCCCAAATTTTATACTTTCATCTATTTATTTTCATAAGAAAAAACCGATGCTTTTCACAGGTTCAGTCAAGCCGTCAGCATTTTCCTTATGGGGGCCCATTCAGGCATGTCATTTTAATTCTCGACCTGACCATAATCCAACTCGATTTGATTTTATAAATGTATAAAATATGATTTTGTATGTAGGGTGTAATCTATATAAATTATAATATGAGTCATGCTGGAGTAACATTGAAATTGACATCATTTGGACATTGGTGTGCACAGGACCATTGATGCCTCTCACTCATATCTCTATGAAAAGCATCCATGGTTCTATAGACACATCCACGCCAGCAATGTCTGAAATGATGTAATTTCAATGGTACTTCAGCATTTTTCTTATAATACATCACAAATGTACATATACATCATTTATATATTTCAAATATATTATTGGATAAGGTCCTTATCAGATTGATAGATGGTTAATACAAAATTGTTGAAATAAGTTATCAAATCGGATTGAATTGGAAACAACAATCCTTGATCCAGACCTATATCCGGTTTCTGCCTGATCCAATCCATTGACAACCCTAGTTAGTGTACAAGAGCAATTTACATCATTATCTTGAACTTAACACGAGGGCCTGTCCACAAAGCCAACTAAATGGTGGGCCAAACATTAATGGTTGATAAATTAGGGGTCCAATTCAAAATCAATGGCAATGAATGGAAGAGTTTATAAGGACAGAGACAAGACAATGAATGTTTGATGTGGGATTAAAATTAACACGCCCCAAACATGTGAGTTAGACTGGGCCAAAGTATGTGAAGATATGAACTAGATGATGTAGAGGAAAAAAAGACTCCACTCTGATACAGTGATACCATGATAAATTTATTTGGGGGGTCCAACTCAAACCAAATGACTATGAGTGGAGAGGCCCAGGAGCTTATAACGACAAAGACAAGGCAATGAATGTTCGATGTGGGACTAAATTCAACAATGGTTGATCATGCGATTTGCAAAGTCTATCTGAAAGTGGATGATGTATCCAACTTCCAGTAGTACAACGACGACTCGTAAACTTATTGTCAGCATAAAGACAATGAGCAGTTCATTTCCACCCACTTTAATTATATAAATTAAAAAAAAACCCATTAAAAATGTGGTTTTTCACCGTTAAATTTTAATTTTAAATTTGAGAGTTCGGTGGGAATTCAGTAGCCGTCTATTTTCAAAAACTTGGATCAAACCCAAAAGAAATTATTTTTTTGAATTTTTTTTGGATATGAGTTTTTCTATGAAATCTATTGGATTGCCAATTTGGTAATCCATTTGAGCTCAACAACCTTTAGTAAGATTTCAGTTAGTGAGGAAAGTGTTTCTCAAAGATCACCGAGCATCAGAGCAGTGGGTAGGGGAATAACCATGAGCGCACACAAAATCTAGAAAATCTGGTATGTCAAATCCAGCTAAATAAAATTAAATGCAAAAGATTTACCAAAAGAATGTATTTTATACCTATAAAAACCTGAGTCCATTGCAGCAATACTCACTCATCTGTAGTTGACAAACAAATTAAGAGTGAAGATGATGAAATATTTCTCTTTCCTTTTGATGCTTCTGCTTCTACTCACATTCTCCTTCGGTACTCTCTCTCTCTCTCTCTCTCTCTCTCTCTCACACACACACACACACACACACACTCTTGATTTTTCTCCCCAAAGCAAGCTGTCATTAAAACCTGATATGTAGTAAGGAATTCTTGTTCAATCTAACAGTTCTATATTTTTAATTACTACGTCACCTTATGCCATCAAAAAAATATGATCCAATGCAACAGCAATATAGATGAAATTACAAGAAATTTGAAAAAAGTAACATTTAAAAATTATTCTTTTAAGTTTAAATTTGTGAGTTGGGTAGATGCATGCCATCTTCAACATCTTTTTTTTTTTATAATTTATTTGTAGTCTTGAGTTTTTCAATCCATGCGGCCCAACGAGATTGGTAGTCTTACTAAGTTAGTTAAACTAGTCTGACTCTACATTATTAGCTTTTTTTTCAACTGTTTTGTGTGTATGCCACGTGAACAACATAGATGCGAGATGTGATGCTGTTGACGAAGGTGTTGATCCTCTTCGAGATCTCTGCACAAGCAAAGCCAATGTGTATATAAACCCGCCATGCACGGAGACAGCATGCGGGTCCCTATGCCAACGACAGTACGGTAATAGAGTACCTAGTTCAAGATGCACGTATGCAAATACCTGCCAGTGCACTGTTTTCTGTTGACGTCAGATCGGGTGACGTGGCAATGTTCATCCATGTCAGCACATCTTATAAAAAATAATATCCATCTAGATAAAATAAAAAAATAATAAAGCTGATGTGGCAATTTATCTTCTAAATAATTCATTGTATAGTTTTGTTTGTGTATCAGCATGTGCCCAAGTGCTTCTAATTGAGTATGATTTGGGAGAACCCACATTCTTATTGAGGCACATGTATTGAGTGTATTTCCAATTAAAATAAAAATATTCATTTTATAATTACATTAGGATTTCAATACACGTGGATAAATAGGAATATAGAGGTTTTAGCTTTAAATCCTCTCGGGTATTATTTATGAATAGGTAAGATTTTCAATGTGAATTGTTGAATTAAATGGATTATCTCATTTGAAACGAGATGATTCTGGTGAGTCAACTCAACATTGGTGGGTTCGAGACAAGCTTACCAATTAATTTTTGTTGATGTGTTTCCCAAGTGACAATTCTTCAATATTGGACCAATGAAAATTTAAAATAGTAAGAATGTGTAAGATCATCCAATGGTTTGGTAGTCGTCCCTTTCTTCTATTATATCACTTTTCCAATGGTGACGGCACAACATCTTGATGAAGTCTTCCAGTATATCCCTTATTCTCCTTTCATGTACGGATTTGAAATGTTGAAAGCATGGCACCATCCCTCATACTAGCGGAATTATGGTTTTATTTTAATGCATAATTTATTAAGTAAAAGCATTTTTACCATTCTTAAATGTCTCTTCCTTTCGATTATTCAATTTCTCTTTCTTTTGTTGTGGAAAAAGCTTTTACAAGAGACCTCTTAGGTTTTCTTAACATTTGTGTATTGTAATCTGGTTCATCCATTTTAGTAATATACGACCCTCGCTTACTTAGCTCGTGCGCGCACGCAAACACAAATATATATATATATATAAAGCAAGCAAGTATATTATAAAAAGAAAAGTAAAAAATTACAAATGCTTGATGTTTGGGAAACCTAAATTATCCCCAACAAACTCCATGCGAATCAATAAAGGCAATAGATCAACTGAATCAAAGACAATAGACAATTTAGTAGTAGAAGCATAAACCATTAGAGCATCTGCAAGTCCATTTGCTTCTCTGAATACATGTCTGATGTCCCACTCTATTTTAGCCAATATAGACAATGACTTACAAAGACAAGTTTCCAACGTCCAAGGATGATTCCCACCTTTTATTGCATTAACAAGAAGCCTCGAATCTATCTCCACTAACAGTTTGACTCCAATAAGAGATATATGTTCCAATCCTAACAATAGAACATTAAATTCTGCAAAATTATTCGAGTCATACCCTGCCTTGATCAACTCACCTTCCATATCACGAACCACAATCCCAGCTCTTGTATGGCCTGGATTACCAAGACTTGATCCATCAATATTCAGCTTCAAGACTCCCATTGGAGGTATATCCCGTTTAATAGAAACAAAGTGATGCCTGATAGGATGAAGAGGTGAATGAAAAATAGAAATTTGGGACATCCAATTTTCCACTTTAGAAATAATTGCTTTGGTAGACATTTGACGCCCTTCAAATACTGCTAAGTTCCTTACTAACTAGACTTTCCAGCTTATTAGCCAAGGAATTAAGCTAACTGGAGGGCTATTGGCATTTAGGCTCCATAACAACATAAAAGAGATCCCCCACGCCCCCAAGGGAAATAACCTCCATAAAGAGCCATAAAGTGAGGCCATATTGCCTTTGTAAATTTGCACTCCATAAAAACGTGTTGGAACATTTCTTCTCCACCCCAACATAGAGAACATATCAATGCTAATGAGAAGTTTCTTCTCTTCCTGACTTCATCTAAGAGACAAATACGATGAAAAAATTTCCACCTGAAAATCTGAATTTTATGAGGACATTCCAATTTCCAGATTATGCTCCATTTCCGATTTATTTGGTGATGAGTCCGAACAACCTCCAAAGCAGATTTTGAAGTGAATAACCCATTAGAATTCAATATCCAAACCGACCTATTCTTAATACCCCATTGCACTTGAATAGAGTCACACAAGTTTGCAACATCTTCACCACAAAGAGCTTCAACCCTCCCTAGATTCCACCTTCTATTTCTCCACGCTTGTCCCAACTGAAGACAACCGCTAGCGAAAGGAAATAATTCTACTAGAGGGCCATTGCCTCTCCAATTATGAAACATCAAAGAGATAGTATACCATTGCCCACAATAAATCTGACATTTTGAAGCATTAATGGCATTACTTTGACCATGGCTTTCCAAATAAGAGAAGAATTTTGAAAATCTTTAGTTGTATACATGCATTGATCCTTAAAGTATTTACCTTTTAGGACTTCTGTCCATAAGGACTGAATAGTGTGAAGTTTCTAGCATAGGTTCATCATGCTAACTTATTGTATGTCTTCTAAATGACGAAGCCCCAGACCTCCTTCCTTCTTGGGAGTTTCCACGATGCTTTCATCCATGATTTTATTCAAACCTCTAATTAAAATTTCTTTTGCCAAAATAAAGAGGAGGGGTGAGAGAGGATCACCTTGACGAAGCCCTCTTAGAAGCTTTAAAGTACCCAAACGTAAAGCCATTAACTAGCACCGAAAAATGAGGATTCTCAATGCAACCTTTACTCAAGTTAATAAATGTTTCTGAAAATCCAAACCGGCCAATGACTTCAAAGATGAAGCTCCACTCCATGCAGTCACATGCCTTAGACATGTCAATCTTGAGGGTGACATTACTACCTCTCGATTTTTTATTGATGTCTCTCACGACTTCAGGAACGAGAATAACATTATCATAAATGTTACACCCTTTAGCAAAAGCACCTTGCTATTTGGAGACTAAATTTGGTAGGCAATTCCCCTGTCTATTAGCAACAATTTTAGAAATAATTTTGTAGAAAACATTACAAAGGCTAATAGGCCTAAATTGAACAAAAGAAGTGGATACCTCAACTTTCAGAATAAGGGCAATGGAAGTAGAATTTACTTCTTTGGGGATCTTACCTTCTACGAAAAAATTCTTGACTGTTTCTAAAAGATCATTTTTGATAATAAGCCATGCATTTTAATAGAAAATAGCTGAGAAACTATCCGGACCCGCAACACCTCACCCATTCATACTTTTGATCACATTCCACACTTCTTCCTCTTTTGAAAAATTTATCAGATCCAAGTTCTTGTTTGTGGAAATAACAGGAAAAATAAGATCCAGAAACGGACTGTGAATGTTGGGAGATGATAAGGAAAGAAGATTCGCGACACTTGGACTGCACAACTACCAATATCTTCATGAGATTCCAACCAGACTCCCTGAGCATTTTTAATTTTTCGAATCCTATTCCTCAAACCCCTTATTTTTGTAGACATGTGGCAAAACTAGTGTTCTGATCTCCTTCCTTAAGTCATGAGATATATGTGATTTTTGACGTTGCATCGATTCTTAATCTTTGCTTAATATGAAGTAATCAACCTTTGATTTTTGACAAGTCTCATAAGTAACTTGATCCCACTCCCCTTCTTCCAATTTGGATTCAAGAGAAGCCTTTATGTTCCCAATCACCTCTTTATTCCACATTTTGGTCAACTTCCTAAGAACCATCCCTTTCAACCCAAAAGTCAAGAAATCTAAATTGACGTGGGTGAGTCGAAAAAGATTCCACCAAAAGAATCAGAGGGCAATGGTCCGAGGATAATCGAGGATAATGCGCAACTAAAGGGCCCCCTTAATTACAAATCCAAGAAGAAGAAAACAACATTCTATCCAATCTTCCCCAGATACGATTCTTATGGTGTCTGTTATTACATCAAGTGAATTTGTTCACGGAGAATCCTACGTCAATCAGACCCGCGTTAGAAATAAAGTTATTAAAATCTGCCATTGATTGGATAGAAGGAAGACGACCACCCCTTTTTTCTTTGGCCAAAGCAACAACATTAAAATCTCCAGTCACTAACACAGAGTCAGAAAAACTAAATTTGCCTTCAAGGTTAGCCCAAAGGTCCCTTCTACTTGAAGCCAAGCAGTTGCCTCGAACAATACAAATTTTTGCAAGAACCCAATTAATCGAAGCACTTAGAATAAGGAATTGAGAATCAGAAGAGCTAAGAGTAATCTGACTCGGAGAACCAAACCAAAAGAACCATATGGACCCACAAACATCATTACAATAAGCCTTAGTAGCTTGTAGGTTGGATTTAATTCGTAGGAAGTTATTCTGCGTTCTTGACATTGGCTCTAATATTGCAATAAACAACGGTTTTATTTCATACTTCAAACGTTTAAGTCTATCCAAAGAGGAGGCATTCATAATACCTCTTATGTTCTAAACGATGACCGATGTCATTGATGAACTGAAACAATCATCCTTGCCATTATAATAATAATTTTGAGTCATGCTATAGGGCCACCATGTAAGTTCTCGGTACCCACTTAAGTCTTTTTGTTTTTTTTTGTTTTTGTTTTTTTTAAAGTAAAGAGAAAAAAGAGAGGAAATTACACTAATACCTTCATCAAATTACTCTCCTCACCCACAATGTTCTCCACAACCTATCAAACGAAAAACCCACTTCTTCTTCTCTTCTTCTTCTTTTTCTTCTTCTCTCTTTCTCTCTCTCTCTCTTATTTTGAGTTTTGTGAGTGGTTGAATCGATGGATATTATGTTTTAGAATTTTTTTCTTTAAAAAAACTTTTTATTAATTTTTATTAATTTTTTGCCTTTAATCATAAAAAAATGGAAAACCCACAATCAAATTCTTTAAAAATGAAGATTCTGAATTGAAGAACTCAGATTTTTTTTTTTTAATAGTTTTGTTTGGTAGGTTCAAATCGAACTTGTTTTAGGATCAAGCCCAAAATAGATTAATTATTTTTGAATTTTGTATTTGTAGTGTTAGATTGCCAATTTGACAATCATTTTGAGCTCTACAACCCTTAATTAGTAAGATTTCAAATCTTACTAAGTTAGCGAATAAAGTGTCAACAAAAAATTTCACAATCTATTTCGAGATGTGAGAAAAGATATCGTAAATAATATTTATTGATTTTGATGAAAAATGGAGATACAGATCTCAGTACACTCAATCAAAAGACTGTTTTCCTTTGATTAACAGTCAAGAAAAAAAAATAGTGGTGGTCAAAGTGAGTAATTTTTCTTCTTCCATGTTTCGTGCTTAATCGTGTGAGAAATATTTTGTGACTTTGGGAGAAAGGGTTTTTAGGCTTAATCTTCTTCAAGGGTAATTGTAGATTTTATTTTCTCTGTGCTTCGTACTTGATTAGCTGAGAGAGATTTCTTGGCTTCTAGAGAAGGGTTCTTAGGCGTATTCTCTTCTTGAATTGGAGTCAAAGTCTCTCTTGAAGAACATTGCTTCGCCTCTGGAGGAAGGTTTGATAGTTTATTTTTTAGAACTTATGTCTTTTAGAGAAAATAATCTAAGGATCCTCTAAATGAGGGAGGTTTTTGCATTTATAGACTTAGGATAGGAGAGTATTTCTCATTATGTGTTTCTTAGATGGGTTTTACATAATGGTTTAAATACTGTTTAGTATTGGTCGGATCTATTTCAATGGATTTTGGACTTTACCATTGGCTAACGCGTTTGCTGGGGGTATTGGCCCAAATATTTAATGTTGATCACTTTGATTTATTGGACTATGAGCTTTATTTGTGAAAACCCAATATCCAATCTTTAGAATGTCTTTCCCAACTAGTGGATCCAATTTGGACACATGGGCCCACTTTTGACTTTTAGGGATTTACTCTGATGTATAAAGTTTGTAAGGGCGTCCTCAAAATTTTGATGCCCCTACAGAAAGTGTTTCTCAAAGATCACCATCTATCAGCAATATTAAATCTTACTAAGTTAGTAGGGAATAACTATAAGAGGCCAAGAAAATCTACAAAATCTGGACTATCGATCAATCCATTGTTTGATAAGCTATAAACAAAATTAAATGCATAAAACTTATCAAAATTCAGTTTGTTTTTTATTTATTGGTATCTTAAGTAACAAATTAATCTCATCAATTTGAATTTTACGACGAGATCCCCACTCTAAGATCTACAGGATAACCAATTTCATAAACGAAGTCTTGGTGGGTAACAAATTTATTAAAATAAGGTTTCCTTGGAGTTATTAGAACTTCAAGGGAGTTCTTGTATAATAATATGCAACAGTCAGGTCAGCAAGGTAAATCTTTCTAAAAAAAATATTGGCAATAATATCGAAATAGATAGGATTGTTCTTCTGTTTTTTTTTTTTTGTAAGAATATCCAAGAAAGATCACGTGTACGTCTAGCCTTACAAACTTAGTAAGATTTCAAATCTTACTAAGGTTGTTGAGCTCGCCTTGTTGCATGCAAAAACAAGATCCGATGCTACAGGGATTTAGAGGACAAATTCTATGAATTAAAAAAAAAAGACTTAAAAATTTTATTTTTTGAAACTTATCTGTGGATATGAGTTTTTCCATGAAATCTAGAGGGCTGTAGTGTTAGATTGCCAATTTAGTAATCCATTTGAGCTCAACAGGTCTTAGTAAGATTTGAAATCTTACTAAGTTAGTGAGGAAAGTGTTTCTCAAAGATCACCATCCATCAGAATTGTGTAGGAAAAACTATGAGCGGCCCCAAAATCTGGACTATCAAATCCAGGATTTGATACTCTATAAATAAAATTAAATGCAAAAAACTTACCAAAAAAATGTATTTTATACCTATAAAAGCCTCAGTCCATTCTCCATAGCAGCAATACTCTCTCATCTGTAGTTGATAAACAAATTAAGAGTGA
Source organism: Akebia trifoliata (assembly GCF_017979445.1). NCBI lineage: Eukaryota > Viridiplantae > Streptophyta > Magnoliopsida > Ranunculales > Lardizabalaceae > Akebia > Akebia trifoliata. The sequence goes on along the minus strand of NC_141378.1, from coordinate 14,865,419 downwards.
AGATGATGAAGAATTTCTCTTTCTTTTTTATGTTTCTGCTTCTTCTCACATTCTCCTTGGGTACTCTCTCTCTCTCTCAATTCCTTGTGATTTAGACATACCCTTAATACTTTGATAAATATTTGAAAAACCCTTTGTTTTAAAATTATGATATACATCCCTCAACCTAATGCCCTCGTATTCAACCTCTGAAATAAACTCTTGATTTTTCTCTTCAAAGCATGCTGTCATTAAAACCTCATATGTAAAGAATCTAACCATCTTGTTTAATCTAACGGTTCCATTTTCCTAATCACCGCATCACCTTGTGCCATCCATCTAAAAATATGATCCGATGCAATAACGAAATTCTAAGAATTTTGAAAAATAATATAATCTTTTTCTTTAAATTTTGTAAGCTGGGTAGCTGCCATTTTCAATATCTTCCATGAAGTTATTAAAAACGATTATTATTATTATTTTTTAATTTAGTCTTGAGTTTTTAATCCATGTGGCCACAAGAAGATTTGAAATCTTACCAAGTTAATTAAGCTAGTCTGACTCTACATTATTAACATATTTCAACTGTTTTATGTGTGTATGCCACGTGGATAACACAGATGCGAGATGTGATGCTGTTTACGAGGGTGTTGATCCTCTTCAAGATCGTTGCAAGAAGGATACCCTCGAGACGATTAGGCCGCTATGCGTGCAGAGAGCATGCTTGGACCTATGCACGCAAAAGTATGGTGATAGAGTAGCTGGTTTTACATGCTCGAAAGAATTTGCAATTATCTGCCAGTGCACCATTTATTGTTGACGTCAGCTCGGATGACGTGGCAATGTTCATCCATGTCAGCACATCTTCTTGATGAGGAAATAATAATATCCATCTACATATAAAAATAAAAAATAGTGTATTTTGCAAGTTGAAATAAAAATTAATAAAGCTGACGTGGTAATTTATTTTCTTAAATTGTGTAATTATTTTTTTGGTAGTGCTTGTAAGTGATTGTGATTTTGGAGACCCCACGTTTCTATCGATGACATCCCCAATCTAGAAAAGAGAGATTTACCCGGCAGACCCATCTGGTGCATTTCTATTACAAAAACTCCCTTGGAGTTATAACAAACCTCAATTTATCAAATTTGTAACTGAGCAAATCCTGAAGTGAGATCCACATCATATGATTCAAATTTATGTAGTTAATTTGTTACTTAACATGGATTCTAAATGCATTAATTTTTGACAAAAAAAATTAATTTTCACCATTGATTTTAATTTTAAATATAGGAGTATGGAAGCCATACATTTTCAATACCTATGATGAAGCTTAAAAAGGTTTTTTTTTTTTTTTAATTTCTTTTTATTTGGAGACTTTCCCTAAAACCTATAAGATTATCTTGTTGGATTTCTGATTTGATAATCAATATGATCTCAATGATACTTAGTAAGATTTAGAATCTTATTAAGTTAGTCATGGTAGCATGATTCATAAAGTAAGGTTTGTTCAAATAACAAACTAGTTAAAGTAAGGGAGATTTTGTAATTAAATTAAAATAAAATCTCTCTTTAAAAAAATACCTATGTCATACTCACATTGGGATGCTTTTGATAATCATGGACCATTAAAAATGGGGGGATTTTGGCTTCGATTCCGTGGCGCTCATGAATGAGTTTAATTTTAAAGGTGAATTGTTGAATTAAATGGTTTATCTCATCTGAGACAAGATGATTCAAATGGGTTAACTCAACATTGGTGGGTATGAGATAACACTAAACAATGGGTTATCAAGAAACAATAAAGCATGATAGCAAATTAAATGATTGTATCTAACTTGTATTGTTACAGTAGATTCACAACTAGATGGATGATTTACAATGCTATGTTTTCTATGATTGGGTGCAATCCTTAGGATTTTATTTTCTTGATTGATCCGAAGATCAAGGCGTTGTCAAGGTTTGTGGAGGTCGGCGAGATCTCATTGAAGTCTTGGATGTTAGCAAATCCCTAAAAAAAATACAATATCTTAATTAGATAATATAAAAACACTAACACTTTACTAACATAGTGAGGAAAAAGGCCTTACCAAGCTTCATCCATACCCTACGTTGTACATAATAATAAAATTGATATTTAGTTAAGTATATTCCTAGATCAAAACAAGGCTATGAAGGTCATCCATACCCTAAAGAGTTGCGATAAAATGATTCGTTAATATTTATGTGTTGGATATTTATTCTTCCTACGCATCTCTTTTGTTTCTAAAATAAAATCAATTTTATTGGCCCTACACATGTAGTTATTTCTAAACTTGGGTTTGAGTTGTTGCCTAAATTACTTAAGGGTATAATTGGAAATAGGGCATTATGCAATCTTATCACGTTTCTAATTCATGGGATGTGGTTTCTCCTTTTGTAGGAGATTGATATCTACCAAAATCCTCTACCTTCTATGATGGGTTGAAGATTGGAGGACGAAAATCTATAAGTGTTGATAGCCGTCCCCCTCCCAAATACACATACCGTTTCACTCCCATCACCTTGGCTGTATTTAGGGATTGGGGTAGAGTTACCTATTCTAATCTTGTGTTTTGCAGGTTAAGGTGAAAGATTTTTGTGAGTTTAGAGTTTCTTGTTCAAAAGCCTTAAGGAACTAAAGGAGTTTTATTATCCATTAAGTTGCTAATTTACAGGTATGTAACATAATTATGATCTATGGTATTCATGTTCATGAGTTGAGAATGATAGAATGTTAGAGCCAAGATCTGTGTAAATGGGTTTAAGACCCAACAATATGTGGTCTATATGCGGTTGGCTAGTGCACAAAACCATAGGTCTTTTTCTTCGGGATACACAAGGAAAAGATCTACTATTATGTGCACTTGCCATGTCAACTGCATACCTACCGCATACGTTTTAGCAAATCATTTTACCATTAGTCTAGACAAATATTGGTTGTAATATACACAAAATTCAGCAAATATCCAACTCGTGGAGGGAAGCAGATCCTCCATAGCACACGGTTCCTTGTAGCACACTTTAAGCGTTTGGAAGAGTGCCACATCAGCAATAAAATTAGATTGCATACTTAAATTTGGGGAGTTCAATAGCCATTCATTTGTAAAGACAAGGGTCTGCATCAAAAAATTTGTTTTTGATTTATTTATTTTTAATTGAAAGTCATGATCACAAAAGGTTGAGAAGTTAATTTAAAAAAAAAAAAAAATACCCCAAGAGAGGCCCATGATAAATTTGGGGGTCCAACTCAAAACCAAATGACTATGAGTGGAGAGGCCCAGGAGCTTATAATGACAAAGACAAGGCGATAAGTGTCAGATGTGGGACTAAATTCAACAATGATTGATGGGCTTGGCTCATGGGATTTGCAAATTAAGTCTATCTGAAGGTGTATGATATATCCAACTTCCAGGGGTACAACAATGACTCGTAAACTTATTGTCAGCATAAAGACAATGAGCAGATCATTTGCACCCACTTTAATTATATTAATTAAAAAAACCGTTAAATTTTAATTTTAAATTTGAGAGCTCCGTGGGAATCCAGTGGCCGTCCATTTTCAAAAACTTGGATCTAGCCCAAAACAAAAAAAAATTTGAATTTTTTATTTTTTTGGATATGAGTTTTTCCATGAAATCTATATGGCTGTATTGTTGGATTGCCAATTTGGTAATCCATTTGAGCTCAACAACCCTTAGTAAGATTTCAGCTAGTGAGCAAAGTGTTTCTCAAAGATCACCAACGTCAGCAGTGGGTAGGGGAATAACCATGAGAGGCCACAAAATCTACAAAATCTACAAAATTTACAAAATCTACAAAATCTGGAATGTCAAATCCAGCTAAATAACATTAAATGCAAATTTTTTTTACCAAAATAATGTATTTTATACCTATATAAGCCTCAGTCCATTGCAGAATTACTCACTCATCTGTAGTTGATAAACAAATTAAGAGTGAAGATGATGAAATATTTCTCTTTCCTTTTGATGCTTCTGCTTCTACTCACATTCTCCTTCGGTACTCTCTCTCTCTCTCTCACACACACACACACACACACACACTTTCTTGTGATTTAGAGCCCTTGATACTTTGATGAATATTTGAAATTCCCTATGTTTTCAAATTATGATATGCATCCCTCAACCTAAGTCTTCTGAGGTTGAGGGACAAAGTGACCTAAATGCCCTTGTATTCAATCTCTGAAATAATTCTTGATTTTTCTCCCCAAAGCAAGCTGTCACTAAAACCTGATATGTAGTAAAGAATTCTAACGATCTTGTTCAATTTAGCAGTTCTATATTTTTAATTACCACGTCACCTTATGCCATTAAAATATATGATCCTATGCAACAGCAATATAGATGAAATTCAAAGAAATTTGAAAAAAAAAATATATTTAAAAATTATTCTTTTAAGTTTAAATTTGTGAGTTGGGTAGATGCATGCCATTTTCAACATCTTTTTTTTTTTTCTTTTTTTTTTAATTTATAATTTATTTGTAGTCTTGAGTTTTCAATCCATGCGGCCCCAACGAGATTGGTAGTCTTAGTAAGTTAATTAAACTAGTCTGACTCTACATTATTAAACTTTTTTTCAACTGTTTTGTGTGTATGCCACGTGAACAACATAGATGCGAGATGTGATGCTGTTGACGAAGGTGTTGGTCCTCTTCGAGGTCTTTGCACGAGCAAGGCCAATGTGTACATAAACCCGCCATGCATGGAGACAGCATGCTCTTCCCTATGCCAACGAAAGTACGGTAATAGAGTATCTAGTACGAGATGCGCGTATGCAAATGCCTGCCAGTGCACCGTTTACTGTTGACGTCAGCTCGGGTGACGTGGCAATGTTCATCCATGTCAGCACATCTTATAAAAAATAATATCCATCTAGATAAAATAAAAAATTAATAAAGCTGATGTGGCAATAATTTATCTTCTAAAAAATTCACTGTGTTTTTTTGTTTGCGTATCAGCACGTGCCCAAGTGCTTCTAATTGACTATGATTTGGGAGATCCCACATTCTTATTGATTCAAGTGTATTGAGCATATTTCCAATTAAAACAAAAATATTCATTTTATTTCAATACACGTGAACCAATAGAAAAGTAGAGGTTTTAGCTTCAAATCCTCTCGGGTATCATTTATGAATAAGTAAGATTTTCAATGTGAATTGTTGAATTAAATGGTTTATCTCATCTGAGCCGAGATGATTCAGGTGAGTCAACTCAATATTGGTGGGTTCGAGACAAACTTACCAATTAATTTTTGTTGATGTGTTTCCGAGTGACAATTCTTCAATATTGGACTAATGAAAATTTAAAATAGTGAGAACGTGAAAGATAATCCAATGGTTTGGTAGTCTCTTTCTTCTACCATGTCACTTTCCCAATGGTGATGGCACAACATCTTGATGAATTCTTCCGGCATATCCTTTATTCTCCATTCACATACGGATTTGAAATGTTGAAAGCCATGGGGAAGCTTCTTAACATTGGGCAATCATCTATAATAAGGTTTTGCAAGAATGACACCATCCCTCATACTAGCGGAATTATGATTTTATTTTAATGCCTAATTTATTAAGTAAAAGCATTTTTACCTTTCTTAAATGTCTCTTTCTTTTGTTGTGAAAAAAGCTTTTACAAAAGACCTCTTAGGTTTTCCTAACATCTGTGTATTGTAATCGGGTTCATCCATTTTAGTAATACACCCTCGCTTACTTAGCAAAATAGTACACACACACACACACATTCCTTGCGAATATTATTAAAAGAAAAGTAACAAATTACTAACGCCTGGTGTCTAGGAAACCTAATTTATCCCCAACAAACTCCTTGCAAACCAATAATGGCAATTGATCAACTGAATCAAAGACAATAGACAATTTAGTCGTAGAAGCATAAACCACTAGAGCATCTGCGAGTCCATTTGCCTCTTTGAATACATGTCTGATGTCCCACTCTATTTGAGCAAATATAGACAATGACTTACAAAGACAAGTTTCCACCGTCCAAGGATGATTCCCACCTTTTATTGCATTAACAAAAAGCCTCAAATTTATCTCCACTAATAGTTTGAAGCCAATAAGAGATATAAGTTCCAATCCTAACAATAGAACATTCAATTATGAGAAATTATTCAAGCCATGACCCAGATAAGCACACCCCGCCTTGATCAACTCACCCTCCATATCATGAACCACAAACCTAGCTCCTGTATGGCCTGGATTGCCAAGACTTGATCCATCAATATTCAGCTTCAAGACTCCCATTGGAGGTATATCCTGTTTAATAGAAACAAAGTGATGCCTGATAGGATGAAGAGGTGAATGAATAATATAAATTTGGGACATCCAATTTTGCACTTTAGAAATAATTGCTTTGTTAAACATTTGATGCCCTTCAAATACTGCTAAGTTCCTTACTAACCAGATTTTCCAGCTTATTAGCCAAGGAATTTAGCTAACCGGAGGGCTATTGGCATTTAGGCTCCATAACAACATAAATGAGATCCCCCCGAGGGAAATAAACTCCATAAATAGCCATAAAGTGAGGCCAAATTGCCTTTGTGAAGTTGCACTCCATAAAAAGATGTTGGAACGTTTCTTCTCCACCCTGACATAGAGAACATATCAATGCTAATAAGAAGTTTCTTCTCTTCCTGACTTTGTCCAAGAGGCAAATAAGATGACAAATTTTCCACCTGAAAATCTGAATTTTATGAAGACATTCCAATTTCTAGATTATGCTCCATATCCGATTTATTTGGTGATGAGCTCGAACAACCTCCAAAGCAGGTTTTGAAATGAACAGCCCATTAGAATTTAGTATCCAAACCAGCATATCTTTAATACCCTGTTGCACCTGAATAGAGCCTTGCAAGTTTGCAACATCTTCACCATAAAGAGCTTCAACCCTCTCTAGATTCCACGAAAGGAAATAATTCAACTAAAGGGCCATTGTCTCTCCAATTATGAAACATCAAAGAGATATTTCTACCATTGCCCACAATAAATTAGACATTTTGAAGCATCAATGGCATTACTTTGACCATAGCTTTCCAAACAAGAGAAGAATTTTGAAAATCTATAGCTGTATACATGTATTGATCCTCAAGGTATACCTTTTAGGAATTCTGTCCATAAGGACTGAATAGTGTGAAGTTTCTAGCATAGTTTCATCATGCTAATTTTGCGTATGTCTTCTAAACGATGAAGCCCCAAACCTCCTTCCTTGTTTGGAGTTGCCAACTTTTCCCATTGCATAAGGTGAATTTTTTTCGAGCACCTACACTCCACAAAAAGTTTGCAAAATGCTATTCAATTGCATGAATTATTGATTTAGGAATTGGAAGGATGGAAAGAAGGTAGATTGGACATTAAAAGATGAACACCCAAATAATTGGATGGAAGGCTACCTTCACCGAACCCCAAAGTATCTTTAACAACTCCTTACTCTCGCTGCATCATTAGGCAAAAAGAATTGACTCTTATCAATATTAATGATTTGCCGAAGAGTCTTTAATACTCATCAATAAATAATTTAAGATTTTGAAGAGATTTGTTCGTGGCTTTCGATAAAAATGAATAAGTCATCCACGGATGTGATGGGACAACCATATGCCGAGATTCAGTAAATCTTTCCACGATACTTTCATTCATGATTTTATTCAGACCTCTACTTAAAATTTCTTTCGATCAAAATAAAGATGAGAGGTGAGAAAGGATCACCTTGATGAAGCCCTCTAGAAGCTTTAAAGTACCCAAACGTAGAGCCATTAACTAGCATCGAAAAATGAGGATCCTCAATGCAACCTTCAATCAAGTTAATAAATGCTTCCATAAATCCAAACCAGCCAATGACTTCAAAGAAGAAGCTCCACTCCATGCAGTCATATGCCTTAGACATGTCAATCTTGAGGGCAACATTACTACCTCTCGAATTTTTATTGACGTCTCTCATGACTTCATGAGCGAGAATAACATTATCATAAATGTTACACCCTTTAGCAAAAGCACCTTGCTATTTGGAGACTAAATTTGGTAGGCAATTCCCCAGTCTATTAGCAACAATTTTAGAAATAATTTTGTAAAAAAACATTACAAAGGCTAATAGGTCTAAATTGAACAAAAGAAGTGGGTACCTCAACTTTTGGAATAAGGGCAGGAAGTAGAATTTACTTCTTTGGGGATCTTACCTTCTAGGAAAAAATTCTTGACTGTTTCTAAAAGATCATTTTTGATAATAACCCATGCCTTTTTAATAGAAAATAGCTGAGAAACCATCCGGACCCGCAGCACCCCGCCCATTCATACTTTTGATCACATTCCACACTTCTTCTCTTCTGAAATTTTTATCAGATCCAACTTCTTGTTTGTGGAAATAACAGGAAAAATAAGATCCAGAAACGGACTGTGAATGTTGGGAGATGATGAGGAAAGAAGATTCGCGACACTTGGACTGCACAACTACCAATATCTTCATGAGATTCCAACCAGACTCCCTGAGCCTTTTTAATTTTTATTTCCGAATCCTATTCCTCAAACCCCTTATTTTTGTAGACATGTGGCAAAACTAGTGTTCTGATCTCCTTCCTTAAGTCAAGAGATACGTGATTTTTGACGTTGCATCGATTCTTAATCTTTGCTTAATTTGAAGTAATCAACCTTTGATTTTTGACAAGTCTCATAAGTAACTTGATCCCACTCCCCTTCTTCCAATTTGGATTCAAGAGAAGCCTTTATGTTCCCAATCACCTCTTTATTCCACATTTTGGTCAACTTCCTAAGAACCATCCCTTTCAACCCAAAAGTCAAGAAATCTAAATTGACGTGGGTGAGTCGAAAAAGATTCCACCAAAAGAATCAGAGGGCAATGGTCCGAGGATAATCGAGGATAATGCGCAACTAAAGGGCCCCCTTAATTACAAATCCAAGAAGAAGAAAACAACATTCTATCCAATCTTCCCCAGATACGATTCTTATGGTGTCTGTTATTACATCAAGTGAATTTGTTCACGGAGAATCCTACGTCAATCAGACCCGCGTTAGAAATAAAGTTATTAAAATCTGCCATTGATTGGATAGAAGGAAGATGACCACCCCCTTTTTCTTTGGCCAAAGCAACAGCATTAAAATCTCCAGTCACCAACACAGAGTTAGGAAAACTAAATTTGCCTTCAAGGTTAGCCCAAACGTCCCTTCTACTTGAAGCCAAGCAGTTGCCTCAAACAATACAAATTTTTGCAAGAACACAATTAATCGAAGCACTTAGAATAAGGAATTGAGAATCAGAAGAGCTAAGAGTAATCTGACTCGGAGAACCAAACCAAAAGAACCGTACGGACCCACAAACATCATTACAATAAGCCTTAGTAGCTTGTAGGTTGGATTTAATTCGTAGGAAGTTATTCTGCATTCTTGACATTGGCTCTAATATTGCAATAAACAACGGTTTTATTTCATACTTCAAACGTTTAAGTCTATCAAAAGAGGAGGCATTCATAATACCTCTTATGTTCTAAACGATGACCGATGTCATTGATGAACTGAAACAATCATCCTTGCCATTATAATAATAATTTTGAGTCATGCTATAGGGCCACCATGTAAGTTCTCGGTACCCACTTAAGTCTTTTTGTTTTTTTTTGTTTTTGTTTTTTTTAAAATAAAGAGAAAAAAAAGAGAGGAAATTACACTAATACCATCGTCAAATTACTCTCCACACCCACAATGTTCTCCACAACCTATCAAACGAAAAACCCACTTCTTCTTCTCTCTTTTTTTCTTCTTCTTCTTCTCTCTCTTTCTCTCTCTCTCATTTTGAGTTTTGTGAGTGGTTGAATCGATGGATATTATGTTTTAGGATTTTTTTCTTTAAAAAATCTTTTTATTAATTTTTTGCCTTTAATCATAAAAAAATGGAAAACCCACAATCAAATTCTTCAAAAATGAAGATTTTGAATCGAAGAACTCAGAGTTACTTTTTTTATAGTTTTGTTTGGTAGGTTCAGATCGAACTTGTTTTAGGATCAAGCCCAAAATAGATTAATTATTTTTGAATTTTGTTTTTGTAGTGTTAGATTGCCAATTTGGTAATCATTTTGAGCTCTACAACCCTTAGTAAGATTTCAAATCTTACTAAGTTAGCGAGGAAAGTGTCGACAAAAAATTTCACAATCTATTTCGAGATGTGAGAAAAGATATCGTAAATAATATTTATTGATTTTGATGAAAAATGGAGATACAGATCTTAGTACACTCAATCAAAAGACTATTTTTCTCTAATTAACAGTCAAGTAAAAAAAAAATAGTGGTGGCCAAAGTGAGTAATTTTTCTTCTTCCGTGTTTCATGCTTAATCGTGTGAGAAATATTTTGTGACTTTGGGAGAAAGGGTTTTTAGGCTTAATCTTCTTCAAGGGTTTGTTGTAGATTTTATTTTCTCTGTGCTTCGTGCTTGATTAGCTGAGAGAGATTTCTTAACTTCTAGAGAAGGGTTTTTGGGCGTATTCTTTTCTTGAATTGGAGTCGAAGTCTCTCTTGAAGAACATTGCTTCGCCTCTGAAGGAAGGTTTGATAGCTTCTTTTTTAGAAGGAGAACTTATGTCTTCTAGAGAAAGTGATCTAAGGATCTTCCAAATGAGGGAGGTTTTGTCATTTATAGACTTAGGATAGGAGAGTATTTCTCATTATGTGTTTCTTAGATGAGTTTTACATAATGATTTAAATACTGTTTCGTATTGGTCGGATCCATTTCAGTGGATTTTGGACTTAACCATGGGCTAACGTGTTTGCTGAGGGTATTGGCCCAAATATTTAATGTGGATCACTTTGATTTATTGGACTATAAGCTTTATTTGTGAAAACCGAAAATCCAATCTTTAGAAGGTCAATCCCAAGAGTGGATCCAATTTGGACACATGAGCCCACTTCTGACTTTTAGGGATTTACTCTGATTTATAAAGTTTGTAAGGGCTTCCTCAAAATTTTGATGCCCCTATAGAAAGTGTTTCTCAAAAATCACCATCCATCAGCCATATTAAATCTTGCTAAGTTATTAGGGAGTAATTATAAGAGGCCAAGAAAATTTGGACTATTGATCAATCCATTGTTTGATACACTATAAACAAAATTAAATGCAGAAAACTTATCAAAATTCAGTTTGTTTTTTATTTATTGGTATCTTAAGTAACAAATTAATCTCATCAATTTGAATTTTATGACGTGAATCCCCACTCTAAGATTTATAGGATAACCAACTTCATAAACGAAGGCTTGGTGGGTAACAAATTTATTGAAGTAAGGTTTCCTTGGAGTTATTAGAGCTTCAAGGGTGTTCTTGTATAATAATATGCAACAGTCAGGTCAGCAAGGTAAATCTTTCTAAAAAAAATATTGGCAATAATATCGAAATGGATAGGATTGTTCTTTTTTAGTAAGAATATCCGAGAAGCATGACTTGTACGTCTAACCTTACTTACTTAGTAAGACTTCAAATCTTACTAAGGGTGTTGAGCTCACCTTGTTGCATGGAAAAACAAGATCCGATGCTACAGGGATTTAGAGGACAAATTTTATGAATTAAAAAAAATAAAAATTAAATAAATAAAAATAAAATAAAATAAAATAAAAAACCGTTAAAAAAATTGAATCAGTCCAAAACAAATTATTTTTTGAAATTTATTTGTGGATATGAGTTTTTCCATGAAATCTAGGGGGCTGTAGTGTTAGCTTGCCAATTTGGTAATCCAATTGAGCTCAACAGCCCTTAGTAAGATTAGAAATCTTACTAAGTTGTGAGGAAAGTATTTCTCAAAGATCACCATCCATCTGAATTGTGTAGGAACGGCAACAAAATCTGGACTATCAAATTCAGGATTTGATACTCTATAAATAAAATTAAATGCAAAAAACTTACCAAAAAAATGTACTTTATACCTATAAAAGCCTCAGTCCATTCTCCATTGCAGCAATACTCTCTCATCTGTAGTTGATAAACAAATAAAGAGTGAAGATGATGAAGAAGTTCTCTTTCTTTTTTATGTTTCTGCTTCTTCTCACATTCTCCTTAGGTACTCTCTCTCTCTCTCTCTCTCTCTCTCTCTCTCTCTCTCTCTCACTTCCTTGTGATTTAGACATACCCTTAATACTTTGATTAATATTTGAAATACCCTATGTTTTCAAATTATGATATATATCCCTCAAAGTCTTCTGAGGTTGAGGGACAAGGTGACCAAAATGCCGTCGTAGTCAACCTCTGAAATGAACTCTTGATTTTTCTCTTCAAAGCATGCTGTCATTAAAACCTCACATGTAAAGCTATTCTGACTCTACATTATTAACCTATTTCAACTGTTTTATGTGTATTTGCCACGTGGACAACACAGATGCGAGATGTGATGCTGTTTACGAAGGTGTTGATCCTCTTCAAGAACCTTGCAAGAAGGATACCACCGAGACTATTAGGCCGCTATGCGTGCAGAAAGCATGCTCGGACCTATGCACGCAAAAGTATGGTAATCGAGTAGCTGGTTTTACATGCTCCAAAGAATTTGCAATTATCTGCCAGTGCACCATTTTTTGTTGACGTCAGCTTGGATGACGTGGCAATGTTCATCCATGTCAGCATATCTCCTTGATGAGGAAAAAATAATATCCATCTAGATATAAAAATAATAATTAGTGTGTATTTTGCAAGTTGAAATAAAAATTAATAAAGCTGACGTGGTTATTGTATTTTCTAAAACAAAAATGTTGTGTAATTATTTTTGTGTGGTGCTTCCAATTGAGTGTGATTTTGGAGACCCAACATTCCTATCCATGACATCCAGTCATCCCCAATTTAGAAAAGAGAGATTTACCAAGCAGACCCAACTGTTGCATTTTTATTAAGAAAACTTCTTTGGAGTTCCGACAACTCCAAGGGACCTGTACTTTATGAAGTTATCCGACAAACCTCAATTTATTAAGTTTGTAAGTGAGCAAATCTTGGAGTGGGATCCACATCATATAATTTAAATTTATGTAGTCAATTTGTTACTTAACATATCTTGGAGTGGATTCTAACCACATTAATTTTTGGCAACTAAAAACATGATCTAATGTCACAGGTTTATTAAGTATCAAATTCTAGGAACTTTAAAATAATTTTTTTTTTTTTTGTTGACAAAAATGTTAATTTTCACCATTGATTTTAATTTTAAATTTTGGAGTACGGATGCCATCTATTTTCAATACCTACGATGAAGCTTAAAAAGGGTTTTTTTAATATATATAATTTTTGTCTTTTTATTTTGAGATTTTCCCTCAAACTTATAAGGCTACCTTGTTGGATTTCTGATTTGATAATCACTATGATCTCACTGATCCTTAGTAAGATTTAAAACCTTACTAAGTTAATCATGGTAGCATGATTCATAAAGTAAGGTTTGTTAAGTAACAAACTTATTAAAGTAAGGGAATTTTTGTAATTAAATTACAACAAATAGGTCTGTCCTGTAAATCTCTCTTTAAAAAAAAAACCTACCTTATACCCACATTGGGATGCTTTCAATAAACATGGACCAATAAAAATCTGGGGATTTTGGCTTTGAATCCTCTTGGTGTCGCTCATGAATGAGTTTAATTTTAAAGGTGAATTGTTGAATTAAATGGTTTATCTTATCTGAGACGAGATGATTCAGATGGGTTAACTCAACATTGGTGGGTACAAGATAATACAAAACAATGGGTTATCAAGAAACAATAAAGCATGATAGCAAATTAAATGATCGTATCTAACTTGTATCGTTACAGAAGATTAACAACTAGATGGATGATTTACAATGCTATGTTTTCTATGATTGGATGCAATCCTTAGGATTTTATTTTCTTGATTGGTCCGAAGATCAAGGTGTTGTCAAGGTTTGTGGAGGTTGGTGAGATCTCATTGAAGTCTTGGACGTTAGCAAATCCCTAAAATAAATACAATATCGGTCTTAATTAGATAATGTATAAACACTACACTTCACTAACATAGTGAGAAAAAAGGTCTTACTAAGCTTCATCCATACCGTTGTATATAATAATAAAATTGATATTTAAGTATATTCTTAGATCAAAACAATGCTATGAAAGCCATCCATACCCTAAAGAGTCGCGATAAAATGATTCACTAATATGTATGTGGTCTCTATGCGGTTGGCAAGTGCACAGAACCATAGATCTTTTTCTTTGGGATACATAAGGAAAAAGATCTACTATCATGTGCACTTGCCACGTCAACTCTGTACAGACTGCATACATTTTAGCAAATCGTTTTACCATTAGTCTAGAAAAATATTGGCAATAATATACACAAAATTTAGCAAATATCCAACTTGTGGGAGGAAGCGAATCCTCCATAGCACACGGTTCCCTATAACACACTTTAAACATTTGGAAGATGCCACATCAGCAATAAAATTAGATCACATACTTAAATTTGGGGAGTTCAATAGCCGTTCGTTTTGAAAGACAGAGGTCTACATCAAAATACTTTGTATTTATTTTTATTTTTTAATCAAATCTAAGTCATGATCACAAAAGGTAGATTGTAATTTTTTCTTTAAATATCTCTCACTCATCCTTTGAAAGTGTGCTATAGAGGATCCACTTCCCTCGTTGAGTACAAGAACTATTAAAAAATATTGGCAATAATATTGAAATAGATTGGATTGTTCACTTTTAATAAGAATATCTAGAAAAAATCACGTATAAGTCTAGCTTTACTAACTTACTAAGATTTCAAATCTTCATATGGGCCATGAAGCTCACCTTATTGCATACAAAAACAAGATCCGATGCCACAGGAATTTAGAGGACAAAATTATATTGATTTAAAAAATAAAACCTTAAAAAATGTGATTTTTCACCATTATATTTTAATTTTAAATTTGAGAGTTTGCATGGGAGTTCAGTAGCCATCCATTTTCAAAAACTTGGATCAAGTCCAGACCAAATTATTTTTTTGAATGTTTTTTTTATTATTATTTATTTTTTCCATGAAATTTAGAGGGCTGTATTGTTGGATTGCTGATTTGGTAATCTGTTTGAGCTAAACAACCCTTAGTAAGATTTCAGTTAGTGAGAAAAGTGTTTCTCAAAGATCACAATGCATCAGCAGTGGGTAGGGGAGGGGAATAACTATGCGAGCCCACAAAATCTGGATTGTCTAATCCAGCGTAAATAAAATTAAATGCAAAAAAAAACTTACCAAATTGATTGATTCAGCGTAAATAAATTGCCACGTCAGCTTTATTAATTTTTAGCGAGTATTGCTGCAATGGAGAATGGACTAAGGCTGATGTGGCAATTTATCTTCTAAAAAGTTCACTGTGTAGTTTTGTTTGCGTATCAGGCATCATTCATGAATGAGTAAGATTTTTAATTTAAATTGTTCAGTTAAATAGTTTATCTCATCTGAGACGAGATGATTCAGATGAGTCAACTCAACATTGGTGGGTTCGAGACAAATTTACCAATCAACAAGAGGGCTGAGTAGTCATTTGAACCAACCGGATAGTCCATATGGACCTCGATCCATACTCTATATGGTCCTTTGATCCATGCAATGTCTTTTTTCATATATATACTAGCGGATGCCTGTCCTACGCCACAGGTCATTTCATGCATTTGTTCTTTACATGTTGAATATTCTATATTTGTTGAAAATCAAATGAAAAATAAGTTTAACTTAAAGAACTACTATTGACACCTCAAATTTTAGTCATTACACTCCAGGTTTTGAAATTAATCATCACACCCCCAATTAAAGATTAAAACTCGCTCTTCAAATATTACATAGATTTGGCTCAAAGTATTATTTCAACTTTACCAAACATTTTATCACACTTGTTTATAATTATGATTTTGCTTGTATGAAATCCTAAACCCAAAAATTAGAAATCTAGCACCAAAAAAAAAATGAGAGAACTTCTATCGGCACCCCAACTTTTACCTATTTTCAACCATTCAATTATTTTCTTTATGTTTATTTGGGTTGTACTAAGTAAAAGGTGGGATGCCAATAGCAACTCTCTTGTGAGATTTCAAATCTTCCTAAGGATTGTTGGCAATTTGAAACACATCCCTACATTTCATGGAAAAAAATCAGAGTTTAGAAAAAAAATGCTTTCCTAACTAACTTAGTAAGATTTTAAATCTTACAAAGGGTCGTTTTGTTCAAATACTTACCACATTGGCTATCCAACACCATATCCCTCTATTTTTCATGTAAAACCAAGATCCAAAAATAAATAAATAAAAAAGTTCAAAAAAAAAAATTACAATTGGACTTGATCTAAGGTTTTGAAACACTTCTTACACCACACAACCCTCTTCCACAAAACTTTAGGCTCTTCTCTTCTAATAGATCCCGAAATGCATTGTCTCTTCCGTACATGAAGATGAAGATTAAAAATCAAAACACAAATTTTCTCAGATTGATTCAAATCGAAACTTAAAAAATTAATGAAAAAAAATGTAACAAATTTAGGAAGTGTTGGATAATTAGAACAAATAAATCCTGACTTTAATGGGTGTCAAAGCCTCTAAATATTTGCAAAACCATCTACTTCTAATACAAACCTTTAACAATCTACAAATTTCTCCCAACCCTTGGATCTTCCCAAATAGATCTTAGGATCGATAAATAACAAATTTATCTAGAGAGAGAGAGGGGGGTTTCTAGGATATGAAAGAGGGAAAAAGTGAGTGGTTTCTAGATAGTTGAGATAGTTATTAGTAGGGATTTCTCCCAACCCTTGGATCTTCCCAAACAAATCTTAGACCGATACATATATTTATAAGAGGGATAAAGATGTGTTATATATATAGGGCCAGGTTCAAGGGCGTGTACAAAATTAAACATTGTGCCAAATATTTTTTAATATATGGTTAGAAGTTTCAAAATGCGCTAATTTTCTATGAAGAAGATCTCTATGGTGATCATCCTCACAAAATAACAGCCCATGCCTAAACTTCTAACCCTAGTTTACCAGTTGAAGAATCGCAACCTCGACCTATTTTTGTAAACCATTTTGATGGAGATAGAAGTTTTAAAATGGTCTGATTTTTTACGAGAATAATCTCCTCACCGTAGAAATCATCCT
Source organism: Akebia trifoliata (assembly GCF_017979445.1). Lineage (NCBI taxonomy): Eukaryota > Viridiplantae > Streptophyta > Magnoliopsida > Ranunculales > Lardizabalaceae > Akebia > Akebia trifoliata. The sequence goes on along the minus strand of NC_141378.1, from coordinate 14,848,286 downwards.
CACAAAAAATTAGCACATTCTAAAATTTCTAACTTGTATATAAAAATGTTTGGCACAATCTTAGGTTTTGTATTTATACTAGAATTCACTTGTTCCTATAGCACAGGCATCCTCTCTCGGATTAACGAGATAAAAGAGAAAGAGAAATAAAGTTGGAGTAGGAGTGGCAATCTTAGCACGACCTGCTAACATGACCCAAAAACGATGCGAAATTAATTAGTGGGTTTGGATCAAACCTAATTTGGTTTAGGGTATTATTGAAAATTTCTAAGGTTAAAGAGAAAAGATTAAAAATAATAAAGTGGGTTAAAGATGTAAAAGAGGAAATATACTAAAGTTATAGAGGGTAAAGTGTAAAGAAAATAAAGTGGGCCCAACAAAATTATAGTTTGATAGGAGGGTTAAGAGGATAAAAGTGAAAAATAATAAAATAGAGTAAAAGAGAAAATATAATAAAATTAAAAGGAGTGAAGAGTAAAAAAAATAAAGTGAGCCCCACAAGACCATATCTTAATGAGAGGTTTATCCCCTCCCCCCCACCCTAACACATACAAATGTAGTATTGTGGGTCTTATAGTCGGGTTAAGGGGGTAAGGGGGTAAAAGTGGAAAAAATTTGGAAGGGTATTATTAAGAAAAATTGAGACAATAAAGTGGATTTAAGGGATAAAAGATGAACTATAATAAAATTAAAGGAAATAAAGTGGTTCATGAAATAATAGCTTAATGGGAGATTTATCCCATAAAACAGTAGGTGATGGGAAGTGTATCTAAGTTGGATTTGTCTCCCACAAAAGTGGGCCCTGCTATTGTAAACTGGAGCTAGAAGTTTTGGTGTGTGCTTGATGTGGTGTGTGCTAGAATCATAGATTTTTCTTTGGGATACACAACTGCACATCCTCATAAATAAGTGAAGTTGTGTATCTTAGGAAAAAAAAATCTATGATTCTAACACGTGCCACGTCAGGGAGGTGCATGGAGTGTATGTCAGAAGGGGGTGTGAGTTTATCATTATTCTAAACTTTTTCAATTGTTGTGTGTGTGCCACTTGGACAACACATGCAAGATGTGATGGTGTTGGCGAGGACATCGATCCTCCCCTAGGTATTTTCAGGGACAACATCAACGTGTTTACAAAGCCACCACGTTCGGATGCAGCATGCCAGTCCGTATGCCAACAACAATAGGGTCTTAGAGTATATAATTGGAGATGCAAGTATGAATTTGCCTGCGAGTGCAGTATTTACTGCTGACGTCAGATCGGGTGACATGGCAATATCATCCATGTCAGCACATCTTATTGATGAGGAAAAAAAATAATACCTGTCTAGATAAAAAATAAGTGTATTTTGCAAGTTGAATTTATAGAAGGCCTTTAAGTTGTTGCTTACTAAGCCTTCTGTGGTTGAAATAAAGACAAATAAAGCTGATGTAGGAATTTGTTTTCTTAAAAGAATAATGTTGAAAGTGACCTCAAGATTGTACCTCACATCGCACATCCTGACGTGAACAAGTATAGGAACCATAGATGCACATCTAAATGGATAAATTACAATGCAATCTTTTTCATGACTGGACACATTCCTTGGGATTTTATTTTCGAGGGTTTTGTTGTTGACACTGAAACTGAACACGATTTTTCCATGGCTTTAAATCACTATGTGATAAAAGCTCATATTTGACGGTCTCAATTTATCAAATTTTGGAAATTTTGACGGACCAACCCATCAAATATTTACTAATAGAATTTTTTTTTTTTTTTTTTTTTTTTGACAGCCTTGAACTATCAAATTATTGGAGGATGAACTTAAAAAAAATAAAATCTATAATCTACATCCGTCAAATATGAAGGTCTAACAAACAATAAGATAGTCTTCTAATCCACCAATCACAACAATCCAAATAGTGATAAAAAAAATCATAAAACAAAGATCATTCATAAAAATCAAATCTTGACCGCCCAAGAAACTCAATTCACATTAAATCCAATTAGAAACTAAACACAAAATATATTATTGTAATACCAACTAATTCACAAACAACACTTCCATTTATTCTTGATAGCTTTAAGAGCTAAATTCAGATATTTGAAGATATACCATCTGCTTGTATCCATTGAATACAGAAGTTTCAAGCGTAGACAAACCAAGCCTTTGAAACAAGCCAAATCTGCCATCTTCGACAACCGGGCTGGTGTGCGAGCAGGATCATATCTTGTCTAATGAGTAAGGGAAGGGCCGGCCACTGGAGTGAGTTCCCAATAGATATCTAGCACGGATTCAACAACCCTACTATTCTGAAAATTATTGGCAAAAGAAATTGCCTTATTGCTATAATTGAAATCATCCTGCATAGTTCTTCTGCGTCCATACTTCCCCCTCTCCACATAGTTCTTCTACGTCCACTGCCTTGTCCAAGAACTTATTCCTTTTCATCCTTATCCTAGCTTCATCGCTATCCCTAAAGCAGCTTTGTCCACCACCTGCAAAAATAATTACAGTTCAAGATAATGAAGTGAAGCAACCCAAGACCCAAGATTTGAAATCACACCCAACTCATTAGACCCAAAATAGAACAAAACTTCAAAACCCCTAAAAAATATTACCAAAAAAAAAAATTCAAAGATAAAGAAAACTGCATTAATTGTCTTGATAGCAGGTTTGTTGATCTTTCTTAGATGAGCTCTTATTCTCTTTAGCTTATGCAGTTCTTCTTCCCCTCGAAAACTCAGATTGGTGTGATTGTTGTCGGCTTCTAACCCAATCGATATCGAGGCAACAAGACTAATTGAAGAAGAAAAGCAACAAAAATGGGAATGATTGAAGAGATCTTGCAACAACTAGAAGCCATGTTTTAGAAATTTTATGTGTTGGTTCTTTTGTTAAAAATGTTTATGTTTGAGTACCGTTGTGTTGTCTTCTTCTGTGATCAAGATAACTCCATACATTTCTAATTTTGTTCCTTAAAACACTTCTCTTACAAAAATCCTCCCAAATAAAATAACCTTTCAAAGGAAAACCAATTGACTCTCTCATCATCTCAAAGCTTTAACAGACACACACACACACACACAAAGCCTTCTCTCTCACACAGATTCAAAATACCTTGTTTGTTGTTCTGACACAACTTTGAGGTACAATAGGATTAAAAAAGACACGAATGTCAGGATTTTTTAATGTTGTTCCATGTGAGTAGGATTGTATAGAGGAAAATAAACAATGGGTTGTGATCAAAAGAGATTTTCCAGCCTTGAATTTCTTACTATTTTATTTTTTGCAAAGAAACCAATAAAATCAAAGGTCAAAAAGAAATAAAATAAAATAAAATTCATTAAAGGGTAATGCTCATATATTTGCAGCGGTTAAGTAAAGATTATATACTCACTGTCCAACCAGCACCCTACCAGGAATATAGTTGTGTGCATTGATCACAAAAACCCCATGTAAGTTAATATCATACTACTTTAGTGACAGCTTGCCGACTGGGGGAAATAATGATGCTATAAAGAGAATGTTTCTATAGTTCAACATGAACCAACAAATGAAAAGGACAATGGTGTAAGTGCCATGCAAAATCCTTAGTGCACATGTATGTAAGTCCAGTTTCCAACAAATTTTTTTAGCAGTATTAAGAAGAAAAAAATTATGAATTCCTTGAAGGAGGTAGCATGGATGCAGAGAATATAAGGAACAGGGGTTTACCGGATGCTACTGATTTGTCATTAGTTGAAGAAGGTTGGATTCCCTGTCACATGAGGAACAAAACATTATAGAAGGTGTACTTGGAACTTTTAAGATATATGTTCAACCAAATGCCATTATAAAATCATTTCCCAAACATATAACAAAAAAGCAGCCAACTAATTTCTGAACATATGCAACCAAGCTAGAGGTTCTTATCCACTCTCTCCATAAGTAGAAACCCAAATATTAAACAAAATACAGAATTGGAGAAGATAGACGATAATAGGATGAACAAATATACCTTGTCAGACATAACTCCATTTGCAATAGACTTGGCAAGAATTGTTCGAGATTTTTGACCCCTTTCAGATGTGGTCAGCTTTCCAACATCCACACCATCCTGAGTCATACAAAAAATGCTTTCAATGGCTGAGGGTACAAAATCCTGTTCTGAAATATAATGTTATTCAAATGTGACTACACTAAACCATTTTAGCAATTATAATTACAGTTACACCTTTGGCTTCAATGAAATAGTTGCAGATACCTTTGAAGATCACAATCACTACATCGCAACCTCCACATCTTTGCTTCCGCCAATAAAATTTGGATGCAAAGCATTTATATAATCCATCTGAATGATTAATATTCTGTTAGGTGCTAGTTAAAAAGTGAAGGCAAATTAGGGTCCTCTTATTGAGTTATTGAGAAGAATGGCTTCTTTTAAACGGAAAAAAATAGAAATATTTATCTAAAGGTGGCAAAATTGTACTAAAAAAAAAGTATTTTCTCGAGCCTATGCATCTGTTACTATAACCTACAAAAACAGGATCATATATAGAGATTTTGGAGAGGTAAAAAGATGACCAGATTTCAAGGGAGAGAGAGTAGACAACATGAAGAATGGCGTAGGTTATCGTTCCAATGTCCAAAGGAAATCCTGAGAGATTACAGGGACAATAACATTAAGCGGGTACATTTATTCTTATTAAATTTTAGTAATATAGGAAATTTGTCTGATTAAGTAGTTAGTGAGAACACAACACGGGAAATTTGTCTAGAGGTGTAAAAAATCAACATTTTTATTTTCTAATGGAAATGTAAGAATGATCCTAGACAAGGTAACCTGCAGACACGAAAATCTCGCTCACGTAAAAAAAAAAATTCCATTAATTCCTCCGAATTGTTGGCAGACCATTAATCCAACTCCAATCTGATCATCAAAGATTACTAGATCAATATTATTAGTTATAAGAAGAAAAAAAGAAATGTGAAACAAAACAAAGGATGTCGAGGGATGCATTGGAGTCCAAGGGCTTTAAAATAAGTCAAACCAAGACATAGTACACATATTGCAACTTCTATAAGGACAGATATAGAGAGGCAATGCTAGTAAAAGTTGATGGCCTTCTTGCCCGAATTGATCATTTTCGTCATATTGTTTTGTTATCGATGAAGAATGAGAGCTTGAAAAGGATATTGCTTTATGGATTGAATGTTCTAAAAGAGATTGATTAAGGCCAACAAGAACGATGAATGATGTTTTGTATGCAGTGATGTAGACACTTGAATTATTTGAAAACAATGGACCTAGAATCAATAGTCCATGGTACAATAATTCCACTAAATGGGATTAATTGAAAAATGGGGACATCAGATCATCCAATTCGATAAAGTTCTACAATACTCAGTGAGTTGGGTAAGAGAGGTGCACTTACAATGACTGACTGCAAGTATCTTCTCTAAAACAAATCCAGCATTCTGGATTTTGGGAGTCTATATAATCCTGCAAAGAAACAGAATTATTAGTTCCTCACATCCATCTTCTAAGCTTCTTATGCAAATAAATTGGTATTTAGAGTTGAAAAGAGCTTGGATTTCGGCTGCATCATTAGAAATATCTTCATCTTTGCCCCGAAATTTCCTTAGCCCCTTCAAACTCCTTTTGACGTCCTATCTTTGCCTACAAATATGATAAAATTATACAAGTCTACAATCATATACGTCAGCCTCTTTGTTTCTCATACGATATGCGAGAAACAACCATATTCACCGAAATTGCGTAATTGCACTTACCAGCAATCGGGGAGACTCAGGAATGAAGAAGAGACCCACGACGAGAATAATGCACAGGATCAGAGCTGCAAGCAAACTCCATCTATCAGTCTCTTGTCATAGTGCCCATTAACTATTGATTTCCCTTATAAGACCATTTTTGTTTCTTAATAAGTATGACTGACTAGAGTTCTAGAACTTCACCGGTTAGAGCTAAAGCCCACCATGTCAAAACTGTCCCTATTATGTACGACACCGACATTCCACAAACGGTCATAAGCTGTAGAACACATAGAAAAATGTAAGCAGTAGTGATCCTTTATTTGTACATATTTTTGCATTAAGGTGAGTGTGTAGATCGATAATTTCAGTAACCCACTTTTGTATTACAGTTCTTCTAACCTGATTTAATGTCGTCAAGGCTCCTCGAAGATTCTTGGGAGCTATTCAGCTATGAACATGGATTCTTGTTTATCGATTTAGTTATGACATTAAGACTAAAAGTAGAATTTTGAAGATTTATAGAAATACACTTTAACCGAAAAGAGAAAGAAAAGCACATATACCACGTAGGAAAAAACGCACATCGCATATCCCGTTGAAAGTCTTCCAACAAGGTCGAGTGCCAAAGGACCCTTTTAAGGTCAAGATATGGAGAGGCGTAAAGATATTTGAGGAGATGATAATGCTCAATTCCATCTTCCAAGCATTTTCAAAGTTAAAAGGAATTAAGATAGATGAAGCAAACCTTAGCAAAGTATGTAGCAAGCCATCCTGCAACACTCTAAGCAACTGCAGTTCTCATGGCTTGTTTTCATTCCATGAAACAAAATTAAAATTTAGTGATCCAAAAAACACTAAGCATGTTAGATATTGTGAGTGTTGTGCTCTTCTTATACCCCTTTTCGATCGATGAAATCAGCAATAGGTCCAGTCGTGATCGCACCAATCATTGCTCCAATAGTCAATATGGATCCAAAAACTGAGTACTGCATAACAAGACATCCAAAACAGAAGAAAAAAAAATGCCAAGTTATCGCAACTATTTGGAGAACTCTCGCCATTTAATTTTATCTATTTCTATATCTTTTCTCAAGATTTATGTTCTAAAATTTTTCATCCTACCTCAAATCAAGTATAACCTTCACACTTCCTCTTAAACTAAAGTTTTCCTTCTCATTGGTTCCATCATAACTCTTTGTTGTACATGCCCAAACTATTCAATCAACTTCTCTTGTAATGAAATTATGTGTTTTTATTGGGAATTAACAAACTAATGGTTAGAAAGGCATTTTACATTGAAATCTACTAATAGAAAAAGAGAAATGAGGCAAGTAATTGATCAAAATCAAACCTTTAGATGCTTTTCATGACTCATCAAGATCTTGGCAGCACCGACAAGCATTACTACATGTGCATCGTGCCCACAAGCAGACCTGAAAGCAAATGCAATACTAGTGCTCATGCATAAAAAAATAATGGATGCTCTTATGTAAATTATGTTGCTAGAGGTATGCCAAATCCTAATGATATATATATATCAAGTCTAATGCTATCGATTCTTCTATGGGAGAAAAAATTACTAACCTGATTGTTGTGTTCCTTCAGGAAATATCAAAGAAGTCCAAAGCTTTATATGATGAATTCGGGTTTCAGCTCAAAATTGATTTGAAAAGTGATATCTATTGGATTAGGGACAAGAATATTTAATCAATGAAGATTGTCCTTCCCACATTGATTGAATATTCTTGTCCCCCTGTAACAGCAAGAAACTCTGAAACATTGGTTAAGGGCAGCACGAGCAAATTTTTCAGAAAATACAAAATAATATTTAGGAAATAAACCAAAACAATATTCAGATCTATAAAATCATTGAGATCTATAATCAAATTTTTGTTTGTTCTTAGATTTTGTTTCATCATACAAAATTAACACATTTGGGAAATAGAAAACCAAACTTAATATATTTTGTGGAATCAGAAACCCTATCGCATCTTCAACAATCAGAATAGTGTTATGAATCCACCAACCAGAGAGAGACTCACCTTAAAAATCAACAGAGAAATTTCAAGAGGCTAATGGCTTCTTCCTCACTCCATCGTTCTAATATTGAGAGACAGAGAGATCATTTCAACAGAACAGAGACAGACACAGAGAGAGATCACTCTGAGAGATCAAAGACAGAGAGAGATAGATCGATCGAGCGATCAAAGGGTGAGATGAGATCGAGGGAGAGAGAGAGAGAGAGAGAGATCAGAGAAAGATGAGATCGAGAGCAACATAGAGAGACACAAAGTGTGAGAGAGGGAGAGTGAAATTTCAGGCTTTGCACTACGTCTAAACCTAAAGGGGGGTGAATAGGTAAAATAAAATTTATGTTTTAAATTCACCATACGAAGCTTAATCTAGGTCTCTCGATTATGCTAAGACGATTAAATACATAGAGATGCACAAGTTAATTCTAAATTGATTTATGGCATATCATACAACACTAACATATGAAGTAGACATTTTGACAAACATTTGATATGCATGTCATGGCATTTATGTCATTCATATAAAATCACGCATAATGCATAATCGTAAAGTAGACACAAGATTTATAGTGGTTCGACAACTTGCCTACATCCACAACCAAGAACCCTACTCTAGAGTCTTGGATTCCACTATCATATGAGGTTCATGGTTCACTTAAAAACCTTACAACACAGATTTTTCTCTAGGCTCAATCTAAACCTATGGTTTGAGAAGAACACTTCTTCCTCAAACTTGTGGATTTTGTCCTTAGGAAATCCATAACCTTATATCCTTGAGTAAAGTCCTCAACTCTTCTCAAGAGCTTGGTTTTGACTAGGAAGCAGGAACCCTTTTTGTTAATGAAAGAAAACTAACAAAAAAAATACTTACAAGGACTTGATTCAACTTGATCGATTTACCAATTCGTTGCTCGAGTTCTTCATGTCTTTGAGAATGTCATCTTCATCTCTATGTGCTCCTTGCTTCAAGAAGATGCACCAAGCTCCATCGAGGTATGCCAATGTGTGTGCAAGTAAGGGTAGATGGATGAAGTGGTTCAAAATAGAAGAGGCTTAGGTTGAAGGTATTTTCAACTAAGAATGGGGCCTTCCATGGTTAGAGAAGTCTATGGGAATGGTTGGAGATTAGGAGGTTATTTCTCTAGAGTTTGAACCAACCCTCTACATGAGCTCAAGAGTGGGTTTTAAAGCCATTAGAGGGGATTTGGAGTCACAACGGTCCAAAATATGACCGTTTAGCGCTTGCTGCCGGTGGTGCCGTGAAAATTACAAAAATGCCACTCTCGACCATTTTGACCATAACTTTTTCCTAAAAGCTCCGATTCACAACCCGTTCGGGGATCTTATAGATCTTACTTAGTAGAAGGTCCCTAAACTATCACCAAGGGGTGGGCCATGGCCTAATGGGGTAAAATTACCAAAATACCATTTTTGTCATTTCGGACCAAAACGAGCTCTCGAGAAGTCCAGTGATGAAACGGTTCAGAGATGTAGTAGATATTGCCTATATAAGGCCCCCAAACAATCACCAAGGGTAGAGGATGGTCTTAGGGTGATCAAATTTCCAATATCCCCATTTTGTCCATTTTTTGTTTTCGAAAGATCTGATGAGTAAAAGGCTCAAGGAATGGGTTTACCAAAATAATACGGGTCGACCTAATAATCAACTAAGTGTTGGGGAATGGTCTAGGTGGTCTCATTACCTTTTAAGCTTCGTGCACACACATTGGGATTTTTTGTCGAGGTACGTGAGGTTGAGCAGTTTTACCGGAGTCTTCATATGTCTTTAAATGCAAACCGATTCGACACTCAACATTAGTCTCGGGATTAACAAAATATGGAACTAACAAAGAGTCCCAATCGCAGCATAATGGGTTTAATAGGAAAAAAAAACATGAAATTCGTGGTCTAGTGGCCGTGGAATTTGGACTCTAAAATTCGTTGGGCCAGGACCAACAATTTTTTTTTGGGGGTCAAATTTTGAGGTTTTCACTTAGTGAATGATTTTTCAATTTGTAGAACCTACTTCTTGTTTGTTCAAAAGGTTCTAGGTACTAAGAACATAATTATGTATCAATTACACATCCTGCTTACCTAGATCTATTACATTGTACTTGTGCATTGTTCATCAAATTGGAAAGTGGAAACATCCACACATAATAAACAAAGTAATGTAAGATTCATTCTATCTAAAACTCAAAAGCCAGGTCTTCCATTATTGAAAGTGTGTTTGTATCTGCTTTTACTATATCTATCCGTTCTTTAAGGTCTTCCTCTTTTTTTTTTTTCAAAACCTTTAACTTGAATTTCGTTTTAGCAGCCTTCGTTGAACATGTCTAAACCATCTCAACCGACTTTCTCTTAATTTATCGCCTATTGAAACTACTACAATTTTACAAATGCATTCATTTCTATCTTTTATCTTTCTTAGTATTTTTACTCATTCACCTCAACATCTCCTCAAAGCTCAATTCCATAACACAATGGTTTTTAACTGTCTAACATTCAGTTTCATAAAGTATGGTTGACCTTACTATCATCTAATATTATTTTTCTTTTAGTTTTGATGGGTACTTGTCTGTAATATAGTACTTGAGAAGCGCACATCCACTTTAACCTTCTAGTTTTGATTATATGAGCAACATCTTATTCAATCTTCCCATCTTTTTGTATAATAGACCCAAAGATTATGAAATTGGTCACTTCGGGGTATTTCTAGATGATAAAACAATTTTAATTGGATGGAAACTAAGTAATGTAAGATTCATCCCAAACATTTCAAGCACCCACAAAATTGAAAAAAGAGAAAAGAGTAACAAACAGATAGGATCACAACACCATCTGCAGAATATAAATAAAAATTTGATTAAACAAAGAACAAAAACTTACAACAAAGAAACAGTATGTCTATAGAGCACTTCATCATCACTCTCCTCTTCTTCTTCCTCCTCCATCAAAATCTCACTCCTTGGTAGTTCTAACTTCCCTCCCATACAAAACGATGGTCCGACACTTTCTATCTCATTGTAATCACATTGCAATCTCTCTTCAAACCTCTGATCACTACAATTAAGGAACCAATCCAAACTACATTGGCATTGTACACCATTATTCAATAACCTCCGATACCTAGGCTTAATCCTCGATTCCAAGCTATAACTGAAGTATTCTGGGAAATCCAATAGCTCTTGCATCGGTCGCTTCATTTCACTCTTAAAGAAGTAAAAACTACTCTTCATGAACTCAACTCGAATTGCGATTAATTGCGGATATTTCACAACCATTTTAGTTACATCAACAGCCACAATTCCCCTCCCACGAAGAAAATCGATAGGTTTCAGTATCAAATTTTGGTTTAGACTAATAATCTGAGGCATCTTCTCGATTACCCGAGCAAAACCTTCAGGATCAATCTTAAGCTTCAAGTTAAAGAAATACTGCATTGATGACAACTTCGCCTTCAAAGGAAGTCCAAGGATTTGTGGATACTGGGCAATAACCGATGCGAGTGATTCCCTTCGAATTCCAAAACTAATCAAACAATCCACATTTGGTTTAATGGTCTCTTCCAGATCAAACCCAAGGATATAAGCTCGTTTCTCGAACATTCGAGCTATGATCTTCTTTGGAAGCCCTAGAGAAACCAAGTAATCTACAATGGGTTTGATCTTGGTTCCCACTCTCATTCCAAGAAGATAAGGGTACTGTGTGACCATCGGCCCGATATCTCTCTGATTGACTCCAATGCTGACAAGATATGCAATCGAAGTGCTCATCGTCCCTTCGAGCTTAAACCCTAACAGCTCTGGATACTTCTCCAACACATAACCAATGTCGTACTTCTCGACATCGAGTCCACGAAGGAATTTCACAACGGGAACAAGTTCGATAACCACACTTGCATGGAAAACTTGAGGGTAATTCTTCACGAATTCTCCAAGATTCGATCTTGGAATCCCAATTTTCTCCAAATAACCTAAAACAGGGATCATATTCTTTCGAATGCTAAACCCTAACATTAATGGGTATCTGTTAATGTCATCGATTGATAAGCCTAATTTCTGAAGGAATTCGACTCTCTCTTTCATCACTTCGATCGTCGAAGGTAGTTCTAATTGCTCCAATTCATCTGGAATTATTCCCAAACTCTTCAAGTAATCGAAGATTATGACACGAGCGATGAGCTTCTCCTTTTGGCCTTGAACGACACCCCAAGTTACAGATGGCATCTCGTATTCGGGGAGTTTGGTAGATTGAGTCGAGAAGACCTGATTTGGAACTCTAGTGTTTGAAATTTGTGTCGTTTTTGGTTGAATCCATGTATTTCGAGGGTTCAGAGAGAAATCGATGGGTTGTGTGATTGAAGCATGGTTGAGATATATCTGAGTGGATAAATTTCTACTTCTGAACACTAATCTCATTTCAGAAATCAGGTGAGTTGCAGAGTACCAATTGCAATAAATAAAATAAATAAAAAGATCGAAACATTAGAGAGAGACCAATGCGTCGATAGCAAGGGTGATGTACGGATAGAATCATCTAACGCATTAGCACAGATCATGGGATGATCTTAATAAAAGTTGGTGTGACAATAGAAGTTTTTTTTTGAAAAATTTGATTTAATTATTTTCCAGATCAATGGTCATATTTATTTATTGGGAGACTTACCCGGCAGAGCTAACTTTGCACTTTTATTAAAAAAAACTCTCTTAGAGTATAGAAAACTTTAAAATAACCTTACTTTATTAAGTTTGTAATCCAAAAAAACCCTTATAAGTAGGATCCACGTCATAAAATTCAATTTGATGAAGTTATTTTTTTTACTTGACATACCTTGGACTTGGAGTGATCCTAACCGCATAATTGGTATTGTCCAAAGACATGATCTGATGACACAGAGTCATTGAGGAAAAAATTCTGAGAAATTTGAAAAACAAAATTAAAAGAAAGATTTAATTTTTGTTATCAAATTTTAATTTTAAATTTGAGAGTTTATTAGCCATCCATTTTCAATGTCTTAAATAAAGTTAAAATAAGATATTTTTTAAAATTTTTTCTTTTTAATTTGAGTTTTTTCTATGAAATCTAGAAGACTGCTATGTTAGATTGACGATTGAATAATTCATGTTGGGCTAACGATTCTTAATAATCTTTGAAATCTTATTAATTAGTTAGACTAGTCTAATTCATAAGGTAAGGTTTGCTCAGGTAACAAATTTGATAAAGTAGGGGAGTTTTTGCAATAAAAATGAAGCAAAACGTCTGCCATGCCACGTAAATCTCTCTTATTAGTAAACAAGATAACTCACATGACACGTGGCGTATTCACACGGACTGCAACAGTGACATGGGTTGGTTACAAACTGAATACAGTTTGTGTGGTGAAGGGTTATGGTGTATGCAGATGTTGTATTAGAGTTAACTCGACCAGCGAAGTCAAAAAAATGCAGACATCACTAGTTCACAAACATAACCTGTTTTTACCTTTTCGATAGCCCAAATCCATCTATTTTACTGTGATTTGAGAACCTTATTAATAACCAATTCTTGCAAAAATCAAGTAAGTTGTTCTCATTCTAACCGTTTTTTTCTCTCTTTATTATTTTTTTTTAAAGTATTAAATTAAATTTCAATCGATGTCTCGTTTATAACCATGGCGGATATAAACTGTTTGATGAAATGCCTAAGTCACAGAATAAAACAAGATCGGTCTCTCAAGAGAGACTATGCTATGATACCTAACGGTTTGTAATATAAACATGTTTTCTTTTTCTTTTTTCTGAGTTTAGTGCATTAGAATAAAATATGTGTTGAATGAGAATAAATGGTGGAATTTAGCACAAAATGAAAAAAATATATATAAAAATCCGGGGGTGTCCTCATTTTGGGTTTCAATTCTTTAGTTTGTTATCATATTTAGATTAATGAAAATTTTAGAAATTGATTCATTTTTAGTTTTCGGTATATTGTTATTTATGTCTGAATCTTATGATTAGACTTAACATCTAATTTCCTAGATTTATTTTCTTTTATATAGGAGTCGTGATAATCTGACCCCACGCCCTCTAACATCCACATATCCCGATGCAAATGATCTACGGTTCTGTGATGGGGGCGTAGGGGGTGTCAGAAAATCATCATTATTCTTTGATTCGTGATGAATGCACGCGGTCATGGTACACGGCTGACGTGGTAAGGATACAAAACCATAGATCATTTTCATCGGGATACACAGGAAAACGATTTGCAGTTCTGTGCCCTTGCCACGTCAGCTGCGTACTTAACCGTGTACCAAGACTGCCTGCATTCATGATTACTGTTATTCTTTATATATTTCTGTCCTTAAATTGATGGAAAACTTAGAATCTGATTCTTTTATGTTTGTGGGTATTAGTAGTTATCTTATTTCTTTATTTTCTTTTTTTAATCTCCTTCATTATGTTTTCGTATTGTTGAATTTTTTTTTATATTAATTTTGAATGAAAACATTTATTTTGGTTTCAAGCAATAACATTGTCTTTATGTTAAATTGTGGAATTTTTACATGAATGTGACTTTAGGCCTTCGCCATGGATACAAAAAACGGATTGGGGTCTCCACAGGAAACATTGGATACAGACATAAGATCATTTTTTGATTCAGCTCCGCCTCTGAAAGACGATTCCAATGTTTTTACGAAAGTAAAGGAATTTATTGAACAAAATTCTTCATCATCAGGCATGTTTTTTGTCAACTATAGATATATTTTATTCATGCTTCCAATATATGATCTTTAATATCGATTAGTCTAGCATGGATCTTGGTTTTGAGACTTATTTACAGGAAATGGAAGGTTTGTATGTGTGACTTCTGGCGGGACCACAGTTCCTTTGGAGCAGCGTTGCGTTCGTTACATTGATAATTTCAGTTCAGGCCATCGAGGAGCGACATCCACAGAGTATGTTCTTATTACACCTTATCAAAAGATGTTATAGTGGGGATAATTCTAAATTCAAATCGATCTCTGCAAGATGAACTGATGGATAATGTTGCAGGTATTTTGTGAAGGCCGGATATGCAGTTATCTTTCTCCATCGACGGTGAATTTTCCATTTATAGCATTTTTTTTATTGGTTTTAAGGAATATCATTTACATATTTTTTCCATGATCTTATTAACAATGTAAGGCTTCTTTGCACAGGGGAACCTGCCAGCCTTATTGTAGATCTCTTCCTGAGGATTCATTCCTCGAGTGTTTTGAGCTTATTGGGGAATCAACTGTTCAAGGTTTGTTGTTTATGTTAACCACTTCATAGTTCTTTATGGGAAAATAATGCTTCTTAAAGGACTCAAAATTGTGTTCCTTTCAGGATTTACCTTTTGCATTGCACCCTTAGAACAGACCTTCATATTTGAATAAAACATTCTCAGAAAGCTCTAGACCTTGGCTTGGACCATCCATGCTAAGAATTCAATTCGTTAATATTTTTTGCTTTTTTGTTTTGTTTGTTTTGTAAATTGCCTTAGTCTGTTTTCTTATGAAGTCTAGTTGAGTCAGTTAATGAAAATATTCTCCTTGGTGGAATTCTATTCTCTTACAAGTTACAACTGATTTTTTTTTTCTTCCAACAAGTTCTTAAATGAAGTTTTAAAATGTGGAGTAAGATTACTTCTGGAAAGGGGGAATTAAAAATGATTCTCATTCTTGAACAGATGCACACATTGATTGAGTAAAATCAATTATGCTTAGGGAATTAATGGGAATAGAAGTGAAAGAGGAGTTTTTCAAGTGAGCACATTGAGAGGAAATAAGTTGGCGCAAACATCAATGATTCGGTGCTTGAAAGAGGGGGGTAAGGGAGAAAATAGCTCTTTTTCTTCGATTGGCTATGTAAAAGAAGCTTCAATTGTATTTCAATATTTAAGCTGGGAGTGCACTTCTGTTGAAGAAGATAGGATCCAAGATAGTCTAGTGAACATTTCTCTATTCCTTTTGCAGAGTCTGCAGTCTTTAGGCCCAAGTGATATGGTTTACATTTCTATTGTATTTCTTTGGAGTTTAGGTTGGCAAAACCCTTTAAAAAGGAGGAGATTCTTGAAGGGTTGCTTCTCTCTCTCTCTTTTCTATGAGAATTGTTGGGTTATAATCTGGATAATAAAGTTGATGGAGGAGTTTCACGACAAGTGAGATGTCCTAACGCTACCTTGTTGAAGGTTTTGAGTGCAAGAGATCTCCTTGAAAGAGAAAATGTGCAAGAGTGGTGTTGTTAAAACTAGACCCTATGATTATTGAGTGGGGGTGTGGAAGTCCTATGTTAAAGTTTGTTGGAAAATGTGTATATAAAACTGGGAGAAATTCGATAAAGGAAGAAAAAGAACTTCTAGGCTCAAATCAGATTCGATCTCTTTTAAACAAATATTCTCCCCTAATGGTTAGAACCACAGTACACAAAGGGTCAAAAAGCAGGTGGCTTCAAAAATATTTTGGATTCTTAGTGAAGGGAGATTGTTTGGTGATTCTGTAATATCTTCCTCCATTTAGAGGGTTAGAGTTTAGGAAGGAAAGGGAAAGTCAGGAAGAGAAAACAAAACTATGGAAAAGGGAGAAGAGAGAGAGTGTGCAGGGGCGGGGGGCAGGGGCGGATTTAGAGTGGGGGCTGTGGGGGCACTTTCCCCCACAAGAGTTTTCAAATTCCATGGAAAATGTGCTATTGCGACAGATTTGAGCAGCGGATAAAGAAATTTATCACTATTGCTCCCACAAAAAAAAAAATTCACTCTTAATTGCCCCTACAACTATTTTTTTCACTCTTAATTGTCCCCACAATTTTTCTTTTCTACTCTTGGTTGCCCCCACATGAGCAAAATCCTGGCTCCGCCCCTAGCAGGGGGGTATTGGTGGAAGTTTTTTAGCTTCTTGTTCTTGCTTGAACTAGCCACGAAGGCTTCGTCAAGATTCAAAAAAACAATATTTTTTAGCAACAGTTGATTGCCTTCTCAAAATTTACATATGCAGAAGACTGGCACGAGACTGTTCCTTTTTCCCCCTTCAGCCCTCTTTCTTGTTTTGGAACTTTTAGGGGTTGGTCCCCTTGAATGTATCAACAAAAAATGTAATTGCATTATATAACTTGGTAGTGGTTCTATTCTACATATATTAAAAAAAATTATTATTAGTGGTTCTTACATAAATCGATGTGACATTTCAGTGCGCCAATCACATTCTGAAGTGGTGAAGAAGTCAATCAGGGATCATCATGCCGTATGGATGACCAAAAATCACATTATTTTTTTCTGCTGTTGTGGTTTCTGACCTTACCTAGTTTGAGTTTGGGATTTTGTTAATCCTTTTAAAGAGGAATTGTATGCAACATTGAGAACCCATTAAGATTCCTTTTATTGCAGGCTGTGCAAGAGGGCCTGTTGCTGAAACTTCCCTTTACCACAATCTTTGAGTATCTTCAGGTTAGCTGGGTTTTGCACGTAGCAAAACATGTTATATAATGTCTGAATGTTGCAATTTTAGATTTTCCATCAGACATTGTTTCTTCGGATCAAATATATTTTCTCAACTTTATCAAAAAACTATAATTTTTGGAAAGTTATTGGAACCAAGGATAGTGTACTGAAAATATTACAACTCAATTGCCTTTACAAAAAATAATTTTCCTTTTTTCCTGAAATCGTCTTTTTGGTTCCAATTTTTCCTTCTTCTATTCAAACTTCTTTTACGAAAAAGGACATGGTTAAAAGGTAGATTTTTTATAATAATAATATAAAATAAAAAAAGAAATACCCAAAGGAAGAAACAAGATCCATTTTTAAAAATATAGTTTGAAATATACTTGGTTTGAGGAAACATGACACTACCTTTCAGTTTCTACTTATTATGTATTATATTTTTCACAAAAGTTTGCATAGAAGACTGGCAAAATGGGAACTGTAAGGAAAATTTGGGGAAAGAAAAGGAGTTAGGTGCATTATTTGTGCAAAGGCTATCCTTTAAATATAATTTGAAATAAACTTGATTTGAGGAAACATGATTATTATTACTCTTTGAACAACACACCACCTTTCAGTTTCTACATAAAACATATTATATATTAACTATTAAGGAAAATTGTCAAGCCTAAAAGTTCTATAGAGCCGCCTTGTCTGATTTTCTTGACATTTGAAAATTCTTCCATCCAAGCGTTGTCCCACCTGTCGGACTGTTTGGATTGATTCATGAGTGGGACATGCATATACTACAATATTACACTCCCTACATGACTTCCTTAGGACCAAACGTCCATGAAGACCGTAATGGATTTATTGCCCTGACTTGCCCTTTTATCTTTTTATTTTGTAGATCATCAATTATACCTCTGAAGAATTCTATTCATTTCTTCTTGTATTTTTAGTTTTCCCTTCTAAAGGCTTCTTATTACTTTGAGATCCAGCTTGGCAAGTTGATAAAGACTCCGGGTGTTGATACCAATGACATGGATTCAAATCCCATCTTTATCTACTGACCACTAAGCACAACCTGCTTGCCTCTAAAAAAAGGACTTATTACTTTGAGACAATTTTGAGAAGTCTGGATTATGGTACCTGTGAATTCCCACTCAATGCACAAAATTACTGGTTTTTTGTTATAAACAGATTTTACTGTTGGTGGCAATATCAATGAAGAGTCTTGGGTCACATGGGATGTTTTATCTTGCTGCTGCAGTTTCCGACTTCTATGTTCCTTGGGAGAGCATGGTAAGAAATGTCTCTAGTCTCAATTTAACCCCATCTAACAGTTATGGCATATCAACTCATCCCAAAAAAGAAAAGGAATACCTCCATTGGACTTTTGCAGCGATCCTAAATATAAAATAAGAAGTTTTCCCCATCAGCTTGACAGATACATTCCTTCATACATTTTCATGCACATATAAATTTATCATACATTTCTATGTATCTATTTACGAAAAATCTGCAATGGGGAGCCCACGCTTCATGGGGCATTTATTTTTTGTTTTGGATGGGTAAGTTGGACTTGAACCCACGACCTCAAAGTTGCTTTGCAATGTGTCAAACCAACTGAGCTATGGGTCAGCTTGACAGATACACACCGTACATACATATACATGTACATCTAAATACACCATCCATATTTATGTCTCTACCTAGGAAATGTCTACAATGGGAGTCCATGCTTCATGGGGCATTTGAGTTTTAGTATACTTGTACTCTAAAGTGTGGTCCAACCTTGTATTGATTGTGCAGGCTGAACACAAGATTCAGTCGGCTTCCGGTCCTCTGGACATGCAACTCACGCAGGTGCCAAAAATGCTCTCAGTATTGAGGAAACAATGGGCTCCCAAGGCTTTCTGCATATCTTTCAAGGTGAGACACCTTAGTCCCTCTTTATCCTTATGTTAATTGGTAGCCTGGCATATTGTTTTGTAAATACAGATTGGAATGTTTGCTATGATAACTTCTAGAGTTCGAATCACATCCAGGGGCGGAGCTAGTAAGGATGCAGTGGGGGCAATTGCCCCCACAGAACTTTGAAAAAACCCTGCATTTTCAACTAATTACTGTCCCACTTGCCCACACTCCCTCACCTCCCTCCCCATTTGCCCCCACCCCTCAACTTTTGAGATACCCTTGTACTTTCAACTAATTACATGCCCCCCATTCCCTCATCTCCCTCCCCGTTTGTCCCCACACCCTCACCTCCAAATTCCAACCCCCCCGCCTCTCAATTTTTTGAAGATGACATTGCCTCTTGACTGGGCCTTCTCTCATAGACTTTGAAAACTACCTAATGCCTTTTTCTTCAACTTCTAACCAAAAACCTAAATAATTTGCCCCCATTACGAGAAAATCCTGGCTCCGCCCCTGATCACATCCATGCTGGTAATGAAGTAAAAAGTTGTTGTAGTACCAATAATAAGGGAAAACAAGGAAATATGTTACTTAGGAATATGGGGAAAAGAATTAAGAGGACAGACTAGATTGATGTTGTTTGTCATGATAGGTTCTTATCATTTCTCTAGTTTTTATGGGTGCCTTTGTTTACCATAGAAAAGTAAGATTTAAGGTATCATGAAACTAAAAAATATTTCCACAAAAAGTAAGTGGTGTGTTTTGGAATTTGGGAGGTTATGTTCTTATATTTTCTACTATTTTCATTGATTTTAAGCGTAGATTTTTTAAGGGGAAAAAAAAAAACTAGATCAATTTAGAGGGCTGCTATTTCCATGCCAACTTTTGCTACTGCCACACCAAGATCTGTGTTAAATCTTTCGTGATTTAGATATGAATTGGGGTGGTGTTAGCAAAAGTTGGTGTGGCAATAGAATCTCTCTAAAGTCAAGATGACATGAAAAGGCAATATTTTCCGAAGGACAGAATATGGTAGTGCACAATTAATCTCTATAGTCATCTATCAAATATAAGTTATCTCACATGACAAGAAATCCCATTATCAACAGAGTGAAGTCTGCAGTGACAACCCAAGCCACATTTTTGCCTATTTCTTTGTATAATACACCCATTCTTTTACTGTTTTGTCTAGTAAAATTAATTGGCTACTGTTTAGTTGACACTTGCAATAACAGAAGACATCGCTTCGGACAAAATGAAATGGAGGAACACGATTTGTTCAACTGACCCTAGATTTCTAGTCGATAGTCCAAAAATAGTTATGTATTGGATGTTGGGATCATTCCATCAATTGATTTACATTTTCTTGCAATATTAAGATTGATATTCCTTTTTCGACTTGGCAGCTAGAGACTGATTCAAATATTTTATTGAAGAAGGCCGATATGGCTCTAAGGAAGTACAAGATGCATGCAGTGGTCGCCAATGAGCTTTTGACTCGTAAAGAGGAAGTTACAGTTGTCACAACTGACGGAAATATTAGGGTTTGCAGAGACACGAATCGGGTAGACAGCGACGTCGAGAATCCGCTAATTGAACTCATTATAGAGAAACACTATGCTTACATCAAGGAAACTGAGTCAGGAATTCCTAGTGAAATGGCATAAACCAGATGGATGCAACAGTGATAAATTTTCATGTCATCGCAGTCAGCCCTTTTGCCCTCGATGAAAGTTTTATACAGATATATTAATAAAGATTCGGAAAACAACCTTGTATCCTCAGAAAATTATACATGTAAGGGAACATCCCCCAAAATACTTCACCAGCTATACTATTAAGCGAATTGAAGTTCTCAGTGGTTATTTGATACTAGTAGCATGCATGTGAATTTAACAATGAAAATGTGAATTGAAGTGCAATAGGAGATTTGGAGCTTCAATTTATCTTACAGGTTTGTTGAGGACACAGTCTGATTCAACTGATCGGTTCAATCTAATAAAGATTGGATCGGCCGTGAAACAAATATCGTAAGCGTCGTGTTCAACCCTTGTTGGATCAGGTTCGCTTGGATCTCTCAATGTTAAAATTCAAATCTGATCAATAACAAATGGGGTCGGATCAGATCAAATATAATTTGATATACAAAATGTAAGTAAATTTTATATATTTAAACAAAGGACGGAATACGACTAGTGACAAATGACTAGAATTAAAAAAGAAATGAGTCAATTTACATTATATTAAAAAAATGCGTAACCCTAACTATTAAAACATGAAATCTATCGATCAAAATCTATATAATAAAATAGTACGATTGTTCCCCTCTTGCTTTGTCTCAATCTTAATATTCCATATAAATAAACAAAATTATTAGAAAATAATTTTCAATTTTATTCTCTTTTCTATTCTTCTTTTTTAAGAATATCCTTTTTTAACTTAATATGTTGACTTTCATTCTTTTTTCAATAATATAATATCCCTTTAATTTTATTTAAATAAATAAATTTGATATATTTAAATAAATAAATAATTTACATAATTTCTAATATTTTATCGGATTGGATCCTTATCAAATCGAGACATGGTCAATCCAGATCTGATCCAATACAATATCAGATCAGAATTCAAAAACATATTGGATCTTTATCAAAATCATCAATCCAGACCCAAAATGATCGGATCGGAACGGAACGATGCGATTTCAGGTCTGATCCGATCCATTGACAGCAACAGACCCAACATTGGGATTTCTTGGACGAAACTCTGCAGATCCAATGGTTGGTTCTATCACATCACATTGGGCCCACAATGAAATGTGATTATGTGAGCCAGCACTCACTCTTCTCTAATCTTACTTCACTTTCAAAGCTCCCTGCCTCCTTCCACACCCCCCCCCCCCCCCCCCATAGACCCACCAGCTTCACTGTAATATTTCAAGATTTCTTGTTTATATGTTGAAAATGAGGGTATTTAGTCATTTTTTATTAGTCCATTAATAAAGACTATGGTCAAAGGGGCATACAAGGAGTTCAAAATTTTAATGGGATAAGTAAATTATTATGAAGATGTAGAGGAGGATGTAAAAAAAGTCAAAAAAATAGAATGAAAGTCATCACGTTGCTTCACTACATTTCACAAATTTACAACTAATTGTTTCGATTCGAATTGATTGTGATTTGATACCAAATTAACGAATTAGGTAACCCAAGTTTAACCTAGAGGTGAACAACCTAAGAATAATAAATTTACTTGAAAATAAATCAAGTGTTTATTCACTTGAAGGTTAAAAAAAAAAAGGGGGGTATTTAAATTATTTTATATTAGTTTTTAAGACAAATAAGATAAGGGAAGCATACGATTAGTTTGAAACTTAGGGTACCTCTAATATCGTTATCTTTAAATTACCCAATTTAATTGTTGTCAAAAAAAATTATATA
This sequence comes from Akebia trifoliata, assembly GCF_017979445.1. Classification (NCBI taxonomy): domain Eukaryota; kingdom Viridiplantae; phylum Streptophyta; class Magnoliopsida; order Ranunculales; family Lardizabalaceae; genus Akebia; species Akebia trifoliata. The sequence goes on along the minus strand of NC_141378.1, from coordinate 14,825,733 downwards.
CAAGTGAAAAGAAAATTATGAATATGGATATAGAATTATTTTAATAAATATTTTTTAAAAAAAGTGATTTAGTAATTTTTGCAATAAACTTGGTTGTTCTAGTTATTTAACTTATTTCCCCTTTTGTAAGACATACTTTGGTAAAGCTAGGTGATCATTCACACTTATAAGTCTCTCACTCTATAAAATTGATTATGAACAATGAACTATGGTCAACTGATGAGTCCATTAGCTAGGTTATGGTATATAAAGTGTTGGTTTCTCAATTCCATGATCTACATAGTAATTTAAGTAGGATTATTTCATGTTAGTTAGGTAAATCACAATTATATTTGAAGATGAGCTGAAAAGGTTTTAAGCATGATCATGATATTATTTCGGATCAAACAAAATAAAAAAGCAAAAACATCTTGATCGTGATCACGATCTTGATCAAGATTAAGATCATGATGTTATTTTAGATTAAATAAAATAAAATAAAAAAACTAAATAATTATCTGGGAAGAGAAAATGATTCGGTGGGAAAATAAGAAAAAGAATAAGGGTCTTGAGGGAGAAGAAGAAAAAGATATAAAAAAATGGTTAACCAGAAGAAAAAGAACAAAGAGAAGAAGAGGTGGTGCGCACGAAATTTAATGAAAAGGAAATTCGGCCCTTTAAGGGGTGAAAATTTTGTTGACTTAAAAAAAAAAAAAAAAAAAAAAAAGGGCCATTCAAGGGTCAAAATTTTAATTAAAAAAATAATAGTAATTCGGTGCTTTAAGGGTGAAAATTTCGATTTTTTAATTAAAAAAATTGACTCTTAGAAGATCGATTTTGATTTATTTTGCCAAATTCTCAAAAATTGTTAATTTTCTTATAAATATTTTTTTAATAATTTTTTTTAATAATTTTTTTTAATAATTTTTTTTAATAATTTCTCCTTAAATAAATATATAATTTATATAATTTCTAATATTTTATTGGATTGGGTTCTTATCAGATCGAGACATGGTCAATCCAGATCTGATCCAATACAATATCAGATCAGAATTCAAAATCTTATTGGATCTTTATCAAAATCATCAATCCAGACCCAAAATGATCGGATCGGAACGGAACGATATGATTTCAGGTCTGGTCCGATCCATTGACAGCAACAGACGCAACATTGGGATTTATTGGACGAAACTCTGCAGATCCAACGGTTGGTTCTATCGCATCACATTGGGCCCACAATGAAATGTGATTATGTGAGCCAGCACTCACTCTTCTCTAATCTCACTTCACTTTCCCGACTTTTCAAAGCTCCCAGCCTCCTTCCCTCCATAGACCCACGACCTTCATTGTAATATTTCATTCTTTCTACTACTACGTAGCAGCGAAACCTCCATTAAAGCCTCTTTGAATCTGTAAAACCAAACCTAAATCTCTCTTCTCTTATTTCTCTTTTTCTTCAAATTCGATCATGTCGTTAACTTCTTCTATTTCTCAGACTGGTAAGTCTTCAATCTCTCTAAACATTTTTTTAACCGCACCACATTACTTGATTTAATGTTTTAGTCTAATATAGAACTCGTTTACTCTGTTTAGGTTTTTAATACTTCACTTCTGTTGGGGATATCAAGGGTTTTAATTTGTTTGCAATTGATCTTAAATGTTCTGCTCTTCTAGGGTTTATGTGGTTTACATTTGTATTTGTTCTAGTTTTTGTAGAATCTCTGATTTGATTAAACATGATCGGCTGACCCATCCATATATGAATTTGTAATTTGGTAGTTCATGTCCTGAATGTCCCATATATGAATTTGTAATTTGGGAGGAAAAAAATCCATAAATTGGATTGTTTGATCATCATTTTAGAATAATTTATCACCTATGATCAATGCTGTCAGTGCCCCACTGATGGAAAATCGTCCTGGATGAGATGTTGGGACATGTTTATGGCGATAGTGTTTGTTTTGAAATTCTTATCTGTTTATCATTCTCATTAATTACTAAATTGGTATGTATGTGATAAGGGATTTTTGATGAGCTTAATAGTATGAGAAGCAGCATCTCTGTGGGAAAATCGGATTCAAACTTCTCATCTCAATTTAAGAAGAGAAAGATTTCTGCAAACATGGGTTCTTGTTCATTTCAAATTTTCAGCGACACCAAGGCTATATTACCCATTTTGAGTTCGCCTGATTATTTTATGGAACCTTCTTTGAATGAATTGGCTGCTCGGGAACTGACTGATCCCGGCTACTGCGGCCGAGTTCAAGACTTCACAGTTGGAAGGGTTGGTTATGGGTGTGTTAAATTTCTTGGCCAGACTGATGTTAGATCGTTGGATTTAGATCGAATCATCAAGTTTGATAGGCATGAGGTTGTAGTATATGAAGATGAAAACGACAAACCTGCGGTCAGTCAAGGTCTTAACAAGGCTGCAGAAGTAACTTTGATTCTTCAAGTAAAACCACCAGCTTTAAAAGGGGAAGAACTCGGTAATGTTGTAAAGAAATTGAAGAGGAGTATGGAAAGACAAGGTGCTTGCTTTATTTCGTTTGACCCGTTAAATGGTGAATGGAAATTCTCGGTTCACCATTTCAGCAGATTTGGATTGACCGAAGATGATGAAAATGATATAATCATGGGTGATGCGACGGTGGTTCAACATCCGGATGAGATGGATGGAGATGAGGTTGTGGAGCTTGATGAGGAAACTCACGTGGATCCTTCTAGAACTGTTGTTCTATCTCATTCTCTTCCAGCTCACCTCGGGCTCGATCCCATAAAGATGCAAGAAATGAGAATGTTGATGTTTCCTGTAGAGGAGGAGACCGAAGAATTTGACGGTCCATATTCAAATGATAAACAGTCCTTCGGTAAGGAGTATATTAGACCTTCTTTACAGTATTCTGGTCGAAAGATGAGTCACAGGGGTAGTCCTTCCTCTGTCCGGAGAACTCCCCAAGCTTTGCTTGAGTACAATACAAATGGGTCTGATCCAAGCCCTTCCGGGAACATTCTCATGACCTGGCAAAATAAAGGCATGCCACTCAGGACAACAAAAGCAGACGGGTTCAAATTGGACCTCGAGTGTGAAACTCCGATAAATGGAAACCACTCCCGCAACATAGTTGATGCTGGACTGTTCATGGGGAGATCATTTAGGGTTGGTTGGGGTCCAAATGGTGTCCTTGTTCACACTGGTACACCTGTCGGTAAAAATGTTCCCGGGAAGTGTTTATCTTCCACAATTAACATGGAAAAGGTTGCCTTTGATAAAGCGGTCCGAGATGACAATGATAAGGTGAAAGACGAGCTTATTGATTTATGTTTTGTTTCTCCACTAAATCTCCACAAGTCATTAAATCACGAAACAACAGAAGTTCAAGTTGGTTCCTTCAAATTAAAACTTCTAAAGCTTGTGACCAATCGCTTAATGCTTCCGGAGATTTGCCGAGGTTACATTGGAATTGTTGAGAGACAGCTTGATGTTCCTGGATTAGCTACATCTGCTCATACAGTTTTGATGCACCAAGTTATGGTGTGGGAATTAATAAAGGTTCTCTTTTCGGCTAGAGAGATAAGTGGACATTCAAAACCCATCAATGTTGATGATGAAGAAGAAGACATAATGCATGACAAGGATGGTTCTCCAGATATCGACTTCGAAGCACTCCCTCTTGTTCGACGAGCGGAGTTCAGTTATTGGTTGCAAGAGAGTGTCTGTCACCGTGTACAAGATGAAATTAGTTGCTTGAACGAGTCTGGTTATTTAGAGCACATATTCTTACTTCTGACTGGACGACAGCTGGAAGCAGCAGTGGAATTGGCTACTTCTAGAGGTGATGTGAGGTTGGGTTGTTTGTTGAGCCAGGCTGGTGGATCCATGGTGAATCGTTCTGACATTGCTCGACAGCTTGACATTTGGAGAATCAATGGGCTGGACTTCAACTTAATTGAGAAAGATAGGTTAAGGTTGTACGATTTACTTGCTGGTAATATTCAAGGTGCTTTAAATGATTTGAAAATTGATTGGAAACGGTATCTGGGGTTGTTGATGTGGTATCAACTGCTGCCCGATACTTCATTGCCCAACATTGTTGAAGCATATCAACGACTTCTTGATGATGGAAGGGCTCCTTATCCAGTCCCAGTTTACATTGATGAGGGGTTACATGAGGAGGGTTTGAGTTGGACTGTAGGTGATCGTTTCGATCTAGCTTACTATCTTATGCTCCTTCATGCTAATAAAGAGGAGGAATTTGGGGATCTGAAGACCATGTTTAGTGCCTTCTCTTCAATGCATGATGCACTCGATTACCATATGATATGGCATCAACGTGTCATATTGGAAGCTGTTGGTGCTTTCAGTTCAAATGATCTCCATGTTCTTGACATGAGTCTTGTTTCTCAGCTGCTCTGTCTCGGTCAATGTCACTGGGCCATCTATGCTGTCCTTCACATGCCCTATCATGAAGATTTCCCATATCTCCAAGCTACTCTCATTAGGGAAATCTTGTTCCAGTACTGTGAAATCTGGAGTACACAAGAAATTCAGCGCCAGTTTATTGAAGAGTTGAGTGTTCCATCAGCTTGGATACATGAGGCTATGGTATGTCATAATCCCTCATGTTATGCTTATGTTGTAATATGCAGACCTTGTAAACTTGTACTTCAAGACACTAGAATAACCGCCATTGAACTTAATATTGTCACGATCCTGCCAGTGCCAGGCTGCTGAGACCAAGGGGTCAAAGTTTAGCCGTCCTGTGCAATTGATGGAATGGTATGGGAAGTTGAGTTTAGTCACACGTCGGCGGGGTAGATGTTCGGAACTTGGGCTATAAGGGCAAACTTGACCCTATCATGTAGGACGCATTTTAAAGCCGTGTGGGCTTCGGCCCAAAGCGGTCAATGTCCTACAAGTGTGGGCCAGGTGTGCTACAAATATTATGCTCAGGAGGATATTTTACCTGAAAACATAGTTTTCTGGACACGGACCATGGATGATTAGTTGGTTTCTACTGTTTTTCTACCTGTGATAACCATGGGTTCTGGAGCTGGCGTCCACTTCTCTTAAATAAACTTTTGAACATTTTCTTTGCTGATTTTATTGAAATTTTCTTTTCCTGTTCTTGCAGGCTGTATATTTCCTCTACCACAGGGATCTTTCAAAGGCCCTCGAACATTTTCTTGAATCATACAATTGGCAAAGAGCTCACTCAATTTTCATGACGTCAGTTGCTCATTCCCTGTTCTTGTCTGGTATGTATCTAATTCTTTACTTGTTTGATGGAGCTTATCTTTCACGTGAAGTTGCATCTTGCTTATTGTTGTTTGAATTGTGGAGATCTAGTTGACAAAGCATGTGATGATAAATTTAAAAGTGCAAAAGCAAACTGGTTTACTAGAACTCTAAGCCTATAATTTGAATGACCACAATGTTGAAAAAAAAATTTAGGAGAGCTTCTATTACCACACCAACTTTTACTAAGAGCACCCCAAGATGTGTGATAATAGTTTGGTAATTTCATATGAATCGGGGTGCTGTTAGCAAAAGTTGGTGTGGCTATAGAATCTCTCAAATTTAAATGAGAGATTGCTACAACTATGCCATTCTCATATGTGTGTACACGCACATGCCTTAGGGTACATACATATGATCCGCATCTGTATGTGCATTAACAGTGATGATTTACTGAAATAAGTAAGGTACAAGTTAAAACACATCAGGACAAGTGAATTCCAGAAAACAACCATCTAATGTAATGAACTTGATGTTTTGGTTGTCTGTCAATAGGAGGATTATTAAGGAGAATCGACATCACTATGTGATTATAAAGTATAACTAGGACAATGGCTCTATTTACTAAGGATATATTGTCTATTGCAAAGTTTTATTAGGGTTGGGACTTGGGACTAGACAGAAAACACACTATTAGGAATCATATAAGAATGATTTGGAACCTTGGAAAATCCCATGTCTAAAACCCATAAACCTTTGCAGATATCCTATATAATTGCAGTGAGGGTAATTGATTGCCAGTATGGGGGCAAGTTAATATGTCTTTAACTTTCTGAAAGATTAAACAGAAAGAAAAGATAGAGAAAGAAAAAGAAAACTTGTCTTTAGTTTGTCCAAGACAGTCTTAGGTGGGATGGAAGCATCTCAAGTTGATATAGTTAAATTCAGTTGTCTCAAATAAATATGTTTTTGTACTAAAAAAATGTATTACTAAGTGATTAATTTGGATGATTCTGGGTAGCCCTTTGGTTCCTTTGTTAAGGAAATCTAAAAAGTTAATAAGTGTATTGGACTATAGTTTCCATTAATTGTATTCCACATGGGACATTTAGTTCTTTTAAATTGATGCAGCTAAACATTCAGAGATTTGGCGACTTGCAACTTCCATGGAAGAGCACAAACTGGAAATTGATGATTGGGATTTGGGTGCTGGAATTTACATTTCTTTCTACCATCTGAAAAGTTCTTTGCAAGAAGAGAATATAATGGGTGAACTGGTAAGACATCCCTATCATTAATTTATGAATATCATGTGTAAATGCTGTAGAGCAGATTGTAAAGTGCATCCTGACGTGTAGTTTTCAGTCATAGATACATGAAGTATTGGCGTCAGTATGACCTGATTGTTATGCATAGAGGATTATCTGCAGGCATGGTAAAATTGCTGGGTGGTGTTAACCTGGAATTTTTTTTATTTTTTGTTTTGGGTTTTAGCTTAGTACACTACTAGTTTTATATTGTTGGAGCTTATTGCTGATGCCCATGTGATCATTGAGTCCTTTGGGGAACCTTAGGGTGTGAAATGATTATCCTTGAAAAATTTGCTAAAAATGAGCCTACTGTTCCCACGAAAACAATGGTCATTCAAAATGGACCTACTATTTCCAAGAATAACACTTGTTACAAGAGGCAAGAAATCCATGTAAAGGAGACATGATGGCCCTGGTAAAAGGAACATGTGTGGAAAATTGATTGGGCATTTCATTGAACATGATGATGTGATGTTTTCTGCACCACAAAAAAATATCAATTGTTAGAACTTCATGAGTAAATCGGATAAAACGAAAAAGGGGTATATTCAGTATTGCTCTACTTATCTTGGGTATATCAGCCTTGATAAAATTTCAGCATTCCCGTATCTGATACCAGATGATGCACTTAGGAAGAGGAGATGGCATTGATGAAGATGACGATGACCATTTTATCCATGAAGCGTCAAAAAATGTGGATGACATTGAATTTGATGACTTTTGATCGGTTGATGAATCCTAACTTGATTCATGATTATAATATTTTTGTATTTTGAACAATATAAACCTTGAGTGTGTTGTGGAGCTGCAGTTACTTTTTGTGGATGATGTTAATATGGGATTTAATCATTTATTTTTGTAGTTTAATATGGGATTTGATGGTATAATATAAGAACACCACTAATAAGAAAATCTTTTTTCTGTGTTCTACAAGATTATGCTCTCATGCAAATAACGTTAACTAAAAAGAACACGTTTTATGCTGTCATTTTTGTGAAGATACATGGTTATTTTAGTGAATATTTGTAGATCAAAGGGGATAGTAATCAATGAGAACAGTGAATATATATATATATATATATTTCATATTAAAAAAGTTGGAAATGGAAACTCAGAAGTCAAACCCTAGATATGCATTTTCCTGAATTAATTATAATTGGTCATGCTTTTCCTTCTCAGCTTGCATTATCTATAATTTCAAAATGTATAAGTGCCTTTTCCTTTCAATTATTTAAGTTTGCATCATCTCTTACAGGATTCACTTGAAAAGAAAAATGCAGCATGTAGAGACTTCTTTGGTTGCTTAAATGAGTCATTGGCAGTTTGGGGAAGCAGATTACCTGTTGATGCGAGGTACTTATACAACCCTTTGACTTATCAAAAAAAAAAATTATATAACCCTTTGGTTCAAACTTCGGCACCCATACACATACATACCCATGCCAATGTGGTCTGAGTCCTACCAAGTGCCATATCTTCTGTGAAAGCATGCTTCTTCACAGGGGAGGATTTACAGTGGGGGCACTTGCACCCACAAGAATTTTTAAAACTTGTAAGATTTATATGCTATTGCGATGGATAACAGCAGTGGGAAACAAAATCCTCCACTAGTGCTCCCACAAAAAATTAAAATTTTAAGTGTCTTGGTTTCCCTTACGTAGACAAATCTTGGCTCTGCCCCTGCTTCTTCAAACTCCTTTATGGTTTTTATCTGCTTTTAACTCATTTCATTCGTACTTTTTATAGTTGTGTCTTTAGTTCCAAGTTTCTTTGAAATCAATCGGTAAGGGGAACGTTGCCTTGCATCCCATAGCCTAAGCCTGCCGCAGAAACTCATTAACGATTTCAACATTCCAATGTATTAGATCGTTTTACAGATGGCTAGGTTTGCCAATTGATAGAATTTTGGTTTAATGGCTCATCCAAGAGATGAATCCCTGATTGAACAATCTGGCTTGGTGGATGTAATGCTATAGAAAATAGAAGACCAGTCCCATCTGTTCTTGATAAGACCCTCTAACCAATCATTGTATTAGTTTCTAATAATTTTTAAAATGTACAACTTTATTCTAAATTATTCAATGTTATTCGAGCTTCCTGATTTTTCTGCCGCTTTCAACTTCTCCATTCTTTCATCTTCAACAATCCCCATTTGGCCCGCAACTGGCTTCCTTGTGCATGAAACATAGATTTTAGTGAATAAGATATTCCAATCACATGGTTTGTTTGCATTGAAGATTTATTTTATTTCATTTACTCTATTTCAAAATCTGAATCAACTTGATACGAATAATTTGGAAAGTCATCTCCTCAGTGCCCCCTCAAAAGTCACCATTACTAAATACTGATTTGTTTTTTATAGATGCAAAAAATCTATTAATGAGGAAGGTCAAGGTGACATTTTAAATGCATGGGAAACTTGGGCAACCTTACCCTGGATCCTTACATAACAATTCCCATCTAAACAAGAAATCTTCAAAAAACATATCCTTGAACTCCTTAAACACCCTACACCAAGGAAACAATAGACACAAAATGCTATCAGTAACTTCTTGAGTAGAGTACTCTTTCCCTTCAAAAGCTAGGTGGTTCCTCTCCTTCCAAATGCACCCCAACAAACAACAGGGTTCAAAATCTAACGGATCTCTGTTCTAGCTAAAAAGGCCCGCCAATGCCAACTACTGAATAAAGACTCAACATAGCTACGAAAACCCCAATAGATGTTGAATGAAGTAAAAAAAATAAAAAAAAAATGAACCTAAACCACTAAGCAAGATTTCAATGAATGAGCAATTGGTTGGTAGATTCACCACTAGCCTTACACAGGAAATAAAAATCAACCAATTTTGTGTATTGATCCCATCACTCAAGACTCGAATCTTTCATGCATTAAGCCCCTATGTTTAGCGATCAAAGTTAAGGAACTACTATTTGAACAATAGTCAAGGAATGCTTCCTCCTGGAAATCCTTGACTATGAGCATCAAGTCATCCTTAATTTCCTAACAAACTTAGAGATCGCCATAGAGAAACCATCTGGGGTAAAGGGCTACATACCAACAATTGGTGCCTCATTTTTCATTGATTTCAAGCATGCCCTCTTTCTAACATTGATTTCAAATATGCCTTGGCCATGACTGATCAAAAAAAAAATATATGCCTTGGCCATGACTGATCAAAAAAAAAATATATGCCTTGGCCATGACTGATCAAAAAAAAAATTATGCCTTGGCCATGATTTCCTTATTTGGATTGCTTTTCTTTTTCCCACTCTATTCTATTTAGTGTTACCTTAATGTGCTGTTTCTATCTGTGTTTCAGAGCAACCTATTCAAAGATGGCGGAAGAGATCTGCAGTCTGCTCCTATCAAGTGGAGGAGAAGGAGAAGACTCCACCTGGGAGGTTCAAATGAGGTCCTTTGATAACATATTCAGCGCTCCCCTCCCAGAAGATCTTCGTTCCTTTCATATACAAGATGCAGTCTCTCTTTTTACGTTCTCTCTTTCACAGACGGCATAATAGAGCTTTTTCCCATCAAATATGTAATGTTAAAATTGTGTGTTATGCTTTCAGCTTAATTGCTGTACAATTTTTTCATCCATGTTTCTGTTAATCTTTCACCATGTCGCATTCTATTCTTTTGCAGGAAGCAGTGTAGTGTAGCTTGGAATTTTTATTGATTAAAAATATACGGCTAAGTCTTATGAAGCTGTTTTGATCTATGGACAATCCCTCTGCATGTATCCTTGCAGGATTGCGAGGGCTTAGTTGTGAACTTCCATCTGATGATTTGCATTTGCCAGATCTTCTGTTCTGCTCATACCATATTGTCCAACAAATTCTTTTGAGAAGAACTAAGGAACAGGTTTCTCTGGATGGTCTACCCAGGTTTCGTTTCTTCCACGGACAGACAGATCCTTTGATCCCTGGAATTAGCCACCTTGGTTTAAAAACTCATCTGTGAGGGTGAGTTAGTCAATGCGAATCTTTGATGACATTGACTTGTCCAACATCCGAGATGACTCATCCAATAGTCTGGAAATATCAACGAAGTTATTAAGAACTTGATGGGATCACCCCAATTTTTTTTTTTTTTTTATAAAAATAATTAAATTTTTATATGGATTGAAAGTTCAATTTCCAAGCCGCCGATGTGGCTAATAATCTAATTAATTAATTGTTTAAAACTAATCTAATAAGTCAGGCCCTACTATGTGTGTGCATACAAAAAGGGTTTAAAAAACACATCTTGCATCTCCGATAATTAAAAAAATGTGACTTTTTTATTTGTAACATAAAAGATGTCATTTTTCGTATTTTTTTCACATGATTTTTTTTTTTAAATACTTTCTTGGTTTTTCAATATGGGATTTGATATATAATAGAATTTGACAATTCATAAATGTAAAATATAGGATCCGATGATAATAACTTGATTTTATGAATTTTCATTAGATATTTATATTTTTCATGACTTTTAATATTTTTTATTTTTATCACTTTTTTCTTGTTTTCAACATTTCTCCTCCGAAGTTTTCCCTTGTCATTTTAAACCTGTGCTCCGACTTTGTGATTATATATGCATGTAATCATTTTTATTACTTATACTAGTTGGTGGCATGTGTGAACCCACATTTATTACAAAAATTAGGATTTATGTAGTTTTTTTTCCTTTCATAATTAAAACGCTAAGTAAGGTAATTTGAAGATTAACATGATGAGAAGATTTTAATTATAACTATTTTGTTGAAAATGACTTTGATAATATTAAAGCTGAATGGAAATATGGGGGCATTTTTAGTCTTACAAATTTCGATACTGAACCACTTTTTAAATGTGTGGGGGCAATTTCCAAAGAAAATTTTGTCATCAAATCACACTTATTTGGCCCTCTCGTGATATCGACAATACCATTCATTCTTAACTCTATAGGGAAGTCCCAACGATACAACTGAAGTTAAATAACCAGCAACTCTGTTGATCTCTCTTGGTGAAGGTGACTTTGATCGCGATCAACATTGGCATCAACTCATTTATGCCCTTGATGAAGATCTCTTCGATGAAAAATCAAATGGTTGAAAACTAATCACGTTCATTTCTTCAAATACATAATATTTATTAAGTGGGCCATTCAAATCTACGGCTCAGATCCCATCTATCATCATCACAATTTTTCTATCCTTATACAGTCTATCCTATTTCCATAGCCCTCTGATGTATACTTCGCTGACTGCACTTTGAAACTGTCTAGCGGTTTTAACCGCCAATCCTCTCTCACTTTCCTCGAAATTAGAGGGAAACAGTCCGCCTCTCTCTCTCCCTCTCTTTCTCTCTCAATCCGAATGTTCGCTAACGAACCGCGTTTGCAGATAGATCTCTAACTGGTTCGTGATCTCCTCATTAGCAATTTTTCTATTAAACTCATCTCTGGATATCGAAATCAAAATATTGCTCTGTTCTTCTCTTCTAGGGTTTTTTGGAGTTCAAATTTAACTGAATTTGAATTTTAGGGATTTTAATCTGACCTAACTTGCTTCCTTCTTCATTATAAAAGTCTCTGAATCATAGAGACCATCGAATGGAGTTTACCATTATGGCGTCTCCAAACCCTAATTTCCAAAATCTCTCCACACAAGAATCTCTATTCAATCTTGTAAAACCCTTAGATGGCATAGAATTTGATGAGTACATGATGAAGAACGCCATCACTGATGGAAACCCTAACCAACAAATTGCCAACATGAACAAAGCATCTTCTCCATCATCATCTTCTGCATCATCATCATCTGCTGCTGCTTCATTCAATTTGATCCAAACGATTAATCGGAAAACTGTTGATCAAGCTTGGAAGGACATAGTTCAGCAAGATCAGAGCAATGTAGGTGGTGGTGGATCTATGCAAAAGCAAGAAATTACACTTGAAGAATTCCTGGTTCGAACTGGTGCGATTAATAAGATGAATCAAGGAACCGTTAATCCTCAGTCACTTGATTACGATCCAATCGCATCACAGCAGGCAGATTGGTTGCAGTTCCAAATCGACGCTGTTCATAAGCAACAGCAGCAACAACAGATGGAAGTTTTGGGGTTGAATTTGCCTGATTCGGCATCGTTGTTTGGAAATACTGTAGTTGATATTGGTTACTCAGACAACCAAATAGCCGGTACAGTTTCGATGCCAATGCCACCGATGCAGATGGTTGCATCAGAAGAAAAAGCTGCAGATGCGAGGAATCGACCTTTTTCAGATGAGATCATGGAGAAGACTATTGAAAGGAGGCAGAAAAGGATGATTAAGAACCGAGAATCTGCTGCAAGATCAAGGGCTAGGAAGCAGGTGGTATCTTCTCTAGATTAATTAAATTTTGAACTTTTTGGTATTTTAATTTCGAAAGAACGATTTTTTTTCTTTGTTATTTTATTGGATTATAAGTTTTTTTCTTTTTCTTTTTTCCTAACTTTGTGTTGATGGTAGGCTTATACCAATCAGTTGGAGCAAGAAGTATCAGAACTGAAGAAAATAAATAAGAGGCTCAAGAATCAGAAGGTATGATAGTTGATTTTATATATAATTTTAAATTGATATTTCTTTGCCAAATCAATCCTAGATGAATGTTGAAGTTTTTTTTTTTTTTTTTTTTTTTGAGGTTTTACTATGCATAACTAAACTAAGATCATACTATTCAAGGCTTAGTCCCATAGCGTGGTTGGTTGGACACATTGCAAAACAACTTTGAGGCCGTGGGTTCAAGTCCAGCTTACCTATAAAAAGAAAAAAAAAAAAAAACAGATCATATTATTCGAATAATAGGTACAAGACTCGATTAGTAGCAGAAAACTATATAGCATGATATTGATCATTGTAAATCCTTTAGTTCAATATTTAAAATAGTAACTTGGGGAATAGTTATTTATCTTGCATCTGTTCATAATTAAGAGAACAGAGAAATTGATGTAAAACATGTATTACCGCATTATCATTTACACGAAGAAGTTTAAATGGAAGAAACGATTGATTTCATGGGCCCTATATGACTTCACCGAGTTTGTTGCTTGCATAAGGCTTCTATGGTATCAAAAACAGCCTATGTTTCTCCTTCATGTTGCTTGCTTTCAATGCAAACCTGTTTCCTCCATGTTCTCCTTTAGGCATCCAATTAGTCTTGTTGTCTCCGAATCTACATGTTGATGGCATCCTTCTCACTGAGTGATTCATCTATTCTCTCACTTTATTGTTAACATCAACAAGGAGTTTGCACATAACGATTTGGACCCACTAGACTATTTTCTGCTGAAATAACTTGGATTCCTCTTCTACTTAATATGGTGATGTCTTCTTCCCTAATTTGACTAGCTTATTTTGAAATAAGAGAACAATTGCCTTTATTAGTTCCAATATTGAATTTCATGCCCATTTAAATCACATTAAATTTGATTATTATTTTATTCAGAAAATGTGGATTGTGGAATTCTCAAGATTTGATTGATATTCACTGTTTGTCACAATTATAAGTGAATACAACAATAACAAAACCTTGTCAAAAAGAGTAGGTGTCCATGTCAACTAAATGAATCTTGTTCCTCCACTCCACTCAGGTAGATCCTTGGAAAATTCTCCTTCAAGAAAACTGTTGTTCTTAAAATATAAACTAACTCCAAAGATTTCTCTAAGGAAAGTTACAATCGTTAGTTTTAAATCTCGAAAACTTGATTTGATCAAATGTCCATTGAGTTGAGTCATCAAGACAACTTAAGTGTCTACTTGGTTGTGTCAAATAAATAGTAATATTAAACTTAATAAATACTATCTTTATCATCAAAGCCTTATCCTAAGGATTTGGAGTTGGGTAAACAAATTTTGTCCCTCCATTCCACTTTGTTCAGAATCACATTAGGAGGTGACAGGTTTTTTCACTATTCAATTCGAGGCAACCCACCCCATTATACTGGCTTGAGAACGGCCATGTAGTGCAAGGAATGCACTGTACAAGTGGATTTTAAAAATATGTTTCTTTTACTTTTTCAAGAGAAATTTAAAATAACCACAAAACTTGATTGAGATGGTCCATCTCCTAAATACAAATGGATTTTAATAATATTAGTCTATTACTTATATAGAAAATTTTAAGTCAACACAATTTATCATTCAAGAAAAGTCAACATTATTCATATTCAAATCAAATTTCTAATCCTAATCATAATTTCATAAACTAATTGTATTACTATGTAGTATGATCTATTGTATTATTGTACTAGTCGATTCCACAACTTGGGTTCAAAACCTACCTTCACCTACTAATTACCGACTACTAATCTCCATGCCTAACAAGAAAAAATATTATTGTACTCCCTATTACTAATATATATGTGTAAGAGAATATGATGCATAATATCATGATAAATGAGATACATTGTATCATATCAATGTATCTCATCTCAAAAGGAAGGCAGTGTTGGAGAATAATATATGTAACAATATCAATTAGGATATTCTACATTAAGAAGTTCTAATAAATTAGAATATTTATATTAGACTAGTTTCCTTGTCTTGGTTGATGTAATCCCTATAAATATCCTATCAAGGTTCATGTAATATGCATCAAGAATTATCAATAAAATTTAGTTTTTTACATGGTATTAGAACTCAAGCTCTATTAAGCACATCGATCTTGGTGCGTCGTTCTTCGACGATGGCGCCACTTCCATCACCGGACCTCAATCTTTCTTTTTCCCTTTACTATTGTTTCTAGTTTTCTTCAATAAAAACCATATCTCTACAATTCTCCCAAGTTCACATATTCATGTCTCATAATCTCCTCTATTTTTTTCCTATCTAAAATCTCTCCAACGAGAGTTATTTCATTTAAATCGCAAACTCCTAACATTGTATGCTTTTAGGAGAGATCATTGATATTTAGAATATATCAATTAGAATATTTTATAATATTATATTAAGCTATTTCCATATATCTTGGTTGATGTAATCTCTATAAATACCTATTAGGATTTACGTAAAAATCATCCAAGAATAATCAAATATCATTTTCTACATGGTATCAAAGTTCAAACTTCACTGAACACATTGATCTTGGATAATCGTTCTTCAACTATAGTGTCATTGTCATTGTCAAACCTAAATCATTTTGTTCCCATTATTAGTATTTAGTTTTTTTTTTTTTTCCAATAAAAATACCACATTTCTCTATGTTTCTACAAACCTCTCTACTTCACAAGTTAATGCCTCACAATCTAGATTTTCATTTTATTTAAAATCTCTTCAGTGAGAGTTCTTGTATTTAAATTGCATGATGCTTATGGGAGAGATCATGACAGACCTAATCTAGTGGGCCATCAACTCCGACAAACTCAAAAATGAGCAGGATGCAACAGTGGTGGACTTCACAGACAAGCGATGACCACTATCAAGCTTGATTGGACATTTGTGGCTATCCATCATCAAGTATTTCCTGGGATCAAGAAGGGTTACTCAATTAAACCAATTACATACTCTTTCTTCAAAAGACTATACAATTACGGGAAGATATAAGAGAATATGATTCTTATATTATGATACATGAATACATTGTATCATGTCAATGTATCTCATCTCAAAAGGAAGGTACTGTTGGAGAATATATAAGTAGCAATATCAATTAGGAAGTTATAATAAATTAAAATATTTATGTTAGGCCAGTTTCCTTGTCTTTGTTGATATAATCCCTATAAATATCCTATCAGAGTTAATGTAATATTCATCCAAGAATTATTAATAAAATTTAGTTTATATAATATGTATATCTAACAAAATACAAATGACTTGTTAATTTTTGTCTTGACATTGTTGAACAGGAGATGGATAAGTTTTTATCTATCGTGGATCCGACTCCTCGTCCTAAATACCAACTCAAGCGTTGCAGTTCCACAACATTTTGAGGAGGCGAGGCCATATTGTCCATATACTTATTTTATTCTTTCATTTTTTTTTTCCTTTTTATTATTCTTTGGTTTTAGAGATTGGTTGCGAGAGTTTTTTTTTTTTTTTTTTGATAGGCAAGCTGGACTTGAACCCATGGCCTCAAAATTGTTTTTGCAATGTGTCAAACCAACTGAGCTATGGATCTAAAGCCTGGTTGCGAGAGTTTTGTTTATTCATTTTTTTTTTTTTTTTTTTTTCAGTAAGAGCATTAGCAGTCCTCTTGAGGGAAATTTAATTTGTATAGAATTTCGGAGGAAGAGAGCAGGCAACTTCCTTTTGATTGATCCAGTGATATGTTCATTTTGCTGATATGTCCTCTGATAACATTAGTTAGACTTAGATGTTCATCTACTTCAGAATAAAATCTATTGCAAGTTTTGCTGATCTAACTTTCCTTTTCGAAGAACACTCCATTGGATGCAAGTAGGGACCCACTTTCACCATTAAGATGGTGAAGATGTGTTGACAGTTTTCATTGATGACCAACTCATCACATATATTGGGGAGTTTTGTAACAACCATTATTTGTTTGATGATGGATTTTTTCTATGTTATATCATTGTTTTTTATTCTTTTCTAACTTCCAATACTTCTCTGAAAAGTTAGCAACCGCCGCAACCATGGTTTGTTTTTTTTTTAAGAGTAAGGGGGAGGGGGAGGGGTTCATGATGGATTTCTTTTACACATTCTTTTTCATTCGAAGATAGATATCACTCCTATAGACATCACTTTTTTAATATAGATATCATTTAAAAAATAATGTCTATAAGAATTTGAATCTCTTAAATTTGATTTTTGAGATCACTCGGAATTACGAATGAGGTCAAACCCTCAAGCCTATTATGTTGAGTTGTGATAATTTGACGCTCTTTTTTCATATGCCCCCATCACAGGACCGTAGATCCTTTGTTTCGAGATACACAAGAAAAAAAATTATGCTTATGTAACTGCCACTTAAGGGGCATCTGAAAAAAGAGCATCAGATTATCATTAGTCTTTCATGTTCTATTTTCTAAGCTATTGGTGATTCTCGAGATTCACATTGTACAAACTCAAGGATACTTCTTCAATTGTCAGGCCTTACGAAAGCCTTCTTCCTCAAGCTGACATCATCATTTTCCACACGAAAAATTGTTCTCAATTTCTCACGAAAGGATAAGGTAATCGTGGGAAAGTGCCAAACTCAAAATATCTATCTTTTACGTAAACTTGCCTCCACGTGTGTACATCGCCCAACTACAAACTAACGGACACTAGAAACCTCCGTGAAACTTAACTGTAACTAATCCTTTGTATCAAACTACAGCAACCAGCGAAAGTTAAGCTGGTGAAGCCACCATTTTTCTGCCACGTGGTACAAAATACTGACACGTGGTGTGCAAATGGACGAGTGGTGGAGCCGGGGAACAAGTAAAACTATTCCATAATAGTTGATAACGAAGAATAATCTTGGGGAGCACAAATGCGAGGGAACTTGGTTCCCCTCCCAAGTGTCTGTGCTGCCCGCACTGCCCGAGCTTTAAAAGAATGGCAGCGTCAAACTTTAATCCTTTGTGTCATTGTTCAGATTCCTCATAAAAGCAGTCTGAGTGAGTGATGAACCTCCTTTAATCCTTCCTTTAGGGCACACTGCCCTAGGTTTTAGGGCAGTCGTCCCAACGCCTGCACACTTTTATTAAACAGTAATGTTTTGGAAAGCGATATTCCATTGGCACACTAACTTCTAGTTGCAACACACCGATCATGGCTGTTTATTACATATTGATTGGTGTGCTATAAGTAAAAGGTGGTGTGTTTGTTGATTCGGTTCAAATAAAATTTATATATATATAAGAAATCATGCGTTATATATGAACCCATAATTTTGTAAATTATTTTTCTTAAGAGAAATTTTATTGAATGAAATAAAATAAGATAGTATAAGACAAAAATGTCCCTTAATCTCAACATGTGATGAAGTATAAGATGTAATTGTTTTCTAAGCAAATTAATTACACACGTTCTTATAATTCTTTAATACACAAAATTTGATGCAACCAAATTGAATTTGTGTCCAGGCAATTGGACATCCAATTATCATATAGTTCTTAATGCATGAGAGGTTTTCATGAAGTAAAGTCTCCAAAAGTCAAGTGCAAAGATTGCAATCATGCAGTTGGGGTGATGTAGAGATCTAAATGTGAAATAATTGAAGGCTTTCAAAATCAACATAAAGGAACGGTCTTGAAGGTAAAGATACATAATTTTTTCCACATAAATCCTATTGAATTATCAAAAATCTTATTAGTTTGATTGTTGGAATGTAATTACACGATAAGGGGAATAAAGATCCAACTAGAGTTCATGAGTATAATTACTTTAATAAGTCACTCTAGTAAAATTAATGATATTAGGTTTATCTCCTTGCAAAATATAAGATTAGTTTTAACTACTCTTGATTGAAAGTCAAGGTCACATTCTTGAAGGTGAAATTTTGTATGAATCAAGATTCAAAATAGTGTCCCATTCCTATTTTATGGTAACGGTGCCTACGTGGCATGTCTTGGTTGGAGTTTGAAAAACGTTGGCTCTTTGTCAAGTCGTTTTCTACTTTTGCACAATGTACATAAACACCTTTCTTATCTATAAGAATGGGACACCGTCCTACCAGGGGCGGAGCTAAGATTTTATTGTAGTGGGGGCAAACTATAATTAATGGTACAACTAAAAAGTTTGTATACGGATAGTTTTAAAGAGAAATTTAAATATTTTTTGTTGGAAGTTGAAAAAAAGACTACTTAGGTCTTTTCTAATTAAACCATGATAGAATGCCCAATCAAGAGACAATGTCATCTTCAAAAACTATAAAGGGAGTCGGGGGGGGGGGAAATTGGAGGGAGGTGATGGGGTGAAGGTAAGGAGGGAGATGAAGGACGGGGGGGACGGGGGGGGGGGGGGGCAAATTTAATTGAAAATACATGACTATCTTAAAGTTCTATAGGGGCAATTGCCTCCACAAGCTCTGCCCCTACATCCTACATTGACTCAATTTTTTATTTTAGTAAAATAATTTAAGATCGAATACAGTGTTTTGTTGGCTCTTAATTAAGTCATTCATGTAATCTAATGTGTTTATTTCTTAATTAAATAATGTAAGTTAGACACCGTTCCTATCTATAAAAACAAGACATTATATGGGATCTCGACTTTGGTAAAATATCGAAAAACTTAAAATCTATTTAATTGGGTGTGGATCCTCTGTAGTACTTCTTCCCTCAGGTTTCCTACAGTGACTTTAAATATTAGACATTGATAAATTGGGAAGAAAATCCAACCCTCCAATGGATAAGGATCATGGTGTAGATTAGATTTAAAAAAAATATATATTGAGCTAATCATAAGCTTTGAAAATTAACTGTCCCCGTAATTTCAAAAACGTATAAATTTATTTGTCTTCATGATGTGACACTACTTCAACCGTCAAAATTCACTACCCGCAATTATGAGGAAAAATTACTACAAAGGATCTGCTCCTTATTTAAAGGAAAAAACTTTGAAATGGGTAGTCGGCATCAAAATTTTGAAACCCCCTCCATTGGATTACACATGGCATTTTCAAGAAGGTGTTTTTCAATTTTGTGGAAATGTAGGTGTGAAATAAATTCAAAATGATACATGTCTTCTATCGGAGAGGGTTGCTTTAAAATTTGAAGGGGCTATCCCGCTTCAAAGTCGGACTCCCTATTTAATTCGACCATTTTCTCTGACTCGGCAATATTTTCCAAAAAACATCGTACCAGTAAATGTGATGAATTTGTTCACATTCAACGTAACGCCCGGCACCCTGGAGACCGATGACTCTCCAGAGTCGCCTCAGTATCTGACGAGTTTTAAAACATAGTGAGTCATCTCGATTTTTGACGAGTTTTAAAATCATGCCTAAACTCCAACTTCCTGCGTGACTCGTCAACTTAGGACCAACGTTTTTTCCCCAAGAAACTGCCCTAAGCTGCCCGTTGATCTCCTATCGTAAATTTGAGTGAAAATTACGCGTACTTTCTAGGTAAAGATCGCACAAGAGACCTGTGATTTCTTTCTCTCTACACTCTGTCTAGTATTCTATATATATATTTCTCTCTGTGTTTCTGTCAAAATCGGACGGTTGACGATGGAAATGGCTTTTGTTGCTTATTTGTTAGGGTTTTAGCACTCGAAAGCCTCAGATCTGTTTTTTTTTCGTTCAAATCTTGAGAGTACGGTCTCTTCTCTCTCGTGTGTGTATTTTTAAGATTTGAGAGAGAGAATTTGCATTTTGAGCTTATAGCCTTTTAACCGAGTTTCATCTTCGATTCTTGTCTTTCTGCAAATTTTCAGCTGCGAAGAGTGATATCTGTTACATTTTACTTGTTTCCTGTTTGGAATCCTTTTTTTTTCGTTTTTCAGAAAAAAATTCACTCATTTCTGCGAAATCCAGGTTAAATTCGTTTATTTTCTAGGTTTCTTTGTTCTATTGAGAGAAGTTTCTTGTTTTCTTCTAAAAAAAACTTTTATTTCCTCAGTTTCTGGTTTTCCCGATTTTTTCTAGTCTTTCTAGTAGAAAAAAGTTATTATCTTTTATTTTGTTTCGAATCTAACGGATATCATTTGAGATCTACAACAGTTCGACAGAACACATATTGATCTAATGGTCATCATTTGATCTTGCTGTTCTCAGGTTTTCTCGGAACTAGAAATTTCGTACGTAAATGGAAACTCACCAAAGTCCAGTTCAGCTAACGTGCGCCGGGGAGATACTAGCTACGTTGTTGACTTCAGTTATAGTCAAAGCTCAGCTTTCACATCTCCAAGTAAGTTTTACTCTTTCAAATCTTTGCTGAATTACTTTAATTGCCGGTTTAATTAAGATTAAAGTTTCTCTCTTGTCGTCTTCCCCGTTTTAAAGTAATTTGGGATATCGTCTGTTTGTTGTTTTCTGATTCTAGCTAACTTGCGCTCATCGGTTTCTGGTTTTGTGGTTGAGCTAACTTGCGCCGTTTGCATTACCAGTAGCTACTTGGGACTTTAAAGAAAATATAGTTTGATTTTATGTAGTTTGAGTTCCGGTTGCTTAGGAGTGTAGTTTTGTAATTTCGGGATCTCAATACACGTGGGCTAATGTGATTGGTCAAACCAGGATGGTGTGAGGAAAATGTTTTCAATAGTTTATTAATCTCAGTGGATGCTTTAAGCAACCACTCAATAAAATAGTGCCACGTGGGAAAAATAAAGAAGGATAGGTTACCGGTTGGCTAGGTTCTCAAACAGCCTTGACTTTCATTGTTGAGATGGCTTTATGTTTTAGTGACTAAATAGAGTTTGCGTGCGTCTTTGGGCATGGGCATCCTCTTTGGGGATTAAGGGAATGAAAGAGCAAAGACGATAAAGTGTTAGAAATGTATTATCGGAAAAAGGAAGAATAAAGAAATACAATATATAAAATTGAAAGAGTATTCTTGAAGAGGGGATAGAAGAGGAAAGGCAATGAAGTTGGGAGAGAAAACGAAATAAAGTTGATTGTTGTTCTTGATATATGTCTTTATGGGAGAATAAAGATTGAGAAAATTTGCTCATAGAAAAGTCAATCAAGTATTTTACAGAATTCCGGATCGACTAATCGCACGAGCCCACGTGTATTGAGGTCATCCTCAATGTACAAAACTACCAACATTAGGATTTAGACGATTAGTCAATCGGGATTTTATGAAATCCTGGATTGATTTTTTTATGAGCAAAAAAACTCTAGAAAAGAAACAAGAGTTGATTTGTAGTTTTGGGGGTTGGGTTAATCGTGAGATAATAACATAATGAGGTGGGAAAATCATTTTTCTTTGGGGTGTAATGAAAAAAAAAATTCCCATCCAAGGGTGAATATTTTTTGGAAGAAAAATGGTTTTCAATCGATACCTTATATTTTTCGATAATACCTTTATTATTTTGTGTTTAATGCATAAAGTAAAGGTCTTTTGATAACTAGAGTTTATCTATGCCGTTATTATTGGGAAAAAGGGGAGAAGAAGAAAGAAAATACAATTGGAGGTGTATTATTAAATAAGGGGGAGAAGGGGAAACACAATGCATAAAGTTGAAAGGGTATTCTTGAAAAGGGGTGGGGAAAAAAAAAAGGCAATGAAGTTGGAGGGGTGTTTTTGAAAAAGAAGAGAGGAAAAAAGACAATAAAGTTGAAAGTTGTCATCGATATTCTTTATGAGATTAAATCCTAAGGGGAGTTGGCTTGACTAATAGGTACTTCGCCCATTCTTTATGGGGGGGAGGTAAATATTGAGATAAAGAGGGTGATAATAATCATGTCTTATTATATAGTTTAGAGTTTGTCGTGTCTACGGGCGTCCTCTTTGGAGAGACAAGGGGTAGAAAAGGAAAGACAATAAAGTTGTAGAGTTATTATTGGAAAATGAGAGAGAAAATGAAAGACAATAAAGTTGAATGGGTCTTATTGGAAATAGGGGAGAAGAGGAAAGATAATATATAAAGTTTAAGGGGTAATCTTAAGAATGAGAGATAGAAAAGGAAAATTAACGAAGTTGGAGGAGTATTCTTAGAAAGGGGGGATAAGAAAAAATATAATAAAGTTGAAAATTGTCCTTGAGATGTTCATGAGATCGAATTTGAATCCTTCTTAGTGGGGGATGATAAACATTCGAGGGAAAAACCATTGTGTTTTGTTAAGTAGATTTTGCAATAAATACTTTTACAAAATACCTTTGCAATAAATAATATTACAAATATATGTATGTATAAAATAAGGAAGGATGGTTGTCCCTTTCTTTATTCCTAGGATTTGTCTCAGATCACATCTCGATGTCAACTTTCAACTTTATTGATTTTTTTTATTCTCCCCCTATCCAAGAATACCCCTACAACTTTATTGTCTTTCCTCTTCTACCATCCCTTTGCATTTACACTTTATATACTTGTAAATCATGATTTCAAGAGAAAAATAATGTGGGAAAAAAAATCAACTTATAGTTTGTAGGTTGAAGTGCAACTTACCCACCAATATATACATGTTATAAGGTGAACGTCCAAACCAAGGATGGGATGCTTGAAACCATAATTTTTTTTCTTAAATATCTTTAAAAAGTAATCTTATTTAATTTTGTAAT
This sequence comes from Akebia trifoliata, assembly GCF_017979445.1. Taxonomy (NCBI): domain Eukaryota; kingdom Viridiplantae; phylum Streptophyta; class Magnoliopsida; order Ranunculales; family Lardizabalaceae; genus Akebia; species Akebia trifoliata. Next base: position 14,802,087 of record NC_141378.1, on the reverse strand, counting down.
GCAAGAAAAGATGGGTTTTAATGTCGTAGTGCAATACCGTTTCTGTAAATAATTTTTTGAGGTCTTGTGATGTTTATAAAAATATTATTGGATGATATCAGATGTCTTACTTTTTGTCACTAAAAGACGAAATAAGATTACTTGTTAATAGTATTTTTTTAAATAATAATGGTTTAGAGATTGGTATGATCTAATATTTCACTTTGATGTTAGCATTTAAGCAAACACCGGTTTCCTAGGGTGTGGGATGGAAAAACATTTTTTCACCTATGTTGAAAATCTCTTTGAGCATAAATGGTTTTTTAAAGAAAATGACCACACATCTAAATATCACATTTTCAATGGAAAAAATCATTTTCTGCCCATTTTCCATCTTAATGATGTATTGGTCGGGTGGGGGATGGTTACATCCAAACCATGCATTGGATGTTAGAACCTTCAAAATAATTATTTATTTTTTCACAAATACCCTTAAAACAATCTTATTTTGTTTTTTAGTTCAAAAAGTAAGAGGTTCTAACGTCATTTTTTAGGCGTTTGATGTTTACAAAGTTATCATTGCATAATGACATTAAAAACTTATATTTTGCCAAAGACAGAGTGATATTTTTTTGGGGTAGTTTTTGAAAAGGTAATGTTTTAGAGATTGTTAACTTTTAAGCCTTCAATGAGACATTAGCATCGTCCACAACCTTCTTTCTTCTGTAAATATTTGTTTTTTAAATATATCTATTTTTTGTTTTTGTTAAAAAAATTATAGGTTTGTTTTTCATTGTTCAAAGGTACTTTTGTAAATAATTCTTTGAGACATGATATTTACAAAAATGTTGTTGAACAATAATACCAAACCTTTGCTTTTTATGCATTAAAAGACAAACACTAGACGTACTTTGTAAGGGGAATTTGTGAAAGAAAGGTGGTACTGGAAGATGGTAGCATCCTAATGAAATCTTGGATGTTGGCACTATTCATGAGAATGCTAGTATCCTCTTTTCTAGAAGGCCAATTAGAAAGTGTTCTAGTTTTTCTTTTAATCCAAAAACTTAAAAAACTTTTGTAACTATCTAATAACAATATCATATATATATTATAAAGCATTTATTGTAATTTTATATTGCCAAAAATGCCCATTGTAAGTATTTATTGTTGTATTTTAGTAAAAAAAAAATAAGGGTTATGTTATAAGCATCCAATGACAATTGTGCAAATATCAATGTCAACTAAGTTATTTAGAAAATGATCGTTATGTCATGAAAGCAAAACCCCTTCCTTTTTTACCTAAAAAAGATAGCATTTATTGTTTTGTAGACATTTTCGGAAAGAATTAGATTTTGACCGTACGTACATACTAGATTTTGACCATGCCGCTCTTTTGGGTTAAGGGGGTAGAAGAGGAAATGTGATAAAGTTGAATGAGTATTTTGGAAAAGGGGGGAGAAGAAGAAATACAATTAAGTTTGAGGGATATTATGGGAAAAGAAGGAAAAAAGGAAAGGCAATCTATATAGTTAAGGGATTATTCTTAGAGAAGGTTGAGAGTAGAAGAAGAATGATAATAAAGTTGGAGGGATATTCTTAGAAGATGGGGAATAGAAAATTTAATAAATTTAAAAGTTTATTTCAAATATGTTGAGAGATTAATTCCTAATCACTTTTTGTAGTGGGACAAAAATTAAGATAAGGGAAGGGGACAATTGTCTCAAGGCAGAACAATTATCTCTCCATATTTATCTCCTCAGTAAGAGTGGTTAGGATTTAATTTGATAACGTATTTATAAGATAACTTTCAACTTTATTGTTTTTTCTCTTTTGCCCCCTTTCAAGGATATCTTTTAAACTTTATTACCTTTTATCCCCTCTTCCAAGAATAGTCTAACTTTATATTACTTTACCTTTTCTCTCCTTTTCTTAAGAATACCCCTCAATGTTATTGTTTTTCATTTTCCCTTTTTTTCAATAATACTCTTCCAATTTTAATGCATGTCCTCTTCTCCCCCCTTAACCGCAAAGAGGATGCTTGTGCTGGTTGGCACAAGCAAACACTAACATCCAACTAGGACGTTAACATCCCCTCATACCTTACTTTACCAATAATACGCTTAGTTGTTTAATTAATTAGTAAATGAAAAAAAATAAGAAAGTGTATTTTAGTCTTTCAGTTATTAAATGTTTGCACTTCATTTCTAAAGGTTTAAATACAAGTATTTAATAAAATAAAAGCATAATATCTAAAATACCATTTTTTTTTCTTTTAACTAAAAGACAACTAAAATGATTATTTAAAAAATGAAGCACAAGAGGATTTTAATATCTCGAGATGTTAAAATCCTTTCATTTTTTGAAAGTACACTTGATTTGTCATTTAGTGCTAACATGAAGGGCATTTTAGTCCTTAGGTGTTAAATGTTTTTCTAAAAAATATTATTATAATAAATACTTGTAATAAATATTACAAATACTTTAAAAAAATTTAATAAGATTTTTGACATTTGCAAAAGTGTATTGCATAAATACCAAAATGTCTTTACATTAATACTAAATGACAAATTATTGAAAAAAAATGAAAATCGTGGAGCATACTAACAGCCAATGCTCTATTAGGATGTTAGCATCTTCTACAAGTTTTATTTTTTAATAATACTTCTAATTGTTTTGTCTTCTAGTGAAAGAAGGTAAAGACAATTTGGTAATTATGCAATAAAATTTTATTAAAAATAAAAATAAAAATGTCTTAGTATTTTGAAAAAGTATCTATAATATTATTATAGAAGCATTTATTACATTATGTGAATATTTAATATCAACAAACGAAAATACCTTTACATTTTTTTATTTATTAAAAGACTATCTTATCTACCTAGAAAACAAGTGTTTGGGCGTATTTATGGTAAAAAAAAATTGAGGGCAGTTGTAGTACGAAAATCAATTCCCAAGGTGTATTTATTGCACTTCAATGTATGCCCACACGTTAAAGTGCATGTAATACACCTAAGAAATAAGCATTTGGGGTATTAAAGGCACACGTTAAAGTGCATTAAATAGACCTTGGGAATTGATTTTCTAACCAAAATTGCCTTCAAGCAGTTTTTTTTAATCCAAAAGTACCCTTAAATGCTTATTTCTAATGTATATTTAATGATATAATATTGTTTTTCTTTTGAAAAAAATGTGAGGGCATTTTAGTTTTTTTAACATTAAATACTTTTACATAATGTAATAAATGCTTCTACAATAATACTATAAATATTTTCTTTAAATCCTAATGAAAATTTTATTTTTTAAATACCAAATAGATATTAGCATTTATTTTTTACAAAAAAAATAAAAAAACAATTATTTATGCTAACATCCAAGACATCATGGAAACCTTAGTATTTCCCATCACACATTTCACTTTTTTCTATAATACCCCAGTCTATTGTCATTTAGTGCAAAAGTAAGGGGTATGCTATTTTTCATAATAAATGACCGTCTTTTATAAGAAATTAGAGTTTGCTATGCCTACGGCACGAGCATCCTCTTTCAAGTTAATAGTTGGAAGGGTTTTATTGAAAAAGTTTTAGGTTAAAGGGTAAACGATGAAAAATAATAAAGTGGGTTAAAGAGAAAATATAGTAAAATTAGAGGGGGAAGAGTAAAGGAAATAAAGTGAGCCCCTCAAATATATAACTTGATGAGAGGTTTATCTCACAAAATTGTAGTAACTGTGGACCCTACAGTTGTATTCTATTATATAGATATGAATACATTTTAATCTTTGGATATAAATCACTTTTTTATGCAAAAATAATAATACCACTTTTAAAACAATGACCATACCATCAAAAACCAACGTACCTTCTCAATAAAAGACAAAATGAGTAAAGGTATTATTGAGAAATGAATGTGGTGGTGAATGTTAATGTTCTCATGCAGTCTTGGACCTTACCTTTTAATTTGTACTTAGTGTTCTTAGTTATTTGCATGATATATTGACATTGAAATTATTCATGTACTCGGTATTTTGAAAATTGAATCGACAGACTAGGCCATATTGTTGTATTATTTTGTCTTAGATAATGCCACAATGCATCATTGGGGTATTTGTGCCCCTTTAGTGCAATATGCAATTACCATTCTCCCGACTATACCTCTCGAAATTGAACCCTTTAGTTTTGCATATTTTGAACATTCCTCCAATAATTCCCCAACATTTCCTGCACCTTTTGTTGTCAAAATTGTTTCAGGATCCATTTGGGTTGTTGATAGTCAACAAACCTAAAAGCAAATGCGACAATCAAAGCCAATCCAAACCAGTTGATGTTGAGGGAGAAGATGGAGATGAAGATGGTGGTGACGATGGTGGATTTGGAGGAGAAGAGGATCCTTCTTCAGAAGATGGAGGGGGTTACGACAAGAATCCCAACAACAATAATGGTAACTCCAAGAAGGGTCCCGAAGAAGGAGTCGGTGGAGCTGAAGAAGTGAATGGGGAGGATGAAGAAGAAAATGAAGATGGTGAGGACCAGAATGACGAAGATGGCGATGATGGCAATGATGATGGCAATGACAAAGATGGCGATGAAGATGGTGATGATGATGGAGAAGGTGTGGATGACGATGTAGAAGCAGAGGAAGAGGAGCCAAATAATGAAGAGAATGAAGAGGAAGAGAATGATGACGATGAAGAGGGCCTTCAACCCCCAAAGAAGAGGAAGAAGTAGAAGATAACAAGAACGAAGAAATCGTCACATATCGCTAACATTTACTTATCGTCATTCTAGCAGGAATTTTCTCAGTCTGGCAATTATGTAATAGTTCGACTTCTAGTTTTTGACGATGTTAGAATTGCTTCTTAATAACTATGTTTATCACTTTATTTAGCTCTAATGGAGAAGCCAGTTTAGATTGGATTTAGTTTTAGGTAATTATTGTTTCACTTTCAATATGTGTGCTTATGAAGTCTTGGGGGAACTTCTGAGAGATTGAGATATGCCCATTGACCAAAATGTAGCATATTGCTTTGGCTGATTAGATTTTGTGGAAATTTTGGTATGCTCTTCATTATATTGCCAGGTCAAGCAATATGTTTTTCTATAAATAGGTGACACTTAATATTCTTGTATCACCTATTAAACATATCACAGATTTTTCGAAAAACGAGTTTTGTTGAATAAAATAACAGACCTCCATGAAATTGGCATTATGTATATCACTTGCAAAATAAAATTAATCTGTTCCTCATTAGTGAAAAGGTTATCTTCCCAACTTAACCCCCTTTGTTAAAAAACTATGACTCGAATGTCCAGAGTTGACTCAAGTTAAAAACTCACGAGTTGACTTTGATGGATCAAATAAAAATTGTTATGTTTTTTTCTCTTTTAAAATTAGTAGACTTATTTTTCATTTCCCAAAATATATTATGTATAGGCTGTATAATTCTGTCCAGCATCTGACACAATGCAGTGCATTTTTTAATTGACTTGATTTTTTTTATATTTTTAACGAGTTAGTTCTATCAAGTTTTGAAACCTATTCACCTTGAAATCCAACCAAGTTGCGAGTCAACTCGATGAGTCTTAAAACTATGCTAAACACTTTTCTAGCATAAGAGCCTTGCCTTGAGGTTTAAGGAGGCTTAAAAATGAGAATGTTTTAACTGATGGAATACACGATTGGTATAGAATTTTAACCTGAATCAAGGAATTAAATCAGGGATTTAAATTACTCCTTGTTGATCATTTTGTCTTCTAAAATAAAATTTTTGTCTTGATAATTTAAAAATAAAATAAAATTGAGAGAGAAATTTATGATGATTCATCTCCATTAATGGTAATACCGAAGTGTGAATTTGAATTACAAAATTGGGTTTTAGAAGTTAGCCTACCAATCACCAAATTAATTATTGCTTCCTAACTGATCAATATAACCGAATCCATGTATCTCCGCTCATGACCATATGAAAAAGCCAATTGTGAAGGGTTTCTTTCACCTATCATATTTTATTACTGGTATCGTTGGAAAAGTCTAGGATTTATCCCATATGTTTGAATGGAAGTAAAATGGGTACTATGAAGTAGCAGTGTAAATGTTTAGTCCCACATTGGATATAAATAATTAATGAGTGTATTTCTTATATGAAAATTCTCACGTAGTGTAGTGTATGTGAGAGAAATATGGGTAAAGTCCATGCACGCATGAGGACTCATGGATTTTAAAAGGAATTTAAATCCATTGGTTTGAAAAATCTTAGTGCGTGTGTGTGTGCGCGCACAAGTACTAACCTTGCTTTGCTCATTATTTTCTTTAATAATCTAACATAAAAAACTTAACAAGTACTTGAGTTCTGTTTGTGATAAGGTTTTTTAACATTGGCCCCCTTTGAAGGTTTTAGGCCTGATTTTTTCTACTATAATCCCTGATATTGTCATTAATTAAATCCACTCTCCTTTACTGCAATAGCTATGGTGTAGATATGTCGAAACCCTTGAATTTGACTTAAAATAAAAGTTCATCCGTACATTAATGGTATCGGCACGAGGAAAATCACCAAAAAGCAAAAACATATAAAATTAAAGAATCAAAACAGAGAGATGAATGATTCAAAGTCAAGAATATCAATATTGATGGGGGCGATGGATGGGCCGGGTGGCCATGCACTTTAATCCAACACTACTATTTGGGAATGGTAGATCAACTGAAATCTTTCAAAATCGTAATGTGAGTAATCTCACATCTTTACTATTATAATGAAAATGCCCCGTCTTAACATTCAAACTTAATACAATCAGAAATTTTCAAAACCACCCATTAACTAATATTTGAGAAGCATAAAAAGGGAAATCCAATTTCTATAAATCAATTGGGAAACACAATCTCTTAACTAACAAATAACTCTTGCTACAAAACACTTTGGCCCAACTTGGTAGCTAAAAAATCAGAAAACAACGGAAAGGGATCCTGCTTTGTTGTTTTGTATTTGGTTGGCCAATCTATAAAATGTTGCAAAATATGTGAAAAACAAGAGAAATTGTAGTAAAGTTTTGTAGGGAAAACTGCCAAAAAAATGCACATATGTTGGTCTTTATTGTCTTTAATAAAACTCAAAGGAGAAAATCCATCAATTTTAGTTCTTATGTATGTATGTATTGTGTATTGTTTTGAATCCAATTTGTTCTATATGCAAGATTAATATTATAAAAGTATGTAAAATATAACATACATCATATATTAAAATTAAAATAAACATTTACCAAAAGTTGTTAATGCTAAGCACACGTAGTAAATTAAAATCCCGTCAAAATGTAAGTATTCACGCTGGAAAAGAAGATCTCTAGAAAATAATTTTTTACTAACTTCAGATTATTCGGACACCTCACTTACTCAACTATTAAATTTTCCATGAAAATTATGATCATATGGTATATATTAATCAATATAACTTTTCTAACCCAAAGCTTTCATTAACATTTATACACAAAAACCATGAATAATAACTTCACCAACTCCTGGTTTGTTACCTATGGTTATGTGTGAATGAGAGAAAAGCATGGTAAATATCTAACACAATTTATTCATGAATGATTAGTGTAATAATTAATAAGTGCTAAAATTGTTCATGAAAATGTTTAAAATCCACACTTAGCCAGTTGTTAGACCGGATCCAACAACATTTTTCTTAGTCAACCCCTGGTTTTTGGGAACATTTCATACTAAAATGGAATAATGCATTATAGAATGACTGCAAATTAGAAATAGAGGAATGCTAAATGGACGTCGTTTTTGGCTAACGCTCCCGACATCCTATGACATGTGGCGTAATGACATCAGCAATAGAAAGAGCTCTCTATTGCCCGTTGCCTACATATTTTTTTTATTTTTTTTTAGATTTCAAATCTTGAAAAGAGTCGTTGGACCCACATTGATTGTCACATTGTCAATCCAGCAACTAAGCCTTTTAGATTTCATGAAAATATTCATATTCAAAACAAAAGAAATTTAAAAAAATATTAGTTTTCGAGTTTGATCTAAGGTGTTTAAAATGGATGGTCACCGAGCACGCAAATTCAAAAATAAAATTCAATAGAGAAAAATAACTATTTTTTATTTATTTATTTTTAAAGTTCATAACATTTTGTCCTCTACAACGTCATTGCATCGGATCATGTTTCTGACTGTCACAAGGTGAGCAAATAAAAAAGTTTGATTTTTTCATTACGAACAGGAGAGAGAAAAGAGCGTCAAGGGCGTTGGACAAAAATAACATGCATTTAGCATCACTCTTAAAAATATTACATAAACCAATTTCTCCATATATTACCAGAGTTCGATCTCTATAGCATAAAATTCAAGAATTTCTAGTTCATGTGGTAGTAAGTCTTTTCATCTTTAAATTAATGCATTCATTGACAATTAGAACCAATTTAAAAAAATCATAATAATAATGGGAACAGTTCAGCAGCCCTAAAGTTTGCCAAGTTTAGTGCCAAACATTTTTCAAAATATGGGTTAGAAACTTTGGAATGAGCTGATTTTTTGTGAGGATGATCTCTATGATGAGGAGATCATCCTCACCAAAAATCAGCCTATTCCAAAACTTCTAACCCCATCAAAAGTGATTTATAAAAATTGGACGGTTCATAATTCTTCAACTTGTAAACTAGGGTTAGAAGTTTCAAAATGAGCTGATTTTTTGTGAGGATGATCTCTTTACCGTAGAGATCATCCTCACAAAAAATCAGCCTATTTCAAAACTTCTAACCCCATCAAAAGTGATTTACAAAAAAATGTTTGGCACCAAACTTGGCAAACTTTAGGGCTGCCGAACCGCTCCCAATAATAATAAACCAAATTGATGCTCCAATAACGTACAATTGAATTTTTTAATAAAATTGATTTTATCTTTGAATTAGAGACCATCAACTTTTACAAAATCATTTTTAATAACTAGGTATCCCTATAAACAACAGACTAGGTCCATACTTGGACTTCTTCCAATCCATAGACTATGATCTTGTCCAAAGATTGATCTCGGGGCACGTGTAATACTCACACATTACACACACCAGGTAAGTGAGGGTGCTCTCTCGCGGATGACCCTTGAGGAATTAATGCCCGTATTAAGTATCGAACTCACAATATACAAGCATTAATTGCTTACCGATATGAAATTGCCATTGAGCCACCACTTGAGGTTAACTTTTATGAATCTTAATCTTCTATAAAAATAAATATAAGTAATTTAAGTAGAAAAATTAGATATTTTACTTTATTTTTAAAAGAGATTCTATTGCCACACCAACCTTTTCTAAGAGTGCCCCGCCGAACGGTAACACAAATCCCCATGTTAGATCTCGAGGTACTAAGTGACACCTCGAAATTTCGGCATGGTCTCCTCTGTTTATGTTAGCATTCCAAGGCGTTCAACCTGCACCTGATAAACGACATACAATCCTGCATACATATACAAAATATAATACTAGCGGAAGCTTATACACGTCTAATAACGTACGAAAGATCAGAGTGCGGAAGAATAACCAGAATACAAGATTATACAAAATTTCTCACTCTAACAGAATTCCTAACACTCAAGACAGAATCCATAAAACTACCTGGGGGAATTGACACCACTAGGGGGTATAGCCCTAGTACTTACCAGGTGACGAACTCTGGTTGTCTATCTGACCAACCAGATGATCCTCATTCGTACTCTATACTTGCCTCGCCAAGCTCTGAATCTGAAACTAAAAAAATAGAGAAGGAAAGAGTGAGTAACAATGGTTACCCAGTAGGGAAACAAACAATTTCTGCCAATAACCCCTCCTAGCATGAACGAATAAGCATACTGAATCATTTTAAAATGATCAAAGTTTTACATAATAAACTACGATTAACTGGTACATATAGCCAGGGATGAGCAACTAAACATTTTAAAACTGACATTACATCAATCAACAGTACTCACTATACCATTTTCTTTATGTACAAATCTAATTGATCAAATGGAAACATTAAACATGTATTTCATTTTATATATCAAATTAAACAACAGATACATAATACACAATGGTGGAGTATTGGAATTAGAGTGTTGGGATTCACGACTGGATCGCTCCCAGTCGGGACATGATGTTACAATTTCTCTCTGGCTTTTAGTTCCTGATTTTGTGGCCGGTCGCTGCCCTTACCACGTTTGGTTGACCATTTATCCGGCTCAGGCTGGCCGTTTGACTTGACCGTAAGCAATGGGTCTCTTTTCGATGTATCAGAACGTTCGACTACTATAGATTGTTAGTGATCACTGACTAATCATCTTCGTCTATGCCTATCAAGCGTACATGTGATTCCCAAAGATACAAACCATTCGTATACGACCACCTTTACATTACAAGTTCACTGGTAAAGATAGAGAGGAATAAACCCGGATTCCAGTTGTGACTCCACTCTCATACGCGTCCCATACCACGTATGAGTTTGATGGTCCCTACCGTACATCCCAGGATAGTACACCACTCCGGATGATATGATGTACTATCCCTTCAGGCATTCACAAATTCTTTAACAGCTTACAAAATAGGTACATATATATATTATTTTCATTTGAAAACAAAAGAGAAATTAACAATACAAGGTTGAGAATAGATATCCAGTTTCCTACCATGCAAGTGTGGCCACCCGGCCTAAAATAAATAACATAACAGAGCGCCTCGCGCTAACAGAAAGTAAATAAACATGCAACCAGTAACATTATCCCTGGATATCCGTTCACCAACCTGCATACAACACAACAACGTAAAATGCAGACATCACCCCTCGGGTGTGACTCTGACATTTTACCGTTTCATACCCTTTTTCCCTTTTTTCGACTTTTACAGTTTTCAATCTCTTCATAAAATATCCATTTTCTGATATTCATCAACTCAATATGAGTTCATTGAATATTAAATCACATTTTTCAACTATAGAATTTATTTCTATCAATAATATTGAAAAAAAATACAAATTTCATATCAAAACGGGGTCCGAGCAGTGCACAAGACCCAATTTATGGCAACAACCCGTTAAAACACCAAACCCACGTATAATTTATTAAAAAACAATTAAACATATCAAACATGCAATTTCTGGCGTGAATTTTTGAAATAACAAAATAATTCTATATTTTAAAAATACATCCAAATTTTTCGATAAAATCCTAAATGCAATTTTCACAATCTAGATTACTAATAGAAATTGAGAGTTCCTTACAATCTCCAGGCAAAAGGATCGAGGCGTGTGTGCGGAAATCGAGGCGATCGGCACGAAAATCTAGACGGACCGAATTTCGAAGCGGCTGATTTTTGAAATCGATCTGGTGGTTTCAAAAATCTCGATGTGCTCGTCTCTTCTCTCTTTTATGGCGAAAGACGGTTTGACCCCGAAATCGATGAAAACTAAGGTCAAAGTTACGAAATCTCCGTATAAAAATACGGCTGATTTTTTACTATACGGGGTGAAAAAGACGAGAAAACGAAAGGAATTTGGGTGGGTTATGTAGAGAATGAGGCTGCGGACGTTTCTCCCTTCTGCGTCGGAAGACGGTTTGACCCGGAAACGGATGAAATCCGAGGTCAAAGTTTCGAAATTTCCGTATCCAAATACGGCTGATTTTTGAAGATATCGGATAAAATAGAAAGTGAAACAAAGAAAGGTTGGGTGGGTTTTGTAGAGAACGTAGCTGCGGACATTTCTCCCTTCTGCGTCGATCGTCGACGGTGAACCGTTTGTAAGAGATCTGAGATTGAAGATCGAAGAGAAAAAAAATTCGTTTTTTTATATGTCTCGGCCATATGGACGCGTTGGGGAAGATGACATATAAAAAAAAAATTAAAATTATTATTTAAATAAAATGTGGGACGAATTCGGTATTTTGTCAATTGTTTCGATCGATGATAACTTGATCATCCAGACTCCAAAACTGACAAATGAATACTCTATTTCACCTAATTTTTCATTCCAGATCTAATGGTATAGTCAATTTCTACAAATTATGTCTCCATCAAAAATTTACATTTTTTGCCTGAGGTGACCCTTAAACTTGATGTCGTTTTCGTTTTTGACGATAATTCGACTTCCTGATCTCCAAAAATGACAAATAAATAATCCATGTTGAATAATTTTTCGTTATGAACCCAATGGTATGATCGAATTTTAAAAATTATTGCTCTAACAAAAAGTCACTGTTTTAGCCTGGTCCGACCCGGTAATCGAGGATTTTGCAACTTTTATATTCGGACTCGCATTTGAGCGTGCTTACAGGCTAAACTATGTTTTTCGATCATTTTGAATCTAATGGTGAGGTCAGATTCCATTAAAAATGATCAGAAACATCCTAAAGTTTTACCCCTAAATCCCACTTTCAAGATTTTCTTAAAATTTCACTATTTATTTTTTTTCTTCGAGATACGAATTAAAAATTCGGGGTGTTACAAAGAGTCCCCAATTCATGTGAAATCACCAAAGAATTAGTAAAGATCTTTAGTGTGGCAATAGAAGCTCGTTTTTTTTAAATAAATGCATTTGGTCCAACCAGATTGAACCATGTTCGACCACGGCCCGACCAACTTAAGCATCAAATGATCGTACGTGGGGGTTCCACACTTCCACTTGGAGCGTTGGAGGACAAAATTGTCAAAGATAAATTCAGCAAGTTTTCCCAAATTTCATTTAATAGACAACTCGAAGAAATTGAACATTGTCAGATACTTTTCTCCAGAGCTCAGACTGACCTCAAAGAGCTTGAAAATTCTACGAAGTACAAAAAGACTACTTTTTCTAGGGTTCATGGATTTCTCCTCATCTTCGTTTCTGCTGTGAATTTGCATAATTATTTTCATTTTCTCTTGAAATCCATGGCGGATGATTCGAGTTCTTCACCTCTGGTTGCTCCTTCTACGATCAAAGAACCAGATGAGATCGACCTGGAAGCAGGACCGAGCGATCAAATCCAATGCAGAATCTGTCTTGAAACTGATGGTAAAAGATGTCTTTCTTTACTTCGATTTCGGTCGAATTCTATCGTTCAATCTCATTTTTAGGGGTTTTTTTTGTTACTAAAGTGCATTGTCGGTATGACCGGCGCACATTAGTTAACCTCATCTTCTCAAGTCCCGATTTTTGCTGTTTTTTTTATTCCAAGTGAATTAGGTATGAATTTAGTATATTTTCTTTGAAATTCTGTGATTCAAAAAAAAAAAAAAAAAGAAAGGAGCTTGTTTACTGTAAAACTGTTATTTTTATTATTCGATGCACATGAAAAGAAAATAAATAAATTATCATGATTTTTTTTTTATCTATGCATAAATGACCATGATTTGATCCATTTAGGTTTAACCTAGTAATGGTTTGTGCTTAGTTTCTAAAATGTCCAGAGTTGTGGAGCTCCACCAACTGAGGTTGTCCAGAATAAATTTTATTGGGTTTCAGGGAGGGATTTTATTGCTCCATGCAAGTGCAAAGGAACCTCAAAGTATGTTCATCGCGAATGTTTGGATCATTGGCGAGCCGTAAAGGTATACTTGTCAGCTTCAAATATCTCATTATATTATGTTAAGCTCATGTATAGTTCATCGACTTTGCTTAATTAGTAAACTATCAGTGTCATCCTAATTCTGTATATTACTTCGTATCAGAAGGTATTTTAACTTAAAGTAGCTTCATTTGTGGTGGCTTCTCTTTAATTTTGGTTGGTTCATATAAAAACACTCTATCCTATTTGGACACTAAAAGTAAGGTCATGGTTGTTACATATTCATAGTTATATGAAAAATATTGCTTCTGCTGCTTCATTGGGTAGACAGGCGAAGTTTAATGTAACATATTTGGATGATGGGAAATTTTTATATGCTGTCCCTCCCCCTTCTTCCTCGAAAATAAAAATAAAAGAAATGCAAGAATTGTTGATCTAATTCTCTTAAGCATTTGATAATTTCTATAGACTGAAAACAAAACTGTGGCAACTGACAGAGCGATATGCACATTTTTTGTCTATAAAATCACTAGTTTCAACAATTTAGTGGTCTATGGCTGTATATTTCAAGTTCATGTTTTATATATAATCTCTCCTTCTGTTCTAGATGTATATGGCGCCTATAACTAAGCTACCAAATTTGCTTCAAGCATAACGAACCATGGACTGGTCTATGGTACAATTCGTTTTGGGTTCGTGGAATACAGTGAACCACATACCGCTACATGTGCAAACCCAATTGTTGTGGTTTGCTTAATATTTGTTGTGTTTTGCAAACCAAAATGTAGAGGTACAATTAATTTGCTTGTGAAACTTGATTACATATATAAAAGAGAAATAACTAAAGATACTTTCTATTATATCTCCATGCTTTCTTCCTCATCAAAATATCTTTAATCTCCGCATAAATTTTAGCTTCTTTTCAGCATAAGAGTCATCTTCTATGAAGAGTGTACTTGATTCCCTTCTTCATCTTCTAATGAACATTTACTTTCTTGGAATATGAGTACTTGATGGCTAGAGTTCAATTAAAATGATATATAAACTTGATACAAAAATAGTTTTTGGATGTAATACTTTTTTTTAGATACATGTATGTATTAATTTAGTTTTGTTATTTAATATGTGATGTACTTTATATTTTTTTTAAATCTTTGTTATTTTTGGATGTAATGCTTCTTGACTGCCCAGCATTCAGCTCCATTAAGCAAAGCTGGTGTCTAGTGACTTTCTTTCATGGTTCAATTTCTGACTTTCCATGCAAAATTTTGTTGATATAAGAAAGAAATTTTGTTTGAAAACCATATATTTTGTGTATTTTCTGCACTTGCTTGTGTGCGTGTGTGTGTGTGTGTTTTGTTGCATTTTCATCAAATTTCTACGATTGGATTTATTTTGGTCCTTTTGTGCATGTAGACAGCCATCTAGAATTTCGTGAAACTGATCGCCTCATTATTTTAATTTCTTCAGGAAGGATTTGCATTTGCTCATTGCACAACCTGCAAAGCCCCTTACCACTTGAGAGTACATGTTCTTGCAGACAGGAAATGGCGAACCTTGAAGTTCCGTTTCTTTGTGACCAGGGATATAATATTTATCTTTGCAGCTGTTCAACTTGTAGGCCATTGGTCCTCAAACTTGTGTCATTCCTTGTGTTTATTGGTAAATTGTGAAGTTATGAGATCAATGTCTGATTTCTTTTGTTGTGTGTATTTTGTGTGCAGATAATTTCTTCATTGGCATATTTAGTGTACCAAATTGATGGTTACCAGCAATCCTGGCTTCGTTTGGCCTGGGGTTTTGATAGTGATCTAAGTTTCTACTACATATGTGGTAAATCTTGAGAACATGGTAGATGTGATAATTGTTAGTTTATTAGAATGATTCTTCTCTCATAAATGTTCTCTTGTTCTGGTTATTGCTCCATTTGTTCTACTTCATGTTCAAACTTTAGCTTTCTATTTTTCGAGACATATTTAAAGTGATGCAGTGAACTTTGCACAGAGACCTTTTTATTAATAAGAATGATCCATTTTCCTTGCTATCATCGATAGTAATAGTTCAGACAATTGTTTTTCATGCACATGGGATGATTGTTTGTTTTGTTACTCGCCAAAAAAGTTGTTTGTTATGCACTTGGGTTTTCGCATCTCTAAATGATGTTGTTCATATTATTCTTTTAGCATTAATAAATTTTGTTTATTATGTAAATGCATTTTCCATTATAGCTGTCGAGGGACCTGTCCTTTTGTTTCTTTAATTGGTCATAGATATTTTGATTTTTTATGAACCATTCATCTTGTTGTCTATGATCTTTTTCATGAGGTCTTGCAACAAAAGTTTCACAGTGTGGTTTAGAATTAATTTACTTTTATCATTAAGGTTCTAAGGCTCAGAAATAATCTTTTTTTTTTTTTCCGGCTGTATTAGGGTTTCCATTTCCAATCGTATTTCCAGTGAAACAATATTGATCAATAAACTACTCTCAGCACACTTCCAATGGTAGAGAATTCTAGATCACTTGAATTCACATTTCCTGGAAGTAAATAGGCTGTTTTCACTGAAATGCAAACATCTAAATTCTAATTTCATGCCAGTGGCCTATTATGTATTATATCCCTGATGCCTTGGGATTGTTTCCCTGTATCTATTTATAGTTGCCTAGTCGACCATCCCTGAGATTGCTAGGTAGGCACCTTTGATAGACCTGATCTTCTATACATGGTTGGGTATTTGAGATTTGTGGTCTCAGTTCTTGGTAACAATGTTGGCATTTTTTCCCCTTTTGATTGATTTAGAAGTTTGTTTAAACTAAAGTACTTTCCGTGGGAGAAGCTAGTAGAGACAGAAGCAGATGGAGGGAAAGGCTGGAGTTGTTGGTGATAAAATATAATTGAAAAGAGAGATATTTCCTACACAATGTGGTATCTTTCTCCAAAACCTGAAATTTTCTCCTTATATTAGCATTGTAGGTGTGCACAACAGGTCAAACTTGTTGTCTACAGAAAATTGTGCTTATCATCCAGAACTTTCTGGAGTCTTTGCCCATGTACGAGAGGATGTTATGGTTTAATTTGATCGAATTTTGATGGTTTCTTCTATGGTTTGCATGTTTGGACTGCCTTGATGTGCTAGAAACTACCTGCCATCTTTTTGCCATTCTTGACTGAATGACTTCTTGTACTCAGATTATGCTTTTGATGCCTCTTTTTTTTAGAATTTAAAATATAAAAAATATACTTGTGATTTTGGCGTTAATATCTAGGATATCTATATCGACTATTGCAAATCTTATTATATTTGCCCTTAATATTTCGTTTGTGGCACTGGTGATACAAATACACTTGTTATGCTGGTGAATACAGGAGCCCTACTGTTTTTTGCTTTGCTGGGATTGTCTGGGTGCTTCATTACCTGTTATGATCGAAGAGTGCGCAGTGATCTAGCTCAGCCATGTCGTGAGTTATGTCTTTGTTGCTGCCAACCTGGGTAAGTCTTTGCTATATTTGAAATATTGGATCTCATGATGTAAACGCACTTACTGGTGCTTCTTACTTTCAGTATGTGGAATTTATTTCTGAAACTTATTACAAAGAGTTATACCATGATGCAATGGTAGTCGTATTGGTTTGTTACTCATCAAAAGAAAATATGAAAAGGAAAAAAGAAGGCTTGGCTAGTTTCACAATAAATTCTCTCTTGTAAGAGCTGAAACGATCTTGTCAACTCATTTGTACATGTCCTAATAAAGTTTGGAGGTGTTTTTAATGCATCTTAATGCGTGCCCTTAGGGCACATGTTAACAAAATCCCTGATTATAACATCCATATCTGAGCTACATCATACACACATAAGCTATATGATTGCACCTCACATTCTTACAGCTCTGAAGTCATGTTAAATGGTTTACATTGTACTGTTAGTTGATTCAATGTTATCTTTCCTTGCAGAATGTGTGCAGACTGTCATTTACCTGGCACTCTTTGTATGTGGACTGACTGTACTGCATGCTTTGAAAGTTGTGCTACTACGGCAGGTGAATGTGGTTGCTTAGGAGGTGCTGGTGAAGCAGGCCTACCATTACTATTGATCATGGGTTTGATTGTACTGGGACTATTTACTTTGATTGGCATGTTCTACAGTGTACTTGTGGCTACAATGGTTGGGCAACGTATTTGGCAACGACATTATCACATCCTTGCAAAAAGGATGCTTACAAAAGTGAGTCACTGTTGTTCTATCCATTTTTCTTTGATATACATGTGTTCCAGAAGGCTCTAATCTTTTAACTCAGTTAGATGGGACACTACGAAAATAATCCTGGTTTGTAACCTAAAGTGTCCAATTTGGAGAAACATGGACAGGTCCGAAAGATATCCATGTATTGGGCATTTTTGGTTATGGCCTATCAAATAGGTCTTTCTCTGATTAAAGAATACAAATCAATGATAGCTGGTTGGCTATGTTTGTGACACAGCCAGTGGCATCATCGTTGCCTTGGTGAATCTTTGCAGCTTTTATTTCTGTTAAAAATTCATTAGAGATTGAATTTATGCTCATTCATCACTGAAGTTGCTTTTTGACTGCATAATTAGGAATATGTCGTGGAGGACGTTGACGGTGAGATGGCAGACTCCAGTTGGTCACCTCCTCCCCTCCCACCTGAGCATATTCAGCAATTGAAGACATTGGGTCTCTTGTAAAATCCAAGGATCACTCTTTAGTCATCACATGAAGCTCAATTTAGATGGATGTTCTGTTCTTTGTGGTACGTTGGTTTTCAGTTGGGGCCTGGTTCTTCCATCATTTGATACTTATACATGATGGGACTTCGGATTGTTGGGCATGTTTGGGATTACTCTTGCTGATGATCAACATGTCAATTGTCTTATATATTGACTGTAAAAGAGCCACAGAAATTATTTTTCTTCTTTTCATCAGTGTAAAATAAATAAATAAACTTTGAATACCTTCATGAGTCATATAAACCTTTATAATTGACAATGGTTTCAGAAGATATTTCTGTTGTCAATGACCACTGTTTTGTAGGGGCCATTCCCTTGTAAAAGGTCAAAAGTCAAAAGTAGGTCACGGGGTGATTTCATGACCTCTCAAGCTTGTGGAGTATTCCATGGAAACCAGCGGCTTCTGCTCATAGCAGCATGAGATTGACATCTTTTGAGTTCCTTTGAATGAGACTGCCTTTTACTCTGCACTTTTGTCACTGGTTTTGGCAAAAAACAGCATCTTGTATCTTTATTAGGAACCCTGTAATGGAGGGCGTCTTAGTAGTGATGACTGAGGGAAAGAAAATGGATCATCTGGGGAAAATGAAGTGTGAATGGTAAGATTGGGAGTTCTGAGCCAGTTCAGGTTGTCTTTTGATCTTTCAGTGGTGAGCAACAAAGATTTTGCATCATGGTCATACCTCTTACCCTTCCATTCTCACTCATTGTACGAAAACAAGATTTACGATATTTGAAATGTTCAACATTCTACTGGTACACTAATCTCCTCAAGATCGTTTGGTCATTCCATCTTTAAATTCATTAGGTATAAGGGTCAGTGTGCTTTGCCACAAGTTGAAGGCTGAAACAAGAGAAGCAAGCCAAATACAACCTTCAAACTCAAAAGGCATACCTTTACAAAAGATATAGCTTTAGATAGTGTTAAATGACTACATATGATGGATGAAGACCAATGAGAAACAAGCATTGTACTGTGATCATGGCTATAGCAATCAATCAAGAAGGTTCAATCTTCTATCGGTCTAGATGATTCAAGCAATGGAAGGCTCATTTGGAGTGATGAAAATCTTCCCGCTTGTTCATCTTCTGTTGAGAATTTTGATCGATGGAAAGTGCATCAAACAACAAAAAGTTCAGTATGCTGACCATGTGACTAAGATCATTTCCTATTCCATTTAAATATAGAATATGACAAAGGCATAAAATCTACAATAGAAACCATCTCCACTTTCTGATAGGTGTACACCCTCTCAGCTCACACAACTCACATCCCATAAGAGGGCCCACCACCTGTCTGGGCCGTAAGCAAGAATGCGATTTATCTGATTCTGGGATGGCATGTAGCCGCTACCCTTTTCCTATCAGGAGTCCATCAAATGCTTATATGCTATCTTATTGTTTCTCTAATTCATCACAAAACTGCAGATAACAATATCAAATACAACAGAAATTTCATAACCTAGAGAGGAAAAGAAGTTTGTTAATACTCATATTAGTGAGTATAATTCCAGACCATCACACCTTAAGTCCATGAGGTAATATGCAATCTAATACAGGATATCAACCATCAGGAATATATAAAAACAGATTGACAAACCTGAAATCTGCTAATATTTACACAAAATATCTTCATAAAAAATAATTTCTATGTACAAGTAAGAACATATTGTCGAAATGGGAATTGAATTATAACCAGAAACCAAATTAGCTCGTTGCGTTTACTCTGTCTTCTGTGAACTTCTGCTTCCCTATGCCTAGGGGCTGAAACATGCAAAAGAAAATAGCAAAAGCCATTAATTGGTCTGAGCAATGGTGAAGTAATCCGACATGAAGCCTAGTAACATGGTCATTCAATGGAAAATATTATTATAATGCCCTATCAAAAAAAGAAAATACTATTATAATGAGAGAAGGGTGGCTGTTGTTGGCACAAATCCATATTACAAGTACAAAAGTACCCATATATTCACATAGACTAATGATAAAATGATGCACTAAAACGTACGCAGTCTGTATGTGGTTGATGTGGCAAGTGCACAAAACCGTAGATCTTTTTCCTTGTGTATCCCGAAGAAAAGATCTATGGTTCTTTGCACTTGCCACATCTACCGATTGCGTACGTTTTAGTGCATCATTTTATCACGTTTCATTCACTAATGCATTCGAAATAATCCATCTATATATATATATATATATATATATATATTATATATATATATATATATATATATATATAATTATTAAAAAATTATCTTTACAAGCACCAAAATGTGCAATAGCCCACAGTTTTGAGTCTTTAACCTATCAGCACAAGCAGAGCTTGTATCCCTTTGCAAATTTAATAAAATTTAAAAGCAAATCTTTAGAATTAACATCAAATGAAAGATCTTATAATTCATAATTATGGAGCAAAAAATAAATGTAACATAAGAAAGGGCATGCCTGTAACTATGGTGCATACATGGTGTTGGGAATGCTGAACCCAAGAAACCGGAATGCCAATGTGTATGTGCCTAGTGCACTCTATCCGAATGTTAACCCATATGAGAAAATAAGAATTTCAGTGTACTGAAGGATACGAGAAGTCCTGCTTCTTCCTAATAGAAAACTTTGGATTAACAAAGATGGTTTCCAACCAGCTCTCTCTCTAGTCCTACATTCTGGAAATAAAAATGTCCCTAAAAGTCTTGGAAATATACCTTCAAAGCTAATTCTTTTCACACCATATGAGGTAAGGAATCATAAGTTACATGGCCTAATGCACAAATAATTGTCTATGTAAATTAGGGTTTAGTAACTTACAAAATCAAGGTTCAGTGGTTCCATAATCATTTCTTTGTAGCATCAATGAACATGGCACGTGTCCAATGCTCGATATCCTCAGTCTGTGATGGGGGAGGTGGAAAAGTTGGATGCTCAACCATAGCCCATCCTTCAACAAGGCTCTCAGTTTTTCCAATATCAGACATCTCATTGGTGTAAAGAAAACTAGCCGCGGAACTTGAAAGGTTATTATCACAAGCATTTCGCTGCCATTGAACAGAAAACCAGATAAGATGGACAACCATGCAAAAAAAGCTTACTTATCAAAAATATCAGATCCACGGGGTTTAGCCTTTTTAATGGGAAGTGTGTGGAACGTAAGAGAAGAATAATATGAAGATGGGGAAATGAAAATGAACACGAGCTGCCAATAGGTGACACAAAAAATCCAACACCTGCATTATATACTGATAAGTTGACTAAATGATATTAGGAAAATGTCAAAGTGACTATGCAGGACACTACATTTGACACTGAGCTGACGTGGAGGTGTGCATGGAAGCATAGATTCTTTCCTTGAGATACAAGTGAAAATGATCTATGGTTCCGTGCACCCTCCATGTCAGCTCAGTGTCAAATGCAGTCACTCTAGGACGACTCATGATATTAATGATTTTTCAGAGTAAAAAAGATACTCTTTACTTTTCCTAGATAATTTTTCCTGGAAAATAAACAATGCCAAAGCGAACTAGTTCAAAACTTCTTGGTTTCTGAATCTTAATCGGTATATGAACGGCGATGTCAACGCTCTTTCAAGAAGGTATAATGCACTAATCCTTTGCACGTACAAAATAATCCTGAAGTACCTCGGCCCTTTTTAAGGACAATGTTTCCATGACCGTGGGATCAGTGATACTCATGATCCAACAAACCAGAAATGCCATGTGGCTTACTCTTTTGGTCTATCAAAGAGTCACCAACTATTTGGTGGTACCAAAAATTAGCTTGATTGGTGATAATATATAGCCATTGGATTTTGAGCATTTTTCAACTTGGGCTTGAAACCCAACGGAGTTTACCATAGGCCATGAAAGATGATCAGAACCAGTGGCAAGAAATCACTAATCAAGCTGATCTTTGGTATGTACGTTCACCAAGGGATCAGCAAAAATGCATGGAATCAGTGAGCCAAATGAAAAAATATGCCACAGCATTTTGGGATGAAGAATGATTCATTAGTTCATTACTTTGGAGGGAATATGAAAATGAGTTCAAAGTATTTTTAACAAATTTATTTGTTCATGGAACATCCAAAAGCTTAATGAAATATAAATATTATTGAAATCAAGGGTTATTTTCAATTTGTAAAGCATGATACGAAAGCATCTCTGATATGCAACCAAGGTGCAATGGTTATACCATCATAGGTGTTGCATGTGCACTCTCCAATAAAGTGCTTGATGAAACAGCTGAATTTACATGCCATACAGATTTGTTCAACTGTTGAACTTGCTTACAAGATCTGCAAAATGAAAGAAAAAGTGTGATATAAGATTAAGTTGAGATCTTTAGATCACACAATTGTTATCTACATGCCACTTACATATTCAAACAAGCATATTACTTTTACAGGAACTATTTGGTGCAGTTTTTCAATACAGAATTGGCTCTCTCCAAAAATGTGTTTTGCCTCCGTGTTAGTCACATATAGCAACCTTAATTGCAAATTTTTTAAACAATTGGCCTCCAAAGGAGATCTCATTTCAGACACACTGTATTTTCCAAATAACTAGAAAACTGAAGTTTTTATTTTATTTTATTTGATAAATATAAAATTATATAAATAAAAAAATTCAAAAAAAGCAGGTCGAGGTAACCAGCGAAAGGCAATACAACTAAAGAACCAAACACCAACTAAATACCCGCACACACCTTATCCCATCTAGCCATAAAATCATCAACGAAAACCCCTCTAAACTCCTCAAAAACTTTTCAACAACAAAAAAAGCAACCCAATAATAGAAATAATAAGGGATGAGGTATACCTTGAATTGGGCATTTTCATGGAAAAAACAGAACGCACTTCCTTGGAAGAAGATAATGTTGCCAACAATTTTGCAAATGCTTCAAAAGTGGATGCTTCAAATGGGACATCTAAACACAATGAATTGTAACAATAGGCTGTAATGCATGCAACACTTTTCTTCAGAAGTGATATCCCTTTCTGCAAGTCCTTGTGGGTTTCAACTGAATGTGGAGAAGCAGATGCAGATGAGTAATTAAAGCTACAACTTCCAGCAGGATCTAGATAGGGTTTCTTTTCTGATTCCATTGAAGCAACACCAAAATTACTAGAGCTTCTATCGGACCATGAATTTTCTCCACCAGTGGAGCAACAATTCTGTCGTGGTATAAAAAGAGGATATTCATTGCTGCATGGAACATAGTTAGATCCCTGTCAATAAGCTGACAAACCTAAGCTTAGCATGGTTTTAAATCTCGTCCGAGACTGAGATGACTCGCCCAAGTCATCTCGGTATCGTCCATGAACGAGACGGATAGACAAGGCATCTCATGTGCAAAATCTCGCAAGACAAATGAGATGACTCTTATGATATTTTGAAAATCTTGGACGAGTCGGTAAAACTCATCCAAGTCAACCGGGATTTTTTACATTTTAATTAAAATAATTAATTTTTAAATATTTATTATCTAAATAAAAAATGATTTAATGATTAAAGATCTTCTAATCAACCTTATTTTATAATTATTATAATTATTTTTATATAAAATATAAGAATAAATAATTATAAAACAAGATAAATGGTATATCTCATCCGTGATGAGTTGGCTCAGCCGAGACAACTCGATCTCGTCCCTGAACGAGACGATACGTCAAAACAAGTTTTGAAAACATGAAGCTTAGTCAGACAAGAACAGGTTGGCAGCTACAAGTACCTTCGAGAAGATGGACGAGTATCCCAATAAGAATCGCGTTGCCATATACGTGAGCATGAACCCTAAAGAAAAACTTGTTATGAATATAAAATAGATAGGAGGGGGAAGGGGAAAGAATCAATCCCCCAATAAATAATGAAAAGATCCATCCATTAGTCTTTGAAGTGATCATAAAGTTTTTCTTTGTAGAATGTGCATTAAAAGCTTACCGCAAAACCTGAGTTATGAAGTGCAGGAGCAGCCAAGTTCTGGACAATGAGATTTAGAAGTTGCACCATATATCTGTTTTTCAACTGTTAAAGATAAGTATACATACACCAAACCTTCAAAGAATAATTTACTTGCAATGCTTTAACTAGTCAAATTTTCTAAAGAATTATAAGGTGGAGCTGTTAAGTTTTATGCAGCAACGAAGAGGAGAAACCTTGAACAATTACAATAAAACTCTCTTTGAAATATATGTTGTGGGTCCCAATATCAGTACCATGAGGCTCCTGTGACGACTAAGGCATCTCTCAACAATAAGACATGATTTGATGACTAGGATTATCTTCATATGCAATCATCAACAAACAACATATGGCTATTATGTTATAGTTTGATGGCTAATGAATGTGTTTAAATGCTTGTTTTTATCATTTCCTATCCTTCTATGCCGCAGCATTGAAACCAAGAAATATTTGTTGCTTTCTAGATGTTTTCTCACTTTTTCGATAAAGCCCTCTCGTACAAGTATTTTAACAATAGTTTGGGCAATATTAGTAGATGCTATTCCAACCATATCTACGAAAAATTCACAATATTCCACCATTTCCATGAAAATGTAGGATTTCCAAACTGCTCTAAATATTTCCATTTTTTTGTCAACCAAAATGGTCAATGGAAACAAAATTTATTACCTTGCTATGTTCGTACAGTTTAGAGAAGCCTCAACATGACACTAATAGAACATAATGTTTATAAATGCTAATGCATTTTGATATTTGACCAAATGAAAGATGAGAATGCTTTAAGAGATGCAAATGACAAGAATCTAGCCACTGTACAATTTAGGAATCTTAAATGTTGGCCAATAATATAAGACAGAATATTCCCAAAAACATAAATAACTAGTTCTCAAATAAAATATAATTACCCCAGAGAAGCTGCAAGCTCTTCAGATGGAACAGAATGGGGATCAAGTCCTTTTGGTAAGCGTGCATTGCATATTTGATCATATTGACTACTAGACCAATCTTTTTTCTCCCCATCAAGAGTTACCTGGAAACACAAATCAAGAATATCTAATTCAAAACCACGTGAAAGAAATCATTCCGAAGAACACTTCATGAAACTCAAAGCTGTGCTAGGAAAGATCAATGTCAAACTAACTAACAGGAACATTTCACTGAATTGAACAAAAAGCCCATATACACTTTATGTAGACAAAAGGCATTCCAGGTGAACTGTAATAAAGCATATAAACCAAATCACCATGAATGATTCATCAAAACTATCAGAGTTGTATTTCTTTGGTCATATTTCCTGTTATATTTATCATTGCACATAAAAAATAGCAGCCTAATGTTGTTTAGAACCTACAATATATGAAAATACAGATTTCTAGATTTTTTTAGATCAATTAAAACTTGAAGCAATTCAAATTCTACTAGAAGAGGGTACATGTGATGCTTGAGTAATAAAACTTGTCAAAGTTACGATACACCCCGAGACTTATGAAGATCTTACCCTGCGTTGTGGGAACAATTTGCATATTTGTTTTATAACAACTGATTGCTTGTGGAGACGTTCAGAGGTAATTGCCATCTGCAGTACATGCAACAAGATAAGCATCAATGTGATAGATAATGATGGTTTATAAGAAATTTATATATATATATATATACGTGTTCGGGGGACAACTACAACTGACAACTATTTTTACACAACCACCAGGTTGCTGTTAATTTTTTCAATGTTTTCTACAACACTGCCAGATGCCGTTGGAACTTGTAAAAACGGATGGCATCCGAGAGATGTAAAAATAGTTGTCAGTTTTAGATGTCGCCCGAATGCAACCTATATATATATATATATAATAAAATACAACTTTAGGGCCCATGGTGCTACAGATTTGTGCCATATAAACCTTGTGAATGGGTCTCACAGTGCTACAGTTTTGTAGGGGTTAAAAACCTTGAGACAAACGTATTATAAAACACAATTGTGGGTCCAACACTATTTTAACTTCCTGCCCATCCTCTCACTCTCTCATTTCATTTTCCCGCCCACCCTCTCACCAACTCTGAACTCTCGATCGTTTGGAAGGAGGTTCTTGCCTTTTGATCTTTGATCATCTCCACCTCTCCTAAGGTTCAAAAAACACCTAGGTTTCAATTTTATAGGCTCTCTTAAGTTCGATCTCTTTGATACAGTTTTTCCCTTACAAAATGATAGTCAATCTCTATGTGCTTCGTCCTGGCATGAAATATGCGGTTGACAGTCATGTGCGAGGCTGATGTATTGATGAAGGCCAATATCACGCAAAATAAAAGAGAGCCATGTTAGTTCTACAGTGGTGGATTTATAATACTGAAGAACACCCATTTCATCATCTTCACCTTAGGTATCATTCTCTATCTTCACGATTGATTTGATTTTACTATTTAATTTCATTTTTTTAATGTACTCCCCTGCTACCCTGTAATCAGTTTTGGGGTATATTTGTTCTGATTTTTTAGAGGTATTTGGTTATGTTGATCTCAATAATTGTGTTTCTGGATATATTTGTTCTAATATTTTAGAGGTATTTGGTTATATTGATCTCAATAATTGTGTTTCATTTGGTTCTATTGATCTCAATGATCATGTTTCTGAGACATCTGATAGAATGTTTAGTGTTGCAACACTGTAATTTGTTTTTGGGTATATTTTCTGCTTTTTAAAGAGGTTATCTCTCCTTTGGTTCTATTGATATCAATAATTATTGTTTAATGTTGCTCCCTTGTAATATGTTTTTGGGTACATTTTTCTGATTTTTGAGAGAGTCCATCTGATGGTGAGCATGGAAGTGAGGCTAGCTGTGTAGCTTTGTGTGATAACCAATGCAACAAACAGTCATACAACTACGGTCATGCTAGATAAATTGCTATGATGTCTGTCACCTATGAAACAAAGAACCTTGGTTGATCTAATAATTAAAGAGCCTCAGACCCGACTGACTTTCTAATAACCATCACTCTCAGATCATCTGGATGGTGGTCAATGTAAAGGTGGTTACAACGATATTTGAACCTAGGTAATTATAGCCATATTGGAATGTTTTATGGCATGATCATGCCTATGATCACTCAACAAGTTTAAAATGTTCATTCAAGGGGGTGTGGTAAAAGACGTTTGGGTCTTTAGTTCATCGAATTGAATCCATCTGATGGTGAGCATGGAAGTGGGGCTAGCTGTGTAGCTTTGTGTGAAAACCAATGCAACAACAGCCATACTACTATGGTCATGATGCTAGATAAATTGTTATGATGTCTGTCACCTATGAAACAAAGAACCTTGGTTGATCTAATAATTAAGGAGCCTCATACCCGACGGACTTTACAGTAACCATCACTCTCAGATCATCTAGATAGTGGTCAATGTAAAGGAGTTTACAATGAGATTTGACTTAGGTAATTAAAGCCATAGGAATGTCTTATGGCACAATCATGCCTATGATAACCCAACAAGTTTAAAATGCCCTTTCATGGGGGAGAGGTAAAAGACTTCTGGGTCTTTAGTTCATCGGATTGAATCCATCTGATGGTGAGCATGGAAGTGGGGTTAGCTGTGTATCTTTGTGTGATGACCAATACAACAAACAGACATACTACTATGGTCATGCTAGATAAATTGCTATGATGGTTGTGACATATGAAACAAAGAACCTTGGTAGATCTAATAATTAAGGAGCCTCATACCTGACTAACTGTATAATAACCATCTCTTTCAGATCATCTGGATAGTGGTTAATGTAAAGGTGGTTACACAGAGATTTGAACCTAGATAATTATAGCCATATTGGAATGTTTTATGGCATGATCATGCCTATGATCACTCAACAACAAGTTTAAAATGCCCTTTCATGGGGGTGAGGCAAAAGACTTTTGGGCCTCTAGTTCATCGGATTGAATCCATCTGATGGTGAGCATGGAAGTGAGGCTAGTTGTTTAGCTTTGTTGGATAACCAATGCAACAAAAAGCCATACTACCATGGTCATGCTAGATAAATTGCTATGATGTCTGTCACGTATGAAACAAAGAATCTTGGTTGGTCTAATAATTAAGGAGCCTCATACCCAACTGACTTTATAATAACCATCGCTTTCAGATCATCTGGACAGTGGTCTATGTAAAGGTAGTTACAACGAGAAATTGAACCTAGGTAATTATAGTAAAACTGGAATGCTTTATGGCATGATCATGCCTATGATCACTCAACAAGAAGTTCAAAATTCTTTTTCATGGGGGGCGAGGTAAAAGATTTTTGGGTCTTTAGTTCATTTTAGCTCTTTTTTTGTTCCATATGGACACCAGTCAACTTTCAAATCTTGAGCATCGAAGAGTTAAGTGTATGTTTCAATAAAGTTAATTGTATTCTGATAATACCATTATATAAAAGAACTTTCAAAGTTTTGAGGAGGACTTTCTAGGCTAAGAATAAGACAGCCTTTAGAAGAAAAACCTAAAATTCACATAGCCACTCCTAAAGGTTCCTTACAAAATTCCCTTAATATTGTTTTATATTTCTCGAAGTCATTAGTGGTGAGCTTTTCATTCAACCGTATCGTATTGAACATTACACAATTAAGAAACGAAGAAGATCAAGAAGGTATTGTTTTTTTAATCTTGATTTACTTATCTTAATCTTACTATTGAGATTTAATTCAATTAAATCTATAAATCTGTGTTTGCAGCTGAGAATTTTCATTTAAATATTTTATTTATCGATTCTAGCACATGCAGATTGTAATGGGTGAGAAACACCCCCCCCCCCCACCCCCCTAAATAATGGGTATTTCTAATAGGTGAATTGGAGATCAAGAATTATTTCTGTATATAGCCATTAATTCTATATTACCCATTATTTCTAATAATGGGTTTTTGTAATACCCATTAAATTCTAATTATTTTTTTAATACCCATCATTTTGTAGTGGGTACTTGAGATCATGGGTAATGGGTATTTCTGTAACCATTTCAGAAATCATGGTTTAATCCTATCTCATAGCTTCTATAGCAATATGAGATTGAGTGAGTTACAAAATAATGTATTTATTTATTTTTACCAAAACAGGTGTATCCATTGTACAGATATCGAACTGAATTTACCTTTATACATCTTTTAAACAGATATTTTTCAAAAAGGTATCCCAATCTCATTGCATCACATATCATTATTAGAGATAAGATGAATTATTGTATACATTATAATAAGGTGAAGAATGAGTTGTGTTTATTACTGATTCTGAAATTGCTTGTTGCAGGTTAAGTTGATGTGCTCTTATTGTAAGAAACATGATGAAACTGGAGTTCTGGATTCATACTATGGGGGACCACAAGGTAACGAGAAGGTAAATCATTAGTTCATCATTTCCGTCTGATCTGAAATCTATGATATTTGCTCTTGATACCAAAAATATAAGAAATAGTCAACTAAGAAATCAGTGATCTGGGTTAGCATTGCAGTAGAAGAATTTCCTATTTGAAAAGCTTTGGAAGGATGGAAACTTCTGACTGAAACAACTGACATTAATAGCTACACTCTTTGCATATCGACGATGATAATGTTCTCCCCGTTCCACCCATAAAAAATCTTAGGCTCTTTTTGGTTTTCAATATGGAATTTTTGGGGGACAAAAAAAGATTTAATGTGCATCAAACAACATTTCAAATCTTTTAGAAAACTACAATCTACAAATCAAACATAGCCTCTGATGGGTACACTGGATAGAGATGTCAACCTCATGCAATTATAGAGTTTTAAGAAAATTCTCTTTTGCACTCCATAGTTGTGCATACGGAGGATGTCTCACTGCTCCTTTTGCAGAAATTTCCTAGAAGTGCATGCTATACTTTTGTACTTATTGGATTCTCTCCTAGAAATTGTTGCAAGTATTGGAAGTAGTGACCAGTTATCACTATTCAACATCTTCTCAGTCATTTTTGTACATCATAATTAGTGGTTGTTCCTTGGTAGTAGTGGGGAGACACATTATTTGCTTCAGTTGGCAGGAGTCTCTATATCAGTTATAATCATAATATTAGTAATATTGCTTCAAATGAGTGGTTGTGCATAATATTTTCTCATTGTTTTCAGGGTTAGTAGCTAGGAGTCATAGTCAACCCAATGTATTGAACATCTCTAGAACATAAAATCCTGGTATTGTAAATCATTAGCAATCCTCTATCTTCGTATTTATTACCAAAAACAAAGAGAACATAAATTATGCTATCCCTAGGAAAAAGAAAAGACTCCCAACTTACAACCCTATTCCATAAACCATTAATGCAACACGAACTACCATGGGGATCCACCTTTTATCCATTAGTTCATGCTTCAAGTTTGGAAAAACCGATGTCCCTTACGTTAACACCGGTTTTGTTTTCAAATTGTGCCGTCGGCATAGGCATTTGCTAGTGTGTGTGAGATGGGGTTATATGGATTGAAGGACCACCTATCTATATGGACCACATGTCCATATGGCAGCCAAAAACTCGATCCGGTGACAGAAGTTTATAGAGCATAAAAATCTATGAACTTTAAAAAAAAAGACCTAGTTTCACTGTTGGATTTCAATTTTAAAATTAGGAGTTCAGCAATCGTCCATTTTCAAAGTCTTAGATCTGGAAAAAAAAGTTTTGTATGATTTTTTTCCAAACTTAATCTAAACCACTAATTGTAGTGGCATGGGTGTCATTTGGAGCAACATGGAAGTCCACATGGGGTCAAAATTGGACCTCAGTCCATGCAACATTTTCCCTAGATTTGTGTGTGTCACTGGATTGTAAGAATCTGCTGAAATTAAATGCAAAACATACATCAATATTTTAAAGGAATACTACACGAACAAGAATTCTTACATGCCCCAAGCTCTGAGTACAAATAAGATTAGGGTAGAACTTCTCCAGCTGCTCCACACGATTTCTTTGTAACTGCATTGAGAAAGCCACTATTAATCTAGGAAAAGGCAGACCGAAAAAAACAACCTTAGTGGTAAATGATATCCGAGAATAGAAAACCTCTTGCTTGCATTAAGAAAATTAAGATGGGGAAAAATTGTATTACTGTGAGCATAGCTGATTCGAGCAACCCATATCTATCTTTCAAATCATTAGAAATCTTGTCAAGCTTAGCCTTCCCTGTGAGAAACCTCAATTGCTCAATATGTAAGTTTTATAAAGTAGAACCTTACACAGATATGAATCCTAGATAGCAGATTACATTACCTATAAGGGAACCAACCTTGTGAGAGTTTTTTCTCTGTTACATGGAGTTTCTCCCTCAGCCTCGCTAGTTTCTCATTTTGAAGCACTCTCCAGCTGAGCTGTTCATCTGCTTTAGTCTGGTGAGCAGTACAAGAAGAAGAAAAAAAAAGGTTCACAAAATAAAGAATGTCGAAATAGAAGTTGGGCAAGGAACAAAGATAGAGCAACTTCAGAATTAGTTATCAATTAGATCAAAGAGAGATGACACCGAACTTAGAACAATAGTTTTATAACTTCAAATCCTTTACATTTCATCAAAGGTTTGTTATAATGGTTCAAGCATCATACCTTCACAACTGAAATTTCTCATTCCCATAGAGTCTTGAAACTGTGGATAGGGTATTATTTATTGTCCCATTCCAGAATCTTATTTTACGTAATTGAAATCCCTTTTTGATAATATTTGCATTTTTATGGCACAAGAAAAAGAAAAATAGCACATTGTGAACTTAATCAAGTATTACAATTGTCTAATTCAGTGAATTTTTTGCACATTTGTACTGAGACGTTTCCATTGCACTACCATACCCCACCTACCTGTCATAAGTATAACAGAACAGACAAACCTAAGGTTAACGCATTTGCTGTGTTTTTTTCAAGTTTTACTGTCCAAAATTTGGCAGTGACGATCCCATCCTTACCAGGTTGTCTCGGAAAAGTTTAGAGGTGCCGCTATTTACAAATTGAATTTCAGAGCTTAATGCACCCAATCCTTCTCTGAAAACCTTTTTGGCCTAAATCAAGGCCAAGTTTTTTACCCACAAAACAAAACATAAGAGTGAAACGCTAATAGAACAAACCTAGAGCTTAAAGAGCAAGTGCAGGAATTTGATGGAATGATGGACTGGATCTAAGAATAAAGATGTGGTTGAGGAGTAACTTCCCTCTTCCTCCCATCTATCTCAAGCACAGATTTTTAGGTTAGTAGTTTAAACCTTAAGAAACAAATGAGCCACCCCATTGCCTACACCAATACCACAAAAACACACTCAAGGGGAAAAAATAGTAATAGGTTCAGTGCATTCCATGATCATATCTTTATGTACAACTAAACACATTTGTAATATTCAAAAACATTTCTCAAGCCCCCCCCCCCCCCCCCCCCACAATAGGATTGACATTTAAACTACCAATGCATTTTATGCTCATCATTGGCTAACCATTGTCTTGGTCCCTTAGGGAGAGCCAAGAGATAGTTAACCTTGCTCTATACTTGAAAAGAAAACCAAAGCATAAGAATAGACATCTTTCTAACATTCTCACAGTAATCGTTTTCATAATAATATTGTAATTTGGATAAAGATAACAAAAAAAATTTAGCATATGAAAGGAAAAAAAAATAACAAAATAAAAAAAGTACAAAGGGAAAAAAACCACAATGACGTGGATAGCAAACCTTTGCTACAAGCTCTGCACTCAACCTCAGGTACGATGAATCCCGAACCCTCCTCAATGATTTCAAAGATGTGTTGTAGTCATTCAATCTGCAAATAGGAAGAGAGAATAACAATAATCAATTGATATATATATATATATATACACAATAATGGCCAGTTTGTATCACCATTTCTGGCCCGAATTAAAATCCTAGCTCAAAATGGTGATCAAAGCAGACCATAAAGACAAAAGTTGTACTGCACAAGAAAGTGAAA
Source organism: Akebia trifoliata (assembly GCF_017979445.1). Classification (NCBI taxonomy): domain Eukaryota; kingdom Viridiplantae; phylum Streptophyta; class Magnoliopsida; order Ranunculales; family Lardizabalaceae; genus Akebia; species Akebia trifoliata. Next base: position 14,768,972 of record NC_141378.1, on the reverse strand, counting down.
GATAATAACTCAACACAACAAATTTCTTCTAGCGAATCTCCTTCAAACTTTATCTGCCTCATTTTTTATTACTAGAAGGTTCACAAATAATTTCAAAAATTCAAAAGAATAAACACTGTACTAGGCAACAAACTGACTGTGAGGAGATCCATGCATGGTTTTAAATCTCGTAGGAGGCCGAGATGACTTGCCCAAGTCATCTTGGTATCGCTCACCAATGAAACGGATTTACACGGTGTCTCAGACTTTACATATCTCACGAGATAAACGATACGATTCAGACGATATTTTGCAAATCTCGGCAAATTCAACGGAATTTTGTATATTTTAATTAAAATAATTATTTTTATTAGAAATTTAATATTTATTATCTAAATAAAATATGAATTTATGATTAAACATCTTATATCCTTACCTATTTCATAAAAATATTCATAATTATTTTTATATAAATATACATGAATAAATAATTGTACCCCGAGTTAAATACTTTATCTCGTCCGAGACAACTAGGTCTCTCGCCCATGAACGAGACGCGATGTCAAACCCAGATTTGAATCCGTGGATTCAAACCAGTCACTAAGAGTGAATTTTAAGAATAACACGCACAAATGCTCATTCCTCTAAAGATCGACCTCTAAAAATAACAAAATTTAATACCAGATTTAAGAAATTTTACCTGTAATTGACACAAACAACACAGATAGATGCCACATTGGAATTCTCGCATATAGCACAGCTACTGGTCTTTCGTATCATCGTCTCGCTTTTAAACAACAACAAAAACACTCCGGAATTTCTTCAATAATACCCTGAAAAACGATTAATTTTCACTTTAAACAACTCCAAGTCCAATCTAACTCAACGAAGCGAAACAATGGATTTTAAGTTTCGATTGACGATGAAAATCAGAGTTCCAACAAGGTGTAGAGCAATTCGATTAGAACGACATTAGGGTTTCAATTATATCATTCTCTTTCGTTTAAAGGAATGATCGAAACTGATGGTAAGAATTAGATGTCGAAGCTTCGAATCCAAAGAAAAAAAAGAATGAAAATTAGGGTTCTGATTTTCTTACAGACACGGAAGAGGATCGATTCAATCCGATTGCTTCCTCGCAAAGGCAGTTTTTTGTCTAGGGTTTGTGTGATCCTCTAAATCAGACAAGTTTTACCGCGCAAAAAATAAAACAAAGAGAGGAATAATAATAGAGAAGAGTTTCGTGGCGAGAACTGAGAACTGAGAACTCCCAAAAGTTAATCTAACCTTAAATTCTTAATACCATTTTTTTACTTATAACACACCAATTTATAAAAACTAAATACCACACCCCCTTTGCAGATCAAAGAGACCACAAACAAACGTCATAAGTGCATCTCCAACAATTCTTTTAGCAAAAACGACAAATGATATTTTAATTAACTTAAAATTATTGAGTTAGTGTTCGAACAGATTCAATAAATCTTTCATTAGTTGAAAATTGACTCAAATCTTACATCCTTACTAACATTGATGACCTTACATCTTGGAATCCAAAAACATGATCCCATGCCATTTGTTTCTAGAGAACGATTTCTAAGAATTTTGAAGAAAAAAAAACAGTGTCCCTATTGAATTTTATTTTAAATTTTCAAAGATCAATAACTGTCCATTTTCAATATCTTAGATCAAGTTCAAAAAGTATTTTTTATTTTTTATTTTTTATGCATATAAGATTTTTCTATGAAATCTAGAATAGTGCTATATTGAATTGTCAATGTATAATCCATGTAGGTCCAATGATGATTAGTAAGATTTGAAATCTTACTAAACTAGTAAGGAAAATATTTTTTTATGATTTTATATCAAAATAAGTCAATGTGCTACCTCTTTGTTTCTTTCCATGTTCACCACTCTAACAAGGGGTAGTAAAGAGTTTGTTAGACTCGGGTTTTGTGATTTGGCTCTTTATAAAAGCTTGTCAATTTAAAGAGTCACTTGGAGTTCCTCTAAGATCTTTAGGATTATAGAATTTGTTGAGATAATCTTCAATATGTATTGTCTCTTAATATATATCCTTCTTTGGAGTTGCCTATATATTGTGTTCTTGGGGTGTTCAATTTGGAATTTTATATTAATTGAAAAAAAAAACACATTAAATCCAAAAAATTTAAAAAGGGGGTTATGAGAGAGATTAAAAATAATAATAATAATAACAAGTTGGTTGCGACTACATTCTCAATTTTTATATTTACATACTAGTTTGATGTGTACTACTTCATTTAATCTTTGGTATGTTGTAAAATAGAGTTGATGTGATTATATAATATCTCCAATGAATAATCAAACCTAGACACAGACCTTTGTTTTAGGGGTGTCAATTAATTGAGTCTGTTAGTTTAGGTTGTATCATCGGACAAAACAAAGATTAGGGCCTTCGCATCGAGTATGCAAAAGTCCCCAACAATTTGGGTTATATTAGAGCCCAATAATGACCCGCCAACCCTATCTGACATGCTACTATATCTTATAAAAATATTCATAATATATTTAATAACAAAAATATTTTAATAAAATTTAGATAAAAATAAAATATATTATATAATTAAAATTTTAACTCTTATGCATAATGATCATAGGTTAATAAAACATTAATTTCCCAATCGATTGAATATTCTTCAAATACGTATACATACAATAAAAATATTTGGTAATACCCTTTTTTGATCAAAATATTGGCTCTAGGCATTTTATTTGACACGAATAAAAAACAAGTCCATTAGGATCGGATTATGGGTAGTCGACTAAGGCTTGATAGGAGTATATGGATATTCTAAGTATAGCTTCTCTTTAGGTCCGGGTAGACTCAACCAAGTAGACCCAAACATGCCCATTGATAGTCTTTACCTTTCGTTTCAAGGTATGGATTATTAAGCATTAATGATCCGTGATTCTACAATTCGTACGCCAAGATATGTGGTCGGACCCAAGTATTTTGTATCCAGAAAATTCAAGTCCGTACCCCAAATCCGGTTTCTACTAGGATTATACTAAGATTATGTACGTATCTGTCAAGTCAATCAATCGGGTTGAATTGCATTTTACATTAGAAACAGCCCTAGTATCCAAGAAATCATCCATAGATTTGGGTCAGTCGGGTTGGGTTAGGTCAAGGGGCATCTCACCATATTCGACCACATTTTATTTAGATATATCCAAAGGATCCAAACCACTCAATTTGATTTTTGGGTCACTCAGATTCGGGTCAAGTCCGACCCGACCTAAAGATAGGGGTAAATTGGTAAAATAAAGTCATTCTTGTATCACGTGGATGGCACGTGCCACACTTCAAGGGTGGGGGGGATAAACCCTAAAATCGCATTTACGATGCAGATTTCAGCATTTGCAGAAGCATTAGCTCTGGACTCGTAGCAGCTTTGGTAAGTTTCCAGTCAAGATTTCTCGCGCTATTTCCTCTCTATAAGATTTTTTGTGTTTCTCATCAGAGATCGGTTCCATTTTCGATTCGATTTCTCCATTAACAAAGCTAGAAAACTAAATCTCTGTCTTTCTGTTCTTTTGGAAGAGGATTTGATCTCTGCGAGTAGCGACGATGGTAGCTGTGAAGAAATCGGTACGTACGTTGGATCGATCGATCGATCCTGGTTTCTGAATCTTTCTTGTTTGATTTTGATTTTTTGATTTTTTATATTTTGGATTCCATGGGGAGCGATTATTGCAGAAGAAGACTCATGAGAGCATCAACAATAGGCTCGCTCTCGTGATGAAGAGCGGTAAATACACGCTTGGATACAAAACCGTCCTTCAGTCCCTCAGAAGTTCCAAAGGTTGGCGTATTTCTGATTCTTTGTTTAATTTTCTATTTTTACTATACTAAGACTTGTGTAATTGATTAATTCTGGTTGGAAATTGGCAGGAAAACTGATAATTATCTCAAACAATTGCCCACCTCTTCGGAAATCTGAGATCGAGTACTATGCGATGCTTGCGAAGGTCGGGGTCCACCATTTCAATGGAAGTAAGTGGCTTTATTTCAAACGATCTAATATATCCTTATGATCATATTGTTTTTTTCTCAGTTATGGAATCATTTGTTCTTATTCATTTTCTATAGTAATTCGTCTCACAATTATTGCTTTATTTTCCGGATTATCTATCTATTTTCTTGTGTATTAAGTGAAACATGTATTGAACCAAACATTAGTTGGGTAAGAATGTGAGAAAATAATAGCTAAATCCACACCTACAAAAATAGGACATCGGACCTTTGATAACCCAGAATCCAAATACTCTTCATGGGAGGAGATATGAGCGTCTAGGGTTCTAAAATTTTCAAATTAGCAAAAGATTAATGAGATGAATGTGTTTTTTTTATAAGTGTAATTATGATGATGGTTCCTGATGTAATTCCATCACATTTAAAAAAATATGTGTTTTTGGTTCATTTTTTACATTAATTAACCAAAGACCTATTAGAGATAGAGAAGGAGAAAATGTGGTTAGTCCCTTTTGTAGAATGAAGCACGTGGCATTCCTTGTTAGGCTAGAGGGTGGCACTTCTCATGATGTGGTTGAAGGAAATGTTAAATTCACTTTAAATTTTCATGATATGGTTGAGATTTGTGAATATTTACCAATTATCATAAACTTGCTCCAAGTATTTTTATCTTTTTAATTTTTTTAGGTATGTTTTTATTTATGTTAATTTGGAATATGGATGCTAGTGAAATGATATTTTTAGATCTTAAAAATGTCTTGGCACAAATCTTTTATTAATTTTCAAGCCTTCCAACAATAGTATGAATGTCTTGTGAGAGGCTTCCACATGCATATGGTAGGTTTCACTGAGGTGGTCGATCCCAAGTCATAATTCTTGAAAAATATGACAGAATCCCATGGAAAAAGGCTGGACTATCTAAATGTTCAAGGGTGCAATTAACTACCGAATGAGGGGGATTTTCATCGGTAGCATCTCCTATCTTGGAAAAGTGTTTTTTTTTTTTTTTTGGGGTTAAATTTACTTGATCTGGCAGCCTTTATATATAGAGGATACTTTCTTATGCCTTTGGAAAGAGTGTAATAGTCACTTTAACATTGTGTTTGGATTGAGAGAAATGGAGAGAAGAGAAGAGAAAATAAATAAGTTTCTCTTCATTTCTCTTGTTTGGATTGTTAAGTGGGGAGAAAAGAGAAAAGAATTGGACAGAAAAAAAAATGTGAGTTTTCTTTCTCTCCAAAAGTGGAGAGAAAAGAAAAACTCTTTTAAAATATTTTATAATTCCAACTCTGCCCCTAAATCACTTTTAAGATATTTTAAAATTCCAAAGTTGTCCCAAGTTCTCTCCTCTCAATCCAAACATGGTGGAGAGAAATTGAATTTCTCTTATCTTCTTCCCTTCTCTTAATGAGTTTCTCTTCTCTCCATTTCTCTCAATCCAAACATAGCATACATGAAAACTCATCTGTTAGGCCGGCACAAATTTTCAAATTAGCTATGTTTTATTTCAATTATTTATTTGTCAACCATTATCTGTGTTTTTTATTTATGTTATTGTAATGTATATCAGCATATCTAAGATCATCTTTCTTATAGTTTACAATTTTCATGAACTAAAGTATTAGATAATATATTTCTCAACATATGGAATAAACTATGCGGAGTTGTCAGTGTATTATCATCTCTGTGGGGGTTAGTGTTGGGCACCAACCCAGGTTGTGATTTCACTAATCACAAATCTTACCCAACCTAGCAAGTTGCCACCTTCACATGATGGTCATCAGGCTGTGGAAATATTTGGCTCTTCTTGGCACATTCAAGATTACTTATATACCCATTCTGTTTAACTAATTTAGTGGCTTGGTTGCCTATAATTCCATGGATCCTTGGCATCACAGGTTTGACTTCATGCAGGCTTAGATTGTTCACTATGATAGTAGTGAGCTAGGTTAAACCCCCAGTGCACTAGATCCCACCCCAGTTTTTTAGTATTTAATATGTAATCTCATCGATCATTTTGTCAGACAATGGCGACATCCATGTGGGGGATAGTGATCTCTTTCAGTTCACATCTTTGATGAACCTTCAAATTTATGTGATATTTGTTATTTTGGGGGGTTGTTCTGATGAATTATAGTATTATGACATATCAAAAAATTTGTTAACTCCTAGATTTCGAATAATGTTCCTTCCTAGTGTTGAATTGTTTCTATTAATCAAGAGGCAAAGGATCAAGATCTCTTTTATCATTGTTAGGAGATTACTTCCCTCCTACATATGATTTCTTGCGTGCTTTCTTTAACAAGGCAGTTAATAGATTACGAATTTTCATAAATAGGAGGGAGAAACACCTACTAAATACCTACATCAAAAGAGAGAGTCCAGCCCATCTATGTGGGCTGATATCTATCATTTAGTAAGTTCCTATACCAAGGGAATTGACAGCCGAAGCCTCTAATTTAATGAGTATCACATTCAAGGTTTCCCAGACCAAGATTTTGATCTCTTATGCTGGTGATGCTTACTGTTATGCTGTTAGCTTTTCTCTACTGAATCCCTCTTTAGATTCTGTATAACATAGCTCAAATTTTTTAGTTTATCTAATTAAATGAGTTTTATGTTCTAAAAATGGATGTGATCTGACATCTTTGTTCCCAGACAATGTCGACTTGGGGACAGCTTGTGGCAAATTATTCCGTGTCTCATGTCTTAGCATTATCGACCCAGGTAAGGACAACGTTTTTTTTTCTTGTTTTGGGCTCTTTATGATTTAGGAATGGCATCTTCTTCATCTTTACAGCCTTACATTTTAATGTCCATCTTGTTTTGGTCTACAGGTGATTCTGATATCATCAAAACAGTACCAGGTGACCAGTAGTGATCACAGATGGGGATGTGGGCTATGCCTTTTGAGCTATTTTCCAAGGCAAAGTAGGCGTGTTCTTTATTAGTGTTTTGTGAGTTTAGTTGAAAAAACATGGTCCTAGTTTAATTGGTGAGTGAACATGGATCTATGCATAATGTTCGTGTTTTTTAACTTAATACTTGGAATCCTTGGAAGGATAAATGCTTGAAGTGGTAGTACCATAAAAATGCTTTACACTCTTTATGCGAAGTTACAAGTTATCTTTTCATTTACACTTTTTGTTACCAATGTGATGGCCAACGGCGCTGTATGTTATTTTACCCTTTTACCCTAACAAGTGTTCATCATTACTGTCTGTAACACTCCTATTGCAGATTTGACCAATTACTATCTCTTATGTTGCTTTGAGAAGTTACACATCTCTGATTTATTTATTTTTATTAGTATTAAATTATACTGATTTTAACAAAGAGAAGTTGTCCATTGTAGCATCCTGATAGAAAATTCTATAGTTTAATATAAGGGATTAAGGCAATGTTGAAAACTATAGATTGAAGATGAGTCAAATAGATTAAAATTCATTCTTTTAAATGTAACTGATTTTAGAAAGGAAAAAAAACAAGTTGAAAATGTGGGTATTTAGATAATTTTCTGTGGCGTGGGCATGCAATCATTTTGAAAAGAAAGTGGTTTATCTCAAATATTAAAGGGGTGTCTAATAACCCAACAAATTTTTTTTTTTTTTTTTTTTGGGGATGTGTGTGTGTGTGTTGTGGTGGTGGGGCCAACTGGGTATCCATCAATTGAAAAAATAGTGACAAAAATCTGGGATTTTTTTAAAAAAATCATTATTTTAAGACTAAGGATAATATGATTCACCAGCTAGCAGGTCTGTACGCTTTGGGATACACAATTGCATTTCTAAAATAAAAAAATGTATCCCAAGAGAACCATGTATCTTGAGGTGTACGGATCTACCGTTCCGAATTTGTCCACATCATCATGCCGATTGAGTATGCCACTTGGCAAGGTAAGTCATATTATCAGGACTCTTATTTTAATAGTTGATATTTAAATGGCGATTATTCTTTTTAAAAAATCGCCATGTTTTTCAAACAATATGATTTTCAAAAACTTAAAAAAAAAATATAGTCATGATTTAATCACGATTTTTTTAAAAGAAATAATAGATTATTTTTTATTCTTATTATTTTATCATTTAATATATGAAATACATATTTTTTTTAATAACTTAAAAGAAAAAAAATCTTTCTCCAATCTTTTCCTAATTTTATCGACTTTTTCCTAATTTTCCTCTTGCCGAATTATTCTAGAACCCGTACTTTGTCACTATGGTTGAAAACACAAAGAGTATCTCAAATACACACCCAAATGCAAAGGCATGTAAAATGACCAAAAATAAAAAATAAAAAAAATTGAGTGGGTAACTGCCCCATTGGCCTAGCTCTGCCCCTTTTTGGGAGAGAAAGGAATCCGGAAAAATGTGCAATCATACACTTAAAAATCATATTAGTCATACACTTGAAAATCATTTTTTTTGTGGGGATGGCCCAATATAAAGTTATGGATCACCGACCAATGCCAATGTTTTACGAACGATTGGATTTTGGTACTGATCTCCAGAAAATCTGTGCTTTTCCTATTTATCCTAACCGTCTGATTGGCACAGAGCCTAAACTGTGGGTTGAGGCTAAAAACTTCCTAAAGCTTTTATTTTGTTCGAGTTGATTAGATATAAAAATTAGATGTTATGGCCCAAGTCATGGTGATACACGGTAAGTTCATGAAGTTGGACAACAGCCTAAAAACTGAGTTTCTAAAAGTATAAATGTTAAGACGAGTTTAATTTTGCCACAACCAGCTAAAGCTCCCCATGTAGAAGCACATATAGGAAACAAACACCTCAAGAGCTCTTGCACCCAATACATGATTTCTAAATGCCAATCTGATCATATTCCTAGAGACAATATGATAATTATAAAATTATGTATAAAATCACAAAAGCTTGGGTTCGGCTTAAGAACAACAAAGTATGCAAAATACATCAATTTCTAGTCAGGCAAAATGCAGAACCATTTGCTACTTATGGTTTTCAGTCTGAATCGGAATCATGATTTACAGAGGACCTAACTGACCTCCTGCTGTTGCCACCACCACCATTGCCTCCGTCTTCATCTTCTTCTTCGTCTTTCTTCTCATTGATTATACCTGAAACATGGTAGTTTAGACTTTAGACATTGCAATAATTTCTTTATATCCAAAAACTAAGTCAAGTAAGAGAAGACTTACCTTTCTTTATGAGTAGATTCTCTAGTGTCTTTGTGGTGAAATCATCTTTGGCTCCCAGATCTTGAAACCCAACGAGCCTATCCACAGCGATCCCTTTTCTGAAAGAGAAGATTGTAACTTGAATAATAATACTTTGGGTTGAGATACTAAAATTGAAATATATAATAAAAAATAAGAAAACAGACAAGATTGTATAGCATAAACAATAAAATCTGTAAATGGCATATTGACAAATCACATATGCATCATAAGGTTCCACACTCATGAATTGGTAACCCTTGTCTGTGGGTTCTACACCAATGGCTGCTCATGAATTTGAAAATTTTAATCATAAACCGCCACTTTTCTCTACGGCCTCTTCTTACATAGATACATCGAAAGAATATGTGATTTGAGATGGTCATGATTATCTGACCAGGTTGACATTCGATCTGGATACATGTAATATTACAACATTGCCAAGGTAATTGGGTTGCAGGAAGAGAGGAGAGAGAGAGAGAGAGAGAGAGGGGGGGGGGGGGGGGGAGCGTCCTTCTACGACAATAAACACTTGGGAATCTAGTCCCACATGACAGAAGTGCCTGCTTAGCCAAAAAAATCAAAAAACAAAAATAAAGTTGATCGACGTAGGTAAAATGGAAAAGGAAGCTTCACCTGAAAAATACAACACAGGGCAGGGTTTTGATTCCTAGTTTGGCAATGAAGAACGGCGCATTCTGCATTTCATCAAAGAATTAGTTTCTCTTTTTCATTTTTGATTTTGGTAATTGAGCTGTGATTGAACCGAAAACAACAGGGTTGTAACAGAGAAAACTGTTTGATTGAGATACAATTCAGCATTAAGTAGCAAAAGGGCTCATTTGAACTAACCTCAGCATCAAGCTTCACAAACTTGGTATCAAGATGCCTTGGTGCAAGGGACTTCAAATGCTTATCCATTATCCTAAAAAATAGAAGGATAAAACACGAACCTTTAACATCTCTAATCCGATGGTATACATCTAATGAAACTTGGGAAATTATTTACTTGCACCGATAGAACTCCCGATGATAGAAGTGGCAGATCACTTTTTCAGTCCCAGTAACTTCACCTAAAAAGTCCCCTTCCGATATCTCCCGGTATTCTCCATGACCCTTCCTCTGCAAGGCTTGCCGCTTCTCAGCTTCTTTCTGTCAAAACACCATATGTAAAGTTTCCATGCATAATTTTAACACGGCTCTAAGTCAAGTCTAAACATTATTAGCTCAGTTAGTTTGACACATTTTAGAGTAAATTTGAGGTTAAGGTTTCAAGTCCAGCATGCCCATTAAAAACAAAAAAAATCTAAAGATTAAACTTCCAAGATTACATTCAGAAAGACGAGTGTCAGACCTTGAGGGCTGCTATCCTTTCAGCATGCAATTTTTCCAGCTCTGGGTCCTGATTTTAACCATTAGAACAAATTGGTGTTAATTACCACACAAAAAAAAAATAATCCAATGTGGACATCGGTGGGTAGGAAGAATGATAGAGAAACAAGTGAAACAAGCACACACACACACACACATGATATTATATAGAAAATTTGCATTTAAGGCAGGATTGTTGGACCAACTATATGTATAGAATATTATCCAACTTACATCCATCAAATCCTCAAAATCGATTTCTTCATTGGTTGTATTGGATGGCTGCGCCTTCTCTTGAGCTAACATTTCCTGTAAGATCAGTAGATGGTCATATAGTATTCTATATAAAAAAAATTCATTGAGGGCAGGATTGCTGGACCAGCCCCCTAAAACAACCATAACAACATAAACATGCTTAATTTACATTATTTCATGTTCCACATCTTCACCAATCATCACCATAAGAGTTCATCAACAAATAATCTAATCTAGTCTGTCTTTTTTCTAGGTAGGTATTACAAATTTCATTTTAATCACTCAATGCTTGGTCCAAAACATTAGGATCAACATCAAGGAACCTATCTTGTGATTCAACGCCTATCTAAAGCCATATCTTTTGTCAAGCCATGTGTCTTCTGATATTTTCTTCCACATTAATTCCGGTCTTCTTCGCTCCTTTTCAGAACCTCTAACAAGCACCCAAATACGTCACATTAGTACCATCATTTGTCTTCGTTATAAATACTCAAACCATCGCAATTGACTCTTTTTTCTTCTTTTTTTCATTTTATTTCATATCGGGGCTATTCTTAGATGGCCTCAAGCATACTTATTTTTTTTAAATTATTTTGTATTTCCATTACTACTTTCAATCTCAACATTATCATTCTAGGCCTCAAGCATACTAATATTTTTTAAATTATTTTGTATTTCCATTACTACTTATCAATCTCAACAATATCATCTCTGTTATGTAGTGAGCAAGAATGGCAAGGAGACTGGCATATATGAAATAAACCTTTAATGACGGAGCAACCCTTTAAATTGGAGCAATTAAAATAAGTAGGTTGAACCTATGTTTGCAAGTCTATTTAAAAATAACAATCAATAAAAGGATTCAGAACAAAGAGAAGGATCTGAAAGTCTTTTATTTTTTCTATACAACTTTTCATGAGTTGGTGACAAGTCTCTTGAAACTTTGACAGTATAGCCTATAATACAATTATTCCTTTAGTTTCCTATAATTGCAATGATTGGTGTAATCAAGAATCATGCCCAATCATCGTTTTCATTACTTGAGGAATAATTTTAGTCATCTTTATAGATGTGACTGTTATTAAAAGGAAAAGAAGCTCCTAAAGTTGAAATTACTTCATCTTATAATGGTGTTTCTCTTTTTCGGATTATCTCCTGAACACTGAGCACCAGTCTGTCCACAACATATATGTGCAAAACATCATCATCACCATCATCGCCGCCGTCGTCATCCGCCCATTATCCAATTATTGGGTTAGCAAACATGAATCTTGTTCAGTCATTGAACTCTATCTAGGGTTATATCTTTTGTCAAGGCATATCTCTTCAAATTGATTTTATACTACCACAATCCACATCATTTTTTGGCTTTTCTTATGTCTTTATAGAACCTGTTAAGTACACTAAGGGGATGATCCCCATATTTCTAGATTCCCTCATAAGAGTGCATTTCTGATTTGTCTTTCCTACCATTACTACTCATACATTTTAACATCATCATGACTTCTTCGCTCAATTTCTATCAAAATGTTGCCTCTTGATTGCCCATCATTCAACTCCTATTGGGGATATTCCTAGATTCCCTCGTATGCACTCATTTTCTTCCCTAGCCTTAGTAATTCATTTCAAGATCCTCACATCTGCTTTGCTCATTCTATCAAAATGTTGCTTCTTGATTGCCCAACATTCAACTCCATAAAGCATAACTGGTCTTTTAAACAGGACACATTGTTCTCGAGATACTCCATAATTGTCTCTCCACTTTAGCCACCCAACACTATTTATGTGTACCTAATCCTTACCAATCTCTCCAACCTTAAATAACGAAACCATTTACTTCGAGGCAATTTTTTCCACCCCAATTGTACAAAGTTGCGCTGCATACATTGTCTTCGTCCTATTAAATGGCTGTATCAAGCCTTTTTAGGGGGGATTGCTGAAAGAGGAGCTATAAGAAGTAGTTGTGAATGTGATGAAGTATTAGCTGGAGAGACATAAAGCACATATCTATTTCCATTTTCCTTTAAAATTGGTTTGCTATTTTATGTTCTTTAAAATAGGTTAAAACAAGGGGAATTGGAAATAATAGCTTCAAACTTCCATTTAACAAAAGATAAAAACATCAGGATGGAACATCCATGTTATACATAGTGTGGATGATGGTCTTTTCCTCTTCTTCCATTTTTTTATATGCCATTTCCTCTTTCTTTCATTGCCACAATTATTTTTGAAAAAAATATCCAACTAGTACATTATGGCACCAAAAAACTCCAAATTCTGCAAAATGTACAACAATTACTACAATCAAGTCAACCTACTGCACTTCAAACATTACATCTGACTAATTACAAGCATGGATGAATTCATTGATCCCCATCCTCATATATGGTGACTGAGCCTACATTATAGTAAAGCATCCCAAGTTCCTTAGAGCTTCTTATCAATTTATTTCTAACAATTACTCCATTATAGATAGATTGATGATTTGATGTGATTTCTCTTGACATATCTTCTTTCAGTAAAGTACTTGCTCCAAAAGTTTCAGAAGCAATTATTTCGAAGAGCCCCCAAGAGAAATAATGAGCCTGCTTAAAAACATTAGGTATCAGCTTGAAAAAAAAAGAGCCAGTTCTTTCTGTCCAACATGGTTTTTTACAGATAAAATTCGTTGAACAAGGAAAATGGAGGTCGAGATGACCAGCCAATTATGATTACAGTGACACCACAAGTGCAACCACAATCAAAGATCCCAAAACAAACATTACCCCTTGCACCTAATACTACAAACCCAGTCCCATCTACCCCGAAAATCTATTTTAAAAAAACCTCTAACATTCTTTAAAGATTTTACACCATAAATAAAAACCCATAATCGAAATGATTATATCCTGTTTTGCAGTCTCCATCTGTTATTTTCTTTTCTTTTAATAAAATTCCCACTCCATATTTTGAATAATTTCATCTGGGTTTTTAAAATTTTGGTCATTGGTTTATAAAGTAGAATAAATTACAGAAATCTACAACATTTTTAATTAGAAAACTTGATATAATAAGAATCCCCCACTTTTGCAAATTTACAAAGCAGCATTTATATATCAATAATTAAAATTTGAGAGATATAAGATGTAAATATGGATCTAATAAATAAAACTAAAAAATGGGTTTTTTCTGTTATAGATCTACGACATAAAAAATCAAAACAAGTCAATTAAAAGATGAAAATAGGAGGAGAGTTAGAGATACCTTTTGATAATTGCGAGCAGCTGCAGCCATTACATTCCCGAAAGCTAAACCTGACATCTTCGATCGAAACGCTTCTGGATCCATAATTTCTCGCTCTGTCAATCACAAAAACAAATAAAACAACACCAAAACAGAAGCAGAACGGTCAATCTGTGGGAGTATAAGCTTAGGTTGCAGAAACTGGGCAGGCGGGCTCTTGATCTAAATTCTGAAAGGAAGATAACAATCAATATTTTTAAGAGAGGTTCTATTGCCACGCCGACTTTTACTAATAGCACACTAATTCAAATGATATCATTAAGAGATATTTACAAAAACATGCACTACTCTTTCATTCTAATTACGGTTTCGATGCACTATTTATTTTATTTACGAAAACATGCACACGATACACTGTTCATTTTTATGCATCTATAAACTCATAAATTTAAAAGTGAATAGTATACCGCGTGCATGTTTTGCAAATTCACCCTATCATTAATGAAGAGAACTATTATTAGCACCCAACTTTTATCTCAATTAAAAGTAAAAATAAATAAATGATTGAGAATAAGTAAAAGTTGGGATGCTAATAGAAACTCTCTATCTCTCTTTTGTCTATTTTACCATTTTTGGGTTTAAGATTTTATATGAGGCTAATCATAGTTGTAAATAACTATTAAATTGTATGATCAAGTGTTACAACGCTTTGTAATGTTGAGATTATAATTAACTTTGGTAATGTTTGAAGAGTGTGTTCTACCCTTATTTAATTAGGGTGTGATAAATAATTTAAGAGATTAGGTTGTAACAGGTTAGGCTGCCAATAGCAGATCTCTTAAAGAGTTGGGTGAATCTCTATTTCACGTTAATATGACGAAATTTCAAGTATGGTACGCTGTTCATTTTAATTCTCAAAATATGTTTTTTCAATGAATTCGTCACTTTTACAATAAATGAATTCACTGATAAAATACCAATAAACTCATTTTTACCTATGATCTTGCTGGTAATTTATCAACGAATTCATTGATTATAAAAGTAGTGAATTCACTGAAAAACATGTTTTGGGAATTCAAATGAACAGTGTTCTAAAACATGAATTTTGTCATAAGTTGCGCACATTTTAGAAAATATCTCTAAAGAATCACATCTTGGATTGCTCTTAGTAAACGTTGGTGTGACAATAGAAACTCTCTAATTTACACCCCATGATTTGACTTAAGAGACTAACAATTTTAAAGCAATTAACAAATCTCTATTAATATAGAACCAAGCTAGCCCGAATAACTTAGGAGCGTTGGGTCCACATGGATTACTACTTTGGCAATCCAACACCATAATCCCTCTCAGGGGCGAAGCTAAGATTTTGCCCACGTGGGGGCAACTAAGAGTGGAAAAATATTTGTGGGGGCAACTAAGAGTAGAAAAAATTGTGGGGGCAATAGTAGTATATTTTTCATATTTTTTTTATCGGCTGCTATTACCTATTGCAATAGCTCATAAGTCTTTTGATTTTGAAAATTCTTATAGGGGCAAATGCCTCCAATGTATATCTTCCCATGGTACATTTGGACCTCATGTAAAAATTTATATTAAAAAAATCATTTTTGAACTTGATCCAAGGTGGTGGAAATGGACTGCTAGATCTCTCAAATTTAATATTATAATTCAGGAGTGAAAATTAAGTTTTTTCTAAGTTTTTATCAACCATTATGATGCCTATATCAAAATGGATATTGATGCGACGAGAGGAAGAAATAACAAAATGTTGAGAGTAACGA
Organism: Akebia trifoliata; assembly: GCF_017979445.1. Classification (NCBI taxonomy): domain Eukaryota; kingdom Viridiplantae; phylum Streptophyta; class Magnoliopsida; order Ranunculales; family Lardizabalaceae; genus Akebia; species Akebia trifoliata. Next base: position 14,753,149 of record NC_141378.1, on the reverse strand, counting down.
TAACCAACAAGGACCAGAGGTATACCAAGAGGCACGAGTGCACCAATACCCATAAACTATGGAAGTTCAAACATTTAATCATAAACCCTAGGATAGGGGTGGCAATCTCAACATGACCCGCGAACACGATTCGAAAATGACACGAAGTTAGTGGGTTTGGGTCAAGCCTAATTGGATTTGGGTCATAATAGTGTAAACATATCTAACACAACTATTAAATGGGTTGGGTTTAGGTTTTAGGCATCAACTCGTTTAGTTATTCTGTTGTTAACGTGTAATTTTAAATATATCAACAATTATTAAATAATTTTTTTAATTACTCATTTTTTTTCTAGAATTTCCTAAAACCTTTTCATGATACATTTTTTTTTATTAAATTCTATAAAATATAAAAGGTATTTTAAGATATTTTTAAATTAATAAATGATTAAGCTTTAGTTTGGGAAAGAAAAAATAATTTTCTTAATAAGCTATTTATTTATATGCGTATTTTTTTGCTTCATTTCTTTCATTAAAATATAGAGGCACGTAGTGTTTGATTCTTGATATTGGCAAAATGGCTCTCAGTAAGATTTAAAATCTTACCAAGTAAAGCTATTATGTCTCATGTGATGATAAAATACACTTTACTTAACTAATAATAATAATAATAATAATATTGAAAAATACTAACTAAGCTAGTAAGGAAAGTTTTCTTAACACATCACCTTATGGCATCCAAAAGAATAATTCAAAGTCATATGGTTGTAAAGGACAAAATTCCGCGAACTTTTACAAAAGAATTCAAAATGAAGTTATTTTTCATCATTGAACTTAGTGCATAGTTGAGTGATTTCATTTTTAGTAATGATATTTTATTTTTGGTGGTGGAAATTGATCTTATTCTTTCTACTAAAAATTATAATTTTATTAAATAGGTTATATGTGGGTTAGGTCAAGTATACCTATTTATAAATGGGTTGGGTTTGGGTTTAAGTTTTTGGCACAATTATTAAATTGGATGGGTTTGGATTTAGTAAATTTTCATAATACCCTTACCTCAATATGACACGAATAAAACTTGACCCGACCAATTTCCACTCCTACCCTAGGACGAGCAATCAAGCATAGTCCGATTTTTACCACCTTGATAAATCAATCTACCAAAAAAGGGGCAATTGTGGAGCCCATTTCTGTCACACCATGAGATAAGGACACACATCTTCTATGGCCTCGGCATTGGATCTCCCAATTCAAGATACCACATAGTTAGCTGAGAAGTAAGATCACTCGGGTCAAAACAATAAGATAAGTCTCGAAAAGTCAGTAAACCCAGTCGAACAAGAAGGAGCATTCCGAAGCAAGGACTCATTTAGCTCGGGTGAAATAAGACAAAAATATCATACTATTCAAAGTCTGATCATGTGTCAAATCTCTACATTTAATGCGATATCCATAGGAACTCATTGAAATTAAGCTAACAACAACATTCTCTAACTCACCAACCCCTAAATAATATAATCAAATCAACTCAGTAATTAATGTATTGAGACATGTTGAATCAAACTCAAGTGTCAACATTAAATGAGACTTGGGTACGAGACTCAAAGGTGTAGTCAGCTACTGAAGCCAACTCATAGGGAAATGGATCTAGCACATGATTCATGTAGCAACCATGTAACAATAAAATAATGTGAGAGAGGCATTTAAAAAATAAATAAATAAATAACATCTCAGTCTCTTTTAATCACGTCCTAGATCTGATTAAAAAAAATCAAAAAACAAGTTTTTTTATGCAGATCCATGCCTTTAAAATGAACGGCTATTGAACTCCCCAGATTTTAAGTTGTGAGATCCTATTTTATCAATGTTATGGCGCTCTTCTAGTTGTTTAAAGTGTGTTATAGGGTTGCTACAGAGAATCCGCTTTCAACTCATAGCCCATTTGATAATACACCTAGATGAACCATGTGGTGACAGTTGTCTCAAACTTGGAGCTATAAATCCCCACTTAAAGGGGAAATGGGATCAAGAAAATTCCCTTTGACAGAGAAAAAATTTAAAATTCAATCTACAACTCATTATTCATCATCTTGCTCATCTTTACTCGTACTAAAGTTTATTTCCTATATCATTTCGATTCTTGACTTAATCTTCAAAAGGCCCTTGGTAGACACCACATCGGGGGCCCCATACTTCTTCCTTCAACCTTCTAGAGACAATGGATCAACCACATCAGCAATAACTAAATAAGAAAGTCAAAGCATTAAATGTCGAATGAGCAGAGTCAGGAGAATCACGATTCGACAAGTTAAGAATTTTGTATATCTCAAGAATAATTTTGTTTATTTCCTATCTCATTTCGATTTTTGACTTAATCTTCGAAAGGCCCTTGGTAGACACCACACCAGGGGCCCCATACTTCTTCCTTCAACTTTTTAAAGACAAAGGATTAACCACATCAACAACAACTAAATAAGAAAGTCAAAGCATTAAATGTCGAAGGAGCAGAGTTAGGAGAATCACGATTTGACAAGTTAGACTAAGAATTTTGTATATCTCAAGGAGTGGGGTCCAAAAAACCCTCCACAGTAAGGAAAGTGTATTTCCTTATACTGGTAGGTGGCATGCCAACGCACATGTATCATAAGGATTATTTCTTTATTTATTTATTATTATTTTGTAAATTGAAATATTGACTAAGGTTCTAGGTGTTTTGTGTCATCCGATTCTTAAGAACCAGAATCGATGGTTAGACTTATCCACAATTCTTGACCATCCCGATGCTACTGATTCCACTTATTTTAAAATTGGGATTGAAATTAACAAAACCAAAATCCAAAAAATATGATGATTCTGATTCTAAGTACCTTAATTAGGGGTCGAACCAGAATTGGAATCTGCCCATTGACACTCCTAGTCACATGATCATATTTTTATTAAGATAATAAAATTTGAAATTATTAAAAATTTAATTATTTTTGTCAATAAATTGCAAATGATTTCCACTAATTGGATTTATTCATCGTTCCATCATAAAAAAGGTTGCCCAATCTGAAGATTTTAGGAAGCATGGGTGCAGCAAAGATTTCACCCAGGTGGGAGCACCGAAGTGTGGAAATTTTTTGTGGGGACACAACTAGGGGGGTGGGGGGGTGGATTTTTTTTTTGCCATTGTCATCTATCGTAATTGTTGAAAAATCTTTATAGAGTTTGAAAATTCTTGTTGGGAAAAGTACTCTCATTGCCACCGTAAAGTTGCCTTTGTTAGAAACCATCCTAAGATCATGATTGGCTTCGAGCGTGTAACAGCACGGGTTAAAAATGGGCTGATTGATTTGGCCTCTTCTATGCAAGACTATCTCTTGTGGATTAAGGACTTAGTCGATAAACTTGCAACATGTACTCTCATGCCTCCTGTTGATGAAGATGATCTTATTTTTCATACTTGGGATGGTCTCCGTGCTAACTATCGTCCTTTTATGTCATCTATTTGAACTCGTTCACAGTTTGATTCAGTATCTCTGGAAAAACTTTGCATGAGTTTACATGATAATTTGTTTTGAGTTGATGAATTGTTTCCATCAAATCTTGTATCTGATTCATCCGAGTTGACATGATGATTTGTCCAGCTGATTCGGGGTATTCATAAAAGATGTGAATATTGGTCCGCATATGCGATGCACCCCCAAGTGAGGTCCCCATTGCAAATGGGGATCAAATTGTTCAATTTATAAAAGGGTAAATTACACTTTGACCTCCTATGAAAGATTTAACATAATTCCATTTTGACCCCTTAATATTTGGACAATTGCACTTACCTCACCTTTCATGCAGAGTATTAAAATTTAGATGTTACATTACTATTTTAACCTCTCAAATAAGAAAAAGATCAGATTTTAAAATTATGTATATGTATCAGTCTAAGCATTCACAAATAAACCCATTTTTTCAATGGAATACTTCTGTTTATACAAAAGAATAACATTTTAAAAAAGAGGGTAAAATGATCTTTTTAAATGGTAAAAACTAAATTTTAACTATTTAATTGACGACGAATAGACAGAAAAAAGGGTAAGTGAACCCGTTAGATAACTATAGGACAGGTAGGTGCAATTGCCAAAACTTTAGTGGGTTTACATGGACTTATGCTACACCATCGACTTCAAAATTATGAAGGTACCTTCTTCACATTATAACATGTGGCGTCTTCATCTTCAAGAAGTAGGTATTTCAAATATTGATAACAAGCAAGAATGTGAATTAAATACTAAAAATCACATGTCACAGTGCGAGGAGGGTTCCTTCAAAATTTTGAAGAGTTTGACTTCTAAATCATATGGGGGTGAAAGTGTAATTTACCCTTTACAAAAACATGTGTCCTTTACAATACATGTGGACGAATAATAACGTGGGTTCATCTTCAAAATTGCACTCAACACCTCCAACTAAATGTGTCCGTCACGAGAGGAAAAAGTGGTAGGTGTCTTGTAACTGTCACATATCCATTCCGAAGAAACGTCTACACCCACAAATAAGTCAGTGTCGGCAATTTACAATTAGGCGTAAACCAAGTGTACAAATTGTAATAGAGGTGTGTTAGGTGAAGATGATGCCATCAATCCACACCTCTCAATATATTCAAAATTGAAATCCTTTTTGATGATCACGGATATATTTGTAATTATCGTTTGAAGCTTTTTCAGAAAATCAATTTCTTAGAAAATGGTTATAAGATAATAGATTCCTCCCAAGAAAAACTTATCAAAATCTGGGGGAGAATCAAATTTCTAAGAGAGGGTCAGAAAATGATTTTCCCAACAAATTACAGAATAAAAAAACCAGTCCGAAATTGAATTTCTAATAATTTTTCCCAACAATCAAACACAATCTAAACATTTTCCGCCTTAACCAGAAAATCATTTTCTTATAGGTTTGTTGACGAATATTTTAGGGAGATTCCATTGGCACACCAACTTTTACTAATAACACACCAATCCTTTTGAAATTGGACTTGTAAAAATGAGATTGTTGTGTTGTTGTTACAAGTAAAAGTTGGTGTGGATGCCAAAATGTGCAATCATACACATTGACCTTGCAAATAACATTTTCCAGCTGATGTAATTTACATTTCTTGATAAATAATCAAAAGCCTATATACAAAAAACTGAAAATTAATCTCTTTAACTTAAACTTAAAATTCAAGCAGAGAAAAACCCATTAACGAGAGCCAGACCAAACGAGCTCTTAGGCTCGAAAACCTTCCTTGCAATCTCGAATTTCTCTTCTCCAACTTTCTTAATCCAAGAAAACGCATCAACCCTTTGAGCCAAGACTAAAATACAAGAACCGTGATCGATCTCCTCACCTTCATTTTCCTTCTTGAAGCTCCTACTCCTCCTCTCGTACTCCTCTGCCACCAAAATAGCTATATCTGCCATTTCTTTTACTTGCTTGAACACAATTGTAGATCTCTCCTTTAGTCTTTATTGTTCTCTCACAACGTTTACTGATACAAAATTCAAACTTGCTTGTTAGGCCTTTATGTACAATGGGGTTGGGTGCATTTTTGGTTTGGATTTTGGATAAGGTCGGCACATATATTATATTATTTTAAAATAGTTTTAATAATTTCATATTATATTAGTTGTTTTGTGGATTATGTGGTTTCGTGGTATCTGACTATCTGTGGACTGGGGGATGTAGATCTCTGTCTTCTCCTATAAAGTTTAATATATCTATCTTTCGGTGGTGTTAGGCTCATGGGTTGTCTCTTAGGATGTAAGAAGAAGTTTATTTTTCTTTAGAATAAAGAGGTTTTGTGATCCCAAGGTAGACGTCCTCCTTATTGATGAGACAAGAATCTTGGGGCTGTCAATGGATCGGATCAGACCCCGAATCCAGCCCACTCTGATTTGATAACTGTGGATGTTAATTGATGGTTTGATTTGATAACTTTGTATCCACTTTAGATCATATTATAGAGATCCAATAAAATGAACAATTTTAAAAGGGTATCATATCAGTGTTGGTCTGATCCGATCCTTATCGAATTGAATCCAGATCGCCCCTGATCCGATCCAGATTGATGGATTTAGATCATCTTTGTGACTTTTGTGAATCCAGGGGACTATTAGGTGGGTGGTATTGTCATCCTAAGGGCGACGTCCTCTCTAGTGTCTTGACAATTGAATTGGGTCAGAAGATAGTCAACCTTGAGGAATATTCGACTGTTACGATACCTTTTGAAAATTTGTAGCTGTGGGCTACAAAATCCCCACGAAACCGTTGAGTTGTTTTCTGTTGACGGTGCCATCCACACGCCGCATAGCTGGTAGTGGGTAGTCAGTCTAGTCTCACTAATTTAGTAAGATTTTAAATCTTAATAGGGGTCGGGAGCTCACATCTTAGCATAAAAAATATAAAAATGCATGATCCGATATCACAAATTTGTAATGAACAATCTTTGAATTTATTTTCAATAGATCATTATATTTTATCATTGAATTTTAATTTTAAATTCTGATAGTTTGGTAGACGTCATTTTCAACACTTTGATCAATTATAAAATTCACAAAAAAGATTATCTAATTTTTTATTATTATTTTTAATAAAGCTACTTGTTTAATTTCTAAACGCGTTAAATTGTGGGACAATTTGATGAAATCAACTAAAAAGCAATTTTTCAAATAAAGAGATCAAATGTCTAACTTGTTAACTATTGTGGAATGAGTATTTGAGTACAAGATAAATTTGAACAGTCGCATGGTGAACATTGTTAAATTGAGTTTAAAATACATTTGCACGTTTGACGAAAAAATTGAGTAAAGAAGGTTAAGATGAGATATGAGTTGTAGTTCTAATTATGAGGGAACCATTTTTGTGTCCATGTTTTTGTACATACAAAAAGAGGGTCCTTTTGCGTCTCTTATTTTAAATAGAGTCAGTGATTTTTTTTTATGCACCCATAAATATGTGTAGTTGTGTATCTCGAGAAAAAAGAATTTTAATTTTAGTAATTGCCATATCATGGGACGTCGGAAAAGGGGGGTTTTCATTACTTTAAAATATAGTGACATTTAATTAAATAGTTAGTGTACCCCCAACTTTTACTTGATAGATTCCAATAAAAAAAGGGGGGCAGTTAGAAAATCATTACTTTAAAATATAGTGACATTTAATTAAAGAGCGAGTGCACCCCCAACTTTTACTTGATAGATTCCAATTAAAAAAAAGGGGGGGGAGGGAGGGGAATACTTAAAGGACCCTTGTGGAAGGGTTTTTTTCTAATTAATCCTTAAGTTTTGTATGATTGTTTAACATGACATTAGTAAAAAATTTCTTTCTACGTGACCTCTTGTACTGTTGAGTTCAAAAAATTTATTGTCGAACTCGCCACTTTTTATTTACTGTTGAACTCGACACTTTTTAATTACTGTTAAGTTCATCATTTATTAAATAAAAAGTGGTGAATTCGACATTGGAAAAACCCATCCATTTTTCAATTTTTGAGTTTTTTCGACTAAAATAATTGAAAGATCGACTAAAAACTTCAGATAACGACTTGTTTAGATAATTTCAATGATTGATTTTCATAAAATAAAAATAAAAAATTAAGGAAAAAAAGTGAAAGAAAAAAAAATCATAATTTTTTACATGCATTTTTAAAATATTTGAAAATAACTTCTTCTTTTTTCTTAAATCATTTTTAATGGAATAGAGTCTTTCGAACTCAATTGAGATGTCAAAAATCCAATTTTAGGATGAAAATAATGAGTTCAAATAATTAGGACATCCAATCATGAGAAATGTAGGAGATGAGGTCCAAGGACCATTTAGAAAGAAAAAATTTACTAAAGCAACTACTGAGAACTTAGGGACCATTTAGAAAGATGCCCTTCCGCGAGGGTTCTTTTCTCCCAAAAATAAAATCAATGATTGAAAATAAGTAAAAGTTGGAGTGCCAATAGAAACTCTCTCTCTCTCTCTCTCTCTCTCTTTCTGAGCATTAATGGATAATGCATTACCAAATTGGCAAGCATGCCTTAAAATTTCATGGAAAAACTCAGTCCAAAAAAATAAAAAATAAAGAAAATAATTTATTTTTTTACTTTGATCCGAGGTTTTGAAAATGGACTGCTACAAACTCTCAAATTTAACAATGAAAAATAACGTTTTTTTTATATAAAAAAATTACTTAAAAAGTTCATAGACCCATAAGCATTTGATCATGTTATTGGATGCCACAAAGTTAGATCAGCCACCCTTTGTACGATTTAAATCTTATTGCTAAGTAAAGCTATACTTACAAATCCAAAATTCCTAATCCTAGTAGTGAACAACTGCGTTTGAATGTGCTTATAATGATTTGTAACGTTGAGGTTAAAACTTAACCAAACTTTTGTAATGTTTGAATGATTAATTAGGGTTGATAGATAATTTAAGAAAGTAGGGTGTAATAAGTAAAAGTCAGGGTGTAAATAGCAACTCTCTTTATTTAACACAATTTTCCTTTGGATTTCTCTGGAAAACAAGGGGAATTATTATTATAGATTCCAAAATGAGTTTCTAAAAACAATGTAGCCAAATAAGATTTTGCAGTCTATTCTATTTATCAGTCTCCTCCATTAGAATGAAGTTAGATGAGCAAATAATTTCGAGTTAGGAGAATTAGATGCCATTGTCAAGAGAGTATCTTTCTCAACCATGATCTTTGTAAGATCAAAGATATGTCCGACACTCCTTTTTTTTCTTTTTTCTTTTCTTGATATAAGCAGATGGAGACATTATTCAAAATCAATTTCTTCCAGTTCCAAAAAGCTTCAACCATACCTAGCACACTTTACTTGAAATAGAAACAAACAATTTATAATTAAAAAAATGGTTTCTATCATCAGATTTAAAGAAATCCAAAATCAAAATCTAGAATTAGAATCTAACCATCTGACAATCACACCCCACGACACTAAATAGAGAAGTCATAATTAACTACATAAAAATAAAAATAAAAGATGGATCCATTAACAATTAATTCAGACTACTCTCAGAAGTTCTGATTAACCCAGGTAAAATACATAATCAGTCTTACCCAATTGTAGCAGAAACTCAAATAGATCGAAGATCTGAACCCTTGATCCCAAACATGGCAAGGACACTTCCCACCTACAAGAAAATTCTACAAACCTGCAAAAAGATGCAATAAACATAGTGTCTTCTACAATCCTACATACTGACTAACAAGTATCAGAGCTGAAACACATCTCGATCCATATTACTTGCTATTTTTCCCTTTTTGTGCAAGTTTAGCTGCAACCTGTTCTTCAGATAATGGCAAGTAGTAGATCCTCGGTGTGGCTTTAGTTTTCTTGAAGAGATCGTCAAGTGTGACAATAGGTTGGTCGGGTTTCTTATGGAGTGGAGGTGGGGGTGGAAGAGGCAGCCGTTCCCTTGCTTCTGGTGGGTCAGATAGTGGTGGCGGTGGCGGTGGTGGGAGTTGCTGCCTTGGGGTTTTTTGGCGTGAGGAGGGCTGAGGTTGGAACGGGGATGGGGCTGGAGGCGTGATTGGGCTAGTGCTAACAGGCGCTGCTGGAGACTGAGGTGGAGCTTCAGCCCGCAATTTTACTTCTTGAGGTTCGACAAACTCAGCCACCAGAAGGCGTCCTCCATTTGCAGGCCACTGTAAGTTGTACAAAGCATTTCGAGTCTCAATAGCTTCTTCCACCGACGAGTACTGCACAAACCAAAATATTGAACAAATGCCAACATATTATACCCAGTAATAATAAGCCACAAAACTAATATCAATCAACACAGTAATGTAACAAGAAAAATTCTTCAATTAATGACATTCTTTCTGACAAAATAAATTAGGGACCGACTAGTTGCACACCACCCATACCAATTGCACTCCATTTTGAAAGATTGCACTCCAAAAATAATAAAAATGATGTTGCGCTCCTTTTTTTGTTATTTTCTTCCTTTTTCTCTTCTTCAACCATGCTCACAGAAATCATTGTTGGTTCAATAATTTTTGTAAGAAATATTTGGTCATGTACCAAGCATGTTTGCACTTTGCAATTGACATGAGCAGAGAAGATGAAGAGCCATGGGAAGGTGAATAAGCCCAAAACCTAACGTTACTGCGATGAAGTGCAAATAATAGGTGAAAATAGAGGTTATATAAAAAAGCTATTTTGAAGGTCCATGTGTGTGCAGCCAACAATTACTGACGAGCAACTAGTTGGTCCTGCTAAATTAATCGGACAAACATTAAAGAGGAGACCAAAAACATGAGACAAGGGGCTCATACGGCAGTGAGTCTGACCAACCAAGTGTTGACCTGAATACAAAGCAACAAATATTTGAATGTATTCCATAAGGTGTTCTTCAAAAAGCAAACAGTAGTGGATACCTCGCTTTAGGTAGGGCTCTTGCCCGTCAGAGGGATCAACTGTGGGTTGTGCTCATGATTAAGATCACTAGGGAATATGTATTATTGACATCGACCACATAATTTGTGAGAAAAGGAAACAGGAAGGAATACCGTGACATAGCAGTGGGTCTTGATGTGGTCCATCCAGAAACTGCAAACCGTTCCAGTTTTCGCTAGAAGCTCCTGTACTGCTTTCAGAGTAAAGGGGCGCAGGAAACGATCAATTCTAAGGGAATTTGTTGGAGGTTTGGGTGACTGGGGAACTGCCAATGCCAACAATGCCTGGCTTAGGTACATAAAACGCCATGCATTTGGAAAAAATTGGGTACAGTTAAATTATGATCTCTTACCAACACGCTCCTTCGGTGTATCTCCACCACTAAGAGTCGATTCAGACCTGGTAAAGTTGCGTTTGGGAGTAGCGGACTGAATTGTATCCTTAGGTGTTGTCGAAGTTGTGAGATTAGAGGTTTGCAGTTCAGGAATTTTGAGAGTTTCTGAATTCCACCGACGCTGCCTCTTCGATGGTTCATTGTTCCCAACCACTTCTTGCTCTGTGCAGAAAGATCATTAAATACATTTATAAGGGAAAAAAAAAGAGTTCTACATGTGGGGCTATCTGCTTAACATAAAAAAAAAAATGATTATACATTCCAACATCACATTGTGATTCTGAGGCCCTTGCTGAGCATGTATATCTATAGTTAAAACAAGAGAGCTTCTATTGACATACCAACTTTTACTAACAGCACCCAAGATGTGTGTTAATTCTTTGGTGATTTACATATGGCATACTTACCTCAGGAAATTAGATGATTATTACTCGAGAATGCTGCATTCAATAGAATATAATTGACATTATTTAGTAGCAGCAACAATTCAACCACTGACTATGCGTCTACAGAGTTGCATATACGCACACACTATTGTGTGTATATATATAGGGTCAGGATCCCTTGACTCCTAAGAATGACTCATGAAAAAACACATAATCCCAACCTTTTAAATGCAAAATCCAATGGTTGAGATTTATCCTTGGGAGAAGTATTTCCAAGATTTGTGTTTTCAAGATACTCATAAATCTCAACCAATGGATTTTGTATTTAAACAGTTGAGATCATGTGTTTTTTTCACGAGTCATTCTTAGAAGTCAATGGATCCCAACCCATATATATATATATATATATATCATGGGACATATGTAAAAACAATGGTTTTTCAAAATATAGGGTTAGAGGTTTTGGATTGAGCTGATTTTTTGTGATGATGGTCTCTACGATGAGAAAATCATCCTCACAAAAAATCAGCTCAATCTGAAACTTGTAAGTCCATCAAAAGTGGTTTACAAATTATTGGCAAAAAATCGGCGGTCCACATTCTAAATCACTTTTGAAGGGGTTAGAAGTTTCAGATTGGACTGATTTTTTTTAGGATGATCTTCTCATCATAGGGATCATCCTCACAAAAAATCAACTCAATCCAAAACCTCTAATATTATCACATTGTTTTTACATATGTCCCATGATTCGTCCCCTATATATATATATATATATATATATATATATATATATATATATATATATATGTGTGTGTGTGTGTGTGTGTGTGTGTGTGTGCGCGTGTGTGTGTGTGTGTCTAAAACATTATGTGTCAGATGTAACCGTTTAAAACAGTAGCTCACTTGGGTACAAAATAAAATGCAAGGTTTGGGATGGGTAGCATGAATCATATAACCCACAAATTGTTAAGTTACACATCACACAATCATGTACGTATGATACATAGGAGACAAAATGACAATCAAATGGATTCATCAGTCATTCAGATTAATCAAATTACAAGAATTCACATGACAAGAGTGCCATCAAGAGATTATACCAACAAAATCTGAAAAATTCAGAGAGGTAACAAGTTAAATGCTTAAGAAAAGAAGATAAACACAAACTAAAGTTAAAGTAGTGTACAAATGTAATAAATTAGCATGTTACCACAGAAGTAATTAAGACAAAAGATTATGTGAAGCAAAAGATGATATGTGGTAAGGAGGGTAATGAGTATACTGTGTTTATGGAAGTTCTTGGGTTTTTGTTCATGAAGGTGAAGCTTAATAAGGACTTCTGAGGTTTTTTCCTTCGAGGACTATGTCTTCGTATGGGGCCGATTGTGCGATTTGTAATCTGTAGCTCTTCAGTTTTTCTCTTCCTTTTCTGTTTTTCCCTTGTTAGGGGGCCGCCTCAGCCTCCTTTGTACTTTTCTTTTGCTTTTAATAAAATTTTATACTTATCAAAACAAACAAAAAAAGAGATCTTGGAGGAGTATTTAACTAACCAAAGCCATGAAGTGTAAGTATGAACACGCATTTTTTAATCCAAATTCCAAAACTCATCAAAATCAAATTAAATTGTACAATTCCATAGGTTCGTACTTTCCAACTTTCTACATTTTAATCCATCAAACAAAAAGCAACACTTAGAATGTAAAACTATCACAAAAAACATTTCCTTGTAACTAAGGTGGGTCATCTCGACCTCCTTTTTTTGAATAAATTATATTTATACTTATCAAAAAACAATTACCCTCTACAAAAACACGCTAAAACTAGAAGAGTGGATTCTTAAGTTCGGCATAGGGAGAAAAATAAAAGTAAGGAAGAGTCGAAACTCGTACAATGCACAGCAAATGAATAAGACATTGTGGTAATTGCAAACAAAAAGGGGAGGGGATGAGATATGAAATATGCTTACCTTCAGGTTTTCTTTTCTCTGCAGGAACAACAGGAGTATTCTTACTTTCGGTAGGAATGACATTCTTGTCAAAAGATAAACCAAGCCCAGAAGCATCATCAGGACTTTCCTCTTTTACAACACACACTTCACTCCTATCTCCCACTTCATCAGAATCGTGATTCGAATCATCGTGCTTACTCTCCAATATGTCCTCCTCCATAGAATCAACTACCAAACTTCGATCTAAATTTATTTTTTCGCTCTCCCCATCTGCACTATCATTTTTCTTGCTAAGGTCCATATATGTAGCACTAGTGTCATCTATCTCTTCAATAAAGCTCTGGTTCTCATGTTGCACTTGTATATCATCGTCATCTTTAGAAGGAATGTCGCTGGATGATGGTTGCACCATCTCCGGCTTAATAACTTCTAATTCTAAATGGAAATTATCAGCATTCAAATTATCCTTTAGTTCATTCTTTTCATTAATTGACAAAGAATCAGCAGAAATAGACTCAGACTTTACTTGAAACCCTAAAACAGGGTTGACCTCAGATACCTGGTTGTTCGGATCGGACACATCGAGCATTGCATCTTCATGGAGAGGCTTTGGATCTTCATTCTCTATCTGGGCTCCATTGTTTTGTGTCTCCTGCTCGCTTGATGTTGTCTGGGTTATGACCGTTTCGCTGATTGTGATATTGGTTTCCATAGACACTGCAAGATCGATTGGCTGACCAACCAACTCAACAGAATCAGTAGTATCCGTTAACTCTGCCTCTTGACTCTTCCCCTCACCCAACCCTTTGGGACTACCATCAATATCAACCACAGCTGCATAGTCATCTACTTCTTGAGCTTGATTTTCGTCAAGAACCCTAATATCTTCAACCATTTGAGCCTCAGTTGACTTAGTCTCCACATCTTTACACTCAACCTTAGATTCTTGATCGCAGTCAAAACCATTTTCAATTGTGTCCTTAGCAGAATCCTTCTCAGTGAAAACTGCTTCTTCTTTCATAGAAAAATCTGTCTTAGTGCAAATTGCCCCTTCGTCCTTGGCAGAATCCTTTTCAACACAAATTGCTTCTTCTTTCTCATTTGAATCCTTCTCAGTGTGAATTGCTGCTTCTTCCTCAATGGAATCCCTCTCATTTCGAATAGCTTCGTCCAAACGTTTGATCAAATCATCCTTTAACCCCCTTATCGCAAGTTTCCGTCTCTTGAGTTCTTCCTTTAACTCAGCTACCTTCCATTGATCAATTGGTCGGTTGTAGAGTATTGGATATTGTGTCGGCATCTTTCCAGTAGCCTATGCAACCGAGGATGAACACAAATTCATTTTACAATAAGGCAATAAAGAAGTCCATATAATACATAAACAGAAGGTTAAATCAGAACCAAAAAAACAAGCCCACGTTCATGAAAAAAAGGGTCATCACTATTAACTGCCTCTTTGCACCTGAGGCATATTGTGCACTAGAACAAGTAAAACTCTGCCACCCATCTGCCGCTGACACCTTAAGACACCATGTCTGCGCAAAGATGTTCTGCAAAGTTTTCCTTCTCTCTCAAGCACACAGTACCCCTCTAGACCTCTACAATGCCTTATATTTCACCCTCCATTAACCCAAATTATTATTTTATTTTATTTTATTTTGATAAGTATTAACCCAAATTAAAATTTCAATGGAACATCTAGAAGTCAAAGCCAAACCCATTTTTTAACTAAAGAACTAAATATGGAGAGCTTGAAAGATAATCCATTAACTGATTAAAGTCACATATTTGTCCAATAAAGCATTATTAAAAAAAGGATAGACAAAGCATTCAATAAAATAAAAACAACCCCACAAACATATTAAAATCACAAATATAAATAAACATAGAACAGTAAAGGTTATATGAAAACAATAAAATGAACTAAAAGACTTACCAAAATAAAATAAAATGAACTATAAGGTGCATCATATGTTTAGAAGAATGAAGTCAAGTTTCAATCTAAGATCTTGGTAAGAATTCATAATAATAAAAAGAGTAAAAAGACATAACTACCCTTACATATAAAAAATAAATAAAAAGCTATTACTAGAAAACAACTAAAACTAAAATAACAACTAGATTATTTCCAATACTCCCCCTTAAGCTGGGGCAAATATATCAACTAAACCCAACTTGACAATGTGAGAATTAGTGATAAAAAGACCAACAGATTTCGTAAACATGTCGGCAAGTTGATCTGAAAAAGGTACGAAGATTGTCTAAAAATCACTAGACCGAACTTTCTCCCTGAGAAAGTGAATATCAACCTCAATATGCTTAGTTCTTTCGTGAAAAACTAAATCAAAAGCAAGCATGATAACAAATTTGTTGTCACAAAACAGAGTAGAAGAACCATAAACAGGAAACCCCAACTCTATCAGGAAAGATCGAAACCAAAGTAACTCACATGTGCCAAGGACCATAACACAATACTCAAATTCTGTAGAAGAACGAGAAATTTCATTTTGTTTCTTATTCTTTCATGAGATAAGGTTATCACCATAAAAAGTACAGAAACCAAAGGTAAATCTCTTATCTGTGAGAAAACCAACATTGTAAAACAAGACAAATACGACTAAACAGTGGAAAAGTAGAAAATGCGAAGACCAAGACACGACTTCAAGTAGCGAAGTATACAATAAACAACATCAAATTGAGAAGTATGCGGAGAATGCATGAACTAACTGACCACACTAACCGTAAAGAACAAGTATAATCTAGTGTAAGTCAAATAAATCAGACGACTTACAAGTCTCTGATAAGAAGAAGGATCCGATAAAAAATACCAGAGTCAATTTAAAGACAATGATTCTAATCCATAGGGAACAAAGTAGGACAACAATCAAACATCCCAGTCTCCTGAAGAAAATCCAATGTATATTTACGCTGAAATAGTAAAATACCACGGTGAGAACGGGCCACTTCTATCCCCAAGAAGTACTTAAGTGGGCCCCAAGTCCTTAACTTCAAAAACATAATCCAACATCTTAACTTTGTCAATCCACTGTGCATCATCATCAGTTAATAATATCATCCACATAAATCAAGACAATAGTATAACGACCATCAACTCCTCGACGAATATAGCAAGTGTGATCTTAGTGACATCTATAAAATTTCATAGATAAAATAATCTCATAAAAACACAGAAACCAGACTCGTGGGAACTGTTATAGGTCATACAGAGATTTAAGAACGTAGCATACCTTCCCAGAATACTCCCCTTGAAAACGAAACCCAAAAAGGAGTCCATATAAATAATCTCAATCAAATAACCATTCAAAAAGGAGTTCTTCACATCAAGTTGGTGATATGACCAAAAATGACATGCAACAAACGGGATAAGAAGTCAAACAGTGGAAAGTTGGGCAACCGAAGCAAACATAGCACCAAAATCTTTTCCAGGAGTGTGTAAACCCTTTAGCAACGAGGTGTGCCTTATACCGATCAATAATCCCATCGACAAGATATTTCACAGTAAAAACTCATCTACAACTAACAGTTCGTTCCCCATATGGAAGGGTGACAAGCTCCCAAATATTATTTTTCTGCAAAGCATCCATCTCAATAGTCATAGCTCTAGTCCACTGACGGTCTCACAAAACCTCTGATATGGACCAAGGAATGTAGATAGAATCTGTGGCTGCAAGGTAGGCCTGATAAAAGGAAGAAAGACCTTGATAGGAAACAAACTGGGCAATAGGGTGATTAGTTACACACCCCTACTTACCTTTGGGAATGGCAATAAACAAGTGATTGTCAAAAATAGAAGGGATAAGGACAAGTATGTGTAGAAGTAGGCGGGAATATACTTGAATCCAAGAAGGAAGTTGGCAAAGGTTGAAGAGGACAAGGGCAACGAGTGTAGACCTTGAATATCAGTGATGATGGAGAAATAACTGGAGATGACAACATTATAAGAGATGGGTCTTACAAGGTAAAAAAACCCTGCAAAGTAGATGTGGGACGAAAGTATAGAACATTTTCAAAGAAAGTGACTTCAAGAGAATATATAACATGGTGAGAAACTAGATCATAATACCAACGAAGATACCAAACAATATTCATGAGATGGCTGTTCTTACGTTCCGCCACCCCATTCTGCTCAAGAGCATAAGGACAAGTCAACTGATGAAACATACTATACTCATGAAGATAAGAACGAAGCCCATCATATATATTCCCCCCATTATCAGACCTAAGAGATTTATTGATAATATTATGCTGGGTCTGAATTATTTTAAAAAAATTGACAAAGATAGGAAGCACCTCAGAGCGAGAACGCAACAAATAAAATCAAGTACAGCGCGAATAGCAATCAATAAATGTAACATCATATCTATGACTATTAAAAACAATAACGACGGAAGGCCCCCAAACATTAGAATGAATTAAATCAAACATTGTATTAAATCAGTGCATACAAGGAATATAAGTACGTGTATGTTTAAAAAGTTCACACACAAAGCACTAAAATTTATAACCACTACAAGCAATTCTTAAAACAAAAAACAAAGAACATAAATGTTGAAAATTGGCATGTCCTAAGTGAGCATGCCATAAGTCTAGAATTTGAAATGAAAATGTGTCTCTCAGAGGAAGGAAACACAGAAGTCAGAGCAGCAATAGACTGAGATCCAAACAAGTACAGCCCATCCCACTCATACCCCTTGCCAAATATCCTCCTCAAAGTCAGGTCCTGAAAAATACAATGAGTGGGAAAAAAGTGACTGAGCAATTTAAAGATTTAGTAATACTACTCACAGACAAGATTGAGAAATAGGTGAGGAACATGAAACACATAATCTAGTGAAATCTCAAATGATAGGGGGATGATTCCCTCACTATGGATAGATGTAAGGGATCCATCAATAAGACGAAACTCCCTATGAGTTGTAGGAAAAATAGAAGAAGTAAAATGACTAGCTCACCGGTCATATGATTAGATGCATCGTAATCAATAACCCATGTCAGATGAGCAAAACCAAACTTTATGACATGGAAAGCAGAGGATGTACCTGGAGGCGTAGTAACAGAAGCCACAGTCAAAGAAGAGTGAGTGTGATCATGAATCTGATCCCAGACAATTGTGGCAATCTGAGTTTGTAGTTGTTACAAGTCAATCGTGCCAAGTGAAGGAGGATCAGTAAGGAATAGATAATGACTCCACTATAGCGGCACAAGGAGCAGTCTGTCCTAAAGACGAAGTTGAGGAAAATCATGGTATCAGATGAGGATAGAGTTGAAAACAATGGACCTTCTCATGGCCAATCTTCTCACAATGATTGCAAGTAAGGTCACTCCCTTTACCACGACCACGACTACCACGGTCATGATTTCCTAATATAGGGGTACAAGAGTCAAAAAAACTCGAGTTGGTAACGAACGTCATCTGATTTGTCGTTGGAATAGAAAGAATGACAGGGACATGAATCTGAGAAGGAGCAATACGACGACGACGACAACGCTCATCACTATCAATAGTCGCAAATATCTCAAATAAAGAAGGTAAAAGAGTAGTGTCGAAGATATAAATCCAAAGTGCCTCAAACTCTGAACATAGACCCATAAGAAACTTGTAGGTCTGAGGTCAAGCAATCATCTTAATCACATAATTGCCTGCCACTGAAGACAACTCAGTCATAGACTCATAATAAGAAAATTCCTCCCAACGTAACTGAAGAAATCTAAAGTAATCCGCTACACTCCGAGTCCCTTGGGTAACCTAGGCAATGTCTCCATAAAGCTCATAAATCCTCGAGTCATTCCTGACATGTGCGTATGTTTGAGTAAGTGCTGACCATAAAGATAGAACTATCTCATGGTACATAAACGTGGTATAAATGCGTTACTCCATGGAGTTAAATAACCACCCAAGGATAGTGCAGTTGTCGATCTCCCATGATTTAAATTTAAGATCAATAAATGGTGGTTTAGTAACAGTCTCAGAGAGCCATCCAAATTTTTGCCTACTACCTAGATAGAGTTGCACAGATCAGGACCATGACTGAAAGTTCTAACCATCAAAAAGAGCAATGTGATACGTTGAGCTAAAGAGTTAGACCCATAGACTATAGCGGAAGTCGTAATTCCTTGTTCCGAAAACATTGCTTTGGTTTGAAAAAAGATTTGAAGAAGGAATTTAGAAGGCCAAAGAACAAAAAAAAAAACTTTACAAGCACCCTAGGTGCAATAGCAAGCCTCCCAATGCTGTGAAGATGTGGCCACAGGTCTTCCCAACACTTCAAAGAACTGTAGCAAGCTGAAAATACTCCTAATAGGGGCTGTCGCAAAGCTGTTGATCCTCCCAACAGTACTCCAAGTGTTGCTGAAAGGCAGAAAACTGCTAGGGGTTGTTATCGCAGGGCTTTAAAGTTCCTAGTAGGATCTGTAAATCTCCCCAACATCACTCCCAATGCTGTCACAAGGAAGGATTGAAGGAGAAAATGCTATTGTAGCACCAAAAAAAAAAAAAAGCAACCACTACTGTGGCAAGGCTGTCCCAAGGCAGGATTGGAGGAGAGGGGCTGTCGCAGGACTGTTGAACCTCCCAACAGCACTCCTAGTACTGCCGCAGGACTGTAAAGTTCCTAATAGGGGCTGTAAATCACCCCAACAGCACTCCCAGTTGCTGTCACACACCCCAAAAAAAGTAAAAAAATGGCAATTGTTGTTATTATCCCAAAAAAATTTAAGTTGAATGAACAAACCCTAACATAGGTTAAAAACACGGCGCAAAAGGTTATTGCAACATGTCATAAAAGAAAAAAGAAGATTAAAAGACCCCCGAAGGGGAGAAGATCGAATGAGGCTGCTCTAAGTTAGTGTTTAATGAATAAAGAAGAGAAGAAGGAGGGGAACCAAAGAGGAGGAGAGAGAGGGGGGGCGAAATTCCTTGGCTCTGACGCCAAAAAGAACAAAGTCAAGTCTCAATCTGGGATCTTGGCAGGGATTTATAATAATAAAAATAGTAAAAAGACATTAATACCCTTACATATAAGAAATAAATAAAAAACTAGTACTAGAAAACAATTAAAACTGAAATAACTAGATTATTTCCAATATGTTTCACATACCAAGATTACTGAAAACACAGAACATTGTCTTTTTTTATAAGCACCCACAACATTTCCAAGGTGTTTGGAGTTGTGTATGTGAACACCTTTGTGAAGCTCACTTAGTAATTTCATCAACATCTATTGAGTTTTTCACCGCACCTTCCAAGACCTGGTTTAATAATGGCAATGAAGGACAAACCCAACTAATAGTAGCAAATACAAAAAAGATTAACAATCACACACAAAAAATAACTCAATAACCACAGCACAAGAGTTTACGTTCACCTGAAGGTTACATGCACGGAGGTATAAGTTTTGAAGCTCTTTTTAACTATAAAGAAAACAGGGCAAATCGATACAAGGGATCACTTAGCTTCACCTTCTTCTAGATACCAATTTTTCCAAACCTCCCCTCTTTGAGTTTTCTTTCTTTCTCTACTATCTTCTCTAAAAAAGATTTAGATTTACAACAAAAGAAAACAAAACCCCATCCTTTTAAAAGTACCATATAAGTGAGCCACTTACATAATTTACAAGCCCAACCCAAATTACCTTGGACCGACCCACACACACACTTGGACCAGGCCCAATTGATTTTGAGCCATAACTTCAACATTTGGCACATCGGGGGCGGTGCACTATACACACACCGAAAGCACGACAAGTATTCAATGGACCCTAAAAGGTGTCACCTTGGTTAGGTGGTAAAGTCTATGAGTAGTCTACCCATGGTTTCAAAACTCGTCTGAACCCGAGACGTATCGCCCAAGTCGTCTCGGTATCAAGCATGGACAAGACAGACAAACAAGTCAATTTTTTGAACGAGATATTAAACCCCACATTCATTTTTCATTTTTTTGAAGGAGACGTCTCCAACGTATTGGAAAACTCATCCGAGACGATTCAGTATCTGGCATGGACGAGACGAGAAGCGAAACCGAGTTTTTAAACCATGAGTCTACCACTGACCCGGAATCAAAACGCCACATCTACGATAAAAACTATAAGTGAAAAAAAAAAAAAAAAAAAAGCTTATTCCCCAGACCATGGCATCCAGTTCGCCCCAAATGGAGGCTCAAACAATAAAACCCCAACTCATCTGAACCCTAAACTATAATTCATCTAAAACAACTTCCTACGAGACACATCAATAAGAAGTATCTAACCAAGTGTCACAAAAAAAAAACGTGAATTTTACCATAAAAGAAATAACCTTATATGAAGAACGCACATTGCAAAATCAGTAAACAACAATACGAAAAGAAATCCCATTTCACAAACCTAGATTATAGTCAGAAAAAAAAAAATTATAATAATATTGTATGCTTCGGTAATCCAAAATCCACATCTACGTAGACAGGAATGAAACCCAATTAACGGAAGGGGTAAACTAAAAAGAAAGAGAAGAGATTTGAGAAACTCACAGTTGTTTACGCCTTCAGAACTATAAAGAGCAAGATTTCCTTAACGGAAACGCTAATTTCAGAATAGAAAACCAACCATTAGAGAAAACCTAATAAAATCCCACATAAAGATACGCTCAAAAGGGCAACCGTTAGAGATTTCTCGAAACCAAAAGACCCAACTCCGAGAAGAGATAATCGATTTCTAGTTTTTCTCCCCTGAAACAAAAACAAAACGAAAAAAAAAACTGAAACAAACAAAGCAAAAAAAAAAAAAAAAAACTAGGTAGATTGAAGAACAACGAAGAAAAAAAGGTGAGGGGATTTCAGAGAAATGGATGAGAGGTCAAATTGTTTTGATTTGGGGGTTTCGTTTGATTTCTCGTCCGTTCGATTTCGCTTCACTTCGAGTGGGCTTCCTCTCGACTCTCGCATAGAGAGAAAACTAGACATGAAAGGGAACGTTTTTAAGAGAAGATCGCGAGTTCATTTGTGATAAATGGAGCACTTCAGCCTTCAGAGTTCGGCCTGAAAAGTAAAATACCGAAAATGACCCTGTTCCCTAGACAAAACTCTCAAGACAGGTCCCTATAGTCCTCGCGATTCGGACTACACGTTTCGAAGACCATCTAATGATGCATACCTCCGGATATTATGGGTGGGGATTAAAATGGGACTAATTCTCCAAATTTAATGGATTTCGTTTCATCAAGTATATTCAAATAAAAATATGGTTCGAATA
The DNA here is from genome assembly GCF_017979445.1 of Akebia trifoliata. Lineage (NCBI taxonomy): Eukaryota > Viridiplantae > Streptophyta > Magnoliopsida > Ranunculales > Lardizabalaceae > Akebia > Akebia trifoliata. The sequence continues at coordinate 14,730,767 of NC_141378.1, read as the reverse complement.
TAGGTTAATATTCCTTGACTCAACTCGAATCCAAATCCATCCTTATATCCGTCAATAACCGAATGATATATTACTTTACTTATTGTATTTTTATATTTTTTTAGTTATTTTTTTTATCAACCAACAACAGTTAGGTTAGTGATCAAGGCCTTTCTTCAAAATGGAGATGTCTTGACTTCAAGTCACCAGTTGGCAGTATTTGAGATTATCCGACTCAATTGATCCGAATCAATTATTTCGATCGGATCGGATTTGGATAAAAAAAATTGGATATGGATATACTCATATATGGTCCGAACTTGACTTGTTTTAAGTCTTACTTATGAGCGTATAATGTTAATGTGTCTCGAACTCAATAGAAGTTTTTTAATAGAAAAAATTACTTAAAAGACCTTGGTAGAGTGATTTTTTTTAAATTAATCTTTAAATTTTAGGGCTTCTCTTAATATTTTACTTGGTAAAACTTTTTTTTTTCTTCTAATCAATGCTTGAACCTCACTCCCCACATTTCTCACAATTAAAATGCCAAATGAATCATAATCGTTTGAATTCATTGTTTTCATAAAATAAAAATAAAATTTGAATTTATGCATTCCCTTCAAGTTTTTGAGATTCTGATCTGATGTAAAGGATTTGCGAAAGAAGTAGAATTCATTTTCAAGCAATTTAAAGATGAATGTAAAAAAACTAAGATTTTTTAATTTTTTACTTCACTTTTGGATAAAAATCTATCAAAAGATGATTCTTTTGGTTTGAAATCATCTAAGACAGGTTGTTATGTTAAATTTTTAGTCGATCTTTCCATGTATTTTAATTTAAATAAGTTAAAAGACAAAATTGGGTGGATATTACCAACATCAAGTTCACCAATTTTTATTGTTGAGTTTGACATTTTTAAAATTTGTTGAATTCAATAACAAAGATGTTGAGCTTGCCAATAAAAATGTTGACCTCAACAATATAATTATAAAAAAAAAAAAAATGTGGTGAGTTTGACAAGAGAGGAGCTATTAAAAAAAAATATTACTAAATGGACTATCTACCTACCACCCAAAACTTAGGGACTATTTAGAAAGAAATCTCTCCGTTGGGTCCATTAAATACATTTCCATTGTTTAATAAATACTAATGGAAGACGATGTACATGTTATGCGCCTGATTTATTAAAAAAAAAAATAGGATTCTTATAATATTAAAATTAACAAGAAATTTTAGGAGATTTTCAACCATGTTGAATTAGCAACAAATTTATAGGACTTGAGGGAGGTAGGTAAGAAAAAGGTGTGAAGCTACAAAAAAGTAACTTTTTATTTAAATATAAATATACTTATTTTAATTAGTTAGAATATTTTAATTCAAACTTGAAGAAGTTTGAGAGAAAAGAAGCTATAAAAAAAAAGGAACTTTTTATTTAAATTAAATATACTTATTTTAATTAGTTATAATATTTTAATTCAATCAAATTGAGTTAACTTGTTCGAAATATCATAATCTTGATAAGTAATGAGAAAAGGCAAGAAACTGGATTTGAAAACCATGGTCATAGGGCAAGCTTGATAAGTTTGTAAATAGGTGAGTGTTAATACCATATTACCACATACCAAAGTTCATAGAGTGTCGATAACTTGTGATTCGTGGGTTAAAAATCCAATCATGCATTTAACTTCCTGTTCTCTCATGTGAATTAAATCTCTTAAATCTTTTCATGGGGGCATAAGTTGTGCATCATTCTTCTCCTCTCCTCATTGGTAGGGGACTTGTAAAGACTCTAATGATCAAGTCAGATGAAAATTCGATGAATAAGGACTCAAAGAGGAAAATTTTACATGTCGTAACCCTCAAATAATTTCCTTTTTACAAACCGAATTCTCTTGATTGTATCTCTAAAAATGCTGCTCTCATCACTCTCTCAAGAATCGATACATGGCCGTACGAACACATGTAAACGTCTAACTAGGTCTGGCTTGCCCATATTTAAATGAAGTGGGTAGACATATTAGTCTTCATCAAGCTATTCAACCTCCAGGATAATTATTTTTAATCCATTTAATCTCATTTTTTTAAATTCAATTTTACTACTCCAAAATCCAATATTGTTCTTGAGGTTTGAATATGGAAGGACATAGAATTTTAAGATTGAAGTCAAGGTAAAGAAACTTCACCAAGAGGTTGAAGATGATTGGTTTTGTAAAATAAATAAATAAACAATTTTTGGCTATATGTCAAAGATGAGGATGTTCAGGTCATTTCATATAATTCTCAAATACCCAAGTCAAAGGGTATTTGATCAATTTGAAAATACGGGTGCATCTCAAATATTCATCGAAAACGTGATGAGGTGTGTCTAAATCAGTTTTAAAATAAGTATTTTACATGAAAGTAATCTCAAAAAAAAAAAATTTCTTTCCTTTTTTAGTGGAAATCCTAGGAGTATCCCCACCTTTGTTGAGACTAATCTATCTGGGGCCGCACGCACCTTTCCACTCTGTCACGTTACAACAGGTAAGTAGCCACATTTTTGTGGAGGGACATATAGAGATTTGAAATCATTATATGGGAAGCAGACCTAAATTATTGTTAGTGAGTAGTTATAACTTATAATAAGGTTGGCGAAAGTGGGCAAATATTGATCGTGTGAGGTTTTTTGTTGTTTTTATTATGAGTACTGATAATCTGACTTAGGCACGCGGCAACTCATTCGATTCATCTAATGTGACAGGCTCGAGGACCGCAGATGAGCTATCCTCGGGATAAATAAACACGTTTCCCCATAAAAAGGTGTAATTTTGCATCCCAAAGAGAGAACATCTAAAATTTTCAAGTCTGCCACGTCAGGTAAGTCAATTGAGTACGCCATGTGCCTAGTCACATTATTATGACTCTTTTATTATTTATATTTCATACTATGCTGTCGCATACGTACGTGTGTCAGCCACATTTATCAATTACTAATTATAGAATTTAAATGGACAGTTGGTTAGATTATTAGCAAAATTAGTTGGGCTGTCTTATTAAGTGAGACAGTCAGTCCCACTTGATAATTAAGTTACACCTTTTGGACAAAGGAAAGTTTATAGATTAGATAACCCCAGCACCAGCACCAAAGATGATATTTACCGAGAGTGGCCTTCTATATTGTCTTATATACAGATGGTCTGGTGTTCTCAGTATTTTGCCGAATAAATCCTCATTGAGAAATATTTATTTTATAGAAAATTATGCACCAAAAGAGATTGTCGAATTGGCATTACCCTCCCCACCTTCTTGAAATTACAATTCACTCTCTCACCTACATAATCACACTTTTGACAAATTGAATTTTGTTTGATAACTAGTTGACTTGCCTTTACATAGAGTGTAATGGAGGAACAAAATTTGTTTAGTCAATTACACCAAATATTTGGAATGGGATTCGAGTTGAGAAAGTGAGGAACAATCGAACTAAGAAACGAATTGAAACAAAACATCAAATCACACATAGAAAAAACAAAATTTTACATGATATATTCACAGATCACACCGATTCCACTATGAAAAGAAAACTCATAATTACAGATTACACCCCTTCACAAAAAACGAAAAATATAAATACCTCATGAAACCTAACTAGGATTTTACGTACTAATAGTAAAATTATGAAAATACCTTTGTTTTTTTTTTTTTTTCTTTTTTTACAATACCTCCTTGTTGACCAGTACTATTAGGCTCCACAAACCACGACAATTTGTTGATGTATAATGTACGCGAATATATTATTCTGCATTGAATTAAGATCAAACACGTATTATCTCAAGTTATACTACGACAAAAATCAAAATTCCCGACATTAAAAAGGTAGAAAAACAATTGATAGAAGTTGTCGAGTTTATTTAACGTTAATAATCCTGCTCTATGAAAATGACATATAATTTGGCAGTAGCTTATTAATGCTTCTTGTTGTTAAAAAAGATTGAGTTTATTTATAAGACGTCCATTTCGAAATACTATTTTTGTTTTTTAAAATAAACAATATTTGCTTTTTATATTTTTTTAAGCAAAATACCTTTTTGATGTAAAAATGGTAGAGTTCTATTGACAAAAAAGTGGGCTACACTGACTTCCTACAATACTATCTTAAATATTGTGTTTACAAAGAACCATTGATTTTCTCAAGTATTTTATTCTTGTATCTCAAGGAAAAGCAACTGTAGGTCCATTCACATCATCCCAATGTTGAAGATAATGTTGTAGGAAGTCAGTAAAGCATTGTTATTCCAATAATCTTTCTTATATAACGAGAGAAGATGGAGTAGAAGTCACTCGACACCAAATTTTGGATCCCACAAATGTCCCCACCTTTAAATTTACACTTAATATAATTAAAATCATTTTGATCAAAAACTAAGAAAATTGTAGCATGTCATCTTAAAATCATGGTGATTAGTTTTTAAAATTATAAAAATATCTTTTATATTATGTAATATTCATAAATTTTTTAATAAATATTTTAAATTATAAATAGACTCTTTTGATGCATGTGCGTTAGTGATGCTAAAATACGAGGGTTTTTTCTTATTAAGTAAAATTTACGCTCTTTTATCAAATTTCGTGGTTATCCCCTATTATTATTTTCGCTTCAAGTTGAAGAACACCCGTGACCAAACTAACAAAACAGGAAAAATTAATTAAATAAAGGAGAAATTTCTATTGGTTGGGAGCTGCTAGAATGAGCCGAGTAGTGAACCCAATCAACGCTTTAAACTGTCGGCGGTATCGTGTCGAAGCAGAGACATGACATCCCTTGTACCCATAAAGAAGCTTGGATTGAAAATCACACAAAATAAGAGTAAAAATCTCGCATTTTTCTCTCTCGTTCCAGAAAAAAACGTCTCAATAGGTGAGGATCGAGTCTTCAGAAAAGGTGTATTTTTGGCTGCTCGCTTTGATCGCATTTGCTTTTCTTCACGTTTCATCGGATTTCGATTGAAGAGTTTCTGTGATTCTGCTACAACATCTGAAATCTATGATAGAATTTATATATTGAACGAGTGGCCTGATTGTTCTGGAAGAGTTCTTTTGTAGATTTAACCAATTCTCTAGTTTGTGCTTCTTCTTTTTATGTACTTTGGTCTTACAAGCTACAATTGTTGTAGTTTCGTTTGGCAAGTTTATGAAATTCTTCACATTTTTAGATTTTCTAAGTAAAAAATGTGGAAGTTTGAGTTGAATAGCAGTTGATCTAGTGTATTTTTTTTTTCTGCAAGTATGGTGGAATTCTTTTGAATCCATATGAAAATTGCTTGGATTTGGTTCGTGCTTCTAATAACTCTGAAATTAAGTTGAATTGTTGATTGATCTCTTCTTGTTCTGGGCTAATGTTATTAAATATTTAAGAATTTTGTAGGTTCTTTGAAGATTACTAAATCGATGCTTTGAAAATCTTTGCAATGTACTTGTTGAACTCTGGATCTACTGGTTTTACTTGTTGAACTCTGTATTTGTATTTAATTTGTTTTAAACTTGAGATCTACAGCATTAGTTTCAATGTAGAGGAAATTCAGTTCGTCTTATCTTGAGATCTGGATTTTGGTTTATAGTTTTTAATTCAGGTCTGTATTTGTTTGTGTTGGCAGAAGATATTTATTTTTTGATGATCTCTCCAAGCTAGATTTGGAGAGAATCAGGCCTCTGGAATAATTTGTCTGAAAGTCTTGTATTGCGGCAAAGATGGCGGGGACATCGCCATGGAGTTATACTACCAGCAATGGTGGCAGCCATGGAGCTAATGATCTGGTATTACTTTGACTCTGTCACTTGCCATGTTCTATTTAGTTAGAATTATGAGAATATTTGGGTTTTTGGCGTTCCTATCTGGTTTTTATGAAATGTAATTCTGTATAATTAAGTGGAAAAAAAGTCACAATTTTCGCTCACTCAATTGGTACTGTTGGTTTGTCAGTGGGAATGGTGCCTGGTTGCCAGTTTAGACTGAAATGTATACAAAATTTTGGTTCAGATTTTTGGGAAGGGAGATTTGATGCGAGAGAATTCAGTTTCTATTTTTTTCTCTCTAAATTCTGAGAAACCAACAAACATGAGTCTATGTACAGTCATACACTTGTTTTGCAAATTTCTGAAGATACTTCATGATTAAATAATATCATATTCAATTTGTCTGAATCTAAGTGTTTTCCACAGTCCCTTGGGGATAAATATCCTTAAGGAGTGATTGACCATCTTACCCATAAATGAACACTTGATTTCAGATTTTCCTTTTTTGCAGTTAGTGCTTAACTATCTCTAGTTTGAACTCCAGTAGCAGGAATCTTCTACCCATTGTGCTATCCTCGGTGTCTTGTTCCCTCTCTCGCTTCCAGTGATAAAATAGTTCAATTTCTACCTTTTGATGATTCTTACACTCCTAACATAGATCCATTGTAGCACTTTAGGCCACTCCTAACATAGAACCATGTTCTAACACTTTAGGTAACTAAGTTTTAAACTAGCTACTATTGACATCTGCTTTGTGTCTTTTCTAAGTATTGAGCAATGAACTTTGGCTATGACATATCAAACTAACTGGTTCTTATGCTGGTGGGTTATGGTTGCTTATCGCCGTTTTTCATTAGTGGAGGATTGCTCGATTACAACTAACCAAGTTGGCCTGGAATTGGTTTTCTATCGACTTGTTTTTCGATCTGCTATTAATATTCATGAATATACGGTTCTTGAAAAATCTTGATAGAATTTTGCCTTCATATAATATTTCTTATTTTTTAACATTTGTGAATAAAGTCTAGCCATGTTCTTCTATTACTTTGGGTTGATGCATAATTTTCTTTTTTCTTCTTCAATGGTAAGTCTATTCTTATCTTTTTATATAATTTTGACCACCAATCTATCCATAATATATAATCATTTATTATAAATAGTGTCTGCACTTCTATTTATAATGGTTAATCCCAGATTTTCTTTTTATTAAATAATCACAGGAAAGGAATGTGGATGCAAAACTTCAAGATTGGGAGCCTCCTACACCACACTCATTTACGAAGATGGGCTTGAGGTCAGTTCAAAATTTGAATTTGACCTTGATAGAAACATTCAAATACTTTGGAAAGATTTGCAACTTGTTCATGTAAAATCAAAGGCTGCACGATTCGTGCTTATTTTATTGGTTTTAGGAAACATTTCACTTTCTTTGGCCATCAAATATTAGCATGTTAAAGATGTGTTTTAATATTACCAGGTACTTCGTCATACTCAATTGAAATATTTGAAATTTTGGTGTCATTTGTTTTTCCTTTTAGATAGGTCTAAGCGTAAAGGTGGGGTTTTGATCCCAGTTCTGTTATTAGCAAACATAGACTTTACCACTTCACCAAGGTGCCATATATTCTATTTATGTTGGAACAAGTTAGATGATTTGCTACTATCCCATAAGTGCTTCATGTTTCATCTATTTTTATTCAATCTAAAATTAAATGGCAAACCACAGAATACAGGAAAGATAACAATTAATTCTTGTATATATCTTCTAGCTCTAAAACAGATTAAAATTTCCTAAAATTCATGTCTTGGAATGGTTAGAAATCTGTATCCAGTACTTATAGTGACAAAGTCGGGGTTTGGGAATAATTCGGCAAGAGAAAGCTTCGCAAAAGTTGATAAAATCGGGAAAATATCGGAGAAATTAAAAATAAAAATAAAAATTTTCGAGTATAAAAAATGTAATAAATATGAATGTCATATATTAAATAATAAAATAACACTTTAAAATGCTAAAAATAAAATAATCTATCATTTTTTCAAAAAATCGTCTATTTAATCATGATTAGTATTGATTTTTGAAAAATCAAAGATATTTTTTTTCCAAAATTTTATGATTTTTTGAAAAAAATGCAGTTTTTTGTCACTATGGTTCCAATATTTTGTAGTAATATGATGTGTATATGAGAAACTATCAAGGTGGTGCACCTAAATTTATTTCTTTTCAAGTTGGTCAAAGAGACTGTTAACATTGGTTCTCCTGAATAACTGTCGCTTCAGGATCTTACTCAAGTTTCCTGCAGGGACCGTGGTAGTATGGAAGATCCAGATGGGACATTATCAAGTGTTGCCCAATGTATCGAGCTATTGCGCCAAAATTCCTCTACTATACAAGAAAAAGAAAGCTCGTTGAAGCAGTTGTTGGACCTTATTGATTTGCGTGACAGTGCTTTTGGTGCTGTGGGGTCTCACTCACAGGCGGTTCCAATACTTGTTTCTCTCCTAAGATCAGGATCACTTGGAGTGAAGATGCAAGCTGCTGCAGTTTTAGGTTCTCTCTGTAAGGATGACGAACTAAGGGTAAAAGTCTTGCTTGGCGGTTGCATCCCGCCTTTGCTTGGCCTTCTCAGGTCAAACTCAGCCGAAGGCCAAATTACAGCTGCAAAGGCTATTTACGCTGTTTCTCAAGGTGGTGCAAAGGATCATGTTGGATCAAAGATATTCTCAACTGAAGGAGTTGTGCCCGTGCTTTGGGAGCAATTAGAAAATGGGCGCAAGTCTGGGAATTTGGTTAGTAACCTATTAACAGGGGCTTTGAGAAACCTCTCTAGCAGCACTGAGGGATTTTGGTCGTCAACAATAGAAGCGGGAGGTGTGGATATACTCGTGAAGTTGCTCGCAACTGAACAGTCGAGTACTCAAGCAAATGTTTGCTTTCTTCTTGCAAGTATGATGATGGAGGATGCAAATGTTTGTTCTAGGATCTTAGCTGCACAAGGTACTAAATTGCTCCTCAAGCTGCTAGGACCTGGTAACGAAGCCACTGTCAGAGCAGGAGCTGCTGGGGCTCTGAAATCTCTTTCAGCACAGTGCAAAGATGCGAGGCGAGAGATAGCTGGCTCTAATGGGATACCTGCTTTGATAAATGCTACAATAGCTCCATCGAAAGAATTCATGCAAGGTGAATATGCCCAAGCATTGCAGGAGAATGCAATGTGTGCTCTTGCAAATATTTCCGGTGGTTTGTCATTTGTCATTTCAAGCCTTGGTGAAAGTCTTGACTCATGCACTTCACCTTCACAAACTGCTGACACATTGGGGGCTTTGGCTTCAGCTCTTATGATATACGATAGCAAAGCAGAATCTATCAGAGCATCTGACCCTCAGATGATTGAGAAAATATTGGTTAAGCAGCTCAAACCTCGATTGCCGTTTCTTGTGCAGGAACGTATTATAGAATCCCTAGCCAGTTTGTACGGGAACGACATTCTCTTAAAGAAGGTTACTAATTCTGATGCAAAACGTCTGCTTGTTGGTTTGATCACAATGGCAACGGATGAAGTTCAGCACGAGCTAATAAAATCCCTTCTCACGCTTTGTAACATTCAAGGCAATCTATGGAATGCTCTTCAAGGTCGTGAAGGGGTTCAGCTGTTAATATCTCTTCTCGGGCTGTCTTCAGAGCAACAACAAGAATGCGCAGTTGCACTGCTTTGCCTTCTAACCAATGAAAATGATCAGAGTAAATGGGCAATCACTGCTGCTGGAGGCATACCTCCCCTTGTTCAAATCCTTGAGACAGGTTCTGCAAAAGCCAAGGAAGATTCTGCAATCATCCTCGGAAACCTCTGTAACCATAGTGAAGATATACGTGCATGTGTTGAAAGTGCTGACGCTGTTCCTGCACTACTATGGCTACTGAAGAATGGGAGTCAGACTGGGAAAGAAATTGCAGCAAAGACATTAAACCATCTTATCCATAAATCGGATACCGGGACAATCAGCCAACTCACCGCTTTATTAACCAGTGATCTACCTGAATCTAAAGTTCATGTTTTGGATGCATTGAAAAGCTTGCTTTCTGTAGTGCCCTTAAAGGATCTATTACACGAAGGAAGTGCTCCAAACGATGCGATTGAAACAGTGATTAGAATTTTGGGTACTGCTCAGGAAGAAACTCAAGCTAAGGCTGCATCTGTTCTAGCCGGACTCTTTGATCTCAGGAAGGATTTGCGTGAAAGTAGTGTTGCCGTTAAGGCACTTTGGTCAGCTATGAAGTTGTTAAATATGGATTCTGACAAGATCTTAATGGAATCGTCATGTTGTCTTGCTTCTATTTTTCTTTCAATTAAACAAAACCATGAAGTTGCTGCTGTTGCTAGAGATGCATTGGTTCAATTAGTTGTGCTCGCTAACTCTTCAGTTCTTGGAGTTGCTGAACAGGCAACACGGGCTTTGGCAAATCTTCTTTTGGATAATGAAGTCTCAGAGGAAGCATTTCCCGAAGATATTATTTTGCCCGTTACAAGGGTTTTGCGTGAAGGCACTGTTGATGGAAGAACACATGCAGCAGCAGCAATTGCTCGCTTGATCCAATGTCGCACAATTGATTTTGTACTATCTGATTGTGTGAATCGTGCTGGAACGGTTCTTGCATTAGTTTCTCTTCTGGAATCAGGTAGTGTTGAATCTCCTGCTACATCAGAAGCACTTGATGCACTTGCTTTGTTATCACGGTCAAAAGGAACTACTGGGCTTATCAAACCTCCATGGACAGTTCTAACTGAATCTCCCCTGACGATAGCCCCAATAGTTTCATGTATAGCTGATGCAAAACCCTTGTTGCAGGACAAAGCTATAGAAATTTTATCGAGGCTATGCCGAGATCAACCTACTGTTCTGGGAAATACAATTGCTAGTAGCTCAGGGTGTATTTCATCAATCGCAAGACGGGTTGTTAGTTCTAAAAACACAAACGTTAAAATTGGGGGAACTGCACTTTTGATTTGTGTTGCAAAGGTTCATCACCAAAGAGTTGTAGACTCTCTGAATGAGTCTAACTCGTGTGCCTATCTCATTCAAGCTCTTGTTGAAATGCTCAGCTTGGTGCAATCATCAGTAGACAAGGGGGACAATGAAAGCGAGGAGGCTATAAGCTTTTACAGTCATACTGAAGGACAAACTAGAAATGGCGAATCTGAAAATAACACAATGATTATTTCTGGTTCCAATTTAGCGATATGGCTTCTTTCTGTTCTTGCACGCTATGATGACAAGAGTAAAATTGCCATTATGGAAGCTGGAGCAGTTGAAATTCTCAGTGACAGGATATCACTATGTTTGTCACAAAGTTATCAGGTATTTTCACTTTTTTTTTTTTTTTTTTGGGTGTTCTTTCTTCTTATAGAAGCAGTGATCCATGTGCTTCATTGATGACTAGAGTTTGCCTGGCATGGGCATCATCTAAAAGAGGAAAGATAGTAAAGTTAGAGGGGTTTTATTGAAAAAGGGAGTAAAAGAGGAAAGATGGTAGAATTAGAGGGATATTAAGGGGGTGAAGAAGAAAGGTAATAAAGTGGGATAGTGTGGATCCCACTCCACTGTAGCTGGACTGGGACGTTTATACCCCACAAAACTGTAGCTGGAGTGGGACCCACCATTGTGTTTTATTATACAATAATGATAAACTGACTCAAAAAAATATTCTCAAATATACTCAACTGATGTGGAATGTGCACAAAACCATAGATTTTTTCCTTGTGTATCTCAAGGAAAAACTATGGTTCTATCTTTTGTGCACATGCCATATCAGTTGAGTATGTTTGAATATCTTCTTTTTTAGTTAGTTTATTATTACTCTTTATTATATAGATATGCCATGATTTCTAAATGATATTTCCTGTCCTCTGCACATCATACTTTATTGAGGTTTCAAATTGGTCCTGTTTCTTTGTTTACTCATGTGTGCTACCATATGTACACGTAATGCATTAATGCTTATTGTGATAAGTTTGGGGTCCAACTCAAAACCAATTGGCAATGAGTGGAGAGGCCCATGAGCTTATATGGAGAGAGACAAGGCAATGAGCGTCCAATGTGGGACTAAACTCAACACGCCCCCGCACGTGTGGGCTAGACTAGGCCAAAGCACGTGGAGATAGGAACTGGGTGGCGTGGAGGAGAGAAAGGCCCGCTCTGATACCATTATAAGTTTGGGGGTCCAACTCAAGACCAATTGGCAATGAGTGGAGAGGCCCAAGAGCTTATAAAGAGAGAGACAAGTATCCAATGTGGGACTAAACTCAACATATTGCCCCGTTGAAGGTTCCATTCATGACTCTGTGCATATGAATTCTGCAGAGTGATTCTAAAGAAGATAGCAGGACATGGGTTTGTGCTTTATTGCTCGCTATCTTGTTTCAAGACAGAGAGATCATACGAGCACATGCAACGTTACGATCTGTCGCTGCACTTGCAAATTTGTTGAAGTCAGATGATCAGGCAAGCAGATATTTTGCAGCACAAGCTATGGCCAGTCTAGTCTGTAACGGTAGCAGAGGGACTCTTCTTTCTGTTGCAAATTCAGGGTCTGCCAGTGGGCTTATTCCCTTACTTGGCTGTTCTGATGTTGACATACATGATCTTTTGGAACTTTCGGAGGAGTTTGCTTTGGTTCGCAATCCAGAACAAGTTGCTTTGGAGAGATTGTTTAGAGTTGATGACATTAGAATTGGTGCTACTTCTCGGAAGGCGATACCTGCCCTCGTCGATCTACTTAAACCGATTCCAGGTAGACCCGGGGCACCTTTTCTGGCACTTGGGCTCCTGATTCAGCTTGCGAGAGACAGTCCTTCAAACATGACTGTAATGGTAGAATCAGGGGCTTTAGAGGCACTGACTAAATATCTTTCACTTGGCCCACAAGATGCAACAGAGGAAGCAGCGACAGATTTATTGGGGATTCTGTTTAGTAGTGCTGATATACGGAAGCATGAGTCAGCATTTGGGGCCGTCAATCAGCTTGTAGCGGTTCTGCGTATGGGCGGAAGAGGTGCTCGATACAGCGCTGCTAAAGCATTGGAGAGCTTATTTTCTTCGGACCATATCAAGAATGCGGAGACTTCTCGGCAAGCTGTTCAACCACTTGTTGAGATCCTTGACATTGGTTTAGAGAAGGAACAACACGCTGCTATTGCCGCGTTGGTTAGGTTATTGTGTGACAGTCCATTGAGAGCCCTTTCTGCTGCGGATGTTGAAACGAATGCTGTGAATATTCTTTGCAGGATTCTCTCTTCATCAAATTGTTCAATGGAGCTGAAGGGCAATGCTGCAGAGTTGTGTTGTGTCCTTTTCGGAAATACAAGAATTCGGACTACCATGGCCGCTGCTCACTGTGTTGAGCCTCTAGTGTCTCTCCTTGCAACTGAGTTCAGTCCTGCCCAGCACTCAGTGGTTCGTGCTTTGGATAAACTATTGGATGACGAACAACTAGGCGAACTGGTCGCTGCACATGGTGCAGTCATTCCTCTCGTTGGCCTTCTGTTTGGTAAGAATTATACACTTCACGAGGCTATTTCAAGAGCTCTTGTGAAGTTAGGGAAAGACAGACCCGCTTGTAAGACGGAAATGGTGAAAGCTGGAGTGATTGAGAGCATAATGGATATCCTCCATGAAGCGCCCAATTTTCTTCGTTCCTTACTTGTGGAGTTGCTTCGGATATTGACTAACAATAGTACCATCGCAAAGGGTCCATCTGCTGCAAAAGTGGTCGAACCCCTTTTTCTGTTACTTAAAAACACGGAGTTCGGTTCTGATGGGCAGCATAGTGCCTTACAGGTTCTTGTTAATATTTTGGAGCATCCCCAATGTCGTGCTGACTATACTCTGTCTCCTCTTCAAGCTATTGGACCACTTATCCTCTTATTGGATTCTCCCACTCCAGTAGTACAACAGTTGACAGCCGAACTTCTCTCACATCTCTTCTTGGAAGAACATCTTCGGAAGGACTCAATAACATGTAAAGCAATTAGCCCACTGATACAAGTTCTTGGGTCTGGAATACAAATTTTGCAACAGAGAGCTATAAAAGCTCTTGTCGGTATCGCATTAACTTGGTCAAACGAGATTGCAAAAGATGGTGGTGTCAATGAGTTGTCGAAAATTATATTGCAGTCTGATCCTCCATTGCCTCATGCTTTGTGGGAATCCGCTTCTTCTGTTTTATCTAGTATATTGCAGTTCAGTTCTGAATATTATTTGGAGGTACCCATTGCAGTGTTGGTAAGGCTTCTTCGTTCTGGCTCGGAAAACACAGTTATGGGTGCATTAAATGCTCTGCTCATATTGGAAGGTGATGATGCAACTAGTGCTGAAGCAATGGCCGAAAGTGGTGCTGTAGAAGCACTTTTGGAGCTTCTCAGGTGTCATCAGTGTGAGGAGACCGCAGCAAGACTACTAGAAGTGTTGCTAAATAATGTGAAGATCAGAGAAACAAAAGCTGCTAAGTGTGCAATTTTACCTTTATCTCAGTACCTGTTGGACCCACAAACCCAAGTTCAGCAGGCAAGGCTGCTCGCTTCTCTAGCTCTTGGTGATCTATTCCAGGCCGAGGGCCTTACCCGAACAACAGATGCTGTTTCTGCTTGTCGAGCTTTAGTTTACGTGCTTGAAGACCAACCGACAGACGAAATGAAGGTCGTAGCTATGTGTGCCTTGCAGAACCTCATAATGTACAGTCGATCAAACAAACGAGCAATTGCAGAAGCTGGTGGTGTTCAGATTATACTTGATCTCATCAGTTCAAGTGATCCGGATACTTCAGTTCAGGCAGCAATGTTTATTAAACTTCTATTCTCTAACAGTACTATTCAAGAGTATGCTTCTAGCGAGACCGTGAGAGCACTAACTGGTACATTTAACTTACCTCTCTTAATCTATGTGACCATGCTTCTAGGGTATAAATGGTTTGGATTTTATCTAAAATCCAAGTGACCCAAATAAAAATGTGTCGGATATGGGTTGTGTCCTTTGATCCGAGTTGGATCCGGCTCAGATATCCCTTTATCTGCCTAGATTCAAATGATATATTGCTTTGAAAATAAAATTTTTATGTTTTTCGAAGAAAAAAATTTCTACTACTTTAATATAACATATATTCTTATAAAATAAAAGAACTATAATAGTAAAATAGAATAATATAACAATTAGAAAAGAAATATAGCAAGAAAATGTTGAACGGTCCAAAATTATCCAACCTGTCTGACCCAAATCAAGTAATTCGGTCGGGTTGGATCTGGATTTGGATTCAGTGAAAGCAAAATGATTTGGATATGGTTTTAGCTTAATAGGATCTGAGTCAGATTTGGATTCGGATCTGGATAAAACATTTGGATATGTATATGGATATTCTCAGATCTGTCCTGAACACGACCCATTTTAAGCCCTGTGTGCTTCATGAGAATACTTTTTTAATGCGCGCAAATTATTGATCCGTTGTTCAATCGTTTTGTTTTTGTCCTGCAGCTGCTATTGAGAAGGATTTATTGGCGTCAGGAAGCGTGCATGAGGAGTATCTGAAAGCTCTAAATGCACTACTTGGCAATTTCCCACGTTTGAGAGCCACTGAGCCCGCCACACTCAGTATTCCCCATTTGGTCATATCACTCAAGACTGGCTCAGAGGAAACTCAAGAAGCTGCTTTGGACTCACTTTTCCTTCTGCGGCAAGCATGGTCGGCATGCCCAGCTGAAGTCTCTAAAGCTCAATCTGTTGCTGCTGCTGAGTCTATTCCTTTGTTGCAATACTTGATCCAATCTGGTCCACCTCGCTTTCAGGAGAAGACAGAACATCTTTTGCAGTGTTTGCCGGGGACTTTAACTGTAACTATCAAGCGCGGCAACAATTTGAAGCAATCAGTTGGAAACCCTAGCGTCTACTGCAAAATCAAACTTGGAAACAATCCACCAAGGCTGACCAAGGTGAGACATTGAAACCCTCGTAATTATTTACAGTTTTCTTTATTTAAAGTACTCACTAGTTCGGTATTTGCCTTCTGTTTTCTCCAATGGAATTCTATCTAAAACAATATTTTTCATTAATTCCGAGTCTTCAATTCTGCTCACAACGTCAATCCGCATTCTCTTTGTTTCTCTTTCCCTCTTTTAGAACCTTCAACATTCCTCTAATTAGAGTTTTTATTGCTCTTATTTGTACACAACCTGAACAAAGTCTTGACTTTCCATTAGTTGATCACCTATTGGGGCTACTTGATTTCTAAATGTCTTTCTTTATTTAGTATTTCCACTCATTCATCTCAACAGCCTCACTTGTGCTACACAATCAAAAATTCAAACCGACAAGACTTATACTGACAGGTTTCCTTAATAGACAGCTATCAAAAAAAAAAAAAAAAACTACCAGACAAGGTTCACATGTTTACTGCAATTTTTTTGGAAGCTATCTTCAAGTGTACCATTTAGTTGTCATTTAAATCTTCTCTAATGTTCATATTTGCCATTCTCTGCTCTTTAGATGCCCTTGAACCTGAGCATGGATTCCCCCCCCCCCTTTTTTTTAATGCTTGCTCTCGAAACTCTCATAGTTTCTCCAATGTCTCTTGTCAATTTCGATTACTGTATCATATCTCTTATGTATTAATCAGCAGATCATACTTACATAACACGCTGGTCATTTATTTTTCAGATTGTGTCAACGGGTCCTACTCCTGAGTGGGACGAGAGCTTCTCATGGGTGTTTGATAGCCCCCCCAAAGGACAGAAGCTTCACATCTCCTGCAAGAACAAGAGTAAATTCGGAAAGGTAAATCTTCTATGCAACAATGAAAAGGGATATTTTCGTACATCTCATTCTCGACTTTGCTTTGATGGAAACTGACTCAAATATCTTTTCATTTCAACAACAGAAGTCATTTGGAAAAGTTACGATCCTGATCGACCAGGTTGTAATGCTTGGTGCAGTGGCTGGGGAGTACACTCTCTTACCAGCAAGTAAAAGTGGGATCGCTCGGAATCTGGAAATTGAATTCCAATGGTCCAACAAATAGCATCTCCCATTGAGGTACATAATATTGTTGGTTATTGTTGTAATATATCTTTGAAAGAAAATTGGAAAAATCGAAGCATTTTATTATTTTATATCATGTCAGTATATAGTACAGAGGGATTTGTTGTGCTCTTTAGGTCTCTCTGGTTGTGTCGATTTATTCTTTTGTATTATTGTTTTTTGTATCTGAGGGGATAAAATCTCCCAGGGGAGAGGGGGATTTCTTTCTTTGTTTCGTTGATTTAGTGTGCCCATAAATTTTCTAAGAGGAAATTAATGAGGATTTGGCTTTCTTTCTTCCCCATTTTACTGGGTTTTAAACTTCAAATAGATTGAGTTCGATCAAATATGGACACTATACATTGTTGATGAATTCCTGTTCTCTCTCTCTCTCTCTCTCTCTCTCTCTTTCTCATCACAGTTGCTGACTACAATGTACCATAACCGCTGATATTGGTGTTAGTTTTTTTTTGGACAAGTAATAAATTTCAAAATTAAAAGAGAAAAAAGGGGCTGGGTTGAGATGAGCACCCTGATACAATAAACAAGAAAAGAGAAGAAGAGAAAAACAGAATGAAACATCTACACTGAAAGGGTGAAATCCGCTTGTAAGCAACATGCCATACACAATACCTATTCCTAAACAGAAAGTCTTAAAAAAAAAAAACCCTTGAATTCTTAGAAATCTTTGCACCAAAAAGAATATGAAGCCAATAAAAGAAATGATTTTTTTTTTTTTGATCGATAAAGATAATGTATTGATAAAAAAACGAGGGAATCGAGGTGACCAACCCAAGAACAAAGCAAAAGTACAAGAAAAGAAAAATGACAGAACAGAGAAAATGAAAAACAAAGAGTTTGACCCCCAAGTTACTCTCGCTGTAATGCACACACTCTATCCCAACGCACAACAAAGTCTTCAAAGAAGACACCCTTGAACTCCTTATAAATTTTACTCCAAGAA
Source organism: Akebia trifoliata (assembly GCF_017979445.1). Classification (NCBI taxonomy): domain Eukaryota; kingdom Viridiplantae; phylum Streptophyta; class Magnoliopsida; order Ranunculales; family Lardizabalaceae; genus Akebia; species Akebia trifoliata. The sequence goes on along the minus strand of NC_141378.1, from coordinate 14,712,994 downwards.
AACATGAGCTCTAACACCAAAAGAATTAATCTTTTTATCGTAAAGACTTTCCCCTCGAAGATACAACGATAGTACGGGAATTCCTCTCCTCCTAGAAGCTTGCACAATGCAAAGGGGGTTATTGACCACAAGATCCTTTTCGAAGCAGGTAGTGGATTTTCAAAGAAGATAAGGTAGAACTACAAGGGCATAAAGAGATGTACACGAACCATAGTCGATCGGTCCACCTCGTACGGAATCTCTCAACCTATAGACTGAGAATAGAAGGAATTATAAGAAATTGCTCACTCTCAACTCTTGCAGACCCTTTATCGCTTCGGTTATGCAGGAGAGAACTATCTCAATCGGCATCCTGGCAGTGTCTTTGACCATTCAAAGAGCGAGCTCTCAATATAAGACTTATCAAGCCCAGTTGCCCGCTATTCATCCCACAGCAGTTCCCCAATTCTTGATGTTGTAGGATTCTTGTTTTTTCCATAAAACCCCTCGGTTCACTTCGTTGGCTTAAACAACAAAATAACATTTTTTTTTCTGACAGTTTTCTTGGATATTTAATCTGCATCATGTGGTTCAAACCAGGAAACAATTAAGAAAATAGTTACACAAAAATGTTACAAAATACAAATGCCACCCCAAATAGGAAACAAAGGATGATAACGACGATGCTTAAGATGAATATTGCATCTTCTTTAAATGTTTTACGGTCGCCATAGAATGAGCTTGTATGAATTGTGTGTAAATTGGTTTCCAACCAGTTTGCTCATACGGTTTTAAAACTAGTTTGAGATCCACTCACCCATCCTTGTAATATTCCATTCATAATATGTGATAGGACCCAAGAAGCCCACCCCACTTTTCTTCAAGGGCAACTGAATTCCTGTTTTCATACAGGCAAGCATTGCTACATAGGGAATTTGATATCGACCATCAGAGTGGTTTTTTTGATAAGTGCGGATTTCACTGGAAAGAAATGATAAGAAAGGAGGTCTAGCTGATCAGCTTAAGCAGAGCAATCCAAGGTAAAGAAAAGAAAGCAACAATCTATATACCATAAATGACATATGCAATGATCTTAGAGCTCTTGATTTCAGATTTCAGAAAATTCACAATGATCATTGATCACCATAAGTTTGAGTCATTCTATCTAAAACCATATCTTTCATTCTACGAATCGTTTTATTTCAAATCTTTCGGCATAATAACACTCTGGTTACCAACTGCACCTTGAATGCACAAAGGCCAAAAAATGAAAAGGAAAAGAAATGATTGTTTCAAATATTTGGGGCAGGATATAATAACCCATTTGCTTATGGTATATATATTTGAAAAACCCCATTTCACTAATAACTCTATTAAAGTAATAGTTTTCTGTCAAGGAAAAATAAATGATAATTAGTAGGTAAGATTTGATTAGGTAAATTACAAGTTGTCCCATACCTAGCAAGCAAGCAATCAATTGGGACCATTCACCAACCCACAACTTCGAATAGGTCTAGGTGATATCCCCTCTTTTTTTTTTTTTAAATATATTTTATTTAGGCTTTTTGGCTAAGCAATGTACCCTAAGCATGGTATAATTTGCCAAATATATAAAATAAAAGGACAAACGTCCATCATCATTAGTGGACCCAACTCCAATGATTTTGCCCACAACTTCATTGGTCTAGATATTCACGTGATGGATAGCATAACAAAAAATTGGAGTAATTTAGACATGGAAAATGCTGAAGTAACATTAAAATTGATTTTGATTCTCACATTGTTGACATGCGTATGTGTACGGAACCATAGATACTTTTCATCGAGAAAAGCATCTATCACTATGTGTGCACTGGAGACATCAACAATGTGAGAATCTATGTCAATTTTAATGTTACTCTAACACGGCTCTTTAAACTACTGTCTCCAAGTTTTTTATAATATTTGAGATGCCCTCTATGTATTCAAAATGAAGATTTATTTCTTGGCATCAGTCTACTTTAGAAGACTTATGAGAAATGACCTAAATGCATTGGCTTCAACTTTGACCCAAAACCCTCTCCCCCCCCCCCCCCCAAAAAAAAAAGATCTATAAGCTAGTCACAATTTTTTTGAGTCGTGTTAGAGTAACATTGAAATGTACATTAGGGGAGGGGCATTTCTAACGTGGATGTGTGTCAGAACAAGAGATTCTTTTCATCAAGATACGAGTGAGATCTCAGTAAAAGTATCTATGGTTCTAACACATCTACGTCAGAAATGTCCTCGATGATATACATTTTAATGCTACTTTAGCATTATCATTTTTTTTATTGAATCATGTTGGAGTAACATTTAAATTGACATCGATACTCACATTATTGATGTGAAGGTGCACACATAACCTTAGATGCTTTTCACTTGCATCTTGATGAAAGCATCTATGATTTCATACATATATCCATGTCAGCAATGTGAGAATCGATATCAGTTTTAATGTTACTTCAGCATTTTCCATTTTTAAGACTGAGTTTGTACTTCTCAATCATCCCCCAATAGAATAATAATAAAAAAAAAATCTAGATAACATACTCAACTGCACGATTACCCATTGATGTACAATAGGTCTAATGTTTTAGATGTATTCAGTTGAGCTGTGGTCCACCAATTCAACAGTTAAGATTGATAGTGATTGAGTTACCCTCCACTACGCGCTGTACCGTATCTCCATGCCTATATTTCACGACTCACGACTCACGAGTTATTACGATGATTCACTAACACAGGACGGAACCGAGGAACCGAGTGAAGATGTTCGGAGCGGTCACTTCATTTTGTCTCTTAATCTCATCTTGAGTATCTTGAGGTCTCTTAACAGTCTAGATTTAGAGATGATGTGCTACGGCTTTCTTCTCCTTAGGAGGACGCTAACACTTCACAAGCTAAAAGCCACCCCGATATCGAAAGGTCAAGAAGGGGGGTCCCACTTGTCAGAGGACTCGACGTCCAGCCAATCAAACCACGTTCTTTTGCAAACACGTCAGCATGGGGACCACATACGTGGCATACCTTAGCCTCGCCTAGAAAAAGCAATCATTATTATTCCCCAAACTGGATTACACGTCTTGCACATCGCACACTTTTCATCTCGATGATATAGTCTTTTTTACTCACACGTATCACGATATTTGACGATCCAACGGATAGAAACAAAGTGTACAACTTATCATAATCGTACTATACATTTCAAGGGTATGACTTTGATGCGAAGCATTGCATAAGAAAGCGATGCATAGGAAGCAGAATTCGACAAATTATTAGAGTCACAAATTTACTATATTCCTTAACACAAGAAGATTGATGTCCATTATCCCGAGTAATATTTTAGATGGATTTACTTGATTGGAGATTTTATCATTAGATTTGATCAATTTTCATGATTGTTTTTTAATCATAAATTTGATGACTTTTGTGTTTTGTTTTCTATTTTGTTGTTTAAGAAATTATAGATCTTTTTCACTCCCTTTCAGGATGGGAGCATGGGACTAGTACCATGGCAAGTAGGGCTGCAACTTGTGCTAGCTAATCCGAATTCTACCCGATTGATGGGTGAATCTGGGTTGGGTTATAAGAAAAACAACTTGAGCTTGTATTAGGAAATCTCAACCTGATTTGAATTTAGATTGAGATTATGAACAACTCGAACCTGAAGCTATATATGTACGTACAAATATTTTTATTTATTTATTTTTTTAAGTATTAGTTTTCTCTTCATAAATATATTTGTAAAATTAAGGAAAAAAAAATCTTTAATAGATTTGGAGCTTGTGTAGAAATTTATTTACTGGTGATTTTTATTTTTGAGATACAAAATAAAATTTATGTGTGTGATCAAAATGAAATTAGATTTGGTTGATGAGCCCAACTTGTCCAATCCGCCCCAAAATTACCTAAATTAGACTGATTCAAGCTTAATCTGATTTTAGAAACTCAATCTCGAGTTGAGCTTGAGTTAATAAACTCCAACCCAATAATTGTTCAGGTTGAACATAACTCGGGTTGAGAGTTCTACAACTTGGAATGAGTCTCGGTTGACCTTCCAATCTACCCATGATGCGGTCCTAATGGCAAATCCCAAACCCATGAGAAATTTTCTAATATGCAAAAGGGTAAATTAAGAGGCAACCAATTTGAATGTTAGGATTAAAGGGAGAAAACCAGTCCCCTCGTATAATTTTGATTCTTTTTGCTATTCAAATCTAAGATTTAAGAGAGTTTGTATTGGCACCCCAACTTTTACTCATTACACTCTAATTAAAAATTAAGAAAATAAGTGTATGATTGAAAATTAGTCAAAGTTGGGGTGCCAATAGAAACCATCTAATTTTTTTAATTTATTTTTTTGCTAGATTTATACTTCTGGGTTAAACATTTTATATGAGCCTAATCATGATTGTAAGCAACTAGTAATGTTTGAAGAATGTTTTAATCTTTAATTGAGGGTGTAATAAATAATTAAAGAAATAAGATGTAATAAGTAAAAGTTGAGGTGCCCATAGCAGTTCTCAAATTTTAATATCACGAGGGTAGTGCGCGAAAAAGAATTTTGAAGAAGAGAGCATCAAGCGTTTTTGTTTGGGAAACAATAAATTCTTATCTCTAATGACGTGTCGGTCTCTACGCTCTTCACATCAAACTCGCTTTCTTCATTTTAGGGGTGCGTTCTACGCTAATAGCGTCCGTTAGCACTTAGCAAACGCCAGCAAAAAATTTCCGGAAAAAGTTTAGAACAGAGCTTCGAAAAACGTCTTCTTTATGTTTCACTGTCTCTCAACTATTTTTATAAGGCCAATAAGATCGAAAGCTTCGATTCTAACTAAGCTCCTGAAAATCTTAGATCTCTTTTTCGAACTTTGAAGAATCGTAGATCCTACATTGCTTTAGTTTGATCTCTCGACTTCAATCTTTTTTTAAAGAAATCGAGAAGTTCTCGTCAAATCGAACCGCAAAACTGTGTTATTTAGCTTAAAAAAGGTCCTTTTATTTCTTATCTCAGTTGTTTTCGATTTGATTCGCCAATCGCCATGGATACTCGATTTCTGGGTTTTGTGTTAATGGCGATTCTTCTCATGAGAAGCACTCTCGCCATTAGCTTTTCTTTAAAGCTCATGCATCGATTCTCTGACGAAGTGAAGTCATTTAGGCTTTCTAGAAATAGAGAGCTCTCTGGTTCGTGGCCGAACCATAAGACCTTGGATTACTATAAGTTGCTTGTGAGCAGCGATTTGCAGAGGCAGAAGATGAAGCTTGGAGCTCAGCATCAGTTTCTGTTCCCATCCGAAGGGAGCAAGACTACGTCGTTTGGAAATGACTTTGGTTGGTGAGTTTCGTTTTTCGATTTCATTTCTGATTCGTTCTGTTTCGTACATTTAGGTTTGTATGAGTTTGGATTGATTTGTTTTTTTGTGTTTAGGTTTTTGAGATCTTTCACAGTTTATTTTTTCTTGTTGAATCTGTTAAGTTGTTGCTTAGTTGTAAAAATTCGATCACTGAAGTATTTCTTTTTAGTTTATTTGGATGATCTCTAGAAGTAGAAAACACTATTTAGAGTGAGAAGGAGGTGGATAAATCTTTAAAGATTGTTTCTGATATTGGTTTTGTCTAAATTCCAATTGTAACCTTTTGTTACAATTCAAGTGTTTTGGTGAATAGTCACTAATTTTTTATGATGTCTTCAAAACAAACACTTTGACATTCCCATCCAATAGTTCAGGGATGTGTAATTTTTTGTACTTGGCCTAGTTATTTACAGATATTTCTGAAATTTGTTTTATGAGGATGTGTCTCTAGATAGTGTAATGGAGGAATAGGATTCACATAGCTGCAAATCTTTGGAAGACTTTGAGGATGATAATGTTTTATGCGACCCAATTTTTTTTTTTTTTTTTTGATAGGTGTAAAAAAATGGCAGAGGCGGCCAATGGCACAGAAAATAAAAAGAACTAAAGATACAAAAAAAACTACAAGTTCAACTCATGCTAAACATGGCACAGAGCATTCCACTTAAAAACAAAATCCTACCCCCCTCCCTCCCTCCAAATCCTTGCTAAGTCTGCTCCAATGGAAAAGCCAACCCAAGATATCCTGAATGGCCTCTTGGATAGTTTTCTCCTCTCCAAGGAACACCCTACTGTTCCTCTCTTCCCAAAATCCCTAACACACCACAAAAGGAAGAATAACCCATAAGTATCTTTTCTTGTTGGAGAAAATGTTATGAGTCCACTCAATGAACTAAGAGTCAAAGATAGAACATCCAACGGAAAAACCCAATCCAAATGAAAGAGAGAAAGAAAGTGAGGCCAAACTAAGATCGAGAACGGGCAATGAATGAGGATATCGAAGCATGAGATCTTAAGAATGCAAAATTTGTTGTATGAGATCTTAAGAATGCAATATGAAATGATAAAATTGTATCACTGAAGAATTCGTGCATTATCTGGTGTCATATCATGTTGGTACGAGTACGCTAAGCATGTTGAAGCATAGGTATTCATGCATTACTAGAACCTTATCATTTGCGTAGAATTCTAGTTCTAGTTTAACATTCACTTTGTGGACCCTAATCCTATGGTAATGTTATAGTGGCATTATTTTATTCATGGCAGCTCTTGCACAGGGTATTATATTTCACTTGATGTACAAAAACCAGATGGCCCCCTCTATTGTTAATGGGTAATTGTTTTGATTTAATTAATGTTTCAATCTTATCCAAGAATTCGAGATCTCCATTTTGTTTTGAACAGGTTACACTACACATGGATTGATATAGGGACACCAAATGTTTCATTTCTGGTTGCATTGGATGCTGGGAGTGATCTCCTTTGGGTTCCATGTGATTGCATACAATGTGCTCCCTTGTCGGCAAGTTATTATAGTAGTTTGGTATGCCGAGAATCTCAAACTTTTGTATACATTGTTGTTCTTATTTTTCTATGATTAAAATGGCTTTCTCTTCGTTTTTTATGATTTCCTTTTAGTTGCTCTCTTGCATTTGTCCATTCTTTGTGGTTCCTATCATTTGGTATGGAACAACGTGTCAGTATTAGAATTATGCTAGGGAAATGGTATATTCAATGTGGAATTATCAAAACCTAATGGTGTGCAAGTCAACTAGATCAAAATGGATTTGAGTGAGCACTTCCACTAACAATATTTATCAATGCACCTATGTTTGTTATTTTCTAATGGACTTTCTTATAGTGAAATTGTCACGCTCAACTTATTCATGTGTTATGCTTGTCATAATATGTGCTTTAGCTTGTTTTTTTTTTTTCTTTCTTTTTTTTCCAATAAAAAGTTAAAATGCATTTGTTGCTATTTATCAAATTATTTAATGCACTTACTATTGCATTTTTCAAAAAGGGATAAAAAAAATATAGGTTTGATTATTTAGAACAAACACCTTACAAATTTTCCATAAATGTATATTCCTTGATGCGAGCCTTAAACAACAAAAATGCGCACATCCATTAACGACATGAGTGCCAACATCCTACATAATAGCGGCACACGTCTGTGTGATATACTAGTGAGTTGTCTGATGAGGTGCCTTTGAGAAGCCCAAATGTAGACTTGTTTGTATACATGTCATAGAGCTTTTTTACTGATTTACCTCGAACAACTCAAACCTCCTTGATGATGGGCCCTCCCTCCTCACAAACATGCTGGGACACTGGTGTGTTACCTGCCAAACACCCTTCAACGCTCAAGTTAGAACTGAAGTAAAAAATTGGAACTTCTTAGTTGACAATATGAGTTCCAATGGTTATTCCAATGCGAGCTAATGGATGTATAAAGTAGGAAACAATGAAAATTTTCCAATCATGTTGGATTTTATTAGCTCTTTGAAGAATATTTCATTTTTTCCATAAATTGCCCCTGTTGACTAGTTTTACTATTTTGGCAAATTTTCATTTTAAGTTTTCGCCCATACTTCTCTTATGATTTGAAATCTATGTTCTTTTAACATCCTTAGGATTCACATCATATCATTAATTTCATGCTTGAAGAGAACATGATTCATTGGTTTCATTGATTCAAATCTAATGATTTACCAAGGGCTTGGAAATAATGGTGGGTAGTGTAGGGAGGGAGGGAAGGCAACATGATTTTTTTGATTTAAGTCTTCATGGAAGCTCTTTCTTAAATCAGAGGGGATGATCAAAGCGAATGTTCTATCTAGGGAGGTTTTCTCAATTCCTTTTAGGATTAAAGATTGCATAAAAAGGTTGTTGGGAGGTTTTGGGAATTCCCCCCCATTTTTGTTTGATCTAATTGAAGGAACTCTTTTTATTTTATTTTTATGGTTAAATCAAAATTTGTTAAGCAAGGACGAGGTGGCCTCAAGGAAAAAGAGTACAAGGAATACAATTATCTTTCACTTACACGATCCCACCTAAACATAAAATCTTCAAAAGAAAAGCCCCTAAACTCTCTATTTTGTTTACACCAATAAAAGATAAAGTCCATTATAGAGAAAATGATTTCTTGAAGAGAAAGCTCTTTACCGTCAAAGATTCTTCTATTTCTTTCTTTCCAAAGGCCCCAACAAATAGCAAAAGGCACAAGGTTCCAAAGAAACCTTTCTCTAATCGAAGGAGCTCTGCCTGAGTATTATTTCTTTTACACTATATTTACTGAGAAGGTTTGAGTCAGAAGGAACATGGAAGTTTGAAGCCTTGAGGTTCTAAAAGGGAGAGATCGAGACATGGCTTTAGAAAATCAAACAAGGAACATGGTTCTTTTAACAGATCCAAGATTTTGAGACTAGGCTTTCATGAAGATGATGATGACGTTTGATCTATTAAACTTGGGGTGTCAATGGGTTGGGAGTGGACTGGCAGTCATACAATTCAAATTCAAGCACTGTGGAGGCATTTTTGAGACATATTTCTGGTCATTATTCGCATATATTCGAGTGTGAGTCTTGTCGACATTACTCGTCCCTGAATTGTGTAATAATTTTCTCCCTCTTACTATTATTCGTTGTAAAATGGAATAGTTAGGATACACCCCCCCCCCCCCCCCCTCTTTTGATTCCTTTTTTACTTTCTAGTTACAAATACATGTGTAACAACGCTCCTGCCGTATTTGTTAATGGAGTCGGAGTTGTTTTACTGAGACTTGATAACAGGTTTAGCACTTTTTTCTGATTGATTGGCAGGTGCTCCCTGGTATTTGGGGCATCTATTATGCAGGATAGAGATCTAAATGAATATAGCCCATCTATATCAAACACTAGCAAGCGCCTGTCTTGCAGCCACGAGTTATGTGAATTGGGTCCGAACTGCAAAAGTCCAAAGCAGCCCTGTCCTTACATCATTAATTATTATTCAGAAAAAACATCAAGTTCTGGATTGCTGATTCAGGACACGTTACATTTGGCATCGAGCAATGATCATGTAACTAAACGCTTGGTGCAGGCTCCAGTCATTATAGGGTGTGTTCCAATTGTCTCTGTTTTTCATTGTACACATCCAACTTGCTATGTAAAGATATCCCTTTAGCCATAATACTTCTTATTCTTTTTTTTTGTCCCGATGGTTTAGGATTTTGTTCCTTATGATACCTAATTTAATCTAGCTTCTTAATTCTATTATCTATTTTTTCCAATGCAGTTGTGGTAGGAAACAAAGTGGTGGTTATTTAGATGGAGTTGCTCCTGATGGTCTTATGGGTTTGGGATTTGGGGACATTTCAGTTCCAAGTTTCCTTGCAAAAGCAGGATTAGTGCGGAACTCTTTCTCGATGTGTTTTGACGAGGATGATTCTGGGAGAATTTTCTTTGGGGACCAAGGGGTTGCTACCCAACAGTTCACTCCATTCTTGCCTACAAATGGAAAATAGTATGACATCTGAAGTCCGAACTACTAATTTATGCTCCATTGGTTCATGGGTCCTAGGTGTTTCTTTTAAATTGTCTTAGGCTCTTAGCTGCTATGCTAGCGTTGCTGTGCTTCTATTAATTAGCTTGTGATTTGGTTCAGTATTACTTACATGGTTGGAGTGGAGAGTTGTTGTATTGGGAGAACATGTCTTAAGCAAACTGACTTCCAAGCACAGGTTGATAGTGGGACATCATTCACATCTCTTCCAAATGAAGTGTATGAGAAAATTTCTGGGGAGGTATTTTTTTCCCCAAGACTCTGCAATGAAAAATTATTTTTATCTTTGAAGTGGTCTAAAATAGTCTTCCTTACTGGTAGTTTGACAGAAGAGTGAATGCTACAAGGTCCAGCTATGACGGATCCCCTTGGGAGTACTGCTATGACTCCAGGTGAATTTGTAAGTTTTGATGGAGAGAGCTTTGGAAGCTTTGTTCCATGTCCTTTTGTGCTAATTTTCCGCTGTCTATTGTGGGAACAGTTCACAGGAGTTGCTCAGGATTCCCAATGTTACTCTGATGTTTGCTCTCAACAACAGCTTTGTAGTCCATAATCCAACTTTTCTTATCTATGGCATTCAGGTCTAAATAATTTTTTTTAGCTTTTTTGGTCTTGACTCTATGGTGCACTTTTGTGCATTAAATATTGAAGAACTAAAACTATATTATATTGACTTATTGCAAGAACTATTTTTTTATAATATATATTTTTTGTGATAGGTAAAGGGTTAGTAGTGGTTAGCAAGGTGAAGGTGGGTTCAAGGGGGGTTTGAACTAGGATGTGGGAACAATACTCCACACGTCTTACCAACTTAGCTAAGTTTAAACAACTATTCTGTTAAAATTTGTTCATAATGTATCTTCCAGTATCTAATCAAGTCTTGAACTTCCTACACCACATTTTTTTGTCTTCACAATAACTCAGCAAATCTATGCCCATATTCTCTCTTTGGTATAGAATTGACCTTAGAAGGGTACTGGGCCTCCTCAAAAACATCCTCATCTCTATAATATTCGTGAAATAACTGCAAAATGTATTCTTGAATTGGAACTTAGTTTTCTTTTGTGGCTTGTTGAATCTAAGGATCTTCTTTGCTTTTCTATCAATGGGAGCATACACGGTTAACGTGCTGTGCCCTCTCCAAAGTCCAAACAACATTCTGTTTTTGAGCCCCAAGGTGTTTGAAATATTTCTTCGGACCTTATGTGTTTTAGGGGAATCCTTTATATTGTTCCTAGTTTCCTTCTGTCTCTTTTACTGATAAATTTCACTTTTGTGGTCATATAAGCTTACCCCAACTATTCAATAATAATAAAAAAGAAGAGAAAACGAAAATGTGTACAAGATCTTAGGGTGGACTGTTTTGAATTTAATCTATAATTCGTTACCAAATACCATTATTCTCTCTAATACCGTGGTGCAGAAAAAGCTCATTAACATTTTAGTGTACAAGAAAGACCTTAAGCATGACGTTCTGAAGCTTTCATTGATCCTGTAATAGTCCTCAGTTACACTGGACTAAAATAATGTTGACTTTGTGGTACAGGGAGTTATCGGATTTTGTTTAGCTATACAGCCAACAGAAGAAAGTTTTGGGACCCTTGGGCGTAAGTGATGATCTTTGCCTATTGCAATCCTTTTTTCTTCATGCTTCACTGCAAATTTTCTTTTATTTATTTTGCCTTGATTTTTACTACATCAGATCAAATGGTTTTATGCAGAGAATTTCATGACGGGTTATCGCATGGTGTTTGATAGGGAAAATTTGAAGCTTCGTTGGTCACGTTCCAACTGTGAGTACTTAGGTTTCTTCCTCTTAACCATTTTGGAAAAAATAATTGTCCCATCTTAATTGATTGTAACATTTTCCTGTAAGTGGCATATTCGATGGATCCAGCATTGATGGTCACACCCATGGGAGTTGTGCCAAAAATCTGCCTTATCTGTCATCTTAATTTTTGAAGAGTTATGCTCTTTTAATTTCCTGATATTGGCGTAGGAAATCACCAAGATACACTTGTCAGATGTTGGGTTCCATCTGCAATCATGATGCAACACACTATATTTACATGGACATGCATGTTGGTGTCAGCATTGATCTGAGTGTAAGAAAAACCAACACTTCGGATAACCCACGTGTCCATAATCTTGATCTTTCCGGGCTTATTTGTTTTTCTGAATTCAGGTCTTAATTGATGATTTTACCTTATCCTAAAATTATTCTATTTGATGTTCTGTTCTTTTGGATTTAAAATAAACCATCGTAGTTTTGCACTATATCTTCCATTTTAAAACTCAGGCCTGAATTCAGTGCCAACAACATAGGTGCGCAATGTACTGTATCATTTGTGTGTCTCCTTTTTCAGTCATTCCATTCCATTCCATTCCATCACTCTTAATATTCCATCATCTTGAGTCACAAACATCTTTTAAACTCTTTAGAGTGGAAAGTAAAAAAGATAAATATATACTATTTTCAATTTCTTGCATTCTTTATTTGTAATGAAATCTATCCAATCTGCATGTACAGGTCAAGATCTCAGCGTAGTACCGACGCCACCTCATAATAAATCTGGTAATCCATTACCGACAAACGAGGAGCAGAGTAACCCCCACGGGCAGGCGTTTGCTCCTCCAGCCGTTGCTGGTAAGACTCTGACAAATCCCTCAGCTGCTTCGCCGCAGCTCATCACGTCTACTAAATTTTGTAAGATTAGGTTGCTTCAATTGCTGCTACTGCTGATGTGTCTTTTTGTTTCAGCCATATAGTTGGACACAGATATTCTTATTACATAAATATATCTATATGTAGTCCAGATGTAAATCCAATGTAGTTTTTTTTCCTGTAAGGTCATGGATTGATTGAGGCTGGTAGGGTGAGATCTCTCTTTCTTTTCTTTCTTTCTTTTTTCTTTTGCATTTTGTTGTAGTTCTCTCCTTTTATGGTTTATATATATATTCCTCATTTCTGCCTCTTCGGTTTAGTTTGTAACTGTTAATTAATATCGTCCTAGGAAAATGTCACAACCTTGGACAATTTTTAAAACCATGCCGTTTACACGATTTGAAGATGGGCCTGTATGAATTAGTTCACCCCGTTTTAAAACCAACCTGCATGATCATAAGCCAGTTACTTATTAAGAAATTCAATCTCTATGGCTCAATTAGTCAATTATTATAGACAATATTTACATAAATATTGATTGACTCAGTGTCCAAATACGACCATCTTGAAACCTGATTTTGATGGATCCATCTATGGTGTTCTAACAAGCTGTTAGAGGGAGGAACATTGTGTGAAAAAAAAAACACAAAAACAAGGATTTACATAGTTCGGCAGTGTGTCTACATCTATAGAACAGAATAAGAACTTGTACGTTTTATTGTCATAGAGATCTCTATTTATAAAATCGGGAGTTACCAAAACATGTAAATCTTCTCAAAACAGAAATCTCCAAAAATAAAAAATCTTTAAGAAAATATTACACGATTGCCCTTTTCACACATCTTAAAAAATATTAGACTGTTTTATTGCCCCTATGCTCCCATAGCTCTGCGTAGCACAACGGAATACAAAACGTTTACATGTCACATTAACAGTCATATTATTGCATCAAGTCATCAGATTAGGTTTATCCTAGTACACCTGCTATGTGTGGAAGGGGCGACATGAGATTAGTAGGTGCTCTAATCTTGCATTTTGTAGAGGGATAAGCCTAATATCATCAGTTTGGAAGAAGGTATTTTTAAAATTCCTTAAAATGAGAGGAAAATGTGAAACACTAGCTAGCTCCGTAGGCCATCTGAATTGAAGAGATGCTCTTACCATTTTTTCCTCCCTAAGAAATATGGACAGATCCCTGGGACGGTATGATCCAGAAAAGTCATATCCTAATTCCTACATTAAAGGGTGGTCTAATATAGACTATCATGTTTTGGTAAATATCTGGGAAACCATTTGTTTTTAATCTGATGGTGAATCTCTTTGATTTCAGTATATTCTATAAAAGTAACAGAAAAAGACTTAAATGAAATGCTCTCATCTTCAATGTCTAATCACAAAATTATCATTGATAAAACATTCAATAATGCTGGGGTGACATTTGGATTTACTGCGATTCTCACAGTTCTGACGTGAAGGTACATTCAGAACCATAGATTCTTTTTACTCAATATCTCGAGAAAACATATCTATGGTTATGTGTGCACCCCCTCACATAAAAAATGTGAGAAAAATCCCAATGTCAACCCAGCACGGCTTTAAAAACATTTTCACTGTGTCTTCAAGCTTAAGTTTGATATAATTAATGATTTTGGGAAAGTGGGAGAATAATTAATAATTTTGAAGATGAGGTTAAATAAACTAATCATCTTACAGGTTTAAGATGATCAATTTTAATTTTTTTATTGCATAATTTCAATAATTTTTTGAAAAATGCTAAAATGACTTCTCAAATACACTACCTTAAACGCTACGGTGTTGTACACTCAGGAAAATGGATGTCTGTAAACGCCACGTTGAAGGCAGTGTTATAGGAAGTTATTGTAGAACGGCTCTAACACACACACAACCCCCCGGCCTTTTTTTTTATGTACACCCCCCATCCCATAATCGTTGGGATATATAAAATCATAAATCCTTATCTTGTGTATCCCGAGACAAATGATTATGTTTCTGTGATGGGGGGCGTCTTCTAAGCTAAAAATCACTGAGCTCATTAGTTTGAAAACAAATGAGCTGTCACAAATATTCACCAACAAAAGTAAAGAAGTATATCAAAATCAGCCTAGATTTGAGTGCGGTATGGGTCCCACAACTCTCTGCATGGTCCAGTCTTAAAGCTTGCCTTTACTAAAGTTGGCGCCTTTCTACCTTCCTTCTTTTAAGCCAATGGCGTGAAAAACTCACCTTCTTTGCCCCGTAAAATATACACAAAAAAACAAGTTTTATAATAATTAAAATGAATGGTGGAAGATAGTATTTCTTATTATTATTTTTCTTCAATCAACATTATTTAATGATGTTGCCCCAAATAATCAGATATATGGATATCTTTGAGGACCCACCCCCACCATTTTTGTCTAAAATAATAATCATTTAAATATGTGTTACTGTTTTGGCTTCTTGTTGGTGCATTGTCTTTATCTTTCATAAAAATCTCCTCCTTTTTTTGCTTCTTTTAATTTATCACCCACTTCAAAGATTTTTCTTTCTTTCTTTATATATATATATATATATGTTTGAGTCTCCTTCTTTACATATGCCCCCATCACAGAATTGTAGATCATTTGCGTTGGGATACACAAAAAAATGATTTATGATTTTACATATCCCAAGATAAATAATCTATGATTATGTGATTGGGGGGTTGGCAAGAAATCATTATTTTTTTTAATGTGAAAATTCATGATGGCCTACTCCTTGAACAATTCACACCATTACCTAAACCAATATGACTAGAAGATAACCATCTGATTTTGAGCTAAAAATTGAATTAAAGTATATGATTTTTGAAGCAAAACATGTTTATTGTACACATGAATGATACCTTGAGATTTGTAGACCACAAATCAAAATAATTGAAACGATCTTGATTACGGGACATCAAATGCGAGTGATGGAAAAGACACGATGCTAACATTTTCTTAATTTGCAATTAAAAGTCATGTGAGAGGACAAAGTAGGGCACATCGTGTTTTTTTCGTTAGAATTGCGATGATAAATAAATGACACACTTATGTTGCCCCCCATACATTCTCAAAGTATATGTTCATTTGGTAATTTGGTACTGAATCCATCATACCAAATTAGTAACGGGTTGCCGAGTGGGTTCATTTTTAGCGGTAACCTCTTATAGTCTTATTGATAGGAGTGCATTTGGAGAAAATGTGGGTGCAACAAGTGTGTTTAAATAAAAAGAGACAAATCCCACTATCAATTTACATGGAAGATATCAACCTATTAATGCTGGAATAAAGATAACTGATTGGTGATTTCCATCGAACCAAATATTTTCCATCATGGATTCGAACTTAAACCCACAGATCGATCATAAATCCCACAATGAAAAATGATCAAATCGAGTGGTTAGATATGGCTTGTTTCTGATGTGTAGGTCTACCAAGAAGTGGGCCAGTCATTCATGGACCACATTGTATGCAAATGAGATGGGATTCATTGCTGCAACGCAACACTCGGAAGTACAGGATCAGTATTACAGGTGTACCCTGAGAAGGTAGGCCACCTCTTGCCCTCACCACTTTGATGACACGTGTAACGGTTTGGCAGTTGGTCCCACCGTGGGACTATATGTCAATAATTGACTAGGCCCCAATCAACCAATCAATAAAAAGAAAAAATCTATAAATCAGAGTGTCAGAGTTGTCCAATCACTTGATGCTTTGTCTATTACATCATTTTGATAAGATATATTGACTGATGGGCTCCTTATTATATTATTGGTTGCACTCATTTTTTTCACCACTTGATTTAGAGGTGCTCAAGCATGCCTTCTAGACTTACTAGCCTACATTTTTTGGCATTTATGTTTGACATTTAAGCTAATCATCTTCTAATGTTTTCTAAATCAATTCTATCCAACATGTTTTAGGAGTTTCATTGACCCCTTGAAATCTTCAAGTCTAATTACTCTCCTAAGTGCGATCCCTGAACGGTAAGACTTCTCGTTCTCCCTTACGTAGACTTGGGAGGATTATTTCTATTTTTTTTAAAGAATCGTGATAGTCTGACAGCCCCCCTCTGACATACGCTCCCATCACAAAATTGTAAATCATTTGTCCCAAGACACACAAAAAAAATATTTATAATTCTGTGCATCCCGAGACAAATGATCTACGATTCTATGATAGGAGTGTATGTTAGATGAGGATATTAGAAAATCATTATTTTTTAATAATCAATTATAATTTTCATAATCTTCTTAATGCACATTTAGAAGAATTATAATAGACTCACTGTGAACTATAGTTGATTCCATAAATCGAATGTTAATTCACAAGAGATACAATGGATTGGGGATCATCAACAATTTAAAAATTGTTAGAGATTATACACAATTCTCATAATATTTTAAAGAATGCCTTATAATCTTGTAAACTCTTCTAAGTTTTTTAAGAATATTTTGTATTTCTCTGTTATCTTCTAATATTTTCAAGATGTTTCTAGAACTCTCTAGCTTTCCCATGATTTTCACAAATTAGAATCCTAAAAATCTAGTCCATTACATTTTTATTTTATGTACAACATTCCAAAGGTGATCAAGACTACATACAATTTTGCTGATGTTTTAGAGAATCTCTTAGGATCTTTTAAGTTCTTCCAAACTCTTTAAGAATACTTTATATTTTCTACCTTTTAATAAAGTTTTTGGATACTTCCGTAACTCCAACTTTTTCATGATCTAATGAAACTAGGATCCAAGTCGTACATAAGATAAGGATCACCTAGCTTAGTGGTAAGACTTTGTGGAGGTTGTTCCAAAGGTCTTGGGTTCAAACCTCTTAAACCCCTTCTTATACTAACTACTAACTCATCCAAGTCAAAAGAATATATAAATAAATAAATAAAATGAAAATAAATCCAAGTCATAGACTTAGACCATGATATGAAACTCCTAATCATCCCCCTCCCCTCTCTCTTTTCACTACGTGAAAAAGGGATAAATTCAATGTCAAGGTTCGTTGAATTTATCTCATTTTCACAGTGTTTAAAAGGATTGTGTTGTATTTATCCTTTTTTCATATGTTCTCTCTCTCTCTCTCTCTCTCTTTCTCTCTTTCTCTTAATATAATCAAATTCGACCAAATCAAATCCTTTTGAACTTATTCAAACTAATAACTCTTTTATGTAAACAAGACCATTGTCTATGGATTGGATAAAACCCAGATACAAGATCGGTCCGCAGGGATACCCAATTATAAAAAATAAAAAATCTTTTATATATTAACGCACCAAAGTAGACCATCCGCGTTCACTTGAGCCCATCCAAATTTTTAAAAAAATACCACTTTCTCTCTCCCTCTCAAATCTCTATCTCATTTGTAACATTATAAGTTTTTCAAGGATAAAAGGAGGCTTCAAATTCAAAATTTTGATATTTAAAAAAATCACTTATACTAACATCCAAACGCATCTCAACATTTCTCTCTCTTAAATAATTCCTACCTTCCCATGGATGAGAATCGATTTGTTGTTAAGTTGATGAACCAATGACATGATGCCACATGTAATAAGAAAAGCAAGTGTGATTGGTTGGTAGAGAGAAATTTCTAAGGGACTAAGAGTTCCAATCTTAAGTGCTTTTTTTAATACACATGGCAACATCCTATTAGTTTATCAGTTTAACACAAAAA
Source organism: Akebia trifoliata (assembly GCF_017979445.1). Classification (NCBI taxonomy): domain Eukaryota; kingdom Viridiplantae; phylum Streptophyta; class Magnoliopsida; order Ranunculales; family Lardizabalaceae; genus Akebia; species Akebia trifoliata. The sequence continues at coordinate 14,694,719 of NC_141378.1, read as the reverse complement.
TTTCTTAACAGGAAATTCGTTCTCCCTACGGACCCACCACCCATCAAAGAAAAAATTCAAAAACTCATAACCCCCAATCAAATTAAGATATCAACCCCTCTTTAAATAAGTGCCAGCTACTTACCATCTACCTTGGCTGTTTCTTCCCCCTGTCGGCCCACTTACCACCCCCATTGGAAATTTCTTTGACACGTGGTGTCTCTTTCATGTGAAACGTGGCAACAGCTGATGTCATTTAAATCCATCTCACCTTATTTTCTTCTGGTTTTTTTAACATTGGGACCCATACCTCCATTTAAAATTTTCAACTAGTCATTTTCAGAGACTTTGCTCTCAAATTCTTCTGTTACAGCTAGCTTTCTTGCACCAAAATAATCCATTTTTTAATTTTTGGGATTTTGAAACAAACCAGGGTTCTTTAGCCTTTTTTTTTTTTTTTTTTGAGAGCTTCTATTAACACACCAATTTTTTTTTACTTATAACACAACAAACTATATGTAAATAATTATTTGGTTGTATAGGAATTGGTGTGTTGTAAGTGAAAAATTGGTGTGCCAGTAAAATCTATCTTTTTACTGTATGTGTGGGGGCCACTACATTTTTCTCTCCGACTGACAAGTGTTGCTTGAAACCTGCTTATTATATAAGGAGAAGGTCTGTGTAAGAAAGAATCAGAGTTGGAAAACAGGACTTTAAAACCTTCCTGGTTTCAAGGCAAGAAAAGAAGTCCACATAGTTTCAAGGAAGCTTTCTGCAGGTTCAAGATTTTGTGTAAATTCCATCTCACATCTTTTCACAAACCCATCAGTGCTCGTTCTCTCATCTGTCATCTTTTTTCATCTCTATATCTATATTAGTCTCTCTTAGTTCTTATACATCCATCCAAGTTAGCTCTTTTCTTGTCAACTTGTCACTCATCACTCTTCTTCCCCTTCTCTTTAGTTTTGTCACATTTCTTGCATTTTTAGCTATTTTTCATAAATCATTTGTCTTGGGTTTTACTTCTTTCAATCAAAATCCATCAAATCTGAATCCTTTTGCTTCAGTTTCAAGTTGGGGTTTGTTCAGTGAGTTGTTCTCCTCTTCAAAAGTTCGTCTCTTAAACTCATCTCTAACTCTAAAGAGAAACAAAAGCAACAAAAAATGGGACTTGAAGGTACTTTAGAGTATTTCTCTGGCTTACTTAGTAGTGTCCATAAACACAAGAAAAAGAAGCAATTACAGACAGTGGAGCTCAAGGTAAGGATGGACTGTGAAGGGTGTCAACTTAAAGTCAAGAAAACTCTCTCATCAATGAGTGGTATTTAATTTAACTTTAACCCTTTTATTTCTATAGTTTTGGTTGTTTTCTAGAGAAAAAATGGGTGATGTGTTGTTTGAGATAATTTTTTTGGGTCTATTTTACAGGAGTTAAATCTGTGGACATAAACATGAAACAACAGAAAGTAACTGTAACTGGGTATGTTGAGGCAAACAAGGTCTTGAAGAAGGCTAAGTCAACAGGAAAAAAAGCTGAGATTTGGCCTTATGTCCCATACAATCTTGTAGCCCATCCTTACACAGCTGGGGCTTATGACAAGAAGGCACCACCTGGTTATGTCAGAAATGTTGAGATCACTACCACTAATACAGTGAGCAAGCAAGATGACCAATATACAACCATGTTCAGTGATGAGAACCCAAATGCATGCTCTATCATGTAAATTATGAAGAGAGTTAATGGGGTTGATCATGGGTTTCTGTCTGTCTTAAGTGGTTAATTAGAGTTTTTTTGTTTTGTTATTCTTTTGGAGAGCTTATAATGTGGGTCCTTTATTTTCTTTTCTTTTCTCATGATCTAGCTGATATAATATAGAGTGGGTTTTCTATGAGACTTATATATTGTAGAATTCTGAAACTTTATTGAGCATTCTTGGATGGATATTATAAAAATCGTAATAAAGTATTTATAGATATAAATATTTTAGAATATGCTAATTGATATATTCTAAATATCAATATATATTCTAGAATATCTTCCGTCACAAACTTTCATTTGTGATGATATACACCAATAATGGTACAATGTGTCTCATGCATATCTTATTCTCTAACATATATTCTGTTTATTATTAGCTTATTACCTTCTCCATCCGTCACTGTAAGTAACCCATCTTGTTTTCCTATGTATTTAAAGAAACAGATGATGAGATTACTATGGTTGATCATTAGTCAGAGTAGTTATTCTTGTATTTTTTTGTGGATAATTTGATATGGGCATGCAAAAAGGTCTTTTAGATACTGATGGATATAGATCAGTGGGTAGTGGGTTCTCTCTCTCTCTCTCTCTCTGTCTCTGTCTCTGTCTGTCTTATTTCTATGAGCCATGTATTAATATCTACATTGTTTATGTTTGCCATGGTTGGGTAGGCTGCCATATTTAGTTAATGTAGGCAGTATGGTGGCCTCCTGGCTTCCACAGCAGGAAAAAGACATAACAAAGAAAGTAGGTAATGGAGGACCACATCTGAGAATTCTGTTTTTCTAAGCTTCTATTCAAATGTGGTCGATAGTTTTCTTTTGTGTGGATCCCCATGTTCAAGTCAAGTTCAGAAAAGATTCCCAAGGTGAAGCAAAATTCATAGTCAAAGAATTAAAAAAAAAAAAAACATTTTTTTCACTAATTCCAAGAACATCATAGATCAATTGGAAGCTGTTGGGTTTTGTCTTCTATTTTTGTGTATGGAGAGTTGCCATGATTTCAATCCAGATCTTTTGATGATACGTTAACGACTCGCATGACCCTAGGGGCAAAATATTAGGCCGATTCGATTTTGGATCTGACCCGTTTAACTTCTTTGTAATGTTAAGTATATAAAGGGTAAGAGATGAAACCCTAAAAGATGATGAGAGAGAGAGAGAGAGAGAGAGAGAGAGAGAGAGAGATTGTAATCTACTTCTTCTTTGGTTAATATAGTGAAATTATCGTTTTCGCTCGTGGATGTTGGTTGATGTTTTGATCAAACCACATATATCTTGTGTAGTGTGAGATTTTTGTGTTCTTGTTTGATTTATACTTCAGATCATAAGATTCTTTCTAATAGAAACAAATGCCTAAAGAATAATATCAATGATTTGAAACTAGTGTTTATATTTGATTTAAATTTATGATCTAATAAGCACTATGAATAGTAGTTACGATACAATCCTATATCATGAGTCCCACCTAAAGATTATGTAATGGGTCAAAATTCTAAATCAATTTACTAAAAGTTACCATACAACTACGGAAAGACCAAAATTTTGATGACCCATGCGTTTGGATTTGCTGTTCGTGGTTTTCCACTGGTTTAATTTTTCATTTATAATTAAAGCACACAAGTTACAAGTACAACTATAACGTTAACAAATTATAAGAGAAATAATTTTTTCTTCTTATTCTAGATTTGCTTATATATAAACAACAAACTGAGATAAAGAGGCATAATTGAATTTCTCAAAAAGAACACGCCGTCTCTTCACTGTTTGGTAAACCCAATTACAAATTTAGCAAACTGGTATGATTGGGTTTGCAAGTAGGTTGGAATGGGTTCACTCTATTCCAAGGGTGCGTGGGGGCAATAGTGGTGGATATCATTCACAATAACATACAATTTTTATATTTTTTAAACTTTGTTATTAGGGCAAGTGTCCCCATTGCCCCCACTATAAATCCATCCCTAATTTCAGAAATCCAAACTTGGGGTCATAATCAACCTTCACTCACGCATCCAAACTGGGGTGCGGGGAGGTAATAACGGCGGATCTTTTTTATCCATCGTTATAATCATTCGTGGTAATATACATTTTTTTATATTTTTTAAACTTTCTTGTAGGGGCAAGTTCCCTCTGCCCCCCACGCATCCAAACTTGGTGTCAGAATCCACTTTCACTCACTAATTACTAACCACTAACCAGCTTGCCTGTTGGGGAAAAAATCATGAGTAATGATTTTTTGAATCCCCCAATGTGGCATATTCAAAATACTCTTCTGATGTGGCATGTGCTAGAATCACAAATCTTTTTGTCTTGGGATACATAGCCACACATATTTATGGGGATGTGCATGTATATCCCAAGGCAAAAATCTATGGTTCTAGCACATGCCACGTCATGAGAGTATTTTGATAATGTCATGTGAGGGAGTCAGATTTTGAACGACTCAAAAAACATAGATAGCAAACTTAGGAAATGAATTATGGCAATGCAATATCGGTCATATGATTAGGTATGGAACTAGGTGTGATGCATTGGTCTCTCTACATCACAAAAGCCATCTGTGTGGATGTCTTACCTAATAATGTGTGGGTGATACAGAGCTTTCTGTAGGATACATGCCGGAAATATCTAATTCTTTGCTTAGGCCATTACAGTGAGCTGACCTTGGGATAACACATGATGAGCAGAGTGACAAGTTCTAAGTGTTAAATCTTCAAAAATTGGCTTAACGGAGAGGTGGGGGCAGAAGAGAATAACATAGGAAATTTCATATAGGAAGAACTTTTTAAATTTGTACAACAGAATTAAAAACCACATTTGGACAAAGTATACATGAGCTTCATGTTGGACCAAATCTGCAACACATCACGAATGAGTTTCCTTCAAAGGACCCAGCAACCAACTTTTACTAATAGCACACCAATTCAAATGTCATAAAAGAATTAGCACCACATCTTGGTGTGCTAATAGTAAAAGTTAGCATGACAATAGAAGCTATCTTAAAAAAAAATATTTGTTATATATGAAAATACGAGCTCATGATCCTCTTCTTGCTGTTTCATTTGTGTAGCATCCTTGCTATAGTGATTTAAGTCGGATTTCGGCCTTAATAAAGTTGATTATAATTTTTATTTTTATTTTTTAACTTTCATTTATATAGTCATATGGATAAAATTTTGGATGATCCAACAACTACGTTGAGTCGTACTCACCATGATGATCAATGTCAAAATTCGTCTGTTCCATTATTAATATTACATAAAAAGATTGACATAATTTCAGATTAAATCAAAAACTTGTGAGGATAGCCTACTAGGTGGGGGACATTTTTTAGTATATTTAGATCATCTAATACTGTGGAGGATATTTATTACTAGGTACCAAGGGGTGACACGTGACACCTAGGGATTCGATTCAAGTACAGAGATACGAGGGTAAGCTCGGTGACTCGGTCACAAACCAACTATGGGTTAGGATCTCAGTTGGAGAAAAGCAAAGAATAGATCAAAATGGATTAAACTGTCCCTCATTGGGATCATCCATTTGTAATATCAACACGTATTCCGAGGTGGACACGTGGCATCATTTGAAGATGTTTATTTTCCTTTTTAATGTAATAACTAATTTAGGTAAGGGTAATATGGTCCATTGTATCTTAGTAAGGGGTTATGACTCTTTTAAAGCTTTTCAATAAATAGGCCTTTGAGGCCATGGAAAAGGAGGAGGGAGGTAGAGACAAAAATGATGGAAAGAGGCCATGTAACGGGAGTTTGATAGTAGAACGACTCCTCGAGCCCGTGGACGTAAGCACGCTTGCCGAACCACGTGAAAAATATGTCTTATATTTCATTTTTTATGTTTTTATTACGATTTTACGAATAAAATGTGAAAGTCGTGATGGAGGTTGATTTATCCCAAAATCGGCCTCCACAAATACGATATCTATAAAGGACCTATTTAGTGTATTTAGATAATCTACGGGAGTAAAGTAAACCATATACTAACTCATATATATTTGGTTGGGTTGGACTCCAATCCACCCATCCATGATTCTAGAAAAATTGGACTGTTAATTATGGCTCACCGTCCAATGGGTGCCTCTCATGTTGATATCCATAACCTCAATCTTTTGCTTAGTTTTAAAACTTAGTAATGCTGGATTGACTTCCTATGACACTGAGCTGACGTGAAGTTGTGCACTCCACAATGGGTCAGGTTTGGTTCTGGGTCCGGTTCTAAAATAAACGAAACTAAAATCGGAATCGTAAAAAATCACGAGTACCCATCAGTTCCATATCTCAAGAATCGAATGGCCAAAAAAAGTATTTCAAATCATTATATATATAAAAAAAAATTCCTTTAAAAAAATTAACATATTATCAGTAAAATTGTTAACTTAGTTATTATTTACAATACTTAAGATAAAAAGTAATTATTTTTTTCAAAAATAAAAATTTGTCTTTGTTAAAATAATAATTTTTTAGAAGAGTAACTCATTTTAAGTTTCAATCAATAATTTATATGAAAAATTAATTTTTTTTATATAACATGCATTTATTTTTTAAATAAAAAATACCTTAAATCATCTATAATATAGAAAGAAAGGACAAAATAAATCGGTTCCGGGTACATATTAGATAGAACTTAACGATTCCGGTTTCTATCGGTTCGGTTCCATTTTAGACCCGACTCTAATTGGTTCCAATAAAAAGGTATTCGGAACCGGGGTATTCAATTCTAATTCCGGTTCGGTTTCGATTAATTGGGTACCCATTGACACCCATACTCCACCATAGATACTTTTTACTCTTTTCTCGAGGAAAAACAACACAACGTCGTTAGAAGTGACTATCATTTTCCATTAAAACTTGAGAGTTGAGTCATAGAAAATATTCAAGAGTTGATTTTGATGAATAAGTAAAAATATATTAGTTTTAGGGTAAATTATCTTTTCTTGTGTTGAATATGGCTAAATTCTCGTTTTGGTACACTGTTCATTTTTATTCTCAAAGCATGTTTTTAATGAGGTCATCACTTTTATAATCAACGACCTTATTGATAAATTACCAACACTCAATCACTTTAAAGTTACTTGCAATCTCACTGGTAATTTATTAGCAAGATCGTTGATTATAGAAGTGATCTCGTTGGAGAATATGTTTTTAGAATTAAAATTAATAGTGCATCGGAAAAGAAATTTTGACATAGGTTGCGAATGTCTATAAAGAATTCTCTTAATTATAAAAAATATTTAAAACTATATAATATTATATATAAACAAATAAGTTGGTTCCATCGAGTTTTGAGGTTAAATCACCTTGAGATCCAAATGAATCGAGTTAACTCGTCTGAGTTTAAATTCTCCCAAGTTTTAAAACGATGTTATCTTAATGAGTCTTGATAGTGTGGATACTCTCTTAATGTGGCATGTGCTAGAACCATAGATTTTTTTGCATTGGGATACACATCTTCATAAATATATGCAATTGTGTATCTCGAGGTAAAATATCTATGATTTTAGCACATGCCATATCAGGAGAGTATTTTGCATATGTTATGTGGTGGAGTAAAAAAATCATTACTCTATCTTAGTTCTTAGAAGAGTTGTGATAATATGATGCCCCTCTCTAACATACACCTGTATCACAGATCCGTAGTGATAGGGGTATATGTTATCTTAATGAGTCTTGATAGTGGGGATACTCTCTTGATGTGGCATGTGCTAGAACCATAGATTTTTTTTGCATCGGGATACACATCTTCATAAATATATGCAATTGTGTATCTCGAGACAAAATATCTATGATTTTAGCACATGCCGTATCAGGAGAGTATTTTGCATATGTTATGTGGTGGAGTAAAAAAATCATTACTCTATCTTAGTTCTTAGAAGAGTCGTGATAATATGACGCCCCTCTCTAACATACACCCCTATCTCAGATCTGTAGTTCATTTGTCTCGAGATACACAAGAAATTAATTTATGATTATGCGTATCACAAGACAAATGATTTACGATTCTGTGATGGGAGAATGGAGGACATATGTCAGAGAGGGGCGTCAGAAAATCATTACACTTCTTAAAATAATGATAATCTGACTCCATATAACATATTCCCCCATATACCTGTAACATATTCCCCCATATACCTGTAACATGGTATGTGCCAGAACCATGCCACAATGAAAAAATCTATGATTCTGACACATGCCACGTTAAGGATGTAAGGGGAGTACCCCCAAGTGAGGTGTTCGGTTATCTCTACTCTTATTCTTAACACCCGTACCCGCAAACATAGAAGAATCCTTCAATGTTTGTTGTGACTTGAGACCCACCATTCAATGAGTCAAGTCAAGGCCACAAGTCTCCCTAATTTTTAGTTCTTGTTGCCTAAAATCCTTTTTTTCCTTTTTCGCCTTTTGATTTGTTTAAGCTTTTTCTATTGTTCTCCAAAAAGACCACCTTTTCTTAGAAATCATGGGTCGTGTTAAACTCCAGATTAAGAGAATAGAAAACAACACAAATCGACAGGTTACATTTTCTAAGCGTAGAAATGGGCTCATTAAGAAGGCTTATGAGCTTTCTATTCTTTGCGATATCGATATAGCTCTCATAATGTTTTCTCCCTCTGGACGCCTTAGTCACTTTTCTGGCAAACGAAGGTAAAACCATGCAACAACAACAACAGCAACGTAAACTTATGAATTATATTAAAATGAGATCTTAATCTCTACATTTTGCATGTTTTCATTAATGTGTCATCCTTTTTTTATATTTTTAATCTTCTTTAATTAATGGGCATATTTTGTTTGTTATTAATGTTTCTATATATTGTGAGTGTTTATGATCAAAACTTAAAGTTCATATCTTTATCTTTGTAGATTTCTTTAATGGGTATTTCTGCTCTTGTTTAATTTTAATAAATTATATTTCAATATTTTGTTTTTCTTGTTGTAGGATCGAAGACGTGTTTACTCGTTACATAAATCTTCCTGATCATGATCGAGGAGGGTACAGCCTTAATTCTTTTTTTTTTTCTGAATTTTTAGTTGGTTGATTAGGCTCCTAATGATTTTTTTTTTAAATATATTTTTTAATGCAGGGCTGTTCAAAATCGAGAGGTGAACAATTAACTTTTATTCAGTAGTTCTATTTTTAATATTTTCTTCCCTCATCAATGTCACAGCCAATACAAAGCCTCCTTGCATTAAAAAGAAGATTATATTTGCCTCCCAGGCTATGTTTAAGTTTGATAGGGATGTCAGTGGGCCGGATCTTTATTGGGTTTGGGACTGTAACTAGGCCTATTTAGTTATTGGACCAGACAAGTCCCAATTCATGCTTAGGGCCAGGCTTGGGCTTAGAGCTAGGACAGTCGAGCAGTCCAATAATAATAAAATTAACAATAACTACATCTATATTTACAATATAGAAAATGCTGAAGTAACATTGAAATTTACATCATTTCACACATTGCTGACGTGGATGTATGGAACCATAGATGCTTTTCATCATGATAAGAGTGAAAAACATCAATGGTTCTGTGGGCACCTCCGCATCAGCAATGTGTGAAACGATGTAAATTTCAATGTTACTCTAGCACGACTCTTACAATAATATATAACAAAACTTGCATAAGAAACCAATCATCCAGGCGACCAGTAACTAGGCTAATACTTGTTAGCTAGGTATAGACATAGGTGAAATTTATTTGACTCGGCTTGGCCCGATCATTGATCATACTTTGATTTTGACTAGGATTGGGTCAAGGCTCCGTTGAGTTCTTATTTTTTCATGTCTACAACTCAATTCATATGATTACTAGAGGGATGAACTCAATCCGGAATATCAACAGTAAAAGAAAACACCTATTGGATTGATCGCAGGAATATTAGTTCAAGTACCTATAAGCCAAAGAGGAATTCTTCTACTTGTATCGGCCTTGTAACCTCATAATCCTTCACATTTCATCAAGTGGTCATGCTAACCATATTCATTTACTTGGCCCATTCACAACCCTCGAAGAATTTAATAATTTATATATGATATGGAATAAGAAGTAGAAGCTAATTAAGTTATTTAAATCCAAGGATGCATTTCTAATTTATCATATTCTTGAGTGAGGTAAGTGAGAAAACCCCTATTTTTTTCTTTCATAAAAAATATTGAGAAACTTCATTATACATTCATCCATGCAGTATTTGACCAGAACCTTAAAGAAACTCAAAAGTGAAGGTGACGTAGCTCTTCAACTAGCCCAGTGTGTTTCCTTTCTCTATATCTCATTCATTTTCTTTTAAGATTTCTAAAAATGTTTTTTAATTTGGTAATTTCTAATTAAGATTATTATTATTTTTTTCTTTTATGTTCCGTTAACCATGATCGAAGCAGTCCTGTGGCAGTTAACTCTAATGTGGAGGTATAAAAACTTCAAGATTTCCCCTTAACTTTAATAATTATAAATGGCTTTATTTTATTGAAAGTTGCCTTAAAAGTTTTGTCAATCTTCTTAATTAATATTTTGTATTTTTTTTTTATACATGTAGGAACTCCAACAAGAAATCAATAGGTTTCAACAACAAATTCAGATGACTGAGGAACAACTAAGGTCTAGCATCTCAAAATAATAATAATAATAGTGTCCGTTACACAAACAATGTTAGGGAGACAACATGGAACCAATGCTTTTGTCTTATATGACTTAAAAGTTTCGGATTGACCTGATTTTTTGTGAGGATAATCTCTAATCCCATTAAAAGTGATTTAGAATTTTGGGTTGTTGGTATTTTATTATTAATTTGTAAATCATTTTTGATAGGATTAGAAATTTCAGATTGAATTATTTTTTATGAGGACAATCTTTTCGTGATCATAAAAATTAGTCCAATTTAAAATTTTTAAGACATATAAGACCAATTTTGTCTCTGTAATGTTGTTGTCTGTTGATCCCTACCTATAATAATAATAATAATAATAATAATAATAATATATTTGTATTTTTGTGTGTAATTTCCCTTCTTTTTGAAACTATTTAACAGGATTTATGAGCCGGACCCACTAAAGATTACATCATTGGGTGAGCTTGAATCTTGCGAGAAGAACTTGATGGACACCTTGACACGTGTTTCACAAAGAAAGGTGGACTCATACCTGAACCATCTTGGTAAAATTTTAGCTCTCATGAATTTGATCTTTTATGTTGTCTATTAGGTGGGAACCACATAATTTTATTTTCACAGGTATACGTGGCGACTCCTTATCCACAAGAACATATAAGATGTCAAATTCATGAGAGCGTCATATAATTTTTCAGTCCCTTAATTAGTTTCTTTTTATATATTTTTTTTGCAGAAATATTTGTTGAGTAACCATCTATCTTCATACGATCCGTCCAGCATACAGGTATTTAAAAGGGGAAATTCTTAAAAAGTAGATAAAAATTGAAAATTTTCCAAAACAGTAAATTATTCATTTTGATTTTGAAAATGGTAAATTACCGTTTTCGGAATTAAAATATTTTGGTTAAACAGGAATTTTTTTTTCCTAATCCATAAAACAATATATACTTTCATTTTAATTTTACTAAAACAGTTAAAAGGTTTCATTTTTAAAAAATAATTTTTTTTATCAGGAAAAAAGTATAATGAAAATATTTTAATTTCGAAAAGATAATTTATCATTTTTGGAATTAAAATGAATAATCTACTGTTTTGAAATTTTTTCAATTTTCAGGGTATGTTTCCCTAAAATAACTTATTTAAAAATAATAAAAAAGGGAATCAATGATTCTAAAATTACTAGTCCAGAAATATTTATAAAAAATAATATATAATTTACTTTTATGTCAAAATAATTGCTCAGTTTATCAAATGTAGCGCTGCCGCACGTGTATCCTACTTCAATCAAGATGATAAATTAAATGATTAAATGCAGATGTACTTGGAATCACAAGAAGGGATGGTAACTTCATTTGATAATGAGGTGGTAAATTGGCTGCCCGATAGTGTTCACAATCCCACCCAATTTTTCGTTGGATCTGACTCTTCAATTCCTATTCGGTATGTTTTATCCCCAATCATCATATAAGTTGATAATCCAGTAAATTATCGAAGATCCAATCCAATATGTAATAACAAATTGGATTAGTTACTATCAATCCTATATAGTAATATATAAATCAAAAGATATTTCAGATCATTTTTTTTTTTTTTTTGGGTAGTTCAGGGAGTATCCCCACATTAGGTGAGACTAGTCTACTTGGGGTGCATACACCATCCCACTCTGTCATGTGTTATGACATTCAAGTAGTTACATTTCTGTGGTATAAAGATTCAAAGTCATGATTTGGAAAGCAAATCCAATCACTTCTTACCATCTTAGGGGATTGGGTGATCTTTCGAGTTTTGATAGAAAATTATTTATTATGCCAAAGATAGTCAAATATTGTGTTAAACATTTTTTCAATGTTTAGGTTAGAGATTTTGGAATGGGCTGATTTTTGGTGAGGATGATCTACTTAATCCTAAATTTCTAACTCGATCAAAAATTGTTAACAAAAATCAGACGGTCCACGATTCTTCAACTTGTAAATTAGGGTAAGAAGTTTCGAAATAAACTAATTTTTGATAAGGATAATCTCTTCACCATAGAGATCATCCTTACAAAAAAATAAGTCAATTTAGAAACTTTTAACTTCTATTTTGAAAAATATTTATATATACATAAGAGCATGTTCAGCACCCTATTATTTATCAAATCAGCCAATTCTAAAACTTCTAACCCCATGTTTACAAATTGAAGAATTGTGGACCGTCCATTTTTTGTAAATCATTTTTTATGGGATTAGAAATTTCAGAATGGGCTGGTTTTTGGTGAGGATGAGCTCCTCACCATAGAGATCATCGTCACTAAAAACTAGTCAATTCCAAAACTTCTAACTCATATAAGACAAATAGTAGGGTGCCAAACATTTTCCATATATATGTACAGTGGGGTTGAGATCCATTGACTCCTAAGATAGGCTTGTGAAAAAAAAAAAAAACACATGATTCAAACCTTTTAAACACAATATCCAATGGTTGAGAATTATGAGTATCTTGATAATACAAATTTTGGAGATACTTATCCCGAGGATGAATCTCAACCATTGGATTTTGCATATAATGGGTTGGGATTATGTGTTTTTTTCATGAGTCAAAGGATCCTAACACAGATATTTTTGTCAAGAGAACTTGTGACCACCATTTTTAAAAATATGGTATTTACGTTGAGAATGTGACCCACTCTTAATCATTAATTAATTACTATTGGTCTTTACATTATTCAGGGATCATTCTTCCAATATGTATGACCAATTACCGCATGGAGCGAGCTTAAATGTGGACCCAAACAACAACAGAGAGTGCCATGTCAGCAATCCAAATGACGACAACCTTCCATCATGGCATCAAGCATATACATCAACCGAACTCCTCTCCGCCCTCATGCCATCAACCTCTTTTCCTTTGCTTCAGGTTAGTAGCTCTTACACAAATCCAAATTATCATAGACTCCAACTCAATGATAGATTAACCCTCCCATAATTTTATTTTTGTTAAAAAAATAGAACGAGTTTGATATGAGTTCCTCTCGAATAAGAAAACTATGATAAGCGCAAGAATAATGCTGAAGTGACCTCAAGATTGTACCTCATAATCTCGATGAAAAGCATCTATCATTCCTAGACACTTTCACATCAGGATGTGCGATATGAGGTCACTCCAGCACGACTCTAAGCACAAATAGGTGGATATCTCATCGGAATCACGAATTTTCTATTTTCATATGCAAACCACTTCGACTTTCTCTTCTTGAAAAATTGCCAACGTAATTGAACCTACAAACCCCTTGATATTAAAAACATTGGTAGATCCATAAATAAAATTAAAGATCTATCTAAGACTTTAAATTCAAGTGTAAAAATGATATTCTGTGATTAAAAATCAATCATAAAAATATGTCAAATTATCATGGAAGCCTTATCACAGAGATTTGGGTTCAGCTAACTAGATCATATTCCTCTATTCAATTATGTCCAGAGCCAGATCTTATATTGTTCAAAGTGCTTGCATATTTGTTTTTACCATCTCAATCAATGTTATTTTATACCTTTCGTTTGCTCTTTTAAAACTTTCGACTTGTATATTTCTTATATTTGCGATTGTAATTGATCTTTGTAGAACTTGCACAAACTATCTCAATTGGTACGATTAATTTCTTCAAAGATCAGCTAATTGGGGCCAAAAAGTATTCCAAGCGATATTAGAAATAAAGTTTTTTGTGGGTACAAAAGATATTATGCTTGGGGCTCTTATCAAACTCGAACTCTTGATAATAAGTAGCAGTCGATACTAACTTGATAATCATGGCAGCATGGGATGGTGGGACCGAACATGCCAACAATGATGCCACGTGAACAGGTGGAGTCCACACCAAACTGCTCGCACATGCCACCACCAAACAATGATGGTGCCACTTATGAGGGCAACATTCCTCGACAACTAAACGTCGACTAGTTTCTTCCAAGATGCTAAAATGCGATGCTCAAGCATCGGTGCAGGGCACAGGAAGAAATGGGCCTGTGAAGAGGCCAACGCAAGGAGGGTTCGTGCTACAACACGCCTTGGGGTGAAAAGGACGTGAATATGTAGTTTGACTACTATTATTTGTAGGCTTTTGATATTTAAAAGCTGATATATTCTAATACTACAAAGAATGATATAATATAAATATCGTATATAAATAGATTTTATAGAAGAAATTACTAAAATGGTTATGAATTTTACCAAAATCATTGAATTGGTTATATTTTTTAAATATTTACAAAAATGGTAATATGCCTGATTTTGTAATATGATATATATATATATATATATAGGGGGCGGTTCAAGGGCCATATGAGAAAACATATGAAAAAATTTTCGTTTTTCAAAATAAGAGTTAGAGGTTTTGGATTGAGCTGATTTTTTGCAAGGATGGTCACTATGATGAAAAGATCATCCTCACAAAAAATCAGCTCAATCAGAAACTTCTAAATCCATCAAAAGTGATTTACAAATTAGTGATAAAAATTGGTAAAAAATCGACGGTCCACATTCTAAATCACTTTTAATGGGGTTAGAAGTTTCAGATTGGGCTGATTTTTTTTTTGGATGATCTTCCCATCATAGAGATCATCCTCACAAAAAATCAGCTCAATCCAAAATTTCTAACCCATATTTTAAAATTTTATTAAAAACGAAAGTTTTTACATATGCTTTCTCGTATGGCCCTTGAACCTGACCCATATATATATATATAATTTTTTTTTTTTAAAACAGATCTGTTGTATGGTAATAGGAGAGACAATTTGATGAATTTTATTTTATTTAGACTCACAGGAAGGGTTTGCAAGTAAATAGCAAATGCATGTGACCGTCTAAATAAATAATTACAAAATCAGGTGTATGACCCTTTTTGTAAATACAAAAAATGTTGGTTCAGTTACTTTTTTCTACATTCAAACACTAACTTATATTAATTGGCACGTGATGTGGCAATGAGTGTATGATGTCAGACTAAACTCAACATGCCCCCCATGTGTGGGCTAGAGTGGGGGGCAATGAGTGTTTGATGTAGGACTAAACTCAACAAGCCCCCTATGGTGGGCCAGACGTGGAGAAGAGAAAGGGCCGCGCTTTGATACCATGATGAGTTTAGGGTCCAATTCAAAACCAATTGACAATGAGTGGAAAAGCCTAAGAACTTATAAGGAGAGACAAGGTAATGATTGTGCGATGTGGGACTAAACTCAACATGCATTGTTTCAATGGTCGGAATCCTTTAACTCATGAAAAAATACAAAATCCTGACCCTTAAAACGTGAACTTCAATGGTTGGGATTTATCCTCAAGATGAATATCTTATCCCAAATTTCATATTTTAAGGATTTTCGCACATTTTCAAGAGTCATTTTTGTTTAAATGACTTGGCTTCCCATGTAAAACACCTTCACTAAAAGGAAAAAGTGGATAGAAAACCAAATTAAGTCAAGAAAGTAAGAATCTTTCTAAATGAAGAGACATGAAAGAAAGTTTTCTTTTGTTGTTCATTGTGATTATTATTCCTCTATAACTTGAATTGGTTTCCACAGAACAGAACATCCTCAAGAAGCTAAGTACTCCTTCCTTCAAACAAATAACTTTAACTACAAGAAAAAACAAACTCAAGAGGGAAACTATTCCTTTTCTTATCTACACCTCTCTCTCACCTCCCCACCTCTCCTTCCTTCACCATTTATATAACCTCATAACCATGACAACTACTTATTGTTTGTGTTCAAAGGATAAACAAATGATGGGTAGTACAGCTGAGATTGTTTTCTTCGACTTAGAAACAACGGTACCCAGACAAGCTGGGCAAAGGTTTTGGGTATTGGAGTTTGGAGCGATTGTAGTTTGCCCGAGGAAGCTTGTGGAATTGGAGAGCTATTGCACACTTATAAGGCCTGGGGACCTATCTGTGGTTGCACTCAAATCTGGACGTTCGGATGGAATAACACGCCGAGCTGTTTCTACAGCTCCCATGTTTGAGGATGTAGCTGACCATATATTTGGCATCTTGAATGGTAGAGTGTGGGCTGGACATAATATTAAGAGATTCGATTGTGCTCGTATTAGAGAAGCATTTGAGGATATCGGTCATCCAGCTCCAATGCCGATAGGGATGATTGATTCCTTAGGAGTTTTAACTCAAAAGTTTGGTAGGAGAGCCGGAAATATGAAGGTAAGTATAAAAGCCTTAATACTTCATGGGAATGCCAATGTCCACAACTTCGTTGGGATTGACTCACAACCTTTGAAACCGTATATTTTTCATATATGTTTTCAAAAAGTAATTTTTATTGTGATATTTTTTTCTCAACCATTTATTCAAATAATCATGAATTTCTGTAATAAGGGTGATTTTTATTTTTATTTTCTTTAGTTTCCAATGCTTGTTGGAGACATTTAATTTCTTTCTTGTGTTACTAAAGACCATTTATACAAGAACAAGCACTCATGACATGATTGTCTTCTCTTTAGATGGCTACATTGTCTGCCTACTTTGGGCTTGGGCAGCAAAAGCACAGGTAAGAAGTATGTGTTGCTTGTATTGCTAAGAGTTGTTACGAAAACATGGACAATCGAACCAAGAAACAAATTTAAAAAAAAAAAAAAAACAAAAAAAAAAAAAACAAACAAACGCAAATCACATAGAGATATTACGTAGTTCCTTCAAGATTGAGGTTAGTACATGGATCACACCGATTCCACTATGAAGAGAAAACTCGCAGTTATAGATTACACCATTTCACCCAAAAAGAGAAATATATATCCCAGGAAAACATAACTAGGGTTTTACATAATACTTGTGAAATTACAAAAATACCCTTGAAAATTTTCTTTGTTTTGAATAATAGTACCTCCTTATTGATCAGTACCATCAGGCTCCACAAACATTAACAAGTATCAACTAGCCTATAACTTCTGAAAACTCATTTTCTTGGTTTTGATTCCCTATATAGGAGCCTCGCCGATGTTCGGATGAACTTGGAGATTCTCAAGCATTGTGCAACTGTGTTGTTCTTGGTAATTAAATTAAATCTCACTGTTACAACTATTTTTTCTATACTCAATGTAGGCCTATAAATTCTCACTAATTTTAATCTTTTTTGTGTTGTTTGGTGTCGTGGGTTTATAATCAGGAATCAAGCTTACCAGACGTATTGACTAGTAATGGTGAGAGATCTTCAAACATTATGACAAGAAGTAGATATAAATCTAGGTTGTTGAACGATGGAGAAATGAACAGAAAATCTCCTCCTGTTTCTCTCGCATATCAAAGAGTAGTTCCCTACATGACGGGCAAGTGCGGGAAGGTTTGTTTCTTTATATTCTTCAATAACTGTGGTGTTTCTTCATAGATAGATGTACTTATTGAGAGAAGAGTACCTAACTATGAAAATTAATTTTGTGGTGTGAGACAGATGACAGAGAGAATGAATGGTTCTTTGTATAAGGCCCATGGGAGAAAACCTATTAACAATTTCCTCAATCATTCACATTTGGCACTCAAATGAGCAAGAAATAGGAATCTTCACACATAGCGAAGAATCTTCTACCGTTTATTATTTTGAAGGCACGATGATCGTCTGAAGGACTACTTGTAGAATCATAATCGGCTTTCTACAAGTCGTTCTTTAAACATGCTGGAAAGTAAACCAAAACCCCAAAAAGAATACAAGGGGCTCTAACCATTCTTCCATATTTTTTTTATGTAGTTTCCTTCAATGGTATTTCACATGTAGGAAAGTTTCCTCTGTAAGTAACATATGACAGAATATGGAAGGATATATAAACACATAACACAACTTCTTGCAATCTTTTGCTTTCCTTCATGAAAAGGAAAACAACAGCCTCTATGGCTTTACAATCTTATATAATACATACACACATACAAACAAACAAACTAACTAAGAGGGGCTAAGACTGGGTTACTAACCCTTGAGACTAACCATCTTAGACCCAAGGCAAGCATCCACAGCTTCACCAACTGTAAGGAAGACCCATCTTTCTCCAATTTTATCGACAAACTTGGCTAGCTTTAGCTTATGAATCACTTGCCAACTTGGGTTAGCTATGGCTAACTGCAATGACAAATAGATTTGACCAAGAATTCAAAATCAATATCAGTTGAACTTTTTATAACCCAAATAGAGTATTACCACCTTACCTCTATACCAAGAGAAACCAATTTCTTATGTACTTCTTCTAAAGCAAGGATCGCAGATGTGTCAATATTCATCAAGTCTGCCCATCAGAATCCAGATTCATCGGTTGATAGAGAAATAATTGATTGTTGAAATCATTTAAGTAAAGGTTTATCAAAACTTACTAGACACATCGAGGATTACAGCTTCAATGTTCCCTTCCTCATTTCCTTTTGATTCTTCTTTGGTTACCCATCTCATTATTCTACAACAAACATAGGAAAACTATTATTATGTGAAATTGCTCCATTTGGGTATCATTCACACACACACACAAAGAAACACACCTTTCTTTAATGAAATTGGCATTAGTGAAACAAAGCAAGGCAGTGTTGACACGCATTATTAGTACACCGGGGGTCTTAACAGCCATGGTATATTGATTGATGCAACAAAAAATATTGGTTCCTGGGAGTCTTCCGAGTACTTCTATCTCAGGTCGAATCGAGTTTAATATGATCTTCACAAATGAGATGGTTACCTACAACATCAAAACCTCATTATACATAAAGTCAAGATTATGCAAAGCTATTGATTTGTAGGGGAATTAAAATGTAGATAAAGAATTTTGCAATCTTTCTTTTAGAACGAAAACGACATAGGGGCACATAACATTTTAACAGTATGGGTAACTATTTCTGTTTCAATGTTAAACAATGGAACATATAATTCATTATACTTATTTTGAGAAATTCGAGATTACTAATAATACCATTATAAGTACAAATGTTGTATCTTTGTGGTATATCGGCACCATAGATTAATAGAGAAAAAATTAATTTGGCTAAATAGATTAAATAAGAGAGTTAGGATAAATAAGATTAAATATTCAGTATTGGAGATTTTGAGGATGATCAAATAAAAATTGCCTCATAACAGTTCCTTAGTAATTGGTATGGCACAGCTGAGAGAGATTAATTTCCTTAGACAACAATGGAAAAGTTAAAGGGTGTTTTTGACTTACCTCCCCTGTTAATTAGGTTAATTTGACTTGTCTCCTTGAATGTAGAAAATTTTGACTTACTTCACTTGACTTGAATCCACCATAAAAAGATAATGGTGGTGTTGAAAATTAAGATAAAAATAGAACATAAAATGAAGGGGTAGTTTTTTTTGTTTGTTTGAATAAGCACACTACACTACATAGTTTTGTCAAATTGATGAAACTTCAAAGTCAATGGTCAATGGTCAAGGTAGGTGGTCTAATTTCATGAGATGGAAGGCATATCAAATTTTCCTACTTAACAAAGGAGCTAAGGCAAAGAGGGTCAAATCTGGAAAGCCAACTGATCTATGGGACCACCCCAAACTTGGTAGTGGTGAATCCACTACCATTGTCAGGTCTCTCATTCTTTCTCCAAGATTCCAGCCTTTTGACCATCTTTTTAGGGTTTTGAGAAGCATCAATCCTGTTGTACTCAGAGATCTGATCTCCTTGGGTGGGATGTATAGAGGAAAGTGGGTGCACTAAGCATAAAAGTCGGTGCAAATAGCTTGGAACTTTCTTTTAAAGCTCTTGCCTTTGACCCCCCCCCCCCCCCCCCAAATCATCTATTTGTTCTTAATTATAAACAAAGTTTAATTTTTGGAAGAAAATTAAGATACGTTCCATCGAGATATTTCAAAACATTATGAGTCAATCCAAAACATTCAATATTTTGGGATTAATATCTTGTTCTGGTCTCAACCAAATTTTTTTCCCAAATGATACCAAACTTTCAAACCATGTTCATAAAGTTATAACCCCTCCATTGGGTCGATGATGGCCCCATTGATCATGATAAAGAAATAATAATGTCACACTAATAGGTGAAGCACCTAAAGGAGAATCCTAGTGTGGAAAGTGCACCAAGTCTGGACCACATTAGTCTACTTGCAATTTATATGGGTATAATCAATTAAGCAAGATATAGGAATAAAATCGATGACATAATGGGACCCCATGTAACATTTTCGATGCAACTTAATTATATATATTTATGGTGAATATTCTTTCTTTTGCCACACTTTAGATATGCGCAAATATATTTCTTTCAAGAGATGCTAGTGATGGTCAAATCGAAAAAGTAGAATCGAACAAATTAAATTAAACATAATCGTAAATACTCGAATTAGTCATAAAAGGCTAAAATACCTTTAGAATCTAAGAATGATTAGAAAAATGATATGGACACATGGTCAAATTCCAATGACAAGTTGTCTAAAATGACCACAAAATGCAAATAATGTGACTAGATATAAAAATGCCATCCTAACTGTATTAAAGTCTGAAATTTAGTATACATAGATACATGTAATAATGGCTAAGTGAAGCTCTTGGATGAATCCAAGTAATAAGATTAGTTTATATTGTGGCTCTAGACAGAATTGAATCGAAGAATAAGATTAGTTTAGCCAACCTTAAATCTCTGGGATAAGGTTTTGATGATGTGATCGATGCACAAATTTTATCTCGATTAAAAATAAAATATAATTTAATTTCGGTAGAAAGGAAAAAAGAAAAATTACCGCAGCTAGAAGACCGATCTCCACAGAAGCAAACAACACCCCGAAAAATGCCCCAATGCAAGCAAGGAAGTCTAATTTATCAATCTTCCAGATTTTGTAAGCTTCATTAATGTCGATCAATCCAGGAAGAGCGGATAGAATAATGGAAGCTAGGATAGCGATAGGGGTGAAATACAAGAGCCTAGAAAAAAATTCCAAGCAAACAAACACCACAACAGCCATGACAATATTCGATACTACTGTTTCGCAACCAGAACTGAAATTTACAGCTGTTCGTGAAAATGAACCTGTAGAATTTAAACAAACGATTAATTTGATGTGATTCATAATGTTTGGGTAATATTAATCGAAAAGTGTTAACGTCCAACGCAAACATGTAATATTAGCAATGGGGGTTGCCAATTTTTTTCATAAAAACCCCAATAGAACTATTTTTTTTTTTGTCTTCAAATGACAACAAAAGAAGGGTTTTATTGTTATTATGCAATGACACATTTGTAAATAACCTTTAAGGGGTTTTGATATTTATGAAAATTCCTTTCACAATAACCATTAGAGTTCAAAGAGTTCAAGTGATTGTTTTTTTTTTTGGAAATTTCCCAAATAATTACTTAAGTCTTCAAAAATATCGAAAGTATTACATGTGTTGACAGAACCACCACATATTGTTGACAAATTGTTCTCAAAGTGTCAATCCTATGTTATAGCTTTGCCAACACTTTCCGAATAAACAAAAATGCTTGTAATTATTTGTAAATAAATTTTTGAGGGATTCTGATATTTAGGAAAATACTTTGCAGAATGACCATAAAGCCCTTTATTATTTGCTACTAACAGATGAAATGTGATTAAATGTTAGTGGTTCACCTGTTGCTACATAGCAAGAAGTTAAAGATCCTGCAATGTTCATGAAGCCCATAGCTACCATTTCTTTGTTCCCATCAATGTGGTAGCCTTTAATGGAGGCAAAAGATCGGCCGACGGCAATGGCTTCCTGAAATTAATTGTAATAAAAATTTAAAAAATATATTAAAATAACGTTTCGTGGGATTGTGAGAGTGAACAATAAGACGCACTGTGAGAGCGATGATGGCAGTAACTAATCCAATTTTTGCAGCAACTCCAACATTTGGGCCATTGAACTGTAATTCTTGAACTGAACTTGGATTTAGGCCACCTTTGATGTGTTTTACTATCTTAACTCCATGTTTATCGGCTCTTGTTAGGAAAACAATTAGAGTCGACAAAATAACTGATATCAAAGGAGCTATTGCTGGTAACCAGAAGAATTTCTTGTTCCTTCTACCCTGAGAATTATAGAGAACTATTATGATCATTTAGTTAATCTAATTCGATAAATTACATAAATTAGAAAATGGGGTATCAGAATATTCGATCTATCTTACCACGAATCGGGCTATTAAGAGGAAAATAAGGAACGAACTCCCAATGAGAAAATTGTGAGGGTTCCACTGTATGAGATAAAGAAGAGAATATTATATTAATTTTGTGAGACAATAATCATTCATAAATAGGCGAAAAACTGAGGAGAATTCAATTGAGATGATTTAGGTATGTGCATTGAAGATCGATAAAAGCACCGTTTAGAAGAAACATGCAAGTTTAAGATTCTAAAAGAACGAAAGAAAGACCAAAAAGTACATGGAATTAGTGAGAAGCTTTGATGATGAAGAAATGGTGAGCAATGTAAAACAAAGTGGGTAAAAAAGTACATGAGAAACACATCTAGATTTGAAATTTGAAAAAAGAGAATATTTGAAAAGAACAAAGATTACTTCCAAAATTGAAAATTGGGTCACTTTTAGTAAAAGTGGGTATTTTCCAGTCATGAAAAAATTGTTCTGTAAGAAACTAGGCATAAAGTGTCTCACCTTTCATCATCTATCTTTCTTTTATAATTTGGATTTTTAGCAAAACTTACTGGATGATGAGTTGATTTCCATACGGATCCCACGACAGAAATCACATCGGTTTTTGTTGTAAAATGGGTGATTCCAAGTAATCCTTTGAGTTGTTGAAGACCGATGACGATGGCAGCACCACCAATGAACCCAACAATGGCAGCATGTGAGAGGAAATCAACAAGAAAACCCAACCTGAATATAACAAAAAACCCAATAACCATCTATTCAGAAATTAAATAACAATTCAATAAGACCATTACATTGATCACTTAAACAAGAATTCTAACCTTAGCAATCCGAAAGCAGCTTGAAAGATACCAGCAAAGAAGGTTACAGTGAAAACAAGCTTTCTGTAACCTATAGGATCAACAGACGGGTCCACAATTTTCTGAATCATAGACGAAAGCAACAACGAAACCACAGCCACTGGACCGATTGCTAGCTCTCTTGAACTCCCCATTAAGGCGTAAATCAGAGGCGGAACAACGCTCGTATCTATTGGATTGGAACATATCCAAATCACATAATAGTCTATTAAAACTCAAAAGAATTTTTTTAAACAACCCACACCCAATTCACATAATTATGCGGTTTTTGTATTAGATCAACTCGAACAACACTTGTATCAAATTGGATTGAAACATATCCAAATCACATAATAATCTATTAAAACTCGAAAGAATTTTTAATATAATCCATACCCAATTAACATAATTTTGCGGTTTTTCGTATTACATGAACTCGAACAACACTTGTATCAAATTGGATTGGAACATACCCAAATCACATAATTGTCTATTAAATCTCGAACGAATTTTCTAAACAACCCATACCCAAATCACATGATTATGTGGTTTTCATATTAGACCAACTCTTTTAAACAATGCAAGTTATTGAAGTGCAACTGAATTGAAGAGAACAACTTACATAGACCATATTGTGGATCAAGCTTCGCTAAATTAGCGTATCCGATGCTCTAAGGAACAAATACAAAATTTTAAGATGACAGACAAAATATATATAAGAAAAATTGATGTCCAAATGTTCTGTTTAATTTATACATACCTGTGGAATGCTTAGACTTGCTAGAGTTAAACCCGCCATCAAATCATTTTTAAATTTTGAAGCCTTATAATTTCGACACCAACAAAGTATCGGAAATAGACCCTGAAAGATTGAAACGACATATTTTGATCCATGTTGCTTTTTGATTGATGAAGAAAACATGTTTCCATTAGGAAACACAGTCTCTTTTATTGAACTGATGAGCTCGGATAATAGGCTCGGTGGCTCCGGACTATTAATTAGCCACTGAGCCCGCTCGACCTGACTGTTATCCTCGATATCAAGCTCTTCGACAATTGAGGTGTCATTGGTAGATGAACCCATTGTTGTTTGAAGTGTTTGGAGGAACTTAGAGAAGTTTCTCTCAAATAGTAACCACTAGTGTTACAGAAGCAGTATACGTTGCTGGTTGTAGAGGGTATGGACCATTGCATATATGTACTTGAGAGTTGAGATGGGAAAGGTACATTCACTGGTTCAGAATTCTTGACCTGAAAGCTATTTAGAAAGCAAAATTTTGCAGGATTGAGTGGGCATAAAGGAGATTCAAAGGTCGTGAAATCCAAAGGCTTTACATGGTAACATTCAGATACTTGGAAGAAGGTATGGGATTCTCTCTTTATATAATAGTGGTGATTTAGACATACCCCTCATGTTTTGATTATTATTTTAGATACCCACTATGTTTTCAAACTGACGAGATGCACCCCTTGATCTCCATGTTCTATTATAAATTACTGTAAAATGACCTAAATACCCTTATCTTCAGTCTTTAGTCAAAATTCCTTGGATTTTTTACACTTATCTTCAATCTTCAAGCTTTGAGAACAAAGGTTTTCATTCAGACGTAGAAAAAGTTAGAATTTTGGGTTTAAAAAATCAAGAATTTTCTCTAGAAGGTTAAGACGAATTTGGAAATAATGGATTGAAGATGTAAAAATAAATTACTATAGAAGTTGAAGATATCTAGTTTTGAGAAGAAAAATTCAAAGGTTTTTGACTAAAGATTGAAGGATATGAGGGTATTTAGATAATTTTTCACTAGTCTATAAGAAAAGACTGAGGTCAAGGGCATGTCAGTAGTTTGAAAACATAGGATCTCAAAAAAAAAGAAAAGTGGAGTGGTATAATTGGATTGGACCGACCTAGATCTGATCTGATCACTGTTAGATCAAAATTGGATATGGATTGGGTTTTTTTTTATAATGGATGAATCCTTATCAAATCTCAACATTTGGTTACAACTTTGATCTAAAAACATTTGCATCAGTTCTGGATCCGATCATAACTTATGTACTTTCTCATATATTATAGAATATGGTCCTTAACGAATCCGGATGTGATCTATCTAGAACCAATCCGATAAGCTATTGCATCAGATTCAAAATCCTCAATCTAGAGCCTAATTTATTGGATTGGATTGATCCATTGATAGCTCTATCTTGGCCATTGATATCTGATTATGTTGGTTTTCATGAGGATCCTTAAGTGGGACATCTTATCTGATGGATCCATATGGACACAATAAATCATCCTAATAGTGCTTCATGTGGACTGATTCTGATATTGATTGGCTCGATGGACACAATATTCTTTTATAAGGCTGTACTCAATAATTGAAATTGAAAAGATGGGCTGACTTTCAATGATTTAATAATTGACCACTGTCTTCGTTAAGTTCTCCATTTCTTTTTCCCTTAAAAAAATTATTTTGAATAATTGGGAATATTTGATACGCCTCCTCAATTGAAAATTGAGTTGCCTGTTCTAAGGAAAATGCTGAAGTAACATTGACATTTACATTGTTTTGGACATTACTGATGTGGATGTGTCTATAAAATCATAGATGTTTTTCATTGAGATACGAATGAGAAGCATCTATGGTTCTGTGCACACCAATATTCCAAACGATGTCAATTTCAATGTTACTCTAGCACGACTCCTCTACAAATTGCGAGCTTGCATATTTTGTGTAGCTGGGAGTTAGATAGCTACATTACTAATGAGCCCTTATGCTCCACGTGGCCCAGTGTCCACCCCTGATGGACCAACTTGTAAAACATCTGTTTGATTGGTGAGGTCTAAGTTATCCGATTTGAGTCTTATGAGTCGGATTTTTTTTTCAAAGGAAAAAAAATAACTATAAATCATCGATCATCTCATTTTTTTTTAATTGATCGAAGACCAATGGTTCATATTCCAGTGTGCCTTAAAACTGTGCCATAGGATGCATAGAAGATGGGGGTGTAAATTAATTACGCAACCTATGGGTGCACAGGAACTAGATTATAAGATTGCAAAGTTGAAGGTCAAATATTCCATGAGGAAGTTATGTTTGGATTGAGAGAAGTGGAAAGAAGTTAAGAGAAGAGAACTTGCGACAACTTCAGAATTTTAATCATAAAAGAGATCTAGGGGCAGAATTGGAATTGTAAAATATTTTGTAAAGATTTTTCTCCATTTCTCTCCTCTTCTCTTCACTTTTGAAGAGAAAAAAAAACTAATATTTTTTTTTTCTCCTCTTCTCTCCAATTCTTTTTCTTTTATCTCCCCACTTAACAATCCAAACAAGAGAAATGGAAAGAAACTCATTTATTTTCTCTTGTCTTCTCTACATTTCTCTCAATCCAAACATAGCAACGCAATACCCGCTCATCCATACTACTTCCCAACGATTGTTTTGGGTAATAGAGTAAAAAAAATAGTGTCTCCAACCAAGGCCCATCCCTCATCATTTTTTGGATCTTCAAATTTTCAATACTAAAAGAAAGGCAACCCATCCTTTTTGGAGGGAAAAAATTTAGGCAATTATGTTGAAAATAAATCAATTTCATAAAATTTTAAAATTGAATTGAATTTTAAAAATTATTAAACAATTTATGGGTAGCACGGTTGAAATGCATATCACATGAATACCCATAATTACTCCCTACACTACCTAAAGGATTCATTTATGGGTATGGGTAGAGAGTGTTGCATTGGAGTTGCTCTTAGAACAACAAAGTCTTACTAAAATAATTGGTTGTTCGTGTGAACAAATTCTATTTTTTCCATTAATTTTTTTAGTGCAAGTCTTGATATTGAAAGTGAGTTTATATCTGCTTTAACTTTCAATCCACGTTCAATTTCTTTATTAATCAAGGGAGGTATATCAAATAGGCCTTATCATCTTGAGAGATTAATAAGAAAAAAAAATCAAATCTCTCCCCTTAAATCTCCATCTATTGGTCTTAGATGTAGTGCAATCAAACAATTCAACATGATTCCAAGGTTTTATGATTGTCAAGTCTTCTTTGCCATGAAAGATTCACAAAAATTCTTTTTGGGTATTTATTTCTTTACCTCTTCTTTCTAACTAGACTTAAAGCATGTAATTTTTTAGACCTAAAAAAGCGCTATTTAATACTTCTAGGCCATGGACCAAATATTGTGGTGATGACTATTACATAAAGTGTTACCTAAATATTTTTGGACTGTAGACTATTAGGTGCATGAGGTAATGCAAAGATTCTAGAACTTTAATTAAAAAATGCGGCGCTCTTTTGAAGAATGGATGCCTTGACATATTCCTATCAAGTTGAAATCATCATTGTTACCCGAATCTCTTCTTATGGGGATGCCATATTGGTTGCCCGAGGTTTTATGGATCTTTAACAGTTCTCAATTTTCTCATCCTTAAGAATGGTTCCCTAAACTTTGCATACTACATTTCTATCAATACACTATATTGTTTGCCCTCACCCTTACCCCCTTCCTTCTTCTTTTTATTTTTATTTTTATAGTGTATGGTTTCCCCACAATCTTTGGGGATGGGACTAGTCCCTACAAAATGTGAAAAAAGTTCAAATTTAACGATCTTGGGTCGTCAAATTTCGTAAAATTCGACAGACCAAAGAGTCGAATTGACGTTGAATTTTTCATTATCAAATTTTTTTTTACAAGTCAAAATTATCAAATTAATGAAGGATGGGAGAAATTCGTCAACTATAAACTGTAAAATCTGAGAACATCAAGAATTTCGACAATCCTAGATCATCAAAATTCAGTTTCTAAAATTTGTAGGCCTTGGCCCATCAATTTTTTCTGTCAAAATTTTCAATTTTCACGTAGTTCGTTCATGCTTGTTATGAAAATTGTTGAGTGTATATTTTCTTCCACTCTCAGGTGTCTCATACCTTAATTAAGTCCTGTGGCCCTTGTATATTCATAATTCTCTCCCCTTTCCAACAAATCAATCTTTTGGAATAGTCGGTTGGTTAACATGGTATCAGATCACTAAGTTCGTATAAGTCATGGATTCGATTTTTTGGTGAAGGGGAGTATTGAGTGTATATTTTCCTTTACTCTTAGGCGTGTCATACCCCAATTAAGTCCTAAGTACCACTTATATTTATTGTTCTCCCCCTTTCCAACAAATCGATCTTTTAGAGTAGTTGGTTGGTTATTAGGAACAAATCCATATCACTAGTTTTGCCATTGAGTCATTCATCTAAGGGTTACTTTTATTATCTACTTAATATAAAGATGCATTTTCTATTTATTTTCAAGCTAATTAACTTTGAGTCCACATACGTTATGAATAAACATTATAAGTGATTTTACTATAAAATTCATACCTTATATTATAATCATTTATGGTGTCTGTTCATAACATAATGATGCGGTAATATCACAAGTGGTAGGTCAACTCTAAAAAGGAAACAAATGAATGGGTGCAAAAAGGACAGCTCAATTTCATATTCATTGAACCTGGATGGGATTAGGTATCTGGTGATTTAGATTTTTATAACAATAATCATTCTAAAAGAATAGGACCATAAGTATGGAGAACAAAAAGTTTCATTTTAAGATACAATACATTTGTTTTTTTGAGTCGTGATAATCAGACACCCCCCTCTAACATACACCCCCATCATAGAACCGTATATCATTTGCTTCGAGATACATGAGTTTTGTGTATCCCAAGGCAAATGATCTACGATTCTGTGATAGCCGATGGAGGTGTATGTCAAATGGAGGCATCAGAATCATTATTCTTTATATATATATATATTATTGTTTTTTCTGAATTACAAATATTTAGAAAAAATTAAGGAGATTTTTAGAAAAATATCAAATTTTCTTTTTAATATAAGGAACACTTTTGTAGGAATCACTCTATAGGCCAACAATGATGGGTTTTGTTTGTGGAGGTCTTACAGTCTCCTTAATCTAAGATCATATATGTGGTGATCGTAGATAATGACACGTGACAAACTCGATAGAGGGGAGTTGCGACTTTTTAAGGATCGTGAATGAGATTGAGAGGCAAGTTATAGGTTGAGAATTAATGGGATAGTTACAATTTTTGTTTTTATATTTTTATTTAAGTAAGTTTTTTGGATCTTAGAAAAGGATGGATGGTTGGAGCCTGATTTTTTTTTTTTTGGGTGAGTGACTCTAGAGGATAAGACATGATGTTATTGTATTTATAAGGAAGTCGACTCACTAGTGGATTGGCTCACGAGTACATGGATATAAGCTACTTTTTGCAACAAATCCAATCAATAATTTCTTGTGTTATTCTTATTCTTGATTTACATTTGGATTTTTCCGTTTAATTTCAATTGTTCGGAATCAAATCCACCCCGACAATTGACTCTCCATTTTAGACTTTATGTCTTTGATTAATCAAGTCAACAACAATAAAAAAAGCCACTACAGCCTAAGAAAGCTCGATGGGCCTGACTCAAACCAAAACTAAAATACGGTCGAGCCCACCCTTGTGTGCAACTTGTTGCCAAAAACCCTTGATTTTTTTTTTACCCTCACAATCAATCATCTTCGACCTTGATTCTTTTAATCTTCCAAGCCAGTCGTTTGCAACCTTAGAATTCTATCTACTTCAATCTTCAAACCAGTCATTGCAATCATAAGAAAACGATAGAGTTTTGTGTAGAAAATTAAGATTTTTTTAGAAGCCAAAGATGAAAGAACTTAAAGATGGCGGATTTTGGGAGAAAAATCAAGGGCTTTTTACATCTGGAGGGTATTTAGGTGATTTAATTAGCGTAAGATTATATAAAAAATGACCAAACCCAAACTGAAGCCGACTATATGCCTAGTCTTAGGGTTGAGCTCGGATTTGGGATTCTCCAATCAGCCGAAAGTTTGGCCCGAAACAATTCAGGCCCGACCAGACCCAACCTGTTAAAGTCCGGGGATAGAACAAAGACACGTTTTTTCTCACTTCCATATTCACATCTAGTTATATTTTTATTACTTAATATCTATAGCTTGGTTGCATCATCTTTACTCATGAACATTACCGAAGCTTCCAAAAACTTACTAGCAATCAAGTTTCGAAAAGAAAACAAGCTCTTAAAAAATTAGATCGAGGATTCGGAGCATGAGTTTTAATAAAGAATACTATTAAATAGAAACAAACTCTAATTTAAGTAAACCTAATTTAATTAGAATCTATATTAATCTTATTTCCATGCATCCTAATCCTTAGGAGAACATGATTAATATTACAATACACTCAATTATAGTGCATCATGTCTAATACTAAATGTACCAAGTTACAAAAACATATGCTTGAGAGTTATCTCAATTTGATTACGAGTCTTGTAAGTTATGAGTTATGAGAATTATGTTCCTTCATTCTATCCAGAGTTGAGTCTTATGTTATTGAAAATGAGTTCATATCTGCTTTCATATCTTTACTTGTTCAATTTTTTTAGTTGAATATAACTCATTATTTAGATAGAGAAATATAAACTCAACTGTTGTGTTGTTTACAAAGTGCATTAGCAAAGAATTGCTTGGCAAATAAGATGTTTTCTCTTGGTGTACCTTTGTTAGGAATAGTAGCCCCATAACTCTCCTCTTTTTGAGGACATGTGCCACCTTCATACATGGGTAAATATTTCAATGCCCCTATGTTTAAACTCGTGATATCCTTTGACATCAATCTTCTCCCATAGATTAAAACAAAGGGCATAAAATCCTTCATTTTTCTTTTTAATTAAAACCAATCATCTTCAACCCTTTTGATAAAATAATATGACGATACTGATGAGGATGATGATGATAATAATAATAATGTTCATGTTAACGATGAGGATGGGGGCATTGAAATCACTTTTCTTTTGTTTATAAGAGGAGACCAAATTAATTTTAAATGATTCTCATGTTTTAATTAAGCTCAAAAAAGGGAAAAGATTTAAAATTAGACATGCATCACCTAGATTGTATATAATACTACTAAATGTGTACCGTGTGTACCCGAGAAAGAGAACCTAACTCTTAATCTAATTTGTATGTCTCACGTTGTTTCATTGATTGATGGACACAAAGACATCTACAATGAGGCAATTGTGGCTTACGTGGCATGTATTGAGGTGTAGGAGGAGGGTTTCAATCCTCAGGGTGTCCATGATCTGGACTCGATAACTTTTAGCCCACATATTTAATTGTATCTAAATCTTATTTTACACACTCGATGAACTAAAGGTGATGACATGGAGGACCTGAACACAAAACTACTAAGTTTGGCCTCTCTCGACTCCTCGCCATCGAAACGAATGAAAGACATAGATAAACTTTTAAATATAATAAATGATGAACGTATGGTAGATCTTCTGTCCATCTTAAAGGAATCTTGAAATCTTTGAAGTCATCGTCCGCCACCAAAAGCGATATAGACCTGACCCGTGTAACATTTTTGAGACATTAATAATGCCCCTTGATCTTAGTTTAAAAAAAGGGAGATTGTTAGAATAAGTCATTGTAATGTGAAACTAAATGATGATAATGACAACCATACATTCATCACATGTGATTGTTAGAATAAGTCTCTGTTGAACTAAATTTTAACTTAGGTGTCAAGAGTATATAATAGAGACACTATACCAAAGTTTAAAAAAATAAAAAATGGAGAAGAAGATGAAGAGCACCACAGAAATCTATTTGATATAACTTTATCGGCAATGGTTACACACCAACAGTTGGTCTAATCATGTTATGGTGATTTAGACTTTCATAATGATTATTCCCATAAGAGGAGCAGTGTGTGGAGAACTAAAAGTGGGAAATGTATGGAAGAACGAAGAAGGAAACAAAAGAGCAAAAAGCATAGATAGATTTCATATTCAATGAACCTGGACGGGATTAAGGTATCTCTTATAGTGATTCACATTTTTATAATAATTATTCCCATGAGAGGAACATCAAGTGCGTCGAGAACATAAAGTGGGAGGTGTAAAGGTTCCTCCCTTTTTTTTTCCTTTTTCAATTTAATACATAATATAATGTGTTCTTTTAATATTATGCTGAATTTTAAATATTTTACTAAATTTTAAGCAGATTTTGATCTAAAGTTGGTTTTTCTTTTTAAAATAGTGGACACATTTTGTAATCGGTCATTGTTGATGGCTTTCATGTAATGGTGTTGTGAATTGAGGGAAGATTCAGCGAGATAGAGCTCAATGTAACCTTTTGTTACTTCAGTAAATCAAGTAAAGTAAGGTCCAACAACAACGCCTTATTTCAAACATTTGTTCAAAGTCAAATTTTCTATTAGTGAGAGTGAGTTCTTACATATGTTCACGATAAACTAAATAATGGCCCATTATAACAAAATCAGATTAGAGTTTTGAAAGTATTTTTGCTTTCTATTTTTTTCCTAACCTCAATAGATAAATCAAATTTATTTTCCCTTTTTTAGAATCCCTTACTATACTTAGGGAAGTTTATTAAATTTTCAAATTGAGAAGATAGCCAATGTTAAGAAATCATCAATGGTAGATTTAAGTTATTTTTATGAACAATTTTTAACCATTTTTAAGAAGTGAATGATGGTTGGTATTATAAAGAGTCCTTTTGAATAAGCAATATTCACTCCTCCCACTTGACTCCCAATTTGGTGTTAGATGACTAGAAATCATCAATCATATAGGTATTTTTATATTGTATGTCTAATCTATAGGTATGATTCTCAGTGTACATGCGACCACACTACCAATCTCAAGAACATCTTATTGGTGGAAAAGATGATATAGAAAAACTTCCGAACATTAATTAAAGGATGAACAAATAATGGATCTTCCACGGACCTTAAAAAGAGTTCCCAAATATCGATTTCATCATCAACAATTAAGAGTAACTTAGAATTACATAAGCATTGACACACAAATCATGTCCCTACATTGTATCTTGAAAAGAAAAATTATGAGAATTTGTTCTTTGACATGACCCTAAATTGTGATAATAATCATTAGACATTCATTAAATATAAAAAATTCAATATATTATCTGTCAATCACCTCACAAGTTATTAGTCACATTAATACTCTAAAATCATTTATAAAAGAAATACAAATAAAAATCTAATATTCAAAATTTTTCCTAAATCGAATAAATCAATATTCTATTAGATTGAAAATTAATTTGGACATTGGAATATAATTAACAGACAACCTAATTGAGTGAACAGAGAAATTAGAGCACAATTGATCATAACTTTACTCTCAATGACTAACCCAGTCGGGCATTTTTGTTGCTTTCACACACTAGCAATAAATCAAATGACATCTTTTTTCTAGTTAAACTTCTTCGAGCAACGAGAGAAGAGTCCTAATGATGAACAAAGATTTGATGTTTTGAATTCATGTGCTAAGATGATAAATCAATGGCATGACGTCATGTGCAACGTCATGTGCAAGTACTTAACCTGTTAGGAAATTTTCTCACCGCTAACCAATCCCTCTTATTTTTTTAATACATGTGGTGTCATGCCGTTGATTCATCAACTTAGCACATAAATTTCGAAACAACAAATCTTTGTTCCTCAATGGTGCTGGTCGCATGACATTTATGTCATTATTGACTAAAAAGATCCAATGACCACAGAATACTTCCATCCATTAATAAATTGTTGAAATCTAAGAATTAAAAAAGGAAACAAAAAGAACAAAGTAATGATGGATTTCACATTCATTGAACCTGGATGGAATTACGATATCACCAATGATGGTTAAGTCTTTTATGATAATTATTCCTAAAAGAATGGGAGCATCAAGTGCAAAAAAAGTGGGACTGTAAAGCTTCCTTCCTTTTCTTTTTAACTTTTTCCTTCTTTTTTTTTTTTTCATTTGAATATATAATTTATTTATTTGTTTTTGCTGAATTTGAAGGAGGTTCTGAGCTAAAGTTTGAATTATTTTTTATATATTAAATGGTAGACCATTTTGTAACAGTCAATGCATGGGCCACCATTGACGGTTCTTATGTAAAGCTGTGTTGGATTGAGGAAAGATTGGGTAGGATGGAGTCCAGCGTAGTCTTTGGTAAACCAAGTTACCAACTATTAAATAACGGGCCCAACAACCACAATAGAAGTATTAAATAGCCCATGGGACTGAGGCCAATCTGTTCAGGAGTCAAATGTCAGGCAGGCCTGGGCTTGGATTTTGGAATCACTGCCCAGTTGGAAATCACCCAGCCCAAAGTATTATTTTGGCAAAAAAAAAAATTGAATTAACATTAAATCGCCATCCTTAAATGGTTATTTTTCGTAATAATACTTATAATGCACCCTCCCCCCACTGAAAGTCCTCATTTTTCTATTTTTAAAATTTACAAATATTTTTAGTTTTCTTTTTAGTTTTTTCAAAGATTTTCTTTAATTGGTTGGGAATTTCTAGAGCTATAATATAAATATTTTTATTTAAAATACCCATGGGCCCAGATTAACTGGAAGCTCACACTCTTTACGGACATGGGTCACATGTTGAGTAAATAATTAAAAAGCCCATGGGCACATCTTGACAAGAAGCCCACACCCTTTAGGAACATGGATCACATTTAAGTTTAAGGATTTTAAATCATCAGCCCCAACTTGGCCCGGCCCAATTTACACCTCTTAAACCTTGTTGGTGATCTCCGGTTTCAATTTTTTTCAATGAAAGTGTTATTCTCCGGATCATTGAATTATTCTGAATAATTCACATATTTTAGGTCAAAAAAGAATAAAATATGGTTTTTACAAATTTTTATAAAACTCAATCGACAAAAATGTTACTGTAACTTATTGTATGTTGTTAGGTGTAATACAAGTTCGACTTTGAAGCAAAAAGATCAATCCACCTTATGTTCATAAATATAAATATAATTGGTTAAATACATTTCTAAATTCAGGTCAAGAAGTCTTCACTAGTGAGCTCAGAATTACAATTATGACCCAAGTATAAACATAAATATAGCAAAAACAAGAGGAAAGTAGAAAAATGGGGACATTTTGAATGGAGTTCACAAGATGGATATAAAAGTAAAATCACAAAAGTGATGGATGTTTTTGGGTAAAATTAAATTAATACCAAAATGGGTATATGCCCTTATAATAAATATTTTTAAAATGCCCCTCCTTAAAAAAATATAATAATAATTAATTAAATAAATAAAAGATGAGGGAATCCATAAAAGAGAAGAATACAACAGAAAGCAGAGGAACTCACAAGGAGACTTCATTCACTGGTATAACACCCATAAAAAGAGTTGCACAATTACAGTATAACGACCATTGCACCGTAGGGTGCAGCATC
This sequence comes from Akebia trifoliata, assembly GCF_017979445.1. Taxonomy (NCBI): domain Eukaryota; kingdom Viridiplantae; phylum Streptophyta; class Magnoliopsida; order Ranunculales; family Lardizabalaceae; genus Akebia; species Akebia trifoliata. The sequence goes on along the minus strand of NC_141378.1, from coordinate 14,659,071 downwards.
ATTACAGCTATGACGGTCATTGGGAAAGCAAGTCATACTTAGGATTCAACTTTTGTTCAATCGAAGATCAATAACGATTTAATCACTATGATTCATTTGTATAAGATTCTTAGTAGTTTTAACACACTTGGTTTGGTGGAAGACGATAATCAAACTATTAATAATGCAATCTCAAAATCTTATTTATAAATAGAATAATAATCATCCATTACAGGTAACACTAGTATTACCCACCAAAAAAAAAACAGGTGACAGAATAATAAGCATGCAGGCAGTTCATGAACACAACATGCCCGTGGAGGACCCATTGCATCAAAACAATGGAGAGAGACCATACATGAAAATTTTCAAAATCACATGAGCACTACCAAAAAATTTACACTTGAGAAGGCCCCTTCACAGCACTTATAATTCAATTTTGCCTGCAAGAACATTATTAGGTTGGGAGGGTGTGGTTTCGATTGGATTCTATTTCTGAGAATTAGTTATATTCTACAGATGATGCCTAGTACTAAGAGCAATGGACCACATAAAACCAAGTTTTGTGCAGTACCTTATCAACCTAGAATTTTTCGAAGCTCCTCGATCAATTCTACTCGGCTTGATGGTTCCACCTGCATTAGAATCCAACATTCACTTCAAATGGTTCTCGGGGGTTTAGAAAGAAATGTCTAACCCACAAAAAAGAAAAAAGAATTTTTTTTTTTAAATTTAAAAAGAATCAGCATCCAGAACAGTGTCTACGTGGCATATTATGGTATGAGTTTAAGACACATTGGGCTCCTAAATAAGACGTTTTTCTATGTGGCACACAGCCCAATGTGTTTATTCTCCAATAAACATGTGTCGCGTAGACACCATATTTTGTTATACGAAGAGAAGACCGTTATGGATCACGCCTCAAAAAACAAAATCATCTGATGGTTTACCTTGCTGAGAAGAGCGGCAAGACCTTGAGGTAGAGCTCGTAAATCCGATATCGTTTGACCAAGATTTGATAGTTGAAGCAATACTTTTTGGACCCGTAACTCTTGCAACTGTTCCTCATAGTTCTTGGGATCATCCTTCCAAGTAAAGAAAGCCTTGTCATTGACCCATGCATTTTCTTGGTCTTCAGTAGGCTTGGAAGCCAAGAACCACTTCTTGATCAAGTCCATCGCTGATCTATGAGACAACGTATCTCCTGCAGCATCTCTTACGGTCCTGACCAATGACCCTTCAATGACTCTCCGATGTAGCCTCTTATAGAAGAAGAAACGCGAGGTTTCCCAATCCACAACTTCTCTGATTACCCCTTTTGCAGCCATCCTCAATGAAGTATCGTGCAACTCGGCAAATCGAGTGGCAATCTGAGTGTAAAGTGGCAATAGTTGTTTCTCACGGGATCTTATCTGCTGTTGCAGTGCTTCAATGGCTTGTGGGGCCCCACTGCTCCTGGCATCGTGAAGCCTTCCCTTGAGATTGATCAGCTGTTGATCGAGCCTACCCATGCACTCCAAAAGCTCCTTTGTCCGGAACTTGATCTCGATCATCCCTTCTGGCTCGAGAACATTTCCCTTAGCGGTCCTTTCGGCGTACATCTCAATATGATCTGGATTAATCTTGCTGTCCACGACAACCCACGCTCCCCCACGGAGCTCTCCCATCATAGGAATGTACACAAAAACAGGTTGTTTGTACGTGCGGAGATTCTCAACAATGGTTGATCCTGCTTGAAGGATCCCTTCGAAAAGGTCCCTTTGTCCACCAGAGAAGCCTCTCCAATTGGCCATGATAAAGAGTGGAAGCTCTTCTCTGTTGAAATCTAACAGCGCTTGAGATGTCTTGGTTGCAGAATCGGGGAACCATACTTGCCCTGCTTGAGGAACAACCCTCTCATGTGAATCAAGCTGACCAGGGTCTGCTGGGATAACTTGCATCATAGTTTGCGTTTCAACAGCAATAATTCCTACAGGGATGCCCCCGAGTTTTGCCCTTCCTGTTACAACTGTCCTCGCCCAACCATCAAGAGTCTCAACAAAGCTATCCTTATCAAAAATACCCCCAAACCATCTTCCATTATGATCCTGAATGCCACAAATAGCTGCACGAGGATCACAAGAGTTCTCAGGAAAGTACTCAACAAGCCTTTCGGGAGGGTCTGAAGGACTTGAAATGGGTAGGCATCCGCCTACAAAGGCAGGAACATAGCTAAGCCACTTCAAAATAGCCGAAACACCTTCAAGATCGTCTGATACTGTCAAATGAACAACCCCATTGGTTGCCATGATTTTAGGTCCACCAAGTTGCATGTGAGAGCTATATACTTCCCGCCCAAGAAGTTTGTTAAGTGCAGAGAAACCTGTCAGAATTATGGGCTGATCAAGCCGTTGGATGCACCTCATACCAAGCCGAGAAAGATAGGCACCGATGCCAACAGTACGACCTGTCACATAGGTTAATGTAAAGGTCTCTCTGTATGCTCTTGAATATGCACCGGCTATAGCTCCACTGCCTGTCAAGTTCTCAACCCCTAACCCATCTTCCTTCCCAACAATAGTGTCTATGACCCAACGGGTTTCTCCGGTTTCCAGCTTTAGCTCATGTGCTATCACAGATGATCCAATGCGTTCATTATCTTCGGGGGTTAAATAAACGTACTTAAACCCACGATCAGGGTTCGATTCATCCGACCATCCTACTCTAAAGCAACTTTTCACTTCTTCAGCTACCCCAATACGAGCACCAGAGTTTGCCGCCAAATAAATTAGAGGTAGTTTCTTATCACAAGCAAGATTTGATACTGCAAGGAAGAATGCGTCCTCTCTTGGGCCAAAGGAACCGGCTTTGAAGGTAACATCATTTGCTACTATCAGAATGGTTCTTCCGTTAGGGAACTCGGGAGTAGACATCTCCATACACCACGCCACCATACCCACGTCATTGAGTGCAGGTGGACGCTCCACTGAAACAAGAGGAGTGCCCCAAGAGCCTTGTTTGTTGGCAAACATGAGCTCGGTTACTTTGACAAGACCTTTGTCCTTTAGTTTATTAATACCCGGGAATTGGGTTGCCCATGACCGCTGCAAAGCTGTCTCAAATGCCTGCACACATGATTATTCTTACTTAGCAAAAAAGTATTAAAGTTGCAAAATCATAAATTCCACAGAAATGTTCTGTTGGCTGTAAAATGAAGGATCGTGGGTCCCACCAATGGGAAATCGTAGCAGTAAGTAGTGCTGCTTTTCCTTGCCAAAAGACGTTTCCGATCGAGGAGTCCCAAAGGTTGATAGCGTGCGGTCAATGGCACACCATGCAGAGGACCCAGCTTGGAAAAGGTCGAATGGTAAATCACTTCGTGTTTGATGGTATCCTCCACTTCTCTATATATCTGCAACATAATCTTACTGAGTTAGCATCAAAGAAAGCAAATTTATATGGCGATTACTATGTGGAAGTCCTGTAGTGCCTAGAAAATCTAGACCAATCAATTGGAGGTGGCCCACATCATAGCACATATAAATGCATAGACGCCACAAATGCAGTCTCGCTGCATGGCCCCACCAAGGCCTACAGTGCCTTAGTGTGAACCATCATAAATGGTTAGGAAACTTACGTGCACAGCGCACGTGTGACCAGTCACGTTTGTAACCACAACCCTCCAAGCACCGCTAGCAAGTCCAACTGATGGAATCAAAAGCTTCACTTCCCACTCACAAACACCTAGCCGATGCATTCTTACACCAACAGACTCATGGATCTCATGTGCCAGTTCTTCCAATAACATTCCAACCGTAGCTTCTTCTTGACCCGTAGCTACCTCAACATTCCTGACAACAATTACCCCAAAGTGAGATTCTCAAACGATACACTAAGTCATCTAGAAAGGGAAACTTAGTAGAACTAGGGATGTAACTTGGTTCGGATTGGTTCAGTTTGGGGCCAAATCGGAACCGAACCAACATAGGTTGGTTCCACTAAATAAGAACCGAACGAATGTCGGTTTGGTTCAGTTCTATGGGTTGCCAGTATCTATAAACCTAGTTGGAAGTAACATATTTTTAATGAAATGAACATGAATTTCGTATAATAAGTCATTAATCTATACATAAAAAAGGATCATTAATTTGTGTCTAAACGCCTAAAAAGTAGTAAGTCATTAAGGGTTTGGTTCGGTTCTATACAAGCCTTGAACTGAGTACTGAACTGAATTGATCAGCTCTCCATTTTCTAAACCCAAAACCAAACTGCAACGTGTTCCAAACTGAACCAAAGCAACTCAAAGCTATCGGTTTGGTTCGGTTCTCGGTTTGAACCAAACCAAGTTGAACCCCTAAGTAGAACAAGCATGCACATATAATTACCTTGGATAAGGCACAAGATCATCCAATTGTTGTTCCCGTAAGATACAAAGGTACATCTGTGCATGGTCAGACTTGACAGTGGCATTGTGCCCATGTAATTCCAACTCTTCTAGTGCGGCCATTACAGACTTCAAGATACTATTTGAAGTGAAGGACAAAGCACGCTGTGCTTGGTTTGTTCCCACGTCAAGCCCTTGATGCATCAAGAACCCATCGTTCATGGTGGGTTGTCTAAGGAGGGTTCGGAGAAACATCCTTTGAATAGGTTGCGGTTTGTCCACAACAGTGTATAAATGCCATTGACGATCTCGGGATGGGGTGTACTGTATACTTTCATACCCTTTGAGTTTGTCCTGTATTATTACAAATAACGATGAACATAAATAGATCAGCACAAGGTTGTGCAAAAAATTAGTACAAAAAATGGAAAATATGTGGCCATGATTACAAACCAGTTCAAGAAAAATGGACAGAGGAGGTTCCAAGTGACGTAGTAGAGGCTCTTCTGCATAATAGTTATTTTCAAGGGACCAATGGAAGGAGTGTCGCACGGGGGGCCGCCCTTCGTCCCTCTGTATGATGCAGCTGATAACCCCAACACCCGCAGAACGGAGAGCAGAGCCAACTTGTTTCTCTTTAAGTATCTTGGCTAATTTATTAATTCTTTCCTGAGCTTGATCCTCGTCACCACTGCAAAGAGTTCAGAAAATTTCTAGTGAAGGAGGGAAATGGCAGGTATTCAAGGTTCTCTTTAGATAGATCTGCGTGAGATACCCAAAAAAAACATATATAATAATAATTGAACGTAGATCTGGATCAAAAGTTACACCCTTTTTAAGTTCCAAGTTGCAACAACATTGATGCAGCTCGGCCAGAACTCATTATGATCACTTCGGAAAATATATTCCCTAACTACATCATAATCAACTCGGAAATGTTTTTTTCCCTAGAAATATCATAGTCAATGTCTATTTTCCCGAGCTACACCTATGGAATATCTATCTTTCCGAGCTACATCACATTCTATATCATTCAGAGCTCACAATCCCTCCATCATCGTATATGCTAGTAAATGGATTATGCTATTACTAGAACCCCCAAAAATCATTAGTTTTATAGTGCAAATGATATTATATCCGGGTATGGATTATCGGTAATACACTTTTTGAAAAGGGCAAAACTTTGAGGACATTTTGATCATAAAAGATTACTTTGAAACACTGAAAAAGAATAAAAATTATTTTCATTGATTTGAAGTGCTTTCAAGTATTCAGATTTGAAGGAGAAAAACCACATTTGCCAAATCCTATAATTGAGGAACAAGTCAAACTGAACCAATCTCTTACCCCAAAATCCTGAAGGGTTTTGTTAACATGAGCCCTAAGGGCATACATTAAGATGCATTAAATATACCTAAAAACCTACCAAAAATACCCTCAAATGCTTGTTTATGAGGTGTATTTAATGCATCTTAACATGTGCCCTTAGGACATACATTGACAAAACCAAATCCTAAATTATGTCCTATAACTTTATATATTGATCATTTTATTGAAAATAGTTCACTTCATTCTTCATAGATCTTGAAGTGAACAATTCAAGATTCATAGTTCTAGGAGTGTTGATGGTAGATTGTCCCCACATACCTATCCTGAAGGGTACTCATTTGGTTATTGATGCCCACCAATGCAACATGCAGCATATTACCAGGTCCAGCTGGTTCTAAGGATCCATTTGCCATCATTTCATGAAAACTATGATGGGTCTCCTTCAGTGCAGTACTAATCGCCATGGGCAAAAACTGAAGAGATTTGACAATAACCATGGCTCCCCAATTCCTCTCCCTATGTTTCTCTACCATTGGTTTATCAATTTGATCCTCAGACCTTTTCCTTCTTTCAATATGTTCTTCAGAGAACTCCCACGAAGCAATAAGACCGGATCTGTGCCACTGCATCCGAACACTCCCCTTCACAAGATATGGCTGAGAAGAGATAAGAGTTAGATTGGGGAAGGAATATTCAATGTAGGAATCAGCGACAGATATGAGGTAAAAACCACAAGAGTTAAGTCTAGCCTTACTAACTTAGTAAGATTTGATTTGAAAGCTTACTAAGGGTCATTTAGCTCACCTTGCGGCATCCAAAAACATGGTCCCATGCCACAAGGATGTAGAGGATGTGGACCCTTCAAAATTTTTATTTTTCACCATTAAATTTTAATTTTAAATTTGGGAGTTTAGTAGCTATCCATTTTCAAAAACTTGGATCAAGCCCAAAAAAAAATCTTTTTGGATCTGAGTCTTTCCATGAATTTTTATTTTTATATATAAGCAGAGTCATTCCATGAAATCCATAGCAACAAAGTAAGGGTTCGGGAATAATTCGGCAAGAGAAAGCCTTGGAAAAAGACCGAGAAAGTAGGGAAAACATCGGATAAATTAAAAAATAAAATAATTTTTTAACTACAAAAAATGTATTTCATATACTAAATGATAAATTACTTTTCAAAAAAAAAAAAAAAAAACTAAATGATAAAATAACGCTTAAAAAATGCTAAAAATAAAAATAATGTGAGTTTTTTTCAAAAAATCGTTGATTAAATCACAATTAATCGTGATTTTTTGATAAATTAAAGATTATTTAAAAAACTGAGCAATTTTTTGAAAAAATCATTATTTAATTTGAAAACTATTAAAATTGATTTAGTTGCGATTTTTTCAAAAAATCTCAGATTTTGTCACTATGATGAAATCTAGAGGGCTGGGGTGTTGGATTGCCAATTTGGTAATTCATTTGAGCTCAACGAACCCTTAGTAAGATTTGAAGTTAGTAAGAAAAGTGTTTCTCAAACCATAATACCTGGTACAGCCTGCGGATATAAGTCTCCACAACACGCCTTTGAAGTGTGTGGTCACTGTGATCGAACAAAGCCACAAGAGCGTCTTCAACTGCTAGAGAAGCACTTACTAGATCCTCCATCCTTTCATTAATGGCACTTTTTCTCCTCGGAGTATCTACGTGCTCACCTTCCTCAGTAAACATCTCTAGCTCTGATAGGCTCCTAGCTATGCTCGAACGGAGTTCACTCAGTTTGGTTTGTTCAAGCAATTGGCTTGCCTTAAGTGCCAGCTGTAGAAAACCAGATTCACAATGCAGTTGAGGTTCAGAACTTTCTTTTTCAATAAATTATGAGAGATGCTATTAGCACACCAACTTTTACTTATAACACACCAATCCATAAGATGAACAACAGGTCAATTTCAAAAGGATTGGTGTGTTGTAAGTAAAAGTTGGTGTGACAATAGAATTGCTCTAAATTATGATAGTTTACGAGGAATTGGAAAGGAACAACCACCAATACATACAAAATAAAAGAATGAGAAAACAATCCCATGCGCAGCAAATAAGGCAAAGATATCACTTTTCCACTGAACTACCGTTAAGCCATACTAGAAGGTAGCATATGGAAATGCAAATATAATAGAAGGGCTTATTTGTAATTTAAAATATTAATTGAAGGGTTTTTGAAGATTACATAATAAAAATGATATTTTTGTAGTTTTGAAAACTAACCAGGGTTGTAATTTGCAATTTTCTTGATTTTTTACCAAAATGACCCTAATTATATTAAGTTTAAATGTTATGGTGGGGCATTCTTCGACTTTCAAATTTTGGTGTCGAACCACTTCCATCCCACCTTCTATCATTATAATAGTAATGTGGCATGTGCAAATACACATGTATTTTGTAACTTAAAATATTGATTAAAGGGTTTTTGAAGACTATATAGTAAGAATGATAGTTTTTGTAATTTTGAAAACTAATCAACGTGATTACAAGGACGTAGAATTGCAATTTTACTATTTTTGACCAAAATGATCCTGATAATATTAGGTTTAAAGGGTTTTTGAAGACAAGGATAGTTTTTGTAATTTTGAAAACTAATAAACGTGATTACAGGGACGTAGAATTGCAATTTCCCTATTTTTGACCAAAATGATCCTAATAATATTAGGTTTAAAGGGTTTTTGAAGACTATATAGTAAAAATAATAGTTTTTGTAATTTTGAAAACTAATCAACGTGATTACAGGGACGTAGATTTGCAATTTCACTATTTTTTACCAAAATGATCTTGATAATATTAGGTTTAAAGGGTTTTTGAAGACTATATAGTAAGAAGGATAGTTTTTGTAATTTTGAAAACTAATCAACGTGATTAGAGGGACGTAGAATTGCAATTTCACTATTTTTTACCAAAATGATCCTGGTAATATTAGGTTTAAATGTGAAAGCGGGGACATTTTTGGTCATTCATATTTTGGTGTTGAACCACTCCTACTCCGCCTTCTCTCATTATAATAGTAAAGATATAAAGTAGTGACCTTTCAAAAGAATGGTCAACTCACTGAGTTGAGATCCAAACCTCGGAATAATTCGTATGGTTAAGAGCAGAGAAGCGAATCAATTTATCTCTATATGCTGCAGGATTGGGGTACACCAGGGCTTCCATCAGTCGCAGTACCAGCTTATTTTTATTCCTAACACCCTGAAAGGCAACAATCATGTATTTTTCATCAGCTCCATTAGTTTGAACATCTCTAAGGAGGCCTTCTTCATCACTAATACACATTATCAAAACAAATTCTTTGTCGATAACTAATTTGAAAACCTTGATCAATCAAAATTCCTTTGTAGATACCTGATGAGACAGAACTATGTCCACAATCTTCAGAAGATTTTTCTTATAATGGAGCCGAAGACGTTCAATTACATCAGCCTGAATGAAGCAAAAATATTAAAACGTAGATATCTCCACAAACCAAAATATGGTTCAAATTTTTCAGAGGCCCCAACGTAGGCCCTCACCCGGTCTCAATATGATCAAGCTTAAATACAAGCATGATCCATGAATATAGTCAATCAAGGAACCAACCTTAAACAATATCAACTAATAATGAACTTGCATGCATATAATCAAATATAATTTGCTTTCATGTTTTTCACCTTTTCATCATAATTTTTTTTACTTTTTTCTGTAAATTTTCCAAAATCCCTTGGAATGTCATTTTTAACAACCAAGGATAACAGGAACAAGGCATAATGATATTGTGTTTCTAATGGAAGTATGGGACAAACTTACTTGGATATTGTCACTAAATAATTCCTCAACTGATAGATATTCCTCGAAAAGAGATTGAACAATAATGCGAGCATGACTCTCTCGTCCACCCTCATAAGACTTAACGAGGGTCAATAGAGGTTCCACAAGCCTTTCCAGAGTTGCCTTGTCTTTATCGGGACAGGACAAGAGATATGCCTGAAAAAAGAAAAATATCAACCACAAATTCTTATGTATGTCCTTAAAAAAATAAATGAACAAAGATGGAAGAATGTAAAACAAGAACTAGCCTCGAGAATGCCTCGCAGTAATTTGGCTGGGAAATCAGCATTTTTCGGGGAGTGAGAACTTGAGATCCCTTCATACTCCTTGTATTTTGTGTCCAACTGAAAATTTCAAATTTTGGATTAGAACTTAGAAGCAAATATTGCAATATAAAATCAAAGAACAAGGGATTAGAGCTAGATTGAACCTCGTTTCTAAGATGTTTTGGAAGACGGGTTGCCAAAACAGCCATGCATTCTTGCCATTGAAGGAAAGGGAGTTCAGGACTATCAAGGCAGTTGAGTAAATCTTGCACAACCTAAAATGGATGTGAAACTTGTGATGATAACCAAGATCAATTTTCTTAAAGAAAACAAAGTGCTACACATTTTATCTCATGCAATCATAGTGGTCTTTCAATCTTTATCCAATGAAATCAACTTATTCAAGCATGAGCATCTACCAATCTATATGATAAAACACAATGGTGGGTCCAACTCTCTTTGTCTCAAGATTAATACCCCCTCTCCCCCTAAACAACATATCTCGAGGATATGTTTTATCTTTTTATCTTTTCTCTTCTTCCTCTTTTCAAAAATACCCCTAATAACTTTATTCTCTTTCTTCTTCTCTCCTTTTCTAATATTACCCCCTCCAACTTTATTGTCTTTCCTCTTCTCTCCCCTTTCTTAATAATAACTCTCCATCTCTATTATTTTTCTTCGTTTACTTACCACTTTAACCCCAAAGAGGATGGCTGTGCCTACAGTTGGTAAATATCATCCAAAACTCTACTTCTAGGATTGCAACAATGAAAGCAGGTTCTTACGTCATCGATGTTATGCTCATAGCCCGAAAGAATCATCCGTGCAGCATTTACACTTGCTGCACATCTCTGATGAACCTTTCCAGAAATGGCAGTTGGTGGCCCCAAGAGTGGGAAGGTTCCATGAAAGGGTTCAGCTTTTCTTACTGCTGAAGGATCATCAAGATCAAGCCTTGCTATAAGGTCACCAGCCTGCACCAAAAGTGACTAATTAATCCCAATCTTAGATAGGCGAATTAACATTAAGCCCACTTATACAGATGAAGATTTACCTGCATTGCTAGGCCTTCAGATATCTTGAAATGGATAACTCCCGAAGCGGGTAACAAAAGTGGCATACACATCTTCATAACCTCAACCTCAGCGTATGGCGTGTCACCATCCACATGACTACCATCTGGGACTAGAAAACGGAGTAGCTTGCAAGGTGTCTCTGCTATTAACTTAGATGGGTCATGATCGTTCTGGAAATAACACATATATCCATATCAGAAATAAGTTTCGGTCAGCCTAAACCATGGTTTAAAATATCGTATCGATTGAATGTTTCGGTTAATGAAAAAATCAATACGGTATCGGCCTATACATTTGATACAAACCTATACATACCCGATACATTCTCAAAACATTCAATATTTCGGGGCCAATGTTTCATATCGGGTCTTGGCCAATACTGATACATTCCGATATTTTAAACCATGGCCTAAACATCAAAATAATGGCAAGGAAAAAAATATTTGGCAGTACCTGTAATAAGCAAGTCCTTCCATCAATTAGGAGGCGAGTGCCAGCTGCCTCTTCCTCCGCATATATTACATGACTGTTTCCATCCAACTGCGACAAGAACAATAATCCATCAAAGTCTTGAACTCAGGAGAGAGAGAGAGAGAGAGAGAGATTTGTGTGATCATAAATTCTAGAACATCTGCTCTCTCAGTGGTTTAAGTGCATCAAATTTTGACTAAAAATGCTTGCTATGTTTTCATTTATAGACATTAGTTCACATTGTTTACAACTTTGTGTAATTTTAATAAACACAATGTTATCCGAATACATTGTGTAGCGTAATGTACTAAAACTTAGTTCAAAAGCCATATCACCAAACATATCGAATCAACAGCAGGCCCATTTTAGCAAATTGATTTGTTAGAATCGGTCGAAAAATGTTTCTATAAGATTACATTATGAGATGTTTAAATGTTTGGAAAGTACATTAACCATCATTGCATGAAGTAGAGGCTGAATTGACTAGTAAACATAGTTATATTTAGTAAGTTGTTAAAAATTCAAGGTATCTTCTATTTTTGTCCGCACAAGCTTAGATCTAGAAGATTTGAGCTTGCCAAGTCAGTAAAGCCTGTAGGATTTGATGCCACAGACATGGTTACGATAACCAACCAAATAACTAACCAATAACTTGTTTGCCTTCCAAACAATAGTTGGAATGAAACTGACATAACCCAAGAAAAAACAAACAATGCCAAATTTGAGCACACATACAAGAAGCAACAACAATTAAAATGATAAAGACAAAGATAGGACATAAGTAACAAGGACATGTCAGCATCCGATGCTAGTATGAGGTGTCTAACATGATGCCTTAGAAGCAGAAATACCAACACTTCTATACACAAGTATTGTAGCATAATATTTAGGTATATGTAACTCATAAGTGTTTCTAATAAAAATAAGGAAAGAAATATATGAAAGCAAAGGAAAACATTAATATACATCATAAACTAATTAAACTAGATTTCTAATATCAAACTGTGGCAGTGTTTAACAACATAATAAATTAGCCAATGAGGGAAAAATAACACCAACTCTCTTTTAGAAGTCAGTTTTTAAAAGAAGTCAATAAGGGGTTAAGTGTGATACTACCTTGAGTGTTAGGAAGTTCGTCCAACACGGCAAATATCCTAAAATTGTTGTGGTATTCTTACATAGGAGAATAGGATAAGACAAATGCTTACTTGCATTAGTAGACCACCATCCCGCAAAGTATGTATTTCTGCTTCGATCTCAGATTGGTTCATCCTCAATCTATTGCTTCTTGGTCCTCCCCTTACAATTTCAATCTAAGGACACCATTCCACAGAGTAAGTGAAGCACTAAAAAGTTTCATGAGCTGATAATCTTTAACACTCTTGAAAATGATAAAACGAACCCTTTATATAGAAACAATTACCGTGTATTTGCTTCCTTCTATGTTCAAAGTAACTTGAGAGTGGACAAGTGATATATGCTGCAATTATGAGGCTCATTCATTAACTAGTATGAATGACAAAATTTGAACCCAACAGCTAAACTTTGTTTCTAAGAAGGATATATGGTATGGCATAGTACCTTGGGTGGGATTTGCCCCTTTTCAAGATAACCCACATAATCAGAAACCATGGCTGCGCTGCTGGTTGAAGCTTTCTAAGGAGGACAAAAAGTGAACGGAAAATAACTTGAATAATTATGCTTACCCTTCAAAAATAATTATGTATCGCAAATGCATAGTAATCGTCTTCAGCCAATATAATTAAATCAACTTTTTCTTACATAAAGAGCCCCTCCAACCACTGAAAGGTACCAAGGAGGCCTTTCAGCTCTAACGCGCAAGGCAATTCTGCTGTCCAGCCAACCTGTATGGATTTTATTGTCTCGGTACTCTGAAGCCTGGAAAGATATTTTACTTGCATCAATCGTTCTTTCTAGATGAATGGAAACTCAATTGGGATGAAAGTTGACATTGTCAAAACATGAGAAGCTTACATTTAAAAGGTCTATTGTGTAATCAACATTTGTACGAATTTCTCCACGAATATGGATCTCCTTAAGCCCGAGAATCATATTTGCAATAGCTAAGGCTCTGGACTCCCCAAAAGCGAAAACATGTCCTGAGATAAAAAGTGTAGATGAATGTGTTCTTTAAAAATGTCTAAAAACAAGTAGCCATTTTTTAGAGCTGCTATTGGCACCCCAACTTTTACTTATTAACACCCCAATTCCTTAATATCAACTCCATTTAAAGATTAAAGCACCCCCTTCAAACATTACAAAGATTTGGCTCAAATTATAATCTCAACATTACAAAACATTATAACACTCGTTCAAACAATTTCAGTAATTGTTTACAATTATGATTAGACTCGCATAAAATCCTAAACCCAAAAAAAATGGTAATCTAGCAACTAAAAAACGAGAGAGCTTCTATTGGCACCCCAACTTTAACTTATTCTCAACTATTCATTTATTTTCTTTATTTTTAATTGGGGTGTAATAAGTAAAAGTTAGGGTGCCAATAGCGGCTCTTTTTTTTCCACTTATCAGCTAGTCACCGTCTACAATACCCAGACATATATAATTACTATTCTAGCCACCCAGTACTTACCAAACTGAGAATCTGAGAATTCATGAATGCCTCCTCCAGACTGCAAACCATAAATGCCCATCATGTTAGTGACTATTACATTCGAGAGTATGAGAGAAGGCATCCCATATAATACCTCAGAAGATATACCTTAACAGAGAAGTATGCCCATGCATTTGGCTTACTTTTGAAACTCAGTTCCTACAACAAGTCAAATCACTCCAATTAAGCTCACGATAAAAGCAGAAGATAGGAAAATAAATGGGATTTTCTCAAAAAATACAGCAAATCTAACCTGTACTCTCCCGCTAGTGGGCTTGAAACCATCATCTGGGTCTTCACTAGTTACACGCACAGCAACACAATGTCCTTTTGGCCTTACTGACTCAACCTTGTCGATATCAAATGGGGTGGCAACGATCGATGTTCTCCTCCAAGCATCATAACCTCCACCATGTGGAATTCCATAAAATCGTCTAATTTCTGATAAGGAGCGGGAGAAAAAATGACAATGTGATGAACACAAAGATTGACGCTAAAAATGAGCTAGAACAGGAAATTGTCAACAAGACCATACCAGGAATTTGCCATAGAGGAATTCCCATCCCAACTGAAACTTGAGCTGCCGGAAGATTTATTTCAGCTATCCACTCAGTGACGGGATGTTCCACCTAAAATGTAACTAAAAATGTGAGTAATAATCAGAAAATAACACATAAAGGCTACAAACAAGGGTCACTTGGCCGTTTCTCTCATTGTCTCACACAAGTGATTTATAGCATCACTACCCATTAACTGGGTCGAACCACAATGTGACTTACATACATGTGTGTGTTGTCAATATATATATATATGGAAGTCATTATTCATTTCAACAATATGTTGGTGAACAGGAAAAGTTGATCGAAGTAATAAAATTTCATGTCGCAATTGAAATATTTCAACAAACAATAAAATTTGACCAAAATATTCTTTTTTTAAATATTAATTAAGTTTACAAAATAACAATAAGTATAAATTGTTTGTCAAAATGACTTGTAAATCACACATAATATTCATTCATCAAGAGAAATAAATTATGATTGGCCTGGTTTATACACCATTTTATTTTGATGTATTCCAAGTATATTGGCATGTTCGTATAAGCACATGCATATAATCGTCAATATTGTAATTGGTTGGATGCATCAGCAATTTATTCATACATATTTAGAAAAAAAAAAACTACAAGTATATTAATGTGTGAATGTAGTATTATTAATTTGTTCATTTAATAATGTATTTTTACATATTAAGTGTATTTATGTACTAAATGACATGCTTACGAGCACCAAATTGTGCAAGTTTAAGTTCAAGCCTAACTCTCCAAATTGTACCAGAATATTATGAATGCTATTTATCCTGTTTATTTTATTCCAAATGGTTGTCTATTGTACTATGATGAGAAATGAGTGTATTCTCATGCATGTTCACACAATTCCTAAAATTTGAGTGTATATTCTTTTAAAGATTCTGATAACTTCCAAAGTTTTTACAGAATTTTTAGGGATAAAAAAATTTCCAAAAATATGGATCAAAGTCAAATTGAAAAGCTTAGAACTACCATACCTTCCAGTATCTGAGTCATGTATTATAAAAAAAAATTGTGCAACTTTCTCTGATTACAAGCACAAAGTACCACCAACCTGTAACCGTGGGTTGAGTTCCAAAAAGAAGTACTCTCCAGTGTCCATACTATAAAGATACTCAACAGTAGCAGCTCCAACATAATTCACACACTTAGCAAGCCTTCTCGCTGCCTGCTCTAGCTTCTTCACTGTCTCCAGTGGCGCTACTGTAATTGGACCCTCCTCAATAATCTATTGGATATAAAAAAAAACAAATGCAAATTCCACATCGTGATATATCCTCATTTACTATAAGAGAGAAAAAACAAAGAACCCAAATTCCAAATAGAAACAATAATTATTCAAATGAAATAAGAAGAAAAGTTGTTAGCAAAGTCATCCAAATTTAGGAAGAATTTACCTTTTGATGCCGTCTCTGAACGCTGCAATCACGGCTGTGCAAAGCTGCAACATTGCCATATTGATCGCAAAGTAACTGGACTTCTAAGTGCCGGCTCTAATTGAAGAAAACACATAACTGTCATGATAAAGTTCACACTCCGGAAATTATGGAGAAAATGCACTTCAAATTAAACAAATTGGAGAGTAGAAATTTCATATTCACCTGAGAAGCAACCTTCATTATAAAAATTGGAGAACCAGGAACCTCGCCCTGGACTTGCTTGAACAAAGCCTTCACTTCATCGTCATTATGAACCTACAAAGTTAGAAAGTAGAATAAAGTTAAATTAATAAGGAGCATTAAACCCAAAGAGAATTTAGACCATGTTTCTCAGAAGTACATGAAATAAACATTCATGTGCACTACCAATCAAAAGGTACTTGTCTTTAATTTTTTTTTTGTTGAGTGTATATTTTCCTCTACTCTCAAGTGTGTGTCATACCCCAATTAAGCCCCATGACCCTCTTATATTCATAGTTCTCCCCCTTTTCAACAGATCGATCTTTTGGAGTAGTTGGTTGATTAAGATGATATCAAAGCGCTAGGTTCATACAGGACACGGGTTCGATTCTTTCCACCCTTATGAGTGAGGGGAAATGTTGAGTGTATATTTTCCTCTACTCTTGGGTGTGTCATACCCCAATTAAGTCCCATGTCCCTCTATATTCATAGTTCTCCCCCTTTCTAACAGATCGGTCTTTTGGAGTAGTTGGTTAGTTAACATTTTTTATGGGTAAACTAGACTTGAACCCACAGCCTCAAAGTTGTTTTGCAATGTGTCAAACCAAGCAATGGGTCCAAGCCCAAAAAGTACTCGTCTTTATATTTACAAATTCCAAAATATATTCTTTAGTGATCAGAAAATGTAAAAGACCAACCTTTCTTATGCCTTTACCACCGCCACCCCAAGATGCCTTGATCATTGCAGGGTAACCCACCACCTGACAGCTGGCCACCGCCTCCTCCGTGGTATGAACGCAGGCTTCTCGATAGACATCATCAGGGATGGACTCCAAACAACTTTCCGGAGGAATTTGAACCTAAGCGAGAACAGTTTTAATTATTACATACCAAGTACCTAAACAAAACAAAATATATGAAAATTTACATGTGAACCACTCCATGGGAGGGTTGGTACTCCAGCCGCTTGAGCGATCAGAGATGACCCAATTTTGTCTCCTAGTGCTGCCATAGATGAGGCCGGGGGACCAAGAAATATAATTCCCTTTGCATTCAGTGTATCGGGCAGCTCCGGGTTCTCAGATGCGTGGCCCCATCCAGGCCAAACTGCATCAACGTGTGTTATCTCTGCCATCTGCAAATCACCCAAAAGTCACAATTAAGCATAATAAATTATACAACATGGGTTATCTTTGTTCAATATTTAAATTAACTTATTAAACTCTCAAACCAACAGGGGTCATGTGCAAGCAAACATAGCTAATGAGCAAGCATAATTAACAAATTCAGAACAAGTGCTCAAAGACTAGATAAAGATTTTGCCAAATTCTGGGGGGAAGGGCGAGAGGTGGCAACTTATTATTATTATTTTTTATAGGTAAGCTGGACTTGAACCCATGACCCCAAAGTTGCTTTGCAATGTGTCAAACCAACTGAACTATGGTTCTAAGCCCAAAAGGCGGCAACTTATTGGGCACAAATGGATGTAAAAATTCCCTCATTTGAGGGTTTCTTTACCCTCCAAGTAGTTTTTTAATTTAATTTTTTTCTTATTTCCATTCCTTTCTAATAGAATTCTTATATATCAAAGAAAAAAAAAAAGGAGGGGGGGGGGGGGGGGGGGGGTGAACAAATACAAACCTCTACAATAAGCTGCACATTAGCATAGTTATTGTTGTTGGTTCCACCAGGAACTTCGACAAACTGATCAGCAATTCTCATGTGTTCGGCATTGATTCTCACGTCCTCTGGGGTTGCCATGGCCACCAACAAGATCACCTTCTCAGTTCCAAAGGTTTCAGAAGCCCACGTTCTAACACTACGCATGAACTTCACGGCAGCCATCCCATTGTTTGCAATTAAGATGCTGTGGATAGGCTTTTTCCCTCCAAGTGCGTAGCAGAAATCGTCAACTTCAGACATCGAAACAGGGTTTCGGCTTGGAATTGCTCCATTTATAAACCCATTCCCGCGCCAAAAGCCAGACATGCTTGGGCTACTTAAGATGTCAGACACGCTGTAAACAATCAACAAATCTAAATAGTTGTTTCCAGTACTAAATCTGGTCATAATTATTGAAAATTTGAAGACTAAATCAGATTTATTTTCTTCCATACCACATAATTGGGGCGTTATGCAGTTTAATATTACCCAATTTAACTCTAAACTCAAAAAAATGAATATTGATCAAGCATTCCAGGAATTACCCATTCAAAACAACCTCAGACAAGTCAACCGAGATTTGATATTGGAAGTAAAATTAGAACTTAATCAATCTAACAAGCAGAGAGAAGGACCATAAAGAATCAAAAGCAAATATATATATAAAATTAAACAAGATGAAAGGACCATAAAGAATCAAGAGCAAACAAAACAACAGAAAACTGAAATTCAAACAAAGCTATAAGAATTAGAGCAAATATAAACCAACTAAAACAGAATTCTTCCAAATAGCAATTCAGATCTCCAAATCCACATGAGACAAAGACTAGAGTAGAAATTGCAAACACCCAAAGAACCAAAATCAAATCAGGGTCAGAATAAAATTCCATGCTTTGTTTTACAATATAGTCAACAATACCCAAATCTAAAAATCAAAACTTTAATTAAAAAAACCAGGAAAAAATAAATACAAGGAGCAGAATTAGAATGAAAATGAACAAAGGGGGGTGGGGGGATTCAGTTAACTGACCTCAGAGAAGAGCAAGAGAACCCAGAATCTCAAGAACCCAAATTAGATATCTTTCTTATCTCCTCTATTGTTGTTGCGAGGAAGCACTATTGAGTTAAGAGAGAGGCAAAGGACCCAAAGATGTTAGCTGTGTAAAAGCTAGATATGGGCTTGGAGAGAGAGAGAGAGATGGGAGTTTAACGGCTTTAATGGGACGTGCACGTGTTAGTCACCAATTCTTCCTTGTATTAGTTCCCAGCTAACCCCTTCCCTTCCCTTTCTCTTTCTAAATATCTTTCAAGTCTAAAAAAATTTGAATGAGAAACAAAGAACCAAATCTCATGGCCAATAAAGTTCCACAATTTGTTTCTTAGGTGGGGTGTGGCGTGTTCTTGACTGTGTGTTGGTGGTGTTGTCGACCGACCCTTCTTTCCTTCTTTGAAGAGAGAGAGAGAGAGAGAGACAGAGACAGACAGGTTGCTTGCCCAAAGTCACCATCTGCCTCATTGAAGTTATATATATTACAATTTCGTTTTAATCTTCTTCAACGTAAAAATTTCACGCACACCGATAGAGATGGGGGTTGGGCATTTAGTACACAACAAACATCGGAGTTTTGTGGGACCCATACAACATACTTTTCCGAGTAATCTGAAATCCCACTTTTTTATTTTTCAAAGCTCCAATCTGTCTTCTATATCATTTTTGTCCATCAAGTTTTTTCCCCTCCCATGTCACACCTTAATTGTACTTCTCAAACAGCCCTTTGCAACATGAATTAGAGCTAAATTGGTCCAAATCAACTACCTTGAGCACATTGAATTTTTCATATACATATAGGATAGGTTTACAAGATAAATTTGTAGATAACAGGCTAGACAAAGTTTGTCTATGAGAATATTAATGTCCAAGATCATATGGGGATGTTTGAACTGTCCATCAATTTTTTTCAATCATACCTCTTATCATTTTGTTTTTTATATTTTTAATGAAAAACATAAGATTATATTAATCTTTTACATAATAAATATATTTATTATATTGACATTGATTATCAAAATATTTATAACAACAAAAAAATTATCTAAATCAAGATATTTAAATACTTTCAGCATTTATTATGTAGACGATCAATACACTCATTTATTTTTCACTACAAGATAAAATTTGGAGAGATATTATTGAAAAAAAATGATGGACAATGCTATGGTCCTCATGAAGTATTGGACATTAGCATTCCCCGTGTGTATCTATATATATATATATATATATATATGTTCGGCACCCTACAATTTATCCTATGTTTTGCCTTATGTGTCAGGAGATTATTCTCACAAAAAATCAATCCATTTCGAAATTTCTAACTCTATCAAAAATGATTACAAAAAATGGATGGTCCATAATTCTTCAACTTGTAAACATAGGGCAAGAAGTTTCGCATTCTCACCAAAAATCAGTCCATTCTAAAACTTCTAACCTATATAGGACAAAACATAGGGCAAATAGTAGGATGCCAAATATTTTCCTATATATATATATATATTCTATTAAAAATTTAGGTAATATTAAACACATTCTTTGTTTTTTCATGGGGTTGAATCTGTTTAATACCTTCAAATAAGTTAGCCACACTGGTCCATTTCATGTTCCACTATGGGTTTAGGGGGTATTACATTTTTCTACCTTCTTAGGTGAGTTATCTATTGATATATTATCTTCACAAGAAATGGCGTTCGAAAGAGAGTTATGATTTCTTGTGTTTTTTTTTTTCAAGAATTAACTGTCACAACTCAACTCTTTTGGCTTTGGAATAGTTTTGAGAGAGTAACTTTTACAGTAATTCCTTGATAAGTATTTCCCATGCTTTAGTTTAGATGGCTGACCCTGTAAACAATGAATGAATTACCACAATCAAGAAGTTTATATAATTTTTTTGTGATTTTAAACCAAATTTTTAATTCAACAAGCCACCTACACTTTCCCAAGAATTTCTCAATTTTATAGCTCTTCAACATTTTGAGAGAATGCAAAAACAGTAACTCAATTAAACTTTGAGTAAGATCAATGTCTCCAAGAACAAGTTTTGTTTGATGAATGAAAAGAGTCTTAAGCTATAAAGGGGGTAGTTAGGGAAATAAAATTAACTTACGATTCAAATAGACTTCAAAAGGTAGTATATTCTTGGGACAAAAATGAATGTATTCAAATAGTTGAGGGACAAAATGGGTTTTCCACTTCCATTTTCTATGTGTCTTGAAGGTGCGTACTTGATTAATGAAAAGGAGATATTTAATTTGCATGGGTTTGGTTATGGTTGGGAGTTTGGTTAATCCATGCCTTTCTCACCTCTCTCTTTTTCTCTCAGCCGTTAGGGAGGCTTAGATTCAATTATTATAAGAAATTGCTCATGGAAACTTCATAGCATTGAAGATGTAATTAAGGTGATTAGATAATTATTATTTGAGTTAGGTTGGACGATTTGAAAAAATAGGTACCTTAAGAGCTTGTCAATTTGTTTATTTTGATTTGAAGGCTCATATGTATCTATATCTTGATTTCAATCAAATTAGAGTTTCCCGTACTAATAGGCACATGCATCTCTTTGAGGCCAAGGGATGGAAGAGGAAAGATAATAAAATTTTGAAGGGTATTATTGAAAATAAAGAGAAGAGGAAAGACAATAAAATTAAAATTTATACTTGAAAACTTGACTTAAGCTGAATGTCCAACGAGTCAATTTAGTTAAAAACTCTTGAATTGTTAAATTTACAAATATTTAAAAATAATTAGAGTTGTTAAACGAATTTAGTGCATTTTACTTGAACAAGTTGATGAGTTGACTCTGATTTTTCGAATTGATTCCATTGAGACTTTGGAGATAGAGAGTCCTCGGAATAATCGAGTCAAATCAACTTAGGCCGAGTTTGTCATGACAAGTTGGGTTTCACAGGACAAGTGTCCAACAACTTGAAACCATAATTGTGAAGTATGCCACCCTTGGCTCATCCTTGGAATCATAACTATGTCCGTCCCCTCTATTTATAAAGCTGATGTATGGCCTTATCATGGTTGTTCAACGACATTTATTGTGTAGTTATGGACTTGTGTGCTGTCCATGAGAGTCATTGGCTGTGCTCGTCGAGGATGCATGTTATGGGTCGGTCCACCATCGTCTATTATCTCTAGAGGGTACTTAGTTTTCTTCCAAGTCTAGGCTTCCTTCTTAGAGATGACACATGACACTGTCAAATTAATCTTAAGGTACTAAACTCATTAGTCGAATTGAGCAAGGAAGTAAGATCTCAAAAAATAAAAAATAAAAAATAAAAAAGACTGGTCCTAGGTGGACCTGAATAAACTTATGGAGAAGAAACAAATTAACATGATTGAAGAGTAAATTTAGAAGAATCTTTACAAGTTTTACATAGGTATTGTTGGTACAAAACCTTATTTATACCCAATGAGTGTTGGACTTACTGACCAGGGTCTCCCTCCAAAAAGAGAGAGATTGTGAGTTCAAATCCTCTTGTTAGTCATCCATAGAGATTTATCTGACTGACCTGTATATGTCGTTTGTGAGTATTGCATTTACCCAAGTGATTTGGACAAGATATGATGCTTTAAGAGGTTAATTGCCGTCCTGATAGTCAAGCCTACATGTCCGGACACCCCCATCATTAAAGAAAAATGTTATTTATAATTTGAATATTGTATTGTGAATTTTGCAATCCACGTCATGTTCACAAAAATTGACATATGGCTAAATAGACATGTGTCAACTACATCCTAAGTTTGTTCATTTCATACGTACATGTGTCTAGCTGATGTTATCTTCCTTGATAGGCTAATCACTTGTGCAGAATGACATCAACATACCACATCTAGTCAATCATTTTTGTTAATGTCCATTGTTGCCCATATGAACTTCCTTCTTGGGATGGTTATGTCTTGATTGAGTCAAGTCTGTCCATCCAGACCCTTGCTTTTATATCTGGGGTGCTTACGTCATCTCGAGAGAAGCCTCTCATCTTTAGATTTGTTTGATCTCAATCCCGAGATCTTGTGTTCTTCATGAAAATTGTAGTGAATTTTTTCTGTCTCCCATGGGTAGCACCTAAGTTTGCACTCGTAATGTGCTTTTTATGCCTTAGATGTTGAAAAGAACTTCTATGCAATAAATTGTCATTTTCTATTTTATTTTATTTCTTTTAAGAAACTGGACATGCTTCCACAAGAAGTGCAAAGTAATGGAAGCAACCCGCTTCCATGCTTTTACGAGAGGCACATTCATTTTCAAAAAATAATTAATTTCCCTTCTATATCCTCAATGTTTTAACAAATACTCTTGTTTTTTTTTCTTCTCAAAACAAGTCATCTTTTACCACTTGGGTAAAAAAAGTTACCCTCGTCTTCAGTCTTAATATTTATCCATTTATATCTTCAAGTCTTAAGAATAAGATCAGATTTTTGAAATTTTAAGTAGAAAAATCAATGATTTTCATTAATATGAGGTTGAAACCGATGGATTGAAGATGATTACTTTGGATAAAACAAATATTGGGTTTTCTTTAAGATGAAGTTGAAATGATGGATTAAAGATGAGGAACATGAAACTGACTTATTTGGAAGAGAAAAAACGTCAAGGATTCACGATTCAAGATTGAAAATGAGGATATTTAAGTAACAATGAAATTTTAGATAGAAAAATCAAGAATTAAGGTGAGGTTGAAAATAATGGATTAAAGATGCGGGAATTCAGGTCAAATTTAATTAGTCAACCTAGTTTTTGTTTTGTGATATAAATAATTTATTTTTATTTTTACCTATATAAAATAAGATTTCTTGAAAGGGACATCTACTAACCCACCTTATAATTACCACAAATTATAATTATTAAAATATTAATAGAACTATAAGCAGGTTTGAATCTCTGTTACTTGGTTCTTTGGTTCACATTGTGGTTTGTGGTTGGTGCAAAGATAATTTCGCTCCTTGGTTCGCTAGTTCAATTATTCTCTTACGTGCTAACATGATATACGAACAACTATAATATTAATAAAAATTAAGAATTAAATAGAAAAAATGCATTGACTTGGAATGATGAAGTGGCACAATTGCAATTAAAAAAAAAAAAGAGATTCTATTGCCACACCAATTCCATTTCATCTATTATTCCAATTTAGAATTTTCAAATTAGCTTGTTAGCTCCCTTCTTGCAACCAAACCAATTCTTGGCTTCATTAATCAAATATTGTCGTGATGAACATGCTTAGGACCTACAACTCTTACAAATATTTAGCCCATCCATCGTGAAATCTATTCCCGTTTTATATTGTATATAAATGGATCATTTGTAGAATAAGGGTATTTGACGCAATTAAGTTAAAATCATAATAGAATCATGGAATTGGAGTGTTGATGCATTTCACTAGGGGAAGTTGATGTTTTCTCCTCTTGGGGTAAATCACTTCATGCGGAAATTCATTTTCAGGGTAAAAATACAATCATACACTTGAAAATTACATTTACTAGAGTAAATCATTTTTATGCCCACTTTCCATGTGCAATCATACATATTGAGCATGTTTGACAGGTACTGGCGACCAACACCTAATTCTTACTATTATTTTAAAAATCTTTCAGTCCTTTTAATGCATTTAATACAATTCAACTCCCACACCTACCCCATGATCTCACTCCAAAAGTAAACCATGATCTCTTATTCCACCACCAAATTCCATGATGATTTATTTAATGCAAGTATTGAAGTAACATTAAAATGTAGATCAATTGTACATTATGACGTGGTGGTGCACATATAACCATAAATGATTTTCACCAAGATATAAGTAAAAAGTGGTTATGTGTGCACCATTACATTAGAATGTCAGAATCGACGTACATTTCAATGTTGCTCCAGCACGACTCTTTATTTAATCAAGTAGTTGAGAACTTGAGATCCATGTTTTTAAATTATGGGTTTTGATGGGGTGAGAATTTCATTGGAAAAAGAGAGAACAAAATTTAATGATTAACAATTTCAAATTTCAGAATTTTATATCTTAGTTCAAAATTTAAAATCTTCAAAATAAAATTAAAATTGTACCTCATTTACAGTTTTATATATTTTTATTTTTAATCTTGAAAAAAGAATACTAAGAATAAAACTCTTATTAGAAAACTCTAAAGACTTGAAGAAATGGAGTAGGTTTGACACATAGGTTAGAAAAATAAACAAATAGCTAGAAGAATAAGAACGAGTCAGTTAGAGGTTGGTAGAATTATTAATCAACTAAGACTTGTGAAAAGCCTCTTTAAGCGAATTGTAAACCATCGGGAGATTTTTTTAATAATAGTCTACAATATAGACTTGAATGAGAGATTAGGATATTTTGTTTACCTTCCATCATCAATACGACTTTATCCCTAATAAAAAATTATGCTATTGTTCTTCATAGTTCATATAAATCCTAAGAGGACTTTTATGACCACATCCAAGGTCAACATAATTATATTCTTGCACAGGTGTCAAAGCCACGACCAACTCCAATTTTACGATTATATTGATTCTCACCTCCTGTTCTTCTCCATTACATTCTATGTTTTTTCCTTGACTTTTAAATTTCAATCTTCCTCAACACCATAAATATATTCAATCCACCGATTTTCATGTTTTAATTTATCGTTCATATTCTCATAGGAGATATCATAACAGACTTAATTAAGTAGGCCACCAACTCTGGGAGACTAATATAAGCGATATGTGACAATAATAGACTTCACAAACATACGGTAACCACCACCAAAAAAATATTAATGTTTTCTACAACTTCAACCTTTCAATCAGTAAGATCGATGGTTGATACTAAATATAATCAATTGCATGATCCTTATTTAAAGCAAAGTACAATAATAAGAGGTGTTAATATATTAGTTGAGCCAACTAAGTTGGTTTTTTTTTTTCTTTCATGAGATGAGCTAACCTTGATTTTTTCTTTTTTTATATAATTACTTGGGCGACCTAGAGTTGAGGGAGAGCTGTCCACAGCTGGATTTCACTTTTTTTATAAAGCCCATCTAATTGAGCTTGGAATTTATTCAAGAGTCCACTAGATAATTGGGCCCACCTTGTTGTAGAGATCGTTAACCTTAAAATTAGGTTCATCAACAGATAACATCGAACTGGACTCTGGATTTAATGACCCAATCCAGCATGTTGTTGGATTCGTTATATATACAGATCCAATCCCAATCTAATTGTTAATGGATCAAATTTATATCCAATAAATTCATATTGGATATGGACATGATCTGACTATTTTGGGGTTGGTTTTAGATTTGAAACCAATCCACTTTGAATCCTATCCATTGACAGCCCTTTTAAACACCAAGAATCGTTATTGTTGGGTGAGATGGATTTGATTTGTGGTTGGTGAAGGACCATACCGAATGTTTAGGAGAACTTTATTTAGCCAAAGCTGAAGGAAATGTGCACCTCTGTCCTGCGTAGAAAATCGGAAGTGCACTCCTACACATGTAGGCTTTCAGAGCTGGTTGTTGATCCTCTCATATTACATTGATCCTCAGTCTTCCTTGACCTTGATTTAGTCTGCTTCCCCATGAACTGCTAATGCGAACTGTAGTTGGTTGAGATGTTTCTCTTGTCTCTGATACGGGAGCCTCTTTTTCTGTAAGTGAGAGCACTAGCACCGTCCAAACTAACCCCAATAAGCTCCTCGGGAAGGGTAGGTCAAGTGTTTGAAAACCCACAAAGTTATGAATTCCTTAGGGCCACCCTCCAAGGTCTAGTTGATCCTCGACTCAACCAGTTGCATGTAGGACTTTCCGAGGGGGTGGTGTATTTGACACGGTTATCAAAAAAAAAAAAAACACTAGCACTGTCCAAACTATTCTTGGTAGGTGGATTTTTCTTATGCTAAGCCCAAGTTACCGAAACGGATAAAAGGTTAGGTTAGACCCTTTAATGGAGTAATGTGTTAGTTGTTCTTTCCTTTGAAGACGGATTCAACAAGATACAGAATAGATGCGATTGTGCTCTAAAACTTGTCATCCACTTCCAGGAAATGTTTGAAACATAGAACTTACAATAATACAAAGCCACATTGTTAGAAGATTGAAGCCCATTATTCTAGCTGGCCCACTAAAAACCACGATTTTTGTTTCGGAGCCCAAATTTGATGAACCCAGGCACCCAAAACCATTATGTTTACCTCCGCACCAAAAATGCCTTGTGCCACACTTTCTAAAGAATATTTGATACACCTCCTGGTTGACCTAAGCACCCAAAATCATTTTGATTGGTATTTTCTAACTATTATATTATTATAACAAAATTACTTTAGAAAAAAAATTCAAATCCAATGATTAGAAATTGCTCCTGAAAAATAAGTTGATAAAAAACATTGATCTAGCTGATTTTTGATGTGTAAGCCCAATTGGGGGTACCAAGAGTCTATCCGATTTCGATTTTCAACTCGTTGTTGTCAATACAATTACATAGGTTTGGAAGGAAGAGATCCTCACCAAATTGTCGTGTTGCTTTACAGGTTACAAAACCAATCAAACATAATCATTTGATTGATATCTAGAAAGGATAAAAATATAGAAGAAATATTCATCGTACATGTTTCACCTTGGGATATGTATTAGATAGTTTAGTAATTAGATCTAAATCCTGAGGGGTTGGCTCAATGGTAATTTCAAACCAATAAGTGGTGAAAGTCTGTAGGTGGTGAATTCGATACCTAGCATGAGTAATAATTCCTCAAGGTCACCAGTGAAGGCACACCCTCACTTACCTGATACGTATGATGTGCGGGCGTTGCACGTGCCCCAAGACTAGTCCTTGGATAAGACCATGATTTATGGACTGGGCAAATCCTAGATATATGTTCAGTCCGTTGTCTACAAGGATACCCGGTTATAAAAATATAAAAAAAGTAAGTAGATCTTATACATTACTAGATCCCTCATACATATAGAAATAGTAAGGACGATAAATTTTGAAAATTGGACAACATTGAGTTAACCAAGAAACTCTTGCTTAACAGAATATGAAATTCGAATAAATGAATAAAAGTATGATCGCAAAAAATCTAAGATGGAGAAAATTTTCAAATTATAATGTAAGGTATACTGCCTCGCCCACAAATTTCAATTTTAAAATTTAAAATCTTAAACTAGGTCACACATGGACTATCACATTGTCAACCTAACACTACAACCTTATAGATTTTATGAAAAAACTCATAGTAAAAGATATATATTTTTTGAACTTATCTATGGAATTGAAAATGGATGACTAGTAAGTACCTAAACTAGATTTTAGTCCTATGCAACCCCGAGGCATTGGTTCATGTTGTTTAGTGCCACATGGTGATTCTATCAGCATATTTCCATTTTCCACTCTAGGCAGGAGAGAGAAATTTTTTCTCTTATTGTTATTATTGCTGATGTCATTTGTGCCACGTGTAAAATTACTATTGGATTGTGAGAAAAAAAAATCAATCTGGATAAGTGGCCCAAAACCATGGCCAAGATTACTTGACGAACTTACACCTTAAAACTAGAGGCCAAGACATTGTCCACGTGGATGAGGACAAGGCAAAGATTCGGATGGAACTGAGTATCCCATTGGTCCGAAATCTATCCATGAGTGATCAAAGATTTCATCTCTAGATTTGTTTCTCAAAGCCCTTTCAATTATAACTAGTGTTCATAAAGAACAGAAGAAAGCCCAAACATCTAAAATTGCTAATTAAATAAAAAAAAACAAAACAATATTATTAGTAGAGGAGAGATGGCTGTGGCTGCAACTTCAGCTGTAGTACTTAAAGGCTTTGTTGGGTCTCCCTTCTTGTCTGGCAATAAGAAGAGTAGCCAGACCTTGGTGTCGTCCACCATCGGATCTAGAGTGGGTGGTGGTCGCTCTCTTCGTAGACTTGTCGTGGTTGCTGCCGCGGCTGCTGGTAAGAAGTCTTGGATTCCCGGCGTTAAAGCAGGAGGCAACCTCGTCGACCCCGAATGGCTCGATGGCTCGTAAGTCCCACCATTGCCATTTTTCACTTCAATGCATGTGATCATCAAAAGTTGGTTTAAACATTATTCGGTACGAAACGAACCAGTTCACTGTATGTTCATGTTCGTTTAATTTTAGGGTGAATTATCATTTCATGAGCTGAAAATGAGTTATTTATGATTCCGGCTAACTGTTCATTTTAATTTTCAAAACATGAATAATCACGTTTTTATTAAAAAAAAGATTCAGAATGATAACAAATACGACGGTTTTAAAGTACTTATTTCCTAGGCTTAAAGTGACAATTTCGAATTAGTCATTTTAAACCTATGAAATAGTCACTTTAAAAATCTTTGAATTCGTTATCGTTCACGTTTTGGTAATTAAAATGAAGTGAGTCGGAATCGTAAATTTGTCAAAAATTGATCACTTTTCCATAAACCCTTAATTTTATCATTGGATACGGGAACTTATTTTTTGAAAAAATTGATCAATTATGGTACTTCATCATTGCAAATCTATAAAAAATAAACAATCTATTTAATTCTAAGAATTTTTTAATATTATATATAGTTGTAGTTAAATCATATAACAAGCCAAGGAGTCATATCCGTACAGATCTGCAAATTTGGCTCAGTCCAACTTGATTGTTTGAAGTTCTTAATTTATTAGTATGTATTTATATTTTGATAATTATGTTTTTTTATTCTTATTATTAGGTAGATTAGTAGAAGCCCAGTCACAAACTCACAATCTTATTTTATATAGACAATAAATATTTAAATCATTAAAATATTAATTATTTAGTATCATTAAACATAAAATTATGTTGACTAATAAAAATGACCTAAATACCTTATCTTAAACCTTTAATCAAAATCCCTTATTTTTTCTTCGCAAATCCACTCATATTCAAGTTCTTTGTAGATTATTAGCTTTCTTGGTGAATTATTTTCTCTTATTCTACTTCATCTTCATTTCATTATTTTGAATCTCACCTTAATCTCTTATTTTTCTACCAAAAATTCCATTGTTACTTAAGAGTCCTCATTTTCAACATTTAACCGAAAATCCTTGAGTTTTTTCTTTTAAACGAGTCGTCTTCACGCTTCTCATCTTTAATCCATCATTTTCAATATCATCTTAACAAAAAACCCTGGATTTTTCTACCTAAATCAGTTATCTTCAATATATCGTTTTAAAGCTCATTTTAACAAAAACCCTTGATTTTTTTACTCAAAATTCCATCATTTTCTACTTTTCCAAAATTCCTATCTTTTTCTTGAGGCTTGAGGTTTAAGTAGATAAAAATTAAGATTGGAGACATGGATAACAAAATTTGCCAAGTAGTAGAAGATGACTTGTTTTGGGAAGTAAAAAACAAGGATTTTTGACTAAAGGTTAAAGATGAGGGTATTTATGGTATTTTATTAGTCAATAAGAGAAGAATGAGGTCACCAATGCGGGGATACTCCCTAAATCAACAAAAAAAAAAAAAAAAACAAAAAAAAGAGAAGAACGAGGTGAAAGAACACAAGTCATTGATTTGAAAACTTAGGGACATATATAAGATATTCACCAAAACATGGCGATCTATGTCTAAATCACCCTAAAAGCATATTGTTAAAGGTTTACGACAACAATAAAAATCATGATTCAACGATGAATTGATAAGTTTAAGGTATTTTCAAAGCCCAATTTCTTTCGAGACCAAGATGACTACCCCAAGTCATCTTGATCTTAGACGAGTTTTTGAAGTATGATCACATATATCAAATATTAGATCAACATCAACTAAAATGGATTAGGTTAGATTGGGATGGGTCCAAATTAATGCTAAGATCCCCTAAGATAATGTCCTAGCCTATGATTGTTAAATAAATCAGCTAATCTTGGAGCAATTATTACCACAAAAAAGCTTAGGCCTCGAGCCCTCAACAAACCTGCAATGTTTTATAAATAGAACCTATGATTGGCCCAAAAATTTGTCTAGTTGGTGGGATTGCTTGTGGTCTAACTCTGGTTCAATTTGGTTGGTCTAGCTCTGATTGATTTATATTTGTTAAAAATATGAACATTTTTCCTAAGTTACTTTTATTTATTTTCATTAAAAAAAATAACAACACGTTCACATGATTGTCGGTTAGCCAAATATCATTACAAAATCCTGTTGCTGATTTTTAAAATGCCAGTTATACGATTATTGGGACAGTCTTGGGCATTTTATTTTGGGCCAAGGGACCATAATGGGCCATTATGGGCTAATCTAATGACATGTATCACTAACTTCTCTTGTTTAACTCTGTTTTTATTCATTTTGATGACGATACAGGCTTCCAGGTGACTATGGGTTCGACCCATTGGGCCTGGGTAAGGACCCAGCCTTTCTCAAGTGGTACAGAGAGGCTGAGCTGATCCATGGTCGATGGGCAATGGCAGCGGTTCTTGGCATCTTCGTAGGACAGGCTTGGAGCGGTGTGCCATGGTTCGAGGCCGGTGCTGACCCGAGGGCAATTGCACCATTCTCCTTTGGATCCCTATTAGGTACCCAACTCCTTCTCATGGGTTGGGTTGAGAGCAAACGGTGGGTGGACTTCTTCAGCCCAGAATCTCAGTCCGTGGAGTGGGCGACACCATGGTCCAAGACCGCGGAGAATTTTGCTAATGCAACAGGTGAACAAGGTTACCCAGGTGGTAAATTCTTCGACCCATTGGGCTTCGCTGGCACGATGAATAATGGTGTGTATGTCCCTGACGAAGAGAAGCTCGAGAGACTGAAGTTGGCCGAGATCAAACATGCCCGACTTGCTATGTTAGCCATGCTTATTTTCTATTTCGAGGCTGGGCAAGGGAAAACACCCCTTGGAGCTCTTGGCTTGTAAACTTGTTTCATATGTGAATTAGATCGAGATCCATTGTCAGAAGAAAACTAAAAAACTATTTAACTTAAAATATCGTGAACCCTTACGTGTTGGTCAATTATGTGTTCTATAAGACTGTTACCTTGGCTTAGCCCAAATACTAAGGGACCATGACTGTGTAGCCATTGGAATGAAGTGAGACAGTATCAAATTATATGTTTGAAGATTAGTTTTTATGCTGCTTCTGTTCTTCATCCTCTAGTAAAAAAATTATTGAGGAAATTAAAATTGATGCAAATGGTAAAGAATAAGAATTTAAAAAGTGTACAAGTAGTTTATTTTGTATGTTTGCTAGGAAGTAGAACATATAGGCCTCTGTTGGAGAAGTGAACCTCACCCAATTGTAAATGAGTAACGATTTTTTTCTTTTAAAAATAAAAATAATTTAATGGTGTTAGATATATTGTGTCCCACACGGTAATTATCCACTTGTAATTTATTCTCAATTTTTATGCATGAAGGGCAATATGTTATTTAACCCCCAAGGTGTTTGTCTCAATGATAAAACTAGTGACAGGTGTTTGCCTCCTCTAGTTATGTATTCGAAATTGGGTGGCCTCTTGACTTATCTTATTACACGTTAGAAAACTTCTACAGAGTCGAAGCATACAACTTAGGGATTAGTCCCTTTCTAAAGGGTGTGGGGTAACCATAAAAGAAAGGGGGGAGGGCAATATGTTATTTAGAAAAAGAGTCGTGATTTTCTGACTCCCCCCTTTGACATACTCCCCCATACTCTTTTGACGTGGCATGTGCTAAAACCATAGATTTCCTCGGGATACACAACTATAATCCACATAAATATGTTTAATTGTGCATCCTAAGGAAAAAAAAATCTATGATTCTAACACATGCCACGTAAAAAGAGTATGGGGGAGTATTTATAAAGGGAAAGTTTGAAAATCATTATTCTAAAAAATAAGTCACTAGAAGTACAAACATTACTCTTCATACCACGTTTCCAGACAAGTAAATAGAGATTGTGACTGCTAGAGATACATTAACACAAGAGTTATGATCTAGAACGGTGTCCCATTGCTATAGCAACACCGTGACAGGTTTTTGTTGGTGTTTAAACACATCGGACTGCATGCCATGCAGCAAACATCTTGATTAGGAGTCGGATGTGTTTTAGACTAAAATGTGTCACATAGACACCGTTCCTGTTCTTTAGGAATGAGACACCTTACCTGATCCCGATTCTTAACATAATTGATGGTACATTATATCACAATTAGCATGATTTTAGCTAGTATCAATTAGGGATTAGGATTGAAAGTGGCAGGTTATGGTGAGCATTCATTTTAGTTTTATGGACAATTAGAAATATCTGAACTTGTTTGGTATCAATTAGAGATATGTAAGGTACTAGCTTACTATGTTGGTGTGCTCAAATGGCAAATCTGTGAGGCTTGAAATTGTCATCATCCCTTGGTTTCTGTTGCTGACAAAACTTGTGTGCACGCACAGTGTGCTCATGTTTTAGCCACTACCCATCATCATCCCTCTTAGAGGTCTAATCTTATGTCACCATCACAACTCGTGCCCTTTTCCACTGATGTCCTCCATTAACAAGATTTGATGCCATTGCCACCAAACGAGATCTTCATGATTTAAGTATCTTCTTGCCAAGGGATTCCTCCCTTTCATGACCTTAAAGATATTAAGGGCTTAACTTTTTGCTCCATTAATCACTAGGTGCATGTTATTGGACTATATTGATTCACTTTGGATCATTTGGTTGTTAAGAGTACCAGGATATGAAACCATGTAATAAGTTGTACACCAAATCATGTTTTATAAATATTATAAGATATGGATTAGA
This sequence comes from Akebia trifoliata, assembly GCF_017979445.1. Taxonomy (NCBI): domain Eukaryota; kingdom Viridiplantae; phylum Streptophyta; class Magnoliopsida; order Ranunculales; family Lardizabalaceae; genus Akebia; species Akebia trifoliata. The sequence goes on along the minus strand of NC_141378.1, from coordinate 14,625,451 downwards.
TTTGTTAGAAATTGAGTATATCTCTCTGTTTAGAATTTGTTTTATTATTTGCTATATAAACTCTATTGAATTCTTGTAATCATTATCAAGATAAATAAATATATTTTCGTGTCTTTAAATGTGTGAGAGCTAATACCAGATCTCGTTAATTTTTTGTTCTATTAATCACAAGGTGTTTTTGGTATATTGATTGGGTTTGGATTTTTTGGTATTAGAGTTAACACTACATCTCAAGTTCATACCTCAAAAAGAGCAATTTGGGGAAATGGATGCTTAGGATCCAAAAGAGAAGGGTAGTAGATTGGAAACCACCATAGAATCAATATAGAGGGCATCGGCGGAAGGGTAACTTGGGGGCAAGTTGTAAGGAAGAAATATCAAGGGCCTAAGAAGATATCAGAGTGTGTCGTTGTGGATGTCAGATAATGGTCTTCTACCTTCTCTTCTATTCTCATTTTCGGAGTCGAGTATTCATAATCCACTTTAATTAGTTCTACCCATCACATTTTTTTTATTTGAATTATTTGCTATGCCTTCTTTCTAAAAATCTTTTAGAGTAGTGATAATATGACGCCCCTCTCTGACATATGCTCCCCCTACAGCCTCAACACTTAATCGTATATGATATGCCTCGAGATACACATAAAAGGATTTATGATTATGTGTATCCCAAGGCAAATGATGATCTATGTAATAAGTAGAGTATCTAATTCTTTAGAGAGCTACTATTGGCACCCCAAATTTTACTAATTACATCCCAATTTCTTAAATTATATGTCATGCCCACTTAAAAATTAAAATACAACATTCAAACATTACAAAGGTTTGACTTAAATTATTATCTCAAGATTACAAAACATTATAATACTCGTTCAAATAAGTTCAACAGTTGTTTACAGTTATGATTAGGCCCATATAAAATCTTAAACCCAAAAAAATAGAAATCTAACAAAAAAATAAAATGAGAGAGAGAACTTCTATTAACACCCTAACTTTATTTATTCTTAATCATTTACTTATTTTCTTTATTTTTAATTGGAGTATAATAAGTAAAATTTGTGGTGCCAATAGCATCTCTCATTCTTTAAAGTGAGCAAGGATGATAGAGTAAGGAAGGAAAAAAGAACCATGAAATTAATTAAGAGTATAATCTTTCACTTATAATTTGCTCAAGGCTTGTCCTTACAAATATGCAAGGTATCTCTAGTGCTTCAAATTCACGAAGGAATGAGCATTCGTCCTTAGTATTGTCCTCTTCACTTTTATCTTCTTTTTTTGTTTAGTTAAAGTTATTCCTTAGAAAACCTCTACTCAAAGCAAACTTGTATTCTTCCTCCCATCTCAGCCGTTGGTTAAAATTGATCAGTGGGCCCAGTGTAGTTGTTAGACTCACTTGGCAATTTCAGAGCTGTCAGGATCAAACTTATTTGGTCTAGAGGAGAGGAGGAAGAAAATCTTTTTTTTTTTTTTTTTTTCCTACCTAAAACCTAAGGCCTAAGATACAAGTTTCCTAGGGATCAGTTTCCATGGGGAATCCCTACTGATGCATATATATGGTAAGTAAGAGTTAATTAAAAGATATAATGAGATCAAGAATATAATCTAATCGATCACCTTCAAATTTCAATATGGTTTCTTAAAGAAGCCCATGATGGACAATGCACGAAACCAACTTTTAATTGGACTATATTTTACTCAATTGTAGTCAATTGGTTCACTAATAAGAGTTGCCGACAAACATTTGATTTAATCATACTCCTCCATGATTTACTGAATATTTGAGACACCCCCCCATGTTAAGTTTTAAACTAATGACGTTCCCCTTTAACATTTGTCTTCTCTACGTGACTGACAAACAAAAAAAAAATTGATCTAATTGCACTCATCTTTGATGCTCCTTCCAAGAAAAATCCATCATCGTCAAGCTCTTCAATTTTTAGTGTAGATTATTCGTTAACAATTAAATCTCCTCTAGCTAATGTTTTAAAAATCGAATTGATAGTCAAATCAAAATTTGGTTCAAATGGCCATATCAGGGCTGATCAGGGGTCAATTTGGTTGGATCAATTTGTATTTATAATTTTTAAATATATAAAAATAAGAAATAAATAAAGGAAATGAAAAAGGAAATTTACAGACCTTTTCATTAATCGACATAAAAATTACAAAAGTATTATAGATTTTCTTGAAACTATTCTATTTTCTTCAAATCTACAAAAAATTTTAACTTCTTTTCTTTAAAAATCACGACAAAAATAATTTTTAGTAATAAAAATATTTTAGTTTTGAAGAACCAATTCATGAGAAGCAACAATTTGTGTAGTTGAACAATTACTATATATATATATACACATATGAGTAGTGTTCGGAGGCCCTAAAATGATACTCAAAACCAATTGGCAATGAGTAGAGTAGCTCAGGAGATTACAAGGAGTGTTCGATGTGGGACTAAACTTAGCATGCCCTCACACGCGTGGTCTAGACTTGACCAAAACACACGGTGACATGAACTGAATGACATGAAGAAGAGAAAGACCCACTTTAATACCATGATAAATTTAAGGGGTGAGGGAAAAAACAAAAATAACCCCCACCCCAACCCACATGCGCGCGCGCACACACACACACACACAAATCTCTCTTCTCAATTTTAATCCATTTCTTTTTGTGCATTTAAAATCTTCAGTTTGTGTCAATAATATCATTTTTAAACACTTAATTCAGTATATAATTGAAGTTAAAATCTCTTTATCTAATATATATATATATATAAACACTTGAAATTAAAAAAAATGTTATCTTTAAAAGACTGCTGCCTAACAAGTTGTTGGGGAAGTATTCGTGGATTGAAAGAGTGCGTCAAAATCAAACTTTTTTATTTATTTATTGTCATTTTTTATATTTAAATTTCAACTTGACTGTTGGTCAAAACAGTGACTGAGAAGGAAGACCTAAAGTTGCATTTAATGGGGGGAAGGCGCAACAATTTAGGTTGTCAATCGATCTAAAACGGGATTCATATTTAGGGCCAGGTTCAGGTTTGGGCTTGGCCTGATTACTCCCTTAAGAAAATGAGTTTCCAAAAATTCTCACAACACAATGGACTCCCCTACTGCGTTGAGACGGACCCAGACGGCTATGTATGTACCTATATGTTCTTTCTCTGAATAATACTGGTCCATTTCCAGCCCGGCCCATTGATGCCCTTTTAACACTAGAGTAGGGTCAAAACATTTTATGAAGTGGGTAGGTGGGTGATCTCTATTCTCTATCATAAGTAAGGTATCTAAGACTTTAATAAATAGAGGGAAGGAAAAGAGAAATAGAGACTCATGAGATAAATTAAGAATATAATCTTTCACTTTTAATTTGCTCAAACTATTCTCCTTGCTAATGCAAATAAGGTATCTCTAAAACTTGAAATTCAAGAAGGAATAAATGCTCCTCTTCTCCTTACTATTGTCCTCTTCTCTTTTTCTTTTTCTTTTTATTTTATAAAAGATATTCCTAAGGGAATCCTTAGAAAAAATTATAGGAAAAATTACTTTTTTTTTTTATAATTGTAATATATTAATAAAAAAGGAGAGAAACAACAATCAAGGAGGTCGAGATGGCCTCTAAAAGAAACCAAACAAGGAAAAGAAAAATAAAAAATCACAAAAAAGTGTTCCATCTAAAAACGAAGTCTTCAAAAGTATAGACTAACAGATCCCCAAGTAGAAAATATATCCTTGAAAATACTTTTTATAACTTCAGTTATAATAATTATTAGAAAAAATACCAGTATTGCCCTTAATATGTTAAATTATTAAAAATACTTAGGGTGTCATCTATGATGCCTATGCTTAGGGGTCTCATGTAACCAGTGGAATCCCTAGCAAAATTTGATATGTGAAGAGGATGCAACATATAGCTGCTTGAGCTGATCCTTTCCCAAATCTCCAGCTTTGGATACTAATCAAGCAATGTTTAAGAGATCAACAATCACTATTCTAACGTTAAAATTCAAATTTGGCCTATATTTTATTTTATTCTTATCTTTTTGTTTTCTTTCAAAGTGGATCGGTACTTTTGGAGTTTGAGCCATTAATGAGTTGGAGAGAGGACTGGTCACGTGTGGCTATGAATTGCACTTCTCATCTCCCAAATGCAAGGTAGCAACACATTAAGAAGAAATGCATTTGGACCATTAATGAGGTGGAGAGTGGACTAGTTGTTTGAGCAATCGCTATGGGCGCAAAATCTGTTTTTATGGAAAAAAAAAAAACAACTTTGAGTTTCTGTTTATATTTATTTTGATGTCAATGGAGATAGGAGCAGAAGGCTCTTAGAGCTCTTCGTATGCATTTAGTTATTTTAGGATTCTGACTACTAATTTAGATATTTTAATTAAGAAACATCCCCCCCCCCCCCCCCCCCCCCAAATAGAATCTTAGATCAATTGCCTAAGGATACAAAATAATTTTTTTTATGATTATGTGTATCCCGAGGAAATGGTCTATGGTTTTGTGATGGAGGCGAGGGGGGCATGTGTTGGAAACTCACTACACTTTAATTAAGGGTCTTGTTGATGCATTTCTTAAGGTTACACGTTAAAGTACAACAACTACACTTTGGAAATTGGATTTTATGCCAAAAATGCCCTTAAAAATATTTTTTTTTATCAAAAACAAATGCTTATTCTTAAGGTGTATTTATTGCACTTTAACATGTGCCCTTAGGGCACACGTTAATAAAACCCCTTTAATTAAAAGAGAGTATTTTTTATAATAATTAGACGGAGTTCCAAGAGTAATGTTTAAAAAATTGGGCCTTGAATGGTCCATATATATATTTTCTAAATGGGGATCTGTTGGTCCTTATTTTTTTTAAATTTGGCTTTAAAAGTCATTTTCCCTAGTAAATTTGGAAAACCTCTGTGTTAGAAAGAATTTGAATCCTTTGATGGATTGGATTCTAGTCCAAGAAGAGAATCTGGGCCCTACTCCTATCGTTATAAGTATGGAACGGCCTCCTCTAGATTTTATCTAAAAATTCTCAAAGGTGCCAAGGATTTTTCTCTGGGAACCCTTATAGAGAAAACGGACTCCATCATCAAGGCTATAGCTGATCCATAGAAAAGAAAAGTTTAGGAGGACGTGAGTTTATACAGTTATTTTCAGACTGATGGAATACTTTTTCTTTCCATTCAATCCCACGAAAGGTATGTAATGGTTCATATCTAAATAATTGAATTTAGCATTTACACCGATGGAATTGTTTTTGAACATATGAGTTCACTTTCATGAGTCTATCTATCTATATATATATATATATGTGGGTCCCTATCCGTGGCCAACATTTTGGCAAACACTTTTTCAAAACATGGGTTAGAGGTCTTGGAATGGGCTGATTTTTGGTGAGGATGATCTCTACGGTGAGGAGATCATCTTCACCAAAAATCAGCTCATTCCAAAACTTCTAGCCCCATTTTACAAGTTGAAAAATCGTGAACCGTCCATTTTTTGTAAACCATTTTTGATGAGGTTAGAAGTTTTGGAATGGGTTGATTTTTGGTGATGATGATCTCCTCACCATAGAGATCATCCTCACCAAAAATCAGCCCATTCCAAGACCTCTAACCCATGTTTTGAAAAATGTGTTTGCCAAAATGTTTGCCAAACTGTTGGCCACTGATCGCTACTCTATATGGGTCCCTATCCATGGCCAACAGTTTGGCAAACATTTTGGCAAACACTTTTTCAAAACATGGGTTAGAGGTCTTGGAATGGGCTGATTTTTGGTGAGGATGATCTCTACGGTGAGGAGATCATCTTCACCAAAAATCAGCTCATTCTAAAGACAGTCAAACATTTTTCAAAGTAGGGGTTAGAAGTTTCTTAATGGGCTGATTTTTGTGAGGATGATATCTATGGTGAAAAGATCATCATCACAAAAAATCAGTTCATTCCAAAACTTCTAACCCTAATTACAAGTTGAAGAATCATAGGGTTTGAAATTTCGGAATGGATTAATATTTTATTTTAGAATTTCTAACCTATACATTGAAAAAATGTTTGACACAATGTTTAGCTCTCTTTGAGACCTTGAATGCCACTCATATATATATAATCCAATTTGAAACTTCTAACCCCATCAAAAGTTAGAATTCTGGATTGTCATTTTTTACCATTGATTTGTAAATTACTTTTGATGAGGTTAAAAATTTCAGATTTGACTGATCTTTTATGAGGATGGTCTACTCATCATAGAGATCACAAAAAATTAGGATAATTATATATATATATATATATATATATATATATATATATATATTATATATATATATATATAATATATATATATATATATTATATATATATATATTTATTCAATCCAATTGATACTAGAATCATTCATGAATGAAATTAACGATTGATTTCTGCTTATAGTTATTTGCTCAATCTCTTCTCCTTGCTAATGCAAGGAATCTCTGTAACTTCAATTTCACGAAGGAATGAATACTACTCCTCCTCGCTGTTGTTGGTTTTTCTTTTGCATTTTATAAGAGATACTCCTACGGATTCCCTAGAAAATTTCTATCCCAAAGGAAACCTGTATTCTTGTTTTTGCCATCTCAGCTGTTCATTAAAATTGATTAGTGGGCCCTGTGTGATTGAATGACTCTCACGTGCCAATTTCTGAACAATCAATATAAAACTTATTTTGTCTATAGTGGAGGTAGGAAACTTTTATTTCTTTCCTTTACCTGAGGGGATAAGATCATGATTATTAGGTGATATAGACACACACCTCCACAATTTGCTGTATATTTGAGATAAACCCTTGTGTTTTCAAACTGATGGCATCCCCTTTTTGACATTTGTCTTCTTGGAGAAACAAACGTAAAATTACCAAACTGCACTCTTCTTTAACCTGATCTAGTGAAAAAACCTTCAACCTTTGGGGCAGATTTTTTTTAACCTATTAGACCTCCTCTAGCTTTAATCTATCATCTTGAACCTCTTTAAAAAATAAATAATAATAAATAAATGAATAAAAGAAAAACCATTGATTTTTCTATCCAAAAATCTAGTTGTCACCATTAGGGTTGTGAATCATATAAGTTAATAAGGATAAGGTGGAATTTTTGTTCATTTTTCACTTCATTCGTACATCTAAATCTGACCAAAAGTTAAAATATAGAAGACCAAAAACTTCATATTATATATATATATATATATATATCTATCTGTAGTAGTAAACTATATCGTACACAATATTTACAAAACCTAATGCAGATATACCTCTAAGCTCCCATATCTTTTCCTTTTCAATATTCATTATTGTTTTCTTTAATTGATATTATTAGGGTTCAATACCATCATTTTATTAAAATCAAGTTTATGTATCAATCGATCTCTAACCAATGTTATTAAAGAAAATAAATTAGTTTCACCGATTTTGGGTTTTCTGCATTAGCAAACTTGGTCCAATCCGTTATACTGTTTTTGGTTAATAATCAGTTCCTTTCCCCAAATGATTTTACCAATTTGGGGTTTCTATGGAAATAAAATTTTTAAAAAAATGATATTTAATCAGTTGATATTGATTTTAGGGAAAAAAGAATTGAAATTACCTAGATTTCATGACCAATGGCTTATTTGGATCATTGGATCCAAAAACCCATTGAACATCCTTACCCTCAATCTCGAGAGTGATCAAATTTGCTCATAGTCCACCACTGTTTTTACATGTGGCATTGATGCCATAAGCAATAATAAGAGAATTTTCTTGCACATAGTAAAAAACCGAAATTACTTGATAAGATCATTTTGTGGCATTAAGAAACATGATCCAATACAATAGTGTTGTAGAGGATGAAATTCTATGAATTTCAAAAAAAATTATTATTCACCGTTGTATTTCAATTTTTAACACCATTGATCAAGCTCGAAAAATATTGTTGTTTTTACCATGAAATTTAGAAGGTTGTAGTGTTCAATTGCCAATATGATAATCCATGTGGATCACACGATATTTTTTAAGATTTGAAATCTAAATATTAAAATTTTTGAGCAATGGACATGCCGTTAGGCGAGAGAAATTTCTCTCTTATCACTTACGTCATCAGCACCACATGTCAACTAGGTGTTGGGCTGTGAGCAAACAATCATTCTCAATCCGAAGGAGTGATTTTTTGCTCACGGTCCAACAACTATTGAACATGTGGTGCTAATAATGTAAGTGATAAGAGAGAAATTTCTCTCCTAATAGCACATCCACAACCCAGATATCTTAATTTTTAGATTTCAAATCTTAAAATGAATTATATGATCCACATGGATTATCATATTAGCAATTGAACAATGTAGCTTTCTAGATTTCATGAAAAAACTCATGGTAAAAATAAAATAAAAAATTGGCTACCGAGCATCAAAATATAAAATTAAAATACAATGATGAAAAATAATTTTTTTTTCTAAAATTCTTAGAATTTCATCCTCTACGACACTGTTGTAAAGGATCATGTTTTTGAATACCACAAAGTGATCCTATAAGGAAATTTCCTTTTTTTATTATGGGTAGAAGGCAGAAAAATTATTTTATTATTGCTTACGTACCTTTCAAAAAAAATCCAAAAAATTCAACTATTACTTATGTCATCAGCGCCCCATATAAAAATGGTGTTGGGCTTTGAGCAAATTTGCTCACAGCACTGTGAGCAAAACAATCACTCCTTCCGAAGTAACCATTCTTCTTTCTTTTGATATTAAAACTTAAAAGAACAGGGTTTCTGATGATATTTTGGTAAAAATTCCAAAGTGTATTTATAACGTGTGCCCCGTTAACAAGACCCTTGAACTAAACCCCGTTATTTTATTTATTTTCATCAGGTACCTTCCCCCATTTTATAAATATTTGAAATGCATCCCTCCATTTTAAAATCGAAGTCATAGCCCCTATTGACTTTGGTCTTTTCTTATAATCTGATCGAAAATAATTATAATGCCATTATCTTCAACTTCAAGGTAAAAACTCTCTTTTTTTTTTTCTTCGCACAACTGGCTAGTCATGTTGCAAGTGCTTTAGTCTCTATGATAAAAGATGAACAATGATGAATGCACGCGGTCTTAGTACGGGGTTGGGTACACAGTTGATGTGGCAAAGGCACAGAACCACACATCTTTTCCCTATGTATCCCAATGAAAACAATATATGGTCATGTGCCCTTACCACGCCAGTTGATACCAACACCGCGTGCATCCATCACGACTCATAAAAAATATATATTTATTATTTTGGAGTATAGTAAACATATTCATATTCTAAGATACCAACTCGGTTTACTACAGAGCAATTCAAAGTCAAAGCTGAACTCTTTGAGTCGGTTTACAATATCGATTCGGCCACGAAACAAACTTTGAAATTGTTTGAAAATGAGGAAACTGGAATTATTTCGATTATGGGATGGAAAGAAATAGGATTGGGCAGAGTGAGGATTGCCAAATGCATTGTGAAGAGTGTGATGGATCATTCGTTATTCGACATTGTGATCTGGATTTCATTGCCTCAGGATGATTGGAGCTCGATCAGAAAAATCCAAATGGTAATCACTGAGAAATTGGGATTAAATCAATCACTTCCAAATGCGCAGCAGAACTGGGATGAGAAGTTTGTTGGAAGAAATATATATGCTTCCTTATTGAATAAAAAGTTCTTGTTGGTATTGGAGGATCCTCCATCGACAGGCTTCAATTTTTTGTCGGTTGGTGTTCCACATCCCAACAACGTAAGTAATGCAAGCAAGTTCTTAATCATGACTACATCAGACGATCTTAACAAAGTGATGCAGACTGATAAGGTAATCCAGTTGGTACCTAACAATTTTTCCGATTTCTTGAACTTGTTCAAGGAAGAGTGCTTAGACGTGGTTGATTCTCCAAGGTTTCATGGCCATGTCACTCAGGACTCCGTCCTAGATTGTCTCACAATATGTATGTTTTTGTTTGGTGAGCGTGGAGGTTCGAATGTTGATTTGATTTATTGTTGGTTGGGAGAGGGATTAATTAACAATCACTTGGACGACATAGTTGAGGAGTGGAAGATTGGGCAGGACTTATTAACAGAGTTCACAAGACGGGGCTTGCTAACATCATCATCTTATGAAGAAGAAAATCAGCTGACATATTATGTGATAAACAGTCATGTACGAGATTGGGCATTACGTCGTCGCAGTGATGAGCAACATATAACGCCACCATTTCGAAAGTTTGGTTCTCGCACTATTTTCTTCGGGGATGGAGATCTGAAGTTGGAAGATGAACAACTGAACTGGATTTCCTTGGCCAAGAATGACTTAAAGGAGATCCATCATTCACCGAGATGCCCCAAAGTCTCAATGATCTTGTTTCCACTTTGTGCCCAACTGGCCTTCCTCCAAAATGATTTATTTAGTGAAATGGAGGGCCTTCGAGTGTTAAACCTCTCAGGTACATCTATCTCATCTTTGCCTACCTCCCTCGCCCGCTTGACCCAAAACCTCCGAGTATTGAACTTACGAAATTGCCGCAACCTTAAGGATTTTCCTCATCCCATTCAAGATTTAGAGAATCTCGAAGTACTTGATCTTTCAGGTACTTCACTTGCTTTTGATAACCAACAATCGTCTTCCTCAGCCTTCTCCCTTGAGCGCATGCGTAGAATTCGACTCCTCAATCTTTCTAACAATCCCCATCTCTCCTCACTCCCATCATCCTTTTTTTCAAACTTGAGCACTCTCCAACAACTCGACCTCTCCAATGCTTGTTCCTTGCTAACCCTTCCCTCTTCCCTCTCCCACTGTATCAACCTCAGGTCTCTCATACTAAGAGGTTGTTCTAGTTTGAAGGTTGTGGTTTGTCACCTACCTTTATTACGGGCACTCGAATCACTCGACTTATCAGGTTGCAAGGTCATAGAAGACATCTCTTCCTTTGGGCAATTTAATCATCCAAGCCTTCAATTCCTCAACCTTTCTGGAATCACAACCCGGATAATTAAACTTTCGTTAAGAGGTTATCGAAAGTTGAAGACGATAGAGTTGGAAGGTGTCACGATCATTGAGGAACTTGATCTTTCGTATACGAATATCAAACGGTTCCCCCACGAAGTCTGCGATTGGGGAACATCTTTGAAACGTTTGTATCTTCTAGGCACAGATAACCTAAGCGAAATCAATTGGAAAAAAATCCATCAACTACCAGAAGAGCTTCTTATCTGGGATCAGTGCGGCATTGATTCTTATAATAATTCAGCAATTGAGTCCCTAAAGAAACTTGGTGGAGCTTTCATATCAGTAAGTAGCTCTGAAATTTTTTCGCCTCCCAAAATGTTTGAAACGTATGAAATCTTCCGTGTCTTGCGACGATTCCATGTCAGCATCTGTCCTTGTTCTGAACAAGGAACAAGCAAGGGGGGCAATGTTGTTTCTTTCCAAAGGGAACAATTCTTGTACAAAGATATTTATTCCAAGTCCTCTTTCTCCTCCTCTTTTCGTTCCTCCACGCTCACCCCTACCAAACATTTTTCTCATTTTGTTAGTACAAACAGACAAGGAGGGCATTTGGAGATTAATGATCAGAATAATATTTTTCCCCTGGATCTTTCTAATGTTTCCATGTCGACACGGTTTTTTTCTCTATTCAACAACAGATTTGGTGAATCACTTTCAGATTTTTATATATTCGAATTGGAAGAATGTTGGATTGAAAGATGCCATGAAATGAAGACTATTTTTGATTCAAGGACACACCCTTACAACAACAGCTTTCTGAATTTACGAAATATTTGGGTATCTAATCTTGCAAAGGTAACCACCATACATAGGGGAGGCTCATCATGGCTCTGGAAGGAATTTCGTAGACTAAAACATATACGTTTGGAGTACTGTCCAAAGCTCTTGAGCGTCTTTTCCCAAGGTCATGATGGGATTTGCCCTTTGGTAAGCCTAGAATCGTTGGAAATAAGATTTTGTGCTAGATTTGAGGAGGTGATGGAAAATGATACAAAATTGATGGATCCTGATAAAGGAGAAATAATCGAAGGTGTATCTTCCCCATTCCCGCGGTTGCATACTTTGTGTCTTTGGGAGCTTTCGAAACTAAAGAGTATCGTTGGTCCTAATATGTACTTGCCAGAATTGAAGAAGCTTAAAGTGAGAGGGTGTCCCAAGTTGCATAAACTCCCTCTTCGTCTCGTCGATCTTGGAAAAACTGATGAAAAAATATGTATCCAGGGGGAGGTGGAGTGGTGGAACCGCCTTCAAGATGACCAAGGTATAAAGAACCACATCAACTTTCTTGGATTTACACCTCACAACAAATATGCACGCTGACCCAAACAACCTAACTCATTCTCTTCTCTTCTCTCTCTCTTTCTTTCCATAGCTTGGATTTATTTGCTATCATGTAGTGTATCAATGTACTTTGTGTAAATAATGGAAAATTCTAGTCTCAATTCTCAAAACCACTTTGGTGCACACGTACAATTTAGATGAGATGACATTCCTAGGGATTCCCATGGAAACTTGCATTCCTCTCTTGGGAACTTGCATTAATAGTAATTTTTACACCATCTCAACTGTACATTAATTGATATCCTCGTTTGAGAATTGAAATATAGTTTCTTCATTATTTGTCAATAATTACTATTAATGTGTGTCTCATGTAATTAAAGAACTTTGTGGAATTAATAATTGGTTATTTGTTAATAATCACTAATAGTTATTTTCTATATTAATATATGTGGATGGAAATGGAATTGGATAGCCGTCTAAAATATTTAAAAATCTATGGTTTTGTGCACATGCTTTGAGTCAGTTTATCGTTGTTGAAAAGAATAATACTAAATTGAATAAGAAAGACATAAAACTAACATAGAATGTGCATAGAACCATAGATTGTTTTCTTGTAAAATGCTAAAGAAATAACTTGAAATAACATTTGAAGTGGCACTGAGAGTGTCTTTGACTGTACTGAAAACCATATATAGGTGTTTTTTTTGTGATACAAGATTACATGAAAAATAGGTAAATTTGATGTCAAGGTTTGTTGAATTTAGCCGAATTTGACTAAATTCAACAGACTTGACGTCGAATTTACCCCCTTTTCATGCAGTGCGAGTGATTTACACTCTAGAAAAATAGGTCATTAGAAGTACAAACATTACTCTAGATACCACGTTCCCAAACGAGTAAATAGAGATTGGGACTGCTAGAAATACATTAACACGAGAGTTATGATCCAGAACGGTGTCCCATTCCTATAGCATCATTGTGACAGATTTTTGTTGGTGTTTAAACACATCGGACTGCATGTCATGTAGCAAACAACTTGATTAGGAGTCCGATGTGTTATAGACTAAAATGTGCAATGTAGACACCGTTCCTGTTCTATAGGAACTAGACACCTTACCTGATCCTGATTCTTAACATAATTGATGGTACATTTTGTCACAATTAACATGATTTTAGCTAGTATCAATTAGGGATTTGGATCGACATGGGCTGGTTATGGTGAGCATTCATTTTAGTTTTATGGACAATTAGAAATATCTGAACTTGTTTGGTATCAATTAGAGATTTGTAAGGTGCTAGCTTACTATGTTGGTGTGCTCAAATGGCAAATCTGTGAGGTTTGAAATCATCATCGTCCCTTTGGTTGCTGTTGCTGACAAAACTTGTGTGCACCAATGGGTGCACAGTGTTGCTCATGTTTCAGCCACTACCCATCATCATCCTTCTTAGAGGTCTAATCCTATGTCACCATCACAACTCGTGCCCTTTTCCATTGATGTCATCCATTGACAAGATTTGATGCCATTACCACCAAACTAGATCTTCATGATTTATGTATCTTCTTGCCAAGAGATTCCTCCCTTTCATGACCTTAAAGATATTGAGGGCTTAACTGTTTGCTCCATTAATCACTAGGTGCAAGTTATTGGACTATATTGATTCACTTTGGATCATTTGGTTGTTAAGAGTATTCGGATATGACACCATGTAATAAGTTGTACACCTGTACGCCAAATCATGTTTTATAGATATTATAAGATACGGATTAGATTTGTTAGAGATTGAGTATATCTCTCTTATTAGAATTTGCCTTATTATTTTCTATATAAATTCTATTGGATTCCTGTAATCATAATCAAGATAAATAAATACATTTTCATGGCTTTAAAAGTGTCAGAGCCAACACCACATTTGGTTTACTTTTTGTTCTATTAATCACTAGGTGCTTTTGGTATATTGGTTAGGTTTGGATTATTTGGTATCGAGCTAACACCACATCTCAGTTTCAAACCTCAAAGAGACCAATTTGGGGAAATGGATGCTTAGAATCCAAAAGAGAAGGGTAGTAGATTGGAAACCACTATAGAGTCAATATAGAGGGGCATCACTGGAAGGGTAACTTAGGGGCTAAGTTGTAAGGAAGAAATATCAAGGGCCTAAGAAGATATCAAAGTGTGTCGTTGTGGATGTCAGATAATGCTCTTCTACCTTCTCTTCTATTCTCATTTTCGGAGTCGAGTATTCACAATCCACTTTAATTAGTTCTACCCATCACATTTTTTTTTTTTATTTGAATTATTTGTTATGCCTTGTTTCTTAAAATCTTTTAGAGTCGTGATAATATGACGCCCCTCTCTTACATACATCCCCCTATGCTCTCATCATAAAACCGTATATCATATGCTTTGGGGTACACATGAAAAAGATTTATGATTATGTGTATCCCAAGGCAAATGATCTATGGTTATCATGTGATGGGGGCCTATGTCGGAGAGGGGCGTTAGAAAATCATTACACAATCTTCAAACAACTATGGGTACATGATCATAGGTGGTTCTTCGTCCATGACATTAATTTGCAAAGTGTTTCCTATTGATTTTTATTGGGATGTTAAGAGATATTAACCATCAATTATAATATGATGAATTATGTACATTATTTCATTGTTGGTGTATTTCATCACAATTTGTATGATCTTATTATCCCTATAAATTAGGTACCAATTAGCATTAAATGGGTCATTATACACCATACTATTGCCGTCGTATCTCATCACAATGGCAATTGTGTTAAAGAACCATTACTTTCTTTCTAAGGGACAATTGGGAGACAGCCTATACGTAGGAGCAAGGCTATATTTGCACCCACATTTTTTGCTCTCTTGTACCTTTGTTCCTCTCTTACCTCATAACTTCCTAACAGACCTTATATTCGGATTCTTCTCGTTACCGCGTTGATGTAACAATGGCTTCTAGTAGGCCTAGTTGACGCAGTTTCGGGTGATTCAGTTATGTGTATACTTATTTCAAGTAGGCTGTCAATGGATTGGATTAGACCCAACATCCGATTCAAATCCAATAACTTTAAATTTGAATTGAGGATTTGGGTTTCGATAAAGATCCAATTTGATAACCTATCATATCAGTTTCAGATCAATAATGTTCCAATGCAATAGTGCTGCTATCTGATAAAATGTGAGGATATATGTAAATTTTATTACATAATTTATTTTAAACATATGAAGTTTATGTTTCTTACATCGAACCGAATTTGAACCATTTCGAACCCAATCGGATTGTTATTGAATTGGATTGGACTGAGATCCGATAAAAATCCAATTGAATGCGTAATTGATTAGTCCCAGATCAATCAATCCCACCCAATCCAAACCATTCATTGACAACCCTAATTTACAGTGAACAACAACGACCCATCTTTCTTTTAGTAACTAATAAAAAAAAAAAAAATGTCAACGTTACAATATGTACTTGCACCAACCCATGGGTTGCCTAAGTGGTAAGGTTGAGCATGTGAAGTGTGGGTTAGGTGCACGTCACGGGTTCAATTCCCCTCTTGGGTTTTTCTCATGATTGAATTGGGGGACCATGGCGGTGGGTTGCTGTAGTAGTCCTCCCCGAGATTAGTTGTGGTGCGCGCGAGTTGGCTCGGACACTTGGTTAGCAAAAAAAAAACATGTACTTGCAATATATTTATGAATGAAATTAAATGGTGCTTTAGCATAAAACATCCCCACAATTATATTAAAATTTTAAAAAAGGTTTTAGCAATAAGACAAATTAACAAAAATAAATAAATAAATAATAGGAGATGAGATATTCGGGTCGAAGTGCCCCACATCCAAACAAGTAGGAAACACATACATCATGTATCAAGCAAGTGGTTGAGGTTGACTACAACCTTGCAATCGTGACACTTGAGAACTAATGGGTCTACCCATTACTTGTGTCCTTTTCAGTTATTTGAGAATTGTGAATATTATATTTTCAGGGACCACTAATCACAATCATTCATCTCTAATGCTTAAAATAATGACTGTAACAATATTTTTTGAAGGTTTTTTTGTTTTTTTATTTTTATTAATGTATGAAGAATAACTTGATTGGCTAATATCTCGAGGCATAAGTCGAGAGCTGCACATACATGAAATTTTTGAATAAATAATTAATACAAATAATTGTAACAATCATGATGTATTTCTACATCTAAAATTTTAAATCCACATAATCAAATTTTAAGTATTAATCCCCTATATTAGTAGTATGAAATATTATTGTTTCATATGTTAATAAGAAGGATATGGTTTATAGTAAATAACAATTTCATAGTCATTTCAAAAGTAAAATTAATTAGATAATTTTTCAATAACTTTCTATGAATAATACACAAGTTTATTTATAAATCAATTCAAATTCAACAATTTTCTTTGTGTATATTATAATTATATTTTTAAAATTTATTTATAAATATTTTAATTATTTTAAGAAGAAGAGGAAGAAGATAAATTTATATAGTATAAAAAAAGTGAAAAAAATTTGGAAATATAGAAAGGTTATAGTGTGTGAGGTGTATGACTCGGCTAAAAGGCATGTATGCCTCAAGGCTAGCTACATGCTTTGAACACCTATTGGTATGTATGCCTCAACAATTTTCATTTTTCTTCCTTATGCCTTGGGACATTTTCTATAAGGTAAGGTTCGAAGACATTGGGATCTCATACTCTTTTTTTTTTTTTTAATCAACGTATTCAAGTCTCACATGGCACCAAACTAATCTTCGGGACACCTGCAGTCTCCTCCACCTCACACGGGATCCTCATACTCTTGCTACTTAGACAAATGGTCTAATTTGGCTAACCAATGCTTGAACGATGATTAGACGATCTCAAAAATAGTTTGTCAATGTTTTTTATCCTACACCTATATGTACATCAAAGAAAGAGAGCTTATATTAACACTCCATTCTATATGTAGACAAATATTCAACTTCAAAGGGATTGGTGTGTTGTTAGTAAATGTTGGTGCATTGAGGCGGTGAGAGCTGATTTAGTATACTTGAATGAATAAAAGAAATTGCATTATACAGATTTGAAGGAGGAATAAGATACATTGGGATAAGGGTAATTTACCAAAATGTGCATCGAAAATTAAAAAATTATCAAAACAGTGCACTAGTCAACTTACTTATCAAAATGGTAAAATTCCGAATGAACATTAATTTTTATAATTTTCATATAAAAAATATCCTTTTTGTTTTATTTTACAAAATAGTACACATATCCCTCGTTTAAGTAAACAGATAAAAATATCACGGAGATGTGAGTAGAGTGATATTTGCTTTAAAAGAAAAGCATTACGCTGAAAGAATTTAGATGAAAAAACAGTGATCTGTCCATCTGTTTACTTAAATGGGGGGCATGTTGTATACTATTTAATAAAACAAATTTAAAAGGGCATTTTTTATATGAAAATTATTGTTCATTTTAAATTTTACCATTTTGTTAAATAAATTGAATGGTGCAATGTTTGATAAATTTTCAATTTTCGTGTACTATTTTGATAATTTTTCTTTTGGGATAAAAACATGTTCTACAAATACTTGAATCAAAGTTGAAACAATTTGAACCATTAGATATGATTTAAATTCTTGTCACTAGGATCAAATTATTTTATTTTCATGTACCATTTTGATAATTTTCTCTTGGGATAAAGAGGTGTTCAACAAATACTTGAATCAAACTTGAAAGAATTTAAACAATGAGATATGATTTAAATTCTTGTCAATGGGATCAAATTATTTTTTATTTGAATTTAAGAAAAGCTAAAGCAAGCATAGAATATGAGATATAGGTTCTTTTAGCACCTTAGGGTGAAAAGCTATAGCTACCTTTGTGATATTCTTGTTTTTTATATAATATTTTAAAAAAATGGATTCAAGATAACATGATTGATCAGAGATAAGATATTCTTGAGAACAAAAATATGATTCCCAAAAAAGACGAAAAAAAAACCCTTAACTTACCAATATATTATACATACAATCTCCCAAGTCACTGAGTTAACTCTATTCTTTGCACATCAGAGTTGAGGCGAATTCAAGCCTTTGTGGTTCTAGGAAGATTACAACTGTTGATGCTCAAAAGAGGAAACGCACACCAAAAGTGTGTTTGAGCCCCCATAGGGTCGGCTAGATGGTTATATCACGTCTCAAGAAGTTGAGGTCTTGAATTCGAATTAACCCTTTATCCCAGAAATTACCCAATGCATGTCGAGGGATGGGATTGTGCCCAAAGATTAGAGATAACTCGATGGGCATTGGGAGTTCCGAGTTAACTTAGTGAGTTGGTTCAAAACGATTTTAGGACTAAGTCACATCAAAATCTAATTCATGACCTCACGAATTTTATATCGGTGTATCACTGTACTTTATTAAGCATTTTTTTACGGTTAAATGGAAAAGGAACCCAAAAAAGGAAATTTAAGAGAAATCTCTGAAAAATAATGCTGTTTTTTTAAAGTCGGTTCCTTTAGTTTAGTCACCCAATTGGCAAATTGAGGAAACATTGATACCTCTTAAATATTCACTCAAATCTTACAAGATGTGCTGCTTTAGATAAAGTAAAAGAAAAAATCACACCATTTGACTAAGAAGAGAGAAAGAGAGAGAGAGAGTGTAACCATCAATCACTTTATTCTACGAAAATGAAAAAATTCCATCAACTATCACCAATTACAAAATGCTTGTTCTAACGCTTTGGTGTCGGTTAAATGATTCATATATTTCTTCGTTCCACTTTGTTTCAAGTCAAGTTTAATATTATTGAAAGTGAGTTTCATATATACTTTCACCATCTATTTCTACTTTAGTGTTAGAAATAGTATTGAGAAAAATTGATTTAAATTTTTTTTATTTAATAATAAATATTATCTTAATTTTGATTTGATGTTTTGACTATGTGATCATAGTGTTTATTCTCATTAAGGAAGTACGGGATTTTGTAATTTTCTCAAGTACTATTATAGGATAGTCAAGCAATTGCTTAAGTTCGAGGTGTTGGCTCAATGGCAATTTTAGACTGATAAACAATTAATGTCCATAGGTTGTGAGTTCGATATTCAATATAAACATTAATTCCTCAGAGACTACTCGTAAGGGTGCATCCTCACTTATCTGTTGTGCTTGATGTGCAGGTGTTGCACGTACCCCAAGACTAGTCTTTGAACAAGATCATGGTCTATGAATTGGGCAAAGTTCAAATATGAGCCCGGTCCACTAGCTACAGGGATATTTGATTATCAAAAAAATAAAAAATATATTGATATGATCTCATTGATGTGTTATATTTTACTAAAATGGTTATATATCATATGATCACTTTTGTTATTTACTTATGTATCTTTCATATGAATTTTAATTGAAATCAAGGCATAAAGGAAAATTCATTAATCTATCTATTGGCCATTCATTAGATAACCGTTTTTGGTAAAAGAAAATAATTATAAAATCAGTTGTATGACCATTTTTGTAAATATGAGAAAGAATATTGAATTAAGTAATTTGGAAAAAATACTTTTTATTATTATTTATATTTCTATTATTTGTTTCGAAAAAAATGTTGGATACTTAATTTTACAGACATTTTCTATAAAATCAATTATTAGAAACAATATATCCAAACCAGATTCTGGATTCTAAATGCTAATTTTTGATAATTATTTTCTATTTACTTGATTAGTAAAGGTAGCAAAACTTAATACAAAATCATCTCTATTACGGTCAAGCCACGTAAGATTTGGTAAGCCATCGTTGTACCGTATAATATAATATCCCATAATATACATCAATATTGCTACGAAAGAGAGAGAGAGAGAGAGAGAGAGAGATGGGAACCAAGTGAGTGGGCCCTAGTGACATACATGCTTATAGATGGCCCCACACACCACCAAATTTAATAGAGTCCGACTAGTCTTACTAAGTTAGTAAGGACTTCACCCTTGTGGCATCCAAAGACATGATCCGACTCTTCAGGATTATCAACTTTAAAATAAAAAATTTTCAAAAAGAATTATTTATTTTGCTCATTTGATGTTAGATTGGTGATGTGGGAATTTATTTGAAGAAAAGGACAGGCTTAAATTTTTTACTAAGTGAGTAAGCAAAATGTTTCTCAATTATATAACAATTCCAAAACAATTTCTTTCTACTTTATACGCTTAGGCCCACAGCTGACGTGGCAATTGATTCTCTCTACTAAATTACAGTTACTGGTCGTGTTCCGTACCACAAAACTGAATCTACTTAAATTATGCCGCCTTCGAACTCTTATTTATCTATTAGGGTTCGCCCGTGCCCACGGACATCCTCTTTAGCATTAACGGGTAAAATCGAAAAAAAAATTAAAATTAGAGTATTATTAAAAATTTTAAGGTAAGAGGAACGAAGATGAAATAAATAAAACGGATTTAAAAAAATATAATATCATTACAAATGATGAAAAAGAAAGACAATAAAATGAACTCTAGTAAAAAGTTATTGTTGGAATAAACGTAAAATGAATTATACAGTTATATTTTATTATATATATTAGAGTTCATCCGTGTTTCCTCTTCGAGATTAAGTATTAGAGGTTGAAAAAAAAATTAAGAATATTAATAAATAAATAAAAAATTGAGGTTAAGAGGTAAAAGATGAAAATCAATCATTTGGATTTAGAAAATAAAAGAAGAAATATGATAAAGTTAGAGTGGATTCAAAGAAATTATTGTTGGATGAAATGTTTTATCTTATAGATAATATTGAAGTAACGTTGTGGGGAGACATTTTTGATGTAGAAGTATAGGAATCATAAATGCTTGTCATTGAGATACGAGTGAAATCTCAATAAAAAGCATATATGATTCCTACACACTTTCACGCAAAAAATATCCCTCAAAATGTTAATCCTACACGACACTTATCCTAATTGAATGAAAGTTTGTCCACTACAAAAGTAGGTTTTATAGTTGTATTTTATTATATAGATTAGTGCTAAATAAAAATTATTTAATAATCTTAATTATTAATATTGAAAAATAATTCATAAATTATATGTGAATTTATTTAATAATATAATAAAAAGATATTCTATTGCCACACGAATATTTACTAATAACACACTAAGACGTGTTGGTGTGACAATAAAAGTTCTCTATGATAATTGATTAAAATATATACACAAATCAATTAGAACCAGACTGACTAAGAATCATTGAGCCACATGAATTACAACATTGGCAATCCAACACCACGACCTTTTGCATTTTATTGAAAACTCAAATTTAGGAGATTTTTTTTTTTTTTTTTTTTTGAACTTAATGAAAGGTGTTAAAAATGGACAAGTGTAGAACTCCCAAATTTAAAATTAAAATACAACAATGAAAAATAATTTTTCTTTGATTTTTTTTTCAAAATTATAATAATTATGTCATCTACAAGCCTGTAGCATCAAATTGTGTTTTGTGATGCAACAAGGTGGTGCAAGAAAATTTCCTTACCAACTTAGTGAGGGAATATTTTTTCATTCAATTATTAGAACGAAAAAAAAAATCACAACTGTTTTAGTTTATAAAAATTATTCAAATTTTATTTATTTCTCAAATTACTTTTCTAATAAAATAAATAGTACTAAAGCATTAAAATCAAACTGAGCTATAATCATAATTTTCTACCCATTATCCTTTATCTCATTACGATTAGGCAACCATCAACTCTGTCTACGAGCATCCGTCAATTGGACAAACTTTTTTTGTCTTTAATTTTCTCACTCTCTATCCATTCCTTATGAATTTTAAAAAAGTTTTTATTAATAGTGCAACCTGCAAACTTTTAAATTTGGCGTTTTTTATTACTAAATTCATGATTTACGTATATACTTAAATTATAAAAATTCAAATAAAATATATTCTTATTCAATTATAATATATCTAGTAGAAGTTTCAAACATTTTTTGAGTGGAATCCAATGTATATCCCTTGTCCATTTTTTAATTTTATTTATCTCGAAAATCATATATTGTTGTGCATGGAAATGTAATTTTTTGTTGTATGATTGTGGATTTTTTGTGAAATTCATTTTTTCGATGGAATAGAAAACATTTTCCCATCCCATCCCCCATGAAAATTATTTTCTCACTTCTGAATTTTTTTCCCACTAAAAAATAATTTATTTATTTTTTTAAATTATCCTAATTGCAATTAAATAGCAGAATGGAAAGAGAATTCCCATGACCATTTACCCAAGGAATTCATATTTCCTTTAAAAGAAATTCCCTGCAATCATACGAAACCCCTATAAATGGTAGGCACTTATCCCACACATCAGACTAAAAGATAAAAGGAATCACTAGAAAACGATTGGAATCTTAGAGAATCCCATATCTCACTCCCCAATTTAGACAAAAACCCATTTTTGGCTTTTCAATTCATTTACGATACAAGAGTTTCTATTAATACACCAACTTTTACTTATAACACATCAATTTATATGTAAACAATTGTTTATTTTCAACGAGGCACCGTCTTATAACTACATAAACATGAGTTGAAGGATTTTGCTCTCGTGGGGGCAATAACTACTGATTTTCTTATCAGTCGGTGTTATCTATCTCGCAATAACTCATGTATACTCAAAGAGTTTGAAAATTCTTGGGGGGGGTGGGGTTAAGTGCCCCCACTGCCCCAATGTAAATCCGCCCTCCGCCCAACTCCTACTAAACGGTGCCACTTAGATGCCATTCCCTACCATATTGGAAGGGGACACCTTACTTGATCCTCATTCATTTTCAAAAAAGATTGGTGTGTTATAAGTAAATTTTGGTGTGCCATCACAATTTCTCTAGTAGAATAATAATAAATTTGTTGGGGGAGAAAATACGTCAGGTAAAATTCTTCCATTAACATTGAACAAGATTTATATAATATTGGTTCCATATATGTGGAATATTAGTTCCAAATCCAAACGCAAGCTGATTGCATGAAAGATACTTACACCTCCATCTATACATTTTTCTTTTTCTTTTTTAATATTTATTTTATACTAAAGGATGGATGGATGGATGGATCTAGATTATGATTCTATGCTGCAGTAACCTTTTCACCCTTTGCTTGACTCTTTAGATCCAGCCGTCAATGCTAATGAACACTTCTCTTTCCTCTCATCATGATTCATTTGTAACTGCCGACACTCTAGACTACAAAAAGCTGTATCACCCCTGTAAATCAAAAATTTAACATAAACACGCTTCTTATTACCAATTACCAAAATATGAGGGACTATAATTAAATTATTTCTAAAAATAGTACTACACAGCAAATAATTGAAAGAAAAGGGAAAAAGCCAGAACAGAAAAGGAGAAGAGCAATTATATTTTCACACTAATATTCCTTTTGAATTTTTTTTTTAATACATATGGGTTGGTGTGTAATACGTAAAAGTTAGTGTGTTAATACTTAACAGCAGTTCTCACTTCTCAAAGGAAAATCGCATGAGAGAAAAAAAAAAAAAAAAACACGAAATCCCACGTTGAGGTCCAGTTTGGATCATAATTTTTGGGGAGAAAAAAAAGGAGATAATTGTACGATCTTCCTTTGGTAAATATTAAAATGGAGATCCAATGATCCCTAGTACAAACAGCCCCTTGAAATCTGATTAAAAATAGAAATAAATAAATAAATAAAGTTTCTAAAAAGAAAAAATGAAAATTTTAAACGACACCCATTGAAACGGTAAGATTGAACAAAGAAGAAGAGAAGAAAAGGGTACCTATAGATGTAAATATCCTGACCAGGACCCAAACTACGGTTACAGAGACCACAAGCCCTCAAGAACTGAGCCGTTTCGACGAAATCGCCTAATTTTTTTTTAGGGTTTCTGGGAGAAACAGAAGCCAAGAACCTTCGATCGAATACATCGGGAACAACACCGCCAACTGTGTTTCTTCTAACCATGCCTTCTGGGCCCACAAGTTTCTGCCGATCCTTGATAGGGTTTTGGGGATCTGACAGTGCTGGATCTTCCACGTGGTTTAGATCTAGAGTGAATTCGTTCATGCTCGTCGTTCTCCTCATCGAAGCACGTGGACGCTTCCCGAGCAACATCTTCTCTTCTCAGAGCGAGCGAGAGAGAGAGTGGGTTTGGGGTTTGGGGTTTGGAGGAGAAGAGTTGGGTTTGGAAGGAAAACCAGATAAAAAGAAATTTAGAAGAGTGAATCTGGAACGTCCATTAGTGAGCTTCGCATTGATTGTTTCCACGTCAGCACTCCACTTTTTTATTTATGTTTTTTTATTTGAGAAATGTTAGCATACTCCTCAAATGTAATAAATAAAACTGCAGCCTGACATGTGTATATCAGATCAGATCAAAGAAAAACCTTAGACGGTTAAGATCTGCTTATACAACTCTACAGCACGTTATGTAGAGGAGGATATTGGCATTCTTTATTTGTCTGTTTCGGCTTGCAGTTTCAAATAATCTTTTTCCTAAGTCTTCGGGGCAACGCTAGTTAGAAGTGAGAACTGGTCTAGGTTAAATGAAAGAGTCATTCTAACCTGACTTCATTCGACATTGCGCTCAACACTTCGCTCACGTGGCAGTATAATGATTTTCTCAAACCCCTCAACCCCCCCCCCCTAAGTTTTACATCCCATCACAGAGATCATTTATCTCGGGATACGTAGAATTATAAATCTTTTTCTTATGTATCCCAAGGCAAATGATCTACAATTCTCTGATCGGGGCGTATGTTAGAGGGGGTCGTAGATTATCATGACTCCTCGAAATAAGGTTTTTCAATGTAAAATATTTTTTCTTCGTCAAGTTGGATTAATAATATATCTATACATTCAGATTTCAGATCGCAATAAAATTTGGACCCAGATAAAAATCGAACTTGGATCATACTAACTTATACCATATATGAATTCATCGATTTTGGGTTAGGTTGAATTGTGTTTCACATTAAAACGTGAAAGAAGTGATTAGGTAATGTTCGTTAAAGGGACAATAAACAATGTTTTCTTCATTTTTTTGGTATCTAATCTAAGAATAAAATAAGCTAAAGTCAATTTTTGGATCACTTGGATTAGACTATCCCGTTCGACCAGGTTGAACCATACTCACTAGCTTCTACGTGTAGAGTCAATTGAAAAACTCAAATTGCCTACCTGATTCTACTGGTTCAACTAGTTTAATCAATGACTTTACTGGATTTGTGAAAAGGCTGGTCCAATTTTTAGATGATTTTAACATTCCCCTTAACAATTTATTGAATATTTAAGATGTCTCTTGTGTTTTGAAATTGATAATATAACTCCTTGACTTAAGGTCTCTTCTTAAAAATTAATGGAAAATGATCAAACTTAATAAGCTTTTAATGACCCATTGGATTACCACATTGAAAAAATAGCGCTACAACCCTCTAAAATTCATGATTAGACAAAATTTTAAATGAAAAATAATAATTTTTTTTGGCTTGATACATGCTTTGAAAATGAACTACCACTAAACTATTAAATTTTAAATTCAAATCCAATGGTGAAAATTTTTCTTTTTAACTTTTTTTTTATATAGTAAAATCTCTTAACATATTGTAATCCACACATGTGGCATTAAATCATGTTTTTGAAGTTGAAGTTACCTAATTTTGGGAAGAAACCAAAAATACTTATTTAATATTTTATCTTTGGATCCGACCGATTTGACCCACCAGTTGGACCATTTTTCGACCGACCCTACCAATCTATGGGTTAATGATCGGTCCGATTTTTAAAACATTAATACCGCACATGTGTATAGAAGTTTTTGACCTTTAATAATAGGCTAATGATTTTCTGACTTGGGTATATTTCACTTGGTCTTACGTGGCAAGAGCATAGAACCATTGATCGGTTTCTTATGTATCCCAAAGAAACTATTCAACAGTTATGTGCCCTTACCATGTCAAACCGACTGAAAATACTTGAGTCAAGAGAATCACCACTCTTAAAAATACAACAATTTGGTGAAAAAACGTGGGGATCATCATAAGTAAAAGAAGTTAAGAGTCAATAACCACAAAAATGAGGATTACAAGCCCTACAATTA
The DNA here is from genome assembly GCF_017979445.1 of Akebia trifoliata. Classification (NCBI taxonomy): domain Eukaryota; kingdom Viridiplantae; phylum Streptophyta; class Magnoliopsida; order Ranunculales; family Lardizabalaceae; genus Akebia; species Akebia trifoliata. The sequence continues at coordinate 14,598,999 of NC_141378.1, read as the reverse complement.
AGGAATGCCCAATTAGGTGTGAGATGCAAGCAAAAGAGATCTAAAATATAACAGAAGTCATAGACGATTACCAACTTATACGAACATGATTAGGGAAAAATAGATTGAGTCAAATCTTGTATGGATGATGTAAGACGATTGCAACGTTATGAATAAAACACCCGTTAAGATAAATAAGTGAAAAAAGTAAAATAAAAATAGAAAAAAAATCATATTTGAGGCAACATTGGGGGATTCCAATAAGAAATAAAACAAACCAAATTTGAACAAGTATTTTGAATATGTGAAATAAAGATCAATGACCAACGCTAATGGGAAATGGACTTTAATGCATGTTAAACGCTTCCATTGAGAGAGAGAGATTGAAAATGATGTGCAAAAGATGCAAAGTGAAGCATCTTAATAATTGTTGAGTTTATAAGCCCATATCGGATACAAATTATTTTGTCTCTCTCCTTATAAGCTCTTAATCCTCTTCACTCATTGTCAATTGATTTTGAATTGGACCCCCAAATTTATCATGGAATTAAAGTGGGCATTTCTCTCCTCCACGTCACTCAATTCATATCTCCATGTGCCGAGGTGTGTTGAGTTTAATTTGTCTTGTCTCTCTCCTTATAAGCTCTTGGGCCCTTCTACTCTTAGTCCATTGGTTTTGAGTTGGACCCCTAAATTTATCAATAATGCATAAATAAAATCAATATTTTCTTTACGAGGAATAAATATTAATGAATTAATGAAAAATATCATTTTATTGCTCACAGGGTAAAGGTAGGAGCACATAGTGATTAAGCAATGGAAACTAGGAAGTTATTATTTTAAATTACACAAAAAAAAAGAAGGTTTTCTATGCATCATAGAAAATTAACAACAATCACATCATAAAACAAATCTTATTCCAAAGATTTGGTGTTGGCTAAGCGAATCCTATTTCATCCTGCCACCAAGTCCAAACCAAAGTTCTTGTTTATTATTTTCTTGCTCATGTGGCTTATTTTTTTGAATAGTCGTGATTTTTTTACTTGATTGACGTGACAAGGGTACATAACCATAGATCATTTTCTTCGGGATACACAAGGAAAACGATCTATGGTTTTGTGCCATTGCCATGTCATCCCAGCACAAATTGAGGAAAATCATGGTTCTAAAAACTAAATCTAGTTTACTGATATATACTAATTTATCACCTCAATCAAGTTTTAAGAACAACTTAGAAATTGCAATAATTTAAGAAATTTACTATTGATGCACGAACTTTTAATAATGCCACACCAATTCCTCTATAAATCACCAAAGAATTATACACTTTTTTTTTTTTTTTTAAAGGTAAAGAGAATTATACACAGTTGGTGTGGTGTTAGTAAAAATGGTGTGGCTATAGCAACTCTCTAAACCACTTCGAATTTACAGAAAAGTACAATATTAGTGATGTTGAAGGTTGATATAACTAATCTAGATAAAAGATTGGAAATTGGATGGGAAGTTACACGTAAGCACTGACATGAAAGATTCCAAAACAGGGGCTAGAGCCTTAGTCAAAAGATCCTTCTACTTTAGATAATTTGGCACATATAGAAGAAAAGTTAAAATTGGCACATTAAAATCATTTTTCAAATAAGGTATTACTTTACCCTCCAAATTATGGTTAATTCCTAAAAATTTCCTTGATTCCCAAGAGATTTCTAGAGTTTACTAAAAAAAGAAAAAATTGTGATGATTTGCAAAGATAACAAAGCAAGTAATATTAATCTGCAATTATTTATTTATTTTTTATTTTAAAAAAGAGTCATTATGAATTAATATCATATTAAGTAGTAATTATTCAATAATTACCCAAGTTAATATCTCAATATTAATTGATTTGGATTTCATTCGATAATCTGAAAAAAGGAAAAAGAAAAAAGAAAAAAGGATATTTATTTATTTATTTATCCATAAAGTTACATTGACCATTGTACCTAAGTAAAAAATAAAAAAAATAAAAGGTGAGAACAAGGTAGAAGATTTTTTTTTCTCTTTCTGAGAATAAAAGTGAGTTAAAAGGTGGTGTTTACTAATCAACGCCATAATCACCATCGTCGTCACGAAGCACTAACAACACTTTGTGGGATGATGTAAAACACTTTTGAAATAATTAGTCATCATCAAAATTTTGATCAAATAGACCAATTACCCACATCAATTAACGTTTATTTGTCGATGAAATAGAAGCTCTTGCCCCTTCCCAAGCCTAACACATCGAAAGTTCCCATTTTTACACGGGTCCTTATGAGAATTGATGCGTTTGGCAAAGAAATCAAAACAATAGTTAAGTGCGTGCCAAGCTATATGCATGCGGACGTGTGCTTGGTGAGCCTGGCCATAAAGAAGGTGACATCGATGGGGTTCTGGCACAAATCTATACATATATTGGACAACTTCGATGGGTCATTCTCTCAAGACCCTATTTGATAAAGTTAGAAATTAGTCATCACTATATAAAGAAAAGGCCATTGCAACAAAGGTAAGTAATTTTTAATTCAAGACCCTTTTACACATCTGTCAAAATCTCAACCAATTTAGTCGTCAGAGTGTTAATGCATAATTCACAACGTGAAAAATGGGACAAAAAAACATGGAAGGGGGAAGGAGACAACTCAAAGATTAGTAGATTAGTGAATGCTTACTTAATAAAAATTAATTATTTTACAGAAAAAAATAATATATAGAAGCCAAACTCGACCGAATTATCCAATTATCGTGTAGGGTAGTGATCTTCTCAGATGTATTAAAACTATTTTTGAGCCATTAAGAAAAGAAAAATATTTCCAAACTTTTTTTCTTTTTCAAATTTATATTGTTGGGCCACATTGAGGAGTAGTCAGCTTCTTCTTTCATTGTTTTTAATTTTTTATATTTTTCTCTTTTTTTCAATTATTGATGATGCAAAGGTAAGCGAGAGAACTTACATAATGGAACCCTAATAAATGATGTTTCCCACCCACTAGAACATACACAATGGCTACTATGCCAACTTAAAGGTTTCATTCTCATCTTCAATGAATTCCACTTAGAATTTGTATGATTGAAAGGAATTCATTTTAAAGGGAATATGAATTCCTAAAAAGAAAAACAGTCGTGGAAAAATGAAATCTACCATTTTATTGAACCTAGGAAAATTTTGAAAACGGAGTTAGCATTGGTTTTTGGCACAATGGGAATGGTAAGATAACAACATTAGGAGGTGGGAAATCATTTTCCTGAGGGATTTGGGAGGGAAATTAAATTCTTAAAAAAATGCACAATAATATACCTGAAAATCATAATTTACTGAGAAAAATCATTTCTCCGTCCACTTTCCATTTCCAATCATACAATTTTTTTGGACTAATATCACAAACACATTATTATGATCGAGATCACCTTATTGGTTGTGGAAAACAAAACTTTATTGGTGCAATTAATTTAAAAAAATATCTTCCTCTTGTTAAAGGGTAGCTTTGTGCACTGATCATGAAACCATATAACTTATTCATTATATTACAATTAATGCCTCTCTATTATTTAGTGCCTCCTAAACTCATGGGGTCCTCTATCCCTGTGAGTTTAACGGTTCTAATCTATTAAGTTGAATTACCTCCACCTTATAAAAGCTTATAACCTTTTTAACCATAAGAATAGCGAAGGAAGACGCAACAAATTGCCCTTGCATCCAATTTAGATTTGGAAGCACTAGTATTGATAGTATAACACGAACAACCAAAAATCCTTAAATGAGAAAAAGAAAGTGTAGATTCATATGGTGTCTTCCCTGAAAGGAGAGGTGTAGGAATCCGATTTATGGGGTAAGCAACAATTAAAACACACTCTCCCCAAAATTGAATGGGTGAACTAACTTGAAAAGACAATGCACAAGCGACATTAACTAAATGCCTATGTTTGCACTCTACAATGTCATTTTGTTGTGGAGTTTCAACACAACTGCACGGATGTTTTTTTTCTTGATAGAAAGTATACATATCGAATTATAGGCCATTATTAGATCGAACAATTTTGATATTTTAATTGAATTGTGTTTCAACAAAGTTATATAATAAGTGTAAGAGATTGCAGTTTCAACCATAGTTTGTCTGAGAAATACCCATGTGCATTGAGTTTAGTCATCAACAATAGATAAATAAATAGCGGCCCCCTGAAAGTGAAGCAGAACGACAAACCCCCAAATGTCGTGGTGAGTTAAATCAAAAGGTGTAATAAATCATCGAGCACTTTGAACGTTTTTAACAAGAGGACAAATCCCATAATGTCCAGAAACATGAATCTTAATATTAGAAATATGACTAGACAATAACTTAAGAAGATCACGAAAAGGATGGCCAAGACTTCGGTGTCATAGCTCGTAGGTAGTGATGGTGGCAATAGGTGTTGTCGTTGTTGTACTGGGAATAGCAAAAGAGATAAAGCCCATCACGAACTCTACCCACTCCAACTACAGTGCTTGTAAGTGGGTCGCTCTAGGGATTCTTGAATTGATGGTCCCTATTTGAGTTCACTCTTCTTTTCACCATGAGGGTTGCAACATTGATAATGGTCGTGGAGCTACAATGGATTATTGCCTTTATTATTGTAAGACAAGAGTGTAGGCCTTACTAATAGTAGGGATATGATCTATGAGAAGGATCTGACCTCTAACAAAAGTGAAACTATCATTGAGACTCATCAAGAACTGAATAGTTCAATTTTTTATTTTTTATTTTTTTGTTGAAATCAATCTAAAAACTTCATATTTCCGAAAGCACATGGGGAGAGGATTGTAGAAGTTCAACTCATCTCATATTGCCTTTTAACTTTGTAAAGTAGCTTGATATTGAATCTTCACCTTGAGAAATAGAGCTATCGAGCTTGATGTTCTTTTGCCATTTTAGCATAAATCGCACTGCCACCAAGCTTCTCGTAAAGGGCATTCATGATCCAAGATGAGACTATATCATCGCACTGTTTCCATTGACAGTATATTGGATCAATGCATTGAAGTCTTGGTATGGTCACATCCACGAAACCAACTTTGTTCTCAGAACCCAGAGCTTTGATCAAATCTCAACTCCAAGTTATGTAATTTGTGTCAATTAATGATGATGATGATACTAAAATAGTGTCGGGATTATCAGATGAATGCAAGTAAAAATGGTTTTCTAACATATTGGAAAGTTATGTCATGGCGAAGGTCAGAAGAGGGTACAATGTCAAAAAAATTTACAGGAGATGAACTGGTCTCTGGGTGTTAACAATGAAGTGATTGCTTATTGGAGAGGGACAAAAATATTAAAAGTTTTGCAAAAACAGATCATTTCTCAAATACCATAATAATTTTGATAGAGACAAAAGATAATTTTTCTTTGATAGATGATCTGTATTTTATACATGTTTGAAAAATGAATTTAGGGACAATGATTGCAATGGACTCTTTATTGAGGATATGTACTGAATGGCCCCCTAGAAAAAATAAGATCCATTGAAAGTGCAATAATTTAATGATCTCAGAGTATCACAGCATGATCCCCATATTTATGCTAATTGATCACAACAACCAAGATTGAAGAACTTTTTTGAAAGTGCAATAATTTAAAGGAAAATTTCTCAAATAATTATTAAAGTCTTAAAAAATGTCCAAAGTGTAACATGTATTGATATAACTACCCCATAGTTAACAAAAATTTTCTGAAGTGTCAGCAGTATGTGATAGTGTCGACACTTGTAACACTTTTGGAATAAACAAAATGTAGTAATTTTTTGGGAAAACAATGATGTAAGTTAAACTGCTCCAAATTTACCTTAAAAAAAAATCCAATATTAGTGATATTTAAGGCAGATATGATCAAATCCTTTCAGCTCCAACAGGTGACGGATTAGAAATTGGATTGGAAAGTTACACATAAGCACTGACATGAAAGATTCGAAAGCAGGAGTAGGGGCAGGAGCTGGAGCTGAACCTTTAGTCAAAAGATTCTTCAACTTTAGATAATTTGGTACCCCATAGAAGAAAAGTTGAGATGGCACAATAAAATCTATTTCTTTGTAAGGTATAACTGTAGTCCTCCAAATTATTGCTAATTTTGAAATGTTTAATGGGGGTCATATACTAAAATTTGTGATGATTTGCAAAAGAAAGAAAAAGCGACTGATACCCATTTTTATTTATTTATCTATTTAATTTTAAATTTTAAAAAAGGGCCTTTATAAGTTAATGTCATATTAAGTTGTAAGTATTTGATTACTACCCAAATTAAAATCTATAGAGATTGATTTGGCTTTGATTTAATAACCTAATTAATAAAAGGATCTTTACTTATTTATTCATAAAAAGTACATTGACCGATGTTTTTATTTATTTATTTATTTATTTTTAAGTACAAGGAAGAAGAAAGTTTTACTGTTTTTTCTCCTTTTTTTTTTTTTTTTTTTTTTTTTTTTTTCAAATTTTAGAATAAAAGTTTTTCTTAAAAGGTGGCGTTCAGGAATCAACGTCATAGTCAACATGTCATGGTGCACTAAAAATACTTTGTGGGATGATGTAAAAAACTTTTGAACAAACCTTTAGATTATCGTGGCTCAAGTTATGCCACAAGGTAGTCATCATCAAAAGTTTGATCAAATCCACCATCGGAATTGTCGACGAAATAGAAGTTCTTGCCCCTTCCCAAGCACAACATATCGTAAGTACCCATTGTTGACCTCTAATGTACGTTACGGATCCTTTCGAGAATTTGTGCATTTAGAAAAGAAATCAAAACAACAGTTATGAACGTACCAAGCAACATGTATGTGGATGCATGCTCAATGAGCTTGATGATAATAATAAAAAAAAGATGCCATTGGTGGGGTTCCGACACGTATCTAAAATATAATGGACAACTTTGATAGGTTATTCTCTCCAGATTCGATTTGATAAAGCTAGGAATTAACCATCACTTTATAAAGAGAACACCATAAAAAGAAAGGTAGGTAGTTTTCAATCTAAGACCTGTTACACATCTGTCAAAATTTTAACTAATTTAATCGTTGAAGTGCTATTAATGCATAATTCAAAGGGTGAAAATTGGATAAAAATACATGAAAGGAGGAAAGAGACAACCCAAAGATTAGTGGATGCTTCTTGCAAAATCTTACTTTTATATTGATTGAAAACATCTAAATCAAAATAATAATAATATCAATAATATTGGAAAAAAAAAATTTCTTCATTTTCAATTTGATATTGTTGGGCCATGATAAGAGTACTTAGCTTCTTTTTTTTTTTTTTTTTAATTTTTTTTTTTAATTATTGAAAATGCAATGGTAGCAGAGAGAAATATATGCAGTAGAACCATAATAATTGATGTTTCCCACCCACTAGAGCATACACAATGGTTACTATGCCTGGTTAAAGGTTTCATTCTCATCTTCAATGGATTCCACTTAGAGTCTATATGATTGCAAGTTATTCATTTCAAAAGGGAAAATGAATTCCTTAGGAAGACAGTCATGGAAAAATCAATTTTACCTTTTTATAGATCCCCCGAAAATGTCGAAAACAGAGTTAGCATTAGTTCTGTGCATGAGGGGAATAGTAAGATAATAACATAAGGAGTTGGGAAAATCAATTTCCTGAGAGATGGGTTGGGAGGGAAATTAAATTTTACGGAAAATGTGCAATTATATAACTAAAAATTACAAAATTCCAGGTAAATTATTTCTCCGCCCTTTTTCCATTTTTAATCATACAGATTTTGTCAACTAATGTTGTAAACAGATTATGATTGAGGCCATTTACTCTTAGTTTTCACATCCTTTCATTTAATTCCGAAAAACAAAACTTAATTTAGAAAATATGAATTGGTGCCTCCTAATTTTAATATTACCTTCCTCTTGCTAATGGTAACTTTGTACACCATTCAAGAAACCATGCACTATATTATAATTAATGCTTCTCTAATATCTAGTATGTCCTCAAACTTTGGGATCATCTATCTCTGTAATGGCCTATTAAGTTAAATTACCACGTCTTATATAAAATGATGTTTTCTTTGAAATTACTAGTGATTTTATGCCGTAGTGTTAGAAGTATATATATATATATACATATTATGATGCATGAATTACATTATTCTCAATCACCACCTCAACCTTACTTTTATTATGAGATACATTGATAATGATACAATGTATCTCATGCCTCATAATATGATGCATTTCTTACAATATAGAAGATATCTCTCGCAGAAGAATGTTTGGTGTAGGAGATGAATAAAATGTTTAGAGCTTCCGTGAAGCAAAAGTAGAACTAGCAAGCTCTAGACACACTTGGGAAGGAATAGGAGAGGAGAATGCAGATACAATCCAAAGATTTGAAAAAAATGGGCTAAATTCCACAAATCCATGGCACCTTAAAAGGGAGATGGGCTTCTATTGAATAATATAAATTCGATTTAATGGCTCAAGTAGGGACTTCGATCACTAAAATTTCAAAGGCTCATTGGGTAAAGGAAGCGCTCGAGATTGAAGTATTTTGGGGCTCATTGGTTTAAGTGGACAGGATATATATCTCATATGAAAAAGAGAAAATTTGTGGGCCATTATTGGGCTAAGTAACAGAGTAATGTAAGCACCTATAATAGGATTTGAAATGAGTCCAAAACAAGATGGACTTGACAATTGTGGGCATTCACAAACATGGGTTCGTGTCAATAGGCTTGTCAATGGGTTGGGCTTTAATAATTCCTTACTCATCCGATAGAAGCGGGCGGGTTTAGCATGACTGTTTTAGAGAGATTCTATTGTCACACCGACTTTTACTAACAGCAACCCAATTTCTATTTACATATGAATTGGGGTGCTTTCAGAAAAGTTGGTGTGTCAATAGAAGCTCTCTTGTTTTATAAGTACTTTTCTAATGTTTACCTTTCATCAAATTAGGATCAAATCTCCTTCTTAATTGAGAAATGGTTAGGGATATATGTAAACTTATTATTTTATATCATATATTAATTATGTTTTATTTTAAAATCATACTTCAAATTAGATATGATATATATATATATGGACAGCGTTATTACGACCCCTATTACGACTCACATTGCGACACACCGTTTTGTCTTATATGGGCAAAAATGTTTGGAATAGGCTGATTTTTTTGTGAGGATGATCTCTGTGATGAGGGGATCATCCTGGCAAAAAATCATCCCATTCCAAAACTTCTAACCCCATCAAAATTGATTTACAAAAATTGGACGGTCTATAATTTTTCAACAAAAATTGGACGGTCTAGAAGTTTCATAATGAGCTGATTTTTGGCAAAGATGATCTCCTCACCATAGAGATCATCCTCACAAAAAATCAGCCCATTCCAAACATTTTTGCCCATATAAGACAAAACGGTGTGTCGTAATGTGAGTCGTAATAGGGGTATACGGAACATGACCCTATATATATATATATATATATATATATATAGAGAGAGAGAGAGAGAGAGAGAGAGAGAGCTATTATTGCCACCCCAATTTCTCAAATTATTTATCACACCATAATCAAAGATTGACACACCATTAAAACATTAAAAAGTGTGGTTCAAGTTATTACTTCGACATTCAAAAGCATTATAACAGATTTAAACAACTTCAGCAGTTGTTTACCATTAAGATTACATACATATAAAATCCTAATATAACAACTATAAATTTAATAAAAATTAAAGAAAGAACTTATACTGGGACAGACCTAATTTTAATAATAGCCCTCAAGTTTTATTACCTCCAGCATAATAACCCTCGGAGTGTCAATGGACGGGTTTGGTCCAGGCCTGGTTGATTCCTAACTCAGCCCTAAAGTGGCGGGCTATACTTAGGGCATTCCTATACACCTATCGAGTCTATGTTTCGTATTCCGAGTCCGATCATAGTGCCCGGCTTGGCTCGGATTGATTTTGGGTTCTATAAAATAATAAATGAAAAACTGTGCATTTTTTGAAATCATTGGCATCAACTATTAGTTATTTTTCATCAAAATAGGGGTCTAATATCTATACTAATTGAAAATTGATTAGAGATGAAACTAGAATTTCTAATTTATAATTTATTTGAATTATCTATTGTTATAAAATCATACATGCATCTATATATAAATCTAAAATATACTAGTGCATCGATTGGGTAGGGTTGGTCATTATTAGTCCCTAGCCCAGCCCAAATTTAGCGGGCTGAAAAATTTTGAGTCTAACCCAACCTTTGCAAGGTAAAGATTAAGGCCTTAACCCCTCTTCGTTTGGACGGGCCGGACTTGCAGTCAACAAGCTCTATTGACTCCCCTAATTAACCAGAGAGAGAATATACGAGCAAACCCTAGTATACGATAAAATATGGGTCTAGATCTTATGCACCAAGAATGGAGGATTGAAACCCTCCTCACATACCACAATACATGCCATGTAAACCTAAATTCATGAAATTAATGCCTAAATTATCTCAGTTTTAAAATTTCCTTGAATTATGGCTTACACGGCATATATTAAGGTGTGGGAGGAGAATTTCAATCCCTCACCCTCGATGCATACAATCTTGACTCAAAATAGTATGCACCCAGGGTGTTGGATTGAAATTATCCTCCCACACTTCAACACGTCCCACATAAGCCACAATACAAAGAAAATTTAAAAAAATATTGAAAGAATTGTTACTTAAGTGGCACGTGTTGAGGTGTGTCGCAAGGACTTCAATCCTCCACCTTAGGTGCGTACCATTAGGATTCTATAATATATAGAGTTGGGATAAATCTAATAAACCCTTTCAAACCCTAACTAGTTTGGAAAAAAGATTCGAGATAAATTCATACGATTGATGTGGTAATGTAGAGAATCATAGATCTTTTTCTTCGAGATAAACAATAAAAAGGTCTATGATTTTGTGCACTTTCCACATCAGTCACTGCGTCCCTTTAGTGAGACAATTTATTACTAGTAATTAAAAAAAAAAGTTATTAAAACTAGATACCGTTAAACATATGGTATTTGTATGTGGTAAGAGCACAAAACCAAAGATCTTTTTCTTTGGAATACATGAGGAAAAGATCAATGGTTTTGTACCCTTACCATGTCAGCCACATACAGACTGCCTGTGTTTTACCATTTCAATTTATCATTAGTCCAAAAAAGAAAAAAATAAAAATTGTCGATCAAAACTCAAGATTAAGTTCTAAATTTGTTATATATTTAAGTTGTCGTTTGAACTTGACATATATATATATATGGGTCCCTTTCAGCAACAAACATTTTGACAAACATTTTGGCAAAACATTTTTCAAAACATGGGTTAGAGATTTTGGAATGGGCTGATTTTTGGTGAGGATGATCTCTACGGTGAGGAGATCATCCTCATCAAAAATCAGCCCATTCCAAAACTTCTAGCCCCATGTTAACAGGTTGAAAAATCGTGGACCGTCTATTTTTTGTAAACCATTTTTGATGAGTTAGAAGTTTTGGAATGGGCTGATTTTTGGTGATGATCTATTCCCTGTAGAGATCATCCTCACCAAAAATCAGCCCATTCCAAAACCTGCAACCCATATTTTCAAAAATGTTTTGCCAAAATGTTTGTTGCTGAACATTTCCCTATATATATATATATGGGCCAGGTTCAAACGACAACCATTTCAACACACATATAGACAACGTGTTTTGTCTTATATGGACACAAATATTTGGAATGGGCTGATTTTTTGTGAGAATGATCTCTATGGTGAGGAGATCATCCTTGCCAAAAATCAGCTCATTATGAAACTTCTAGACCGTTTAATTTTTGTTGAAAAATTATAGACCGTCTAATTTTTGTAAATCAATTTTGATGAGATTACAAGTTTTGGAATGGGATGATTTTTTGTCAGGATAATCCCCTCATCACAAAGATCATCCTCACAAAAAATTCAGTTCATTCCAAATATTTTTGCCCATATAAGATAAACACGTTGTCTATATGTGTTTGGCAATGTCTGTCGCAGGAACCCGATCCTATATATATATATATATATGGGTCCCGTTCGCCACCCTTAGTTTTACCACACACTTTAACAAACGCGTTTTGTCTTACATGGGTTAGAAGTTTCGGAATGAGCTGATTTTTGGTGAGGATGATCTCTATGGTGAGGAGATCATCCTCACCAAAAATCAGCTCATTCCAAAACTTCTAACCCCATCAAAATTGATTTATAAAAAATGGACGGTCCACGATTTTTCAACGTGTAAACATGGGGCTAAACATTTCGGAATGGGCTGATTTTTGGGGAGGATGATCTTCTAATCATAGAGATCATCCTCACCAAAAATCAACTCATTCCAAAACTTCTAACCCATGTAGGACAAAAAACGTTTGTTAAAGCGTATGGTAAAACTTAGGGTGCTGAACATTTCCCTATATATATATATTTTAAACAGATCTGGGTTAGCCGTTAGAGGTCCACCGTACCTTAGCCCCAACAGGGTTCATCAGAGTTGGAAGCAGCGTTCGTAGTTGACTTTTAGTTGCATTTTCCTACGGCTACGGCTGAGATTTAGCTTAAAAAGTGGAAGAAAGTAAAAAAGTTTGGTACAGATAATTATGACGATATTATTTCCTGGCGACCCCTCCACATTGTAGCTTTGTTTGATTTGACGTCGTTTTCATCTCTTTCTCTCTTTAGAGAGAGAGAGAGAAAGAAAGGGAGAAGAACATCTTAAGTCACATCAGGCCGATTATCTGCAAACAAAACTGCCACAGCAACTCAGAATGTATTAAAAAGACACTACTTTGTAGCTCAGTTTCTCGCTAACTACACCTATACTATATCTATCGTCCCCGGTCCCTCCCTCATCACATTATTAACCATGCAGCATGTGCATGGGACAAGTCTCATTCAATCTTGTCGACGAGACAGGGTAATACCCTTATGGGAAAGGAAGCAGGCCTCAAATCCTCTTTTTCTTTAAATAAAACTCAACTGTAAATAGTAATTTTTTAAATTTTATTTATGAAAGTTAATAGAATTTTGTCATCCACCACCTTCCAGCCCTACACCCTCACTAACGGTGGAATCCTTTCTAAGTAAGGCCAGTCGAACTTAAGTTTAAAATGGTGTAACCTGTTAAGTATTTAATAGAGGTGACTTTTTAGGTAGATATACCTGGTACACTTTTATGTTAAAATTTTATTTAAAAAACTCCTTTATTTTATTATGTTGGATATGAGAACAAATCTTATTTTATGAATCATCTTATCATAACTAATTTTATAAGATTTCAAATCCTATTAAAGGTCTTTTGAGCCCACATGGATGATCAAATTAATAATCCAACAATACAAATTTTAGGTTTCATGGAAAAATTTAAATTTAAAAAAAGAAAAAAAAACAATACTTCTGAAATTTGATTGTTGATGTTAAAACTAGATGATTATTAAAATCTCAAATTTAAAGTTAAAATTTAATGAAGAATTTTTTTTTTATAAAAAAAATTAATTTTCTTTTCAAAATTTTTATACTGTTGTCCTTTAATTATAACCCTGTGTCATTAGATAAAGATTTTGGATGTTACAAATTAATGTGATTCGAATCAACTTCAAGATATGTTAAGCAAAAAATTAATAACATAAATTTAAACTTAACCATAGGATCTTCACTTTAGGGTTTGATTTGATAACGAACTTGATAAAGTGAGATTTGATAGATAACAAACTTCACAAAATAAGTTTTCCTTGAAGGTCTTTGATAGGTAATAAATTTCATAAAATAAGTTTCCCTTAGAGTTGTTCGAACTTCAATGGGGATTTTTTTTTTTCTTTTAATAAAAATGCAACAGTTGACTTGCATGGAGCACCTCTCTACAAGCCATAGAGAAAACAAAAGGGTGTGTACAGAAGGGAGACCAATGAAAAGAAGTTGGAGAATCGAGGTTCAATTCTCTGCCATTCTTTAATATGCAAACCAAGTGAAGGACGTGCTTGAAAAGACATCGAAAGAGATGTATTGGAAGAAGAGAATTCCTATTTTACCTTCTTACAAAATGCAGAAAATCACAGACTTGAAGCAGTTCATCTGTCAACTTGGGATGCCTTTGACTTGCTAGATTTGTCCCTCTCATTATTATTATTATTTTGAGTGCTTCTATTGCAATACTAACTTTTACTAAGATCACCCAACTCTGGGTAATTCATTTCACAATTAGAACTTCTAACATTATATTTATATGACCCATTCAAGTGTAAACACGTATAAAGAGAAAGAATTCATCGGACGTTAATTGAGATGGCAAGACTGAATGGATTTGTTTTTTAGAATATGTCTTTAAATTTTTATATGCCCATCCACCAAAAGATGACTATTCATCTATTGTTTACATGCCGGTGGGAAGGTATGTATGGCCGTCAAAGAAAAAAAACATATAAGGAGAAATAATGAGATAGTATATGATATATACTGGGTTGGGCCACCCTTCAGGTTTAAGCCCAAATATGACCTATACATTCTATGGGCTTGAAAATTACTAGTCTGGCACTCCGGCTCTCCTTTGTGAACTCAACATCATGGACCCATCCCATGTTTTGTCCGGGCTAAATGCTTTGGTGGGTTGCGGGTATATGCTCACCTGATTGGTGACCATACAAAAAATAAATGTTTGGTGTCAAATGACATTTCTATTCAAGATAGGCTAGCCTGACTAACTTGGTAAGATTTCAATCCTAATTAAGGGTAGTTTGGTCCACTTGGCTTGCAAAACACCACAAATCTCTACATGTCGTAGCCTAGAACGATTTAAAAATTAAAAATTAAAGTTCAACAGTAAAAATTAACTTTCTTTAAATTTTCTTTTTTTTTTCTTGAGTGGAAGTTCGTAAACTTTTTTGCCCTACATCCCTATGGCATTCAGTCATGTTTTTGGATGCAACTAAAGGTAGTGCCTCCTCTTTTGATTTTCTCACCTAAAAATAGGTATACCTTTTATAAAAAAAAGAAATCGATCCTTAATTTTTTTTCCAAGCACAACATGTATAGCCATTAAAAATTATCATCTTTTTTATGTGCTTGAAATTCATCTGTTGGCCTATTCATATATAAACCCTGTACTTGTAAGAATCTCAAGTTAATTAACAGATAGAAATTACCAATTTGATTAGTTATTTTGTTAAACTCTGCCATACATGATACATGATAAGAACCACCTCAAGATATGTGATAAGTGATTCGAGGTCATTTTGAAACTTAGGGAGCCTACAAACCACAATATGTGATGATTTAGATTAATTTTCTATTAAAAATGGGATTGGATTCGATAAAATTACATGCCTTTGCCTTCTGTTATTTCTCACTCATCGATGATGTGAGAGTAATTATTAGCTTTTTGAGTCATTCTCAATATTGTACTTTCTTTCGTGTGCTCCGCTAGTGGTGCTTGCATATTGGTTGACTATTCAAGAATCTTATAGCTTTATCGATTCACAGGATTTCTTTGTACCTATGTCGCGAGTGTCATGATTTGGTTAATCAAATTCTTTATCCCAGGCAGGAGCTACACTGTTCTACAAAGTAAAAATTGGCAAGAAAATGTTTTTTGAGAAAAATTAAGATTTGGATATACATGATTTAACATTTTAAAGGTAAAGTCATTTTATCTTATACTTGGTGGAATATATTCTATGTATGATTCCATAGTTCAGAGGAAAAACAAAATCATATTTCCAATTCTGGGTGGAATATATTCCTCACACAGCCCATTTGGAAAAAAGATTTCCAACTTTTTTTCAATTCTGGGTGGAATCCTAATATTATTCTCATACTATCATTCCCACCCCCCAAAACTCACCAAAAATAGAAATCAACTTTTTTTTTTAAAATGTGTAATCACATGAAGTTGGTGAGGTTGACATAGGGTTCAAAAACTGTCTTCACCCAAAAATTACTTTACCAACTAATTTGCCCGCTTGCCAGTAAAAAAAGGAGTAGGTTTAGCCTGACTAACTTAGTAAGGTAAAAAAAAACGCCTTACTAAGGCTCATTCACCATCGTAACAAAACCACGAGATTTAATAGGAAAATATTTTTTTTATACAAATAATGTAATAAATAAAACTCAATCTAATAACTATAAATATTTGGGATAATTACTTAATAGACAATGAGGAGAGGACGTCTTTTTAAATTCACCTTGAGTTTTGGGGTGGCAGTTTAACATCCTAGTTAGTAAAATCTTTCTTTCTTAATCCCCCCTCTTTCCTAAAATGGTAAATTCAAACTTCAAATAGTTGAGGTTGTTGATTTAAATTGTCAAACAATCATTCAAATTTTGAAGATTACACACGAGGGGTCTAGAGAAAAGAAGCCACTTATGGAATTATCATCAGATGTGACAAATTAGTTGCAAATCATGAATATTTGTGCACCTTTTGCGATAGGATACTAACTGGTTATTATCACACCTCCTTACCTAGTACTTGATGTGCCAACTCATGAGATCCAAATGATTGTTCTCGACTATTAACTTTTAAATGTCGTCAATAGCAAAATGGTTGATCTCAACAATTTGAATCAATATCTCAATGTTTCATATACAAATGTCAAGATTGACGATTTACGATCATTGATCTTGATGATTGTAAAAAAGTCGATAATCATCTCAATGGTGTTAATTAGCATATAGGCAATTTAAATGGTCCACCTTACCAATTAAAGTTTAAAATGAGTCATTTAGAAAGAAATCCCTCTATTAGGTTGCATTATGTAATTTTTCCTAAAAGAAATTGTTAAAGTGCGATCGTTTGTACGAGGGGCCCTTTAGTAATATATTGATTTTCCTAAACCCAAACGAGGTGTGATGTTCTTTATCAAACATGCCGCTGAAAAAATTTCAGGAGATCAGTACTTTTTTTCTACAGATAAGTATAAATTCTTTTGGGATCTGTTCGGTGGATTTTCTAGGAATTTCCTCTCATCGAAACCGTTTGTTTGATGCATATTGTCAAACGTTGTTTGAGATTGACCCTTTTCTATTTAGAGGTGCAAAAAGGTAGTTTTGGGTTGGTTGGTAGCGGTATCTTCTACTGATATTAACCCTTTTAAATTTTTAATACCTCAGTTGTTGTTGTTGTATTCTGGATTTATAGCCAGAGAGGAAACCATGTTTAAACTTTAATGTGGGAAATCCAACAGTGATCCTTCTCTCTCTTATTCTCTTTGTTCTCTCTCTCTCTCTCTCTCTCTCTCATACAACAAGAGATCTTCACGAGAAGCAAAAGTTCTTCAGAGTGTACGACTTTCGGGGTCCTTCTCTCTCTCTCTCTCTCTCTCTCACACACACAGTTTCTCTGTCTCTCTTTCTATTAAAAGGGTCACCAAGTAAAGGGTTTGTATGTAGAGAGAGAGAGAGAGAGAGAGAGAGGGAGAGGGAGAGGGAGAGGGAGAGAGAGAGATGGATCATGTAAGAGCAAGAAGAGGCAGAGAAGCAATAAGCCCAGACAAAGCAAGAGTATATGTGCACCCAAAGACACGACCATTTAGAAAAGTCCAAGTCTTGTATTATCTTAGCAGAAATGGTCAACTTGAACATCCCCATTTCATGGAAGTCTCTCACTTACCCAACCAACCACTTCGCTTAAGAGGTAACTTTCAAAAACTTAATCACCAAAACAAAAACATGTTGTTTTTTGTTTCAATTTCTAAGTAACCATTTTATTTTATTTTTTAAATTTCAGATGTAATTGATCGACTCACTATTCTTAGAGGCAGAAACATGCCTTCTCTCTTCTCCTGGTCTTGCAAAAGGTATGATTGTTTCTCTATGCTTCAAGTTAATTTCTCAACTATAAACTATGTGTCTTAATTTCATCTCTCTTTGATTATTTTGGGTCTCTGGGTCTGTTTGTTTGTTTAGGAGTTACAAGAATGGGTTTGTGTGGAACGATTTAGCAGAAAACGATGTGATCTACCCATCTGAAGGAGCTGAGTATGTCCTCAAAGGTTCCGAGTTGATTGAAGGCTGTGCTGGTTAGTCTCACTCTCATCTCTCAACAACACTTTTGAAAGTCGCTGAGTCGACTCAAAATTCTTCCGCGTTAGTCATCTATTCATATTTTTTTTAAAAGATTTTTCCGAAATCAAATGATTTTCATGTATTTGTTTATTTGTAAATAAGCTTACTCTAATCGGAATTATGTTATAATAAATATAAGTATAATTATTTTAATGTAATATGAGTTTTAAAACCATTTATCCATGACTCTATCAATCCATATTGATTTTATAGGCATTCTATTGCA
Source organism: Akebia trifoliata (assembly GCF_017979445.1). Classification (NCBI taxonomy): domain Eukaryota; kingdom Viridiplantae; phylum Streptophyta; class Magnoliopsida; order Ranunculales; family Lardizabalaceae; genus Akebia; species Akebia trifoliata. Next base: position 14,580,716 of record NC_141378.1, on the reverse strand, counting down.
ACACTAATTTTTTCTCTGAGCACTCCAAGATGTGTGATATGGAAGAAATTAGCTCACATATTGGGGTGCTGTTAGCACAAAATTGGTGTGGCGATAGATGATGCTTCTCTAATTTTACTTATTATATATTTAAAAATGTACATTGACTATTTAAGTTGAATCTAGAGTTATGAGTTGACTCGACTCGGTTGATTCGCTAGTGGAGAACAACCTTTTAGCATTTTGGCTTAATTCATTTATTTTTTTTCGTTCTCACAACTTTAATGTTTCAGAAAGATTTCAACAGCTTCAAGTGAGGAACAATCAAGAAAACCCAGAACCCAATTTCCAACCAAAACGAAAACAACTGATTGGATCTCAAAACAAAGAACCAGTAATGGAAGTAGAAGACATGATGAGAGATGAAGAAGAAGTAGACGAAGACGAAGACGAAGACCAAGAAGAGAAAAGAATCAACATCTCAAGAGGTGTTTCTACAGAAGAACTCTCCGAACACAAACACCACCCAAAAACTGACAACAATCATACCGAAATTACCCTTGAAGACGCTTCTCCTCCTTCGACTACTTCCACAATTTCCGAAAAAGCCCATGAAACTAAGATGAGTCGAAACTCGGTTTTGCTTCAACTCATCGCTTGTGGTAGCTCGGTTGCCATTAAAGGAAGAAAAGCTCCTGTTTTTTGTACAAATGTGAGGAAAAGTAGTAGTCTTCATAAAGGGGTTCTCTGTAAGACTGCAACAAAGGTGATTGAAGAAGAGATCAATTATATGTCTGAGAATCCAAGGTTTGGGAATCCTCAATCGGAAGAGAAGGAGTACTTTAGTGGGAGTATTATTGAGTCAATGACTGAAGAACGAGTTGCGACTGAGCCGGTTTTGAAGAAATCGTCGTCTTATAATGAAGAAAGGTACTTTCTCCAACAATCCTTCATTCCATCCGGGATTAGGCTCACTGGGTCGACTCATTGGGTTGACTCTGGCATTTCACCTGGTTTTACTCCATGCAATGTTCTATTTAATGAGTCACAATCCTGAATTAACTTTATTCACCTAATAAATTACCTCATTATATTTTAAATGATTTTAAAAAAAAATTTATAAAATAAAACGTTGTAGGACCACTTCATTACAGTTTTATAGAGAATAACCACACCCCACCCATGGTGATAGAATTTTTTGGCATCCTCACTACATTGTCTATTTTCTTCTCCATTCTAATATTACTTTTTTTTTATATATTATAAGTAACAATATATTCATATGAAAAGAAAATAATATTAGGCCAGTTAAGGTGACCAACCTAGCAAGACCTTCTAAAAAGACGTTATTCACTAGAAATACAAAGCATCCCATCACAGTTATAAATAAAATCCTTGAAGAAGATCCTCCTAAATTCTCTAAAAACTTACTATATTTCATCTTTTATTCATTTAATATATTTTATTATTGTTATCTTTTATCTTCTTAATTTCAATTTTTTAATAATATTTTTTCCTTGTAACTCCCATGACCCGGAAGAGGACGCCCTTGCCCAAGTCTAATTATATGATAAATTCTGATCGATCAAAAAAATCAATGGTTATCAATGGAAGTTCAATTGGTTTTTTTGAACTCTTTTTTTTTTTTATTAGAAGAAAGTTATCCAATCCTCTTAAGAACACTTGACTAATACTAGAGGCATGTGCAATTCCTTTGTTTAACAAGTAATTTTTTTATATATCGTTGCGGATGGCTCCTAAGTGGCAATTTGAATTCAAGATCTCCATTGCCCTTATCAAAATGTGAGACCATCAACTTATGAAGAAATCATATTTTGATCTCTTTTATCAAATCTGAGACCATCAAATTCTTTGTGGGGCCTATCAAAATGTGAGGTCAATTTTCTTGTCTCATCAAGAAATCATATTTTGACTACAGTACAAAGTGTATGGAGATCCTAATGCGTTGAGTTGCATTAGATCACACCTCCTAATGTATTTATTTTTGTGTAGGAGCTCAAAGTCAAGATTAGGAGAAGCAGAAGCAGTGGAAAAAGTGGAGGAGAAAAGCAAGAGAGGAAATTGCATCCCTTCGAAGAAATCTTCGACAAAGCAATCCAAGAAATGACACTATCGTACAATCTGTCCCATGATAATATCTTACAACCTTTAAATTGTGGAGTTGTTGGATAGGTAATTATTAAGTGTTATTAGCATTGTACGTAATAGTCTGACTTCATTAAATACTGATCTTTTATTATCAAAAAAGTAATGGTGGATATTCACTTTTGGACCAATGTGGAAATCTCTCCATTGTTATAAGGAGGTTGATTCTCTCTTCTAATCTCCGAAATCGTAACGATCACAGTGATTGGTGAGTTATATATATATGGGTCCCGTTCCCCACCCTAAACTTTACCCTACAATTTAACAAACATATTTTGTCCTACATGGGTTAGAAGTTTTGGAATGGGCTGATTTTTGGTGAGGATGATCTCTATGGTGAGAAGATCATCCTCACAAAAAATCAGCTCAATCCAAAACTTCTAACCCCATCAAAAATGGTTTACAAAAAATGGACGGTCCATGATTTTTCAACTTGTAAACATGAGGCTAAAAATTTCGGAATGGGCTGATTTTTGGTGAGGATGATCTTCTAATCATAGAGATTATCCTCATAAAAAATCAGCCCATTCCAAAACTTCTAACCCATGTAGGACAAAACACGTTTGTTAAAGTGTAGGGTAGAGCTTAGGGTGTTGAACATTTCCCTATATATATATATATATATATATATATATATATATATATATATATATATATATATATATAAACGAAGATAACTTTTGTTATTACACCAATTTTTGCTAGCGTAAATGCAAAAGTGGTTAATTCTTTTATGATTTACATATGAAATAGGGTGGCATTAGCAAATAGTTGATGTGATAATAGAATCTTTTTAAAAGAATATGCAACGCAACTCAACCCGAAGTTCTATATATTAATATGTAATTAGTTTTAAATTATTTTTTTAGTTTTCTCTTCCTCCATATATTTGTAAAATTAAGGAAATACATTTTTTTTTTAAATTGATTTTTTTTCCTATTTGAATCAATTTAATGTGGGATTTGGTTTAGTAAGGTTTGTCTAAATATTATTTCAATGATAGATTTAGAGGTTGTATGGGATTTTATTTACTTGTCATTTTATTTTTTATGTTTAATATTTTTTCAGACATAAAATATTATTTTTGATCAATATTAAATGAGGTCCAACCCATACGAAATTACCTGATTTGGGCTAACCCAAGCTCAACCTAATTTTAGAAGTTCAACATTGGGTTGAGCTCAATTAATGATCTTAAGCCTGATGGTTTGATTGAGTTGAGCCCGGGTTTGCCCTCCATCTCACCCCGGTTGCAGCCCCATCCTTAGATTGGTACCGGGCGCTTGGCCACCTAACAATAATGACCCAATGTCAGAAAGTTTTCACATGTGTGATCTACTTGTGGCCCTGACATGCATTGGGTGTGATCCCTACTTGGATCAAAAGTTGTGGGCCGTTTTTATTTCCTGAGCCGTCACACTAGAATGAGTTAATCTGTGGCTCTGTTAGAGTGGGCCTAAATATTTTAGTGTTATTTGGACTTGCCCCTCCATGAATATTTGGCATACATTTTGACCTTGGTCTCCTTGTAAGATTTTAATATAATAACCTAAATGCCCTCATCTTCATCTCAGGTAAATTAACCCTTGATTATCTTCTCCCAAAAGCCAAGTTTTCTTTAATCATCTTTACTATTTTAATGAGAGAAGGCATAGTACAAGGGGGTCGACACAAAAATTTGAGTGGTCATAGCTGGCCCCACTTTTATATTTAAAATAAATATAATCAAGGTCATTTGGGTAAAAAACCCAAGAGACCTACTATTCATCATGCTTAATTTTCAAAATTACAAATGTCTCCTTTTAAAATGTAATCTTCAAAAACCCTTTAATTAATATTATGAATTACAAATAAGCTCTTTTAGTACACGTGTGTTTGCACATGCCACCTTCTTGGTTAAATAACGACTTCACCATTAATGATCTTACCCATATATCAAATAAAATTAAATATAATAGGTAGTCCCCAAATTGAAGTGCCATTAGCATTTTCTCTCCTAAAATTGAGCTCTCAAAAAATTACCTTTTACTTGGTTTTATACATTTTTTTTAACTGTGTGGCTTTATTATACCATTTATTCTGAAATTTCCTATAACCCAATCAGGAACTTATCTAACCAGAAGAATGGTGTTGTCTACTTAATTTGATATAAAAGATATATTTATTGATTTACAATTTATTAAAAATAATGGATTCTCTCTATTTGATTGTTGTCCAAAATGTGTTAAAATATTTAAAAAGGTTATTGTATAATCCAAAATTGGCTCATCAAATTGGGCTTGGACCTTTATCTTAGTTGATTTTACATGTTGGAAAACAACTTTGAAGGTGTGGGTTCAACTCCAGCTTGCCCATAAAAACTAAAATAGAATAAAATAAGAACAATGGCATCAATGGGCAGGTTTGGGCCGGGCTTGCTTGAGCCCTAACTTGCAAGCCTAGCCTAGCCTAGCCCTAGTCTGCTATTTAAAAAGTAGGCTATGTTTTAAGCCAGCCCAATACTCTTATTGGGCCTAATTTCGCTATACTTGAGCCCATCACTATTGTATCTGGGTTAGGGCTGGATTGACTTTCGGGTTCTATAAAAGATTGAATTTATGCATTTTTTTTAAATCATTGCAAAGCTAGAATTGCATTATCCATAATAATTGAAAATGGTTGAGTGAAAATAAATTTATTATTATAATATATTTTAGTAATCTATTGTTGACAAACTAGATTTGCCTATGCCTATGCCTATGCCTATGCCATGGTGTCACGGCCATAATTTCTATTACCTAGAGTTAGGTGTAAGCTCGTCTTGGAACTACCCGAGAACACCATGTAACAGTATGTAAGGCTCAATATGAAGTCATGTCAATCCCGTGCCAAGGCATATTTGTTAGTTTAGAGGCATATGTCAGCCCTGTGTCAGGGCATATTTATTAGCTTAATGACATTTTTGTAATAAAGGGAATATGATCAGCCTCCACTTTTGATGTTTCCTTCTAGAAACCTAAAAAATGAATATTAACATCCTTGTAGGAAAGGTGTTTAGTGCTTCTCTATCCCCAGCCTACACCCACGTTAACTGAAACTCTCGAGCCAAGCTGTGTGGAACTCCCGCGTGTCATAGGATTATCTATTGCTAGTAACACATCAATTTACTTTTGTAACGTGCTACCCCGTGCAATCAATATTATATCAACAAAGTTACCTCCGGGCTTTGTCTCGTTTACTTGTTTGCTAACTATATTTGTGGTGTACGATCATTTTTACAGGCTTGCAAGTGGATTGACACCCCTTGCGTCGCACGACCTCGTTTCGAAAAAACACGACTATGACATATGGGCATCCTCTTTGGGGTTAACAGGGTTAAAGAAGAAAAATAATACATTTGGAAGTGTATTATTATAAAGTCTTTCGAATAATGTTATAAAAGAGAAAAAATAAAAAAGTTGGAGAGACATTCTTAAGAAAGGAGGAGAAGATGAAAGAAAATAAAGTTGGGGGCGTAATATTGGAAAATGGTTTAAGAAGAAAGAAAATAAAGTTAGTAATATCTTTGGAAGGAGCAAAAAGATAAGTATGTAAAACATGTCATCGAGATACATTGTTTATGAGGGTATGAATCTTGAGACTAAGAAGGTGGGACTTATGGTTGCATTTTATTAAGTTGATCATGCATCTACTCATGCAAAACATTATATTAAGCCGAATTGGGTTGGACATTCTTAAGCTCTAGTCCAACCCCTTGTTAGCAAATTCAGAATACGACAAAAATTTGATACATGAAAAGTTTGAGTTTTATTCTACTTTGGGTTATAAAAATCTAATAAAAACTTTGGTCAAACATTCGCTAGACGGGAAATATGCTGCATATGCTTTATACATGTTTTATATGTCCCACATCAAAATTTTGAAAATAAATAATTCGGTATTTTTTGAAAGGGAGTCAACCTAAATAGTAACATAATTTTCATAATGCAATGGTTTTGAATTATGTGAGCTACGACTCTAAAATTTAGAATACATGGCATACATATAATAAAATTTAGAATCCAAAAAATAATTAATTCCTCATCCGCTTAGGCAATTGAGCAAACAATTACGATGATTTAATTATAAAATTAAAAATATAATAAAATATTTATAATATTATAATAAAATTCTTTTGAAAAATTTGAACAATCAGAAACATCTGCATTTAATTTTTAAAAATTACAACTTAGATCTCAAGCAACCCTCTCAAAACATAATAAACTAACAAAAATCTAACAAAATATATGAACATCCATTGAGCTTGAATGAATGTGTGAGTGAGAGAGAGAGAGAGAGAGAGAGAATTTTAAAAAGGAGAACCAATTAAATTTATTTAAAAAGTTGTATAGATCGATTTGATTTCAATTCTTCTATACGAAATTGCAGAGATTGATTTGATTTCAAATCAACTCCTTCATTGCTTTCAAATATGATATTTTTAGTTTCATTTAATCGATTTTCAAATGAGCGAGAGGGAGAGAGATAAAACTGCTAAATTTGTTGCTAGAGAATGGAGATAGTGCAAAGATTGGAAAGTCCAACTGATAGAGGAGATTGGAGCTTCGTTGATAACTTAAGTTAATGTCATTTTTTTGAATCATATAATTAATTAGGAGAAAACTATTTTTTATTGAGAAAATAAAAAAAATTCGTGATTTTTTCACAAATTGCTAACAAGGGCCCAACCCAGAATCAATGTGTTCAAAATTTATGAGTCCAATCATACTTTTGTGTGCGCAAGTTTACGGTCCTAACCCTTCTTCGTTTGGGTGGACCAAGCCAGGTTAGCAGGCCAACGGGCACAATCGACATCCCTTAGAACACAAAAGTGGACTTAAAACTAGACTAGAGAGAGAAAAAACAAAAATTTAGTACAAAATGTAGAAGATATTTTACTTGTAGAAGAAAGGTGAAAAGAAAAAACGAACACTCAAATTTGGTTATTATAGAAGTAAAATATTTTAATTGATGATGGGCCGGGCCAAACAATTATAAGTTTCATGGCCCACAAAAGTGTGTGATTTGTTTGTTGCTTAGATATTTATCAAAATTTTGATACGGATCTACTACTCATTACCGCATTCCTTTTTCGCATGTGACACTGTCGAGTGATCCTATTCCTGCCTTATATTCTCTCTCTCTTTTCTCTTGCAAACAACTTGCTTTACTCTTACTTCTTATCCTCATCACTCACCTCTCTCTCTCTCTGGTACTGTAACAACAATGGGTAAGCTAGTAATCCTGTTTGTTCTCTGTGTCCTCCCTCGTTCGTTAGCGCAACACGACCCGTTAAAAACCCTTTCATAGTTCAAGGCAAGGTCTACTGCGACACTTGTCGAGCTGGCTTCGAAACCTCTGCTACCACTTACATTCCTGGTATTTTATACTCCAACCCACATTTTAATAAAAAATTGTACTGAAAGCATCTATTGTACGCCGTAGGGGGTTATGCTCCTTTTCAATGATCTATAGAAGAATCCAGTTTTTGTTGTTGTTTTTGTTTTTGTTTTGGGGGTGTTATAACTTATAATGTGCCATGGGGGTGCGCAAGTTTACCCAAATGCAGTATCTAGAGGCTAATATACGCCTCTTTGTTTGTTGATCCACACTGTCCAATTGATGTGGTACCTTCCTTGAGATCTTGCATCTAAAACCCTCTGATTTGATGATTTTGTTGTTAAAAAGAGAAATTAAGCCCATTCACCTTTAATTTTAGTCCTTGGTTTCCAATAAGGTTGTTGGTTTTGTAGAGGAAATGATTTTATTGAGAATTCTTGGTTGATCATTACATGAACCCTAATAGTAATAGGGTATTTATAGAGATTACATCAACCAAGAAATAATAAACGTAAAATCCTAATCAATTTAATAAATCTCTCATAATATTTAAATTTAAATATCTTACTTACCAATCATTCCTTTAATGCAATGCATCTTATTCTCTAGCATGTTTGGATTTACTAGTGTTGTTAATTAACATATGTCATCTACTAATAGCATGGAACTCTGCTCCGGACCCCCCGAGTGGTGTTTGTTGTGATAGCCTTGACATGCTTTTCTTGGAAAAGCTTTAATGTAAAAAAGAAAAAACCACAGGACCAAGTCCAGAAGAACGTCCACTATGCACAAAGTTTGAATCACACATTCTCTTTCTTGTTTTAGTTTGTGGAGCCTGATAGTACTGGTTCGATTGCACCTGTTTTCTTAACATTGTGATATTCACACACACACACAATTCCTATGTGATTATTGCCCCCCTCCTAGGGCCTGGACTTGAGAGATTATTTACATTGACTCTCGTAACCCTTTTTGTTTTTTGAACATGGGGAAAAGGATAATGGCCGAAATGTTAAGACTTTTGAATTCTTTGTATCCGTAAGGCCTTGAGTTATCAATTGGATCTACACGGTTTTGAAAACCGACATATACTTCATCTATAATTATGTAGCTTGCCCTTGTTTGTATGTTTTAGACACTGAGCTTAGTAAGGAGAAGTCTCTGAAAAGTGTGTTTGTAGAACGGATTGAGGTGGTGAGAGACCTTGTAAAATTATCCATTAGTGTCTTGGGGTGTGAGGATCATACAAGGTGTGTCTACATGTATCTCACAGTGTATGTTAGAATAGGGCGTTGTGTATGTATCCCATGAGCCTTTTCCCTTGACATTGAAGAGTTTTCCATGTAAGAAAAAATTATATGTTATAGTCTCTTATTTATTTGCTTCTTTATTTATAAGTCGTTGTTACTCAGTACATGCCAATTACCTCTTTGATTTGCACATAAAGGGAAAAATATCCCAAAGTTTTCCTATGGACATGATGGAATGGAGGAACAAGGTTTGTTTAGCTGACCCAAATCTTTGGGATAAGGCTTCAATGATGTTGATGATATATATTGGAGTTCTCGTGGTCCAAGTACAGTAACTATAGTCCATAGTTAATGATTTGTTACTTTCTTGTAGTGGCTTACCTTGAGCTCAAAGCAAAAACCCCAAATCAAAAAAGGTTACCTATGGTTTCTATGATAAATAGCTAAAGGACATGTCATGAGGGATTGTAATCATCATAAGCAAAGTCTTATTTCAGAAATTTGAGGTTGGCTGAATGAATCGTATTCCTCCATTCAATTCTATCTGAAGCCACGTCTTCCATTAATACAAGTGGCTCAACCTTCCCTTGGGCCTAGTCCTATTTAATAGCATTACAATGTCAAGCAAAGCAATATATAGGCAAAGAAATAAGCTCATGGAGGTTTATATACACTATTACAACCTCAATCCATGTCTTCTTTCTTCTTGATTTAGCTCATTAAGAACCTTCAACTTACAATGTCCTTGGCACAAGGTTGAAATTGACCTTTGTTTCACATGAGCAAACTACCTTATTCAACTTTTACTCTGTTTATCACCTCTTGGGGCTACTCTCGCATTTCCACGAATTCTTTCATTTCTAATTGTATCTTAGTTTTTATTCACTCACATCCTTGTATATGCTAAAATCAATCTAAGAACATGTTCTGTACAGGGCTTACATTTGCTTAAACTAACTGTTTTGGAACTCATTGTCCAACCCTCACTTGTTCTTACACTAATTGTAGCACCCTGTACACATCCCCTATGATGTTAATATATCCGTTTCAGATTCATTTCCTTCTAAAACCAATTATGAAATCAAATTATGGGAATTCTATCCTATGTTGTCTGGTCTTCAATCTTCATAAAGATTCTCTCGAATGACACTGATTCGATTCCCATACTGTTAAAACAATCCCCTACTTTTATGTCCTTACTAGCAACATAGGCAATGGTACAAAGAAATAGCTTGTGATCAAATAATTAGTATCGAAGAACAGCAACGGAGAGTCTTTCTATCTATCCTCTTAATCCATTACTCCAATCGAAGGTATTTACAGTGGGTGCACTTGCCCTCACAAATTTGTAAAAAAAATTACATTGTCCCCATGATAATTTGATAGATGTTGAGCTTGCCCCTATATTTGCTCCCATGGAACTTTTGGCAGTTCCCCCCACCCCACCCCACCCCACCCCACCCCACTCCACTCAAGTTTTTGGGTTTATTAGATCCCCTCTATTTGGTTAATGGGTCCCTATCCGTGGCCAACAGTTTGGCAAACATTTTGGCAAACACTTTTTCAAAACATGGGTTAGAGGTCTTGGAATGGGCTGATTTTTGGTGAGGATGATCTCTACGGTGAGGAGATCATCCTCACCAAAAATCAGCTCATTCCAAAACTTCTAGCCCCATTTTACAAGTTGAAAAATCGTGAACCGTCCATTTTTTGTAAACCATTTTTGATGAGGTTAGAAGTTTTGGAATGGGCTGATTTTTGGTGATGATGATCTCCTCACCATAGAGATCATCCTCACCAAAAATCAGCCCATTCCAAGACCTCTAACCCATGTTTTGAAAAATGTGTTTGCCAAAATGTTTGCCAAACTGTTGGCCATTGATCGCTACCCTTGGTTAATATTTGGCAATTGGACCCACCCCCAGATGACATTGCCCCTTGACCTAGGTCTTCTCAGAAATGACCTAAATGCCATTTTCTTCAACCTTCAAGAAAAATCCCTTGAATTTTCTTCTCAAAATCACTCATATTCATATTCTTCAACTTTATCGGGCAACTATAGTTAGCCCCCTCTACAAGAAAATCCTGGCTCCACCCTTGTACTTAACGCCCAACCTCTATTATGGTGTAGGTGCTAAGGTCAGGGTAGAGTGCAAGGACAAGGAGACACTGCAGCTGTTATTCAGTGTTGAAGCAATGGCAGACTCGACAGGTACATATGAGATTCACGTTGCAGATGACCATGAGGACCAGGTCTGTGACAGCGTGCTTGTGAGTAGCCCCCAGAGTGACTGTGCATCAATTGAGCCTGGCCGTGAGAAAGCCCGAGTTATTCTCACAAACAACAATGGGATTGACTCAAACTATCGGTATGCCAACAACTTGGGCTTCATAAAGGACCATCCCTTGGCTGGTTGCACTCAAGTTCTCAAGCAATACCAAGAAGAAGTCTGAGTTATAGTGCACAACTCTATCTAATTAAGTGATTAAGAATTTAAGAGTGAGTGCTTGGGTTTTTTTATGTTATGGGATGCCATCCTTTATTTATGTTTATTTGACTGTCAGATTATATGTTACTTATGAAGTCACATTGATGTGGCTTACCCAATGTTACCACTAATGGGATTGATGTAGTACACATTGGTGTTGGATCCTCCTTTTAATGGGCATTTCTGAAAATCTCATGGTCAATAATTAATCAGGTCGATTGGAGGGTCGTGGACATTCCTTCAGGGCGATATATCTATGAGGGTAATTAAAACTACCTAAACAGCAAAGTTTAACCCTTGATAATACTATTAAATGCTTTTAATGTTTGAAAGAACTTTCTATGACTGGTGCTCTTCCCTCCATCATAGGAAATTCCATGCATTGTTTCTGGTGGATTTAGATTGTGGCCTCATTGAAATACAAAGGCCGTAATTTTTCTAGTACGTTATAGATTCTTATCCAAACCTTACATCATTTGATGATATTATAGGAATCGGTCCAAAAAAAAAAAAAGAGTCCATTGCCACACCAACTTTTGATAAGAGCACCCCAATTCATATGAAATGTACTAGAGAATAAGCACATCTAGGAGAGCTTTTAGTAAAAGTTGGTGTGACAATAGAATCTCTCTAGAAAAGTTTGAAGTGTAGGACTAACCCAATAAAAATAAAAATAAAAAGGCATTTTTTATATTTTTTTTGTAAACGTGATAATGGTTTGAAATGCGTGTTCGTGCGTGCTTTGAAGAGAGTAGATTTGACAACTGCCCTAAATCAAGACAATAGTTACTTATAGTAAATGGTCCCGTTCAGCAACAACATTTTGGCAAAACATTTTTCAAAACATGGGTTAGAGGTTTGGAATGGGCTGATTTTTGGTGAGGATGATCTCTACGGCGAGGAGATCATCCTCACCAAAAATCAGCCCATTCCAAAACCTCTGACATATGTTTTGAAAAATGTTTTGCCAAAATGTTTGTTGCTGAACATTTCCCAAGTAAATGAATATAAATAAAATAACTTAAATTCCCATCGAACCTCACCCAAGGCCAATCCACTACATCTCATGATTTGACTATCGTCAACCCTTGTGCAATAACTTGTTGTTCATAGAAGATAATTTTAAGGCGATTATCTTAAATCAAATTTGATCATCATCTAACTTGAGGTCTCTCTCTCTCTCTTTTTCTCTCTTATACTTTGATGATGATGATCATGTCTCCTTAATAAACCTATATAAAAATGTGCCCATGATTATAACAAAATCTTTTGTCTTTATAATCATGGGCTTTATTAACGGCCCATGGATGCATTATAGCTCATGACAAAATATGCTGTACGGAAACGCTACCGTGATTTTGTTTGACAATCATGGGTCAAAAGATTGTGCCATGTGGAATGCCAAAGAGACCGGAAGTTGGTTTGCAAGACCACTTCCAGGTCTACAGGATCTGAAACTGTAGGAACCGTTGCAGCGTGATTTGGGTTGTCGCGTTCTCCTCAGTCCTCACCCCGAAGGAAATGGCGTTATAGTCTGTTTCTGTTAAAACAAATCTCTCTCTCTCTCTCTCTCTCTCTACATTGGAGCTTTAGGTTTTACAAGATCGGAATCCGGCGTTATGACAGATAAACGTCGGCGAAATCTGACCCACATTTTTTATTTGAATAATTGAATGTCGTCATTGACTCAGCCATCGAAGCCGAATCCTAACAGAGAGATGACCAAAGCTAAAACTCTTAATAATCCTGCCAAGAACGATAAGAAAAAGAAGGTATTTTTATTAATTTTGTTAATTTTTTTATTAGATCCAATTAAATTAATCAAATAAAAAACCACTTTATAGAGATACCCATGTTTTTTTTTTTTTTTCTATTGTTCAAAGTATATCATATTAATCTTTGTTCAAATTTTCTTTTGTGTGTATAAGTCTATCATCCCAAAGATTTTCAGTTCGAAGGATCGCATTGGGAAAGGTCTAGATGATGATATTCTTGGAGGGAGAGATATTGTTCTTGGTAAATTAATTTGTTTCATTGTTTAGTTGGATAATTAATTAAAGAAATATTATTGTGTTAATTAAATGTCTTATATTTTTAAGATACTGTTTAAAAATGCTTGATTATCAGATCTTGAAAGGAAGTTTACATCAAGGAGGAGTGCATTTATAGAAGCATCACCTGTTATGAGAAAAAGCTTCTCAGGTGGGACACAAATATAATTAAAACTAATCTTTGTTTGAAGTCATTTTATATATATATTATTATTAATTGGGTGGCATGATTTAGGTCAAGATTATTGGACAATCCTTGAGATTCACAACACACGGAAGCCGAGGATCATGGCCTTGGTTCTTTTAGAAACATTATCCTTATTTGTTTGGTGGGTCAGTTGAGATTGATAGAGACATTGAAAGTAATGAGTTCAACCTCTTTGTACCCATCAACACAAAAGACTAAATTTTTATGATCTGATTGTCCCACATAAGTTTTGGTAGCTTACCTACTTTTAATCAACCTGCACTTTGATAATTGGTCTGAATTTGATAACCAAAGAATAAAATAATTCCAGGATGAAATTGAAATCTTATACTAAAACATATAAATCCCATGGTTTTAATTTCTTTTTTATCTTCAGAAAGGCATACGATCGAGGGGTTGAACCTCTCTAATTTTGAACGCCAGATGAAACCGGCCCCTGAAATTCAAGATTTTCGGTATGACTTCTAGCCAGTGAGTGTATTATATCAAGCAATTTTTTTATTTTTATTTTTATTTTTCTTGCTTGCTTAAGATAATCTTCAATTGTCCATTAGTAAAGGAATGTGGTTCTTGTTGCAGAATATTTGTTGCCACATGGAATGTTGGAGGTAAGACTCCCAACAGTAGTCTTAACCTTGAAGATTTCTTGCAGGTGGAGGGCTCTTCAGACATATATGTCTTGGGGTATAACAATTTCCATTTCTTCCATTCCCTTCTGTATTTATGCTTCGAAAAAAAAAACCCCTATATTATGAAATAAACAATTAACCTTCTTGATTTATCTAAAATGGAAATATAATGTGTTGTGAATAATCGAACAACATAAATCTTATGTTTCTTGTTTTTTCATTCCAAAACATCACTATATTTAGTGATCTGTCCTAAAAAATTTCATTGAAGTTACAAGAGTGTAGGTCTTAAGGAGGAATTTCAACTATATATACAATAAGAAATGGAAGGTGTAATGAAGAAAGAATTGAAACAACAAAGGAAACACAATTCAAGTATGTTTTTATCTACTCTCAATATCTCAACTAATTCATGCCCACTTTGATTTTTCTCTCATTGTTATACAATATTCAGCTACTTTAGTGACTTTCTCTTAATGTATCATTTGTTAGGTTTACATATGAAAGAATGCATTCATTTCCTTTTTCTTGAAATATATCTACTTCAATATCTCCATCTCTTCCATGCTTAATCCATATAGTTTTGATTGTTCCATATATGTGAAGGTGCCAACTTGTGAGTTGGTGAAGTCTATGGGTGATAGTACCATAGGCTGGCATCAAAACCCCACCTTCACTTGGTTTCCTATAAAAAAGAAAAAACGATAAAAACTAAAATCAGCTCCATAAATCATAGTCTTACTGTTGTCCTTTTGGCCGGCTATATCACATTTTCATAACCGCATCTCCACTTTGACCATCCAACTCTAATTATATAGATAAGTTATTCCTTAATATTCCCATCTTGATAACAAAGAACCAAGTGTCACAAGTTAAACTGAATTTATGGGGATAAAGGGAGTCCCTTAGGTTTTAAATATCAGTTGAGGATGATGATCGACATTCAAGAGGGTATTTTACTAGCTAATTTTAAAGAAAAACACTTGGGTGAATTACCATTTTGTGAGTCAAATATGACGAAATTCCCATTCCGGCTTACTGTTCAATTTAATTCCCAAAACGTGAACGTTTGAGATCACAAGTTTTTCAAGTGACGAGATTACATGTTTAAGGTGACAATCTCGCTGGTTTATATAATGAATATCTCGCTGGTTTATATAGTGATGATCACACTACTTTTAGTGAACCTGTGAGAAAGTCACTTGATATCTTCGAGATTCAGTTTAAAACCTCCAAAATCGTTACCGTTCGCATTTTGGGAATTAAAATAAACAGTAAGATTTTAACCCTTACTAAGGGTCGTATTGCTAAAATGGATTACCACATTGGATGTCCAACACCACAGCCCTCTAAATTTCATGAAAAAACTCAGATGAAAAGAAGAAAAAATTGGGCCAAGGTTTCGAAAATGGGTGGCTATCAACTCCTAACTTTAAAATTAAACAAGGGTGAAAAGTATACATATTTATTTATTTGAAAGTTGATAGAATTTTGTCCTCTACAACCCTGAAGCATCGAATCATGTTTTTGGATGACAAAAGGTGAGTCTTAGTAAGGGTGGATTCCTTATTAACTTAGTAAGGTCGTCGGACTGATTTTAATGAGTATAGGAGGTCTCCATTAATTTTCCCTATTAGTCAAAGGGTTGTTAAATTGAAGTTCGAAAGAAAAATTTTCAATTTTTTTTGCTGTTTTATAATTATTCTTGATATCCCATGCAACCAAAAAGTGGACTAGAAATTTAGAATAATCCATTTTTGTTCCTCTCTTTGTATTTCTTCTTCAGGTTTCAGGAAATCGTTCCTTTAAATGCAGGAAACGTTTTAGTGGTAGAAGACAATGAACCTGCAGCCAAATGGCTAGCCATTATAAGCCAAGCACTTAACAGACCACAAGAAGACTTAAATTGCTCTTCTTCTGATTCAAGCCATGGTTCAAGATTATCAAACAATAACAACAACTCAAAGGACAAGTCTCAGACTGGTCTCCTTTTCTTCCAAAAGCCTTCACTCAAAGTTCTAAGTAGGAATTACAGGGTGGACAGTAGCCTTGTCAAGAGTTGCAACTGCCCCTTAGACACATCGGCCTCAGAGAGACAGAGACCGAGAGAATTCGGTGAGTTAGTCCACCGAGTTGAGACTGCATCTCTTCGTCTTCGTCATGATAGCTCGGTTGAAGACGACTTCTACTCTGTTGCGGGGATAGCACGGTCACCAAACCAGATGAATTACCGGTTGATAACGAGCAAGCAGATGGTGGGTATATTCTTGTCGGTGTGGGTCAGGAATGAGCTCGTGCAACACATTGGTCATGTTAGAGTCTCCTCTACGGGGAGAGGGATCATGGGATACCTCGGAAATAAGGTTAGTTGAATAGCAATCTCTTTGGTATTGAAATAATGAAAACGGATATGAACATACTTTCAATAATAGAAGACGTGACTCTAAACAAAGTAGAATAGAAGAACAAGATTTGTTTAGCCTGACTCCTTATCTTTGAAATAAGGCTTCCATGATGACAAAGATGGTGAAATTGACCGATCTCTTCTATTCATTGTGACGCTTCATCTTAACCATATCAGTCAACTCTCCATTGGGCAACATGTTATTGTAGACAAAACTCCTACATTATCTTTGGAATGAGGCTTCAATGATGACGGTGATGATGAAATTGACCAATCTCTTCTATTCATCGTGATCCTTCATCTTATCGATATAGGTCAACTCTTTGTTGGTCAACACCCTATTGTAGACCAAACTCCTACATTAATTTAATAAGGGAAAATGTATATATTTTAAATTTTACTTGTTTCAAAATATGCCAAAATCTATCTTTAATGCTAAAAACAGTAGTTTCTGTCATCTTTTAGTTATTTAATATATTATCAGTGTTTTAAAAGTCCAATTGAATTGGTGATCTGGATGCAATTATAATAAATCGGTTCGATTCAAATAGAAAAAGCTTTCTAAAGAATTGTCGGTTTTTGCAGAAATTATGATTCAACTGTTGAATTAATCCAATTAACCATCGATTTTGTAAACCATTTTAAAATATAAATTTTCCATGCATGTTCAACATAAAATTTTGGAATTAGTAATCCTTTTTACTATATGTAAATCAAAACTTCAACCATTAAAGTTTCATTATTTATTTTCTAGAAAATTTTAGTCTCAAAAAATGTACGAGTCGAATATCGAAGATGTGTTTGAATAAAATTCCTCCTGCATCTTAGTCATATGTTAGATGCTGTGCATCAAATGTTGTTTGAGGTTAGAAAAATCCTTTAGGTTTTTCCGCATTCTTTTTACATGTTTAAGGTAATATTGTAGGGATGTATATCGGTGAGCATGTCGTTGCACCAAACGACCTTTTGCTTTGTTTGTAGTCACTTGGCATCTGGAGAAAAGGAGGGAGATGAGCTCCGAAGGAACTCCGATGTGGCTGAGATACTTAAGAACACCCAATTCCCGAAAATTTGTAAGAGCCCCGCTCATCGAATACCTGAGAGAATCCTTGAGCACGAGTATGTTCATTTTGCTCTTCATTATTTATTTTGCTACGTAAAATGCTGAAATTATATTTAAAGTAAGAATAATGATTTTTCAGCTAGAAAGTTTTCACTCGGTCAATACATGGCTGACGTGGCATGGAACCATAGATTTTTTTCCTTGGGATACACAACTGTACATCTTTTATGGGGAAGTGCAATTGTGTATCCAGAGGAAAAATATCTATGATTCCGTGTCCATGCCACGTCAGCCAAATATTGATCGAGTGAAGACTTTCTAATTTGAAAATCAACACTCTTGAAGAAAAACGAGAAACAAATCAAGTTTACTCGAAAATGGCCGAGTATTTACCGAAAATTATTGAACCATTCGTTAACTTAATATTTATGAAAACATATAGTGATAATACCTAATTTCATAATTACTTACTCGAATAATGATTTTCTGACTCCCCTACATGACATACTCAAAGTACTCTCCTGATGTGGCATGTGCTAGAACCATTGATCTTTTTTTTTGCCTTGGGATACACAACTACACATATTTATGGGAATGTGCATCTCGAGGCAAAAATCTATGGTTCTAACACATGCCGCATCAGGAGAGAATTTTGAGTGTGCCAAGTGGGGGAGTCAGATCATCACGACTCTTACTTTTATCAATTGATAACATGACTCCCCCATGTGGCATACTCAATCAACTCCCCTAATGTGACATGTATGAAAACCGTAAAGTTGTACCCCTTGAGATACACATCCTCATAAAAGTGCAATTGTGTATCTCTAGGATCACAGATCTACAATTCTATCACAAGTCACGTCAGGGGAAGTCGATTGAGTGTCACGTGGGGGAGTCATTTTATCAAGATTCTTATCAAAATGATTATACATTCTATGGTCACGTTGATTACCTTTTCTGAATCAAATTATATGTACCATGACCTACATCGGATGAACTGTAAATGTTTTTCGTATAAAAATAACAATTGTGAAAGCAGGTATGAGATCTTTTTTGTAGATATTAAAAAAATGACTGGTTCAGTATTTTGGCAAAATATATAGCTGTTTTAGTAATTTTCCCTTATTATTATTATTTGTATCTTTTTGTAAGTTTATGGATGGTGACGTTTTATTTAATGTACCAAACCTTTCAGCCGAGTTATTTGGCTTGGAGATTTGAATTATCGAGTGTCTCTAAGTTATGAAGAAACAAGGGTTCTTTTGGAAGATAATGACTGGGATGCCCTCCTGTTGAAGGATCAGGTTTGGATGCTTCTCTGTACTTTAATGGTTTATTTATTAATGCAAAACCAGCCATATTTATAAGTGTATCTGATCCTCATCAATATCATTTGGATGGTCATGGAAGATAGACCCCACTTAAAAAACCATACCAAATAAATAACTCTCCAAATATCATTTTTCTTTCTGACTCAATGTATTATATCCCACAACCCATTTCGGATGAGACTAGTCCCTATAATCACATGCCCTGACCCCACGGAAGTCTCCACATGTAATAAGGTAAGTCAGAGGACCACCTAATTTTAAACACTCAACCAGAAGTAGCAAATCCTTATCGCTAGTTTTACCAATAAGCCAACCTCGCAATATCTCACTTTGATTGGTATCTAAGAGTTCATGCAGGGACCCTACCCTTTATGCAGATCCACCAATTGAATGGTCGAGATCAATGAGTTAATGAGAAATATGTGTCATATGGTGGTAGGATTCATTGAATATGATTGACCTTGGACTCTCATATATTAATCTATTAAACATGCAATATTGGGAGAGAAATTCAACATTATTACTTCATATGTTTTTACATATCTAACTATTTTATTTACTTATTTTATGTATGTCGTTTCATTGTTGAGTACAGTTGAAGATAGAAAGAGAAGCAGGGCGAGTATTTGCAGGGTGGAACGAAGGAAAGATCTTCTTTGCTCCTACTTACAAATATTCCCATAACTCTGATGCTTACGCTGGAGAGACGGCCAAATCCAAAAAGAAACGTAGAACCCCTGCGTGGTATGTAGAACCTTAGCATGTCACATTCACATATATAAAACATTTTTATTTAATTGGACGTTGGTAACCTCTACCAACATGTATTTTTCATATAAATAATGATAAATTAACTATATAAAAAAAATTGACTCAAATATATTTAACTGAAGTGTTTGTGCACAAATCCATAGATATTTTTCTTGTGTATCTCAAGGAAAATCTATGATTTTATGCATATGTCACGGCAGTTGAGTATGTTTTTCAGTCCGTTGACCTTGACTCTTTCATATATATATATATATGGGGTGGATCAAGGGACATGTAAAATCTTATGTAAAAACAATGATTGTTCAAAATATGAGTTAGAGGTTTTGGATTGAGCTGAATTTTTGTGAGGATGTTGTCTATGATGAGAAGATCATCCTCACAAAAAATCAGCTCAATCTGAAACTTTTAAGTCCATCAAAAGTGGTTTACAAATTATTGGTAAAAAATCGATCGTTCACATTCTAAATCACTTTTGATGGGGTTAAAAGTTTCAGATTGGACTGATTTTTGTTTTTATAATGGTCTTCTCATCATAGAGATTATCATCACAAAAAATCAGCTCAATCCAAAACCTCTAACCCATATTTTAATTTTTTTTATTATTACATTGTTTTTACATATGTCCCTTGATCCTGACATATATATATATATATATATATAGGGTCCCGTTCGCCACCCTTAGTTTTACCACACACTTTAACAAACGCGTTTTGTCTTACATGGGTTAGAAGTTTCGGAATGAGCTGATTTTTGGTGAGGAGGATCTCTATGGTGAGGAGATCATCCTCACCAAAAATCAGCTCATTCCAAAACTTCTAACCCCATCAAAATTGATTTACAAAAAATGGGTCCACGATTTTTCAACGTGTAAACATGGGGCTAAACATTTAGGAATGAGCTGATTTTTGGGGAGGATGATCTTCTAATCATAGAGATCATCCTCACCAAAAATCAGCTCATTCCAAAACTTCTAACCCATGTAGGACAAAAAACGTTTGTTAAAGTGTGTGGTAAAACTTAGGGTGCTGAACATTTCCCATATATATATAGGGAAATGTTCAGCACCCTAAGTTTTACCACACACTTTAACAAATGTTTTTTGTCCTACATGGGTTAGAAGTTTTGGAATGAGTTGATTTTTGGTGAGGATGATCTCTATGATTAGAAGATCATCCTCCCCAAAAATCAGCCCATTCCGAAATTTTTAGCCCCATGTTTACACGTTGAAAAATCGTGGACCGTCCATTTTTTGTAAATCAATTTTGATGGGGTTAGAAGTTTTGGAATGAGCTGATTTTTGGTGAGGATGATCTCCTCACCATAGAGATCATCCTCACCAAAAATCAGCTCATTCCGAAACTTCTAACCCATGTAAGACAAAACGCGTTTGTTAAAGTGTGTGGTAAAACTAAGGGTGGCGAACGGGACCCATATATATATATATATATATATATATATATATATATATATGTATGTATGTATGTATGTATGTATGTATGTATGTAGTATGGCTCTTAAAAGCAATCTCTATTTTCTCTTTTAGAAAAAAAAAATAAAAAAAAAATTTCTGTGGACTCATCTCTTTGTGGATCCAATCAACCCATGTAAAATTCATATAAAAATATGAAACTTTGTGACCATACTCCACTAAAGAAATAATTAATGAATCAAAATAAATGAGTTTATGTTTGAATTGCAGGTGTGATAGGATTCTATGGTACGGGAATGGCATCGAACAATTATCTTATATTCGTGGGGAGTCAAGATTTTCAGATCATAGACCCGTGTGTGCCGTCTTTGTAACAGAGGTAGAGATGATGAAAAATAACAAGAGTAGGTTCAGGAAGGGCTTCTCAGCTGCTGGAACAAGAATGGAGATTGATGATATAATACCTCTAAGGCATAGTTTCTATGAGTTCTGAAGAGAACTTCAGTCATGTATATTTTTATAGAAATAGAGGATGAGGATTAACATGTACCATCTCTTAGTACTATAATCAATGACCCCTCATTGATCTTTTATTTTTCACTTTTTTTTTTGTCCATCTGAAATGTTATGTGTCTGATATAGATTTACACATTTTAATGGAAATAACATAAGCCAGCGGTTGCATTTTCCTTGGCTGTCATCTTATCTTGGAAGCTCTTATTTGCTCAAAGACTAGTAAATCCCCAATGATCAAGCTCCTTAATTACTTTCAGGATATCGAAATCCTTGACGATCAAATTTATCTTGATCCATAGAGGCCTGATATATATCAACTTAAGACCTAATTAATAGAGGTCTAAATGGCGAATAATCGAGTCCACCATCTGGCCAACATTAAGCCCCTTTTATAAATGTGCATAAATTTATATTTTTATAAAGCCTGAAAATCAACCCGTCTTTAAGATATACCCTCATTGACCGCACTAGGATCTTGAAAATAAGAGATTTTTTCCTTATAAAAAAAGTCAATCTAAAATTTCACAAAATCTTAGATGACCAATCGCACGATACCTAAAAAGGGTAGTTTAATAAATTGTTGATGCCCTCAATACGCATGTGTTCGTGTGATTGGTCAATCTGGAATTCTATGACGTCCCATAATGACTATTTTGTGAGTAATTTTTTTATTTACTGAAAAATCCTTACTCATGCATGCATAATGAGTGGCAATAGCGTAGGTGAAACGTTGGCAATAATGGCTTCTAGTAATAAGGATAGAACAGGATTATCAGATCAGTAGGTGATTTATCATGTTGAGTTAATAAGGTGTGCTTAGGAGTTTTTTGAGAATGTAGAGTATGGGGTATATCTTGATATCTCTATACATATATTATTCATTATTAATACAAGTTCACTTGCTTGCTCAACACAAAAAATAAAAAAATAAAAAATAATAATAATAATGCTGAAGTGTTTCAAGATTGGACCTCACATCGCACACCATGACATGAAAGTGTATGGGAATCATAGATGCTTTTCCTCAAGATACAAGTGAAAAGTATCTATGGTTCATATCCCCTTCCATGTCAAGATGTGTGATATGAGGTCCAATTTGAGGTCACTACAGCACAACTCAAAAGAAAAATGAAAGAATTCAATACTCTTGAATTAATGGAAGATATGACTTTCAGATAGAATTGGAGATCTTTCATGCAGATATGATCATCCTTGTAAGTTGCACTTACGACATGAGATATATAGCAAGGTCAGACTTGTTACTTGCTTTCATGGTTGACAAGCTTGAGCTGGACCCACTAACCCGTGGATCTCACCAAGGTTGTCAAGTTTGGGTCAATACAAATCAACCAGGTGACCAAGTCAACTTTACATTTGAAATAAAATAATCATGTGCGTGTGTGTAATAACATGCACACATATGCAGTAGTCAAGGGTGAAATCAGGATTTTCTTGTAGTGGGGGCAAATTATAATTGTCCGATAAGTTTGAAGAATATGAAGATGAGTGGTTTTGAGGTGAAAATTCATGGGTTGTTTGTTAGAGCTTGTAAAAAAAGACATTTAGATCATTTCTTTTTAGTCTATGATAAAAGACCTAAGTTAAGAAGCAATGTCATCAGTGAGAGTGGGGGCAACTACTAAATATTAATCAAGTAGAAGGGTTCTAATAGACCCAAAAACTTGAGTAGGGTGAGGCCAATTGTCAAAAGTTTGTGGTGGCAATTTACAAAAAAATGCCTTATTTCCATTGATTTTTCATTCTAAGATTCCATTGATCTTTCATTTTATCAAAAATCTATTTAAAAATTTTCAATCTTCAAACTGAATGATCTTGAGGAAGATAAGAAGCAACGAAAAATTGTTGGATGAATTCAAAAATCAGTTGTTGGGTCAATGTGGAGTGATTTTCAAAAATCATGATCATGTAATATTTCTTAATTCTTTTAATTATTATTTAAGTTGTATTAAAATTTTATTTTGTAAGACAAACATTATGTACAGTAAACCCATGTTAGGATCAATGTAAGACAAACAACATAGAAGTTAATTTAACTAAGAGTTTACTACAACAGGACTAAGAAAAGTTCAATTCAAAATATGTAAAACCATTTATGTCAACATAAGATTCTGTAAGTACCTATGGGGTTTGTATACCCCATTTATGTTAAATTAATGATCAATGCATATGGTAAATCATATGGGGTTTGTATACCCTTGATGTGGTAAGGGAACAGAACCATAGATCTTTTTCCTTGTGTATCTCAAAGGAAAAGATCTATTCTTACCCTCGCCACGTCTATAGACTGTGTATGATTTACAGCAGGCATTCATCACAACCCATTAAATTTTCCCATGAATTAGAAAGGAATTAATTTCACAAGCAAAGTGTCCAAAATCTGGTGACGTAAGAAATAGTTTTATAGATGCTTTTGGGTGCAGAAGTTGCTTTGTCCTAATCCTGGATATAACTTATCCATGCAGGGTACAAGGATATGAGGAATACATTTTCCAATTAATTATTCAAAAGATCCTTAAGCATACTTGGTGACACTTTTCTATATCTTCCTAAAAAATAATAGCCTGTTTCTTAGCTTACGCTAATATAGACCCATATCGAATCTACCACTAATTAATGGCAGAGCAAATGGTGCGAATTTCTCCTTGTGTACCAGTCTTCACTCCTATGTTACTTATCTTCACCATTGATCTCCCAAAGTGAACATTGAAGCTACCCGGACCAGTAAATCGGTGCAAGAGATGTCGGGTGGAGGCATCGGTAAATAGCTTATGGTCTGACTCGAGCATTCCTCGCCCATTCACCAAGTTTGTAAAGTACGAAGTGTCGAATCTGTTTTCAGTACCCATGTCTAGGGCTACACGCCTGTTACCATTTCCATTTTCCGGACATAGATTCCGTAATGCAGGAATAAATGAAGGGTTAATGGTCGGGTCAGCGCCATTTCCAGTTGTAGTGAAGTTGTATAATCTGTATCTGAAGGATTGGCAAGATGATGTTGCAATGGACCCCCTAATAACACGAAAACATATTGGTACCTAAGAAATGTGTTTTTTCAATAAGTTTTATAACTATAATCACTTAGAAAAAAAATGTTAATTACTTACCAACTAGGGCAACAAGATCTTGAGTGTTAAGTCCCTTATGGGCAAATTTTTACTTTTGGACATGGATAGAGTCAGTGAAATTGGGAAGATTATTAGTATCAGAAGCCAATGATATTCGTCCATCTCTACGCCCAGTCGGCACTAACCAGGTTTGTCCACCAGTCTGTATGAATTATCCATTTATTAGCATATTGTTATTTAATTTAGATATATAATAGAACATGTGAAGTAATTAAACTAATATGACTAGTGGAAAAATGAGTAAATTCGTTGTCAAGGTCTGTCGAATTTACTTTGATGTAACTAGATTCGATGGACCTTGAGGTCGAATTTAACCCTTTTTTTCACATAGTGATATATGTGATACACCAAATCATCATTAGTGTATTTCATCATAAATGCAATCAAGTCGTAGAGATTACGAAAATATGTTGAAGATTAGTTATATGAATTAATATACTCTAATCCTATAGGTCTTGTCATTATTGAATTACCAAAACGACGAAATCTTGGGCAGCTAGAGCGATAATATCAGCGCAAGAGACAACGCCAGGGAAAATGGCTTCAAGTTGGGTCTTAGCATCATCGATGACAAGATATCCTCAACAAATTGATTGATTTCTGGTTTTTTCTGTGTTAGGTCCATCAATAAGGATTGAGGCATCACACCGATGGACAAAACAGTCATGGAAATGCAATATAAGCAAAGCGGTAGCAATGATAGGATGGGAATTGAAATGGGATCAAACGGTGGCTTGTACTATGGATTCGACTCGTGAACATGTAGCTGAATAGAAACCAACATGAGTCCCTTGGCCATGAGTAGAAATTTTGGCAAAGCTAAGCAAGAAAAAGAGTGGAAAAGCAATGTATGAATAGAACCCTTCCATACTTAGAAGAGAAGAGGGGGTGGTGAAAGGGTTTTGGCTTGATTTGAATGTTTTGAGTGGCAGTGAAGTTGATGAAGGAAAATGTGGTATTTATAAACTTCAAATGTGAGGTCAAAGTAAGCAAAGCCGGCTCACTAAAATTTATCAACTTAGAGAAAATTTAAACAAAAACAAGCATGTGTGGCGTCCTCAATCGAAGTGGGACCTATAATGGCCATCTTTATGACTCTGTCTCTTAGTGTGTGATAGGTTGCATGGTTATTTGAGATAAATGCATCACTAATTAGTTTATGGTTAATGGCTGGCTCTCTTTGCTGGTTTTCAAAGAGTGAAGTGTGGATGATTGCTGGTTTTCATTGTTTTTAAGTATCTGTGGTACTCGAAAGAAATTGGATCAAAACTTCATTTGGATTCTACGAGATTTTGTTTTCTTCCCTTTCATGAAAAGTTTTATTTTCTTAGAATATATTTTACTTTTTTGGTCACAATTCTGATTAGGATGATTAATCAATAAGATATAACTTGGCTATTATGGTGTCTTATTATATTTACCTAGTCATTGAGATACATGATAATGTTTTTCTCCCATATATCTTCCATTTTTGGTATTGTTGTGGTATTTGTTAAAGGGCCACTACGTAAAAATTGGAAAATTCTACAAAAAAATTCGACCAGCTAAGACCCACGAATTTTAGAAATAAAATTTGACAATCCATGGCCGTTGAAAATGGTTATATTCCCTAGATTCGACGGCTTAGAGTTGTCGAATTTCTCTCTTCCTCCATTAATTTGATGATTTTGACTCGTCAAAAAAAAATTCAATAATAAAAATTTGACACTTGATTCATTGAATTTTAAGAAATTTGATGGTCTTGGACTGTCGAAGATGGGTTTTTTAATGTTGTGGGTTCAAATTTTCTTTGAACGAAAAACTATACTAAGCTAATATACCAATGGCATGACAATGACATCTCATGTACAATGAAAAAAATGGTCAATTCCAATATGTAAACCGTCCGCTTAATCATCTCCTTTCCCAGTTTCTCCCCACTTAACCAATTGGGTGATTTTTTTTTTCAATACATGTACCATCATGCCATTAATACATTTACTTACCTTTTTTTTTTTTTTTTTCTAAACAACAAATCTCAATTCTTGTCTAAAGGACTTCAATAATTTTAGCCTTTTCGCTTTAGTTACTTGACATCATGGTCTCAAAACTCGATTTGATAGAAAAACTCATTGGTGTGGCATGTACAAGAATCAATCATTTTTTCTCGGGTACACAACTTCCACATGTTTATTGGGATGTGCAATTGTGTATTGCGAGGGAAAAATTGAAGGTTTTTGCACATGTCATGTCAATGAGTTTTTTGAGATATTCTGCTAGAGTTGAATTAGACAATCATAAAACTTAAATTAAAATATTTAAAATTTTATAATAAAATACGATAGATTAGGCAATATTTAGTCATAAAATCATGTGTTTATTTATATAATAAATATTTTAAATTTAAAAAATAATAATTATTTTAATTAAAATCTATAAAAATCCCAATTGACTCGGTCGAGATTTTTAAAACATCATCCAAGACATCGTGTCTATCTCGCAAGATGATGTGAATGCTGAGACACCGTGTAAATCCGTATTGTTGCTGAAAATACCAAGATGACTCAGACTTGGACAAGATTTAAAACCATGCTTGAGATGTGAATTCTTTCCTTTATTATTTACTGATGTTCATAAAGCATGACTATTGTACCAAAGATTTATGCCGTTAGATAGGGTGACATTCTTTTCAACTTCAATGACTCCCAAGTAACTTTGGAGAATTTATGTAATCTGAGTAACTGATCACAATGATAAGAGCACAGGTACAAAAAAGAGATTATCATAGAAAATAGTTCTTTTATTTTGGATTATTCTTTTATTTTTTCTTTAAATCTGGTGTAGATCATGAAATGTAGAGACATGTGGACCCAATGACCCTTTCTAAGATTTGAAATCTTACTAATCAGGCTAGCCTAACTCTTTTTTGATTGGGCGATTTAATTTTACATACCCCTCTACGTTTTGGTTAATAATATATATGCCTTTGTTTTATCAAACCTCTAACATGCCTCCATTGACCAAGGTTTTGTAACATTGACATTGTAAAACTGCTTAAATGCCTTATCTTCAACCTCTGTCAAAACCTCTATTTTTTTCCCTCCAAAATCAGTCATTTTCAAACATTAGGGCAAAGGTTGTTAACCCTTTTCTTCAAGCTTGTAAGATTTTATCTTCTTTGATCAAGATTCAAATTTTTAGAGAAGTAGAATGATAGATTTTTAGGTAGCAAAGTCAAGGGTTTTCTATAAGACATTGAAGACAATGGGTTGACAAGGAAATTGAACAAGTTTACAATTATTTACTCTAAGGTAAATAGCTTGAAGATGGACGATTTTAGGATCATCTTCAACCTTCAAACCTCAAGAATATGAGAGGATTGTTGAAGAATGAATTTTTTTGATAGAAAAATTAAGGGTTTTCTTCAACAAATTGAATAAAATGAATTGAAGATTAAACTGAATAGATTAAAAATAGTTTAACCTAAAGATAAACAACTTTGAGATGAATGATTTTGAGACGAAAATCAATGATTTCTGAAACAAGTTGAAGAGAAAGGTATTTCAAATATTTCAGGTTAGTCTTTATCAAGATTCAAGACCCGCGGCAAGGGGGCATGCCATCAATTTGAAAAGATAGGGATATTTCAAATATTGACAAAAATGAGTATTTCTAAATCACTTCTTTTTATTTAATTAATTGATATTGATTGAGAAGAAGTAGATTTTTAATTTTTGTTGAAAGGTATAAGAAATCTCTCTCTCTCCCCCTCCCCCCCTCCCCGGGGGAAAATGACCTTACAATAAAGGAGTCATGTTGGAGTGACCTCATAATTGGACCTTATATCACACATCTTAACATGAAAGTGATCAATAAGAACCGTATATGCCTTTTCACTAAGAAAAACATCTTAAAAGGCCGATTTTCTAATTAGAAAGTCAAGCCTAACACAAAGGAGGTTTTGTAAATTCTGACTGATCACTCATAGCTAGATCATATTCAATTCAATGGTATTTTTTCACTTCCATTTTTTTCTTCTCTGAGGGTCTATATGATTACACACAGACAATGATTCCCCTTAGAACAGTCAATGATTTAGGTGTATGACCACGTATTTTCCTTGGAATTCAATTTCCAAACCCTAAGCAATGTCTACCTAGGATAAAAAAATGTTTGCCTATCTCATGAGGAAAATGATTTTCCTACCTCACAATGTTACTAACTCATTGGCAAAACTAAAAGATTATAGTTTTAAATTTGACTAACATGACAATCGTGTTGTGTCGAGTTCAAAACTTGTGTGTCAAATAAAAATATATATAATTTATAAATATTTAGAAAATGATTTTTGATATATTAAATTTAATAGATTTTTCTTCTCCAAAAATGTTATATATAGTCAAATAACTCATCTAGATCCTAATATGTCTCAGTGCATTTTCAAGTTGACTTGACTGATGAGATGAGTTGACTCGATGGTTCATTCAATAAACTCGAAAACTATACTTATAACCAACTTTCTTATCAATATATTACTACATGCAATCAAATCATTTTCCTATAATCGTACAAGAGTCACAGATCAGAACGATGTCTCGTTTCAATAGCAACATAATGGTGTCTACATGGCACGATTTAGTTAGAGATTAAATACATTGGGGTTGCGTGCAATGTAGAAAATGACTTCATTAGGAGTCGATGTATTTGAAAATCCAACCAAAACATGCAACGTAAACACCATTCATATTAAGATTTATATGCCTTTTATTGCTATGCTCTCTTTACATAAAATATTTTGTAACAGTCCACTTTAGAGCTCGCTTCTTGTGATCAGACACTTAGGAAGACGTTCATGCAAGGGCCCACCACATTTAGCCGATCAATGGCAAGCTTTGATCCAGAAGAAGCTAAAGTCAACCTAAATAACGATGTAAATGTAATTGAGTTTGACCATATATCCTTAAATAAATAATTTATTTCAAATTAACTGATACCAGTTCATAAGAATCCGTATAATTATGTACTAATCTCTAAGATTTTTATTTTTACTTTTAAAAGATGATCTCAGTACACGGAGGCCGTTGTATTATCGTATCAACCTTTTAGCATTGTAGGCTAGCTAAAATATGTTCTAATCCTTATAAATATTAGTAGTCTTCAGGAAATTTGTATTTAAAAAAAAAATGATCTACCTTGCACAAGAAGCCAAGTCAACTACTACTTGAGATTAACTGATTCAATTTCATAAAAATCCCTATCATTATGTACTAATCTCTAAGAAATTTTTTAAAAGGTCAAAGTACACAGACGCCATTGTATTATTATAATCAACCTTTCAGCATTGTAGCTTAAATATGTACTAATCCCTATAAATACTTACTTGTCTCTAGGAAATTGGTTTTTTTTTTTTTTATAATCAGGTATCCCTGAAGATAGTAGATTGAGCTCGTGTCTGGGCTTTGCCCAGTCCGTAGATCATGGTCTTGTCCAAGGACTAATCAAAAAAATAATTGACAATGAAAATTTTAATGTCTTGGTTCGTCAAATTTTATTAAATTCAACAGTCTTGGACTGTCAAATATAGACTTTTTTCACATTGTTTAAAGATAATCTTTGGGAGATCATCAAGAGAAATCTTGTAGATCATCCTCTGGAGTTCAGAGGAACTCTCCATAAGCAAATAGTTATGGAGTGCCCAACATTACTCAGGAGTAATAGGAAGCCCAATCACAATTAGATCCAAACAATCTTGCAGGTGCCTATTAGCTTAGTTGCTAAAGTTTTTGGGTGATGATACTAAAGACCTAGGTTCAAATCCCACTAGTTATGAGTTACTAAACTCATTAAAAACTTATTTGCCTATCAATCAAAAGATTCTCAACGAAAAACAAGGGATTCAATTCAGATTTAGTTCAATCAGGAAATAAATTATGATTAAGTCCAATCGAGGAAAACAAATCAAATAAATAAAGTGTGGGAAAGTTGCCTTAAAGAAATGATAACCTTGAGCTATAAGTAGAGGTAAATGTGTTTATTTTTGGATTAATTGATTCCAATTGAAATTTATCTGTGAATTTGACTTTGGTGTTGGAGTTTCTTAGCAGGTATCACATTCTACATAGCTAGACCTTTTTTGCAAGTTTGGATTGATCGATCTAAGAGTTTATCATCATCGAACTTTGATATTTATGCATATCTCCGTAATACATAACTTGGTGACATTTATCTCGAAGAAAATTCCCAACTCTTGAAATTTATGTTTACTGGCTCACGATCATGTGCCATTTCTTGATTCATTAACCCAACCCATAATAAAATATATAATATAATTTACATAGTTTCTCACATTTTATTAGATCGAGTATTGGGACGTGAATGATCTAGAACCGATCCAATAAGTTATCAAATATGATCTTTCTTGAAACCCAAATTCTCCATCAGATTTGAAATTATCATATTGGATTCAGGTCTGATCCAGTCCATTGATAGCCCTAATTGTTAGTAGGCCTCTCAAAAAGTACAAAGAAGAAGGAAAAAAGAGTTGAAAGGAGCTAAGTCTAAAACAAAAAACAAAGGAAAAAAGAGATGAAAGCGGCAAAACCGGCCTAGAAAAGTCAACTTTCATCCCAGGTCAAACAATTAAACTGTACCTCATTTTACAATCCAGCAAATAAAACCCTATTATATGACAGTACCTATATTTGAAGTTTTCTTGTTTTTCCCTCAAAGCGCGTACGCGTCTCACACCAACTCCATCTAGGGATAGTGTAGAAAAGGCCCAACTGTAGACCATGTACTATTTCTTCTTCTGCACTGGCAGTCTAAACTCCTCCACTCCACTGACATTCCACACGGAGGGTTGATGTGTTCAATTCAGATTGATAGATGATATTTAGGATTGCTCATGTGAAATTTTTTTATATTCAAATACTCCACCTTACCCATTAACAGTGTCAGTCCTTGATTGTAACTTCAATAAAAACAATGAAGAATTTACCTCATAAATTTGCCCCATGTAGAAGAGATTAATTAGAGAGTGACGTGGATAAACAAGTGGACCTCTTGGGCCCTCAACCTCAACTGCCACGTTATATAATATTGCTGTCCAAACCTATAATATAACAAAACTAAGGGGGAAACATATGCAATCCAGACTTCAGTTCTGGACCATCGGTGCGGAGAGTCGTCATAGCACCATGGCATGACCATGCAATGTATTACAAACGGACCAAGAGAGAATTTTAAAGTTTTATCCATTGGCAGGCCCACAAATATTCCATTACAAGAAGACCCTACACAGCCGTCTCTTTATTGAAGATTGAAATTTTCTCTCTAAGTTGATCATTTCCAATGAGCCCATTTTTCTTACTGTTGACCTTAAATTTTATGCCTATAAATACTTCCTCAACTTCACCACCTCTCCATATATCGAAATCAGCAAAACTCCGACTCTCTTTCTAAACCCTTCAACATCTTCTCCTCTCTTGTTTTTATTCTCATCTAGTACTTCACTATGGAAGGGTTCTATTCCTACATTGCTTTCCCACTATTTTTCTTGTTTACCTTTGCCATCATTACTGCTCAAGGACAAGGAACCCGAGTCGGTTTCTATTCGACTACGTGCCCACGAGCTGAGTCCATAGTACGGTCCACCGTGCAATCTCATTTCCGTTCCAATCCTTCATTTGCACCTGGTTTGCTTAGAATGCATTTCCATGATTGTTTCGTCCAAGGGTGTGACGCCTCTATCCTTATCAATGGAGCATCCACCGAAAAAACTGCAATACCCAATCAATTATTGAGAGGATACAATGTCATCGATGATGCTAAGACCCAACTTGAAGCCGCTTGTCCTGGTGTCGTTTCTTGCGCTGATATTCTAGCCCTTGCTGCCCGAGACTCCGTCGTTCTGGTAATTATACACTCTAGGGTGATTGAGAGAAAGAGGAGAGCTTACAATTCAATAACATGCCCTACAAATCTTTTAGTAACATATGTCATCTCAATCACGAATTATTATTTATGATGATGTACTGATTACGATTTGATGTATCCCATATATTGTATTACATTACTCGCATACTCTATGTCTCAATTTAACAAAATGGCCATACTAATTCATGCAGACTAATGGACCAAGCTGGTCAGTAGAGACTGGGCGTAGAGATGGACGAGTCTCATTGGCTTCTGATACTTCTAATCTTCCTGGTTTCACCGACTCCATTGATGTACAAAAGCAAAAATTTTCAGATAAGGGACTTAATACTCAGGATCTTGTTACTCTAGTTGGTAAGTAATTAACATTTTTTTTTCTTTCTAATTGATTATAATTAAACTTGTGTAAGTCCAATTTCTAAGGTACAACATATGTTTTTATGTTAATAGGAGGGCACACCATTGGAACTTCAGCTTGTCGGTTCTTCAAAGACAGAATATATAACTTCAATACAACTGGAAATGGTGCCGACCCGAGCATCAACCCTTCATTTCTTACTCAATTACGAAATCTCTGTCCAGAAAACGGAGATGATAGCAGACGTATAGCACTAGACACGGGTAGCCAAAACAGATTTGACGCTTCGTTCTTTACAAACTTGAGAAATGGGCGGGGAGTACTAGAATCTGATCAGAAGCTATGGACTGATGCTTCCACTAGAACATTTGTACAAGGCTTAAGTGGTCCAAATAGATTTAATGTGCAGTTTGGGAGGTCAATGGTGAAGATGAGTAACATAGGGGTGAAGACAGGTACACAAGGCGAGATTCGTAGAGTTTGTTCTGCTATTAATTAGTGTTAATTTTGGTCTGAGTGTGCTGATCATATGTATCAATTCAAGAATGTGTTTCTTAGCGTAAGCTAAGAAACATGTTATCATTTTTTAAGAGGATTTAATTACATGTATCAACAAATTAATTTATTGATGTTTTGAATAATTGGAAATTTATTTAATTACGAGAATTCTAGGATCAGTAGATGATTTTTATGCCAATTAGAAAATTTTACTATTTAATTTGGTCAGCATGCATGTTGTGCTTAAAGGTGAAGTTTCACATTACATTGTAAAGCTTGCACACAAGAAGTTTCCTATTCGAGATGATGAGTAGAGCTCCATACAATTCTCTAAGAAATATAAATTGGATCACCAATACTTTACTGTCATTTCTCTGTTAACCTTCGTTATCTATCTTTAACTCTAAGGGAGGTATCAATTATAAGCTCTTTTCTTGGGAGAAAACCTTACCAACTCTGTTCCAATTGTTTAATTCTTGCCACCAAACACCTCCTAAATCTTGTTCTTGGTAGCTTCTGCACAAAACCCATTAAAGAATATATATATTAATGTAGAATTTAACTTGTTTGCTTTACATCCATTAATGCACACACAATATAGCAAGACCAAGACCAAGACCAAGGGGACCATTGCAACAGTTTGAAAACATAGGGATTATCACAAATATTCTTCAAAATGTACAGGGGTATGATTAAATCGCTCCAAATTTTACTATATCCATGTGTGGGCCGGTTCAGTCTCATACGCGCTTTTGTGAAAGACTTTTGGACTGCTATTAAGATTGCAACTTGGGCGGGTTGGAGGGTAGACCCAGGCTCAACTCAAGTTGCAGAGCCGTCAATCCAAGCTTAACTCAGCTCGAGCATTGAGCATGAGCTCATTAATCCAAGCTCAATCTGAGCTTGAGCTTCTAACCTTGGGTTGAGGTCGGATTAGCCAAATTTAGATAGTTTTGGACGGGTTGGGCTCGTTCAACAAGTCTAATTTTGTTTTGATTAGCAAAAAAAAAAGTATATATGATTAAGTAGCCTCAAGTTTGAGTTGAGTTGAGTTACTCAATCCCTCAACCCAAATTAACTAACCCAAACTCAACTCATGTTTTGCATAACTCTGCCAAGCTCCCCCATCAATGGGATTGAGCTCGGCCCAGCCCGCCCAAATTGCAGCTAATGACTATTCCTACAAGTATATTATAGTATCCGTTGCCATAGTTAGGGGGCATCAACATGTAAAATTTGATTGAAATTTATGGGCTAGATTATAAAACGGACGCGTTTCATGTTTGACCAAACAAGAAGGTTGTTTTAATAGTTGGGTGATGCTTAATGAAACCCATTCTACTAACATTAGCTTTTGAGATTCACTAAACGTCGTTTTGTTCAAAATGGATTACCACATCAAAAATCCAACACCACATCAGTTTTATCAAAAAACTCATATGTTGTGATTTGTGGAGCTTGATAATACTAGTCGATAATGAGGTACTGTAAATCAAGTCACACCTTGTTAATTGAGCATGATTTCATTAATATTATGTAAAATCTTAGTTAGATTTCATAGGATATTTATATTTCTCATTTTTGGAGAAAGGGTGTAATCTGTTATTACGAGTTTTCTCTTCATAATGAAATCGGTATAATCCGTGGACATGCCTCAATATTGAGGAAATCACATAAAATCTCTACATTTCTTTGTTTGATTGCATTTTACGTTTGTTTTCCAATTCGTTTTCTTGTGCCAATTGTATATTGTTAAGAAAATGGATGGCTCTCGAACTTTCACATAACTCCCAAACTTAAAAAATGAAATTCAACAGTTGAATTGTCTCCCATGTTCTTTTTGGGGTCTTTCCTTAATTCTTTTAGGATTGTCAACATGAACACTTCTTCTAATTAAGGTTGTAATTGGCCTTTGTTGAACGTTTCCAACCATCTTAACTGATTTCTCTTAAATTCTTACCTATTGACCTCTCTCTCTCTCCACCCTAAGAAACCTATCATAGGAGTAAAAAATAAGCTTAATTTTATCCCTGATTTGTGTCAAAACATGCCTTACACCTTGATGCTTGGGCACAACTAGTTGTGCAAGTGTCTTGGACATTTCAAATGAATATGGCATGATTCCTTTATTGGCACATGGTGTACGTCTTTGCGACTCATCTTTGTTCATGTGGGGTCCTGGTGCCACCCAATGCCCAAAGACTTAACACCAATGTGGCAGTGAATTGAGACCATCTTCATATATTCAAGATAATTAAGTCGTGATAATCTAACTACCCCACGTGGCAAACTCAATTGACTACCCTAACATGAGAAGTTTGTAACGGTAGATCTACGCCCCTCAGGATATACGGTTCCCCCAAGAGACTTTTTTATGGGGAAGTGCAGCTGTGTATCCCAAGGAGTGCAGATCTACAGTTCGAACATATCACGTTAGGATAGTCAATTGAGTTTGCCATGTGGGAGAGTCAGATTATCACAATTCATTCAAGATACTTCGCTTAAGGAATGGGTAGATCATAAGCCAAGTAAGATTTCCATAATGTCGTGCAATTTCTCAAAAGTGGATCAACCAAATTATCCCTTACATCAAAAAAATTGTTAAAATGCAATCTTTTTTTTTTTTGGCTAAGCAAGTATTTATATTAAATAAAAGGAATTACATTCATCTAAGGTTTGAGTGATTCAATTGATCACCCACAAATGTCTTCCGGGCTAAAAAAAAAAAAGGAAAATAAAAAAACATTATGAAAAGTAAGCGTGGAGGATGTTAAGGCGGTGAAACAGGCTAGATCGAGCGTCAGCTGACTTGACCTCTTCTAGTGGACATGCATATAGTACCAAAATGTTTATTGGGTTATGGCCAAACTAATCATTTTAATGGAAAGTTTGTGGATGGCACAAATTTTTCTACTAAAAAGCAATAAAAGTCAATTAATTAATTTAACAGTGGAACTTTCTGACATTCATAAAGGTCTACATATTGGATGGTCAGAATCATTTGATCAAAGACGATTTGACTGTAGAAGAATTCCAAGGTGGACCCTTTGAACGACGTTGGTGTCAATGGTCCACCAATGCAGCCATGAAAAGGTCATGGGTACTTAAGTTTCTTGATGTAGAACATATTGCATGAAATTCAATGGGTGATTTGGACTCAATGTGCTGTCCAATACTCTTGCTGTTAGCCAGGATCTATGATGCTTTTCGAGCAAGTTCCTTCATTTTGCTATTTTTGGCAATAATGTGCTGCTTAATTTCGGAAGTTGTCATTTGGAGTTGTCCTTTTCATTAGATTGCTGCTTAAGTTTAGGACTTTTGATTTATGCTTCTAATTAGAATTTTTCATAGTTTTTGAATTGTTAGTATTTTTCCTTATTTTAGTTATTTCTTTCCTAAAGTTATAATTCCAACAGAAGTAGATTTTGTAGCCTATATAAAGACTGTTTCTTTTCATTGTAAGGTCAACTTTTCATTCAATAAAGAATCTTTTTCTTTTCTGAGATCTTATTCTCTAAGCTCGTGGATTCGAACGATTTTCCAAGAAGCAAGCAGTGCCTACTTCTTCATAAGCTTCCACTACGTCATTTCTAATGTCAAATATTTACTTTAATTCAGATTTTATGGACTCTCTAGTTAATCCAAATCATGGTCCCACTGAGATGTTTGAGACACATCAAGATCAACCGAAATATTTTTATGTTTTGAAAAAGAGAGTTTGGTAGAGAAAATTAAGGGCGGTAGTAAGAGTATGATTGAAATTGGAAAGAAGGATATGTTCCAATAGGGATAGGTGACAAACTGCGATTTTGTCAACATAAGATTCTGTAAATCACTATTAAATTATCCCACGAATTATATATAGATGCTTTTAATTTCACAAGCCAGGTGTCCAAAATCTGGTGACGTAAGAAATAGTTTTATTGATGCTTTTGCGTGCAGAAGTTGCTTTGTCCTAATCCTGGATAGAACTTATCCATGCAGGGTACAAGGATATGAGGAATACATTTTTCCAATTAATAATTCAAAAGATCCTTAACTATACTTGATGACACTTATGTATATCTATATATCTTCCTAATAAATAATAGCATGTTTCTTAGCTTACGCTAAGAAACATGTTCTTCTTGATGATACAAATTGGCACACACCCGTATCAAATCTAACACTAATTAATGGCAGAGCAAATGGTACGAATTTCGCCTTGTGTACCAGTCTTCACTCCTATGTTGCTCATCTTCACCATTGATCTCCCAAACTCAACATTAAAGCTACCCGGACCATTGAACCGCTGCACGAGAGGTTTAGTGGAAGAATCAGTCCATAGCTTCTGATCTGATTCAAGCACTCCTCGCCCATTCACCAAGTTTGTAAAGTATGAAGTGTCGAATCTGTTTTCGCTACCCGTATCTAGTGGTACACGCCTGTTACCATCTCCGTTTTGGGGACATAGATTCCTTAATGTAGGAACAAATGAAGGATCGATGCTTGGGTCGGCCCCATTTCCAGTTGTAGTGAAGTTGTATAATCTGTAACTGAAGAACTGACAAGCTGTAGTTCCAATGGTGTGACCCCCTAATAACAAGAAAACATATATGATACCTAAGAAATGTGTTTTTTTCAACAAGTTTTATAACTATAATCACTTGGAAAAAAAATGTTAATTAATTACCAACTAGGGCAACAAGATCTTGAGTGTTAAGTCCTTTATCAGCAAATTTTTGCTTTTGTACATCGACAGAGTCAGTGAAACCAGGAAGATTATTGGTATCAGAAGCCAATGATACTCGTCCATCTCTACGCCCAGTCGGCACTAACCAGGTTTGTCCTCTAGTCTGCATGAATTTTCCATTAATTAGTATAGTTATTATTTAATTGAAATAATAGAGCATATATGTCTAGTAATTACTAATATGATATATATATATATATATAAATACGAGATAACCAAATCATCATTAATTTATTTCATCATAAATGATAAATTGTAGAGATTAAGAATACATATTCAAGATTAGTTATATGAATTAATATGTTCTAATCATATAAGTCATGTCATTATATTACCAAAACGACAGAATCTCGGGCAGCTAAAGCGACAATATCAGCGCAAGAGACGACGCCAGGACAAATGGCTTCAAGTTGGGTCTTAGCATCATCAATGACTTCATATCCTCTAATAAATTGATTGGGTCCTGCAGTTCTTTCTGTGTTGGGTCCACTGATAAGGATAGACGCATCGCACCCTTGGACGAAACAATCGTGGAAATGCATTCTGAGCAAAGCGGCGGCAATGGAAGGATTGGAACTGAAATGGGATTGAACAGTGGCCCGTACTATGGATTCGACTCGTGGACACGTAGTCGAATAGAAACCTACTCGGGTTCCTTGGCCATGAGTAGAAATGGTGGCAAAGGTAAGCAAGAAAAAGAGTGGAAAAGCAATGTAGGAGTAGAACCCTTCCATACTTGAAGAGAGGAGGTGATGATAGGGTTTTGGGTTGATTAGAATGTTTTGAGTGTGGTAGTGAAGTTGATGAATGAAAATGTAGTATTTATAAACTAAAAATGTGAGGTCAAAGTAAGCAAAGCCGGCTCACTAAAACTTATCAACTTAGAGAAAATTTGAACAAAAACAAGCATGTGGGATCCTCATCAATTGAAGTGGGACCTCTAATGGCCAACTTTAAGATTCTGTCCCTTAGTGTGTAATAGGTTGCATGGTTATTTGAAACACGTGCATGGCTGGCTCTCTTTGCTGATTGACAAATTAAAAGTCAAGTGTGGATGGCACAGCTGGCTTCCTTGTTTTTAAGAATCTGTAGGACTTGAAAGAAATTGGATCAAAACTTCATTTTGATCCTAAGAGATTTTGTTTTCTTCTCTTTCATGAAAAGTTTCACTTTCTTAGAATATTTTTTATTCTTAGGATGATCAATTATAAAGACATCTTATTTCATTCACCAAGACCTTGAGATACATGATAATGTTCTTCACTTAGGTATGTTCCATTTTTGGCATTGTTGTGGTATTAGTCAAAGATTTTGAACGCTACGTAAAAATAAGGGTAAAACTTGATGTCAAGATTCGTCAAATTTACCTGTTTTTTTATGTAGTGGAATTTTCGGATAATAAAAAATTATGCTAAGCTGATAAATTAACCAATGGTTTGACATCACATGTACTAAATGAAAAGGGGTAAAATCCAAAAATCATAGCCGTGCGCTTAATCACCTCCTTTTGCAATTTTCTCTCCACTTAAACAATTGGATATTTTTTCCAATGCATATGACATCATGCCATTAATTCATTAGCTTAGCCTTACTTTTTGTTACAAAATCTCAATTCTTGTTGAAGGG
Source organism: Akebia trifoliata (assembly GCF_017979445.1). Taxonomy (NCBI): domain Eukaryota; kingdom Viridiplantae; phylum Streptophyta; class Magnoliopsida; order Ranunculales; family Lardizabalaceae; genus Akebia; species Akebia trifoliata. The sequence goes on along the minus strand of NC_141378.1, from coordinate 14,540,798 downwards.
ACTTCCATGATTTTATTCTTTTCTTTCTAGTTACTAGAGATGTGAGTCTTTCCTTTATTACCGAGTGGGATAGGATGACATTCTTTCAACTTCAATGACTCTCAAGTAAATATAGAGAATTTATGTACACTGAGTCAGTAACAATGATAAGAGCACAGGTGCAATAACATGGAGAGAAAATATTATTAAAAAAAAATCTATTTTTATTTTGAATTATTCTTTTCTTTTTTTATAAAGATGGTGTAGACCATGAACATGTGGGCCCAATGACCCTATGTAAGATTTGAAATCTTATTAGCTAGGCTAGTCTAACCTTTTTTTTATTGGGTTTTAATTTAGACATACACCCTTCACTTGGGCCCCCTCCCAAAAATAAATAAATAAATAAAATCAGCCATCTTGAGCATTAGGGCAATGGTTTTTAACCCCTGACTTCAATCTTTTAAGATTCTATCTTCTTTGATCTAACTTCAAATCTTAAGGATAAGATTTGAATTTTTAGAAAAGTGGGATGTTAGATTTTTATGTATATTGGATTGAATAGGTTTAAAATAAGTTACTCTAAAGGTTAACAACTTGAATATCGATAATTTTAAGTTCATCTTCAACCTTTAAAGCTCAAGAATATGGTAGAATTTTTTAAGAATGAAATTTTTGATAGAAATGAGACTATAAAAAATTAAAAATGATTGATTTTGAGAAGAAAATCAATGATTTCTGAAAAATGCTTAAAGATAAAAGTATTTTTGTCATTTCATGTTTATCATTATCAAGACGTGTCAAGGGAACATGACATCAATTTAAAAATAAAGGATATCTCAATTATTAATCAAACATATGTCTAACTCACCCTTCTTAATTTTATCGATATCGACGAACCTCAATTCCCCACCCCTAGTCGGCAAAACTGACCTTTTAATAAAATATCGGCAAATAGTTTGGACTGCCAGAACATTTTCTTTGGAAATACATCGCATGTCAACAAAAATATTTTGTCACACAGGACTTCTCTAACCTCAAATGTACGGCTGAGATGGCAGAGGGTCACATGGTTCTCCTAATGATCAATAACAATAGAATCTCTAGGAATTTTATTCCATCTCAACCGTACATCATTAGATGAAGTAGATCCCCGTGACGTACAAGTGGAGTGATTGAGAGGCGTACGGGATAGAAGGAGATATCCCGGAATGCTAAAAAAAATGATAGTATCTGTCGTAGAGTGTGTGCGTTTGTCAATCAATGGAAAATGTCTGATTGGATGTTTTTTTTAATTCGATTTTGCCACGTTTAGCTGATTGACACCATGCAGTGCATGACTTTTCTTAGTTTAATTCAACGACTGATGCCTAATCTCTTATCTAGAAGTTCTTCGTTCTTTCTCATTTGAATCAAACTTCATTACTTTATATGTGTAAAAACATTCTCGTGAGAGTCATCTAGTCTCAAATGAGACAAATAGTTTAGCTCAATTTAAAATTATATGAGTCGTGCTGGCGGTGACACATGATTTACTACGATTCTTAGAAGTCTTACGTGGACATGCAAACATAACCATAAATGATTTTTACTCGTATCATGAGAAAATACATCTATGGTTATGTACATATCCCATGTCAAATTTGTGAGAATCACAGTAAATACTTTTCAAATTATATACATATATATAGGGTCAGGTTCAAGGGCCATATGAGAAAACATATGAGAAAACTTTCGTTTTTCAAAATAAGGGTTAGAGGTTTTGGATTGAGCTGATTTTTTGCAAGGATGGTCACTATGATGAGAAGATCATCCTCACAAAAAATCAGCTCAATCAGAAACTTCTAAATCCATCAAAAGTGATTTACAAATTAGTGATAAAAATTAGTAAAAAATCGACGATCCACATTCTAAATCACTTTTAATGGGGTTAGAAGTTTCAGATTGGACTGATTTTTATTTTTTTTGGATGATCTTCCCATCATAGAGATCATCCTCACAAAAAATCAGCTCAATCCAAAATTTCTAACCCATATTTTAAAATTTTATTTACCGTCGAAAGTTTTCTCATATGGCCCTTGAGCCTGACCCATATATGGAATGGGCTGATTTTTGGTGAGGATGATCTCTACGGTGAGTAGATCATCCTCACCAAAAATCAGCCCGTTCCAAAAATTCTAACCCATGTTTACCAGCTGAAAAATCGTGGACCGTCCATTTTTTGTAAACTGTTTTTGATGGGGTTAGAAGTTTTGGAATGGGCTGATTTTTGGTGATGATGATCTCCTCACCGTAGAGATCATCCTCACCAAAAATCAGCCCATTCCAAAACCTCTAACTCATGTTTTGAAAAATGTTTTGCCAAAGTTTTGCTAAAAAGTTGGCCATTGAACGCCCCCTATATATATATGGGAAATGTTCAGCAACAAACATTTTGGCAAAACATTTTTGAAAATATGGGTTACAGGTTTTGGAATGGGCTGATTTTTGGTGAGGATGATCTCTACAGGGAATAGATCATCATCACCAAAAATCAGCCCATTCCAAAACTTCTAACCCATCAAAAATGGTTACAAAAAATGGACGGTTCACAATTTTTCAACCTGTTAACATGAGGCTAGAAGTTTTGGAATGGGCTGATTTTTGATGAGGATGATCTCCTCACCGTAGAGATCATCCTCACCAAAAATCAGCCCATTCCAAAACCTCTAACCCATGTTTTGAAAAATGTTTTGCCAAAATGTTTGTCAAAATGTTTGTTGCTGAAAGGGACCCTATATATATATATATATATATGGGAAATGTTCAGCACCCTAAGTTTTACCACACACTTTAACAAACGTTTTTTGTCCTACATGGGTTAGAAGTTTTGGAATGAGTTGATTTTTGGTGAGGATGATCTCTATGATTAAAAGATCATCCTCCCCAAAAATCAGCCCATTCCGAAATGTTTAGCCCCATGTTTACACGTTGAAAAATCGTGGACCGTCCATTTTTTGTAAATCAATTTTGATGGGGTTAGAAGTTTTGGAATGAGCTGATTTTTGGTGAGGATGATCTCCTCACCATAGAGATCATCCTCACCAAAAATCAGTTCATTCCGAAACTTCTAACCCATGTAAGACAAAACGCGTTTGTTAAAGTGTGTGGTAAAACTAAGGGTGGCGAACGGGACCCTATATATATTTATATATATATAGGAAAGAGTTCAAAGGTCTTAAAGAGACCTAAACATTGTGCCAAACATTTTTTAAAATAAAAATTAAAAATTTCGGAATGCATTGATTTTTAATGAGGATGATCCTTATGGTGAAGAGATCATCCTCACCAAAAATCAATTCATTTTGAAACTTCTAACCCTAGTTTGCAAGTTGAAGAATCCCGGACCGTTTGATTTTTGTATATCACTTTTGATATGGTTATAAGTTTTAGAATAAACTCATTTTTGGTATGGATGATCTCCTTATACATTGAAAAAATGTTTGGCACAATGTTTAACTCTCGTTAAGGCCTTCAAATGACACACACACACATATATATATATAATATATATATAGAGGGCGTTCAATGGCAAACTTTTTAGCAAACTTTTTGGCAAAACATTTTTCAAAACATGAGTTAGAGGTTTTGGAATGGGCTGATTTTTGGTGAGGATGATCTCTACAGTGAGGAGATCATCATCACCAAAAATCAGCCCATTCCAAAACTTCTAACCCATGTTTACAAGCTAAAATATCGTGGACCGTCCATTTTTTGTAAACTATTTTTGATGGAGTTAGAAGTTTTGGAATGGGCTGATTTTTGGTGATGATGATCTCCTCACCGTAGAGATCATCCTCACCAAAAATCAGCCCATTCCAAAACCTCTAACTCATGTTTTGAAAAATGTTTTGCCAAAAAATTTGCTAAAAAGTTTGCCATTGAACGCTACCCATATACATATATATATATATATATATATATATATATATATATATATATATATATATATATATATAGGGTCCCGTTCGGCACCCTTAATTTTACCACACACTTTAACAAACGTGTTTTGTCTTACATGAGTTAGAAGTTTTGGAATGGGCTGATTTTTGGTGAGGATGATCTCTATGGTGAGGAGATCATCCTCACCAAAAATCAGCCCATTCAAAACTTCTAACCCCATCAAAAATGGTTTACAAAAAATGGACGGTCCACGATTTTTCAACGTGTAAACATGGGGCTAAACATTTCGGAATGGGCTGATTTTTGGGGAGGATGATCGTCTAATCATAGAGATCATCCTCACCAAAAATCAGCCCATTCCAAAACTTCTAATCCATGTAGGACAAAAAACGTTTGTTAAAGTGTGTAGTAAAACTTAGGGTGCTGAACATTTCCCATATATATATATATATATATATATATATATATATATATATATATATAGGGTCAGGTTCAAAGGACAACCATTTCAACACACATATAGACAATGTGTTTTGTCTTATATGGGTAAAAATATTTGGAATTGACTGATTTTTTGTGAGGATGATCTCTGTGATGAGGGGATCATCCTGGAAAAAAATCATCCCATTCCAAAACTTGTAACCCCATCAAAATTGATTTACAAAAATTGGAAGGTCTATAATTTTTCAACAAAAATTGGACGGTCTAGAAGTTTCATAATGAGCTGATTTCTGGCAAGGATGATCTCCTCATCACAGAGATCATCCTCACAAAAAATCAGTCCATTCCAAACATTTTTGCCCATATAAGACAAAACACGTTGTCTATATGTGTGTTGAAATGGTTGTCCTTTGAACCTGACCGATATATATATATATACGGGTCCCGTTCAATGACTAACTTTTTGGCAAAATATTTTTCAAAACATAAGTTAGAAGTTTTAGAATGGGCTGATTTTTGGTGAGGATGATCTCTACGGTGAGGAGATCATTATCACCAAAAATCAGCCCATTCCAAAACTTCTAACCCCATCAAAAATAGTTTACAAAAAATGGACGGTCCACGATTTTTCAACTTGTAAACATGGGTTAGAAGTTTTGAAATGGGTTGATTTTTGGTGAGGATGATCTCTACAGTGAGGAGATCTTTTCAACTTCAGTGACCCTCAAGGAAATTTAGAGAATTTATGTACACTGAGTCACTAACAATGATAAGAGCAAATGTGCAATAACATGGAGAGAAAATATCATAGAAAAAAAAATTATTTATATTTTGAATTATTCTTTTTTTATATTATTTTTTTAAAGATGGAGTAGACCATGATCATTTGGGCCCAACGACCCTTTGTAAGATTTTAAATCTTACTAGCTAGGTTAGCCTAACTTTTTTTATTATTGGATTTTAATTTAGTCATACCCCCTCCACTTGACCTAGGTTTTGTAAGAAGGACATTGTAAAATGACTTAAAGGTCTTCTCTTCAACCTTTGTCAAAAACACTATGCCCCCTCCCAAAAATAAATAAATAAAATCAACCATCTTCAACATTAGGGCAAAGGTTTTTAACCCTTGACTTCAAATTTTTAAAATTCTATCTTCTTTGATCAACCTTCATATCTCAAGGATAAGATTTGAATTTTTAGAGAAGCAAGATGTTAGATTTTTATGTACAAAAATCAATGATTTTTTGTAAGAAATTGGATTGAAAAGGAGATTGAATAAGTTTAAAATAAGTTACTCTAAATGTTAACAACTTGAATATCGATACTTTTAAGTTCATTTTCAACCTTAAGATATGATCTTCTTCAACCTTCAAAACTCAAGAATATAATTAAAAAAAATTTAAGAATGAAATTTTTGATAGAAAAATTAAGGGTTTATTCAACAGATTGAATAAGATGAATTAAAGATTAAACTATAAGAAATTAAAAATTATTGATTTTGAGAAGGAAATCAATGATTTCTGAAAGATGCTTAAGATAAAGGCATTTATGTCATTTTATGTTAATCTTTATTAAGACTTGAGTCAAGGGAGCATGACATCAATTTAAAAACATAGGATACCTTAAATATTAACCAAACTTATGTTTAAATCACCCTTCTTAATTTTATTCCTCAGTCCCCCCATCCCTTGTCATGTGAAAATGACCTTTTAATAAAATATAGGCAACTGCCAAAACATTTTCTTTGAAAATACATTGCATATCAACAAAAATATTTTGGCACGTAGGACTTTTCTAACCTCAAATGTACGGCTGAGATGGCAGAGGATCATATAGTTCTCCTAATATCAATAATGTAGAATCTCTAAGAATTTTCTTTCATCTCAACCGTACATCATTTGATGACGTAGATTCCCTTACGTACGTATGGAGTGATTGAGAAGCGTACGGGATAGAAGGGAAATATCTCGGAATGATAGTATCTGTCGGAGAGTGTGTGCGTTTGTCAACCAATGGAAAATCTCTGATTGGATGTTTTTTTTTTTTAAGGATTCGAATTTGCCACGTCTCGATGCTTGACACCAAGCAATGCAAAAAGTTCGACTTTTCTTAGCTAAATTCAATGACTGATGCCCAATCTCTTATCTACAAGTTTTACATTCTTTCCCATTTGGATAAAACTTTATTATTTTATATGAATAATATTCAGGAAAGCATTCGTAGATCTTAAAAAGAGCTAAACACTATCTCTAATTTCATAATGCACTAATTTTTTGTGAAGATGATATTTATTGTAAAAAGATAATCTTAACCAAAAATCAATTCATTCCGAAACTTCTAACTCTAAATTATAAATTAAAGAGTCATAGATCGTTCAATTTTTATAAATTACTTTTGATAAAGTTAGAAATTTCAGAATGAATTGATTTTTAGGAAAAATGATCTTCTCATACATTGAAAAAATGTTTGACTCTCATTAAGACTTTCAAACGCCACCTATATATATTATATTTATGATGAGGAGATCATCCTTACAAAAAAGTAATCTATTCGAAAATTTCTAATTTCATGTTTATAAGTTGAAGAATCGTAAACCGTACAATTTTTTGTAAATCACTTTTGATCAGGTTAGAAATTTTTGGATGATTTTGGTGAGGATGATCTCCTCACCATAGAGATCATCCTCACAAATAATCAATTTATTCCAAAACATTTAGTCCATATAAAACAAAAACTTTGGTTCTTGTGTCCGACTCATATATATATATAGGACCATTCGGATGTTAGCTATTTGGCTAAAACGTTTTATCCTATATAAGTTAAAAGTTTTAGAATGGGCTGATTTTTGGTGAAGATGATCTCTATGATGAGGAGATCATACTAATAAAAAATCGGCCCATTCTAGACTTCTAATCCCATCAAAAGTGATTTACCCAAAATAGATGGTCCACGGTTCTTCAACTCATAAACATGGGGTTTGAAATTTCTTAGAATTCAACTTTAACCCTAAGTAATTTCTACCTATGAGAAAATATGTTTGCCCATCCCACCCCTTAGGAAAATGATTTTCCTACATTGTGGGCAAGATTCAAAAAATTGAAGATCTAAAATTTGACCAACATGACCAATATATTTAAATTAAAAATATTTAGAAAATGATTTTTTTTTCTTCTTCAAAAATATCATATATACTTGTCTAACTCGTCTTGATCCTAATATAACTCAATACATTTCTCAAGTAGACTTGACTGATTTGATGAATTAACTTGATGATTCATTCCATAAACTCGAAAAGTTGATTATTGATTGAGTTTTGGGATATCGTATTTCCATAGCAGTATACAGTGTCTAAGTGACACGTTTTGGTTGAAGATTAAATACATTGGATTGCATCCATTGTAGAAAACGATTTCATTCGGAACAATTTGTTTTAAAATCCAACCAAAACGTGTCACCTAGGCACCGTTCCTATTATGGGAACACCTTACATGATCCTGATTCTCCCATATAAAATCCAAATGTCAAGATTCATGTGCCTTGCTATGCTCTCTTTACATAAAGTCCTCCTAGAAAAAACAATTGCGATGTGTAAAATTTGTCAGGAAAGAGAACAAACTGATTTTAATTTCAAATTTCGTTGTGATATTTTCTTTTCCTTTTTTCAAACATTTTAATATCATATTACGTGTAGCTGGTGTGGATCCACAATTTAGTTCCAATACCATTATAACAATCCACTTTAGAGCTTGCTTCTTGAGATCGAACAGTTAGGATGACCTTCATGCAAGGGCCCACCAGATTTAGCAGAATAATGGTAAACTTTGATCCGTAAGAAAGCCAAGTGAATTACCTATATAACGGTGTAATTTGAGTTTGATAATATCTCCTTAGGTAAATAAATTATTTCAAATAAACTGATACCAGTTCATCAGAATTTGTATAATTACATACTAATTTCTAAGAAATTTTTGTATTTTTTTTTAAAAGATGGTCCAAGTTTACGGAGGCCATTGTATTATTATAATAAAACTTTTAGCATTGTAGGCTAGCTAAAATATGTACTAATCCCTTCAAATATTAGCAGCGGTGTTATTTAATTTGAGTTTTTTTTTTTTTTTTTTTGGGTGAGCTGCACATACCAATCACCTTAGCACGTGCTAGTCATTAAAAATAATCACTTTTTAAGTGGAGGGCATCTAGAGATTCGAAGGTGTGACCTAGAAATCATGCCCAATCGCCCTTATTTCAGATGAACTGATTCCATTACATAAGAATCCCTATAATTATGTACTAATTTCTAAGAAATTTTTAAAAGCTTAAAGTACACGGATGCTATTGTATTATTATAATCGACCTTTTAGCTTTGTGACTTAAATATGTGCTTTTCTCTACGAAATTTGTATTTTTTTTTAAAGCGTGAACAAGAAGGCCAAGTCAACTATTAAATAGCGGTATTATTTAATTTGAGTTTCATGACATCTCCTTAAACAAATGAATTATTTCAGCCTAATTAATTCCATTTCATAAGAATCCCGATAATAATGTGCCAAGCATTTTTTTTAAATAAGGGTTAGAAGTTTTGGAATGAGCTGATTTTTAGAGATCATCCTCACTAAAAATCAGCTCATTCCAAAATTTCTAACCCTAGTTTACAAATTGAAGAATCGTAGACCATTCGATTTTTGTAAACCATTTTTGATGGGGTTAGAAGTTTCAGAATGGGCTGATTTTTTGTGAGGATAATCTTCTCATCATATAGATTATCCTCACAAAAAATCAGTCCATTATGAAACTTCTAACCAATAAATTGAAAAAAAATTGACTCTCTTTCGGGTCTCCGAATGCCATCCTATATATATCGGGTGGCATTTGAAGGCCCTAAAGTGAACCAAACATTGTGCCAATGTATGGGTTAGAAGTTTCGGAATGAGCTATTTTTTTTTTGTGAGGATGATGTATATGATAAAGAAATTATCCTCACCAAAAATCAGCCCATTCCAAAACTTCTAACCCCATCAAAAGTGATTTACAAAAATCGGACGATCCATGATTCTTCAACTTGTAAACTAGTGTTAGAAGTTTCAGAATGAACTGATTTTTGATGAGGATAATATCTACAATGAAAAGATCATCCTCACCAAAAATCAGCTCATTATGAAACTTCTAACCCATATTTTGAAAAATGTTTAACTCACTTTAGACAAAGTTTAATCTTATATGGCTAATATTTTTTGGAATAGGCTGACTTTTTGCAAGGATAATCTCTATAGTGAGTAAATAATCCTCATAAAAATTAGTCAATTCTGAAACTTTTAACCCCATGAAAAGTGGTTACAAACTAACTGTAAAAAAATGACGATTCATAATTCTTTAACTTATAAACTAGGGTTAGAAATTCCAAAATTAGCTTATCTTTTATGAGAATGATTTTCTCATCATAGAGATCATCCTTACAAAAAATCAACCCATTCCGAAACTTTTAGCCCATATATGACAAAATGCTGTCTAGAATTTTGTCAAAAGAATGCTACCCATATATAGGGGTGCAACTTGGACCGGTTCAAACCGAGAACCGAACCAAATCGATAGCTTTGGGGTGGTTTGGTTCAGTTTGGAATAAGTTGCGGTTCGGTTCCGGACTACCAAAATGAAGAACCGATCAATTTGGTTCGATTCTCGGATCAAGTTTGTATAGAACGAACCCCTATGCAATAAATAAATATATATATATATATATATATATATATATATATATATATATATATATATATATATATATAGGGTCACGTTCAATGGCAAACTTTTTAGCAAACTTTTTGGCAAAACATTTATCAAAACTTGAGTTAGAAGTTTTGGAATGGGCTGATTTTTGTTGAGAATGATCTATACGGTGAGGAGATCATCATCACCAAAAATCAGCCCATTATAAAACTTCTAACCCCATCAAAAACAGTTTACAAAAAATGGACGGTCCACGATTTTTCAACTTGTAAACATGGGTTAGAAGTTTTGGAATGGGCAGATTTTTGGTGAAGATGATCTCCTCACCATAGAAACCATCCTCACCAAAAATCAGCCCATTCCAAAACTTCTAACTCATGTTTTGAAAAATGTTTTGCCAAAAAGTTTTCCATTGAACGCTACCCCATATATATATATATATATATATATGGGAAATTTTTAGCAACAAACATTTTGGCAAAACATTTTTCAAAACATGGGTTAGAGGTTTTGGAATGTGCTGATTTTTGGTGAGGATGATCTCTACGGTGAGGAGATCATCATCACCAAAAATCAGCCCATTCCAAAACTTCTAACCCCATCAAAAATGATTTACAAAAAATTGACGGTCCACGATTTTTCAACTTGTAAACTGGGGCTAGAAGTTTTGGAATGGGCTGATTTTTGGTGAGGATGATCTCTCACTGTAGAGATCATCCTCACCAAAAATCAGCCCATTCCAAGACCTCTAACCCATGTTTTGAAAAATGTTTTGCCAAAATCAGCTCATTCCAAAACTTCTAGCCCCAATTTACAAGTTGAAAAATCGTGGACCGTCCATTTTTTGTAAACCATTTTTGATGGGGTTAGAAGTTTTGGAATGGGCTGATTTTTGGTAATGATGATCTCCTCACCGAAGAGATCATCCTCACCAAAAATCAGCCCATTCCAAAACCTCTAACCCATGTTTTGAAAAATGTTTGGCCAAAATGTTTGTTGCTGAACATTTCCCATATATATATGTCCCGTTCAGCAACAAACATTTTGACAAACATTTTGGCAAAACATTTTTCAAAGCATGGGTTAGAGGTTTTGAAATGGGTTGATTTTTTTTGTGAGGATGATCTCTACGGTGAGGAGATCATCCTCACCAAAAATCAGCTAATTCCAAAACTTCTAGCCCCAGTTTACAAGTTGAAAAATTGTGGACCGTCCATTTTTATGGGATTAGAAGTTTAGGATTGGGCTGATTTTTGGTGAGGATGATCTCCTCACCGTAGAGATCATCCTCACCAAAAATCATCCCATTCCAAAACCTCTAACCCATGTTTTGCCAAAATGTTTGTCAAAATGTTTGTTGCTGAACATTTCCCATATATATATATATATAGAGTGTCCCGTTCAGCACCCTAAGCTTTACCACACATTTTAACAAACGTGTTTTGTCTTACATGGGTTAGAAGTTTTGGAATGGGCTGATTTTTGGTGAGGATGATCTTTATGGTGAGGAGATCATCCTCACCAAAAATCAGCTCATTCCAAAACTTCTAACCCCATCAAAAATGGTTTACAAAAAATGGACGGTTCACGATTTTTCAACGTGTAAACATGGGGCTAAACATTTCAGAATGGGCTGATTTTTGGGGAGGATGATCTTCTAATCATAGAGATCATCCTCACCAAAAATCAGCCCATTCCAAAACTTCTAACCCATGTAGGACAAAAAACGTTTGTTAAAGTGTGTGGTAAAACTTAGGGTGCTGAACATTTCCCATATATATATGGGTCACGTTCAATGACAAACTTTTTAGCAAACTTTTTGGCAAAATATTTTTCAAAACATGAGTTAGAAATTTTTAGCAAACTTCTCACCATTCCAAACATTTTTGCCCATATAAGACAAAATGGTGTGTCACAAAGGGGGTCGTAATGGGGGTTGTAATAACCCGACCCTATATATATATATGGGAAGTGTTCAGAGGCCTTAAAAAGAACCAATCATTTTTCAAAATAAGGGTTAGAAGTTTCGGAATGAGCTGATATTTTTGGTGATGATGATTTCTATGGTGAGGAGATCAACCACGTCAAAAACCAACTCATTCCAAAACTTCTAACTCTAATTTACAAGTTGAAGAATCGTGGACCATCAAATTTTTATAAACCACTTTTGATGGGGTTAAAAGTTTCGGAATGAGCTGATTTTTTTGTGAGGACGATCTCCTCATCATAAAGATCATCCTCACAAAAAATCAGCCTATTTTGAAATTTCTAACCTATAGATTGAAAAAATGTTTGACTCTCTTAAGGGCCTTCGAACACCATCTCATATATATATATAGGGAGCCAACACATTTTTCCTATGTGGCTTAAAGTTTTTGGATTGAGCTGATTTTTGGTGAGGATGATCTCTATGGTACAGAGATCATCTTCACCAAAAATCAGTCAAATCTGAAACTTTTAAGTTCGTCAAAAATGGTTTAGAATTGTGAATCGTCAATTTTTTATCAAAAATTTGTAAATCACTTTTAATGAATTTAAAAAAAAAATTTAGAACTTTTTTACCATATAGGACAAAACACATTGTTTAGAACGTTGTCTAGAATGTTGCCTACGGATCCTAACCCTATATATATATATACATGGGGAGCGTTCGGAGACCTTAAAGAGAGCTAAACATTGTGGCAAACATTTTCCAAAACATGGGTTACAAGTTTTAAAATGGGCTGATTTTTTGTGAGGATGATCTCTATGATCTATATGGTATAGAGATCATCCTCACCAAAAATCAGCTCATTCTGAAACTTGTAACCCTAATTTACAAGTTGAAGAATGTGGACCGTCTAATTTTGTAAACCACTTTTGATTGGGTTAGAAGTTTCAGAATGGGCTGATTTTTGGTGAGGACGATCTCTTCATCATAGAGATATATCCTCACAAAAAATCAGACAATTCCAAAACTTCTAACCACCCATGTTTAGAAAAATGTTTGGCACAATGCTTGGCTCTCTTTAGGGCCTCCGAACGCTTCCCTATATATATTAAAAAGTCAAAGTACAACCACACCACTATTATTATTATATTCCACCTTTTAGCACTTCAGTTAAAATATGTTTGCCTCTAAATATTTCCTATAACTGAGAATCCTTGTAAACAACGGACTGGGCCCGTATTTGGGCTTTGCTAGTCCATAGACCATGTTGTCATCCAAGGACGAGTCCCAGGGTATGTGCAAGCCATTGTATTTTTAACCAACTTTTTAGCATTGTAGCTAAATTAAATGTTCTTCCATGAGGAAATAGTCCCACAAGATTCCCAATTAAGAAAACTAGACTATAGGAAAACGTTATGCCTAGGCCCATTTAAACCATTAGTGTAGGGTCTTCAATGGATTTGGGCAAGGATTGAGTTAGGACAATCAAAGATCAATCAAATAAGGATCGAATTGGATCCAGATCCGATATATCTGATTGAACTGAATCCAATTTCATTATACACAAGTAGAAGGTGGCATGTGCAAACACACATGTATTAAAGGCCTTTTTTGTAATTTAACACGACCCTAATTATATTTTTGTAATTTTGAAAAATAAAGGCTCGTTTGATAACGTTGTCAGTTTTTGTTGTCAAATACTCAAATTCTATGATTGGAAATAATTATAAAAAATAGCTGTAAAAAATTGAAACTCTAAAAAGTTTGTTTGATAAAATCCTGTAAAAATACTATGTTGTTTACCAGAATTTGGTAATTGATGATTGATACAACTATTAGATTATGCTATATTATGATAAAATGACTAGAATGCCCTTAATGTTTAACACTCAAAATGCACCAATTTAAAACAGAATGATGCCAACAAATATATAATTAATATAAATACACTTGTTATTTTGATACAAATGTTATAAATAATTATTTAAAGTTAATTTAAATAAATTTATAAATATTATCATTCTACCGAAATTTTAACAGCATCTCATCTAAAAAATTGCCTAATGAAAATTTACCTGATAAAGAAAATATTCACATAATACACATAACACATCAACATGTCAGGTATTTGACTTTGGCATTAGAGTTTCTTAGCAGGTATCACATTATGCATAGACAGAACTTTTTTACAAGTTTGGATTGATCGATCTATGAGTTTATTATCATCATCACTGAGAGAATAGCATACCAATAGATTAAACGAAAGAACCCCATCCTCTCCACAAGGATAGAATACACGAATATAATACCAAAATACACAACACAGCCCTCCTATCATTCACCAAGCTTTTTGCTTTAGCACTCCAAGGTATAAGGATAGAGTTCTTTGGATCATCTTAATTGCTCTATTTATTTAAATAAAGGGTTCCATTGACTCAAGAAATAACACACGATCTCAATTATGTAAGTAGAATATCCACAATTGATATTTATGCACATCTTGATAATACATAACTTGATGACATTGATCTTGAAGAAAATTCCCAACTCGTGAATTTTATGTTTTCTAGCTCAAGATCATGTGTTATTTCTTGATTCAATGGTACCGATCCCATAATAAAATATGTAATATAATTTATATAATTTTTCACATTTTATTGGACCGAGGCTTATCAAGCATTGGGACTTGAATGATCTAGAACCGATCCAATTAGTTATCAAATAAGATCCTTCTTGAAACCCAAATTCTCCATCTAGATCTGAAATTATCAAATTGGATTTCAGGTCTGATCAATCCATTGATAGCTCTAATTGTTAGTAAAACTCTCAAAAAGTCCCAAGAAGAAGGAAAAAGAGATGGAAGTAGCCAAGTCAAAAAACAAAGGAAAAAAGAGATGAAAGAGGCAAAACCAACCTACAAAAGTCAACTATTCTCTGCGGTCAAACAATTAGAAATGACGGTACGTATATTTGAAGTTTTCTTGTTTTTCCCTCAAAGCGCGTACGAGTCTCACACCAACTCCATCTACGGATAGAGTAGAATTGGCAATTTTTTCCCCTGCACTGGCAGTCCAAATCCCTTCTCTCCACTGACATTCCTTAACTATGCCACTTGGAGGGTTGATGTGTTCAATTCGGATTGATATATGATAATCAGGATCTCTCATGTGGACATTTTTCATTCATATACTTCACATTACCCCCCTTAACAATGTCATCCCTTGATTCTCACTTTAATGGAAAACACCGAAGAATCTACCTCATAATTTTGCCACATGAAGGAAGAGATTAATTAGAGAGTGACGTGGATAAACAAGTGGACCTCTTGGGCCCTCAACCTCAACTGCCACATAAGATAATATTGCTGTCCAAACCTATAATATTACAAGACTAAGGGGGAAACCTATGCAATCCAGACTTCAATTCTGGACCATCGGTGCGGAGAGTCACCATAGCACCATGGCATGACCATGCAATGTATTACAAACGCATCAAGAGAGAATTTTAAAGTTTTATCCATTGGCAGGCCCACAAATATTCCATTACATGAAGACCATTCGCAGCCTTCTCTTTATTGAAGATTGAAATTTTCTCTCTAAGTTGATCATTTCTAATGAACCCATTTTTCTTACTGTTGACCTTAAATTTTATGCCTATAAATACTTCCTCAACTCCACCACCTCTCCATAAATCAAAATCAGCAAAACCCCGACTCTCTTTCTAAACCCTTCAATATCTTCTCCTCTCTTCTATTTTTATTCTCATCTAGTACTACATTATGGAAGGGTTCTATTCCTACATTGCTTTCCCACTATTTTTCTTGTTTACCTTTGCCACCATTACTGCTCAAGAACAAGGAACCCGAGTCGGTTTCTATTCGACTACGTGCCCACGAGCTGAGTCCATAGTACGGTCCACCGTGCAATCTCATTTCCGTTCCAATCCTTCATTTGCACCTGGTTTGCTTAGAATGCATTTCCATGATTGTTTCGTCCAAGGGTGTGACGCCTCTATCCTTATCAATGGAGCATCAACCGAAAAAACTGCAATACCCAATCAATTATTGAGAGGATACAATGTCATCGATGATGCTAAGACCCAACTTGAAGCCGCTTGTCCTGGTGTTGTTTCTTGCGCTGATATTCTAGCCCTTGCTGCCCGAGACTCCGTCGTTCTGGTAATTATACACTCTAGGGTGATTGAGAGAAAGAGGAGAGCTTACAATTCAATAACATGCCCTACATATCTTTTAGTAACATATGTCATCTCTATCACGAATTATTATTTATGATGATGTACTACGATTTGATGTAACCCATATATTTTATTACATTACTCGCATACTCTATTGTCCCAATTTAACAAAATGGCCATACTAATTCATGCAGACTAATGGACCAAGCTGGTCAGTGCCAACTGGGCGTAGAGATGGACGAGTCTCATTGGCTTCTGATACTTCTAATCTTCCCGGTTTCACCGACTCCATTGATGTACAAAAGCAAAAATTTTTGGATAAGGGACTTAATACTCAGGATCTTGTTACTCTAGTTGGTAAGTAATTAACATTTTTTTCTTTCTAATTGATTATAATACTGTGTAAGTCCAATTTCTAAGGTACAATATATGTTTTTATGTTAATAGGAGGGCACACCATTGGAACTTCAGCTTGTCAGTTCTTCAAAGACAGATTATATAACTTCAATACAACTGGAAATGGTGCCGACCCGAGCATCAACCCTTCATTTCTTACTCAATTACGAAATCTCTGTCCAGAAAACGGAGATGATAGCAGACGTATAGCGCTAGACACGGGTAGCCAAAACAAATTCGACGCTTCGTTCTTTACAAACTTGAGAAATGGGCGGGGAGTACTGGAATCTGATCAGAAGCTATGGACTGATGCTTCCACTAGAACATTTGTACAAGGCTTAAGTGGTCCAAATAGATTTAATGTGCAGTTTGGGAGGTCAATGGTGAAGATGAGTAACATAGGGGTGAAGACGGGTACACAAGGCGAGATTCGTAGAGCTTGTTCTGATATTAATTAGTGCTAATTTTGATCTGAGTGTGCTGATCATATGTATCAATTCAAGAATGTGCTTCTTAGCGTAAGCTAAGAAACATGTTATCATTTTTTAAGAAGATTTAATTGCATGTATCAACAAATTAATTTATTGATGTTTTGAATAATTGGAAATTATATTCCTGATCATCCTCCATCCCTTTTCACTTGAATGTATTGGGCAAGAAGGCATCGTAAGGCCGCCCAAGCTTCTTCTATATTCGTAGTAGATTTTGGATTTATTCTTCGTAAGGCCACCCATTTTACCTCTTATTATCACTCATATATATAATTCTGTATTCATAAATAAAGAGCTCTAAAAAAGGGAAAATGTTCATAAAAGAATTCCATGAGGAATTTTCTAATTTCAAGCAACGTTTAATAGCCTGCCCTGATTACGACAAAACAACAAAGCAGGAAACAATATATGGGGTGATGACACAAAGGGAAGAATAGTTTGAAAGACTAAATGCATACCTTAACATCTAATTAATGGATATAACTCTGCATTCATAAATCAGAACGTCTATTATAGTACTAATTTATAAAACAGATGTAGCTACTATATGACCGTAACAATTGCCAATGGTGGTTGCGATCATGAAAAATATACTGTTTCATAGTCAAAATATACCTTTTGAGTATCACGTCTTATTATTTGTTGAAGAGTCTGTGATAATTTGTCAATGGACTACCTAACGTGACAAGCTCAGGAACAGTAGATCTGCACTCCTTGGAATACACAGTTCTCTCTAGATACACATTTTTTTATGGGGAAGTGCAGCCATGTATCCCGAGGAGCACAGATCTCCGGTTCCCAAACTTGTCACGGTAGGATAGTCGATTGACTTTGCCAGGGTAGTTATATTATCATGATTCTTTTTAGAATAATGATTTTCTAACTAGAAAGTCTTCACTCGGTCAATACTCAATACTCATCTGACGTGTTACAGACACGAAACCATAAATCTGTTTCCTCAGGTTACACAAATGCACATCTATGATTCCGAGGAAACAGATCTATGATTCTGTGTCCGTAACACGTCAGTCGAGTGAAGACTTTCTAGTTAGAATATCAGCACTAATTGTTTATTTTTTTACATTTTTTTGGGTTATATTCATTATCAAGAATTTTAGGATTAGCAGATGACTTTTATAAGAATTAGAAAATTTTACTGTTTTGGTTAGCATATATTTTGTACATGAAGATGAAGAATGTATTTTTCATTAGAATTAGAATCAGGTAAGGTAAACCCAAGGGGTTGGCCTAGTGGCAAGCCGAGCCTTGATAAGCTCTCAGAAAGGATAGGTTAAGTGTTCGAAAACCCCACAAAGCAATGAATTCCTTAGGGCCACCCACTAGGGTCGATTGATCCTTGACTCAACCAGTTGCACATAAGACTTTCCGAGGGGGTGGTGCATGTGACAGTGGGATTAGTCTCACCAAAAGGGGGACGATACCTATGCTAAGCTATAAAAAAATTGATCACGTAAGGATTGTCGTTCCTATAGACTAGGAATGGTGTATGTGTGGCAGGTTTTTACCCTCTACTCTCTTGACGTGGCATGTGTATAGAATCATAGATTTTTTTTCCCTTGGGATACACAACTGCACATATTTATGGGGGTGTGCAAATGAGTATCCCGAGGAAAAATCTATGGTTTTATGCACATTCCATGTCAAGGGAGTATGCTATAGAGGGGAGAGTCAAATTATCATGATTGTTTTCTAAATAGCACACAGTCCGATGTATTTAATCCCCAATTAAAGCGTGCCACGTTGACACCATTTATGTTGCTATAGGAATGGGATACTGTTTTAGATCAAGACTCTTTTCATTATGAATAATGATAATTTGACGCCCCCACGTGGCATACTCCCCCTTACACTCCTAACATGGCATGTGCCAGAACCAAAGATTTTTTTCATTGGGATACGCAACTGCGCATTTTTATGGGGATGTGTAGTTGTGTATCCTTAGAAAAAAGTCTATGGTTTTGAATCTTGGTTTCATTCCTCATTTTTTTTTTTCCTTTAAATATTTGAAATTGATTAAAAAAATATATCTAAATGTTCAAAATAAGAAGTATATCATTTCCATTCATCATTCACAACATAAAATAAAAAAAATCAACAGAAATGATTGGAATCGTGCTTTGAAAACCTTAGTATGTGAAGAAGATGAAAAAATGGTAGTTTAGGTATTTCAAAAATACTATAACCTGAGATGAGGATGAGGGGCCATTAAGAAAAGAAAGTTTAATAAATGGACTATCAAGCAATCACTCAAAACTCAGGGACTAATTAGAAAGAAATCCCTCTGCCAGGATCCTTTAAGTAATTTTCCCAAAAAAATGGAGGAATTTAGTAATTCGCACCTGCAAAATTGGAGATATTGATACATTTTCCAGCCCTAATGATCTCTGCTTTCATTGTCTCCCATATTCTTTGGGGATCTTTCTTTCATTCTTTTAGGACATTCATCATGAAAACTTCTTCTAATTAAGGTTGTAATTGGTCTCCATTGAACATTTCCAAATCATGTAGCTGATTTTCTCTTAGGGTATGTTTGATTGCATGGAAAGTCACTTTCCATGGAATTTGAAATTCATGGAAAATTAGTAGTGGAAAATAGGTAGAGTTGGAAAATCAGATTCCATTGTTTGAATTCACTTGGATAAAATCATAGAAAAAATATGAGAAAAAAGGAGAAGAGGAGAAGGAGGAAGAAGATGAGAGGAGGGGGAGAGGAAGAAAAAGATGACGAGGAAGAGGAAAGGGGGAGGATGTGGCGACGGTGACGGAGGTAAGTAAGGAAGATGGGGGGAAAACGTGGTGGTGGTGGTGGTGATGGCAGAGGAGGTGAGGGATGGAGAAGAAGGAGAAGAAGAAGAAGAAGACAGAGAGAGAGAGAAGGTAGTCGAAGACGAAGCCGACGGCGATGGCGATAGTGACGACAATGACGGTGAGGTTAGTGTAATGGTGGTGGTGGTGGTGGTAATGGTGGTGGTAGGGAAGAATTGAGGATGGAAAATATGGGTGGATTTCATTTTCCCACCCATATGGGTGGGAATGTGAAATCCATTATTTAGTAGACTTTTTGAATAGGGTGGAAAATGAATTTCCATTTCCATGTGCAATCAAACACTTGAAAAATGCCATTTTCCATGGAAATTGATTTTCCACCATATTTTCCATGTGCAATCAAACATACCCCCCTTAATTTATTACTTATTGACCTCCCCCCACCCCCCAAGAACCTATCACGGGGAGTAAAAAAATAAGGTTAATTTTGTCCCTGATTTGTGTCAAAACATGCCTAACGCGTTGAGCAAGTGTCTTGAACATTCCAAAGGAATATGACATGACTTTTTATTGGCACGTGGCGTCTTTGCGACTCGTGCAGTATTCCAGTGGTGTTCATGTTGGGTCCTAGTGCCACCCAATGCCCAAAGACTTAATACCAATGTAGCAGTGTATTGGCACAATCTACATATATTCAAGATACTTTGCTTAAGGAATGGGTCGATCATGAGCCAAGTAAGATTTCCATAATGTGGTGCAATTTCTTAAAAGTGGGATCAACCAAGTCATCCCTTACGTCGAAAAATGGTTAAAATGCAATCTGATTTGATGTTGTCCTCAACAAAAGCATCTGCATCTAGCTGAGTTGACTTCATCTAGTGGACATGTATATAGTACCAAAATGTTTATTGGGTTATGACCAAACTAAACATTTCAATGGAAAGTATGTGGATGGCTACATATTTTTCTACTAAAAAAGAATTAAAGTCAATTAATTAATTTAACAGTGGAACTTTCTGACATTCATAAAGGTCTACATATTGGATGGTCAGAATCATTTGATCAGACGATTTCACTGTAGAAGAATTCCAAGGTGGACACTTCGAATGACATTGGTGTCAATGGCCCACCAATGCAGGCATGACGCTGTCATGGGTACATAAGGTTCTAACATTGAATATTTACTTTAATTCAGATGTTATGCACTCTCTACTTAATCAAAATCATGGTCCCACTGAGATGTTTGACATTAGGAGAGCCTGTTATTTTGTATAGGTTCCTTTGAGACACATCAAAATCAACTGAAATATTTTATGTTTTGAAAAAGAGAGCTTGGTAGAGAAAATGAAGGGTTGTAGTAAGAGTATGGTTGAAATTGGAAAGAAGGATATGTTCCTTATGTTCCTTGACTTGAGATGTGGATGTTATTCCATCCTCTGTTAATGCTTCCTTTGAGAAAAGTTTTTTTTTTTTTGAAAAAATAAAGTAAATATTCCTTGGGATGGAGACACACAAGGTCGCATTAGCCTATAAAAATGTGGCTCTAAAGCCTCTCTTACTTACATTGTAAAACTTGTACACAACAAGTCTCTTATTAGAGATGGGTAGCTCCACACAAGTTTCTAAGAAGTATGAATTGGATTGCCAACATCTTCGCTCTTATTTCTCAGGTAACTTTCTGTATCTATAATGTTAGGGGGGGTGTTTGGTTGCAATAGAGTTATTCTGGTGTTAAGTCTGTTCACACAGTTTTATCATTGCCACCAAACACCTCCTAAATCTTGTTCTTGATTGGTTTTGAACAAAACCCATTAAAGAAATTCTATTTAAGTTGAATTTAAATTGCTTTCTTGACAGACATTGATGCAAGCAATAACAAAAAGCTTGTGGAGATCCTAACAAGCAGGAAGTTGGAAGAAATCAAGCTTATTCG
Organism: Akebia trifoliata; assembly: GCF_017979445.1. NCBI lineage: Eukaryota > Viridiplantae > Streptophyta > Magnoliopsida > Ranunculales > Lardizabalaceae > Akebia > Akebia trifoliata. The sequence goes on along the minus strand of NC_141378.1, from coordinate 14,518,984 downwards.
ACAACTTTACAATGCTCTTTACAACCAAGATCTTCTCCGAGTCCTTTATAATGCTCAAAGGGATAACGTGTTCGCAGTAAGCTTAAAAAATGCATCTAAGTTGAACTCTCCACAACTTGAGCTTGAAAAACTAATATACTAATGTATCCATTATGTGTTGGTGGATCAATAGAGAGCGACATATCTTCTGATGAGCGATCCAAATGAACGTGATGCCGAGATAATCAGGGATGCATTGTTTGGAGCAAGTACAGACCTTTACACCCTTATTGAGGTAGTTTGCACTCGCTCTTCATTGGGGCTTCAATCGGTGAAGCAAGCATACTACTCTCGATACAGTTCTTCTATTGAGCACGATGTTTCTCACAAAACTATGGGTGGTTTCGAAGAGGTAAATTTTTATTTTTTTACTCTCAAATCTTTTGTTGCCAAATTTGTAATATATTTTCATGTGAAATTTTTAGATTTTGATCGCGGTTTTGAAGTCTAGTCGCAACTATGGTGGTAAAGTTGACATGAGCATGGCCATGTGTGATGCCAAGACACTCTATGAAGCAATGGAGAGTGGGAAATACGTAGATCAAAATACCATCATTTCTCTCATGAGCCAAAGATCTACCGGACAACTTAAAGCGATTCTTGTCTCATATAAGCAACTCTATGGCCACGAATTCTCAAAGTCACTTAAACGAAACAAATGCGGACAATTTGGAAAGGAACTCCGTATTGTAATTCAATCTATACAATATCCGGAGAAGTACTTTGCCAAGAAGCTACGAAAAACACTAAACAACTTTGATGCCCGTGAGGTTCTGATCCGAACAGTTATCACCCGATCAGGAGTTGATATTAAAGATATTAACAATGCTTTTGCAGCTAAAACAGGTTGCTCATTAGAGAGCCTTGTTAGAAGGGAGTTCAATGCGACTAGTAGTCGAAATAATTCTACCAACAATGCCAATGGTTTGGTTGCTGAATTACTAATTGGTCTTCTTAAATGCTTTTAAGGATGTTTTAGGTGTGCATCTGTCACGCTGGAAGTTTAGATGTGTAAGTTGGAAGTATTGGTGATGAATAAATGAGATTATGTATTTTAGGATTTTTCAACATGTAAGTTGGAACTACCAGTGATGAATAAATGGGATTGAATAATTTTCTGAATAGTGTCTCTCACTTCGGCATGGTTAAATATAATTTGGTCATTGTGATATATATGGTCTTGTAAATGAAAATCCCAATAAAACCATAAAGGTAATAAAAATAAAGAACATACGTACATACATACATATATAAATAAATATATGTATACAAATATTTTCAAAATACCAAAATTGCCCCTGCTTTCGGCTAGAAATTCTGACTCCCAATTTGGGTAGAATCCCCTACAGTTCATCCCTGGTGATCAATCACCAACTACATTCCAGACATCCTCGAAACACTTAAATCCTAGTGATACACCATTTCGTGATCACGAATGTTAAGTGGAGACTATATAGCACATCACCTTTACATAGGAACCTTACCATAATTTTCCTAGAGAGATTCGAAGCATTGAAAGGAACTTATACAAGAAACGCATATTATACGATATTATTTGGGTAAATAGAAAGAAAATCATTAAACAGAAACTACAAAGAAAGTTTACCATTAATATGGTGCAGTATTACTTTCCTTATTAAAAGCCTGTAATTAAAAAAGTTTTACCATGTTAGTGCTTTGGAAGATAATGGTTCACTCTGGCATTTCTTTGTAGTCCAGAGGAATCACTATGCATAAGTGTGTTGATTTTGAGTAAGTCTAAAATAAGAACTACAAAAAAGCAAACTTAAACTCAAATAGTCTCTGTAATAACTTGGGCTAAAGCATAAATATTATTCATAACTTCACTTAAATGGCTTTTAATTTGTAGTTTCCTCCCATTGTGAATTAAACAACAATAGTAACCTTGTACTCTTCATCTCCAACAACCAAGAAATGAGACCCTTCTTCCATCACCATCAAACCATCTTCATTAGCTCTACTAAGGTGCTCACAAGGGCTCAAAACAAATTCAATTTCAGTTCTTTCACCTCCATTCAAGTGCACACTTTGGAATCCAACCAACTGCTTTACTGGGCTACCATGTGGAACCTCGGACTGCCGTGCAAAGAGCAACACCGGATGCTTTCCAGACATCTCCCCAGTATTTTTAACTCCAACAGTAGCCGAGAACTTCAATTTCTCACAGTTCAAAGTTCCCATCTCCAAGACAGAGAGGTAACGTACAGAATCTTGGCTTCCAACTGCCTCAAGATTGCTAGATTGGTTTAAGTAAATCAAGTTTTTATTAACAGAGGTGAACTTGTATGAGTAGGTCGAGTAGCTGAGACCATAACCGAATTTGAACACTTTTCTGCCTCTATAGAATCGATAAGTGCGTCCAGGATAACCCGATGCTGGATCAGGTCGCATCCTCATGTCTGTCATCGGTACTTTGGTGAAATCTTGTGGATACCAAGTGACGGGCAATCTTCCCCCTGCAATAACAACATGAAAGCCATTAATTCATAATTTGACCAATTAAAGGTCAATAATTTGATAAATGTTATGCCCTACCCAATTAAGCTCTGTGGCCCTCTTATATTCATAGTTCTCCCCCTCTCCCATAGACCGGTCTTTTGGAGTAGCTTGGTTGGTTGGTAAACATGGTATCAGAGTACTAGGTTCATATAGGTCATGGGTTTGATTCTTTCCATCCTTATAGGTGAGGGAGAGTGTTGAGTGTATATATTTTCCTCCACTCTTGAGTGTGTCATACCCTAATTAAGCCCCGTGACCCCTCTTATATTCATAGTTCTCCCCCTTTCCAACAGATTGGTTTTTTGGAGTAATTGGTTGGTTAAACAAAAAATTTACCTGGGTTATGGTCGCCAAAGATGATTTCAGCCAATGCAATTCCTCCAGCTTCGCCAGGATAACCAGCCCACAAGATGCTTCCGATGCTCCGATCATATTTAGCAAATGTAATATCAACTGGACCTCCACTGAGAATCACCAAGATCACTGGCTTCTTTGCTACTTTCGATACACTTTCAATTAGACTCTGTTGTTTACCAGGGAGCACCAAGTCGACTCGATCTTTTTCCTCCTTTTCTTGTGTCTGATCCAACCCCATTATCAATATAAGGTAATCCACAGATTTTGCAAGCTCCAATGCATCATGCATAGAAACTGAAGAACATGCTACCGAATCACAACCTGAGATAGAAAATGTCTCCTTAACGTAATTATTCAATGCTTGTAACGGTGTGACCGATTTACAAGGAGGACCAGCATAGTTTCCGAGAAGTGTTTGTGCAACATTAGCGTTCGGTCCAATGACACCAAGCGTCTTGACCTTAGTTTTCTGTAGTGGGAGGAGCTTGGCAGAGTTCTTTAATAGGACGATGCCATCACGGGCAGCTTCAAGGGCTAGACTTTGATGTCTTGGCGAGCAGACATGTTTCGGACCAATGTCACCGAATTGGAGTTTGCTTGGGTTGCCATTGAATAATCCTAATCTCATTCTAACTGAGAAGAGGTTATAGAGAGCTCGGTTTATGTCGGTTTCCGACAGTTTATTAAGTTGAATTGCTGATTTAGAGTGTTGTTGCAAGTAGGAGCCACAGTTGACATCCATGCCTGTCAAACAAATTAAGGACCCAATTAAAATTATGGAGTTTTCAAGTATTAGATCATATAGAAATCAATGTGAAACTGAAGATTTGCTCATTGAGATGTATGAAGAACTTCTACCATGCCATTATTCAGATTCATCGACGCCATTTAATTTTTGGCCAACCACTTCATCAAATTAGGGGGTGTCAATGGATACCCATTTACCAGGAACCGAAAAAATATAATCAAAAATAAAAAATAGTTGAGACACAGATGACAAAAAGTTGATGAGGGTATGGAGTATGGACAGCCATGATGAACCCATCACTATGAGCTTCCCCACCTACTGAACGGTCCAGATCTATTATTATCCCATAGGGAACAGTGCAGTTCTATTATTATCCCATAGGGTACAGTGCAGTTCAATAGAAAACGAAGACACGAAATTTTATGTCTGGTAGAACATTTTCCTAAAATCAATGTAGAAAAAGGTCCCACATACCAGCTTTGAGGACTTCCCCAACTGCATCTTCTGGTGTTTTAGCATATTTTTGAGAATCATAGATGATGGAAACTGCATCACAGTCGGACGTGATGTACCTAATCATCATCATAAAACAAACCCACACTCTCAAAATCACACAAAACACCCTTGTAATTGTATAATATTGTGATTAAGTTCAATTATATTAAGTTCTAAAACCTACCCATTGAAACCCCACTGTTCTCTTGCAGTCTTTGTTAAGAGATTGAAATCTGCACAACTAGGGACTCCATTGACCTGATTATAAGCACACATAACCCCACTCGCTCGACCCTCTTTGATGCAACTTCGAAATGGAGGCTGGTAAGTATCTGCTAAATCTTGCAAAGAGACCTGAAGAAATCAAAATGTTTCACCATTAAGGTACCTTAATCAAGATTCAAGACTGCCCATCACTCCAAAAAACAAATAGTAAATCCCAAAATCTAACTAAAAGCAGAAGTCCCAATAAAAATTAAAACTTTTTGTCCAAAACCCAGTTTTAATCGAAGAAAATTGAGAAGCCACTAGTAAAGAAACAGAGGAAACCCAAACGCAACAAAAGGATACTAGATACCCAAAAAAGATGAAACGGAGCTCAGTTAAAACCTAACTATAAGCAGAATTCCCGATTTTTAAATGAAGAATAACAGAGTACCCATTAGTCAAAAAGCAGAGGAAACCCAAACCCCAGAAAAAAATACCCAACAAGGATGAAACAGAGCTCGGTTAAAACCTAACTAAAAGCAGAATCCCTTGTAAAACTTTTTTGTTAAAACCCCATTTTAATCGAAGAAGAACAGAGTACCCATTAGTTAAAAAACGGATGAAACAGGAACCCAAGAAAGAATGCCCAACAAATATGAATTAAAACTTGTTTGTCAACAGCCATTTTAAGTCGAAGAAGAACAGAGTACCCATTAGTTAAAAAAACAGAGGAAAACCAAACCCAAGAAATAATACCCCATAAACATGAAACAGAGCTCAATTTCAAATCTTCCAAGCTTTAATTAGCACTTACTCGAGCATCAAAGACGAATCGATTGTTTCCCTTCCAATTATCGAGATCATAAGCAGCAAAATGCTTACAACAAGCTGAAGCTTGAAGATTCTCACCAAGTTTCCCTCCTTTAAATGAATCACCTTGAACCCCTCTCACATAAGAAACAGAGTACTTGCTAGTAACCAAAGGATCTTCACCAGGTGTCTCTTGCCCTCTACCCCATCTTGGATCCCTAAAAATATTTATATTTGGTGCCCAAAACGTCATCCCATTTGCTTGCCCAGCATTGTAAATAGCTCGAGCTTCAGTACCGATAGCCTTCAAACACACCCATTGAAGAATTAAAATCTATAAACGAAATGGGCTAGTTTTATTTTAGTTAATTAGTTGAGTTTGATTACTTACTTGGCCGATCCGATACCATAGATGAGCATCGAATGAGGACGCAGTGAGGATGACTTGAGGGAAGCTCGTGGCAGAACGAATCGTTCCATTGAGATGGATGCCGAGTCCAACATTGGCAACGCCATGTAAGGCTTCAGACCACCATTGATAATTGGGGATACCGAGTCTGGGAATCTCTGGAGCTGTGTTAACGAGTTGGGATATTTTCTCGTCTAATGTGAGTCGAGAGACGAGGTCATGAACTCTTTCTTCGATGGGTAAGGAGGTTTTGCAGAATGGGCAGGAGTTTGTTGAAGGGTTTGATGAATCACAAGAGAATGGAGGCTGAGATGCGTTTGCAGAGATCAGAATGGTGAGAAGAAGATAGAATTGAAGTCTCATTGTGGATTTCTTGAAGAGTTTTAGTGAAGTTTACAGTGAGTAGTGGTGAGAGACTTGTAGAGTTAAAAACTTAATAGAGTTCACATTTATCGGTGTCAAATCTTGAGAGTTGAGTGTGTGATTGGATCACTTGTCAAGTTGCTGTTGTTGATTTGAATGACTAAAACACCCTTGTCTCCCTCATGTATGCAAAAAGAGGTGTAAGTGTTGGGTTGGGTGGTTGGGTAAGAAGGTCCATTAAAACAAGGCTCTTAGTGATTTATTGATGGGAGCGTCTGTTTGGTCAAGTTTCATTTTTGTTGCTTTTGTCTTCTATTCTTGTGTGACTTTGCATTGATATGAGATTGTACATGAATGAGCTGACATTGTGGATCTACCTTTGGTTGTGGTTTGGGGGTGGAGCCTCTGACTCTTAAAAAATAAAAATGAGTTATTGTTTTTTTCACAATTATCTATCTATTTTAGGGCATCTTTTTTTATGATTTACATATTCATAACAAATTTAGGATTTGTAATTTTATTTTTATTTTTTCTAGTTTTTTTCAGTATTATTAAGACAAAATGAGATTAAGTGATCGTAATCCTGAATTTCAGGGTTTAATTTCTATTTAGTATCATAATTATTTATCTTAGGGGGTAAGTCACTCTTTTGCACAATTTAAATATCCTAAAGGCTTTACCACGAATTGCGTGGACGTAGACATTTCATTATCATCAATGGACATAGACAATATTGTTAACCCACGTAAATTCAATGGAATGTTATCTCTTCATTTATAACTAGAGTTTGTCCCATGCTCACGGTATGAACATCATTTTTGAGATTAAAGAAGTAAAAGAAGAAAAATTAAAAAACTAGAAGGGTATTATTAAAAAATAAGGGAGGAAAAGAAAGACCATAAAGTTAGATGGGAAAGAAGATGAAATGTAATAAAGTAAAGTTGTGTGGACATAAATCCTTTGTCTCAATGTTTACACCCACACAAAATTATTGATACATGGATGTTTATACCCACAAAATTGTTGCATAGTTCATCGTTATGTTTTATTCATATAAACTTACATTTTCTATTGTTGTTTTTGTTTCTAGTACACATTTTTCTAAAAGCTCACACACAGACAATATTGATTCATACAAACAAAATGCTCTCTATTAATTCAGATGTCATGTGTATCGAGAACAGTGAAAACTTAAAAGGAAAAGGGAAAAAAAAAAGATTTCAAGAAGTACTTTTTATCAATCCTTCGTTCAACCAGAATGGGTCAAATTTTGAAAGATCAAACCTACCAATTACATACCTCACAAATTTAGAGTAGGTGAAATCAATCCTTACAAGTTGGTCTACAATGATTAGTCATTATTTTAGCGGATTGTATACACATTTGCATATGACTTACAAAATATATTCATAATTACTATGGGTTATTGATAGTAGAGATCAATGAGTTGTGCAATTTAACATAGTTAGAAGCTTTAAAACTTCACTTAATTCAACTAAATAATATATATATAGATAAGAAAATATTCGGCACCCTATTATTTGTCCTATGTGTTTTGTCCTACATGGGTTAGAAGTGTTGGAATGGACTGATTTTTGGTGAGGGTGATTTCTATGGTGAGAAGATCGTCTTCACCAAAAACTAGCCCATTCCGAAACTTCTAACCCCATTTTTACAAGTTGAAGAATCGTGGATTGTCCATTTTTTGTAAATCATTTTTGATGGGGTTAAAAGTTTCAAAATGGGTTGATTTTTGGTGAGGATGATTTCTCTATAAAAAATTTTGCCCATTCTAAAACTTCTAACCCATGTAGGACAAAACACGTAAGGTAAATAGTAAGGTGTCAAACATGCCCCATATATATATATATATATAGAGAGAGAGAGAGAGTGAGAGAGGACGCATTCGAAAGCCCTAAAGAGAGCCAAACATTTTTCAAAATAAGGATTAGAAATTTCGGAATGAGTTGATTTTTACAATAGAGATCATCCTCACAAAAAAACCCGAGTCCATTTTTTGTAAATTATTTTTGATGGGGTTAGAAGTTTTAGAATGGGCCGATGTTTTGCAAGGATGATGATCCCTTCACCATAGAGATCATCCTCACAAAAATCAGTCCATTCCAAAACTTTTTACTCATATAAGATAAAACATGTTGTCTAGAATGTTAACTATGCATCCCAACCCTTTATATATATATAGGGTCTTGTTCAATGGCTAACTTTTTGGCATAACATTTTTCAAAACATAAGTTAGAAGTTTTGGAATGGGCTGATTTTTGGTGAGGATGATCTCTACGGTGAGGAGATCATCATCACCAAAAATCAACCCATTCCAAAACTTCTAACCCCATCAAAAATAGTTTACAAAAAATGGACGGTCCACGATTTTTCCAACTTGTTAACATGGGTTAGAAGTTTTGGAATGGGCTGATTTTTGGTGATGATGATCTCCTCACCGTAGAGATCATCCTCACCAAAAATCAGCCCATTCCAAAACTTCTAACTCATGTTTTGAAAAATATTTTGCCAAAAAGTTAACCATTGAACGCTACCCATATACATATATATAGTGTGTGGCGTTTGAAAGCCCTAAAGAGGGCCAAACATTTTTTTCGATATATAGGTTAGAGGTTTTAAAAAATGGTTGATTTTTTGCATGATGAGAAAATCATCCTCACAAAAAATCAGCCCATTCTGAAACTTGTAACCTTGTCAACAATGATTTATAAAATTCAGACAGTCTACAATTCTTCAACTTGTAAACTAGGGTTAGAAGTTTTAAAAATGAGCTAATTTTTTGTGAGAATGATCTCTTCACCACAGAGACCATCCTCACAAAAAAAAAAAATCAGTCAATTCCAAAACTTATAATCCATATTTTGAAAAATGTTTGGCTCTCTTTAGGGCCTCCAAACACTCGTACACACACACATACACCCACCCACCACCACCACGTGTGTGGGAGGAGGGGGGGGGGGGGGATTGTGCGTGGGAGGGATGTTAATATATTTCCAATTATTATTATTAAATATAATGATTTTGATCAACAATATCAATCCGGACCTGTATCCATAGCTCAATTGGTTGACATCTTGCAACACAACTTGACATACTGAGCTCAAGACCGATTTATTCCTATAAAAATAAAAATAATGTCCATTATCAGTCATTACGCCCAATAAAATAATATTTAATATATGGTGGGTATGATAAGCAAGGTTTATCACCAATGATTAGATGACTTCTCACAAATTACAAAGCAAACAAATTAGACTAGTGTTTTGTGAATTTTGTTAGTTGGATGTCATAATTATTTATAAAATCCATTGTAGATATGGTCCAGGCTTGGGTATTAAAATTTGAGAATTTAACACTTTGATTAAAGTTGCCACACCAACTTTTTAGGGTAAATTTCACATTGACCCCTATAGTTTGACATAATTTCATTTTTGACCCCTAACTGCACTTACCTCACTTATAATTATAAAAGGGGTTCACTTACCCTCGTCCATCAAATTGTTGTCAACCTAACAATTAAATTTCTTTTATAAAGACCATTTAATTCTTTTTAAAATGTTATGTTTTTTTTTTTTTTTATAAATAAAACTATGCCTGTGGAAGAATAGGTTCAATGAATGCTTAGGTTCGGGCATTTTAATTATTGTTTGAAAATCTATTTTTAAATAATAAAAAAAGGATAAAATAAGAGGGTAAAATATAAAATAACATCTGAATTTTAACAGTGAAAGAGTAGGTAAGTGCAATTATCAAAACCTTAAGGGGTTAAAATGGAATTATGCCAAATTACAAGGGTCAAAATGGAATTTATCCAACCTTTTATTATTATTATTTTTTTTAAAAAAACATATCATTTAATACACCAAATGTCTTCTTTTCTTCTGCATTTCTCTTTATTTTTCTTCTTCCTTTCTCAAGTTATTTCAAGGGCTTTTGACATCCTCTCCTCTTTTTTCTTTTTTTTCTTTTTTTTCTTTTTTTAATTATTAATTTTCTACTTTATTTTTATTTCCTGCTTTACCATTTATTCGTCTTCATCCCCTTTTTTATGGTTTTAGATGGATAGAGCATCTGCTTTGTACCTTTAATATTTTACTGTTTTTCATCTCTAAAGCTTTTGTTTTGTTTTCATTCGGAAAACAAGGATATTTCATCTTTTTTCTTCTACATTGGATTTTCTACTTATTTTCCTTTGGTTTCGGAAACAAAGGGGTGTGGGTGGGCAATTTAGGTAGAGTGGTGATCTGGTGGTCATGTGCCCTTGACAATTGGTTATGGTAATTTTGGTGTCAGATCTGATTTAGGTAAAAAGTAAAACAATTGGATTGGATTTACGATCAAAAACTAAAAAAAGGACAAAAAGGATTGGGTCCACTTGGCTTTTCTGTCCCTTATGATTCAAGAAGATTTCATCCACTTGGGAAAAGAGACTACACGGTTTTGATGAGATTTTACAGCTTGGATTCATCCTATCTGTAATTATGTATTTCAACAAACCAGACCGGACCAAACCGGTAGACCGATCAGGTCACACTGGTTTGGTTTTAAATATTTTAACAATGATAATTATGAATTGGGCCAACAAAATTGAACTGGGGTCCAATTGTGGTCTAGTCAATTTGACAGATTTTTTTGATATGGTCGGTGGTTTGGTTTTTTAAACATTGATAATAATAAATAAATAAATAAAACGTAATCAGAGCTAGATAATAAAGTGGGGATGCACTTCTATAGTGCCATGTAACAAACACGTAGAAATCAAATTTGAAGAAAAATATTAGAAGATCATGGTTAAATCAACTATAATTTATAGAACTGAATGATGTTCATTAGTGACATATCGTGCCAATATATTGAATATAACAAAGACACGGAAGATGAGATGAATGAGTGGAAAGATTCAGAAAAGAAAAAAAATTAGAATAATCATATTTAAAAACTGTCAAATTAAGTTAGAGTTCGTAAAATGTTATTGAAAAAAACCAAATTAATAGAAATATATTTTATGTAAATGTTGAGAGTGGAAATATACACAAAATTAGTTTTAGATCCTAAAAAACTTCGCTTTGGACAAAATGAAAGGAAGGGTGAAATTCTTTTAGAAGTTGAAATAAGACTATATTCTTTTAGAAGTTCGATACAAACTGATACATTCCAATGCAAATCTGATACATTCCCAAAACATTCAATGTTTTGTATCGGTCTATTGGCACGTATTGACCTATACATTATGATATTGTAAACCATGATTGTTATTATTCTATGATTCTTACATTTTGATCTTATCTCAATTGTGAGGGAAATATGACACCTAAAGACATGTTCCAAAATAATGGTACCATCTAGCATTCAATTTTCTTGACTTTGGGCAAATGTTAAAGTAAAGTGGGCTTGAGTGGCCACCACTAGCCTTGCCTAAAAGGAAAACATGAATAGTAGTTGAAAGAGTCGTTGGTCTTGTTCACTTTATGTCCAAGAATATACAACTTTCCTTTTTCATTTACCACTTATCACCATTTTTCTTCCCCCCACCTCGTTCAACTCTCTCTCGCTCATTTTATTATTACAGTAAGTCGCATTCACATTATAATGGGTGTTATATAACAATGGTAATGTATTTAGTCAAAATTATCAGTCAAACTACATTTCAAGATTTTTTTTCCAGAAGGGTCATAGATCTACTTTAACGAAAAAAATTAATTATCAAAATAGATATTTATTACACAATTGGATGGAATGTATAATAATAATAAGATTTACTACTATGCATCAAATCAACTTGAAAATTGGACTTAGATTAGACTTAGGGGTTGTTTGTTTGCACTTATTTTCAGTATTTATTACTGAAAAAAAATAATTCAATACTTTTTGTCAAATCAATCTGTTTGTTTACTCCATATTTTCGGCACTTATGGCCAAAAAATAAGTGAAAAAAATTAGGTGAAGTTAGATCATTTAATTTTTTTTCGTTAAAACGATAAGCACCGATATTTTTCGACACAAACAAATATGCCTTTATACTTAAAAGGATATCTCTTATGTCCCATGGATAATGATATAAGCACTCCACAAATTAATGAGGCAACCCACACCATAGTCGAATTATTTTGTCTTATATGGGTTAAAATTTTTAGAATGAGCCGATTTTTTGTGAGGATGATCTTTACAATGAAGAGATCATCCTCAGCCTATCTTGAAACCTCTAATCCCATCAAAACAAATTCAAACCGTAAATCGTCTATTTTATAAAAAAAAATCAATTTTGATGTTGTTAGAAATTTCAGAAGGGGTTGATTTTTGGTGAGGATGTTCTCCAGACCATATAGATCATCCTCGCCAAAATTGGCTCATTCCAAAAAATTTAACTCATGTAAGACATAAAAAAAAAATTGACTATGATTTAGGTTGCCCATATTAATTTGTGGGGTGCTTTTATAATTACTTATCCTTCATTTTCATAAAAAAATTATTCATCCAAAATTAAATTATTTCATCTTTAAAATAAGACGATGGGATGCTCTAATTATTACTACGAGAGAGAAAAGAACATACGTGTTGTATGAATAGATTTAAATTTGGATGAAAAAATTATTATCTTATAATTTAAAATTTGGGTATAATGAATTGTGTACATAATTTAGAATATCAAAACATATTATCTTTTACATTATATTTTTTTTATTATGTGTGGTGTGAATTAACAATTAAAATAATCAAGTAGAATATATTATGATTAAAAATGTAATACAATTTTTTTTATTAACTTTCAACAATAACTAATAAATTATATTATGTAATTACAATGTTTAATTTGAATCAGTTCAACACATTTTAAATAGAAAAATAGATAATATTCTCAGCACTTAAATTCAACATTTATAAAATTTTAATAATTATAATCTTTCAATTTAACAAATCGTCACTTAATCTTTTTGAATAATTTTTGGAGTCGGTGTTGGAGTACCAATAAACTTGACAATAAATCACATATCACTGACGTGGAGGTGATTAGAGAACAATAAATCCTTCTCACTTGTATCTTGATGAAAAGATTCTATGACTCGGTACATACATCCACATCAGTAGTAAATAGTTGTCAATCCAATGTCACTTCAGCATATTCCTCAGATTCAATATAGAGAAGATCTCCTCTTTTCTGAAGATCTTATCTTATATAAACAGATTTAATCTTATTTAGATTCCATGCATCGCAATACATCTTATTACAATACATACTTTCTAATTGCTCTAATAATATAATGATACCGATATTTAATTTAATTTATTTTTTAAAATTTCATACAAATCAACTGATATTTTTCAAAAAAGTAATTATTTTTTTCATTTGAAGTTCACAACATGGCTAAAAAACTTAATTAGTAAACGTAGTCGTACAGATACCTGTTTTAGTAAACAAATAAATATCAAAATAAGTACATGGCCCTTTTGCTAAATATTTTAAAAATGTGAATGGACCAATGATTTAAAAAAAAAATACATGATTATTCTTTTAACTTTTTTTCTGATTAAAATTTTCAAAATTCAAGTTAACCTTTCATGTGACTGTACCCATTTTGGTTAAAATAAATAAAGAAAGGGTTATTGGCACCCCAACTTTTACTTATTACACCCCAATTTCTTAAATTATTTCACCCCAATTAAAAGATTAAAACACACCTTCAAACGTTACAAAGCTTTGACTCAAATTATAATCTCAACATTACAAAACATTATAATACCCATTCAAATAATTTTAGTAGTTTACAATTATAATTAGGCTCATTTAAAATCCTAAATCCAAAAAATAAAAATCTAATAGAAAAAGAGAGAACTTCTATTGGCACCCCAACTTTTATTTATTCAACCATTAATTTATCTTCTTTATTTTTAATTGGGGTGTAATAAGTAAACATTGGGTGCCAATAGCAGCTTTCTCAATAAATAGCAAAATAGGTATGTAGACCTTTAGAAAAATATAAATAAATATATATTAAACATGGCTGGGAAAGTAATTTTGAAGAATACACAATCATTTTTAATCTTTCTCTGATTAGAATTTTCAAATTCAAGCCAACCTTTCATGAAATTTATTCCTTCTAAAACTAATCAGTTTGTAATTGATGCCATATAAATATGATTTTTATATAATAAGCCCCACAACTAGGAGTTCAAGTAACGAATAAATAGAGACTAACTTATATATCTACACACAATACCATGTGACATTCTTTTGGGTCTACTAATGTGAATAAAACACACTTCTTGTGGACTCCATCAGTCAAAAATCAGCTTGACGACCGAGTTATAGTTACTAGAATTGCCGATTTTCTAAACATAGGCTCTATAATGGATGGATTTCAAAATAAATGTCAAATTCAAGGACTTGACTTTATCCCAATTAGAAAACTCTAGTCCTAATAAGGTGTTGAGTGCATCCTGCAGAGGAAAAATCGACTATAGCAAGTTATCCTACACAAGGATATAGCTGGTTTCCTTCACTACTCGATCCACATGGCAAACAAAAAACCCTTAATTAGGCTTTCTAGCTTGACTATGTTAGTTAATTTAGGCCTACTCTTCGACTTATGGATGGCTATAAAGTGACATTAGGTGCAATTATGGATGGTTTTCATGTCAAAGGCTTGGGCCTTAGCCCGGCACATTCCCATGGACCAGTCGTAGATTTTAAAAGTAGGCCCGTTAAAGGTTGTAAACAGGCTAAGCAACATCTGATTTTTTTAGAGGCTCGGGGTAGGGTTAACACTTAGGCCCATCAGGGCGAACATGAAACATATAATATCTGACATGGCTAACATTAACAGTAACACATCTAACAAATATTTGTTTTCAACAGCTACGGTTTCCTTCTATAATGTGTAGAAACATTAGAATCTATAAGTTGAAGGATTTTTATTTATTTATTTATTTTTTTGTGGAGTGGTGCTGGAGTGACCTTAAGATTGGACCTCATATCGCACATCTTGACATGAAAGTAGATAGGAACCATAGATGTTTTTTCACTTGTACAGAGATTTAGATGTACCTTTCCTCATTTTGATTAATATTTGAGATGCATATCCGTGCTTTCAAATTGATGACATGCTTCCCTTAACCTAGGTCTTTTTTGAAAGATTAATAGAAAATAACTTATATGCCTTCATCCAATCTCCGATCGAAAACCCTTCATTTTTCTCCCTAAACTCTTCATCTTCAAGATCATAACCTCTTATTAAAAGTAATCTATTCAATCTCATCTTCAATTATTGCCAGAAAACCCTTAATTTTTCTAACCAAAATCTATCAGCATCTACACTCCCAAAAACCTATTTTGCTTTTTTTTATTATAAGCAAGTGGGTAATTGGTTGGTGACTAGAAGAAGAAGGTGCGGTTTGAAACTAAGTCGTATTATCAATACTCACAAACTTTATCAAACTTAGCAAGTTGGCACCTTCAAATACTGAAATTTGAATGCAAAGGTTGATTTTCGTTGACCTGATTCAAAAATCCGATTTTTCATATTTTTCAAATGGGATAGTTTCAAACGGGTATACTTTGGATCATTGCCAATCCTAGGTGGTGGTGGGGCTGGCAACGGATCAATTTAGTACCGAATTAGTACCACTCCAATACCGATCCAAATGTTTGTAAACATGTACCTGTCCGATCCGATCGGATTAATGAATATATGAACCGAATCTAATCTGTTTCATTTCATCCTTAATCTGAAATCGATCCAATTCGATTCAAGCACATACCTTATTTTCAAATGATCAGTATTCAAAAAATTTAAAATCATATAAAATTTCAAAAAATCCACTTTTCAACTACAAATACAGAGGGAAATCAAAAAGACTAAAATGTTTTATCTATATGTATTTATATGAAATTAAGAATAATAATAATAAAAATATTAAAATATGTTCAGATCGGATTTCTTTTCTTAACGAATTGGGGTACAACCAAATCCAATCCGAAATTGTATAGGATCTAAGATTTCAATCACTACGTGAAAACTGGAAAATTCGATAGAAACAATTGACAGGCCAAGGCCCACGAAATTTAGAAACTAAATTTTGACAATCTAGGACTGTCAAATTCTTGATGTTCCCAGATTTGACGGCTTAGAGCTGTCGAATTTCTCCCATCCTTCATTAATTTGGCAAATTCGGGCCCATAAAAAAAATTTGACAATGAAAACTTCAACGCCAATTCAACCTTTTGGTCCATCGAATTTTATGAATTTGACAGTCCAAGACTATCAAATTTGGGCTTTTTTCACATTGTAAATCCAAATCCGATCCGACAATCCTATTTTTTTTAGATTGGATTGAATCGGTTTGGACATTGAGTATATTTAAGGTCATTGCCAGCCCTAGGTTGTGGGACATATAAAAATTTCAATGATATTGGATGCCAGTAGCACCTCACGTGTTACACATTTAGGAAATCATTCTTTAGACAACACTATTATCAATGGATGCACATCACCAATCAAACTAATCTTTTGCATGTGGAGTCATCAAGGGATGGACATCAACAAGAAAAAAAAATTGCCACTAGGCATAAAATGGAGTGCCACCTGACCTTGGTTAGGAACGGGACACTGTTATGAACCCTAGTCATTAGGAAATAACACTTTTTGGAACACTACATCTTGAATCCTTGATGATTGATGCTGGAGTGAAAGGATTTACTATGGAGTTTTACATTTCCTCGTAACACATTTACGGTTATGTGCGCACCTCCACATCAGAAATGTGAAAACCCGCAGTAAATCTAATGTCACCCCAGCTCGACTCATCATTTTAAGGTGTGAAGCCCCTCCAAAACATTATCCATTTCTTTTTTTTTTTTAAGTTTAACCATTCTATCACCACTTAGTATTTCACATTAAAAAAGTCATTTTTGCAACCTTAAATTGTTATCTCTGATAAGGTAAATTAATTTTAATTAATTAGAATGAACCTTCAAAAAATAATTGTGATCCATAGTTTAGATGTATATGTCTACAGCTTAGATGCATTTCCTGTTAACTATTGTTATGAGTTGATTGATATCACCAATGTTGTTACTTAACTGAGAATGTCCAACTACGTGCAACTAAGCACTCTAATCAACATCATCATTATATGCTGTTGATGAACATTTAATACGTCTTTAACAACTGAAATTTCATTTGTTTTTAAAGTTTGATGAAATTTTCACTATTATACTAATATTTTCTAGTTGCAAGGACCACAATATTATTTTTACAATCACTATGGATTAATACCTATTTGAGAAAGAAAAATAACTAACACGAAGGATGAAGTCAGGTTCTTCATGGAGAATAAATTTCAAATATTGTTCGAGTTAATCCTTATATTTTGAGAGTGGGGCTTGGAGAAGGACTATTAGTGATTTGTAAATCAGTGGTTCGATCCCTACAATTCAAAAATTCAAATGTATTATTTTCTCTTTAAATTTTCTATAATGCACTGATGAATGGGGTCTTTTGGTACCATGGTTTTAAAACTCGTTTTGACGTCTTGTCTCGTCCATGAAAGAGATCGAGTCGTCTCAGACAAGTTTTCCGATATGTTTGAGTGGTCTCGTTTAACAATGAAAAAAATGAACCATGATTTTAAATCTTGTTTGATGCATTTGACTTGTCTGTTCACTTCTTTAGTGGACGATACCAAGATATATCGGACAAGATTTAAAACCATGCTTGGTAATCATTTTTTATTAGCTTATTTGTCTCATTTTCTCTATCCTAAAGCATGGTTCAAATCTGAGAAATAATTTCTTGATATCTATATATTCAGCTGTTTGATAAATTACTTTGGTGATAGAAAAATCAAATTTCAAAGTCTATATAAAGAGACTTCTCATGATTATTTCTACAATAGAAAAAACAAGCTGAACTATATAATCTATGTATTCTCTCTTCTGCGCAAACCTTCTTTTTTGGAATTTTATAATCCTTATCCTTTTGTCCTTCGATTGAAAATGTAAAATATTATTGTTGGATCGATCACATAATTAACTTAGAGATTGAAATGAAACTGCTCTAAATTATTCTAATTATTGAATTATGTGAATGGATGTCTGCTAACCTCATATCAACGCTCTGGAGGAAAAAAAAAACTCTGATCTTCCACGTGTCACCCTAAGCCCCAGTCTTATCTTCCCCTCGATCAATAAGCTCGGAAAATAAGGAGCTTGAAAGCCAGAACAGAAAAGGCAACATTGGTGGATCAATCCAAATCCCAAGAAAAAAAAAAAGGATAAAATGGTAAATATGGATAAGTATTCTCATTAAAAGGAACATATTGAGATAAATCTAGAAAAGTTCTCTTAACCAAAATTTTTAAAGAGGTAAAATAACTATTGAATCAAGGTGAAAGGATTCTTGAAATACTTTGTTAATTTTGGATATTAACTTAAACATTGAAGAGGTTGTGGTGTAGGAAATTCAAAAGCTTTTAGAATTGATGTAACCAAAATGTCCCAACAAACTCTTAAATCTCTGTATTATTGCTTCACGACAGTACGTGACTCAATCTAAGATTCACTTAACCCATATTTATGATTCTATTACTTCATCTTATATTCAATCTGTTAAAAGTAGGGGTGCAACTTGGTTATATTTGGAGCCATATCAGAACTAAACCAAATTCCCATAAAACCAAAGCAATCTGAATCGAACTAAGGTTAGTTTGGTTTGGTTCTGTTCTATGGGTTGTTAATATCTTAAAAATCTAATTGAATCAACATATTCTTTATAAAAATAAATAAATATGTGTATGAAATCTCAAATAATAAATCATTAATCTTTCTATCAATTAAATAAAATAAAATCATTAATGTATCCATTCATAAAAAGCAAAAGTCAATAATTTTTTCATCAATTAAAGAAAGTCATTAATCCATCCATCCATCCAAAAAAAAATACCATTCCACAAAAAATAATTAATTTATCCAGCAAAAAGTGGGTAATTAAATAATTTTATTTGGATTCCATTCTCGGTTTGGTTCAGTTCTATACAAGGCATGAACTAAGAACCGAATTAAATTGGCCGATTATCTATTTTGTTAACATGGAACCAAACCGAAGTTTATTATAAATCGAACCGAACCAATCCAAAGCTCTTGGTTTGATTCGATTATCAATTTGAACCGGACCAAGTTTCACCTAAAGTTAAACAGATTCCCAAAATTTGTGAGTAAAACAACAAAAATAACTCTCAAAGTGTAAGTCCAACTTCTTCAAATTTCACAGGAACTCTCTTCATTATAAAACATGTGGCATTTTCTATTTGAATCTTGATAATATGATCTGTCAGGTGGCATACTCAAATGACACAATGTGAAAAGGGCCCAAATTTGAAGGTCTTGAGCCGTCAAATTTCAAAAAATTCGACGGACTAATAGGTCCAATTGGCATCGAATTTTTCATTGTCAATTTTTTTTTTTTTTGATAGGTCGAAATTGTCAAATTAATGAAGGATGAGAGAAATTCAACAGCTCTAAGCTGTCAAATCTAGGAAAATCGAGAATTTTGACGGTCCTAGACCGTCAAAATTCAGTTTCTAAAATTCGTGGGCCTTGGCCCATCAAATTTTTGTGTTGATTTTTTCAGTTTTCATGTAGTGTGACTCAATGACATGGACAAGTTTGGGAATCGTAGATCCATAAGCCTCGAGATACACTTTTTATGAGAAAGTGAAGTTGTGTATCCTGAGGCCGTTCAGATCTAGAGTATCCGAACTTGTCAAGTCATATGAGTATGCCACCCGAGGAATCATATTCTATTTACTTTACGTCTTTATATTTTCACTAAATTTTTAAATACCTCTAATAAGGTCCCGTATAATAACTTTTTGAGGTCATAATTACACAAAAATGATTAACATGTAATTGTTAATTATCTCAAGTAGTTATAAATTGTATTAATTTGTCAAAATATTGAAACTAATAATTTTTCCTACTATTTACAGGTAAAAATGGCAAAACTAGAGATCAAATATTTTTGTAACAATTTTTGTTATAATGTACAAGTCGAAAGGGAACATCACATCAAATTTCGGAGCCAAAATCCGCCACGTTACCGTGCGGCGATAGGTCTTTACAATGCCGTAGTAATCTCGAGGAATTTTGCCTTGAGATTCGAGTTGCAAATTTCAGACTCTTCGATCGTTATAATGGAAGGTCTTTCTCGAATCAATTAAGACGAAAATCCGACCCAATAACCCGATTAGAAAACTATAAATTGAGTGGTTGTCCCAAATGAATGGGTCCCTCTTCTTCTTCTAAAATTTTTATAATTTTCTAAAAAAAAAATTTTATAAAGAAAGTGTTCTTGTAGAAATGAAATCTCAAAAATATTTTTCTTTCATCTTTGTTCTTTAATTTCTTTTTGTAACTCCATTGAAAGATCATCAAGAGAGAATCGAATTACAATAAAGACTTATCTCATCATCTTCTCTAACATGTTTTCTTTTTTTTACTATTACTGCAACTTGCTCCTTGCAATGATCGACTAGACTTTCTTTAAAGAGGTCAATGACACCGAAGCGACTTCATCTTAATATTGTTGTTTCAATTCCATTATTTATACTTTAATTGTGTTCTTGTAAAGTAGGGGTGTCAATGGATAGCCAAAATCCGAATTTGAATTCGAAATTTTCGGATATCGGATTTGGATTCAGATGTCATTTAAACATTCGAATGAGTTTCAGATACGAATTCGGATATTGCGATATTCGAATTCGATAATATCCGCTCTGATAATAATACACATATTATGTATTTATGTTTTACAACAAAACTTTATATATATAAATATATAGTGGTAAGTATTGCTGTCATACAACAAAACTTAATTTCAACACATTATCTTCTCAAACCCGCCAGCACTAAAACACCATACGGTAATGGAGGTTTCCGTTTCGATCGAATTATAAATGAGAGCATTACTTCGGTCAAAAACTCTCTCTCTCTCTCTCCCTCCGATCTGAACCAATCGGAGTAATTTTTTAAAGGAAATACGTGGGTTTCAACTTTCAACTATGCGAACTCTGATACATCTACTCCCGCTGGCGAGCATCCAGGTACATATTCTCTCTCTCTCTCTCTCTCTCTCTACGATCTGAACCCGTCGGAATAATTTTTTAGATAAAATCTGTGGGTTTCGACTGTGCGAACTCCGATCGGATCAGATATTATCGGATATCCGATATATTTTTTGGATTCGAATTCGAATGTTTATTAGGGATATTCGATCGGATTCGGATTCGAATTCGGACGGTATTATTATTTTTTCGGATTCGAATTTGGATATAACAGTATTCGATCAGATACCTATCCATTGACAGCCCTATTGTAAAGGCTCTTAAGGTGAGATCATCAACTTTGTATTTCCAATTCTAACTTTGATGAGTTTAAAATTTATCATGTTTTGTAATGAATTTGATATATAAGTTGGATAATCTCTTCTAAATTTAAGATTCACAATTGTTATTTTTTAGTTACTTTCAAGTGTTAATTGATTTATTTTTCAATCCACGAACAACGATTTGTTACGTTAATTGAGTTAAAATGAGAATTATTCAGTAATAGGATAACTTGCAAAGATTAATTTAATATTTCTAAGTCTCTTTTATATTATTTTCAATCTCTATTATTTCTCTTATTTCAATTTTAATTCACTTCTTAGTTGTAATTATTCTAATTTATTTTTAAAAATTTTGTTTTCAAAATTCTATTTTAGTTTAAATTCAAAAGAAAATTTGAATCACGATTAATCCTATGAAACGAATCTTACTCATTAAAATTTTATCTCATTATTTGTTCAATTTCATATTTTTATAATTTTTATGATCTCTAATATATCGATCAATCTCCTTTGAAATGCCACGTGAGATCTAATAGTGGGGATTCTTTAAAATTTTGAATCGGATTGCCCCGTTCGAAGCTTTTTCATCAAAGTGTCTGAATTACAGCGAAGTGTTTTGAGTTAGATTTGGGAACGGAAATGGCAATTGTGGCAACCCTAACAAAAGCATCTCTCTCCTAAGATAATTTTTATTTATTTTTTAAAATTTAAACTTAATATTCTTTAAATTTGGCCCGTGACATGTCAACCCATCTTTTCGCCCTTTTTCCCACATCAAGGATTTTGTGAATCTCTTCCTTTGTACGGATTCGATTTATTTATGGTTGAATGTTTCTTCCCAATCAGTTTTGTAACGTTTCGGGACAGTGTGTTATGGTGTGAGCGTGACAACTTTACAAAGTGAAACTGGACTAATGTGTCACGAGGTGTCTTACTGGGAGAGAGAGAGTATAGTAATGGACTGAGATACGAAGAAATCAAGAGATTTATAATTACATAAGATCTTGTTTTTCTTCCAATAAAATTCTATTATGATCTTTGATTGTTTTTATTGTACTTTAGTCTTCATGTTCTATCATTACTTCTCGACTGCCTTGTCAACAGTACATTATGTCATCACACCTGTCTGTGGCACGTGTGTAGTAATAATAACATTGTTACGACTTTACACCCCTCAACCATACCGATATATTTTGAGAAGAAAAAATGTCGTAATTGTAATAACTAAATTATTTTTATAATATATTGAATTTTATTCTTGACATTTGAGGGTTGATGTGGATAGAATCTTAACATTAAAGATAGAGGTAAATTTTTATTTATTTTTCAAGTTTAAATAAATAAAATTTCAAAATTATCTATCATAAAAAGTTTTTTTTTTTTTTCACTTAGAAGTGGAAGATAAATAATTTCGAAAAGAAAGATCAAGTATTTTTTTCTTTATAAGTTGAAGATCGGACGACGTTTATATTATTATTTTTATTTGTCTAAAAATTTTAATACAATGATAATTCAAATATTCACCAAGATGAGTAGAAAAAATTTAAAATATTGGAGGCAACTTCAATTGAAATGTACTTGATAAGTAATTTCTTTGAAATTTTGAAATGGGGAGTCATTAGTGGTAAAAGGTGACTACTTCAATGTTGTAAGTAATTAGCCCAGGA
Organism: Akebia trifoliata; assembly: GCF_017979445.1. NCBI lineage: Eukaryota > Viridiplantae > Streptophyta > Magnoliopsida > Ranunculales > Lardizabalaceae > Akebia > Akebia trifoliata. The sequence goes on along the minus strand of NC_141378.1, from coordinate 14,495,968 downwards.
AAATTAGGTTATTATTATTATTTTTAATTATATTTTTGTTCTTCAATTATTTTAGTCCATATGAAATATAATAATCATCATCAAAGCCTTAACATAAGATTTGGAAGTCAACATTCACATACATTGACCATCTTAGTAAGTTGTCACATTTATTTCACTAGACTTAGAAAACAAAAGAACTTTATAACAAATTAATAACCAAGGTAGGAAAATAAATCTTAATATAAATAATATTATTGTTCATTAAATTTAATTTATATTATGGCATTCTCACAAAAAGAAAAAAATAGGGTAATTAATTACTAAGGGTTGGGATTTGTAGATTCATGAAATGAAACTCATATATATTCACACATGATCCCAATCGTGTAAATGTGAAATCTAACAGTTGAGATTTATCTTAAAGATATTCAATATATTCTTAAAAATATGTATTTTATTTTTAACCATTGGATTTATCGCTTACACATTTGGAATCATGTGTGAACATGTGAGTTTTTTTTCCACGAGTCTACATATTCTAACTCATTCAATAAAATCACTTTCAGAAATTGGAGAAATTAGGTTTACCCTCCTACAATAAACAAGATTAGGTTCGCCCCTTGATCGATAGTCAATGACTCTTTTTATTGATGAATTAAAGGTGGGATTTTGATTTTTTATACCCTTTAAAACTTAAATTATTAAAGAAAATTATGAATAAATTAAATTTTCAATCTTAATTCATAGAAAAAATGACCTTGACTTTTGATAATTTGGATAAACCTTGAGTGTATTTGAAAGGGGAGAGTTAATCTTGATAATTGAACTTTCAAGAGTTCAACTATCGAAAGTTTACAATAAGGGTTAATATGAACTTCAATGATTGGTGAATGATGAGAGTTACAACAAACAGGTTAACAATTCCTCAAATAGAATTGATTACAGGGTAGATGATTCAAAATATGGTTGGGACTATAAAAGAAAAAGGAGATAAATGATTGGGATAGGGGGGAGAGAAAGAGATTACCTGTGATGAAGAGCATGGGTTGTGGCTTCACAACAAATGTTCTTAACATTCACTCCTTAAGATGAATGTTAAACTACACAAACGACAAAGTATTTTGAGAGTTGGTGAGTTGTCAATTCACGTAAATTGCGCTTTCAAACATGATAAATTTACAAACTTGCGCAGGCAATCAACTCTCACATACAATTATCAAACACACCCCTAATTTTGCATTCTACAAAAAAGTAAACTTAACATCCTCGATTTATCAAGAAGGTTTATTAAATTTCCTAAATTAGAAAAAAAAAAAGAAGAAGATTGGGATACTAATTTCAAATTGAATTTTGTTGGGGTGACACAAAAGGAGACACAAGAGTGACAAAAACGCCTGGTGTCATGCACATATTTGTAGATACTTTTCCACATGATATGAGTAAAAAGTATCTACAGTTATGTGCGTGCCACCATATTATTTTTGTCATCTTTGTATCTTCTTTTGTGTCATTCCAATATTTTCCTTTCAAATATGGGTATGTGGGCCAGCTAAAACTAAATAGGATTAGGCACACATTACTACTTAAAATGCCTCCAAAACTTTATTTCCTACCAAAAACACCTCAAAATGCTAATTTTCAAAGCGTTTTAAATGCAACTTAACATGTGTCCTAACGACACACGTTAACAAAACCCATATTTCTTTAATTATCTAAAGATAGAGAAGACAACTTTACTATCTTTCTAAAGTTCTCATGCACATCATCACTAATCTCCTCAGAAAATCACATTCATGTCTTCGAAAATGACGATACTACCACTAAGAAAAAAATTCTATTTTTGCATAAAATACACCACCACCGCCATAACCCATCTTCTCCATGTAGTGGAACCAACTCACTCTTCCACTAGCCACGACCATCCTTGTTTTTAATACATTTCTTCCATGTAGATGCAGTCCGTCACAACTCACAACCCCATTTACCGAAAAACCCGGACTTGAACGAGCCTATAGAAGAATATCTCTAAGGAACCCTAGGTGCATTTTTGTCTCATCACTTTTTCAAATACAGGTGTTCCTCCTCTGACACCTTACTCTGTAGTCTGTATTTTTGCATAAAATACACCACCAAGGAAATGCTCTCTCTCTCTCTCTCTACATACATAGAGAAGACGATACAGATTCTGTTTGAAAGCATCCCCAGTTTTCTTCTCTCTGATTGATCAATAACCTCTCTCTCTCTCTCTCTCTCCACGAGGATCCTTCGTTCTCAGAATCGACTGAACAGATTCCTCTCTCTCATCATTCCATTTGTGCTTGAAACCCAGAAAGGAGACTCAGAGCAGATACCACACATCGTTTTCTCGCATTGATTCAGTTTATCCTCTTATGGTAAAAACTTTATGTTTACCCAACTACTTCTACTCACTCCTCCCCTGCTCCACCACCTTTACTTCTAAAATTTCCTCTGTTTCGCTCGCACAGAAGAACACGAGTTGTGGAAGAAAAAAATAAAAGAGGAACGAAAGCTAGTAGTATCTCTTCTCATCATGGTTTCGTTTAGACTCTAAACCTGAAGTTTTCTCAGAGTGGTCTTCGATTTCATGGACAACCCAAAAAGTTTCAGATGAACTAAAGGTTGCTCTGTTTTTTAGAAGCAAGTAGGGTTTCAACTTTCTAGAAAGGAAGGCAAAAAACACCAGTTTTTCTCAAGTGGGTATTGTGGAGGATTCGTTAATGGACGTTTACTGAAGTGGGGTTTTTAGTTTCAGTTGTTTTACTTGAAAAATGGGTGGTTCGAGCTCTAGAATCGAGAAAAGCGAAGCTCTTCGTCTCTGCAAGGAAAGGAAGAGATTCATAAAGCAAGCCATTGATTCTAGGTACGATCTTTCAGCCGCTCATCTCTCTTATGTTCAATCTCTTCGAAGTATTGGGATCGCTTTAAGGAGGTTCGCAGAAGCTGAGGCCTTAATAGAGTCGTCTCTATCGACCTCTGCAACTGAACTTGAAAAAACTCCATCTCACTCTTCATACCCATCTCCATCTCCTTCTCACAATGCTGAAGCAATGGATTCTCCACTACACAGTGAGAGTCCCCTCTCTCCTCCACTCTTCAACTTGAACTACATGAGATCGTGTGTGAACACTGCCGTAACAGTTAGACTTGATCCATCTTTTGTTGAAGGTGAGACCTTGATGTTCCCTCCACCTCCTCCACCACTTGAAACAGATTCTTCTTGGGATTTTTTTGATCCAATTGATGAAAAATCAAGTTTTAGGTTCAGCGGTGTAAATGGGTTCAACCACAATTTCGATAATGTTAAAGGGTTGGGGCAATTTAGGGAAGAGGAAGTTGTTCCTTTTATTGAAGAGGGTAGGGAGAAGTCTGATTTAGAAGGTAAAAATGAAAATTTTGGGGGATTAATAAGGTCCGAATACGAACAAAGGATTGGCAAAATTTCGGGTAATTCAGTTACTCAAAGTAAACAAATTACACCCTCGCAACGATATGAAGATGCAGACCAAACTTTGGTGGGCAATGCTGCTTTGGATCAGTCAGGCTCAAAAAGTGAGAAACTTGGATTGGTGAAGGATTTTTGTGAAGAAAGAGAGGATCCTTCGGAGTTCATCACTCATAGGGCTAAAGATTTCTTGTCAAGTATGAAGGATATCGAGCACCGGTTTTTTAGAGCTTCTGAATCTGGTAAGGAGGTTTCTAGAATGCTTGAGGTGAACAAAATTCGGCTCAGTTGTTCCGAGGTCAAAGGTATTCTATATGCCTGTGTGGTTTATGTGTGAAACATTGGTCTACATTTTATAATTTTCTAGTTGGATTTTGGTTCTTTGTTAGTCTATTAGCATTATGGTTCACTTCTAGTACTCTCTTTAGGATTGAATGCATTTGGCATGGCAATGTAAGTTTCATGGCATAAGCTCATTGAATTATATTTCTTGCAGGAAGATCGCCGGCCTCAGTATTTTTGGCGGCTTGTTATATAGCTTGTTGTCGTAGGGAAACCAACTCTGCTCCTCATAGTAGGTTTTCATTTCTTGGTAATGTTATTCTCGTTTGCAACTCACTAAGATTGTGTCTTTGACGCAACATTGTGTATGTAGCTACCCTATGTGTCAATTTGATCTGTTAAATCAATTATTAACTTCTTTGATTGTTAATGAGCTCCAAAATCATAATAGCTGACCATCTTTATCATCGGAATGAAAAACCAATCAACAACTTGGTTTGCCAATGCTTGTCTGCCATGAATTTGGGGTTGCATATATATATATATAGGGTCACGTTCAATGGCAAACTTTTTAGCAAACTTTTTGGCAAAACATTTTTCAAAACATGAGTTAGAAGTTTTGGAATGGGCTGATTTTTGGTGAGGATGATCTCTACAGTGAGGAGATCATCATCACCAAAAATCAGCCCGTTCCAAAACTTCTAACCCCATCAAAAACAGTTTACAAAAAATGGACGGTCCACGATTTTTCAACTTGTAAACATGGGTTAGAAGTTTTGGAATGGGCTGATTTTTGGTGAGGATGATCTCCTCACTGTAGAGATCATCCTCACCAAAAATCAGCCCATTCCAAAACTTCTAACTCATGTTTTGAAAAATGTTTTGCCAAAAAGTTTGCCATTGAACGCTACCCATATATATATATGGGTCGGGTTCCGTAGATCCCCATTACGATTCACATTGCGACACACCGTTTTGTCTTATATGGGCAAAAATGTTTGGAATGGGCTGATTTTTTGTGAGGATGATCTCTATAGTGAGGAGATCATCCTTGCCAAAAATCAGCTCATTATGAAACTTCTAGCCCCATGTTTGCAAGTTGAAAAATTTTAGACCATCCAATTTTTGTAAATCAATTTTGATGGGGTTAGAAGTTTTGGAATGGGATGATTTTTTGCAAGGATGATCCCCTCATCACAGAGATCATTCTCACAAAAAATCAGCCCATTCCAAACATTTTTGCCCATATAAGACAAACGGTGTGTCGCAATGTGAGTCGTAATGGTGGTCGTAGGAACCCCACCCTATATATATATATATATACATATACATATATATATATATATATATATATATCTATATATATATATATATATATATATATATATAGGGTAGCGTTCAATGGCAAACTTTTTGGCAAAACATTTTTCAAAACATGAGTTAGAAGTTTTGGAATGGGCTGATTTTTGGTGAGGATGATCTCTACGGTGAGGAGATCATCCTCACCAAAAATCAGCCCATTCCAAAACTTCTAACCCATGTTTACAAGCTGAAAAATCGTGGACCGTCCATTTTTTGTAAACTGTTTTTTATGGGGTTAGAAGTTTTGGAATGGGCTGATTTTTGGTGATGATGATCTCCTCACCGTAGAGATCATCCTCACCAAAAATCAGCCCATTCCAAAACCTCTAACTCATGTTTTGAAAAATGTTTTGCCAAAAAGTTTGCCATTGAACGCCCCCCATATATATATATATATAGGGTGACGTTCCTATGACCCATATTGCGACTCACATTGCGACACCGTTTTTGTCTTATATGGGCAAAAAGGTTTGGAATGGGCTGATTTTTTGTGAGGATGATCTCTGTGATGAGGGGATCATCCCATTCCAAAACTTCTAACCCCATCAAAATTGATTTACAAAAATTGGACGGTCTAAAATTTTTCAACTTGGAAACATGGGGCTAGAAGTTTCATAATGAGCTGATTTTTGGCAAGGATGATCTCCTCGCCATAGAGATCATCCTCACAAAAAATCAGCCCATTCCAAACATTTTTGCCCATATAAGACAAAACACTGTGTCGCAATGTGAGTAGCTTTATGTGTCTACGGAACCCGACCCATATATATATATATATATATATATATATATATATTTGGCATCACCTATTGAACATTTAGCTCGGTACATATGTTTTTCGGATTGGCGTATCTAATTTAATGATATCTGTATAGAACCTCCTCAACATATGGCAAAGGTTATCACGTGGAACCGATCAATATCTTCACAATCATCTTTGTCCAAGAATCCTCTTACTTCGGCATCAAAGGATGACATCGATGACAGTGGGAGTGACTTTGTTGAAGAGTTCTGCATGATCTCAGGAAGCCATTCGTCTACCTTGGACAGACTATATGCATGGGAGAGAAAACTTTATGATGAAGTGAAGGTACTTTGTCTGATCCAATCAACTCAAATAAATTGTGTACCAACTCCTCTTGATTGCCTAGTTAGTTATATTGCATCTACTTTCTATCGGTTTTTGTTCCTAATTATCTCCTCTTCTGGATCTAGAACAATTAAGTTCCAAATTCAACATTGTTGTTCAATTGTAAGGGTCTTTCATTTCTCGATCCCATCAAGTTTTGATGACAAACCAGTTCTTTAGTTTGTTCTAATCTCAGGTTTTGATATCCCTTTTTTGAGGACTTCGTGTACCTCAAAGAACTCATTATTTCCTTGTAATATTCTGAAATATATTTGTTAGTGGTATTGCTCTACTAGAAATAAAATCAATTGAAGAGAATGAAGATTGGATCTATATATGTTCTCAGCAACTTAGAAAGGTTATCAATGTTGTGCGGAAGCACCTGAATACCCTACGAATCAGACAATGAACACAAAGAAATTCATGCAAAAGAGAATAAAAAACACCAATCATACTCAGACACAAGATTTTACTTGGTTCAGCAAAATTGCCTACGTCCACGGGTGGCGATGAAGATTTGTTGCTGATGAAGTCACAAAAAACAATACAATTTTAAAGTTTTCCAGAGAACAAATATATAGCATCCTAGGGCTTCCCACATATTTTCTAATACTGAAAATACTCCCAATGGTTGTACGGGCACCAAAAACAACACGAGGCAAATTGGGGACCTTCTGATCCCTGAACCCCCAGCACTCTTCCATAAACTCGAATCCTGCATACCTCCACAAAAGTAACCTGAGATTAGGGTCATAAATAACAATCAATGGGTTATCATTGCTTTATTTGTTTCCAAATACAAATACCCAACAACTTTGCTATTTAGAAAATCTTTCCACAAAAATCAATCATGCTTTGCCTAAACATTACTTTGCCCATCAACTAATCAATTCATACATATTGGTTTAGAAGACTAAATTGCTAGTATTCCTTCATATGTTCTTTTGTAGGCTAGTGAATTTATCAGGAAGGAATATGATCACAAGTGTGACCAACTCAAGCACCAATTTGCAAGAGATGCAAGCACCCAAGTGGTTGATACAACTCGTGCAGTTGTAAAGGATCTTCATTCACGAATTAGAGTGGCCCTTCATGCTGTTGATTCAATTGCAAAGCGGATTGAGAAAATGAGGGATGAAGAGTTGCAACCACAGCTCGTAGAGCTGATACATGGGTAATGCTTCTCTAGTTTCATTCATCTTGGATAACAATTTGACTTTTAAGTTTTCCTCTTGAGCTGGTTGGGTGTATGCATTTTGGGTAGGGCTTAAAATGGGTCAGATTCATCTTGGATCTGAGTATATCCATATTCAGATCCGAAATTCTTTTATATGGATCCGGATCTGACTTGGATCTTACTCGATAAACTCTGAATCCGACCCAATCGAATTGCTTGATTCGGGTCCGATAATTCAACATTATTTCACCTATACTTGTTTGTTAATTGCTATATTATTCTATTTTACCATTTTAATCATTTTATTTTGTAAGAATTTATGTTTTATTAAAGTAGTGGAAAAGGATATTTTGAAAGACCTAAAATATAATTTTGAAAACAAAATATAATTCCTATCTAGGCAGATATATTAATCGATCCGTATCCGACCCAGATCATGGGACATCAAACCAAGGACCCAAACCCGATAAGTTCAGATTTTGGCTCACTCCATTCTCGGATAAAATCCGACCCATTTATCCTCTAATTTTGGGTTCAATATTTTTTGCATCCATCATTTGAGTGGATGGCTGGGATGTATCTAAATCAGAGTAAACCTCAGATTCATGACTGATGGGCCCTCTGCAGATTGATACGGATGTGGAAGGCAATGCTAGAGTGCCACCATGCACAGTACATCACCATCTCGTTAGCCTATCACACGAAGAGTTCGATGGGGCAAACGCAAGGGGAATCTTATAAGCTAGTTCTGGCTCATCTCCAACATGAGATTGAATGTTTTGGTTCAAGTTTTGCACATTTGATTGATGCACACAAATCGTATGTGGAATCTCTCAATGGGTGGCTTCAAAACTGCATTGTAATGCCTCGAGAACGTTCCAAGGGAAGAAGGGTCTTCTCACCTCGTAGAGCTCTGGCTCCACCCATCTTTGTTCTTTGCCGGGATTGGTGTGCTGGAATCAAAACCTTGCCATCTGTGGAACTCACAGATGCCATCAAAGCCTTTATATCTGATATGCGTAGTTCGGTGGTACTCCAAGTGGAACAACAAGGACCCTCGGATTCAGACAACAATGGCGAGACAGAAAGCAAAGAGGATGAAAAGTACGATAAATCATTATCTAACTTAAGTAGCATACAGACAAGTTTGACTAAAGTACTCGATCGGCTGACCAAATTCACAGAGGCCTCGTTGAAATTGTGTGAAAATATTCGACAAGGGTGCGAAGCAGCTCGTGCGGCATACACAAATTGCAGGACAAATAGATTGTGAAGAGATATGTAATTAAATTAGATATAGGCACCTGGTAGGGAAGTTTGAGGAGTAGATATTTGTAAGATTATGGATTTGTAAAATTTTGAAATTAATAAACTTGTTGCTTGTTTGGTAACATCTCATACAAATAAAATTCTTTCACAATAAGTCAATGACAGCAATACTTTGAAGCAACCGGGATGTTCGATACTGCATTGAAGAAATTATACCAAAGTAACCTTACTATCTGATGGAAATGTATACATGTTCTCAAGGCGAAATAAGTGAAGTGTGTCATTGGACTTGTCCACGACCTTCTGCGGAAGCATGGGCCTCCACATGCTACTTGACGGACACTCAAATAACTGGACGTATAAGATGTCACATATGTTAAGAAAACAGGTAATCGAACCAAGAAACGCAAATTACACAGAAATAGAGATTTTACGTGATTCCCTAAGATTGAGATACTTCCATGGATCACACTGATTCTATTATGAAGAGGATTTGCAGTAATAAATTACACCCTTTTACCAAAGAACAGAAATATATACCTCATTAAAACATAATTAGGATTTTACCAAAGCTCGATTGGCAGGACACGTGGCTTGATTAAAAGAATCTCCTTATTGACCAGTATCATTAGGCTCCATAAACCACAACATAAGCTTTGATGCCAGCAGAGAGGGCATGGACGTCCCCCACAATTTTTTCATCGTGTGATTTCTTCATCTCTGAATATTTCTCCACGAAATCTAGGGTCGTAAAGTTGGCATATATTGAAGCCAGCATGGGCATGAGCTTGTGCTGCTGAGACTGATAATCTATGATAGGGAGATCATTTGAATAGGGAGAAACTTCGCTACCATGGTAGCAGTGCACATGACATAGATTTGGGTTGCCACTCATTAATCTTAACTAGGAGATCTCCACTAAAAATAAAAATAAATATGAACAATACTACTCCAGTAAGTAAACTACAACAAACAAGAAATTTATCATTCTTTTGTGCAAGCCTTGGGCTTGAATACCCTAAACCCTGCCTTGACGCATAAACCTTGGCAGTTTTTTGAATAAAAATGAGTACGAAAGGTACAGAAATTCTTCCACTAGTCAAGAAGGCTTATCCAAACAGCGGAATTCACAGATACAGAAATCAAGAACAACGAGGGAGGTAGAAAAGCTCACTGTGGTGGAGTTCTGTCATAGCAAAACAACCTGAATATTCCAAACTGTCAATCCTCTCATGATACTTATCTTTGTGTTTTTTGTTCTTAAGTTTGGTACAATGTTTTATTGTTGTGAAGTATGATAGTATTGGTTAGTAAGGAGTATTGTTCATCATTTAACATAGTGTTTGTTGGTAGAGTTTAGTGTTGAACTTGCTGGTGGGTTTAGAGGGGGGCCGACGGCCCCCTTCCTCAGAAGGTGGGGGTTCAAGGGTGGAGCTCCTGAAAGAAAATTTTCTAGGATATTTTCACAATTTCACTAGTATATGTAAAACCCTAGTTATGTTTTCTCGGGTATATATTTCTCTTTTTGGATGAAAGGGTATAACTTGTAAATGCAGGTTTTCTCTTCATAGTGGAATCAATATGATCCGTACATGTACCTTGATCGTCAGGAAACCACGTAAAATCTGTGTTTCTGTATGTGTATCGCATCTTTTTTTCTTCTTGTTGTGGTCTTCATTGCTTTTGTTTTTCTCAAGATGTCGCATGTATTGAAGGCATCCCTATTTGGGTTCTTTCTAAATTGGGGATGTCCTTAGTTGTGCGATTGATCAAACAAAAATTTATACATTTCAAATTGATTTTTCTGTGCACAAAAATTCCTCACAATAGTGTCTAGTGGGGTGGGACTTAAAAAAATGAGCAATCAAAAGAAGAAGCATGGAATGGAAACTTGAGAAAGTCCGAACTGTGTCAAGGATTCAACGATTTGGACACTCTAACAAATTGGTAAGATGGAGAAATAATGTAGGATTTCTAGGGTTACATTTTAGAAGATCCCTAAGAACCCTAATTAGAGCCCCATAAGCACTGGTCTTTAAGAAAATTTTGGTGAAATGTAAAGAAAAAAAAATCTTTTGGAAGAAAATGCTAACAATTTCAAGTTAATGAACAGGAACCTTGGCGTCCACAATGTGACATAAGTTGTTTTTCACCAAACGCTCCCCGAATTTCTCAGAACAGTTCGAGACCCCCAAAAGCACTTCCTTGAGCAATGTCAACAAATAATCAATGTCCTGATTTTGATTCTTATGAAAATGATTCAAATAAAAGTGATTCCATATAAACACTTCTATTGAGAGCGTAGTTGTACAAAACAGCCCTATATCACTACATTGGCTCAAGCAATTACCTAAAATTTCATAAACATTTTCTATTACACAAATAGGGTATGTTAAATTAGGCGAAGTCTCTTTATAACCATGATTGAGTCTAAGACAATTCTTCCCCTAATTGGGCAGTTAAATCAGTCTAAGATGAAGGAAAATGCGAGTCATCTTTATTTCTAGACTAATAATATTCTGACTCGAAAATTTTCACTTGATCTATATGCAGTTGACGTGGCAAGTGTACAGAAACATAGATCTTTTTCTTCAGGATACACAAAGAAAAGATCTTTATTTCTGTGCACTTGCCATGTCAACCAAGTACAAATCGAGTGAAAATTTTTGAGTCAAAATATCATTAGTCTTATTTCTCATATGCAGTTAATTCACTCTAGAGCACCATTAATTGCAAAGCTTAATCACTAGTTGTTTTGGAAGCGATTGGAAGTTTGGAACACAAAAAAATTGCATAAACCATTGAAGACATTTTATGGTAAATTATTGTTAATGGAATGGAATGCAACTAATATATTCCTATGTTGGCAAAAAAAAAAAAAAAATCACGACCTCTAGGAAAATAATTTTCACATGAAGTCGCAAAGTAATGCAATCTTCTCTGACTATCTAAGATATATTAAATTAGACTGATAATAAGATGACGTGCTGACACATATACGGCTGACGTGACAAGTGTACAGAATTGCTGATCTTTTTTCTTGTGTATCCCAGAGAAAAAGATCTATAGTTTTGTGCACTTGCCATGTCAACCATGTACAGGCCGTGTATTTGTTAGCGTGTCATTTTATTACGACTCATTAAATTACCTATAATAAATTACAAATGTAAGTTGACAGATTTTTCAAATTTCTACCATAAATTGGTTTATTTTTGTCTAATCATGTAGCCTCTATAATCTAAAGCTGGCTTATTACTTTATTAGAATGAGCGTAATTTAAAAGTTGAAAAAGTACATCTATTTTATTAAGGAGAGATTGTAGAAAATGATTTCTAAAGATTAATATTTCAAACTTGGAATCTTATAATTTTTTTTTGTTGTTGTTGTTATTTTGTACTTTTGCAAGTGAAGGTAATCATATTTGCCCAACAAAACTACTATTAAAAGTAGTAATCACATATAAGATTATCTTCATGTTCAAAATTATCTAAAATTTAGATTTTGATTCTTGATGCTTAGTTGGGAATTAGTGTGTCACAACTGTTATTATTCCTAGTTTAACTAGAAACCAAATCTCAATTTTTAGGCTTTTTTTTTTTTTCCCCCCAATTTAATACAAGTAGATCTTCTCCTAAATCATAATTTAAGCCTTGAAATTCTAGTATTATGTTACTTTACACGTATTAACAATGAAAATGACTTCATTGTGATGTGCACTAAAATGCTATTATTAAAGTAATTGTTAAATTCCAAAGTTTCCTAATAAATGGTTAGAACCTATGACAGGAAAACAACATTTTAAAACAGCATTTTGATATGATTTAATTATATTATAGTTGACTCCAATAGCAATTTAGGTATTGAACATCGGCTCATTATTATTTTTTATACCTAAACATATTACTTTATTTCAACTTCATTATTTTATTATTTATCCTCTTAAAATGGTTTAACAAAGATAATGCTCCTCTTTGAAAGTCATTGGCAATCCATCATCCTTGGAATTTCTATAGATCTTCAACATGGAAACATTATAAAAATAATCAATGATAATGATTTTTGTTTTTATTTTATAACGGGATGTCTGGACCTACGTACGACTAGGGGGGGACCAGATGAGCTAGGCCAAAACCAAAGCATATGGGACTTTCCCCCGAGCACTTGCAACGCCTACACATTACACTCATCAGGTAAGTGAGGAAACACCCTTACGAGTGGTCTCGAGGAAATATTGTTCATATTTGTTCAAATTGGGTATTAAACATATAACCTACGGACTTTCACCGCTTATTAGAGTCGAAATTGCCATTGAGGCCCCCCTCCCCCCCCCGGGTTAACAATCAATTTCTTCTCCTTTCATATGATGGGAATGCAAACGTCTAATTTAAGCATAGAATGTTAGCCACCTCCGAGGTCTTATCTTTTGAAATAAAAAAACCCCTTAAAAAAATAATTTTTTGGGGGTCTCCTGGCCATAAAAAAGTAAGGAGCTTTAAAAAATTGTTCACAAGAAGACAAACAAAATTATATTAGAGGTTATTTATCATATTATTAAACAATTGTTCTATGCTGATTACCAATTATAATTATCTATAATCATATTATTATTTTTTGGAGAAGTAATTATCATATAGAGGTGTTTAAATCAAAACGATTTAAACATGCTATTCAAGTCGCCCTGGGTCAAATAAATTAAAGTTACCTTCCTTTATCTAAAGTGTACCTTCCACTCAAATTGTTCCTTGTTGATAGGGATTGATAGGAAATATTTGCATCCGATTGGATTTCATCCAAATCAAATGTAGGAGCTCAATTACATTGAGCCTGAACCTGGTAACTCAGTTAAAGGAGCTTATCCTACATCTCCTGAACCGTCGACTAAATTCAATTACATCGATCCTCTCCATTTAGTCGAGCTCAATTACATCGACCCTTTGTTCCTTCCCTTCAAAGGGTTCAGATGATCCCAACTCTGGATATTTTCCATGGTCTATTAATAAACAATTAGAATAAAAGACTATGGGTCGATCTATTGTTGAGCTGCTGTCACTCTTTCGAGTGGGGACAACAAATCTCTTGCCAATAGGCCAAGGTAACTTGCTAACTCTCAGCCATTTGTTAGAAGGAAATGCAACTTGATTGGTTGGGGGGGGGGGGGGGGGGGGGAGGAAATAAAGTAGATTATTCGATTCTATTTCCTCCTTTGGTAAGGATTGGTCGATGATGTGATTGGAATTTATCTTTACTTTGTTTGCATCATCGAGACAGCCGAAAGGCTAGCCATATGTACATCGAGAGACCCGACCTATTCAAATCAAAATAGAATGAGCATCTACGACTAAGGGAAATGGAATTGCCCCTCTGTCATCATCTACTTGGATGACCTCCTTGTGTATCCAAAGACCTGGAAGGGGCATTTGCATGTTTCACATTTCGTTGGCACCCACAACATAAGCTCTATGCCATACGACTGCCTGGCCCAGAATCTTTAAAGGTCAATTGAGTAGGATGATCTCACAGTTCTCTCTAGCCTTGATCCAACTCCTTCACCTTGCTTACATTCAATGAAGCCCTCCTCCTTACTTTTGCTACTCTCAAATAAGGCTCTTCCTGACTCTCTTTGCCGATTGGAAGAAGGTCTGATGTCCTTATCCTGGCATGAACTCGCCGACTTTGAAGCCCGGATTCATTGACTTCCCACAGAACGAGAAAGGGAAAGTGAATCGGAGCACTCCCCTGTTGACATGGAAATAGTTCGATTGCTTGACGACTTTAAGTGCCCATCTGGTGGCCTAGTGAAAAGTCTAGCCCACGCCCATTGGCGCGCTGCCTACAGGAGACCAAAGAAGCAATTAACTAGTGCTGATCTTACTCAATTTGAACTTTATTATGAGGATCCCCATTCCAAGGTTTGCTTGATAACAAACGTCATAAAGTAAGGTTCCCTTGGGTTTGTAAGAATTCTAATTGAGTTTTTGTAATAAAAATACAACAGTTAGGTCTATCGGGTAAATTTCTCTTCATTCTGTTGCTTTTCATTTTCAACCCCTTCAATTTTATTAATTTTTTCTCTCTTTTTTTTTTTTTTTAATAATATCCCTCTAATTTTAATTTTAATTTTTTTTTAATACTACACCTACAACTTTATTATTGTTTTGTATTTATCCCCCTTAACCCCAAAGTGGCACGGGCAAACTTTAGTTTATATAATAAAATATAACTATAGGACCCACAATTGTTACAATATGTGGGGGATAAATCTCTCTCATCAACTACAATTTTATGAAATAAATCTCCTATCAAGTTATTATTTTTTTAACCCATTTAGTTCTTTTACTCTTCATCCTTTTAACTTTACTATATCTTCTCTTTTACCTTTAGAATCTATTTTATTATTTTTTCATCTTTTACTCATTTAACTCGAAAGAGGATGTTCGTGCCTAAAGCATGTGCAAAGTCTAGTTTATATAATAAAACACATTTGAAAGTTCCACTTTGCTGCAGGTTTTGGGGGGATAAACCTCCCATCTAATTACAATTTTGAAATGGATAAATTTTTTATCAAACTACAATTTTATGGGATCTACCGTACTCACTTTATTATCTTTCAATTTCACCTTTTAATTGTATTGTGTTTTTTTCTCCCCACTCTAACTTTATTATATTTCATCTTTTACACCTTCAACTCACTTTACTATTTTTCATCTTTTACCTCCGTTAATCTTAAAATATTTTTTCTCACTTGTACACATAAGAAAATAAAATCTACTCCTTTTCATCCTCAAATCAAAATTCTAACTCATATATTCTTCTTTCCCACACCATAGTTATCATCTCCGGCGTCAACCATCTCTTTTCTCCTCCTCCTCCTCACCCATCTCTCTTTTTCACCTCTGTCATCGCCACTACGTCTTCTCATCTTCTTCTTTTTTCCTTATTCTTCTTCCCTCTCTTCTTCATCTCCGCCTTGCTTTACGACGTTTGCCCTTGCCATTCGACCTTATTTTCTCCCCCTCTTCTTTCTTTTCTTTTTTTTTTCCTCCCTGTTATTTTTACAAAGTAGCATCAAATGCTGATCTCAATATTTTTCATTCTACCCATTTTTTTTATTTTTTTATTTTATAGATTTTGACATTTCATGCCATCAAACACACCCTTAAAGATTTTTTCAGTTCATTCGTAAACTTTTTGGGGTTTGCTTGAATTACCATCTTGTTGGAGGTTTTCCTTATATTTCTCTCTAAAAAGTCTTGAATTCGACAGAGGTCAGTTTTATCTTTTACTTTGCTTCGCCATTAATTCCCAATGTCCTACGTCTACAATTTGGCCTTTGGCGTCATGTACCATAAATTGTAAATAAATGCAACAAGTAAGCGCCAAGAATCACTACAATTCACTCACAATTATTGATGTGGAAGCATTAAAAAGGGCAACATAGGTAGCTGACCACACAATTAAATTTAGAGAGATTTACCGGGCAGACCTTTCAGTTGCAATTTTATTACAAAAACTCCCTTATTTTTTTAAGTTTATTACTGCACAAACCTTACTATATAATCATGCTACAATGACTAAGTAAGTAAGATTTCAAATCTTACTAAGAGTTATTGGGCCAACTTGGATAATAAAATTAGCAATCCAACAACACAACCTTCTAAATTTCATGAAAAAACTTAGATTAGATAGAAATAGAAAAAAAAAAAATGAAAAAAATGAGTTTGATAGTAGATATTGAAAATGGACGACTATTGAACTGTCGAATTTAAAATTAAAATTCAACCGTGATTTTTTTTTTTACAATTTTCTTTTTGAAGTTATTAGAATTTTGTCCTTTATAATCTTGTACATCAGATCATGTTTTTGAATGCCACAAATTGATGTGGTTAGAATCTACTCCTAGATATGTTAAATAACAAATAATTCTCAAAAAATTTAAAAATTTAACGTGGATCCCACTCCAGGGTATGCTCGGTAATGAACTTCACAAAGCAAAGTTCCCTTGGAATTGTCAAAACTCGAAGGGAGTTTTTGTAATAAAAGTTGCCGGTTAAATCTCTTAAATTTAATTAGTAACATGATTTAAAATCAAGTTTTGATATAATATTTTAAGAGAGCTGCTATTGCCACACCAATAATTCCTAGGTAAATCATTAAAGAATTGGATACAATTGGTGTGGCATAAGTAAATGATGGTGTGGTAATAATAACTCTCTATTCTCAACTAAAATATTTGGACAAAATCTGAAACATTCAATATTTCATTTAGATTCCGATTGAAACCATAACGTTCACATTTCAAAAATAGCATGAAACAGTGGGAGTGCTCACATTCACATAATGTATAACAAGAAGGCCCGTACGAATATTTGATAATTTTGAAAACAATAAAATGAAACACGTTAGGGACACTCGATGGCGACGTTATAACAATCCAAATTCTCTTAGTAGGATAAAAGATAAGAACAAGAAAATATGTACCTTCACATCGTGATCATAAAATGTGAAAAATATCATACTTTTAAAACAATGCTCGTAATATTCAAAAAGTAAATCAAATTATCGGAATACTCGTGTGTAAAAAATTTATGAACAGTAATTTTTATGCCATTTTATTTCTCGTTTCAGCCATATCTTATTGTATTAAACAACAATGGAAATAAATAAACAAAACACAAAATCCAATTGACTTGGGGAGTTCTATTTTAAGTATCAAATGGGTCATCTTGAATTTCTAAAGAGTCAATGTAATTGACGATTTTTAAATTCGGCTTGACCATCTCGCTCAACGGCCTCTAGGTTGAATATTTGTGGGTCAAACCCGAATAACACAACCCAAAACACTTCCTTACCTCTGAACCAAATCCAACCCACATTTTTAAATGAACCACGTACTCCAAAATTTTAAATTGGGGTGTTGTGGAGGATATTTCTAACTAGAAATCGGGGGGTGACACGTTGCACCTAGGGATTCAAGTTTGGTATGAATATACGAGGGTAAGTTCGACAGAGAGTATGAGAGATATGTCCCAAAATCCCCTTCTACGTTGGAGAAGGGTAAAATCGATAGTGGGATCTAATTAAGTCCTAAGGTCTCATCTATATATATATAGACAAATGAGCTAAAATGTATGATTTTCTCCCCCCTCCAAACTTGACTTATTTTTTGTACTAAATCTCTGACTTGAGTGTCAGAGTGGTGTCGTTGCAAGCACACCCAAGAGAACGAGGAGAGGGGTCGCAAGTTGCTTCACAAATCTCAAGGTAGAGCGAAAATCCGCATCTAAAATTTCTAAAAATCAGGGGGTGACACATGGCACTTAGGGATTCAAGTTTGGTATGGATATACGAGGGTGAGCTCGGTAGAGAGTATGAAATATTTACGAGATATATCCCAAAATCCCCTTTTAAGTTGGAGAAGGGTAAAATCGATAGTGGGATCCAATTAAGTCCTAAGGTCTCATCTCTATATATATAGATAGACAAATGAGCTAAAAGGTATGATTTTCTCCTCCGTCCAAACTTGATTTATTTTTTGTACTAAATCTCTGACTTGAGTGTCGGAGTGGTGTCGTTGCAGACACACCCAAAAGAACGAGGAGAGGGGATCGCAACGTTATTTCACAGATCTCAAGGTAGAGCGAAAATCCGCATCTACAGGTGTCAATTAGTGAATGAATCCGTTATGTTGTGAAAAAAATTCTCCTTATAATGATTTTGGTTCTTGATTCTTATCAATTTTATCGGTTTGAATTCTCAATCGGTTTGGTTCCATTAGTTTTGGTTATACTCGGCTCCAATAAAAAGGATCTAGATCCGTTTTTTTTTCTTTTTTCTGATTAAATGGAGCCTATTGACAACCCCTGCACACCAATTCAGTAAAAAAAGGAATGGATCTAATCGGATCATGGATCTGACCCGTTTTGTTTCCTCAGCCGCCAGTTTCGAAGGTTGTGGAATTGCCACGTTTCGGTGAATTACGAAATGAATTTAAAACGACAAAGGACACAGGCCAAAACCAAGGTGGGTCCGGTTGAGTCCCAACGGACCTACTTAAAACGCGAATAATACCGAAGGTGGTGGTTTACTAAACCAAACACACAAGAAACCACGGTTAATCTAACGGTTATTTACGGCGTCCAACCTTTGAAGAAAAAAGTTATACAAATAGACGTCGTTTATGGCTGAAATACTGACGGAGCATTTCTCGCTGAAGTCAGCCACGTGGTATTTCCATACTTCAGGGTCTGAAGTTGGTGTCCACCATCCATATATATGAGCCAACCACGTGGACTTGCTTACCAAGTATTTACGTGGGCCCTACTTAAAAAGTAAAAGAACTAAATTTTAACATTAGATATACCTCCCTCTGCATCTTCATCCTTCAGGGTCTGAAAGTTGGTGCACACCACCTCTCTCTCTCTCTCTCTCTCATATATTCTCTCTCTCTCATATATGGGGCGGTTCAAGGGTCATATGTAAAAACATATGAAAAAATAATGATTTTTCAAAATATGGGTTAGACGTTTTGGATTGAGCTGATTTTTTACAGAGATGGTCATTTTGATGAGAAGATCGTCCTCACAAAAAATCAGCTCAATCAAAAACTTTTAAATCCATCAAAAGTGATTTACAAATTATTGACAAAAATTAATAAAAAATCGACGGTTCACATTCTAAATCACTTTTAATGGGGTTAGGAGTTTCAGATTGGATTGATTTTTTTTCTGGATGACCTTCCCATCATAGAGATCATCCTCACAAAAAATCAGCTCAATCCAAAATTTCTAACCCATATTTTAAAATTTTATTAATGCTACATCATTTTTACATATGTTTTTGCATATGTCCCTTGAACCTGTATATATATATATATATATATATATATATATATATATAGGGTCCCTTTCAGCAACAAACATTTTGGCAAAATATTTTTCAAAACATGGGTTAGAGGTTTTGGAATGAGCTGATTTTTAGTGAAGATGATCTCTACGGTGAGGAGATCATCCTCACCAAAAATCAGCCCATTCCAAAACCTCTAGCCCCAGTTTACAAGTTGAAAAATCGTGGACCGTCCATTTTTTGTGAATCATTTTCGATGGGGTTAGAAGTTTTGGAATGGGCTGATTTTTCGTGATGATGATCTCCTCACTGTAGAGATCATCCTCACAAAAAATCAGTCCATTCCAAAACCTCTAACCTATGTTTTGAAAAATGTTTTGCCAAAATGTTTGTCAAAATGTTTGTTGCTGAACATTTCCCATACATTTTGGCAAAACATTTTTCAAAACATAGGTTAGAGGTTTTGGAATGGGCTGATTTTTGGTGAGGATGATCTCTACAGTGAGGAGATCATCATCACGAAAAATCAGCCCATTTCAAAACTTCTAACCCAATCGAAAATGATTCACAAAAAATGGACGGTCCACCATTTTTCAACTTGTAAACAGGGGCTATAAGTTTTGGAATGGGCTGATTTTTGGTGAGAATGATCTCCTCACCGTAGAGATCATCCTCACCAAAAATCAGCCCATTCCAAAACCTCTAACCCATGTTTTGAAAAATATTTTGCTAAAATATTTGTTGCTGAACGGGACCCTATATATATATATGCTCCTTAAAATCTATCAAACATTGTGCCAAACATTTTTCAAAACATGGGTCAGAAATTTTGGAATAAACTGATTTTATGTGAGGATGATCTCTATGATAAGGAGATCATCCTCTTCAAAAATCAGCTCATTTTGAAATTTCTAACCCTAGTTTACAAATTGAAGAATTGTGGACCGTCCAATTTTTGTAAATCACTTTTGATAGAGTTAGAAGTTTTGGAATAGATTGATTTTTGATGAGGATGATCTCCTCGTCATAGAGCTCATCCTCACAAAAAATCAGCTCATTCTAAAACTTCTAACCCATGTTTTGAAAAATATTTGACAAACTTTAGGATTGTTGAACCACTCCTATATATATGTATATATATAAACAATGGTTTTTCAAAATATGCGTTAGAGGTTTTAGATTGAGCTGATTTTTTTGCGAGGATGGTCATTATGACGAGAAGATCATCCTCACAAAAAATCAGCTCAATTTGAAATTTCTAAATCTATTAAAAGTGATTTTACAAATTATTAGCAAAAATTGATAAAAAAATCGACGGTCCACATTCTAAATCACTTTTAATGGGGTTAGAAGTTTTAGATTGGATTGATTTTTTTTTTTTCTGGATGTTCTTCCCATCATAGAGATCCTCCTCACAAAAAATCAACTCAATCCGAAACTTTTGACCCATATTTTAAAAATTTATTAATGTTACATTATTTTTACATATGTCCCATGATCTGTTCCCATATATATATATATAGGGGGGGGTCAAGGGCCAACTTTTTAGCAAACTTTTTGGCAAAACATTTTTCAAAACATAGGTTAGAGGTTTTGGAATGGGCTGATTTTTGGTGAGGATGATCTCTACGGTGAGGAGATCATCCTCACCAAAAATCAGCCCATTTCAAAACTTCTAACCCATGTTTACAAGTTGAAAAATCGTGGACCGTCCGTTTTTTATAAACTGTTTTTGATGGGGTTAGAAGTTTTGAAATGGGCTGATTTTTGGTGGTGATGATGATCTCCTCACTGTAGAGATCATCCTCACAAAAAATAAGCCCATTCCAAAACCTCTAACCTATGTTTTGAAAAATGTTTTGCCAAAAAGTTTGTTAAAAAGTTGGCCCTTGAACGCCACCCATATATATATATATATAAGGTAGCGTTCAATGGCTAACTTTTTGGCAAAACATTTTTCAAAACATGAGTTAGAAGTTTTGGAATGGGCTGATTTTTGGTGAGGATGATCTCTACGGTGAGGAGAACATCCTCATCAAAAATCAGCCCATTCAAAACTTCTAACCCATAAAAAATGATTTACAAAAAATGGACGGTCCACGATTTTTCAACTTGTAAACTGGGGCTAGAAATTTTGGAATGGGCTGATTTTTGGTGAGGATGATCTCCTCGATCTCCAAGAGGAGATCATCCTCACCAAAAATCAGCCCATTCCAAAATTTCTAGCCCCATGTTTACAAGTTGAAAAATTGTGGATCGTCCATTTTTTGTAAAGTATTTGTGATGGGGTTAGAAGTTTTGGATTAAGCTGATTTTTAGTGAGAATGGTCTCCTCACCATAGAGATCATCCTCATAAAAAATCAGCTCATTCCAAAATTTCTAACCCATGTAAGACAAAAATGATTGGGGCTGAACATTTCTCATATATGTATTGCTTACCAAGTATTTACGTGGCCCCACTTAAAAAGTAAAGGACAAATTTTTTACATACCTCTTTACATTTTGATCAATATTAAATATACCTCTCTATATCTTCAAACTTATAACAGACCATCCTGACCTCTTCTGGAATAAACAAATATAAAATGACACAAGTGCCATCGTCTTCCAACTCTAACCTAAAACACTTAATTTTTTTTTCCACAAAACTAGTCACCTTCAAGCTCTTAAATGTTATCTTTAACACATCATTTTCAACTTAACATTAACCCTTTGTAGAAAATGATAATTGTTTTTGTCAAAAATTCAATTGTTTTCTATTTCTCCTTAAAATCTTGTTTGTTTTTTCTTTTCAAAATCAGTCATCTCAAAGTTCTTTAATTTATATGAAAAATTATTTTTAATCTACTTAGTATTATATTAAGTCATCATTTTCAACTTTAATATCGATCTTTTATAGAAAATTATAATTTTTATAGAAAAAAAAAAAAAAACACCTTCTTTTTTAACTTCCCATAAAATCATATTTGATTTTTCTTTCAAAAGTCAATATTCAAGTTATTCAACTTTTACAATAAATTATTTCTATATTCTTCAATCTTGTTTTCAGTTCATCATTTTCAATTTAATCTTAATCATTTATGGAAAATCCATAGGTTTTTCTATCTAAATTGTCATCATTTACAACTTCCAAAAAATCGTAACCTTACGTTGAGGTTTGAAGATTGTTAGACAGAATCTTAAGGTTGGTGATAAGGGGTTAAAAGTTTAAACAATATTGGTTGAAGATAATTGATTTTGATGAGAGGGCACTTAGGTCATTTTTCCATCAGTTTAAAAACCTAGGGGTATCTCTAATATTCATCAAAATATGGAGGGGCATCTCTAAATCACCCTAGTAATTTATACGCCCTTAAAAACAAATGTTTTTTAACGAGATCACCCTGGTTTTTTTAGAAGGTGAAGGAGAGAGGTAAAAGCGTTGTCTACAGCTGGGCCCAAAGCTCACGGCGTTCTCCTCTTAGGGTCCCACAGTACCAATTATCCTTCTATAAGTAGGACCTGAGGGTTCGTCTTCTCTGCTCCTTAGTAAGCTCTAGAGTCCACAACATTTCTCCATTATTGGTTTTCTCGCCCATCGAAAGATCGTATTTTTATTCTCGTGATCTCCACCGAATTATTGTCTCACTGTGATTTTGATCTCTATGTTCTTGAGATTTGTAATTCATAACGATCTCCTCTGCAAAATCTTACTCTTTCCACCATTTCTTTGAAGAATCAAAGGTATTTTCTGCTCTAAATTCATGTTTTTTTTGTTGTAATATTTTTCATGATTCTTAATATTGAGTTATTTATCTGTTGTTGAAGTTGCGATGTTGGTCTTGGATTCAAGGATTATGTTCATCGAAGCTTCTCTGTTTTGTAATTCCTATTTATGTTGTTGATAACTCTGTAATTTAGGTTTTATCGGTTGCGATTATCTGATTTCTCTATTTGTTTCGGTGTCGTTCTTGATTTTGTCTTTCAGTTCTTTTATGGTGATCTTCGATCACCCGTTATGTTTCATTTCTTGTTTTCAGCTCTGCTCTGCTCCACAGATACATTCGAAGTAGATTTTCATGGAAAAATCTTTGATTTTGTTCTTTTTTGTGTTGATCGGCTCATTTTTGTTATCAATTTAGTGTTCAGAATTCGGATTGATCTGAACATATTTTCTTTTGCGAATTTTATTGTTAGTTGTATGATTTCAAGTTCCAATTTTTCTTTAGTTTTAATTTGATGTTACTGATCAATATCTATTCAAAGCACACAATAACGTTGCAGATTCGAAACGACAAGTTGGAATACATGGTTGATGATTTCTACAACATGACTGATGTTGAGGAAGATCCTTTTGAAGAAAGTCATCGACAGCTAAACGAAAAAGATTCAGATGTTGAAGATGATAACATAGACATGGTATGTTTGCGAAACTATTGAGTCCTTTGGTAAGATATATCTATTTGATTTAAAGTGGGCATAATAGATTTGGCTTTGAATCTACAGAACAAGCAGGAAACGGATACGTCTGCTCTTGAAGCTCGAAATGGGAAAGATATTCAGGGAATCCCATGGGAGAGAATGAATTTTAGTAGGGATAAGTACCGTGAAACCAGGTTGAAGCAATACAAAAATTACGAGAACCTCTGGCGTGCTCGCACAGGGCTTGACAAGGTTCTTTTTGTTTCTCAATATGTAGCCTTCTATTTTCATTGTAGATGCTAAATTATTATATTTGTTATGAGCAACGATAATTTAATTTAATTTTCTAACATGGGCACTTTATCTTATGGCTTTTATCCTTTAGGATTTACTGTGGGTGAAGCAATTATATGTTCCTCGAGACATTGAATTCTCATCTATTACTATGGTGTTGAGTATAACATAGGATTTTACTTCTCATTTTAAACGTTTGTTTGGATTTTCTCTGATCTCTTAAGTTTTAGTTTTTCTTCATTTTTAGCTTGTTGATCTGTTCTTGGAAGATTACCTATGCATCCCAATCAAACTAAATGGAAAATTTCATAAATTTGTAGTAAGACCTAGTATTCTTCATAGAGTTGAATGTTGGGCAGTCGATAAACAACATGTGTATAGCTTGAGCGTAGCAGAGATAAGGATACTAATATGGATGAGTGGAAAAACTTGGAAAGATAAAATTAGAAATTAACGCATTTGAAACAATGCAATAGCCCCAATAGGTGATAAACTAAGGGAAATGGGGTAGTGATGGGTTATATCACGAGTAATGAAGGTTTTGATGATGATAATGATGATGACGATGATGATGATAATAAGCATAGTCACAAAGTCGGAGTACGGATTTAAAATGGCAAGGGAAAACTTCGGAAAAAATCAAGTTATCATCATCAAATCCCATATTTTTACATTTATGAATTACCAAATTCTATTATGTATCAAATCCTGCATTTAAAAAAAGAGGGAAAATGTTTAATTTTTGTCCTAGTGAAAAAAAAACTGGCGACTTTTGTTACAAATGAAAAAATTGTGTTTTTTTTATCGTTTTAATCGTCAGGGATGCAAGTCATGTTTGATTTTTGTTACTATGATTATAAGTGTAGCTACATATGGAGCTGTAATGAGGAGATTGAACAGTGTTTTCGTTGTATTATTAACTTTACTAGGATTTGTTGAAATATTTCATTTTGAATCCTGTCCTAGTCATGTTTGAAAAACTGTTTGACTGGTTGTTTCGATTAGGTTACCAGTTTTAAAATTTTATTTGCAAATTGTTTGAACTGCTTGGTTTAACCATAAAGTGTTCGATCTGAAATGGTTAAACATACATACAGGTCTTATTTATTTATTTATTTATTTTTGTAAATTAAATAAATTAATATATATGATCTTCCCATCACGTTTTGTCCTGGTTGACCTGACCGTTGAATTGGTTCCTGACCACTTCTCCGGTTAGCTGCCCATTTTGGTTTTCAAAACATTCCTGTTCTATTCTTATATTGTCAAAATTCTCTGAGGTAGAAGCTTGGATTTTTCTAATGCATGCAATTGCAACGGTTAATATATATAAAGGAAAAAAGGAGTTTTAATTAGTTAAGTGGAGAAAAGAATATTGGATAGAAGAGAAAGCTACCTGTCAATTGTATCTTTCAATTTTTGTTAGTTAGAAGTTCAGACCTGAACCCTTCCGTTTCCGGGATGAGAGAGATTTGGAAAGTTAACTGATATTAGATATATTTACCTAGCTTCAAGTCTTCCTTTTCCTTTTAAATTCGAATTGTATTTATCAGGATTCCTGTAACAATGGGAACAGTTGATTCACTGGCCAAAGTTGGTGATTGCATATGCCTTTATGTATTGACAATTATATATTTACATACCACTAAAAAGTATCCAAAGGTTTTGCAACTTACCTGGGGTTTAGATTACTCATAGGGACTGATGCATACCAGCATACCAGCCACAAAAAACCCAGCAAAATTAGATTATTTCCATATTCTAAAATAATATAAATCTGTGCTCAGTATTATCTTTTATATTTCCCCATTCAAATTTCTGTTTTGCAAGAATCAACTTCTATTGGTTTTGAGCATCTTTTTTTCCTCTTTGTCAATGTTTACAGCTATTCGAGTAACTATTTCCTATGTTAGAGTGTCCAAGAATACTGTTTTTTTTTTAACTACAATTTTTGTTGCTAAATGAATTCTCTTGGCAGGAATGCAAGCATGTAGATAAGAAGAGCATCTTATATGATTTTCAGTTCAATACAAGACTTGTCAAATCAACTATTGTGCACTTCCAGGTAGAGATATTTTCTAAAATCCCTCCACACCTTTAAGTTTGTAATTTTACTTCAAGTAATGGGTCATATTTCTTTTCAAGGTCAAGGCAGCCCTTCATCTTCATCTTTTTTTCTGTTCCTTTCCCTTTACCTCTTTTTTTTTTCCTCTTTTATTTTTTATTTATTTTTTATTTAATATATTTTTTTAAAATTTTATGTTTTGGGCCACCAGGGGTTGGTGAATATCGCACCTCTTTATCTTGTTAATTAAAATTCGAATATTTAATATTTTGGAACCACCAACATGTAGTTGCTTATTTTTCTTTCTTGACTAGCTTAGCTTTAACATTGTGATTAGCCTATCATAGGTATACGTATATCCATGCCTCTATCCAGGCCATAATCAAGGATCATTCTCATTTACTAGCTCAAAACTTTAATTGTTCACGCTGGGATTTTGCCACCATAGATAATTTTTGTAACATTAATATTGGTTACAAGCATTTCAATAGTCTTGTAGTTTTGCAGGTCTTCTATGCTTTTCTTAATGTTTATGCAAATTTAGACATGTGACTTTACCTCTCTGCCCTTAAGCATCATTATTATTCTTGAGAGAAGGTATGGAGTTTATGATTGTAATTTTTCTGTTAGGTTTTTGTGGATACTGTTCATTCATTGTGGTGATGTTATTAGCTCCCACATTACTAACTGAAATTGGAAAGTGTTTCAGCGAGACTATATTCAGTGATGCAACCATTCAAAAAATCATCCGTTCTCATCCCTGATAAATACTGGTTCAGTTTTACCATCTGTAAATGACATGTTTTGCCATCATGTCTATATTTCTGCTTTACAATTGTCTAGACTGCACCATAGCCATTGTGATCGGAGACAGACTCTAGCCTCTAGTTTAGCTGGGTCTGGATCCACTAGTTGCTTTTATGCAGATGACAGCTAAGGATGCACACTTCTTCTTTATGCCTGGCACTATTGACTTTCAAAGAATTAGAAAAAATAAATAAATCAATGGTATAATCATCTTTTATTTATTAGATAGAGTTATCTTCACTTGGTTGTGATGCTAAGATGCCCAAATATGGATGTAGGTGCAGGAAGCCGCTCTTCCTAAAATCCAAGTGCTCCCATTCATGATTCAACATGATAATATCTTGTTTAAATTAATCTAATTTGGAAGACTTCACAATGTGCAAAGTTCAACGAATTTTTAATATTTGCATTTTTTGTTTTTGCAAATTCAATTAAATTTTTTGCAATGAAAAAATATATATAAGAAATTGGTAGGGTGTTTGTTACCATCTAGAACTTAGCTTGATTATTCAGTAATTATTGATGGCTAAGCTGCAGGTACTGCCATTCTCATAGCTTTTACCTGCTCTCCGCATGGTACGCCTTTGCTTGTAGTTGTCCGTGTGGATTATCCCTGCTAAGTATATACCTAGTCTTCAACAATAATTTGATTTGAAGGAGGTTAAAATTGTTTTCAGGTCATAGATAAGGCCCTGCATGATAACTTTGAAACTTTTCTCCTTAAAAATGATATTTATACTGTCTTGGATTTTTTTTCTTCCCATTTTACAGTCGCTTTGGCATCACCGAAGGGGCAGTAGAACCATTCGAATATTGGGTTTATATTGGTTACTTGTTGGAAGCCTTGTTTAGCTGTGAACTTTTGATTCCCTGATTTTTCTAATCTCTATTGATCTAATGTTTTAGGACTGCATCTGCTTGAACCCTTGCCCATCTGGTGCACCTCAGTTACTAACTTGGACGCTACGATTCTAAATTGATGGATTTGAATATGTTATCTTATTAAACACACTATCATCTAATAGACCAATCATAAGTTGTTTTGGCATTGATTGTGTATTAAGAACACTGGTACATAACGATGGGTCTGGAACAGCAGAATTGGTCACCCAGATGTTGCGTTTGATTGCCCTTATCTTTGGGTTCCTTTACTATGTTGTTTCTTTAATCACGTTTAGTAGATAATTTGTTACATGTTTGTTGTGGCAACTGTGAACTTAACCTCCTGAGGGTATACTCTGTATATGGTTCGGTGATGTGGTGCCTCTTTTGATGTATTTAGACAAGAAGCCATCATGCATTTCATCTTTATTTGTAAATGATTGTGCATAAGTATCCAGATGTTGTGCCAGTCCTCTTTTACTGTTGCAGAGAGATAATTGGTTGCCCATTTCTCCCATTCTACTATTATGCATTGGTCTGTTAATGTCAATTTTTTTTAATGCTTTAGTGGTGCCAATTATTGGAAAATTATGAATTTTAGCTTTGTGGTATTCATATTGCATCAGAAAGTTAGGCTTCTTTAACTTAAAGTTTTCTTAAAGTTGTTGGACTGCGAGTGTCAATGTTAGTATGCTGCAATGGGTGGTGGTCTCTTTGTAGTGGTGCAATCATAATGGGTGGCTTTTGTAGCCTGTGTAGGCTTGCTCTGCACTTTCTTTATGAGATCTTATGTACTTATTATTAGGTCTTGACTGTTAATTGTGGCTTAACCCTTCCTATTTGCCGTTTAGGAGGACTACAATTTTATCTTTCTTTCAGCATTAAAAGCAGGGTGGGAGTTCTTTCTGAGGAGCTGGCGGGATAAGGCAACCCTATGCATATGGTATGATGGGAAAAAGATTTAAGCATTTAGCAGGTGGCCCTATAGAAATTCATGTACCCAATTGCTCTTGGTGTGTCTGGGACATGAAGGAGCCAACTAAAATTATACTTGGCTTGTTGCATGTCAGGGTGTCACTGAAGTACTGTGATGCTCTTTGCCTGCATAGATTTTCTGGTTTAGATTGGGTGCAGTGCCTGATTGTACTATATACATTTCACATCATGATTTTTTTTTTTTTGCTTATTAGATTGCAATTTTCGTTTGTCTTGAGATTTGGGTGCCCTATTCGTGTTATGAAATACATTTGTAGTCTCATGTACTGTTAAGTTAATGCTAGTTTTATTTTGGGAATGATTATCTCAGACTTAGTAACTTTGGCTACTTGTGTTCCGCTAGGTATAATGTGTTTTGTTAGTTGTGTCTAAAATAGATACTTGGGTCACTATAAAATGATTGGTGTATAATTCTACCTATTGAGAGGTGGTGTTTTAGTTTTTTAATGGTGATTACATTGTGTATGGTGAAAGCACAAATGGTTTTTTCAGGGAGTTTATGTTTTTCTCTTATGTCTAGAAATGTGAACAAAGAGATAATACAAGATTGTGGAAATATGAGTGACGACTATTTATGATGATAGAGGGGGTTCCCGAGCTTGCTGGGGTTTATTTTCATTGTATTAAAAAACAATCCAAAATCCATAATCATTTCTTGCATATATCTATGTGCAAGTGTATATCATAAGAAAATGATTTGATATGTGTTCATAGCACGGTTGTCAGTTTCATAAACATAAACACCATTTCTAAGCTTTATTGATTTTTTTATTTTTGATAAGCAAGCTTTATTGAAGATTTTAGCTGCATTATCACGACTTAAATTATTTTAAGTGTGTTTTCACCTTCATAATGGCTGCCTATTCTCGGAGGTCCAATTAGCATAAAGTTTTCATCCATTGTGCAACTACATTCCATATGCAATGATATTTGTGTCTGAGTTGTCACTTGTTTGGCTTTCGATGACACTCAAAGAATATAGATTTGTACTGTTGCCCACCTTAATATTATTATGGAGACCCAATTTCTCTTCAATTAGGTTAACTCTAAATTTATATTATGGCTTGAAGGAATAAGAAAAATATACAGCAGCCAGGCATCAAACAGAATCCATGAAACATTTTCTTGGGATCAGTCTCAAATTCTTTATGTATGGTTTTGCAAAAACTTGTTTGACCAGGTTTCTGCCGATGTGCTAAGAATGACTTATAATTAGCATTTCACAGCTGGAAATAATTTGAGAAGTAATCATCATCAAGTTTTCACATGGTTGCAAGAAATCCATATAATGGTTTGGAAATCACATTAGATCTTATTGTTGGAATATCTTGCGAGCTCAGGTTCTTGTCCTCAATTACTTGTGTATGACCGACAAGCATGGTTTTGTGCACTGGAGTAGCTAAACATAAAAATCCCTTTGCAGATCTCTTTGAAGTTTGTGCATCTTATGTTTGGTCATGAAACTGCTGCATTAGGATCGCCCCATAAGCAATCATTTTATAAGAAACCGTTGCATTGAGTTCAGTATATTCCACATATATTTGACGGGCAGGTGTTCTTGTTTTTTGCCTGTTCTACGATTGCTGGGTCATGTTATTAGTTTTTTCAGATCTCTGTTGTGCATTGAGTTTGTCTTGACATGTTCATTTGAGCTATGATTTCTGTGTGCAAAGTAAAATTGTACATGATGTCAGTTTTTGTTTGTTGGTTTCCAAGTCTGCATCACTCAGACAATTCATAATGTAGCTTCTTCTCTTTTCTTTTCTTTTTCATTTTTTCTCTTTCCTTTTCTTAGAACTTATCTCATTCTTTCCTCTTTCTTTACCTGGAATCATCCCAATGTAATCTATCTAATGGCATACATTTCTTTCTCAACAAAAATCATCATTTCTCTTTCATTGTTGCCACATTGAGGAGTTTAATCTGTTACTCTGGGGATCCTGACATATTAATATTAGAAATGGGCTTACAAACCTAGTTACACTCATCTTACAAAGATATCATTTTACCTAGATTTTGGATTGTTTGAAATGTTCTAGCAAATGTTTAAATAACATTTTGCCTCCTAGACTGGAAAACTGAAACATGGCAATTAACTTAAAACCGCGGGGTCTGAATAATCATTTAACACATGAAAGAGCAGACATGAAAACTTTTTAACATTCGAAAAGTTCGATATTTTGAATTTGTAAAGATCTAGTTATTTTATGCACAATGTGCCTTGAATGGATGTTTTACTCTGTGCTACTCATATTGGTTTCTCAAAATAACACATCTGTCAACTGGGTTTAATTTCATTTTGCAGCTGAGGAATCTGTTGTGGGCAACATCAAAGCACGATGTGTACCTTATGCAGAAATACTCTCTCATGCATTGGTCATCATTGCTCCGGAGGGGCAAAGAAGTACTCAATGTTGCTGGGTCAGTTGTTCCCACCCTGGTAAGGAGGATATCGTTCATCTCCATTCTGCTTGTTTTGTTTTGTTAATTATCTTTCTTAAAGTAGTTCAGAGAAGTGATTTATTCTGCTTTTTCACAGAGAAGTCCTGGTTCCTTGGCTCAATCACTCTCGAGAGTACAGATCAGTACTATGGCTGTTAAAAACGATTTAATGGTGGCTGGTGGTTTCTGTGGAGAGCTTATTTGTAAGGTAAAGCAACAATGGGAAGGCCAATGATGCCTTTGATGAATTATATCCTTCATTGATATTAGCTTGTATTTTGATTTGTTCTATTTTCTCGGTCAGTATCTTAATCGCCCTGGAGCTGCATTTTGCACAAAAATAACTGGCGATGAGAATGCCATAACCAATGCTGTGGATATCTATCAGAGTTCCAAGTAAACTCCTAATTGCATATTATCATAAATGTTAACAAATTGCTTCCCATAGCACTAATGTCATAATGAAATCTTTCTGCAGTGGTTCAACTAGAGTGATGACTGCAAACAATGATGAACAAGTGAGGGTCTTCGACACCGAGGGCTTTTCCTTGCTTAGTCATTTTTCCTTTTGCTGGTCTGTCAACGTAAGTAGCGTTATACGCCTCACTCAATCTCTTCTGTAAGGAATGGATTTTAACTTTCTCCTGATTCAATCTTGTTATCGTTAGCAGAACACATCTGTTAGCCCAGATGGTAAACTATTCGCCGTTCTTGGGGACTCTGTGGATTGTTTGATTGCCGATGCCCATTCCGGAAAAGTAATTTCCATTTTCAGCCGTTTTTTAACCTGTATTTGTATTCTTACCATGCAAGCATTCTGGTTCTGATATCTGTACTCTTGTAGGTGGTCAGTAGCCTCAAAGGTCATTTGGACTATTCGTTTGCATCGGCATGGCACCCAGACGGCAGAATTCTCGCCACTGGAAACCAGGACAAAACGTGCAGGCTTTGGGACGTGAGAAATCTCTCCAAGTCCTTGTCTGTGTTCAAAGGAAGGATGGGAGCTATAAGGTCCATAAAGTTCACATCAGATGGTCGGTACATGGCAATGTCCGAGCCCGCAGACTTTGTTCACATCTTTGATACACAGTCTGGGTACAGTAAAAGGCAGGAGATTGATCTGTTCGGGGAAATTGCTGGAATATCATTCAGCCCAGACACAGAGGCTCTCTTTGTGGGGGTGGCAGATCGCACCTATGGTAGCGTATTAGAGTTCAACAGGAGGCGTTGTAACCAATATCTGGACTCCCTCATCTAATTGGAGGCCTCAGTTAGGAATTGGAAGCAAATTTATTTTAATTTTGGAAGTCGACCACTATCGATGTGGTGATGAATCTGCACATATTTGTAGGAAAAGATGAAAGCAATGAGGGTTCCCAAATTTTTTAGATAATAGTGTACATTGTGTGAAGGGTAATAGTTCTCTGGTAGGGATGGTGCGGAGTTGGAGTCTGAAAGGTGGAAAAAGTTCTATATGTGAACTTGTCAATGGTTGCTGTTTATAAAGGGGATTGATTGAATTATATTTCGGTTTTCATATATTTCAGTAGTGCTGTTGCTTTGAGTCAAGAGCAGCTGTTTTGGGTGATAATAGTAGTAAAAGTTAAAATATTTGTTAGACCAAAACTTGTGCATCTAATAATATACATCAGAAACCTGTTCTTCTCGATGGGTCCAGCTATTTGTTTGATCTCTGATCTGAAATGTCATAAATGAGTCAGTAAGTTGCCTTGCACCTTGTTAACTATCAATGCACGAAGCAGAGGAGACCTCACTGGATAAATGGCTCAGCCTGAAACCATTTTTTTTTTTTTTTTTTTGCGTGTGGTGGTGTGGTGATAGGTTAGACCCATAAGTTGGTTTTGGAGTGCTTCATGTCAAATAAGGTTCAGGTTGAATTTGGGTGTAAGTGCAAGTTCCGGATGGTTGTTTGTGCTCAATTTCATTCGTGCCAAATTTAAGTGAGAAGCTATTTTTCTTATAATATTTTAGTTAATAGCGTTCCTATTTTCAGATTTGAAATTGTAGATTCTACTAATTAGATTTGAAAATATATTCTAATAATTAGATGGTTAGTCCATTCTTTTAAGATATTCATTCTAAGGACCGATATTTCATTTGTTGTAGTTAAGCATTACATTTGTTACCAACTAGTGTTATTGAAAAGAAAAAGGAGATAAATGGAAGAGTCATGATAATAAGATGACCCCTCATGACATATGCTCCCATCACAAAACCGTAATCATTTGCTTTGGGATACTCAAGAAAAGATCAATGGTTATGTGTATCCCAAGGCAAGTGAATTACTTGCTTTGGGATACTCAAGAAAAGATCAATGGTTATGTGTATCCCAAGGCAAGTGAACTACGAAGATTCTGTGATCAGAGCATGTGCAGAGGGGTGGTGTTAGAAAATCATTACACTGAATAAAAAGAGGAGAAAAATGCTTCGTAGTGAGAGCAAGGATTATAAGGTGGAGATGTATAAGTTCAAAGTTCAAACAATTCAAAAATATTTTCAATAGAAAATGAAATAAATCAATTAAAACTAAAAACTAATCACAGCACCATTAGAAAAGAGAGCTTTGCTGAAACTGGATCAAATGACAAGAACTCCAAGTAGATTATATTTCGAAATTCATAACCACGAAAACTCTCTAAGAGAGGCCCGAACGGATTGACTAGATTTAAAAACGCACTTACCACTCAAAATTCTTAAATTTAATCGATAGTCCTGATCCTTCTATATAAAAATTTCCTTAATCCCTTCGAGTCAATCTGACTAGATGCACATAAACATCTCCATGAACCATATTAAAATACACTTAATTCTGTATTTATAGCCCAAAAAATGGATGGGTCAATGAGCAATCATATGAGTTAAGAGGCAAAGAAGTTGGGGGCATGGTGTCCATTGCACCTGAGATAACTACCAATGGACTTGTTCTACACACACATGACATGACCACCATAGTTGACTTTGTGCTAATTTAATAGTTCATATGCCCATCAATGTGGTCCTTTCTAAAGAGGAGTCTTAGGCAACACGACAGTATATAATTATGATTTGATGCTCTTTTAATGCGTTTGGAACATGGGTTTCCACTTCCACAGATCTTGATTTGACTCGGTCGAGTTTGAATGGAATTGGCAGGGTCCAACCGATCTGATCAGATGAGTTGGACCAACCTAAATTGGTCCAAATCAATTTATTTTTGAGAACTCCAATCAGGCAAGCAGTAAAGTTGGATAAACAGTAAAGTTGGATAATTTTTTGGGTTGTTTGCAAGTGACATCCAATGAGATTTTGTGATTAAATCTATTAATCAAGTTCGGGACAAAAAATCAATTATTTTATAATCTCTAGGATTAAATTTTTTTACCTTCATCTTCCCCAAGATGTCGAAGAGTTTGAACACAATGGATTTTTGGGAGACAAATAAAAGGCTTTTGGCAATAGATTGAAGAGTATGGCATTTAGGTTAAACGTTTTGTTAGCTTGACATATAAGATCACTGTCAAGGGACATGTCATCAAATTTGAAAACACAAGTGTATCTGAAATAGTCAACAATGTGGGAGGGTTTATCAAATTACTCCAAAATGAAATGTAAATTTATAAAAAAACCTCTTTTATTAAGAAACTCTTCCGCCCTACTACCATTCATGGTTTAACTAATATTTATCATTAAATATATCGTCGTGAGGGTATTTTGCATCTTAAAAAAGAAAAAAGAAAAAAAAAAACTATGGTGCTTTTGAAAATAACATAATAAAAAGGATATTTTGTAAATTTAAGAAAACTAACATCTATGTAATTGTGATTTTATCCATTTTGATAAAAATGACATTGATACTAATAAGGTTAAATGTAAATGTGAAAGCATTTTTGGCCTAACAACGAATAATGTGGGACCACAGCCTAACCAACCAAATTATAGTGATTAGGAACCTGTTAACATCGAAGGGTGATAACGTTGATGGCCTCAATAATTGTGGGGATGCTAAAGTCATCAACTTCGAACCCATTCCTCCAATTTTTATATAGATGATTCTACTAACAAGTCAATAAATAAATAAATAAATAAAACGTAATGCCGCAATCAAGTTGGCTAAGTTGCTAGTCACACAGATTACCTTGATTTAAAAATGCATTTGGATGCTCGATCAGAACCATAAGTTGACCAAGAAAATATATCACAGTAAATCAAAATATCGGTACAACAACGACGTCAACAACAAAGTTTTATACTAAAGGTTTGGGACCCTAAGAATCTTATTCCTTTATTCCACTTTGTTCAGAGCCAAATCTTCAATTATAAAATTTCTTTGGAAAATTATGAATGATAAGCCCTAATCAGATCCAAGTAAATAAACTATGAAGAAAAATCCAATGGTGCTTGGATTTTTCAAGAAAAAGAAGGGTTAACATGTTGAGGGGTTATTTTCAATCAAATCAAGATGAATTTTGGGTTAGTGGGGCAATCAAGAGAGTGCCCATTTGATTGAATAATCTAAATAAGAGCACATAATGTTTAATCAAAATAATTGTTACAAGGAAAACTTTCATCAAAGAGGATCATAGTATTTGAAAAAGCATTTTAATGATCATTACACACAAAGATTCCTTTGGCTTTACTATTAGAGTGAAAATATGTTTAGGATCACAGAACAAAAGCCTCTTTATTAGTTGATAATGCCAGGCATGTTCTTTATCTGCTCCACCACATTAAAATGCCTTTTAAGCCACTTTTTATCTCTGGGCCCTCTTTTGGTGCAAATCACAATCACAGGAAATCGGTATAAAGTTAAAAAAACAAAAAACAAAAAACAAAAAAAATTCCAGGGTTCCAGATAATTGTTTTGCTCCTCCACAAATTTTTGTTCATTTTTCACAATTTCTCTTAAGGAATATATATAAAATTTTAACAACAAAATCACAACCATAAACTGTAAAACATTACCAAATTGCACTGTTTTGCAAGTTTACCAAGTGGGATATATTTTTATTATAATACATTCGCATCCATGAACTTATAAAATACATTTTTTTAGAGACGATATAGTACTATCTAGAGGTAACATAATAGATGAACAAGATTTATTCAATTGATCCCCAACCCATGTGATAGCACTTTGTTTATGATGATTGTAAGGGTATGAAATGTACCTCACAACAATCCAAGTCGAGGGGTTTTGCTCAATGGCAATTTTGAACCAATAGGCAGTGAAAGTCCATAGGTTATGAGTTTGATATCCAATATGAGCAATAATTCCTCGAGACCACCTATAAGGATGCGCCCTTACTTACCCAGTGCGTGTGATGTGTGGACATTGTATGGGCCCAGGAGATGAGACCCACATGTCTTGGCATAGTCTCTAACTCTTCCAATCCCACTAGTCGAGCATAAGTTCGGATAACCCCATCATCCAAAAAAAAAAAAAAAAAAATCAGAATCCAAAAGTTTAAACTACAATGGTACAACATATTTTTTGACAATCAAATAAAATATAGACACCACTGGTATATACCAATATGTGCCCATGATGTATAGAAGAGCCTCTAATACTCCACAAAATATCTTAGAAATCACTTATAATTTTTAATAAATACAATACAATACAATACAATAAAAAATATAATATAAATTAAGGTAAAAAATGGTAAATGAACACAATTTAACCCCAATGTAATATTATTAATCTATCAAAATTTCATTTGGATTCTCCAAAGAAGAAGATGGGAGTTATAAGAATCTACCAATTATAAAATAACACGTTAAAACGTAGGTGGTTGATATAGCAAGTGCACATGATAATTATAAATCTTTTTTCTTGTGTATCTCAAAGAAAAAGATCTATATGATTATGTGTATTTGCAACATCAACCACATACAGACAGACCATTTACATTTTAGGAAATTTGTTTATCACGACTCATAAGAAAATTGGAATCCATCGTAATAACGATGATGAGTTAAACTGAAAACCATTAAGAGGGGGAATCGAAAAACAGATACCATAGTATTACAGCCCACGGTTTCACACCTTAATCTAATCGTTAAGGATCTAAAAAGATTCTCTTACAATTTAGAAAAAAAGTAGAAAAATAAGGTTAGACCATAATAAATGACAAATTACCTCGTATTTGTCTAATTGCACGTGAACGTGAAGAATCCACACAAAGTGGTCTGTGGGAATCACGTGACAACTCCGTGTTTAATCGTGATTCCTACTTTCAAAGTTCCAAACACCACACCGTGAGATCCGTGTGACGCTTTGAGACTTGAGAGACCTCATACTGAAACTAAAAGTGGTGGTCCTTAATCCTGGCTTCTCAGGACCACGCTTTAATCCAACGGTCAAAAACTAAGGACGACGGCATTCGTGTG
Source organism: Akebia trifoliata (assembly GCF_017979445.1). Classification (NCBI taxonomy): domain Eukaryota; kingdom Viridiplantae; phylum Streptophyta; class Magnoliopsida; order Ranunculales; family Lardizabalaceae; genus Akebia; species Akebia trifoliata. The sequence continues at coordinate 14,458,184 of NC_141378.1, read as the reverse complement.
GTGTGCGCATCAGAATCACTCCAACACTACTAATAGGAAAAAACGGCTCTTCGTATTTTGAAAAAGTCATGACTACGTGGCGATTACTCAGCTGTTGTTACTTTGAGTGATGTCCACGTCGAAAACTACGGGAAAGCTCGTCAAAAGACTTGGTGGGTCCCACAGATATAAAAACTGGATCCAGGGGTTCGCTTACTTCTTACGCAAAACTTCCCCCTTTTTTTTTCTTTTCCGCGCATTTTGGGCCCCATCTGCAATTTCTCGTTATTAAACCAATATAATTTCTCGTTTCGTTTCCCCGATAAAATCTGATCTACCTTTGAACGCCAAGAAGAGAGACAAAGTCAAGCAAATATTTATCACCGTTCACCCACCACATTAAGCTGTTAATGGATCGGGTCAGACCGGACATCCAACCCATTCCAATAAGTAGGACTGTTTACCCAATTGGTAGGGATCTAATGCAAAATTCATTAGATTCAGGCCCGATCCAAAACATTTATTTTTGAATCCAACCCTTTAGAACACGTTACTTATCGCCGACAACCTATAGTCCCTTCTTTCCCTACACACTAAGTAATTTCTAAAATAAATACAAGTGGACTCGTGATTCAAACTCAAGACCTTTGCTTCTTTGGAGTTACAATGCAAAAAATAAATAGTACGAAATGCACCTATGTAATGTCATATTTGCTTTAAAGAGTCAATAATTCTAAAAATTGAATCATTAATGATAAGATAAAATAGTTGATTAATCAATGGGAGAGCGATTAGATCATGGTTTACTTTGTTTGGTCCTATCAAATGAGCTTCATCACGTCCATAACAATATAACACGATGATGGTTCATTAACTGAATCAATTTTATTAAAAAAATTTAATTAGATCTGATTGATCTATTGTTCAATTTGATTTATAAAATATCAAATAAAATTGCGTAGGGACTTGACACTTACATATCATGTTGAGTGCACAACAACTTTAAAATATTATCTATTTTTTTCTTCTCTAAAATCTATACAAATTGCACATCATTGTAATAACTCTTTCTCACGCTTTTCACTCTCATCTCGGGCTTAGTCTTATCTCTCTTCTCAATCTTAAAACAAGATATGTATGCATTTTTTAAGAGTCCTAATTTTCTAATTAGAAAATCTTCGTTCAATTAATACTTGATTGATATAACAAAGGCACGAAACCATTGATCTTTTTCTAGGGACACACAATTGCACATCTTTTATGAAGATGTACAATTGTGTATCCCGAGAAAAAAGATATATAATTCATGTCCTTACCATGTCAGCTGAGTATTAACCAAGTGAAATCTTTTTACTTAGAAAATCATTATTCATTTTTTAAACATGCCCTCATTGAAATTGCATTTTTTTGATTGGTGCGCAACCATCCCCAGTTGGGGTGCAAAGGAGACTTTTTAGTTGAGAGTGCAATCAATGCTAGTTGATCCGCAAGTGTTCACTCCCAAACATGAAAAAAAGTGGAAGTCAACAGAAATATCAGGAGAGAGCGATCGATCAATCGAGAAATAATTCATCTGGTCATCCCTCGAAACAAAATAATAATAATAATAAATGATGTGGGTATGCCCCCACTTCCTTCCGCAACTTTTGACCTTTCAACCCGTTTAAAGATCAAGCAGCCTCCAACCGTTTGTAACTTAATAAAACTACTTCTTCAATGTCAGCTTTTCGATATGTCATGCTGACATCATCTTATTTAACTATGACCTCAATCTTTCCAGTTAGTTAACTTAACTCGGGTTAAATTGGATCCAGTGGATCTGGTTAACGTAACGTGGCTAAAAAGGCCTTTATCGAGTTTCCGTTAAATCCAAGGATCCTCATTGCGCCGCAATTGACGAAGCTTTGTCTCACTAATCCACCGAAACCTCCGCCTAATCCAACTCTGGTTAATTTTATTAACAAAGGTTAACTTAGGTTTTCGTTTACCAACTTTTAAAGATATGCCGCATTAATTTGACGGCAAATCACTTGTCCTTTTGTAATATAGAAAACTTTAAATGTTGATCATTAATATCTGTTTCCGGTGTTATCACTTAGGGTTTTGAATTTTAACGACTATTTGCCATTCTTTGTGATCTAACCTATTTATTTGGGAGATTTTTTTTTCTTGGCCAATTCAGATTTCACAAAATTCTAGATGACTAATGACACGACCGTTTATGAGGGTAGTTTTGTAAAATGAGGATCTTAATACACATGGGTTCCTAGGTTTGATTGATTTGAAATTTATAAAATATTTGATTGACTTTTGTAATCAAAATAATTTTCATTTATTTGAAAATTTTCAACTTTCCCTCGTGCAATAAAATCCACAAATAAAAAAAAGAGAAAGCTTACTAGTTACTATGGCTTTTGAAGTCGTAAATATATTATATATATTAAGGGTGTAATTTGGTCCGATTCAAATCGAGAATTGAACTAAATCGATAGTTTTGGAGTGGTTTAATTTGGTTTGGAACAAGTTGCGATTCGATTTTATATTACGAAAATGAAGAAATAATCAATATGGTTATCAAATCAAGTTTGTATAGAATTGAATCAAATCGAGAACTGAACCCCTATGCAATATATATATATATATATATATATATATATATATAATAATTATTATGAATTATTTGAAGAGTAAGGACATAGACTAGTGATTTTTTATCGATAAACTGATGACTTTTTATAAATAGATTAATGATTATTGTATGAAATTTTATGCTTATTATATATTTTTTTTTTCATTAAAAAATATTACTTACAATTCATAGAATATTGACAATCCTTATAATCGAACTGAACCAAACTGACTTTAGTTCATTTTGGATTGATTTGATTTCAATGGAATTTAGTTTGATTTTTATTTTTATTTAGTAGAATCGACCTATGTCGATTTGATTCCAATTTAACTTCAAACCAAACCAAGTTGCACCTCTACTATATACAATCAAGAAGTTAAAATATTCAATTTATAAAAATAATTTATTTTAATTCTAAATATAATAAATATATATTTATTAAAAGATATAATATATATATATATATATCTTTACTATTATAACGAGAGAAAATAGTGGTTCAACACTAAAATTTGAATGACCAAAAATACCCCTTTTACATTTAACCTTAGTGGTAGAAAGTTATTTTCACCAAAAACAAATAAATTACAATGGGTTTACAAGTAAATGAGAAACAAATTTGATAACTTTGGACCTAAAGTGTATGCGTAATCAATCCCAACACATGGCAAAAAGTGGCATGATGAAGGCATTAGTGTCCAATAGCTTAAAGTTTCTTATTTTAAACAAGATAATAAATAAAATTAAAATATTTAATGGTTGAGCTTTGAGGATGAGCGTTAGTGGTTAGTTTAGGATAATATTTGAATGAAATAACACAAAGATGAGAGCAACCTTTACAAGACTCTGGACGCTTCTTTCGTTGAGTTTTTTTTATATTTATTATTTATCATTAAATCTTATTTAATCTAATTTGATCACCTAGAGTCCTTCCACTAAATTTAGTTGATACCATAATCAATCTGGACCGTCTATCCATAAATTTCCAGATCATTTGACCCATGAACTCAAAGGCACCAACTCATAAGTCAACAAGGAAAATCATCGAGCCAATTCATTAACTTTGATGGATATAATATTTTAAAAAAAAAAATTCCAGAACAACATTGCTTTTATTATTTATTATTAAAATATAACAATTTTAAAAAATTATTCAAGATGATCAAAACGATGGACTATGCAACGTTTTCTCTGAGATCGTTGAGGCATTTTAATTTCTTGCTTTTTACGCAAACCATCGAGCTAATTCATCAACTTGACTTAACCGTTTCAAAAATGCAATGAGACAAGTTATGAATACGATCGATATTATATTTTTGAAAAATTATCAAAACAATATTGCTTTTAATATTTATTATTTAAAAGATAATATTTCTTTAAAAATTATTACTCAATTGATTTAAGATGCAAAGATTTGTGAATTTGTTTAGCAATATTAAAAAACGTTTAACTAATGCATCGTTTTAGAGCATTTTTAATATTTTTTTAGAAAGTACTATTATTTTGATAATAAAATTTAAAATCAAATAGTTTTGATAATTTTGTCCAAATATTTTTGTGGAGAAAAAAAAAAGAAAAGTTGATTTTTAGTTAGAGTGGTCTGTAGTAGTTTAATTATACTAGCACTGGAAGTACTGAAATTCAACGAAAACTAAGAGACTAACAACAAGAAAGTCTGACAAGCTGAAAGAGAGTAGAAACACGACACGTATTAGATAACCGGCACCTGTCGTTCTTTACTGCCAGGTGTCCTTCTTTGAAAGACATTTAAAGACGTGTCAACATATAATTGGTTGAACTTAATTGATTGAGGGAATCTTACGTCATGAAGAAAGGTCGAGCACAGAAGAGATTATTATAATTAACTAAAGTGATGTAAATTAAAGAGAAAAAATAGAAGTTAAAGGTGAAATTAACAAAGAGAAAGTAAGGGTAGCAGGTTTATATAAAGAGATTGTGTGACCAAACATTGTAGAAGTATACTAAAGTGAGGTTGAGAGATCTAAAAAAGTGTTTTCGAGAGAAATTTTTTCTCCTTTGTTCTTCAACTGTAATTGATTTTCTTCTTCATCTCCCCCCCCCCCCTCTAACAATCCCGCTTCTCTGTATCCCTTTCTGTCATCATCTGTCTTTCGAGATTGTTTGTGGGTTTGTTTTTTGGATTGTAAAGTTTTGAAAAAAAGCAAACTTGGAATTTTTTTTGGAAGCCAGGTGTTTCAGAATAGAGATTCAGTTTTTCTTTTTATTTTTTTGGAAAAAATTTAGTGGGTTTTTCAGTTTTTGATCTTTTAGTTTAGTTGATCAACTAAGAGGGTTTGTTTTTCTGTCCCTCATAGGTTGATTTTTGGTTTCTTTTAGTTCTTCAAGAAAAGAGGGTATTTTGTTGAAAAACCTCTTTGTAGTTTGTTCCTTGTTTGTAGACAAATTAAACTTTTTTTTTTTTTTTGGGTTGTAAAATTCTGGGTTTTCTCTAAAACTGATTCCTGTTCTTTGGATTTTGTTAAGAAACAGGTTTGGGTTTTTGGAAACTTTTTAATATTAGTTTCTTCTTCTTCTTTCATGGCAACAGTTATAGATATGTGCAGTAGTAGCAGATCTGTTTTTTCAGATCCATTTAGAGGAGAACTCATGCAAGCACTTGAACCTTTTATCAAAGGTGCTTCATCAGACCCTTCTCCCTCTCTTTCTCCTTCTTTCTCTTCTCCTTCTCCTTCTCCTCCTTCCATATCTTCTTCTTCAGAACCCAACCTTTACAACAACCCAAACATGGTTTCTCAAGGGTTCTCAACCAATTACAACCAAATGGGTCTCAATCAATCTGGTTCAATTGGCCTTAATTACCTTACCCATGCTCAAATTCAACAAATTCAAGCTGAAATCTTTCTCCAACAACAGCAACAGCAACAACAACAATTAGCTTCCATGGCTGCAGCTTCTATCCAAAACCAGAATCTAAGACAATGGCATAATCATCACCAGCAAACAACCTTAAAGTTCCTCGCCCCGAAACCAATCCCTATGAAACAAGTGGGTTCTCCTCCGAGACCCACAAAGCTTTACAGAGGGGTTAGACAAAGGCATTGGGGGAAATGGGTTGCGGAGATTCGATTGCCTAAGAATCGTACTCGGCTTTGGCTTGGAACCTTTGATACAGCAGAGGAGGCAGCTTTGGCTTACGATAAGGCCGCTTATAAGCTCCGAGGAGACTTTGCGAGATTAAATTTCCCAAATCTTCGACACCAATGGGCTAATGTCGAAGGGGAATTTGGATCTTGTAAACCACTTAATTCTCCGGTCGATGCAAAGCTTCAAGCGATTTGTCAAAGCTTAGCTAATTCGCAAAAACAGGGGAATTCGGATGCTAAAAAGGGGAAAGTCGATAAGCGATCACAAGCTGTCGTTCCAATGGTGGTACCTAATAATCCGATAGAGCCGAAGAAAATGGTTTTGGAGAATCAGAATCAACCTAAAAGTGAAATTGGGTTTCTTGGTTCGGAGAATTTGAAGGTGGAGACCTCAACGTTGTCACCGTCGTTTTTGGAGAGTGATGATTCTGTAGGGTCTTCTCCTGAATCCGATATTAAGTTTCTAGATTTCACTGAGCCTCCATGGGAAGAATCAGAGAATTTCATGTTGAAGAAGTACCCATCATGGGAGATTGATTGGGAAGCAATCCTTTCTTGATTACTCTGTAACTTTGTTTTTAATTTTTTGGCTTTTCTTTGTGGATTAAGGTTCAGCTACTGCAATGGGCTTTTAACATTTGCATAGCTATTGTTGTTGTTGTTGTGTCTAATTAGGGAGTCAGTAATAGATAGATGGTTTAATTAGGTGTTTTTAAGGTCTGGGTTTTTAGTGGGATCTTAGGGTTCATCTGTTTATATGTATCTCTATCTGGTCTGCTTGTTTTTTTTTTCTTGCTTCACCAGGTAGAATGAATCACTTATGTATGTTGTTGTAATTTGTATTATTTAATCTACTTTACTTTGCATATTAAAGGTTACCCAACTGTTTTGTTTTGGTTTATTGCGAAACGAGCAAAGACATCATATGAGAAACATGAGCATGCGATGATATCTGAAATCTGGGATCTGTTTATGGTGTAGATTTGGATGTTTTGTGGGAAAATTCAAGAATAAAATGGAAGATGTATTTGTGTAAATCTTCATAAAATCTATGTACTTGTTTCTTGGAAAAAAGCTGAGAAGAAGCACTATGATTTGTCTCCTTTCCCTAGTGAAGAAAAGATAGAAGGTAGATCTATGATTTGTCTCCTTTCCCTAGTGAAGAAAAGATAGAAGGTAGATCTAGTGCAAAATATGTGGATCTAAGGAGAATTACTCTTTACATTGAGATCTTACAATATCTAAGAACGTGATGTTGGGTACAATGTTGAGTTTTAACATTTTATTTTGTCGGGTGTTTCATGTTTTGGCATGAAATTGTTGACCAACCAAGACTTTTGAGGGAAGATAACTAGTCCCGAAGTGTGTCTTCTGTTCTTCTCTTAAATCTAAGAAAGATCTTTGGTTAAAACATAAAAGAAGATGGCATTAAAGTTTTAGGATGACAAACAAATACAGGGGAATATCTGAAAAAATATTTTGTTCATACAAAAATCAATTTAGGATTTCACAGGATCTCAGATGACCAATCACACAAAGTCTAATGACGGGAGAATGACCTAAATGCACGTGAGCTTATGTGATTGGTGGATAGGGATTATCTGAAATCTTGTATTTACTTTTTTGGAACTAAATTTTTTTCGAGGTAATAGGATCTGATACCATCTCCCCCACAACCTTCTTATGACTAATGAGGAATTGCATTTAGGCTAAATGGCACAACCAATTGGTTTCAAGGGTCACTCTGACCTTGTTTTGTGAATGGAGTGATGTAAATTATAATCTCACAAAAAAAACAAAACAAGTGTTACTATGGGTGTTGTAACCATTGTTTTAAATTTAAACCTCGGCTTCTTTTATTGTTCGTCAACAATATCAAGATGATTTGGACGAGTCATTTTGGATGCGACAAAAGCTCTTTTTTTGTTCTTCGTAGATCTGTAAACCAGAAAGAGAACATTATTTGAGCATAACAAATTAAAAAATAATTGGTATAAATCTGGCAAACAAATTTCTATTTTTTATTATTATTTTAAATATAGGTTATTATAATGGTGTTATAACTATTAAGTGTTCAAGTTTGTAATTTATATTTTAAAACGAATTTTTAAAATTTAAATAATAAATGCTTGGCAGCCATTTTTCATGAATTTTGTGACACAAACACAAATGAGGGACTTCAAACAATTTTTGAGTTCAAAAGAGTGACGATCCCTTGCTCTACTAGAGGAAGAAGATTGCCCATAAAAAGCATAACTTAACTTTCATCGACCTAAATTAGAACATGAGCTTCAAACCCATCAGCAACTCAAGGCTCATCATGGCTAATTGCTCTCTAACCCATCATACTAACCGTATAGACTGTAATCCAACATTATCATTAACAAAGAGCTACACCATCTATTATAGACATTGCGTGCGAATCCATTTTTATTAGCTTAAACCCATATTCTTTGATGTCTTCTTCTCATTCTTTCAGAATCTTTAATTTAGTGCACCTGTTCATTTAAAATAAGGTGTTTTACCAAATAAGTGAGTAAGAATTCAAATTTATCGTGACAAGCACATTTCTAAAATGTTTAATTTATAGAAGATATCCTTAAATGATAAAATTGTTGTGTTTTATCAGGTAGGATATCTTTTGCACTAGCATTTATTTAGAATTATTTTATATTTTTAGAGAGATTTTATTGCCACACCAACTTTTGCTAATGCCACCCAATTAATTCATATATAAATCACCAAAGACTTGACACACATCTTAGAGTGATGTTAGCAAAAGTTGGTGTGGCAATAGAAGCTCTCTATTTTTATCATGAACATTTATTTGGTGTTAAAAAAAAGATTATAAAAATAAAAAAAAAAAAATAAAAACTTAAAATAAATGCAAGTAGACTAGTAAGTAGAGTAGCTTGGTAAAAGATTCTAATATCATACATGGGATATTCCTTATCTTCTATGTACCTTGTTCTTTTGGCATCCTATGTGCCATATTTTGTAATTTTGTTTTCATTTGAAATACTATTAATTAAAATTAAAGAAATATAATTGGGGTTGAGTGTGGGACTAGCTAACCAAAGTCCGTCCACAAAGGAGAAATAATGATGTTGGGGTCCACTCCACGTAGGAGCTTCTTTCTTTTCTTATCTTGAAAAGTATCCAAATGACAAGTGGGAACACTAAAATCAACTGATTCCACCTTTCACTTCTTTATTTGTATATAAATATTATCATATCTTATAAGATAAGGAATTTCTAAACCTTACCTTACCACACTGCCATCCATCTCTTTATTCTTAATAATTTCTTTCCTCTCAAACATACTAAGACGCGTTCACACTCCCAAAAAGAAAGAAAGAGATTACTTCAAAAAAGATGTTTCCACCTTTTTTTGCCTTAATTTTATATTATTAATTTATTTTCAAACTTCAATTTTTCTTGATTTATAAAAGTTTTTTCTAATGTGGGTCCTTTGAGTTTTGTCTAAAAAATTTAAAAAGAAACCAAAGTGATGTGAATGGGATGAAAATTCCCATCTAGAAAGATAAAAAAGATGAATTCAAGTCCCTTTCCAAGGGTGAAGAAAAGGTAAAATAGAGTATCAAGGGGTTATATTTTGCTTTACAGGTCATATAGTGTATTAATGATGTGCTAATGTTGGCTCTCAAAAGCAGGATTTTCTAATTTTCTAGTGCGGGATAAGAGAGAGAGAGAAATGATTTTGACACCCACACTTCGCTTCTCGTTTCTGAAATAGTAATGTCGAGTGGGGCTATATAATAACAATTATGGTATAATTGATTATGCCAAAAATAATTATGATAAAAATATTTTTCGAAGAATGTTTATCAAAAGGTTAAAGATAAATTAATTTTTTTTATATTGAACCTTGGAATTTTAGAGAAATTGCAGGGAAGGCGACCTTATTCTTCGATAACATATTGTTTTTGTTTATGTAAACTAATTTTTTTTAATGACATAATCTCTTTCTCTTTAAAATAAAGATAACACAAACAATTAGTCAATTACCAAATAACATTAAAATCTTTCACTATTAATTATGGAACCAATAATTGATTATCAACCCAATAAATCATTATGATAATTAGGGTGCAACTTGATTTGGTTCAAACTAAGAACCAAAGCAAACCGATAGTTTTGGGGTGGTTTGATTTGGTCTGGAACAAGTTACGATTCGGTTCCAAGTTACCAAAATGGAAAACCAATCAATTTGGTTTGGTTCTTGGATCAAGTTTGTATAGAACCGAACCAAATCGAGAATCAATATATATATATGGGGTCGGTTCAAGGGACATATGTAAAAACAATGGTTTTTCAAAATATGGGTTAGAGGTTTTGGATTGAGCTGATTTTTTGCGAGGATGGTCACTATGATGAGAAGATCATCCTCACAAAAAATCAGCTCAATCCGAAACTTCTAAATCTATTAAAAGTGCTTTACAAATTATTGACAAAAATTGGTAAAAAATCGACGGTCCACATTCTAAATCACTTTTAATGGGGTTAGAAGTTTCAGATTAGACTGATTTTTTTTTCAGATGATCTTCCCATTATAGAGATCATTCTCACAAAAAATCAGCTCAATCCGAAACTTCTAACTCATATTTTGAAAATTTATTAATGTTACATTGTTTTTACATATGTTTTTTTGATTTCACATGTCCCTTGATCCTGACCTCTTATATATATATATATATATATATATATAAGGAAATGTTCAGCACCCTAAGTTTTACCACACACTTTAACAAATGTTTTTTGTCCTACATGGGTTAGAAGTTTTGGAATGGGCTGATTTTTGGTGAGGATGATCTCTATGATTAGAAGATCATCCTCCCCAAAAATCAGCCCATTCCGAAATGTTTAGCCCCATGTTTACAAGTTGAAAAATCGTGGACCGTCCATTTTTTGTAAATCATTTTTGATGGGGTTAGAAGTTTTGGAATGAGCTGATTTTTGGTGAGGATGATCTCCTCACCATAGAGATCATCCTCACCAAAAATCAGCTCATTCCGAAACTTCTAACCCATGTAGGACAAAACGCGTTTGTTAAAGTGTGTGGTAAAACTTAGGGTGCCGAACGGGACCCATATAGGGAAATGTTCAGCACCCTAAGTTTTACCACACACTTTAACAAATGTTTTTTGTCCTACATGGGTTAGAAGTTTTGGAATGGGCTGATTTTTGGTGAGGATGATCTCTATGATTAGAAGATCATCCTCCTCAAAAATCAGCCCATTCCGAAATGTTTAGCCCCATGTTTACAAGTTGAAAAATCGTGGACCGTCCATTTTTTGTAAATCATTTTTGATGGGGTTAGAAGTTTTGGAATGAGCTGATTTTTGGTGAGGATGATCTCCTCACCATAGAGATCATCCTCACCAAAAATCAGCTCATTCCGAAACTTCTAACCCATGTAGGACAAAACGCGTTTGTTAAAGTGTGTGGTAAAACTTAGGGTGCCGAACGGGACCCATATATATATATATATATATTATAAATTATTTTAGGAGTTTTGACATAGATTAATGATCTTTTATATATAAACTAATGACTCTCTATAGATAGATTAGTGATTCATTTTATGAAATTTTATGTTTATTTTTCCAATAAAAAATGTTACTTACAATTTATAGAATTTTGACAACCCATAGAACTGAACTTAACCAAACCAATTTTAATTTGGTTTGGGTTGATTTGGTTCCAATGGACTTTGGTTCGGTTCTGATTCTTATTTAGTGGAACTAACCTTTATCGGTTCGGTTTTAATTTGACTTCAAACCAAGCCAAGTTGCACCCCTAATGAGAATGGTTACCAAGCTGCTTGAGTTCCTAGACTACCCAATTAGATCTTCCTTACAAATTCCTCAAAATACCTTGGAGTGACCACTTCCATCTTCTCAGGTCTATTATACTTAAAAAGATGGAGAGATTAAGATGTTGCACAAAAAATTAGAGTTGGATAACGTTAAAAAACGAAAAAAAATAAAATAAAAAATGGATGGTCAATGAATCATACTTATAAAATGAACCTAAGAACAATAACAATGTTGAGATGGATGAGTGAAAACACTAAGAAAGGTAAAATTAGAATAAAGGCTTCACGAAAAATGTAAGAATGGTTCTAATAGGTGTTTAAATTAATTATTGAAAAAGTTTGGGCATATTCAATGGAAAATGATACAATCTTAATTAAAAGAAATATTCAAATTAAAAGTCCTAAAAAAAAAAAACAAAAACAAAACCTATAAACAATGGATGGAGATAATAAAAGTAGATATGATCCAACTTTCAATAACAAAAAAATTGACTCTAGACATAATTTAGCAAATAACAAAAAGAGGATAAGGCTTTGTGGTAGGTAGGGGTGTCAATGGATTGGTTTCGGTTCTAAAATAAATAGAATTGGAACCATAAAAAAAACACACGTACCTATCGGTTACTGCTCTCAAGAATCGAATGGGAAAAAATTATTTTACCGTAAAGATTTATTAACAGATTTTTTTTTTTCAAATATATATCTTAAAAATAATTTTTTTGTTTTTGTTTAGGAGAGATGCTCCTTTTAAACACCAATCCATAATTTATATAACATGTATTGATTTTAAATAAAAGAATACCTTAAATCATCAATAATATAAAAAAGAAATTGGTTTGGGGTACCCGTATGATAGAACCTATACTCTAATCAGTTCCAATAAAAAAAAAAGGCACTTCAGTTCCGATTAAATGGGTACCCATTGACACCGGTACCCCTAGTCGTAGGTTCGTGCATTTTTTTTTTTTTTTTTTAAATGGGTTCATGGATACACCGAGACATGGGCGGTTCCAAGCCCATAAAAGATTAATTTTATTGAAACTGTCTTGCAAAGGTCCCCTCCCATTACCATATCATTGAGCTGGAAAATGCCGCCCATTACGCGAGCTGCCAAGACTGAAACACATTGACTGTTGTAAAGTATTTCATAATCTCTCCAAATGTTTCAAAATATTTTTGATTCAGATCATTCCAGTTTTTGTCCTGACCAAAACATTGCCCTAAAACAGGATACTGTCCAAACATATCATCTTATACAGTTAAGTTCCTTTCATTTAACTGCAAAATCTTACCAAAGAGATTATTTATGGCAGTTTACCATCACACCATATATGGTCAAACTTTTGCAATGCAAATTCTCGCTCACGCTTTGTGATTGATGACGACGAAGATAAAAGATTTAGAAATCAAGGTTTTCTTTGAATGGTGAACTTGTTGGACAAACCATGTTAAAATTCCAATTGAACATGGACAGGACGAAGATAAAAGATTTAGAAATCAAGGTTTTCTCTGAATGGTGAACTCCTTAACTTGTTGGACAAACCATGTTAAAATTCCAATTGAACATGAACAGGATGTAACTTCATGAAGAAATTCCAACCTGAATTGTCGTGAACTCCATGAAATTTCCCCCCTACAATTCAACAAGATGTTCACATCAAACAGTTCAATCTAATATAACTAATAATGAGGCAGTTGAACATTGAAAAAAAAAAAGACAATTAAATTCTCGATTGATAAAAACTTATTTTACCAAGATAATCTAAATTGTGAAGTACAAAGCTCAACAAACCCCCAAGAGAGCCAAATCTATCGTTTATCCTCCCACCGATCAAAGCCCTTCACTGGAAAACCAACCAGCTGACCTCAACCAAATAAGCCAATATGTTAACTGAACTTGCCAATTTCAATCTTCTTCTTGATTGCCTTCTGACCATGGTATATGAAGGAATCTATGATTCCAGAAACTGTGAAAATACCTGTAAAAAAATAAATAAATTAGGTAAGACAATTTTAAATATTGTGGATCAACATAAAGGTCTAAAAAATTCATAAGGTGGTAGAATCTTCCTGGAGAGAAGACTACAAATAAACAGATTATATACATGACTCGTGTGCCTGAAAAAGGGATCGTAACAACTAGAGCATCTCTTGTATGGACTTCTGGAATTTTTTATGAAACCAACACATTCTGGTCTATGCCTTTGAGTTAACAATTCTCCAATTTTAAGTGCAATCAGAAACATTTTGAGTTGATATAACAACCTCTATGCATAGTAGAAAGAACTAAAGAGAATTTTACCTCCAACAATAGCACAAATATTTGTCAGGAAGTGCAAGAATGACACGTGTTCCTCTTTAAAAGTCACCTACAATATAAAATTATTAGATGCGGCAACGGATGAATGAAATATTGGAAATATACAGCCTAAAATTCCATCAGTTTCAATTTTCTTCCACTTCTATTTATACGATATTACATAGTTTCGATGTATCTTAATTTATTTAAGTTCTTTAACCATAAAAAAAAATAAAAAAATAAATTGTTTTTCTAATTATTGTCATTATCTACAGGGTCGCCCTGGGGTGATGGATATGAGACCTGGTATCAGTCAGAAAACAAAAGGAGACCAATTTACAGTTAATGCTCTTCTAAGAACAAGGGTCAACAGCATATCTACCACGGAAACCTAAGGATTCCTCCGCAAGCTTCGTCCATGGAGGGTGAGTCAGGGCCTAAGATCAGGCCGAAAGGCGTAGTCAATGGACAACAAGTGAATATTCCTGTACTACCACTTGTTGGTCCCGAGGGATCAGGGGAGCTAGATTAGCTGAAAGATGGTTATCGGTTCAAGGACGCAAGGTGACCTTGCGTTTTCAGGGTCAGAAGGGGTAGATAAAATGAGTTATCCATCTGAAGAGCTATCAGTATAAGCAAGGAATCCTATAAAGACTTACAATACTGATTAAGCTGGGTTGCTCACCTTAATTGGAGAGAGGTCATAAAAGAAGAAAACTCCAGGAAGAGATTGAAGGCGGCTGAGTTCTGCACTCCTGAAATGCTCTGTTACAGAGAACTACACAATCCAATTCCATACATCTCAGGTCATGATCAAACAAATAGTGGAAAAATCAGGGACATGAATCTTCGACGTGTTTAGTCCTACCTGATTTGACTGGATAGTGTGTCCACTTATGTCAGTGTACACAGTCGGGACCACCTGCGAAGTAGACAGCAAAGCCAAGTAAGCATTCTCAGTACTGAAAATGAGTTCTTTGCTATAGGTTGTATGGTATTAATTTACAAATACTATCATACTATTTGGTTTTGTATGGTTTTCTCATTATGGGGCCACAAAGATTGTTACTTCTTTCCCTCTAAAGGAGGCAATAATCATGGTTTAAAATATCAGAATGTATACCAAGACCTATATGCAACATGACCCCGAAACATTGAATGCTTCAGGAATGTATTGGTGTGTATCGGTTTTTCATTAATCGAAACATTCAATCGATGCGATATTTTAAACCATGGCAATAATGACTATTAAGGTTGTTTTTTTTTTTTTTGATAACCTGGTATCCCTGTAGACAGCGGACCGGGCCCGTATCTGGGCTTTGCCCAGTCCATAGACCATGGTCTTGTCCAAGGACTAGTCCCGGGCATGTGCAATGTCCACACATCACATGCACCAGGTAAGTGAGGGTGCGCCCTGAGGGTGGCCCTTGAGGAATTAATGCTCATACTGGGTATCAAACTCACGACCTACGGGCATAACCGCTTATCAGTCCGAAATTGCCATTGAGACAACCCCTCAGGTTTATAACAGAAATAACAATGTTTTTACTTTTTTCATTAATCTTGATAAGCAGGACTAATATCCATGACCTAAAAGTTGCAATGGAACATGTCAACCAACTGAGCTATGGGTCTAAACCCAGAAATAACATAGGAAGAGTAAAGAGTAAGAATTTATAGAGATATTTCAAATGTATAAACTTTACAATCATATTAGATTTTAGAGCCGTTTGTAATGGCTTTTCTAACAATTCATAAGGTCGACTATTTTTTCTTTCATATTAAATGCCCATCAAAGATATCATGTGTACACCATCACACACGCTTGTGTCGGGGAATATTACAAGAAAAAGGAATCACAGATAAGACATCATAGCTTCTATTTCTGATAAAATTGGGGACACAAAAATTAGACAAAATCTATAAAGGAAGCCGCCCTTCAAAAGACAAACCTTGATGAAATATTGATACATCCCACTTGGTGTTTCTTGCACCCATTGCACCCTGAAAATGTTATCGATAGCAAATTTATCCCAATATTATTCACACAATATCAAGTGATCAAAGAAGATTAAAGCATTCCAGTAAATTGACTTGCTCACTGGGATGAGGAAGAAACAATTACCCATCAAGGGGATTAACGGCACCTGGAAAATATTCACCAAAAGCCAATCTATTGATTCTGTGACTTATCTGTTATGAAAAAAGTATAAATTGAAAAAGAAGATTGTTTCACTGGAATATGATATGTAAAAATACTTTTTTTTTTCGACAAAAGATCATGTTTTGGGATTGAATCTTACATTAAAACTATCCTTTTGAAAAGCAAGCAAATCGTGTACATGAACATTTGACTGTTGGAAGCTTTTCCCAGGGGCAAAATGAAAATTTCCAGCCACCTTATTCACTTCCAAGAACCCATAAATATTGCATCCTTCACCTTCTTCATCTTTAATCCTCTGGAGGAAACCCTCCCTTTTGCACTAAATGTCAGAAGTCAGAAATCAGAAATAAAACAATTATCTGTTCAAATTCGAGATTGGAGTTACAGAAATCAATGTTTCCCAACATTCATGTATAGAAAATATGAAAGGTCCATCAACCCCTAGAAAATAATCTTCTCTATTTAGTAATTCCCGAATTATTCCATATCTCTGAATGACCAACTCCATGTTGAAATGCACATAAAGACATCTTTACAGAGTAGTTTTACTACAGCACAGCATAACACAACCGTCTATTAGATAACATATGGATATTCAAAGATTTAAATAATGACAAAACTTATTGAGATTTCAAAGGGAAGATGTGATATTTTCATTCCACAGATATTAAGAATCATTATGGAAATAGTTAGGAATATATTTAACTCGATGCTTTGCAACAATAAGTATTTGGTACAAAATATTTTCCCCTCTGTTGACAGGGAAGAAATTCAGTTTGGATCATATCTTGTAGCTCTAATAGAACATGAAAAACTACGGAATTTTCATGCAGACAAACCTGGTCAATCAAATCTGGATTGGACATCCCCCAACCTTTCTTTTGATATGCTTCACGAACTTCTTCACATGAGTTGCAACAATGTTCATCTGTCTGCATAAGGAGTGAGGAACTCAGACGCAACACAGAAATATAGAGACAAAAAATTCTTTTCGGATTGTTAATAGAAAGATAACACTTGAACGTATACTACAGGCTCTCGCTTGAAAAATGCAATTCAAGACCAAAATTTGAGGAGCTAAGGTACTAAGAAAGAAAAAGAGAAGGAAATTTTTTCTAAATGCAATTATCTGGAGTTTCTCACATGAAACATGCAATACCATAAACAAACATCACGATATTAAGGTAAACGGTGAGTATCAATGTTTTCAGAGGCGTGAGCCTCAGTATGAGGCGCACAAAAAACGCATTGAGGCGGTAGGTTGAGGCGACAATACACTCGAGGCATTGATGAGGTAATATGAAAGCCTAAAAAAGGCGTACACCTCAGCTGAGGCATGACTGAGGTGTACATTTTTTTGCTGAGGCATAAGCTTTTGTTGTAAATAGAAATTATTTTTTAATTTATTTTATTTTCATTTAACTATTATTTTACACATACGCTTCCCATACAACTAAATATGTTGTTGTATAGGTGTAAATTAGAAATTTCTGCTTTTAAACCTTGCTTTTCTTTTTATTTTGATGTATTTTCTATAACTTTGCTTTGATTTTCTAATCCCATGGTGCCATTGACACATACATATATAATCCAAAGTCCTCCAGACTTATTTACAAAACCAACAAGTAGATTGATCTTCTACTCTCATGTTGTCATTTCCTATTTTTATATAAATTATGTATATACATTTTATTTTATTTATTTAAAAATTTCATGCGCAAGAGGCTTACGCTCTACGCATCGAGGCATTGGAGATCCCAACACCTTGCCACATGCCTCAGCATCTGAAAACATTTGCGAGTATTAGAGAAAGGAACATGACAGTAATTAGGGGAAAAAGACCACCTAGCAGATGTGAAGTCACATTATAAATCCACTGAAGAATTGTTTTCGGCAGCAAATTATTGCTAATTTAATAGCACCCTAGTCGCACGGATACTTCAAAAGTATCCATGTCTTAGAAGAGCAAGATTCAAACACTCCAATTTCAGATTTTAAAGTCAATAATTTTCTTCAATTGTCCTAGATTATGTAGTAAAAAATTAATTCATGTTCCACAAGATAATGATAAAAATATTTATATAGAATATCATTGAATGAAATGATCTATTCTTTGAACTGATTAAAATTCTGCCAAATCCTATGTTTTTTTGTTTGATGAATGAGTTCCGCACTACATATTAATAACCGACTCCAACAGTTGTACACATTATAGATACAAAAAAACAGTTGTACACATTACATCTATACAGATGAGATTATCACTCCAATAAGCATTACTTGTTTTATCATGTATTAGCAGTACATGTACCCAAATGACAGACAGTAGCTGACATACCGCTTCTGCTCCGTAGCATGAACCACAGTATGTCTCATTGTGTTCAAGCCTACCACCATGTCTCTGTAAAGGCTTTTCAATCTGTGTAAAACAAACAAACAAACAAAAAAAAACATTAACTATAATGGAACAAAGGGAAATGGAAAAACATATAGAAAAACTGTTGGGACTCTCTTTGAGCACATGGCAACTACAACAAAGAAAACATCAAGCCAGAATTGCAGTTCAGGTGTCTAAAAGGTGGTGCAAGGGGCCACACCTAACCCACTATTCTTCTGAGAGTAGTCAACAGAATTAGGCCCTATTTGGATAGAAAGTAGAGTAGTTTTCAAAATGAACCCAAACGAACTTTTAATTTTTTAACTTTCAAAAGTAAAATAAGTTACTTGTTTATGCGTATCCAAACGGGCTCTTAGAGCTCGTTTGGATAAAAAGTAGAAAGTAACTAGGAAAAAAGTAGAAAGTAGAAAATAATTTCGTTTTGCTTTTTAAAAAGTAAGAATTTTTACTTTTGAAAAGTAGTATTCTAAAATGAATCCAAACATACTTTTAACTTTCAAAAGTAAAAAAGTTACTTTTTTGTGAGCATCCAAACGGGTTCTTACTGTCTATAGAAAAGGACTTTGAGAAATTGTCTTATCACTAACCTTAGGTGCACCAATTCCATCCTGTTTTGCTTCAATTACATTGCCATGAGTATCTATCCTTTTCTTGATTATATCATGTCTCTACAAGTCAAATAAGAAATCCGTATACAATCAAACCAACAATAATGTGAATAATAAAGTTGATTACAAATAGTGAAAACGAGATTAGAAGAGGCCACTTTTCTGGTGTACATACAACGTCAAGATGTTGCTCTCCACTGATATCCATGGCATCGAGGCTGAGCATGGAACATGCAAGGGCGGGAAAAGTGACATCAAACTGCACTTTCAAGCACAAAAAAAGGGCATAAAAAAATTAACTGTTGGTGTGTTAAATGAAAATCCAATGCAAAATCAAATTCATGGTGAGACCAACCTGTTGACAGCAAAGATACAGAAAAATATATATATATATTCTTGAAAATTGACATTGGCTAACATCCCAATCAGCATAATGAAGGTTTTAGACTCTTTAACGAAGTAAAAACTCTCAAAACCAGTCAAGAAGGCTAAAGAGAGTCTATTAAAAGGTAGATTTTTTTAAAAAGAAAAATCAAATTTGAAGCAGGAGTTTACACAAGCCACTTAAGATTCAAAATAACCTATGAACTACTTAAAAGGGTATTACTGAATTTGGATGACTTTAAATGTAACAAAGGCTTGGCTCGAAGAAGATAATTTGTAAATAAAATTTTCAAAATAAGATATTTGATAATTTTGTGGTGAAAAACTTCAGAAAAAGACATTACATGGATACGGAGAGTTTCCCCTCTTGAAGTATCTACTACAAGCTTAGTTTCAGTAACTGCATGAAGATATAATCCTGCAATCAAACGAAAAGGCATAAGTTAATGGACAAGCATGCAAAAATTAAAAAAAGTAAACAAGAACAGGTTCTCCCGTTAATGTGTATCCAAAAGAAAGGAAATCAACAAGATACAAGAATTAGGATGAAAAAAAGGCACAAACATGATCTTCTTAACTAATAACGGTACCAGCAGAAACATGGGACCAACTCGACAGAAAAAGGAGGTGGGGGGGGGGAGTGTTTTTTATTTTTATTTTTTTTTTATTATGAATAAAATGAAGGTAGTGTTATTATCTAATTTCAGGATATTTCATTTTTCAAAAGACCTAACTTGCCAACACTGAACCTGGACAATACCTAACGTTTTGTCTCCTTATTTGTGAGCATGTACTCGTGATGGGAGGAGGGATGTACGTAGATTGATCCTACGCAGTGTTTCCTTACACTGCATTGTCCCAAACCTGTATAAAGGAGGAGGATTGCGACAGGTTGGCAGTCAATCTAAAAAATTAGCCAACTCCTAACACAAATACTGATCATACATTGAACATGATTCGTTCAGCCAATCCCATATACATGGGGTTGTATTTTCAAAAGAACTAACTTGCCATACACTGTACTTGGACTATATTCGGTGTAAACTGAACATAGTCTTTTCGAAGGTAAGGGAATTCTTGCCAGCTAACACGAAAAATTATAACCATCTCAATAAGGATTTTGATACATGCCCATGTTAAATTTATTTTACACAATTTTTTTTTTTTTGGATAAGTGTAAAATTTTATTTATCAAAAGAAAAGGAGGCTGAGGTAGCCCCCCCACCTGCCCACAAATAGTGCAAAATAAAAGGTTTACAAAAAAATAAAAGAAAGTGCCCAGAAAATTATAAAGCACACAAAGAATCGCATCTGAAGACAAAATCCACAAACAAGGCCCCTACAAAATCTCTATTCATCTTAGACCAAAAGTAGAACAAACCAAAGACCTCCATAACTACAGTTTAGGAAGTACTCTCCTTACTGTGGTACACCCTTTTATTTCTCTCCTTCCAAAAGACCCCAACCAATGTCCCGTGGAAGAATAGCCCAAAGGTGTCTTTTAATGAGGGAGAAATAATTCTACCCTTCCAAAAGTTAGAAAAAAAAAAAAAAAAAAATGAAGAAAAACCCACTCCACCTGAAAAAGTGAAAGAAAGATTCAAATTTCACGGAAAAGGAGCAATTAATTAAGATATGATAGACAGATTTCCCATCCTTTTTACAAAGAGAGCAAAAATTTGGATTAATCCACCCACGAGAAATCAAATTATCCAAGGTTAGGATCCTCCCTAAGGAGGCTAGCCAAATAAAGAATGAATGAAATCTTGGACGGGATGAAGGCGGACCAAATAATGGATTCCGAGAATGATACTAGAAACAACTGGAGTAAGGATTTATAGAAAGAACTAACGGAAAACCTCTTGTCCTTACTCTTTGACTATTCTCTTCTATCTTGATCATTCCCCCTCAAGTGGTAAGAATTAAGCACATATGGCAATATCATTACAATTAATGTTCAATAAAGCCTTTATCTTTACTATTACAATGAGAGAAGGCGGAGTAGAATTGGGTCGACACCAAAATTTGGATTCCAAAAATGCCCCCATCTTAACATTTAAACTTAATATAATCAGGGTCATTTCGGTCAAAAACCAAGAAAATCGTAGTCTCAAAGTCGCACATCCCTAAAATCACGTTGGTTAGTTTTTAAAATTATACAAAAATATCAATTTTATTATGTAATCTTCAAACCACCCTTTCATTAATATTTTAAATTACAACTAAAGCCCTTCCAATTATGGTTTCAAAACTCGACTGAGACGTATTGCCCGTGTTGTCTCGATATCAGGCATGGACCAGACGGACGGACAAGTCAATGTATTGGACGAGATTTAAAACCCCACATTCATTTTTCTCATTGTTGAACAAGACATCTCAAACGTATAGGAAAACTTGTCTGAGACAACTCGATCTCGTTCACGGATGAGATGAGACGTCAGAACGAGTTTTAAAACCATGCTTCCAATACTTGTGTGTTTGCACATGCCACCTTCTAGTGACTTTTAATGAACTATCTCACAACTCTAACCACAAAAGTAATGTTATGTCATGCTGAGTACTAGTGAGGTACATAAATCAAAGAAGCCACCAATAATAGCTCTCTGTGAACATCCTCAAATATTTGCAACATCTATCACTTTCATCATTTTTGCAACATTGTTGCATGTTTTTTACAAGTTTTTATTTTTTCTTTGATTGATACATCCAATCCAAATTCTGTAATTATATCCAGTTCCACTAATATTTTAGTGGCAAAGTAAAATTCTTCAAAAAGAAACAAAGAGAAACCACATAATAAAACAAAGAAGCAAACATAATCTGATTGGATTAATTATGGAAACATAATAAAACAAAACGAGAACACAGAACCCTAATTGAATAAAAAGAGATGGAGAGAGGAGAAAAAGACATACTAAGCTCGGAGATGAAGAGCAATAGCATGAGAATGGTGGAAGCGAGGGTTATAACACCTCCAGAGAGGGTTCTGCTGTAGAAATCCTCGTTAATCTTCGGATACGCATCAAGGTTTCGAAGTCTGTTAATCATTTTGTCTCCCTCTCTCTCCTCTCTTATCCTCCAATGAGAGAGACTTCAAAGACGAGGGAAACAACAACAATTAAGCGAATCCTCTTCTCTCTCTCCTATCCTCTTTGAAGGATCAAATCAATCTGGAAAATAACCAGAGGAGTTGAAGAAGAAGGAGGAGCGATCGATCGATTCGTCACTCTATCCCGCTCTGTCTCTCTCTGTCTCTCCCTGTCTCCGCGTGCCTTGGGTCACCAATTTCGCTATGTCTGTCTCGTCAAAATCGGCGACAAAATAGATAGACGGTCGACACAAAACGATTCGGTCCTGTTTTCAGATACAATACAAGTGCAAACAAAACACGTAGGTAGGTGTTCAAGATATCTCGAACCGGTAACCCGGACCGTAACCAACCTGATCCGTATAGGTTTGGTTTTGGGCTAGGTGTCTGAAATGGACCGAACCCAAAAAAAAAAAAATGACATTTTTTAAAATTTTATAGATTTTAGGTCAAAACTCGAACCAGAATCAGAGCTGGACTGATTTGAACCCAGTTTCACAAATTTTGAGTGGGGTTAGGGTTGACTTTCAGGCCACCAATCCATGCCGAAACCGATCAGTTTGATCCAGATTTCAGTTCACCCCCAAACCGAACCAAAACCCGATAAACCGATTTCTATTAGATCCAGGTTGCCCGATTGAACACCCCTTCAAGTAGGGTTGTACATTCAGGTACCCCGAACCAAATCCGATTAGAGTTTTTGAGTTCGGACTGGGTACATACATAACTAGAATCGAACCTATAGATTTAGGCTCGTGTTATCACGTATAAACAGACCTAAAATCAAACTGAACCCAAAAATCCGGATATTTTTCAGGTTCGGACATTTTAAAAATATATATTTTTTACTTTTGTATTATAAATCAAATTTTTAATATATAAATTTTTAAAAAGATTTATGGACCAAAAAATAAAGGGTATTATAAGTAACTACGTACCAATAAGATTATTGTAGATTTGAGGAAGTTGATATTAAAACTATAAATATATTAATTTTGGTGGGTGTGAGGAGGAGAATTTCAATTTTTTTATATAGAGAAAATGGGTTTTGGGATTCAGGTATCAGATAAAAATAGGGCCAAGTTTGGGTTCAATCGGGTTTTAGGGGAAGGAAACCAAAATCGAACATAAACCAACTTGAGTTCAATCTGGTTTGAGTATTTTTGGGTTTGATCCAGGTTCGATCCATTTTTTTGGTTGGGTTCAAGTCGATTGTCGGCTTTTGGGTAATATGTACAACCCTATGCAAACTTGCAAGGGTTGTCAATGGATCAGGTTCATCATAAGTATTGGATTGGCTCGACGGAGCTTGCACATGATTTGACATACCATGATCCCCACGAAAGAATGGCTTCCATGCTGTTATGTCTCATGTCATCATCCTGCTAATGACAATCAAGCTTGCATGTAATACCACCAGGGATCCCATAACTATAAATAAGGGTAGTTCAAGATCAAAGATATACAATTTTTCCACTAAAAATTGTTACTTTGTTGAATTATTGATTAACTTAATTTTTGAAGTGTTTTCCTCATAAAGAACTGCGAGCAAAGGATTTCTAGCACCATTGTTCCTAGTAGGAAGGAGTAGAGCCTTGGGATCGAACAAATAAAAAACTCATTAGAGGTATTAATGGGTCGATTCCAGGTCGGTTCTTAAGGAATTTAGAACCATAATCATTATATTTGGTTTGGTTCTAGACCCAGTTCCTAAATAAATAGAACTGGAATCAGAACCATAAAAAATCACAGGTACCCATTGATTTCGATTCTCAAGAATCGAATGAGAAAAAAAGGATTTCAAATCATTATAAAAAATAAAAAAATTCTTTCAAAAAATTAACATATTATTAACAAAATTATTAACTTAGTTAAAATTTGTTATATTAAAAAAACAAATTAATAAATTTTTTTTTTATATATCTTAGTTAAAAGTAATAAAAATTTAAAATTTTAAACTCCAATCAATAATTTATATGAAAAAATGAAGAATTTTATATAACATGCATTTACTTTTAAATAAAAAATACCTTAAATCATCTAAAGTATAGAAAGAAATGACAAAATAAATCGGTTCTGGATACCCATTGGATAGAATCTACTATTCCGGTCTCTATCGGTTTGGTTCAATTTTATACCCGACTCTAATTGATTTCAATAAAAAGGGATTCAGAATCGGAATTTTTCGATTTCAATGAAATGGGTACCCATTGACATCCCTAGGACTCATATCATAAATTATGCAAACTATTATAAGATACGGACTCTACAAAATTAAGACATGGATGATGTCCAAACCCAAATTGATATCTAATCATATCCAATTCTTATTAGGACCTAAAACAATAAACTATAATACCCGGAAATTAATCCACATTTTGGAGGGACTATATACTCTTTAATTCATGTTTTCCACTGTCTTACGCCCTTCTTTAATTATTTCGTTATTGCCTTGCTTTGATCAATCCATACATTTGTAAACTTTTTCATGTGGAGTTGTGGTCCATCCTCAAAATGCAATGTGGTACAGTTCTCCTTAAGTTCATTGAATCGTGATTGTATAACTAACCCATTTCTTAGTTGATTCACATACTAAAATTTATCATGATTGGCGATTTCGATTGATAGCTCCAACTGGAAAAAGATTCCAAAAACTTCTGAGTCAAGTCGTCTGGTAGAATTTCTAGAAAATAAAGTGGACTTGAAAAGAAAATGGAGTCAATTGGAAATCACGAGGGTTACATTTAGGGAAATATATATTATGGTAAATATTAAAAGTATTACAATTGTTTACAAAACTATCCCATATTGTTGACAAACGATGCTAAGTGTCAACAAAACTTTCATATATGTGAAAACTTCCGGTATTTACGATAATAGTGATAATTGTTTGGGAAGTTCTCCTTATATTTAACATTCTTTTCTAGAAAACAAGATGGTTTTTAAAATTTTAAAGTTATTTTACTCATGAATAATTTCATTCATTTTAAAATGCCTTTTAATCGACAGAAATGGCAATTAGTTCAAGGAAGTTGAAGATAGCTAACATTTGCCACCATGCTTAATTGTAAGTCATGTCAATTTCCTTGGACAGCATAAAATTATTTTTTTTCCTAATATGAATAAAGAATGTGATTTAAACCTTAAGTGTTAAGTATAGTAACCATTGCTTCATCCAAAATTGAAAAAAATTTAAGTTCAAACCCACTCGTTAGCCACTCACATGGATAGCTCATCTAAAACCATGTCTCACAGCCATGCAATGCAAACATGTTTACCTATTTTCAATCAAATGTCCCAACAAATCTCGAAAGGGAGTACTATTAGAATTTGGATCCTTTCTTAGAACCCATCTTTGGTCCAAGCTTTTTTAGGGATTAGCTCATTCTATTTTATAATAAGGTGCATAACTCTCTTTTCAAAAAGATTGGAAGTCTCCCAAAAATAAAAATAACCCTTATTTTACATATTCAACTAAATCTGTAATCTATAAATGGGGCTTGTTTTGGATTTTCTAAGGTTTTTATTTTATTTTATTGAAGGACTTGGTATCATTTCTTGTCTTCGCAGGAAAAAGCAATGTGCTTCTCAAGTGGCCAAGCCTACATTTGAGCCCCGCACATATACATGGATAATGTTCAGTAGCCAAAATTTTGTCCTCTATGGCTAAGAATTGGATTAGGATTATTTTTTGTGAGGATGATCTTTATGGTGAGATCATATCCTCATAAAAAGTCAGTACATTCCAAAACTTCTAATCCCTTCAAAAGTGATGTACAAATTAACATTAAAAATTGATGGCCAACGATTCTTCAACTTGTAAATTGGAGTTAGAAGTTATAAAATGGGCTGATTTTATGTGATGATAAAATAATCAGTCCATTCCAAAACTCTCATCTTATATAGGATAACACAACGTGAAAAAAGCCCATATTAGACAGTTCAAGACTGTCGAATTTCATACAATTAGACGGATCAATATGTTAATTTTTTTTTACAAACCAAAATCATCAAATTAATGGAGGATGGGAGAAATTCGACAGCTCTAAGCTGTTGAAGCGAGAAACATACAAAATTTTGATGTTCCTAGACAATCAAAATTCAATTTTTAAAATTCATGGACCTTAGCCCGTCGATTTTTCCTATCAAAATTTTAAATTTTCACATAGTGCAAAACATTTTGTTTACGATTTTGATTATATATATAGGGCGTCATGAGACATATGTAAAAACAATGAATTTTCAAAATATGGGCTAGAAGTTTCGGATTGAGCTGATTTTTTGGGAGGATGGTCTCTATGATGAGAAGATCATCCTCATAAAAACTCAACATAATTTGAAACATCTAAGTCCATCAAAAGTGATTTACAAATTATTGGTAAAAAATTAACGGTCCACATTCTAAATCAGTTTTGATGGGGTTAGAAGTTTTAGATTGGACTGATTTTTTTAAGGATGATCTTCTCATCATAGAGATCATCGTCACAAAAAATCAGTTCAATCCGAAACTTCTAACCCATATATTGAAAAATTATTATTATTACATTATTTTTACAGATGTTTTAACATATGTCCCATGATCCATCCCCATATGTGTGTGTGTAATTCCTTCCTAGAATTAGAGTGAGTGTATAATTTTATAACTAGCAATTCCTAAGGGAGTCTACACAATGTAGGACTAATCCCACTTAAATGTTTCAAGGCTAAAAAAAGAATATTACATACCATGCAACCAAATCTAAAATTTATGCAATACAAGAGTGAAAAATCATGTGTTTGAACGTTTGGTACGTAGAGTAAAATTACATGAATCAAATTCTTTAATATTTGGAAGACTATCCCTCGAAGCATAATAGATGGCAAAATCATTGGTGATGAATAAGAAATAATGAAGAAACCATCTATTATTCCCCAAAGAACAATACACAATATGATGAATTACCATTTCGAGAGTTGAATTTGAGGAAATTACAATTTTGGCAAATTGTTCATTTTAATTACCAAAATGTGAACGTTAGAAATCACAGATTTTTCAAGTGACGAGATCGCTGGTTTAAAGTGGCAAAACCATTAGTGAAATAGTAAAGAAACAATCTATTATTCCCCAAAGAACATTACACGATATGGTGAATTACCATTTCGAGAACCAAATTTGAGGAAATTACGATTCTAGCGAATTGTTCATTTTAATTACCAAAATGTGAATGTGAGAAATCACAGTTTGTTCAAGTGACGAGATCACAGATTTAAAGTTACAAACTTGTTGGTTCTCCACCCCAGCCAACCCCCCCCCCCCCCCCCCCCCCCCCCAAAAAAAAAAAAAAAAAAAAAAAAAAAAAAACAGACAATCTCACTTGTTTGTCTAGGGATGATCTCGTTAAAAATAGTGAAATCTGCGAAATTGTCACTTTAATTCCTTTGATATCTTTACCATTCACATTTTGGTAATTAAAACGAATAGTGAGCCAGAATCGTAATTTCATCAAAAATTGGTCATGTTTCCGAAAATATCTATACATATGATATACTTTGGTGATTATTCATGAATAAAAGTGAAAGTATCGTACCATTCCATAATTTTTCAAGTCAAACTACAACATCAATGGTACGGTTAACTCTATTGTACGTGTACACCAAAGTCATTTGAGATTAGAAGTTTCAATTAATCAGTATACACAAGCCACACGAAAGTACACTACATGATGATAAAGATGAGAGAAAGAGAGAGAAAATATAAGACATGGAAAAAAAAGAGAAGCGAATTACCTTCATTAACCCTGTGTTTCTTTCTTTATCATTGTAGAAAAATGCCAATTCCATTTCCATCCACATATATTAATATAGAAAAAAACTATTAGTGATTATTAATAAATAATCAATTCTTAATTCCACAAAGTTCTTTAATTACATGAGACACACATTAATAGTAATTATTGACAAATAATGAAGAAACTATGTTTCAATTCTCAAACGAGGATATCAATTAATGTACAGTTGAGATGGTGTAAAAACACAAGTTCCCAAGAGATGATTGCAAGTTTCCATGGGAATCCCTAGGAATATCATCTCATCTAAATTGTATATGTGCACCAAAGTTGTTTGAGAATTGAGACTAGAATTTTCCATTATTTACACAAAGTACATTGATAGACTAGAATTGAGAAAGAGAAGAGAATGACTTTGCTTGTTTGGGTCAGCATGCATATTTGTTGTGAGGTGTAAATCCAAGAAAGTTGATGTGGTTCTTTATACCTTGGTCATCTTGAAGGCGGTTCCACCACTCCACCTCCCCCTGGATACATATTTTTTCATCAGTTTTTCCAAGATCGACGAGACGAAGAGGGAGTTTATGCAACTTGGGACACCCTCTCACTTTAAGCTTCTTCAATTCTGGCAAGTACATATTAGGACCAACGATACTCTTTAGTTTCGAAAGCTCCCAAAGACACAAAGTATGCAACCGCGGGAATGGGGAAGATACACCTTCGATTATTTCTCCTTTATCAGGATCCTTCAATTTTGTATCATTTTCCATCACCTCCTCAAATCTAGCACAAAATCTTATTTCCAACGATTCTAGCCTTCCCAAAGGGTAAATCCCATCATGACCTTGGGAAAAGACGCTCAAGAGCTTTGGACAGTACTCCAAACGTATATGTTTTAGACTATAAAATTCCTTCCAGAGCCATGATGAACCTCCCCTATGTATGGTGGTTACCTTTGCAAGATTAGATACCCAAATATTTCGTAAATACAGAACGCTGCCGTCAGGGTTTATTATGCTTGAATCAAAAATAGTCTTCATTTCATGGCATCTTTCAATCCAACATTCTTCCAATTTGTTTGTATTAAAATCTGAAAGTGCTTCACCAAATCTGTTGTTGAATAGAGAAAAAAACCGTGTCCAATTGGAAACACCATCAAGATGTCTGGGAAAAATATTATTCTGACCATTAATCTCCAAATGCCCTCCTTGTCTGTTTGTACCAACAAAATGAGAAAAATGTTTGGTAGGGGTGAGCGTGGAGGAACGAAAAGAGGAGGAGAAAGAGGACTTGGAATAAATATCTTTGTACAAGAATTGTTCCCTTTGGAAAGAAACAACATTGCCCCCCTTGCTTGTTCCTTGTTCAGAACAAGGACAGATGCTGACATGGAATCGTGGCAAGAGACGGAAGATGTCATACGTTTCAATATAGGGAACAGTGCTTCCTTCAAACATTTTGGGAGGGGAAAAAATTTCAGTGCTACTTACTGATATGAAAGCTCCACCAAGTTTCTTTGGGGACTCAATTGCTGAATTATTATAAGAATCAATGCTGCACTGATCCCAGATAAGAAACTCTTCTGGTACTAGTTTGATTTTTCCCCAATTGATTTCTCTTAGGTTATCTGTACCTAGAAGATACAAACGTTTCAAAGATGTTCCCCAATAGCAGACTTCGTGGGGGAACCGTTTGATATTCGTACCCGAAAGATCAAGTTCCTCAATGCTCGTGACACCTTCCAACTCTATCGTCTTCAACTTTCGATAACCTCTTAACGAAAGTTTAATTATCCGGGTTGTGATTCCAGAAAGGTTGAGGAATTGAAGACTTGGAAGATTAAATTGCCCAAAGGAAGAGATGTCTTCTATGACCTTGCAACCTGATAAGTCGAGTGATTCGAGTGCCCGTAATAAAGGTAGGTGACAAACCACAACCTTCAAACTAGAACAACCTCTTAGTATGAGAGACCTGAGGTTGATACAGTGGGAGAGGGAAGAGGGAAGGGTTAGCAAGGAACAAGCATTGGAGAGGTCGAGTTGTTGGAGAGTGCTCAAGTTTGAAAAAAAGGATGATGGGAGTGAGGAGAGATGGGGATTGTTAGAAAGATTGAGGAGTCGAATTCTACGCATGCGCTCAAGGGAGAAGGCTGAGGAAGATGATTGTTGGTCATCAAAAGCAAGTGAAGTACCTGAAAGATCAAGTACTTCGAGATTCTCTAAATCTTGAATGGGATGAGGAAAATCCTTAAGGTTGCGGCAATTTCGTAAGTTCAATACTCGGAGGTTTTGGGTCAAGCGGGCGAGGGAGGTAGGCAAAGATGAGATAGATGTACCTGAGAGGTTTAACACTCGAAGGCCCTCCATTTCACTAAATAAATCATTTTGGAGGAAGGCCAGTTGGGCACAAAGTGGAAACAAGATCATTGAGACTTTGGGGCATCTCGGTGAATGATGGATCTCCTTTAAGTCATTCTTGGCCAAGGAAATCCAGTTCAGTTGTTCATCTTCCAACTTCAGATCTCCATCCCCGAAGAAAATAGTGCGAGAACCAAACTTTCGAAATGGTGGCGTTATATGTTGCTCATCACTGCGACGACGTAATGCCCAATCTCGTACATGACTGTTTATCACATAATATGTCAGCTGATTTTCTTCTTCATAAGATGATGATGTTAGCAAGCCCCGTCTTGTGAACTCTGTTAATAAGTCCTGCCCAATCTTCCACTCCTCAACTATGTCGTCCAAGTGATTGTTAATTAATCCCTCTCCCAACCAACAATAAATCAAATCAACATTCGAACCTCCACGCTCACCAAACAAAAACATACATATTGTGAGACAATCTAGGACGGAATCCTGAGTAACATGGCCATGAAACCTTGGAGAATCAACCACGTCTAAGCACTCTTCCTTGAACAACTCAAAGAAATCAGAAAAATTGTAAAGTACCAACTGGATTACCTTATCAGTCTGCATCACTTTGTTAAGATCGTCTGATGTAGTCGTGATTAAGAACTTGCTTGCACTACCTATGCTGGGAGGTGGAACACCAACCAACGAAAAATTGAAGCCTGTCGATGGAGGATCCTCCAATACCAACAAGAACTTTTTATTCAATAAGGAAGCATATATATTTTTTGCAACAAACTTCTCATCCCACCGCGCATTTGGAAGTGATTGATTTAATCCCAATTGCTCAGTGATTACCATTTGGATTTTTCTGATCGAGCTCCAATCATCCTGAGGCAATGAAATCCATATCACAATGTCGAATAATGAATGATCCATCACCCTCTTCACAATGCATTTGGCAATCCTCACTCTGCCCAATCCTATTTCTTTCCATCCCATTATCGAAATAATTCCAGTTTCCTCATTTTCAAACAATTTCAAAGTTCCTTTAGTGGCCGAATCGATATTGTAAACCGACTCAAAGAGTTCAGCTTTGACTTTGAATTGCTCTGTAGTAAACCGAGTTGGTATCTTAGAATATGAATATGTTTACTATACTCCAAAATAATAAATATATATTTTTTATGAGTCGTGATGGATGCACGCGGTGTTGGTATCAACTGGCGTGGTAAGGGCACATGACCATATATTGTTTTCATCAGGATACACAGGGAAAAAATGTGTGGCTCTATGCCTTTGCCACAACAACTGCCTACCCAACCCTGTACTAACACTGCGTGTATTCATCATTGTTCATCCGTTATCATAGAGATTAAAGCACTTGCAACATGACTAGCCAGTTGAGCGAAGAAATGAAAAAGAGTTTTTACCATCAAGTTGAAGATAATGGCATTATAATTATTTTCAATTAGATTATAAGAAAAGACCAAAGTCAACAGGAGCTATGACTTCGATTTTAAAATGGAGGGATGCATTTCAAATATTTATAAAATGGGAAAAATACCTTAGGAAAATAAATAAAATAACGGGGTTTAGTTCAAAGGTCTTGCTAATGGGGCACACGTTATAAATACACTTTGGAATATTTACCAAAATATCATCAGATCTTTTAAGTTTTAATATCAAAAGAAAGAAGAATGGTTATGTCGGAAAGAGTGATAGTTTTGCTCTGTAGTGAGCAAATTTGCTGAAAGCCCAACACCATTTTGATACGTGGCACTGATGACGTAAGTAATAGTTGAATTTTTTGGATTTTTTTTGAAAGGTACGTAAGCAATAATAAAATAATTTTTCTGCCTTCTACCCATAATAAAAAAAGGAAATTTCCTTATAGGATCACTTTGTGGTATTCAAAAACATGATCCTTTACAACAGTGTCGTAGAGGATGAAATTCTAAGAATTTTAGAAAAAAAAATTATTTTTCATCATTGTATTTTAATTTTATATTTTGATGCTCGGTAGCCAATTTTTTCTTTTTTTTTCACCATGAGTTTTTTCATGAAATCTAGAAAGTTATGTTGCTCAATTGCTAATATGATAATTCATGTGGATCATATAATTCATTTTAAGATTTGAAATCTAAAAATTAAGATTTCTAGGTTGGGGATGTGCGGTTAGGAGAGAAATTTCTCTCTTATCACTTACATTATCAGCACCACATGTACAATAGGTGTTGGACCGTGAGCAAAGAATCACTCCTTCGGATTGAGAATGATTGTTTGCTCACAGGCCAACACCTATTTGACATGTGGTGATGATGATGTAAGTGATAAGAGAGAAATTTCTCTCGCCTAACCGCACGTTCACTGTCCAAAAAATTTAATTTTTAGATTTCAAATCTTAAAAAGTATCGTGTGATCCACATGGATTATCATATTGGCAATTGAACATCACAAGCTTCTAGATTTCATGAAAAAATTCATGGTAAAAACAACAACATTTTTTGAGTTTGATCAATGGTGTTAAAAATTGAAATACAACGGTGAATAATAATTTTTTTTTAAATTCATAAAATTTCATCCTCTACAACACTGTTGTATTGGATCATGTTTTTTAATGCCAAAAGTGATCTTATCAAGTAATTTCGATTTTTTACTATGTGTAAGAGAGGAAAATTCTCTTATTATTGCTTATGGCATCAACGCCACATGTAAAAACAGTGGTGGACTATGAGCAAATTTGATCACTCTCGAGATTGAGGGTAAGGATGTTCAATGGGTTTTCGGATTCAGTGATCCAGATAAGCCATTGGTCATGAAATCTAGGTAATTTCAATTCTTTTTACCCTAAAATCAATATCAACTAATTAAAATCAATTTTTATTTTTTTTATTTTCATAGAAACCCTAACCAAAAATCGGTGTAATGGATTGGACAAAGTTTGCTAAAGTAGAAACAACAACTTTTGTGAAACCCTAATACCAAACTGGTTTCACCAATTAAAGAAAACGATAATGAATATTGAAAAGGAAAAGATATGGAAGCTTAGAGGTATATCTGCATTAGGTTTTGTAAATATTGTGTACAAATAGGTTGTTATGGAAGTTATTTTAGTTATTACTTTGTATGGAGACATATAGGGTTTTTTGCATGTATATATAATATGAAGTTTTTGGTTTTCTATATTTTAACTTTGGGTTAGATTTAGATATGGGAATGAAGTGAAAAAGGAACAAAAATTCAGACATTTTTGAAAATTCCCCCTTATTGTATTAACTTAAATGATTCACATTTGGGTAGAAAAATCAATGGTTTTTCTTTTTCTTTATTTTTAAAATCTTATCTTTTAAGGAGGAGGAGTACTACTCATTCCTTTGTGAAATTGAAGTAAAGAGATTCCCTGCATTAGCAAGAGAAGAGATTGAGCAAATAACTATAAGTATAAGCAGAAATCAATCCTTAATTTCAATCATGAATGATTCTAGGATCGATTGGATTGAATATATATATATATAGGGTCAGGATCAAGGGACATAGGAAAAAACATATGTAAAAACAATGTTACCGTAATAAAATTTTAAAATATGGGTTAGAAGTTTGGGATTGTGCTGATTTTTTGTGAGGATGATCTCTATAATGGGAAGATCATCCGAAAAAAGAATCAGTCCAATCTGAAACTTCTAACCCCATTAAAAGTGATTTAGAATGTGGACCGTCGATTTTTTGCTAATTTTTGTCAATAATTTGTAAATCACTTTTGATGGATATAAAAATTTCAGATTGAGCTGATTTTTTGTAAGGATGATCTTCTCATCATAGTGACTATCCTCACAAAAAATCAGCTCAATCCAAAACCTCTAACCCATATTTTGAAAAATCATTGTTTTTACATGTGTTTTTACATATGTCCCTTGAACCGCCCCCATATATATATATATGATGAGGAGACCATCATCATAGAAAATCTGCCCAATTTGAAATTTGTAACTC
The DNA here is from genome assembly GCF_017979445.1 of Akebia trifoliata. Classification (NCBI taxonomy): domain Eukaryota; kingdom Viridiplantae; phylum Streptophyta; class Magnoliopsida; order Ranunculales; family Lardizabalaceae; genus Akebia; species Akebia trifoliata. Next base: position 14,423,562 of record NC_141378.1, on the reverse strand, counting down.
CTTCAAAAGTAATTTACAAATTAACGGTAAGAAAACGACAATCCACAATTCTAACCTTTGATGGGGTTAATCAAACTGGACTGATGTTTTGTGAGGATGTCTGATCACCATAGAGATTGTCTTCACACAAAATCAGCCCATTCCGAAAGTTCTGACCTATATATATGTATGGGTGGCATTCGGATGTCCCAAAGAAAGCCAAACATTTTTTCAATGCATGGGTTGGAAATTTCGGAATAAAATATTAGTCAATTCCGAAACTTCAAACTCCACGATTCTTCAACTTGTAACTAAGGTTAGAAGTTTTGGAATGAGTTAATTTTAGGTGAGGATAATCTTTTCACCATAGAGATCATCCTCACAAAAAATTAGCCCATTGTGAAATTTCTAATCCTTATTTAGAAAAATGTTTGGCTCTCTTTAAAGCTTCCGAATGCTTCCCTATATATATTCGTAGACTCATGAAAGTGAACTCATATACTCACACACAATTCCAATCTTGTAAATGCTAAATTCAACAATTTAGAAGTGTAACATTACATACCTTTTTCGAGTTTGAGTTTTTCCTGTTCAAGTTGGAGTTTATTGTATTCGCGTCTGCGTTCGCGTGCTTGTACCAACGATAACATTCTGAAAATCACAGTATAACAATTCCTTTGCTTGGCAAGGACTTTAATTCTAAATTCACCTTCTCCGCCTAAACTTTTCTTTTCTATAGATCAGCAATAGCCTTGATGATGATGGAGTCCGTTTTCTCTGTAAGGGTTCCTAGAGAAAAATCCTTAGCACCTTGAGAATTTTTAGATAAAATCTATGCTTAATAGAGGAGGCCGTTCCATACTTATAATGATAGGAGAAGGTCCCAGATTCTCTTGTACTAGAATCCAATCCATCCAATGATTCAAACAGAAGTTTTCCAAATTTACTGGGGAAAATGACTTTTAAAGCCACATTTTAAAAAATACGGACCAACAGATCTCCATTTAGAATATATATGTGGGTCCCGTTCAATGGCCAACTTTTTGGCAAAACATTTTTCAAAACATGATCTCCTCACCGTAAAGATCATCCTCACCAAAAATCAGCCCATTTCAAAACTTCTAACCCATGTTTACAAGTTGAAAAATCGTGGACCGTCCATTTTTTTGTAAACTGTTTATGATGGGATTAGAAGTTTTAGAATAGGCTGATTTTTGGTGATGATGATCTCCTCACCAAAGAGATCATCATCACCAAAAATCAGCCCATTCAAAAACTTCTAACTCATGTTTTGAAAAATGTTTTGCCAAAAAGTTGGCCATTGAACGCTATCCTATATATAGGATGGTGTTATTACGACCCCCATTACGATTCGCATTGCGACACACCATTTGTCTTATATAGGCAAAAATGTTTGGAATGGGCTGATTTTTTGTGAGAATGATCTCTGTAACGAGGGGGATCATCCTGGCAAAAAATCATCCCATTCCAAAACTTCTAACCCCATCAAAATTGATTTACAAAAATTGGACGGTCTAAAATTTTTCAACTTGTAAACATGGGGCTAGAAGTTTCATAATGAGCTGATTTTTGACAAGGATGATCTCCTCACCATAGAGATCATCCTTACAAAAAAATCAGCCCATTCCAAACATTTTTGCCCATATAAGACAAAACGGTGTGTCGCAATGTGAGTCGTAATGTGAGTCTACAGAACCCGACCCATATATATATAACCCGACCCATATATATATATGGGGAAATGTTCAGCAACAAACATTTTGGCAAAACATTTTTCAAAACATGGGTTAGAAGTTTTGGAATGGGCTGATTTTTGGTGAGGATGATCTCTATCTACGGTGAGGAGATCATCGTCACCAAAAATCAGCCCATTCCAAAACTTCTAACCCCATCAAAAATGGTTTACAAGAAATGGACGGTCCACGATTTTTCAACTTGTAAACTGGGGCTAAAAGTTTTGAAATGGGCTGATTTTTGGTGAGGATGATCTCCTCACCGTAGAGATCATCCTCACCAAAAATCAGCCCATTCCAAAATCTCTAACCCATGTTTTGAAAAATGTTTTGCCAAAATATTTGTTGCTGAACATTTCCCATATATATATATTAATCAAAAAGATATATTTTTAACTTCAATTAGGGTCCCGTTCAGCAACAAACATTTTGGCAAAATATTTTTCAAAACATGGGTTAGAGGTCTTGGAATGGGCTGATTTTTGGTGAGAATGATCTCTACGGTGAGGAGATCATCCTCACCAAAAATCAGCCCATTCCAAAACTTCTAGCCCCAGTTTACAAGTTGAAAAATTGTGGACCGTCCATTTTTTTAACCATTTTGATGGGGTTAGAAGTTTTGGAATGGACTGATTTTGGTGATGATGATCTCCTCGCCGTAGAGATCATCCTAACCAAAAATCAGCCCATTCCAAGACCTCTAACCCATGTTTTGAAAAATGTTTTGCCAAAATGTTTGTTGCTGAACATTTCCCCTTCAATTATATATTGAAGGAAGTGTTTAAAAAAGATATTATTGACACAAATTAAATATTTTAATTGCACAAAAGGAAAGGAATTAAAATTGAGAAGAGAGTTTGTGTGTGCGCGAACGAACTTGTGGGTTGGTTGGGGGGGGGGGGGGGAGAGAGAGAAGGGGTATTTTTGTCTTTTCACCCACCCCTCAAATTTATCATTGTATCAAAGCCGACCTTTCTCTTCTCCACATCACCTAGTTCATGTCTCCATGTGTTTAGGCCTAGTCTAGACAACGCTTACGGGGGCATGTTGACTCTAGTCCTACATCGGACATTCCTTATAAGCTCTTGGGCCACTCCACTCGTTACTAATTGGTTTTGAGTTTGACCCCCAAATTTATCCTTTTAAGGCTTCCGAACGCTACCCATATATATATATATATATATTGGTGGCGTTTTTTCGACAAAATCCTTGCCAACATTTTAAATAAAGCATTTTGTCTTATATTGGTTAAAATTTTTGGAATGGGCTGATTTTTTGTGAGGATGATCTCTATGATGAGAAAATCATCCTCACAAAAAATCAGCAAATTCTGAAATTTCTGACCCTAGTTTATAAGAAGAAGAATCGTGAACTGTCAATTTTTACTATTAGTTTGTAACCACTTTTCATGGGATTAGAAATTTCAAAATTGGCTGATTTTTTGTGAATATGATCTACTCAGCATAGAGATCATTATCACAAAAAATATTCAATTTCTAAACTTTTTTGTCATATAAGACAAAACTTTGTCTAGAATGTTGGCTAAGATTTTGTCAAAAGAACGCTACCCTATATATATATATATATATATTATATATATATATATATATATATATATTATATATATATAATAATTGTTTAATCATACAAACCGTTGCTTCTCATGAATCGGTTCTTCAAAACTAAAATATTTTTATTACTAAAAGTTATTTTTATCACGATTTTTAAAGACAAGAAGTTGAAAAACTTTGTAGATTTGAAGGAAATAGAATGATTTAAAGAAAATCTTTAATCCTTTTGTAATTTTTATGTCGATTAATGAAAATGTTAATAAATTTTCTTTTTCATTTCTTTTATTTATTTTTCTTATTTTTATATATTTAAAAATTATAAATACAAATCGTTCCACCAAATTGAACCCTAATCAGGCCCGATATGTATAAACATTTGAGCAAAATTTTGATTTGACTATCAATTCGATTTTTAAAACATTAGCTAGAGGAGATTTAATGGTTTACAAATAATCTACACTAAAAGTTGAAGAGGTTGATGATGATGGATTTTTTTTCAAAGGAGCCTCAAAGATGAGTGTAATTTAGATCAATTTTTTGTCAGTCACTCATAGATGAACGTCATTAGTTTAAAAATTAGCATACGGAGGTGTCTCAGATATTCACCAAATCATAGAGAGGTATGTCTAAGTGACCCGTAATATAATTATTATGATACTAAGTTTGGAAAAGATTTTCAGGGGGTGTGTCAAAGATATGTTCACTAAATCAGCGAGCAGTATGTTTAAATCAAATGTTTGTCGCCAACTCTTATTAGTGAACCAATTGAGTAAAATTTAGTCCAATTAAAAGTTGGTTTCGATCATTGACCATCATGGGCTTCTTTAAGTAACCCTACTGAAATTTGAAAGTGATTGATTATATTATATTATATTCTAGGTCTCATTATTTCGTTTTATTCACTCTTACTAGCCATTTATATGCATCAGTAGGAATTCCCCATGGAAACTGATCCCCAGGAAACTTGTATCACTCTTATCATGGTCTCACATTCTCACCCTTAGGCCTTAGGTTTTAGGTAGGAAGAAAAAAAAAAAAAAAAAAAAATTTCTCTTCCCCCTCTCCTCTGGACCAAATAAGTTTGATCCTGACAGCTCTGAAATTGCCAAGTGAGGCCTACTAATCAATTCTAACCAACGGCTGAGATGGGAGGAAGAATACAAGTTTGCTTTGAGTAGAGTTTTTCTAAGGAATAACTTTAACTTCTGTAAATAAAAAAGAAGATAAAGTGAAGAGGACAATACTAAGGACGAACACTCATTCCTTCAGGATTTTGAAGTACTAGACATACCTTGCATATTTGTAAGGACAAGTCTTGAGCAAATTAAAAGTGAAAGATTATATTCTTAATTAATTTCATGGTTCTTTTTTCCTTCCTCACTCCATCATCCTTGCTCACTGTAAAGAATGAGAGATGCTCTTGACACCGCAAATTTTACTTTAAAAAATAATAATAATAAGTAAATGATTAAAAATGAGTAAAGTTGGGGTGTTAATAGAAGTTCTCTCTCTCAATTTTTTGTTTTTTGTTTTATTGCTGTTGTTAGATTTCTATTTTTCAGGTTTAAGATTTTATATGAGCCTAATCATAACTGTAAACAACTGCTGATATTATTTGAATGAGTATTATAATATTTTGTAATGTTGAGATAATAATTTGAGTTAAATTTTTGTAATGTTTGAATGTTGTGCTTTAATCTTTAAGTGGGCATGATAAATAATTTCAGAAATTGAAATGTAATTAATAAAATTTGGGGTGCCAATAGTAACTCTCTAAAGAATTAGATACCTTACTTATTATATTGATCACCATTTACCTTGGGATACATACAATCAATTTTAATGAATAGCTGAGATAGGAGGAAGAAGAATACAAGTTTCCTTGGGGTAGAATTTTTCTAGAGAATCCTTAGGAATATATCTTATGAAATGAAAAAGAAAAAACGAAAATAGCGAGGAGTATCCTTAAAAATCGATACTTTCCATCTAGTGGTCCATCTGTCATTTAAATACGCATAGTTGTGTTACAATTACATTTAATAGTGGAACAACTTTTTTTTCGATTTCATTTTCTTCTTCTACCTTCTTTGGTTGAAATTTACATTCATGTGAGCAAACGTATGTTATTCCAGTTGGCTTATTTAAACCCCGTCGTGACTTACTAGTGGTTCGAGTTCGAATCCAAAATCCTCGTCGACGTCCATATAATCCTTATAATACTTTTGAGGTTCTTCACTTGAGTTAGACAACATCCCCACATAAGGTGCTTTTAGATCTTCAATGTCTTTGTTAGGACTCTGATAATCAGCATATTCATCACTATCTACTTCGACCATCGACGAACCCACAATGTCATCAATAGGCATTTTCTCATTTTTGTCAACACTAATCTTATTCATGATAGATTATTACAACTGATAAAAGACCAATAAACTTCAAATGATTCAATTTTAACATTTCATTATTTCTTACAATAGTCAGTCGTATATGTTACCTACAAATTCTTCCAATTCACCATCAATCATAACATAAACTATCTTTAGAGAAATCAAGGATCATAATCAACAGCACATATTTCACTACCAAACATTCATTTACTCAATATATCTAACATCCAATTATTTTCCTAAGAATTGAGAAAAAATCAAGAAGGCTTAACATTATCTTTCAAGTTAAGTCAAACAAATGAATACCTTTAGATCCAATTATTTTCTTAAGAATCGAGAAAAAATCAAGAGAGTGGAATTCATTTGTTTCTTCACCTATGACTTCTATTTTCGATTTTATTGCACTGAAATGTTTATGAATAGAAACTATAGAAGTAGCCTCAAGGGTTTAAATTCTTGCCAGACCATTTCATGATTACATTTTTACCAAATAAGCTAATTGGACAATTTAAAAAAAAAAATTCATTTGTTGTTCACTGTGGAAGGTTATGATAGTATGTTCGGTTTGAAGACATAACTCTGCACTCTTAGTAGAGGAAACAGTCTTGTCTCATCACCATATCAGACAAGTCAACTTAGTTTCTGCGATAGACGAGATGAGATACCAGGTTTTAAAACCATACATGAACATGAAAGATGGCATCCAAATACAGATCAACAAATAATTAGCTAAGAAAAGAGATCAAATAATTGGTCAATCACCATCACTGGCTTCAGATGAACACTGGGTTCTATCCCCTAGACATAGTTCCCCATATTTTCCATTACAATCTTGTGTAGATTCCACCAATACTGGGTCTGTTTCAAAAGCCAATACTCAGGTAAGATATTTGAATGTCCTAATGTGTCTCACCTTTCTTCTATGAATAAAATATCAATTGGAAGCTAATTCTAAAGCATGAAATTGTAATATGAAAGTGTGTGTTAGTTTCATAGAACTACCATAGTCGGTTGGTGGCATCCTTATGCTTGTTTGTATTATCTTATTTTGATATAATCTACTTAAAAGATGTTAGTTTGTGGATGTTATCTTTCATAACTAGGATTTGAAAACTTAAAACTCAAAATTCTTACTTCAATGAGAGTGAACTATTATTCACAAGGGATTATCAATTCAACAAAAACTTGAGTGCCCTGCCATTGGGAAATAGTTTGGTAAACCATTTATCATCAATTTTTGTACAATCAACAAAAATTGTCGTCAATTTGGTAAATAATTTGTCATCAAGCTCAACAACTACAAAAAAAAAAAAAATAAAAATAAAAAAAATAAAAAATAAAAACCAATTATTTTCGTAAGAATCGAGAGTGAAAGAAATACCTAAGAATCGTCTGAACCTGAAAATGGCGAGAGTGCGACGACGACGGTGACAACGAGAGTATGTGAAGACGGCGATGGCGAGAATCCTTCGTTAAGTCATTCAGCACCAAACATTTTGGCCAACCATTTTTGTCCTACATGGGTTAGAAGTTTTGGAATGAGCTGATTTTTGGTGAGGATGATCTCTCACCACAGAGATCATCCTCACCAAAAATCAGCTCATTCCAAAACTTCTAACCCCATGTTTACAAGTTGAAAAATCGTGGATCGTCCATTTTTTGTAAATCATTTTTGATGGGGTTAGAAGTTTTGGAATGGGCTGATTTTTGGTGATGATGATCTCCTCACCGTAGAGATCATCCTCACCAAAAATCAGCCCATTCCAAAACTTCTAACCTATATTTTGAAACATTACTCTTGGAAGGATTTCCGTCTAATTATTATAAAAAATATCGAAAATACTCTCTTTTAATTAAAAGGGGCACATGTTAAAGTGCAATAAATACACCTTGAGAATAAACATTTGAGGGGTTTTCTATAAAAAAAATATTTTTTAAGGGCATTTTTGGGGTAAAATCCAATTTCCAAAGTGGTGTTGTTGCACTTTAACGTGTGACCTTAAGACACGCATTAACAAGTCCCTTAATTAAAGTGTAGTGATTTTTTGACACCCCCCCCCCCCCTACACTTGCCCCTCTCGCCTCCATTACAAAATCATAGACCATTTCCTTGGGATACACATAATCATAAATCATTTTCTTGTATATCCCTAGGCAACTGATCTACGGTTCCATGATGGGGGTGTAAGAGGCATGTTTCTTAATTAAAATACCTAAAGGAGCATCAAAGATGAGTGTAATTTAGATCATTTTTTTGTCAGTCACTCATAGATGAACGTCATTAGTTTAAAACTTAGCATACGGAGGTGTCTCAGATATTCACCAAGTCATAGAGGGGTATGTCTAAGTAACCCGTAATATAATTATTATGATACTAAGTTTGTGAAAGATTTTCAGGGGGTGTGTCAAAGATATATTCACTAAATCAGCGAGCAGTATGTTTAAATCAAATGTTTGTCGCTAACTCTTATTAGCGAACCAATTGAGTAAAATTTAGTCCAATTAAAAGTTGGTTTCGAGCATTGTCCATCATGGGCTTCTTTTTTTTTTTTTTTGATAAATCATGGGCTTCTTTAAGTAACCCTATTGAAATTTGAAGGTGATTGATTATATTATATTATATTCTTGGTCTCATTATTTCGTTTAATTCACTCTTACTAACCATTTATATGCATCAGTAGGGATTCCCCATGGAAACCGATCCCCAGGAAACTTGTATCACTCTTATCATGATCTCACATTCTCACCCTTAGGCCTTAGGTTTTAGGTAGGAAAAAAAAAAAAAAGTTTCTCTTCCTCCTCTCCTCTAGACCAAATAAGTTTGATCCTGACGGCTCTGAAATTGCCAAGTGAGGCCCACTAATCAATTTTAACCAACGGCTGAGATGGGAGGAAGAATACAAGTTTGCTTTGAGTAGAGTTTTTCTAAGGAATAACTTTTGTAAATAAAAACAGAAGATAAAGTGAAGAGGACAATACTAAGGACGAACACTCATTCCTTCAGGAATTTGAAGTACTAGAGATACCTTGCATATTTGTAAGGACAAGTCTTGAGCAAATTAAAAGTGAAAGATTATATTCTTAATTAATTTCATGGTTCTTTTTTCCTTCCTCCCTCCATCATCCTTGCTCACTTTAAAGAATGAGAAATGCTATTGACACCGCAAATTTTACTTTAAAAAAATAAAAATAAAAAAGTAAATGATTAAAAATGAGTAAAGTTGGGGTGTTAATAGAAATTCTCTCTCTCAATTTTTTTTTGTTTTATTGTTGTTGTTAGATTTCTATTTTTCAGGTTTAAGATTTTATATGAGCCTAATATAACTGTAAACAACTGCTGATATTATTTGAATGAGTATTATAATATTTTGTAATGTTGAGATAATAATTTGAGTCAAATTTTTGTAATGTTTGAATGTTGTGTTTTAATCTTTAAGTGGGCATGATAAATAATTTCAGAAATTGGAATGTAATTAATAAAATTTGGGGTGCCAATAGTAACTCTTTAAAGAATTAGATACCTTACTTATTATATTGATCACCATTTACCTTGGGATACACACAATCAATTTTAATGAACAGCTGAGATAGGAGGAAGAAGAATACAAGCTTCCTTAGGGTAGAATTTTTCTAGAGAATCCTTAGGAATATATCTTATAAAATGAAGGAGAAAAAACGAAAATAGCGAGGAGGAGTATTCAATCCTTCATGAGATTGAAGTTTTAAGATTTATTATTTGTATATCTTATTTTTCAAAATCACCATCAATAACCCTTGAACTTTGTATTCATTCTTGGTAAATTAAGAGTGTATGATAGTTTTATGCACGTATAGTAATTAGTAAACACTTAAGCCATATTACAAATTAGTAAGATTTGGATACCTTTATACATATTCCATTTTAATATTTATTCTAAAATGGCATATATAAAAAAAAAAATTTAAAACTAAGAACATATATATATTTTTTTCTTATGATTAAGCATACTATTAATACAAATCTTCATAATATATGCAAAGTACATGCTATTGGAATTAATTGAGTTATCAGGCTTGTGTTCAAAAAATCCGAGAGAAGTGAAAAAACTATTTGTTAATTGATAATCATGATATTTGTTAACAAACAATGATTAGTGCGATAACAATCAACAATTAGTGATTGTCTAATGGTGAAACTTTAAGTATGAAGAGAGAATAATGAAAATATTATCATGCGATATTGAGAATTTTTTGTATTATAAAAATATTAGTTAATTTGTGTTTTTAACCCTCATTGAATAATGAAAATATTATCATGCGATATTGAGAATTTTTTGTATTATAAAAATATTAGTTAATTTGTGTTTTTAACCCTCATTATCTTTTTTTATTTAGTTTTTTTTAAATCAAAATAGATATAAACACAAATTCAAAGTTTTTTTTTTCCATTAAAACAGATTTTGTGCCCATAGTGATTGCTCAAACAACTAGTCCCCTCTCCACCTCATTAATGGTCCAAATGCATTTCTTCTTGGATTTGTGAGATGAGAAGTGCGGTTCATAGACACACGTGACCAGTCCTCTCTCCAACTCATTAACGGTCCAAAGTAGTACTTTTCCACTTTGAAAGAAAACAAAAAAGATAAAAAAAAGACCATGATTCAGAATATATTTGAATTTCAAGGTTAGAATAGTCATTGTTGATCTGTTAAACATTGGGTATATATGGGACGATGTCAAAGTTTGATTGATTGATTGATTGATCCTCTTCAAAGATCAAATTTCTCTAGGGATTCCTTCACTAAAAACAGAACATGGATATAATCCAATCCGTGAGTCTCTGTTTCTCTTTTCCTTCCCTCTATTTATTAAAGTCTTACATACATTACTTATGATAGAGAATAGAGATCACCCACCTACTCACTTCATAAAATGTTTTGACACTACTCTAATGTTAAAAGGGCATAAATGGGCCGGGCTGGAAATGGCCCAGTATTATTCAGAGAAAGAACGTATAGGTACATTCATAGCCGTCTGGGTCCGTCTCAACGCAGTAGGGGAATCCATTGTGTTGTGAGAATTTTTTAGAAACTCATTTTCTTAAGGGAGTTATCAGGCCAAGCCCAAACCAGAACCTGGCCCCAAAAATGAATCCCGTTTAGATCCATTGACAACCAAAATTGTTGCGCCGTCCCCATTAAATGTAACTTTTGGTCTTCCTTCACAGCCACTGTTTTGACCAACAGTCAAGTTGAAATTTAAATATAAAAAATGACTATAAATAAATAAAAAAGTTTGATTTTGACGCACTCTTTCAATCCACGAATACTTCCCCCAACAACTTGTTAGGGGCAGTCTTTTAAAGATAACATTTTTTTCTTTTTTTTTTTTTAATTTCAAGTTTTTTTTTTTTGTAATATTAGAAAAAGAGAGATTTTTAACTTCAATTATATACTGAATTAAGTGTTTAAAAATGATATTATTGACACAAACTGAAGATTTTAAGTGCACAAAAGGAAATGAATTAAAATTGAGAAGAGAAATTTGTGTGTGTGTGTGTGCGCGTGCATGTGAGTTGGGGTGGAGGTTATTTTTGTTTTTTGACTCACCCCTTAAATTTATCATGATATTAAAGCAGGTCTTTCTCTTCTCCATGTCATCCAGTTCATATCACCATGTGTTTTGACCAACTCTAGATCAAGCATGTAGGGATATGCTGAGTTTAATCCCACATTAGACACTCCTTATAAGCTCTTAAGCCACTCCACTTATTGTCAATTGATTTTGAATATCATTTTAGGGCCTCTGAGCACTACCTATATATATATAATAATCGTTCAACTGCACAAATTGTGTGCTTCTCGTGAATTGATTATTCAAAATTAAAATATTTTTATTACTAATAGTTATTTTTGTCACGATTTTTAAAGAAAAGAAGTTGAAAAACTTTGTAGATTTGAAGAAAATAGAATAGTTTCAAGAAAATCTTTGATCCTTTTCTAATTTTTATGTTGATTAATGAAAAGGTCCATAAATTTTCCTTTTCATTTCTCCAAGCAGTCAAATGTCAAAAAGGGGATGCTATCAGTTTGAAAACACAAGGGTTTATCTCAAATATACAACAAATTGTGGAGGTGTGTGTCAATATCACCTAATAATCATGATCTTATCCCCTCAGGTAAAGGAAAGAAATAAAAGTTTCCTACCTCCACTATAGACAAAATAAGTTTTATATTGATTGTTCAGAAATTGGCACGTGAGAGTCATTCAATCACACAGGGCCCACTAATCAATTTTAATGAACAGCTGAGATGGAAAAAACAAGAATACAGGTTTCCTTTGGGATAGAAATTTCTAGGGAATCCGTAGGAGTATCTCTTATAAAATGCAAAAGAAAAACCAACAACAGCAAGGAGGAGTACTATTCATTCCTTCGTGAAATTGAAGTTACAGAGATTCCTTGCATTAGCAAGGAGAAGAGATTGAGCAAATAACTATAAGCAGAAATCAATCGTTAATTTCATTCATGAATGATTCTAGTATCAATTGGATTAATATATATATATATATATAGGGGGGCGTTCAATGGCCAACTTTTTGGCAAAACATTTTTCAAAACATGAGTTAGAGGTTTTGGAATGGGCTGATTTTTGGTGAGGATGATCTCTACGGTGAGGAGATCATCCTCACCAAAAATCAGCTCATTCCAAAACTTCTAACCCATATTTACAAGCTAAAAAATCGTGGACCGTCCATTTTTTGTAAACTGTTTTTGATGGGGTTAGAAGTTTTGGAATGGGCTGATTTTTGGTGAGGATGATCTCCTCACTGTAGAGATCATCCTCACCAAAAATCAGCCCATTCCAAAACCTCTAACCTATGTTTTGAAAAATCTTTTGCCAAAAAGTTTGCTAAAAAGTTTGCCCTTGAACGCTACCCATATATATATATATATATATATATATATATGGGAAATGTTCAGCAACAAACATTTTGACAAACATTTTGGCAAAACATTTTTGAAAATATGGGTTACAGGTTTTGGAATGAGCTGATTTTTGGTGAGAATGATCTCTACGGTAAGGAGATCGTCTTCACCAAAAATCAGTCCATTCCAAAACTTCTAGCCCCATGTTTACAAGTTGAAAAATCGTGGACCATCCATTTTTTGTAAACCATTTTTGATGGAGTTAGAAGTTTTGGAATAGGCTGATTTTTGGTGATGATGATCTCCTCATCGTAGAGATCATTCTCACTCAAAATCAGCCCATTCCAAAACGTCTAACCCATGTTTTGAAAAATGTTTTGCCAAAATGTTTGTTGCTGAACGGGACCCCATATATATATATATGGGTCAGGTTCAAGGGACATATGTAAAAACAATGTAACATTTATAAAATTTTAAAATATGGGTTAGAAATTTTGGATTGAACTGATTTTTTGTGAGGATGATCTCTATGATGGGAAGATCATCTGAAAAAAAAATCAGTCCAATCTGAAACTTCTAACCCCCATTAAAAGTGATTTAGAATGTGGACCGTCGATTTTTTGTCAACTTTTTTCAATAATTTGTAAATCACTTTTGATGGATTTAGAAATTTCAAATTAAGCTGATTTTTTGTGATGATGATCTTCTCATCATAGTGACCATCCTTGCAAAAAATCAGCTCAATCAAAAACCTCTAACCCATATTTTGAAGAACCATTGTTTTTTCATATGTTTTTACATATGGCCCTTGAACCGCCCCTTATGTATATATATATGGGTCCCTATCCGTGGCCAACAGTTTGGCAAACATTTTGGCAAACACATTTTTCAAAACATGGGTTAGAGGTCTTGGAATGGGCTGATTTTTGGTGAGGATGATCTCTATGGTGAGGAGATCATCATCACCAAAAATCAGCCCATTCCAAAAATTCTAACCTCATAAAAAATGGTTTACAAAAAATGGACGATTCACGATTTTTCAACTTGTAAAATGGGGCTAGAAGTTTTGGAATGAGCTGATTTTTGGTGAGGATGATCTCCTCACCGTAGATATCATCCTCACCAAAAATCAGCCCATTCCAAGACCTCTAACCCAAGTTTTGAAAAAGTGTTTGCCAAAATGTTGGCCACGGATAGGGACCCTATATATATATATATATGGGTCCCGTTCGTTGGCTAACTTTTTGACAAAATATTTTTCAAAACATGAATTAGAAGTTTTGGAATGGGCTGATTTTTGGTGAGGATGATCTCTACGGTGAGGAGATTATCATCACCAAAAATCAGCCCATTCCAAAACTTCTAACCCATGTAGGACAAAACACGTAAGGTAAAGCGTAGGGTGTTGAACGGACTATATATATATATATATATAAACATGGGTTAGAAGTTTTAGAATGGGCTGATTTTTGGTGTAGATGATCTCTACGGATGATCTCCTCATCGTAGAGATCATCCTCACCAAAATTCAACTCATTCCACAACTTCTAATCCATGTAGGACAAAACACATAGGGTAAAGTGTAGGGTGGGGTAAAAAAATTCTAATTTTTTGTAATCTCTATGATGAGTAGACCATCCTCATAAAAGATCAATCAAATCTGAAAATTTTAATCTCATCAAAAGTAATTTACAAATCAACAGTAAAAAATGACAATCCACAATTCTAACTTTTGATGGGATTAGAAGTTTCAAATTTGATTGATTTTTTATGAGGATATCTCATCACATAGAGATCGTCTTCACACAAAATCAGCCCATTCCAAAACTTCTAACATATATATATATATATATATATATATATATATATATATATAGGGAAATGTTCAACAACAAATATTTTGACAAACATTTTGGCAAAACATTTTTCAAAACATGGGTTAGAGGTTTTGAAATGGGCTGATTTTTTGTGAGGATAATCTCTACGGTGAGGAGATTATCATCACCAAAAATCACCGTAGAGATCATCCTCACAAAAAATCAGCCCATTCCAAAACTTCTAACCCCATCAAAAATGGTTTACAAAAAATGGACGGTCCACAATTTTTCAACTTGTAAACTGGGGCTAGAAGTTTTGGAATGGACTGATTTTTGGTGAGGATGATCTCCTCACCGTAGAGATCGTCCTCACAAAAAAATCAGCCCATTCCAAGACCTCTAACCCATGTTTTGAAAAATGTTTTGCCAAAATGTTTGTTGCTGAACGGGACCCATATATATATATATATATGTATATGGGTGGCATTCAAGGCCCTAAAGAGAGCCAAACATTGTGTCAAACATTTTTTCAATGTATAGGTTAGAAATTTCGAAATAAAATATTAGCCCATTCCGAAATTTCAAATCTTATGATTCTTCAACTTGTAACTAAGGTTAGAAGTTTTGGAATGCGCTGATTTCTGGTGATGATGATCTTTTCACCATAGATATCATCCTCACAAAAATCAGTCCATTACGAAACTTTTAACCCCTATTTTGAAAAATGTTTGACTCTCTTTAAGACT
Organism: Akebia trifoliata; assembly: GCF_017979445.1. Lineage (NCBI taxonomy): Eukaryota > Viridiplantae > Streptophyta > Magnoliopsida > Ranunculales > Lardizabalaceae > Akebia > Akebia trifoliata. The sequence goes on along the minus strand of NC_141378.1, from coordinate 14,408,401 downwards.
TCTGAATGCTTCCCTATATATATATTGGTAGACTCATGAAAGTGAACTCATATGTTCAAAAACAGCTCCAACCGTGTAAATGCTAAATTCAACTATTTAGAAATGAACCGTTACATACCTCTTCTGGGAATAACTGTATAAACTCACGTTCTCCTCCTAAACTTTTCTTTTCTGTGGATCAGCTATAGCCTTGATGATGGAGTCCGTTTTCTTTGTAAGGGTTCCTAGAGAAAAATCCTTGGCACCTTAAGAATTTTTAGATAAAATCTAGAGGAGGCCGTTCCATACTTATAACGATAGGAGTAGGGCCAGATTCTCTTCTTGGACTAGAATCCAATCCATCAAAGGATTCAAATTCTTTCTTACACAGAGGTTTTCCAAATTTACTAGGGAAAATGACTTTTAAAGCCAAATTTAAAAAAAATAGGGACCAACAGATCCCCATTTAGAAAATATATATATGGACCATTCAAGGCCCAATTTTTTAAACATTACTCTTGGAACTCCTTCTAATTATTATAAAAAATACTCTCTTTTAATTAGAAGGATTTTGTTAACGTGTGCCCTAAGGGCACATGTTAAAGTGCAATAAATACACCTTAAGAATAAGCATTTGTTTTTTATAAAAAAAAATATTTTTAAGGGCATTTTTGGCATAAAATCCAATTTCCAGAGTGTAGTTGTTGTACTTTAATGTGTAACCTTAAGAAACGCATTAACAAGACCCTTAATTAAAGTGTAGTGAGTTTTCGACACATGCCCCCCTCGCCTCCATCACAAAACCATAGACCATTTCCTCGGGATACACATAATCATAAAAAAAATATTTTGTATCCTTAGGCAATTGATCTAAGATTCTATTGGGGGGGGGGGGGGGGGCATGTTTCTTAATTAAAATATCTAAATTAGTATTCAGAATCCTAAAACAACTAAATGCATACGAAGAGCTCTAAGAGGCCTCTGCTCCTATCTCCATTGAAATCAAAATAGATATAAACAGAAACTCGAAGTTGTTTTTTTTTTCCATAAAAACAGATTTTGCGCCCATAGTGATTGCTCAAACAACTAGTCCACACTCCACCTCATTAATGGTCCAAATGCATTTCTTCTTAATGTGTTGCTACCTTGCATTTGGGAGATGAGAAGTGCAATTCATAGACACACGTGACCAGTCCTCTCTCCAACTCATAATGGCTCAAACTCCAAAAGTACCGATCCACTTTGAAAGAAAACAAAAAGATAAGAATAAAATAAAATATAGGCCAAATTTGAATTTTAACGTTATAGTCATTGTTGATCTCTTAAACATTGGGTAGACATATGGGAAGATGTCAGAGTTTGCTTTGATTAGTATCCAAAGCTGGAGATTTGGGAAAGGATCAGCTCAAGCAGCTATATGTAGCATCCTCTTCACATATCAAATTTTGCTAGGGATTCCACTGGTTACATCAGACCCCTAAGCATAGGCATCATAGATGACGCCCTAAGTATTTTTAATAATTTAACATATTAAGGGCAATACTGGTATTTTTTTCTAATAATTATTATAACTGAAGTTATAAAAAGTATTTTCAAGGATATATTTTCTACTTGGGGATCTGTTAGTCTATATTTTTGAAATTTTGGCTTTAAAAGTCATTTTCCCTATAATTTTTTCTAAGGATTCCCTTAGGAATATCTTTTATAAAATAAAAATAAAAAGAAAAAGAGAAGAGGACAATAGTAAGGAGAAGAGGAGCATTTATTCCTTCTTGAATTTCAAGTTTTAGAGATACCTTATTTGCATTAGCAAGGAGAAGAGATTGAGCAAAAATTAAAAGTGAAAGATTATATTCTTAATTTATCTCATGAGTCTCTATTTCTCTTTTCCTTCCCTCTATTTATTAAAGTCTTAGATACCTTACTTACTGTAGAGATCACCTCTACTGTTTAAAAAGTTTTTGCATCACCCCTTTAAAATGTTTTGATACTTTTGTTAAAAAGGCATCGATGGGCCGGGCCATGGAAATGGCCTAGTTTTGTCAGAGAAAGAACATATATGTACAAAGCCGTCTGGGTCCGTCTCAAGTCTCAACCCAATAGGGGAGTCCTTTGTGTTATGAGAATCTTTTAGAAATTCATTTTCTCAAGAACCTTAAAGGATTGAACGACTGAGCAACCAAGCGTCAAGGGAGTTATCAGGCCAAGCCCAAACAAGAATCAGTTTGGATCCATTGAAAACCTAAATTGTTGCCCCTCCCCATTAAAAACAACTTTAGGTCTTCCCTCTCAGTCACTGTTTTGACCAACTTGAAGTTGCATCACTCCTTAAAATGTAGGATAAAGAGAAATGACAAAATAAATGGGTTTCAAGTACTCATGGGTACCCATATAATCTAATAGTTTTGGTTCCTATTGGTTCAGTTCCATTCTAGATCCATATGGGTACATAAGAAACAGAATCAAAACTGAGGTTTTCAATTTTGGTTCCGATTAAATGAGTTCCCAATGAAACCCCAAGGGCCAGATATACACTAGGGGCACTTCCTCCTTCAATAATTTTTAAAAATTATAAGGATTTATATGCTACTACAATCGATAAAAATGACTGAAAAAATCCTACCACTATTGCCCCTCACAAGAATTTTTAAATTTTTTTTAAAAAAGGGGTTTTAATTATCCTTGTAGAAGCCCATGGGCCTAACTCATCCTCACAAAACTGGCTTATAAAGTGAGGACTACCCCAAGTTTTATATATAACCCAAGGTCATGATACCCAAGTGATGTGGGACTATCGCTCACACTCCCCCTCACGTGTAACGTGCCTCTTATATCCTTGTGGTTACACGCTCTGATACCATGTAGAAGTCCATGGGCCTAATTCTTCGTCACAAAACTAGTTTATAAGTTGAGGATTGTCCCAGGTTTATATATAGCCCAAGGTTGTGATACCCAAGCATTGTAGGACTATCTCTCACATTCCCATGTACAGTCTCTAGCTATGGTAACAACTGAATTCTTGGCTTGGGAAATCAATATTTTTTCATATTTTTTTTTAAATGGAAGTTCAAGATGATAGATTGAAGCTAGAGACAATATTCTCAGAGCCAGACTGAACTGACAATCCGGCCAGGTCCAACCTGATTTTTAAAAATTATCGGTCTAGTTCACTTTGAACTAGTACTTTATAAATTACCGTTGATTTTTGACAAACCAATGTTCAGTTGTGCAAACTGTTGCTTCTCATGAATCAGTTCTTCAAAACTAAAATATTATTATACTTAAAGTTATTTTTATTAGGATTTTTTAAGCAAAATTTTGATTTGACTATCGATTCGATATTTAAGATATTAACTAGAGGAGATTTAATTGAAGAGCTTGACAATGATGAATTTTTCGAAGGAGAATCAGATGAATAAAGTTAGGTCACCTTTTGTCAATTTCTCAGAGAAGACAAATGAAAACATAGAGGTGTCTCAAATATTCGCATGGAGGGTGATCCCTAATATATTTATTAGAGAGATTTATCGACCAGACCTAACTGTTGTCTATTTATTACAAAAGCTCTTTTGAAGTTTTGACAACTCCAAGAGGACCTAACTTTATGAAGTTTATTACCCAACAAACCTTACTTTATCAAGTTTGTTACCCAGAAAACCTTTGGAGTCTGAATCCATGTTATAAAATTTAAATTTATGGGATTAATTTGTTACTTAACATATTTTGAAGTGGATTCTAATCACATCAATTTGTGGGATTCAAAAACATGATCTGATGGCCCGAAATTATAAAAGACAAAATTTTAAGAACTTTGAATTTTTTTATATAGAAATATGATTAATTTTCACCATTTAATTATAATTTTAAATTTGGGAGTTTGGTAGCCATTCACTTTCAACAACGACAATTAGGTTCAAAAAAGTTTTTATTTTTTATTTTAAATCTGAGCCTTTTCACAAAATCTATAAATCTGTGTGGTATTAATAATCTATGTAGGTCCAACAACACTTAGTAAGATTTCACTAAGTTAGTCATGTTAGTCTGATTCATATAGTAAGGTTTGCTTAGGTAACAAACTTAATAAAGTAAGGGAGTTTTTGTAATAAAATTACAATAGATAGGTCTGCCTGGAAAATCTCTGTAATTATTACATTACTAAGTTTGGAAAAGATTTCAGGGGGTGTCTAAAAAATATGTTCACTAAACCAATGTTAAATCAATGTTTGTCGCCAACGGCAACTCTTATTACTTATTACACTTTAGTTAATAATAAAGAAAATAACTAAATAATTGAGAATAAGTAAAGTTGGGGTTGCACTTGAAACTCACTCTCATTTTATTTTATTATTAGATTTCTCTTTTTCGGGTTTAAGATTTTATGTGAGCCTAATCATAACTGTACTGAAATTATTTGAACTAGTATTGTAATGTTTTCTTTGAGTCAAATCTTTGTAATGTTTGAATGATGTGTTTTAATCTTTAAGTGGGGTGTGATAAATAATTTAAGAAATTGGGGTGTAATTAGTAAAAGTTGGGTGCCAATAGCGGTTCTCTAAAAGATTTATGTGGTTCAACATTGTGCCTATGACCATGGATCAGATCACTCTAATTAATCACTATATTGTAGAAGTTTATAGCCCAAATGCCTAAAAAATAAGAAAAAAAAAAAAAAAGAAAAAAAGGAGAAAGCTTTTAAAATTGTGGGTGTATGAATTGGATTTGCCGTGTGTGCTGGCAAAATCGATGTACAAGGGGGTAAGATTTGGATTTGCCTTTGATCGTGGAAAATCCTTCGTCAGACAATTCGATTTTCCTGGAAATTTTTTTTCTTTTTCTATTTACTGCATCAAACAAGTGAAAATAGCCTTTTGCCATGGTAAATCATTTTCCACCTAATTTTCCTCACAATCAATCTTACCATAAGAGAAAAGTTTCTTCCTCCTTTAAACGAACAAAGTTTGATCTTGCACCCATAAAAATTGCCAAGCAAGACATACCCGTTCAATTCAATTCAACCCACAAATACTTCCCCAACAATTTCTTAGGCGCAGTCTTTGGGGATTCCTGGACCTAAGAATCAAACATTTATCATCATAGGCCTGGAATCTACCCATGGGCATGTCCATTAAGCCCATGATGCGAAACATGTTCAAATTTCATGGGTAAGCTAGAAATCAATCCATCTCCTTGTGGACTTTATTTTTTGCCAATTTGTGGGTCATGGTACTCAAGAAGAGGCCCATGGATTTAACCTTGTCGATCTTCTTAATATAATTAGGTTGTTTTTAAACTCTATCCCCAAGAAACATTTAAAAAAAAAAAAAAAAAAAAATTCACTACGTCATAATGCACCAAAAACGACTGCTCCTACAGTCGGAAAAAGAGTTGTTTTAAAAGGAGTGATTTTTTAAAAACGACTGTGCAATACAGTCGGAAAAAAACGACTGTAAAATAAGGATATAGCGACGGTCGCCGACCGTCGCTATAGGGTATTTTTTTTATAAAAAAAATTTTACACCTGCCCCCCTCCACATGTTGAATATTGGAAATACCCCTATGTTTTGACATTGATGACCTAGACCCCAACTAACAATATGAAAATACCCAAATACCCCTCATCTTCAACTTTCATAAATCTAACTAAAAATCATTAATGATCTCCCACTCCTGTTTCAAATCAACACCCACATTCAGTTCAAACTAAAAATCACAAAGAATAATTCTGAAATATTAGATAGATATACAATCCATTAGAGGTAAACTTGTATCACCACTCTTTCAAATCAAATTCCTATTCCATCAATCTTAAACGTAAATTGAGCCTAACATTCAAAGCTCAATAAAAAAAACAATGAATCGTTTAGTCTTTTTTCATCATCATTTATCTTCTATGCTCCTGCAACTGATATTGTGTGGCAAGCATGCCGGCAATCCAGTATCACCTAAAAAGATGTCCAGCTCCATTTACTCTGCATGCAAACAGATTGCTAGCCAACCAGTGCGGTGTAATCCAAAGCAACAGAAAAGATGTAACTAAAAGCATAACTTCAGAAGGTAAAATCAATCAGCTGAGACGCAACTTGGACCTGGTTTCTTTAAGCTTGCCATGTACGCAATGTAAATGGTCCACAGATATGCAAATGAATTGCTTATCAAAGGCTGTCAAGACAAAAATAAACCAAGAATTTAAAAGCATAAAATGAGGAGTATTTCAAAAAATGATTCATTTCTTTTAATACATTTCCGAATTGTAATCCTCAATTCAGTTAAGCTAGAAGACATGGTAGTATTGAAGACATTAGAGCAAGGAAACATGGTAAAGAGAGATTTCCCATACCAAGTACTAGCACACATAGATCTTCATGCAAATTAAAAACTGCTACAACACAAACTCGGAAATAGGCCTCCGAAACAGCAGAACCTAGAATCTTTTCAAAAAGTGAAGACTATGCTGGAATTTTCTCAAGGTAACATTGAAACTTGGAGTAGCATTTAGCGTGCATTGTGTATCCTATGTTTGACTTTTTCATTTCCCATATTTTGTATTAAGTATAGTTAATTATGGGGAGGAATATTGTCAATCTCGGTTTTGTAAAGAGGCTTATATATATGGCCATGTATCTCTCCCATTTGCAAGTTAAATCAGTGAAATTTCGGCCCATTAGTACTATCAGTTAGCCTCATTTGCCTCATTTTCCTCTAAGGTTCTTTTATTATTGGTCTCTCTCCCATGTAATTAAAAGATTATAAGTAATTAAACGCCATGTAATGCAAATATATAGGATTCATGTTGCTGACCCCAATAACTGGGATGAGGGGTTGATGATGATGTGTGTATGTATTTTGGAGTAAAATATATATATAGAAAACAAATAATTATTGAACATACCTCCTCTGCACTAAACGGATGAAGTGTTGGGGAGGAACAAAAGCACATTCCATATCAACTAGTGCAACCACCATCTTCTTTGCTTCATTCTTAAACACGTCCAATGCAGCACTTGCAATTGCCACAACCTGGAACAAATAACCGAATGCAGATCATTGAGACATACGGGTTAGGGTTTCGTGGTTGGAACGTAGGATCTAGGTTTACACATATAATGATGGAGAGATAGGCACCTATAAATCAGTATTTTGTAATTTAACATTAAATATTTCATGTTTAATAAATAAACAAAAAAGAGAGAATGATTTTAAAAAGGGTTAATTATTATTTTGTGAGTTGAAAATGAGTTATTTACGATTCCGGCCACTTTTCATTTTAATTATCAAAACGTGAACAATTATGTTTTCGTTAAAAAAAATTCAGAACAAAATGATTATTTTATAGGTTTAAAGTGATAATTTCGCAAGTTTAAAGTGAAATTGTCCCTTCAAACCTGCAAAATAGTCACTTTAAAAACCTTTGAATTCGCTATTGTTCACATTTTGGTAATTAATGTGAATAGTGAGCCAGAATCGTAAATTCGTCAAAAATTGACCACTTTTTCGAAAATATCTCTTTTAAAAATGATAATTTACCCTTTATCAAAATTAAAATTAATAATGTCAAGAAATTGAAATTTCACAATGTTTCACTACGTGAAAACTGGAAAATTCGACATAAAAATTTAATGGGTCAAGGCCTACGAATTTTAGAAATTGAATTTGACGGTCTAGGACCATCAAAATTCTTGATATTCCCAAATTTGACGGCTTAGAACTATCGAATTTCTCTCATCCTTCATTAATTTGACAGTTTTGGCCTACCAATTTTATTTTTTTTGATAATGAAAAATTCGACGTCAATATCGACCTCTTGGTCCATCAAATTTGGGCTTTTTTCACATTGTATTTAACCCTCATTATCGTAAATTAGCCTTAGTTAATAAATAAATTCTCAAATAATTACTAAAGTTTTTTATATTTATTAAAATATTACAAGTTTGGTTGTATTACTAAAAAGTTATTATATTTTTTGTTTGTGACCAAAATACCCTCAAAAGTGGGTTGATAAGTGAATGATCGATTGATGTATGAACTGCAACTGAAGTAGTTAGTGATGGTATGGCCTAGGTTCAAAAGCAAAATTTTGTCTTCCTCTACAAGCTTCATCTTCTTCTTCTCCACTCTTCTCACTGTATCATTTTCTTATTCTTTCTACCTTTTTCATTTTTTTCATTCTTTATTCTTCCTTTATCCTTCATATACAAAAAAAAAAAAAAAAAAAAAAAAAAATCATTTTGATTTTCAACTCCTCCACTCTTCAAATTTATCTTTCTTTACAAGCTTTTAAGAAAGGTATTAAAGGTGAAAAAAAAAATATTTTTTTAAATTTTCATCCATCAAAGAAAATAAAATAAAGATTCATTTCATCCACCTATTAAAATATTTTTTAAAAAAAGATATAAGAGGAAAAAGAATAAAATTAGAAGGATACTATTGGAAAGAGTCTTGACAAATTAACTATATATATATATATATATATATATATATATATATATATATATACTCAACTGATGTGACATGTACACAAAACTATAGATTTTTTCTTCGAGATACACAAGGACCATTCCATGTCAATTGAGTATATTCCAATATATATTTTTGAATTAATTTATCATTATCCTATTAGAAAATGGGTAGAATAGAATAGACTATAAAATTGAAGGGATATTCTTGAAAATAAAATTGAAATTGTCCCTCATGATGTGTGCAAGAGCAACATGGACGTGATTTTTTCATATAGATTATATATAGAATGAAAATGTATTACTAGTCGTTTGATGTGGTTGGTATGTTGGAGGGAACGAGTATGAATTAGATGTTTAGAAATTTCTATGTTAAGCTGATGAGCCAATAGCATGACGCCACATATATTAAAAAAACTTACTATAAGTCCTAATTCGTAACCACTCATGCGATGTCAAGTCATTGGTTCATCGGCTTGGCACGGCAATTTCTTAAAAACAAATTCGTGCACGGAGCGAACATGGACGTGATTGAACTAATCTATCCATACTGAAATATGAATTTTTGAAAATTTAATAAGGAGTAAGGCTAGCTTGACTAATTTAGTGAGATTTTAAATCTCTCCAAGGGTCCTGCTTGTATTTATTTTAAATTTAAATATCGGGGGATTTTTGATAGTGAACCATTTTCAAAACCTTAGATCAACCTATATTGGGTAGAGGGCCTGGATTGCTAGTGTGGCAAACTTTGTGGGGGCAGTCAGAGTTGCCTTACTCATTTATAAATGTATCCCTTTAAAACTATATAATAAAGAATAATGCTAATTTGAAAAAAAAAAAAAAAAAAGTCACTCAAAGTGAGCACAAAATAAATGATTTTCTTTGTGTATCTCGAGAGCAAATTATATGGTTCTATGCACACCATCAAACCAATGAGTGTTTTCCATGTTTATCCCCTCAAAGTGAGGTTCAGATTCAATCTCACATTTATCTCAAGTAATAGTTTAAACTTTAATTTCTTTTTAAGATTACTCATCAAATTTTATCATCTTTCCTCTCTTTTCTCTTTTTCTAATAATGGTATCCTTTCAACTTAATTTTCTTAACCTTTCAACCCATTTTTCAATAATATATACAATTTTATGTCATTCTTCTTTTACCCCCTTGATTCTAGAGAATGTGTTCATTTCATATTAGGGAAGAATGCAATTAATCTCACATTAAACAGGATAACATTCTAGAACATGTGCTATAAAAATAAATTAGACCTTACATTATATAACACGTTTTAAAATTATGCGGGCTTCGGCCCAAAATAGACATTATTGTACTATTGTGGATCTTGAGCATCACAAAATTGGTCTCATCCCAAAATTACCAGTTAAATTCAAGAACAACTCATCGACTGAATGGCATGATAGAGATGTTTAGAAAACAAATATCAAATATATAATTACAAGTCAACAGAATCCATTAAGTTGAAAAAAAAAAAATCATCTTCTCAAACCTTAGAATAATTCTTAAGCTTCATTAAAGTAAGAGTTGTAGCCACAGTCCCAGTAAAGATTACTCTTATGTTATATCAAAATTAGAATTATCCATTCCTATTTCATTATACAACTAACCTATTTGGATGATTTAATGACACAAAAATTGAATCTAGAAGAAGAATCTGTACTTTTCTTTGATTACGATGAGAAGAAACAAAATCCATACCAATTTTTCAACGATTACTGAGTGCACATACTTCTCTTTGACACCAGGGGATCTATCAAGCACATAAATTTTAACACATACCGAAAATCTAAATAAACCATGTTTCGTATGTTAATTGATCTCCTCAGTGTCTAAAAAGGTTTGCAGTATAGTTCTTTCCAAGAAAGCTCTAGCCAAGTCTTCTGCAAATCCTCTACATATAAGTGAGGGAAGAAAAAAAGAAGGAAAATAAAATAGTTCAAGAACCTCAACAACATAATAAGATTAGCTTCGACAAAGATCTGAAAATAAAAGAATTAACAGATATTGAGCGTGGGAGACAGAGCTGCAGCATTGAAAGAAAAGAAACTTTCAAAAAAAAAAAAAAGATTTTGAATGGGATTCAGAATGGGCTTCATTATGCAATAAACAAATTATATTTGAACATTATCCCCCGGCCCAATAAATATAATTACAGAGAAAAAATATTAGATTTTCAAAATATGGTCTAGAAGTTTTGGATTGAGCTGATTTTTTAGGATAGTCTCTATGATAAGAAGATCATCCTCATAAAAACTCAACACAATTTATTGATAAAAAATCGAAGGTCCATCAAAAGTGATTTACAAATTATTGATAAAAAATCGAAGGTCCACATTCTAAATCACTTTTGATGGGGTTAGAAGTTTTAGATTGGACTGATTTTTTTAAGGATGATCTTCTCATCATAGAGATCATCGTCACAAAAAATCAGCTTAATCCGAAACTTCTAACCCATATATTGAAAAATTATTATTATTACATTATTTTTACAAATGTTTTAACATACGTCCCATGATCCGTCCCATGTGTGTGTGTAATTCCTTGTTAGAAGTAGAGTGAGTGTATAATTTTATAACTTGGCGATTCCTAAGGGAGTCTACACAATGTAGGACTAATCCCACTTCAATGTTTCAAGGCTAAAAGAAGAATATTACATACCATGCAACCAAATCTAAAAATTTATGCAATAAAAGAGTGATAAATCCTGTGTTTGAACGTTTGGTACGTAGAGTAAAATTACATGAATCAAGTTCTTTAATATTTGGAAGACTATCCCTTGAAACATAATAGGTGGCAAAACCATTGGTGATGAATAAGAAATAATGAAGAAACCATCTATTATTCCCCAAAGAACGGTACACGATATGATGAATTACCATTTTGAGAGTTGAATTTGAGGAAATTACGATTTTGGCAAATTGTTCATTTTAATTACCAAAATGTAAACGTTAGAAATCACAGGTTTTTTAAGTACGAGATCGCAGGTTTAAAGTGGCAAAACCATTAGTGATAAATAAAATATAGTGAAGAAACAATCTATTATTCCCCAAAGAACATTATACGATATGGTGAATTACCATTTCGAGAACCAAATTTGAGGAAATTACGATTCTAGCGAATTGTTCATTTTAATTACCAAAATGTGAATGTGAGAAATCACAGTTTGTTCAAGTGACGAGATCACAGATTTAAAGTTACAAATTTGTTGGTTCTCCACCCCAGCCAACCCCCCACACCACACACACACACACACACACACACAAAACAGACAATCTCACTTGTTTGTGTAGGGATGATCTCGTTAAAAATAGTGAAATCTGCGAAATTGTCACTTTAATTCCTTTAATATCTATACATATGATATACTTTGGTGATTATTCATGAATAAAAGTGAAAGTATCGTACCATTCCATGATTTTTAATGTCAAACTACAACATCAAAGGTACGGTTAACTCTATTGTACGTGTACACCAAAGTCATTTGAGATTATAAGTTTCAATTAATCAGTACACACAAGCCACACGAAAGTACACTACATGATGATAAAGATGAGAGAGAGAGAGAGAGAGAGAAAATATAAGACATGGAAAAAAAAGAGAAGCGAATGAGTGATTATTAATAAATAATGCCAATTCCATTTCCATCCACATATATTAATATAGAAAATAACTATTAGTGATTATTAACAAATAATCAATTCTTAATTCCACAAAGTTCATTAATTACATGAGACACAAATTAATAGTAATTATTGACAAATAATGAAGAAACTATGTTTCAATTCTCAAACGAGGATATCAATTAATATACAGTTGAGATGGTCTAAAAACACAAGTTCCCAAGAGATGATTGCAAGTTTCCATGGGAATCCCTAGGAATATCATCTCATCTAAATTGTACATGTGCACCAAAGTTGTTTGAGAATTGAGACTAGAATTTTCCATGATTTATACAAAGTACATTGATAGACTAGAATTGAGAAAGAGGAGAAGAGAATGAGTTAGCTTGTTTGGGTCAGCGTGCATATTTGTTGTGAGGTGTAAATCCAAGAAAGTTGATGTGGTTCTTTATACCTTGGTCATCTTGAAGGCGGTTCCACCACTCCACCTCCCCTTGGATACATATTTTTTCATCAGTTTTTCCAAGATCGACGAGACGAAGAGGGAGTTTATGCAACTTGGGACACCCTCTCACTTTAAGCTTCTTCAATTCTGGCAAGTACATATTAGGACCAACGATACTCTTTAGTTTCCAAAGCTCCCAAAGACACAAAGTATGCAACCGCGGGAATGGGGAAGATACACCTTCGATTATTTTTCCTTCATTATAAGGATCCTTCAATTTTATATCATTTTCCATCACCTCCTCAAATCTAGCACAAAATCTTATTTCCAACGATTCTAGCCTTTCCAAAGGGAAAATCCCATCATGACCTTCAGAAAAGACGCTCAAGAGCTTTGGACAGTACTCCAAACGTATATGTTTTAGACGAAAAAATTGCTGACCTTTCCATCGTACGCTCCCCCTATGTATGGTGGTTACCTTTGCAAGATTAGATACCCAAATATTTCGTAAATACTGAAAGTCGTTGTAAGGGTTTATGCTTGAATCAAAAATAGTCTTCATTTCATGGCATCTTTCAATCCAACATTCTTCCAATTCCAATATATAAAAATCTGAAAGTGATTCACCAAATCTGTTGTCGAATAGAGAAAAAAACCGTGTCCACATGGAAACATTAAAAAGATCCAGGGGAAAAATATTATTCTGATCATTAATCTCCAAATGCTCTCCTTGTCTGTTTGTACTAACAAAATGAGAAAAATGTTTGGTAGGGGTGAGCATGGAGGAACGAAAAGAGGAGGAGAAAGAGGACTTGGAATAAATATCTTTGTACAAGAATTGTTCCCTTTGGAAAGAAACAACATTGCCCCCCTTGCTTGTTTCTTGTTCAGAACAAGGACAGATGCTGACATGGAATCGTTGCAAGTGAAGGAAGATGTAATCCCTTTCAAGAGAGCGAAAAATTTCAGTGCTACTTACTGATATGAAAGCTCCACCAAGTTTCTTTTGGGACTCAATTGCTGAATTATTATAAGAATCAATGCCGCACTGATCCCAGATAAGAAGCTCTTTTGGTAGTTGATGGATTTTTTCCCAATTGACTTCGCTTAGGTTATCTGTACCTAGAAGATACAAACGTTTCAAAGATGTTCCCCAATAGCAGACTTCGTGGGGGAACCGTTTGATATTCGTATACGAAAGATCAAGTTCCTCAATGCTCGTGACACCTTCCAACTCTATCGTCTTCAACTTTCGATAACCTCTTAACGAAAGTTTAATTATCCGTGTTGTGATTCCAGAAAGGTTGAGGAATTGAAGGCTTGGAAGATTAAATTGCCCAAAGGAAGAGATGTCTTCTATGACCTTGCAACCTGATAAGTCGAGTGATTCGAGTGCCCGTAATAAAGGTAGGTGACAAACCACAACCTTCAAACTAGAACAACCTCTTAGTATGAGAGTCCTGAGATTGATACAGTGGGAGAGGGAAGATGGAAGGGTTAGCAAGGAACAAGCATTGGAGAGGTCAAGTTGTTGGAGAGTGCTTAAGTTTGAAAAAATGGATGATGGGAGTGAGGAGAGATGCGGATTGTTAGAAAGATTGAGGAGTCGAATTCTACACATGCGCTCAAGGGAGAAGGCTGAGGAAGATGATTGTTGGTTATCAAAAGAAAGTGAAGTACCTGAAAGATCAAGTACTTCGAGATTCTCTAAATCTTGAATGGGATGAGGAAAATCCTTAAGGTTGCGGCAATTTCGTAAGTTCAATACTCGGAGGTTTTGGGTCAAGCGGGCGAGGGAGGTAGGCAAAGATGAGATAGATGTACCTGAGAGGTTTAACACTCGAAGGCCCTCCATTTCACTAAATAAATCATTTTGGAGGAAGGCCAGTTGGGCACAAAGTGGAAACAAGATCATTGAGACTTTGGGGCATCTCGGTGAATGATGGATCTCCTTTAAGTCATTCTTGGCCAAGGAAATCCAGTTCAGTTGTTCATCTTCCAAATTCAGATCTCCATCTCCGAAGAAAATAGTGCGAGAACCAAACTTTCGAAATGGTGGCGTTATATGTTGCTCATCACTGCGACGACGTAATGCCCAATCTCGTACATGATTGTTTACCACATAATAAGTCAGCTGATTTTCTTCTTCATATGATGATGATGTTAGCAAGCCTCGTCTTGTGAACTCTGTTAACAAGTCCTGCCCAATCTTCCACTCTTCAACTATGTCGTCCAAGTGATTGTTAATTAATCCCTCTCCCAACCAACAATAAATCAAATCAACATTCGAACCTCCACGCTCACCAAACAAAAACATACATATTGTGAGACAATCTAGGATGGAGTCCTGAGTAACATGGCCATGAAACCTTGGAGAATCAACCACGTCTAAGCACTCTTCCTTGAACAACTCAAAGAAATCGGAAAAATTGTTAGGTACCAACTGGATTACCTTATCAGTCTGCATCACTTTGTTAAGATCGTCTGATGTAGTCATGATTAAGACCTTGTTTGCACTACCTACATAGGGAGGTGGAACACCAACCAACGAAATTTTGACGACTGTCAATGGAGGATCCTCCAATACCAACAAGAACTTTTTCTTCTCTAAGGAAGCATATATGTTTTTTGAAACAAGCTTCTCATCCCACCCCGCATTTGGAAGTGATTGATTTAATCCCAATTTCTCAGTGATTGCCATTTGGATTTTCCTGATCGAGCTCCAATCACCCTGAGGCAATGCAATCCAGATCACAATGTCGAATAACGAATGATCCATCACCCTCTTCACAATGCATTTGGCAATCCTCACTCTGCCCAATCCTATTTCTTTCCATCCCATTATCGAAATAATTCCAGTTTCCTCATTTTCAATCAATTTCAAAGTTTGTTTCGTGGCCGAATCGATATTGTAAACCGACTCAAAGAGTTCAGCTTTGACATTGCGTTCCTCGTTGAAGAATCGCTCTGTAGTAAACCGAGTTCGTATCTTAGAATATGAATATGTTTACTATACTCCAAAATAATAATAAATATATATCTTTTATGAGTCGTGATGGATGCACGCCGTGTTGGTATCAACTGACGTGGTAAGGGCACGTGGTAAGTTACAAAAGTAATAATAGAATAATTTTTCTGTCTCTTGCCCATGGTAAAAAAACGAAATTTCTTAATAGGATCACTTTGTGGCGTTCGAAAACATGATCCAATACAAGGGTGTTGTAAATGATGAAATTCTATGAATTTTAGGGGAAAAAAACTTAAGAAAAAGTTATTTTTCACCGTTGCATTTTAATTTTAAATTTGGGTGCTTAATAGTAGGATTTTTTTTTCCTATTTTTTTATCATGAATTTTTTCATAAAATCTAGAAGGATGTGTTATGCGATTGCTAATATGATAATCCATGCAGATCACAAAATTCATTTTAAGATTTGAAATCTAAAAATTAAGATTTTTGGATTGTGGATGTGCGGTTAGGAGAGAAATTTCTCTCTTATCACTTACATCATCAGCACTACATGTCCAATAGGCGTTGAACTGTGAGCAAAGAATCACTCCTTCAGATTTAGAGTGATTGTTTGCTCACATCCCAACACCTATTTGACATGTGGCGTTGAAGACGTAAGTGATAAGAGAGAAATTTCTCTCGCCTAACTACATGTCTGCTGTCCAAAAATTTTAATTTTTAGATTTCAAATCTTAAAAAGTATTGTGTGATCCACATGAACTATCATATTGGCAATCGAACATCACAGCCTTCTAGATTTCATGAAAAACTCATGGTAAAAAAAATAATGTTTTTCAAGCTTGATCAATGGTGTTGAAAATTGAAATACAACAGTGAAAAATAAATTTTTTTTTTTAATTTTTTAATTTTTTAATTTTTTTGAAATTCATAGAATTTCATCCTCTACAACATTGTTGTATCGGATCATGTTTTTGAATGCCACAAAGTGATCTTATCAAGTAATTTCAATTTTTTTACTAGGTGCAAAAGAGAAAATTTCTCTTATTATTGCTTATGTCATCAATGCCACATATCAAAACAATGTTGGGCTGTGAGCAAATTTGATCACTCTCGAGATTGAGGGTACAGGTGAGAGAAAGAAGAAGAAGGGTTTTGAGTTCTATGTTCAATGGGTTTTCGGATTCAGTGATCCAGATAAGCCATTGGTCATGAAATCTAGGTAATTTCAGTTCTTTTTACCCTAAAATCAATATCAAATAATTAAATATCAATTTTTTTATTTTTTATTTTCATAGAAACCCTAACCAAAAATCGGTGTAATAGATTGGACAAAGTTTGCTAAAGCAAAAACAACAACTTTTGTGAAACCCAAAATCAGTGAAACTAATTTATTTTCTTTAATAACATTGGTTAGAGATCGATTGAAACATAAACTCGATTTTAATAAAACGATGGTATCATCAATCCCTAATACCAAACTGGTTTCACCAATTAAAGAAAACGATAATGAATATTGAAAAGGAAAAGATATGGAAGCTTAGAGGTATATCTGCATTAGGTTTTGTAAATATTCTGTACAAATAGGTTGTTATGGAAGTTATTTTAGTTATTACTTTGTATGAAGACATATAGGGTTTTGCATGTATATATAATATGAAGTTTTTCGTTTTCTATATTTTAACTTTGGGTTAGATTTAGATATAGGAATGAAGTGAAAAAGGAACAAAAATTGAGACATTTTTGAAAATTCCCCCTTATTGTATTAACTTATATGATTCACATTTGGGTAGAAAAATCAATGGTTTTTCGTTTTCTTTATTTTTAAAGTTTTATCTTTTAAGGAGGAGGAGTACTACTCATTCCTTCGTGAAATTGAAGTAAAGAGATTCCCTGCATTAGCAAGGAGAAGGGATTGAGCAAATAACTATAAGCAGAAATCAATCCTTAATTTCAATCATGAATGATTGGATTGAATATATATATATATATATATATATATAAGGTCAGGATCAAGGAACATAGGAAAAAACAATGAAACATTAATAAATTTTCAAAATATGGGTTAGAAGTTTGGGATTGTGCTGATTTTTTGTGAGGATGATCTCTATAATGGGAAGATCATCCAAAAAAAGAATCAGTCCAATCTGAAACTTCTAACCCCATTAAAAGTGATTTAGAATGTGGACCGTCAATTTTTGCAAATTTTTATCAATAATTTGTAAATCACTTTTGATGGATTTAAAATTTTCAGATTGAGCTGATTTTTTGTGAGGATGATCTTCTCATCATAGTGACCATCCTCGCAAAAAATCAGCTCAATCCAAAATCTCTAACCCATATTTTGAAAAATCATTTTTTTTACATGTGTTTTTACATATGTCCCTTGAACCGCCCCCGTATATATATATATATATATATGATGAGGAGACCATCATCACAGAAAATCAGCCCAATTTGAGACTTGTAACTCCTTCAATAGTAATTTACAAATTAACGGTAAGAAAACGACAATCCACAATTCTAACCTTTGATGGGGTTAATCAAATTGGACTGATGTTTTGATAGGATGTCTGATCACCATAGAGATCGTCTTTATACAAAATCAGCCCATTCCGAAAGTTCTAACCTATATATATATGTATGAGTGGCATTCGGAGGTCCTAAAGAGAGCCAAACATTTTTTTCAAATGCATGGGTTGGAAATTTCAGAATAAAATATTAGTCAATTCCAAAACCTCAAACTCCACGATTCTTCAACTTGTAACTAAGGTTAGAAGTTTTGGAATGAGTTAATTTTAGGTGAGGATAATCTCTTCACCGTAGAGATCATCCTCACAAAAAATTAGCCCATTGTGAAATTTCTAATCCCTATTTTGAAAAATGTTTGGCTCTCTTTAAAGCGTCCGAATGCTTCCCTATATATATTCGTAGACTCATGAAAGTGAACTCATATGCTCACACACAATTCCAATCTTGTAAATGCTAAATTCAACAATTTAGAAGTGTAACATTACATACCTTTTTCGAGTTTGAGTTTTCCCTGTTCAAGTTGGAATTTATTGTATTCGCGTGTGCGTTGGCGTGCTTGTTCCAATGACATTCTGAAAATCACAGTATAACAATTCCTTTGCTTGGCAAGGACTTTAATCTAAATTCACCTTCTCCTCCTAAACTTTTCTTTTCTATAGATCAGCAATAGCCTTGATGACGATGGAGTCCGTTTTCTCTGTAAGGGTTCCTAGAGAAAAATCCTTAGCACCTTGAGAATTTTTAGATAAAATCTATGCTTAATAGAGGAGGCCGTTCCATACTTATAATGATAGGAGAAGGTCCCAGATTCTCTTGTACTAGAATCCAATCCATCTAATGATTCAAACAGAAGTTTTCCAAATTTACTAGGGAAAGTGACTTTTAAAGCCACATTTTAAAAAATACGGACCAACAGATCTCCATTTAGAATATATATATGAACAGCGTTCCTAAGACTCATATTGGGACTCACATTGCGACACACCGTTTTGTCTTATATGGGCAAAAATATTTGGAATGGGCTGATTTTTTGTGAGGATGATCTCTATGGTGAGGAGATCATCCTTGCCAAAAATCAGCTCATTATGAAACTTCTAGACCGTCCAATTTTTGTTGAAAAATTATAGACCGTCCAATTTTTGTAAATCAATTTTGATGGGGTTACAAGTTTTGGAATGGGATGATTTTTTGCCAGGATGATCCCCTCATCACAGAGATCATCCTCACAAAAAATCAGCTCATTCCAAACATTTTTGCCCATATAAGACAAAACGGTGTGTCGCAATGTGAGTCTCAATATGAGTCTTAGGAACGTGACCCTATATATATATAGGGGGCGGTTCAAGGGCCATATGAGAAAACATATAAGAAAACTTTCGTTTTTCAAAATAAGGGTTAGATGTTTTGGATTGAGCTGATTTTTTGCAAGGATGGTCACTATGATGAGAAGATCATCATCACAAAAAATCAGCTCAATCAGAAACTTCTAAATCCATCAAAAGTGATTTGCAAATTAGTGATAAAAAGTGGAAAAAAATCGACGGTCCACATTCTAAATCACTTTTAATGGGGTTAGAAGTTTCAGATTGAGCTGATTTTTTTTTTGGATGATCTTCCCATCATAGAGATCATCCTCACAAAAAATCAGCTCAATCCAAAATTTCTAACTCATATTTTAAAATTTTATTAAAAACGAAAGTTTTCTTATATGTTTTCTCAGATGGCCCTTGAACCTGACCCATATATATATATATGGAAATGTTTAGCACCAAACAATTTGGCAAAATATTTTTTAAAACATCGGTTAGAAATTTTGGAATGGGCTGATTTTTGGTGAAGATGATCTCTACGGTGAGGAGATCATCATCACCAAAAATCAGCCCATTCCAAAATTTCTAATCCCATCAAAAATGGTTTACAAAAAATGGACGGTTCACTATTTTTCAACTTGTAAACATGGGGCTAGAAGTTTTGGAATGGGCTGATTTTTGGTGAGGATGATCTCCTCATCGTAGAGATCATCCTCACCAAAAATCAGCCAATTCCAAAACTTCTAACCTATGTTTTGAAAAATGTTTTGCCAAAATGTTTGTTGCTGAACATGTCCTATATATATATATATATATATATTAATCAAAAAGAGATATTTTTTACTTCAATTATATACTGAAGTAAGTGTTTAAAAAAAGATATTATTGACACAAATTGAAGATTTTAATGCACAAAAGGAATGGAATTAAAATTAAGAAGAGAGTTTGTGTATGCGCGCACGCACGTGTGGATTGGTTTGGGGGGGGGGGGGGGGAGGGAAAAGGGGTATTTTTATCTTTTCACCCACCCCTCAAATTTATCATAGTATCAAAGCCGACCTTTTTCTTCTCCACATCACCTAGTTCATGTCTCCACGTGTTTAGGCCTAGTCTAGACAACGCTTGCAGGGGCATGTTGAGTTTAGTCCCACATCGGACATTCCTTATAAGCTCCTGGGCCACTCCTCTCATTACCAATTGGTTTTGAGTTGGACCTCCAAATTTATCATTTTAAGGTCTCCAAACACTACCTATATATATATTAGTGGCGTTTTTTTGACAAAATCCTTGCCAACATTCTAGACAAAGCATTTTGTCTTATATGGGTTAAATTTTTTGGAATGAGCTGATTTTTTGTGAGGATGATCTTTATGATGAGAAAATCATCCTCACAAAAAATCAGCAAATTCTGAAATTTCTAACCCTAGTTTATAAGATGAAGAATCGTGAACCATCAATTTTTACTGTTCGTTTGTAACCACTTTTCATGGGATTAGAAATTTCAAAATTGGCTGATTTTTTGTAAATATGATCTATTGAGGATAGAAATCATCATCACAAAAAAATATTCAATTTCCAAACTTTTTTGCCATATAAGACAAAACTTTGTCTAGAATGTTGGCTAGGATTTTGTCAAAAGAACGCTACCTTATATATATATATATATATATATATATATATATATATATATATATATATATATATATATATGTAACAATTGTTCAATCGTACAAACGGTTGCTTCTCATGAATCGGTTCTTCAAAACTAAAATATTTTTATTACTAAAAGTTATTTTTATCATGATTTTTAAAGACAAGAAGTTGAAAAACTTTGTAGATTTGAAGAAAATAGAATGATTTAAAGAAAATCTTTAATCCTTTTGTAATTTTTATGTCGATTAATGAAAATGTTAGTAAATTTTCTTTTTCATTTCTTATTTTTATATATTTAAAAATTATAAATACAAATCGTTCCACCAAATTGAACCCTAATCAGCCCCAGTACGTATAGCTATTTGAGCAAAATTTTGATTTGACTATCGATTCAATTTTTAAAACATTAGCTAGAGGAGATTTAATGGTTTACAAATAATCTACACTAAAAGTTGAAGAGCTTGATGATGATGGATTTTTTTTCAAAGGAGCATCAAAGATGAGTGTAATTTAGATCATTTTTTTGTCAGTCACTCAAAGATGAACGTCATTAGTTTAAAAATTAGCATACCGAGGTGTCTCAGATATTCACCAAATCATGGAGGGCTATGTCTAAGTGACCCATAATATAATTATTATGATACTAAGATATGTTCACTAAATCAGCGAGCAGTATGTTTAAATCAAATGTTTGTCGCCAACTCTTATTAGTGAACCAATTGACTAAAATTTAGTCCAATTAAAAGTTGGTTTCGAGCATTGTCCATCATGGGCTTCTTTAAGTAACCCTATTGAAATTTGAAAGTGATTGATTATATTATATTATATTCTTGGTCTCATTATTTCGTTTAATTCACTCTTACTAGCCATTTATATGCATCAGTACGGATTCCCCATGGAAACTGATCCCTAGGAAACTTGTATCACTCTTATCATTGTCTCACATTCTCACCCTTAGGCCTTAGGTTTTAGGTAGGAAGAAAAAAAAAAAGGTTTCTCTTCCTCCTCTCCTCTAAACCAAATAAGTTTGATCCTGACAGCTCTGAAATTGCCAGGTGAGGCCTACTAATCAATTTTAACCAACGGCTGAGATGGGAGGAAGAATACAAGTTTGCTTTGAGTAGAGTTTTTATAAGGAATAACTTTTAACTTTTGTAAATAAAAAAGAAGATAAAGTGAAGAGGACAATACTAAGGACGAACACTCATTCCTTCAGGAATTTGAAGTACTAGAGATACCTTGCATATTTGTAAGCACAAGTCTTGAGCAAATTAAAAGTGAAAGATTATATTCTTAATTAATTTCATGGTTCTTTTTTCCTTCCTCACTCCATCATCTTTGCTCACTTTAAAGAATGAGAGATGCTATTGACACCACAAATTTTACTTTAAAAAAAAAATAATAATAAGCAAATGATTAAAAATGAGTAAAATTGGGGTGTCAATAGAAGTTCTCTCTCTCAGAATGAATATTATAATATTTTGTAATGTTGAGATAATAATTTGAGTCAAATTTTTGTAATGTTTGAATGTTGTGTTTTAATCTTTAAGTGGGCATGATAAATAATTTCAGAAATTAGAATGTAATTAGTAAAATTTGAAGTGCCAATAGTAACTCTCTAAAGAATTAGATACCTTACTTAGTATATTGATCACCATTTACCTTGGGATACACACAATCAATTTTAATGAACGGTTGAGATAGGAGGAAGAAGAATACAAGCTTCCTTGGGGTAGAATTTTTCTAGAGAATCCTTAGGAATATATCTTATAAAATGGATTGAAGTATAGGAGAAGAGATTGAGCAAATTAAAGGTGAAAGGTTATAATCTTAATTTATCTCATGTTTCTCTATTTCTCTTTTCCTTCCCTCTGTTTAAAGTCTCAGATACCCCTTGCTTTTTACTGAGATTACCACTATTCGTTATAAAGTTTTGGCATCACCCCTTTAGGGCCTTGATGGGCCGGGCTGTAAATAGTCTATTATTATTATAGAAAGAACATATAGGTACAAAGCCTTTTGGGTCCGTCTCATTGTAGTAGGGGAGTCCATTGTGGTGTGAGAATCATTTGGAAATTCATTTTCTCAAGAAGTTTAAAGGATTGAATGACTGATTGACCAAGGGTCCAGGGGGTTATCAGTCCGAGTTCAGCCCAAACCTGAACTTGGCCTTAAATATGAATCAGTTTGGATCCAATCCAGAATAGGTTGGGTAAAAAAATAAAATCCATCAAAAGTGGTGAGGAGACCATCCTCACAAAAAATCAGCCCAATCTGAAATTTTTAACTCCATCAAAAGTGGTTTACAAATTAACAAGTAAAAAAAATTGACGATCCACAATTCTAAACAAGTTTTAATGGGTTAGAAGTTTCAGATTTGGTTGATGTTTTATGAGGTTGTTTCCTCACCATAGATATCATCCTTACAAAAAATCAGCCCAATTTAAAACTTCTAACCCATATTTTTGAAAGTTAACTCATATATATAGACTCATGAAAAATTAGTCCATTCTGAAACTTCTAACTGCATCGTAAGTGATTTACAAATAATGACGGTCCTCAATTTTTCAACTTGTAAAACTGGGATTATAAGTTTTGGAATGAGATGATCTCCTCACCATAGAGATCATACTCACAAAAAATCAGCCCATTCTAAAACCTCTAACCCATATTTTCAAAACATGGAGTTAAAAATTGTCCCCTAATCCTAACCCATATACATCTATAGGGTAGTTAGCAATTCGGTATATAACAAAAAATCATTAAAGGATTAATTTGAGTATGATTTGGAATATACATTTAGTAGTTCATTTAAAAATTCGGTCAAAAATTCAAAGAACTGAAAAATGCAATGCGAGAATGATTCAGGTATAATTTGACTTCAATACTTAAAAAAAATTGTGCCTATACATATTAAAATTTTCATAGTACTCATATCCAGATATTTAGAAAACTCCTCTATTTTTTTTAAGATTTATTATTTTTATATCTTATTTTTCAAAATCACCATCAATAACCCTTTAACTTTGTATTCATTCTTGGTAAATTAAAAGCGTATGATAGTTTTATGCACGTATAGTAATTAGTAAACACTTAAGCCTTATTACAAATTAGTAAGATTTGGATACCTTTATACATATTCCATTTTAATATTTATTCTAAAATGGCATATATAGAAAAAATTTAAAACTAAGAACATATATTTGAAGAAAATAGAATGGTTTTAAAGAAAATCTTTAATCCTTTTGGAATTTATAAAAATAAAAAGAGAAAGTAAAAGAGAAGAGGACAATAGTAAGGAGGAGCATTTATTCCTTCTTGAATTTCAAGTTTTAGAGATACCTTATTTGCATTAGCAAGGAGAAGAGATTGAGCAAAAATTAAAAGTGAAAGATTATATTCTTAATTTATCTCATTATTCTCTATTTCTCTTTTCCTTCCCCTCTATTTAAAGAATTAGATACCTTACTTATTATAGAGATCACCTCTACTGATTAAAAAGTTTTTGCATCAGCCCTTTAAAATGTTTTGATACTATCGTTAGAAAAGGCATCGATGGGCCGGGCCATGGAAATGGCCCAGTATTATCAGAGAAAGAACATATTTGTGTTGTGAGAATCTTTGAGAAATTCATTTTCTCAAGAAAGCTTAAAGGATTGAACGACTGATCAACCAAGCGTCAAGGGAGTTATCAGGCCAAGCCCAAACCAGAATCAGTTTGGATCCATTGAAAACCTAAATTGTTGCCCCTTCCCCATTAAAAAAAAAACTTTAGGTCTTCCCTCTCAGTCACTGTTTTGACCAACTTGAAGTTGCATCACTCCTTAAAATGTAGGATAAAGAGAAATGACAAAATAAATGGGTTTCAAGTACTCACGGGTACCCATATAACCTAATGGTTTTGGTTCCTATTAGTTCAGTTCCATTCTAGATCCATATGGGTACATAAGAAACATAATCAAAACCAAGGTTTTCAATTTTGATTCCGATTAAATGAGTTCCCAATGAAACCCCAAGGGCCAGATATACACTAGGGGCACTTTCCCCTTCAATAATTTTTAAAAATTATAAGGATTTATATGCTGCTACAATTGATAAAAATGACGGAAAAAATTCTACCACTATTGCCCCCTCACAAGAATTTTTTTAAAAAGAGATTTTAGTTATCCTTGTAGAAGCCCATGGGCCTAACTCATCCTCTCAAAACCGGCTTATAAGGTGAGGACTTCCCCAAGTTTTATATATAACCCAAGGTCATGATACCCAAGTGATGTGGGACTATCGCTCACACTCCCTCTCACGTGTAACGTGTCTCGTACATCCTTGTGGTTACTCACTCTGATACAATGTAAAAACCCATGGGCCTAATTCTTCGTCACAAAACTGGCTTATAAGGTGAGGATTACCTCAGATTTATATATAATCTAAGGTCGTGACATCCAAGCGATGTCGGACTATCGCTCACAATCCCCATGTACAATCTCTAGCTATGGTAACAACTGAATTCTTGACTTGGGAAATCAATATTTAAAAAAAAAAAAATGGAAGTTCAAGATGATAGATTGAAGCTAGAGACAATATTCTAAAAGCCAGACTGACCTGACAGTCCGACCAGGTCCAACCTGATTTTTAAAAATTATCGGTCTAGTTCACTTTGAACTAGTACTTTATAAATAACCGTTGATTTTTGACAAACAATTGTTCAATTGTGCAAACCGTTGCTTCTCATGAATCGGTTCTTCAAAACTAAAATATTATTATTACTTAAAGTTATTTTTATTAGGATTTTTAAAGAAAAGAAGTTAAGCAAAATTTTGATTTGACTATCAATTCGATTTTTAAAATAGTAGCTAGAGGAGATTTAATTGAAGAGCTTGACAAGGATGAAATTTTCAAGATGAATAAAGTTAGGTCATCTTTTGTCAGTTTCTCAAAGAAGACAAATGTCAACGGGGAACGTCATTAGTTTGAAAACATAGAGGTGTCTCAAAAATTCACATGAAGGGGTATGTCTAAGTGATCCCTAATATATTTATTAGAGAGATTTACCAAACAGATCTAACTGTTGCCTGATTTTTAACAAAAACTCCCTTGGAGTTTTGACAACTCTAAGGGGACTTAACTTTATGAAGTTTATTACCCAACAAACCTCACTTTATCAAGTTTTTTACCCAAGAAACCTTTGGAGTTTTTATCCATGTTGTAAAATTAAAATTTATAAGATTAATTTGTTACTTAACATACTTGTAGTGAATTCTAATAACATCAATTTGTGGGATCCAAAAACAGGATCTGATGGCAAGGAATTATAAAGGACAAAATTTTAAGAACTTTGAATATTTTTAAGAAAAATGGTTAATTTTCACCATTTAATTATAGTTTTAAATTTGGGAGTTCGGTAGTCATCCGCTTTCATCAATGATGATCAGGTTCAAAAAGGTTTTTTATTTTAAATCTGAGCTTTTTCATGAAATCTATAAATCTGTGTAGTATTAATAATTTATGTGGGTTCAACAACACTTAGATTTGAAATCTTACTAAATTAGTCATATTAGTCTGATTCATAAAATAAGATATGCTTAGGTAGCAAACTTAATAAAGTAAGGGAGTTTTTATAATAAAATTGCAACAGATAGGTCTGTCATGTAAATCTCTCTAATTATTACGTTACTAAGTTTGGAAAAGATTTCAGGGGGTGTGTCAAAGGTATGTTCACTAAAGGGAGGGGTATGTCTAAATCAATGTTTGTCGCCAACGGCAACTCTTAAATTTTGTCCAGTTAAAAGTTGGTTTCGAACATTGTCCTTCCTTCATTATCGTATGCATGCATCAATAGGGATTCCCAAGGAAACTGATCCCTAGGAAACTTTCATCTCTCATATCATGATCTCATCCCTTCGGCCTTAGTAGGAGAAAAATAAGTTTTCATCCTTCACTAAACGTTTGATTTTGACCGCTCAGAAATTGCCAAGTGAGTCTTTCAACCACACAGAGCCCACTAATCAACTTTAACAAACGGCTGAGATGGGAGGAAGATAACAAGTTTGCCATGAGTAGAGTTTTTCTAGGGAATCCCTAGGAATAACTTTTACAAATAAAAAAGAAGATAAAGTGAAGAGTACAATACTAAGCATGAACACTCATTCCTTAGTGAATTTGAATTTTGAAATGCTAGAGATACCTTGCATTAGTAAGGACAATCCTTGAGCCAATTAAAAATGAAAGACTATATTTTTAATTAATTTCAAGGTTCTTCTTCTTTTTTTTTTCCTTCCTCACTTTAAAGAATGAAAGCTGTTATTGACACTCTTAATTTTACTTATTACACCTCAATTAATAATAAAGAAAATAACTAAATGATTGAGAATAAGTAAAGTTGGGGTTGCACTTGAAGCTCTCTCTCATTTTATTTTATTGTTAGATTTCTCTTTTTCAGGTTTAAGATTTTATGTGAGCCTAATCATAACTGTACTGAAATTATTTGAACGAGTATTATAATGTTTTCTTGAGTCAAATCTTTGTAATGTTTGAATGATGTGTTTTAATCTTTAAGTGGGGTGTGATAAATAATTTAAGTAATTGGGGTGTAATTAGTAAAAGTTGGGTGCCAATAGCAGCTCTCTAAAAGATTTATTTAGTTCATCATTGTGCCTACGACCATGGATCGGATCAATCTAATTAATCACTATATTGTAGAAGTTTATAGTCCAAATGCCTAAAAAATAAGAAATCTGTAGAAAAAAATAAAAAAAGGAGAAAGCTTTTAAAATTGTGGGTGTATGAATTGGAATTGCCGTGTGTGCTGGCAAATCGATGTAGAAGGGGGTAAGATTTGGATTTGCCTTTGCTCGTGGAAAATTCTCTGTCAGACATATCGATTTTCCTGTAAATTTTTTTTTTTCCTATTTACTGCATCAAACAAGTGAGAATAGCCTTTTGCCATGGTAAATCATTTTCCACCTAATTTTCCTCACAATCAAACTTATCATAAGTTGACAAAGAGAGAGAAAGGTTTCTTCCTCCTTTAAACGAACAAAGTTTGATCTTGCACCCACAAAAATTACCAAGCAGGACATACCCGTTCAACTCAATTCAACCCACAAATACTTCCCCAACAACTTGTTAGGCGCAGTCTTGGGGATTCCTGGACCTAAGAATCAAACATTGATCATCATAGGCCTGGAATCTACCCATGGGCTCGTTCATTAAGCCCATAATGTGCGACATGTTCAAATTTCATGGGCAAGCTAGAAATCAATCCATCTGCTTGTGGACTTTGTTTTTTTTTTTGCCAATTTGTGGGCCATGGGACTCAAGAACAGGCCCATGGATATAACCTTATCGATCTTCTTAATATAGTTAGGTTGTTTTTAAACTCTCTCGCCAAGAAACATTTCAAAAAAAAAAATATTGTTGTTTTTAATCTCTTTGAAAGACCACATACATATATATTTTTGAAATCTAAAGAGTAGTTCTTTATATGAATCGAACAAAAGAATCAGATTTTTAACTTACAAGAGAGTGGAATCCTTAAATTTTGTAGTGTGTGAAAAATGGTATTATGGACAGAAATTGAAGATTTAATGTGCATAGAAGGAAATTAATTAAAATTGAGAAAATAGATTTGTCGTGGCACAATGTTAAGAGAGATCCTAATAGTTTATGACAATTAGTCGTGATAATCTGACTACCCCACATGGCAAACTCAATCGACTACCTGACGTGACAAGTTTGGGAATAGTAGATCTGTGCTCCTCGGGATACACAGTGACACTTCCCCATAAAAAGTGTATCTTGAGGGAACTGTGTATCTTGAGGAGCACAGATCTACAGTTCTCGAATTTGTCATGTCAGGTAGTCAATTGAGTTTGCCACGTGGGGTAGCCAGATTATCACGACTCTATGATAATACTTGTGTCCTTGAGATTCACTGTCATCAGCATCATAACATTCAATCCACATGCCCCACCAAATCATGTTGTATTAAAGTAGTAGAAAAGAGATGTTTTGAAAAATATTAAAATATAATTTTCAAAGTAATATATCATTGGGATCTTGACGAATATAGGGATGGATCCATATCTAACCTAGATCCGACTAGAATAAAGGGACATCAACCCAAATCCGACTCATTTTTTATTGGGATCTACTTCAAGTGTCCAAATGTGCTAAATTTGGATTGATGAAATCCAACCCATTTTATGTCCTACCTTGAACACAATCAACAAAATAATTTCTTAGTCCTTTTCCAATGGGTCTCCCTTATAAGGCAGCAAATTCTCTCTTTTAAGATTACATGATATGTTACGTGGCACATGGATATGGTAACATAGAAATGATCACATTATTAAAAGATTTCATATTATTAAAGTATAAAATATAAAATATAAAATATAAAATAATAAACAGTTAGAGGTGGCAGCACTTTTATATGACATTTCGTATTGACTTCGAAGGCGTGAAATTTCGGACCTAAGGGTTAGGGTTTCGTGGCTGGAACGTAGGATCTAGGTTTACACATAAAATGATGGAGAGATAGGCACCTAAAAATTAGTATTTTGTAATTTAACATAAAATATTTCATGTTTAATATTAAAAAAAAAAAAGAGAATAATTTTAAAAAGGGTTAATTACTATTTTGTGAGTTGAAAATGAGTTATTTACGATTTCGGTCACTTTTCATTTTATTTATCAAAACGTGAATAATTACGTTTTCGTTAAAAAAAATTTAGAACAAAATGACTATTTTACAGGTTTAAAGTGATACTTTCACAAGTTTAAAGTGAAATTGTCCCTTTAAACCTGCAAAATAGTCACTTTAAAAACCTTCGAATTCGCTATCATTCACATTTTGGTAATTAATGTGAATGGTAAGCCAGAATTGTAAATTCGTCAAAAGTTGATCACTTTTTCATAAATATCTCTTTTAAAAATGATAATTTACCCTTTATCAAAGCTTAAATTAATAATGTCAAGAAATTAAGATTTCACAATGTTTCACTACGTGAAAACTAAAAAATTCGACATAATAATTTGAAGGGCCAAGGCCTACAAATTTTAAAAACTGAATTTTGACGATCTAAGACCATCAAAATTCTTGATATTCCTAAATTTGACGGCTTAGAACTGTCGAATTTCTCTCATTTTTCATTAATTTGACAATTTCGTCTTGTCAAAAAAAAAAAAAAAACTTAACAATGAAAAATTCAACGCCAATTTGACTTCTTGGTCTGTCAAATTTGTGTTTTTTTCATATTGTGTTTAACCCTCATTATGGTAAATTAGCCTTAGTTAATAAGTAAATTCTCAAATAATTACTTAAGTTTTTTATATTTATGAAAATATTACAAGTTTGGTTGTATTACAAAAAATTTATTATATTTCTTGTTTGTGACCAAAATACTCTCAAAAGTGGGTTGACAAGTGAATGATCGATTGACGTATGAACTGCAACTTAAGTAGCTAGTGATGGTATTGCCTACGTTCAAAAGCAAAATTTTGTCTTCCTTTACAAGCTTCATCTTTTTCTTCTCCATCTCTCCTCACTGTATCATTTTCTTATTCCTTCTACCTTTTTCAATTTTTTTTTTTCCCATTATTTAATCTTCCTTCATCCTTCATATATAAAAAGAAAAAAATCATTTTTATTTTCAACTTCTCCACTCTTCAAATTTATCTTTCTTCACAAGTTTTTAAGGAAGGTATTAAAGGTGAAAAAAAAAAAATATTTTTTTAAAATTTTCATCTATCAAAAGGAAATATTCATTTCATCCATCTATTAAAATATTATAAATAAATAAAAAAAGGGATATAAAAAGAAAAAGAATAAAATTAGAAAGATACTATTGGAAAGAGTCTTGACAAACTGACTATATATATATGGGAAATGTTCGACACCAAACATTTCGACAAAACATTTTTCAAAACATGGGTTAAAATTTTGGAATTGGCTGATTTTTGGTGAGGATGATCTCTACGATGAGGAGATCATCATCACCAAAAATCAGCCCATTCCAAAACTTCTAACCCTATGTTTACAAGTGGAAAAATCGTGGACCGTCCATTTTTTGTAAACCATTTTTGATGGGGTTAGAAGATTTGGAATGAGCTGATTTTTGGGGAGGATGATCTCCTTACCGTAGAGATCATCCTCACTAAAAATCAGTGCATTCCAAAACTTCTAACCCATGTAGGAAAAATGATTGGCTAAAATGTTGGCCAAAATGTTTGGTGCTGAACGGGACCCTATATATATATATATATATATACTCAATTGATGTGGCATGTGCACAGAACTATAGATTTTTTCTTCGAGATACACAAGGACCATTCCATGTCAATTGAGTATATTTCAATATATATTTTTGAATCAGTTTATCATTATTCTATTAGAAATGGGTAGAATAGAATAAACTATAAATTCAAGGGATATTTTTGAAAATAAAATTGAAATTGTCCCTCATGATGTGTGCAAGAGGAACATGGACGTGATTTTATCATATAGATTGTATATAGAATAAAAATGTATTATTAGTCCTTTGATGTGGATGGGACTTTCGAGGGAACGAGTACGAATTTGATGTTTAGAAATTTTTATGGTAAGCTGTGAACCAATAGCATGACGCCACCTATATAAAAAAAACTTATTATAAATCCTAATTCCTAACAGCTCACGCGGTGTCATGTCATTGGTTCATTGGATTGGCACGGCAATTTCTTAACAATTAACAACAAATTCGTGCACGGAGCGAACAAGGACGTGATTGATCTAATCTATCCGTACTGAAATATGAATTTTTAAAAATTTAATAAGGAGTAAGACTAGCTTGACTAACTTAGTGAGATTTTAAATCTTTCCAAGGGTCCCTGCTTGAATTTATTTTAAATTTAAATATGGGGGGAATTTCGATAGATCAACCTATGGGTAGAGGTGTTGGATTGCTAGTGTGGCAACCATGTGGGGGCAGTTAGAGTTGCCTTACTCATTTATAAATGTATCCCTTTACAACTATATAATAAAGAATAATGCTACTTTGACTTAAAAAATGCAAAAGAAAGAAAGAAAGACACTCATTGGCATTGCAGTTTGCACAAAACAAATGATTTTCTTTGTGTATCTCGAGAAAAAAAATAGATGGTTCTATGCACACCATCAAGCCAATGAGTATTTTTCATGTTTATCCCCTCAAAGTGAGGTTCAGATTCAATCTCACATTTATCTTAAGTAATAATTTAAACTTTAATTTCTTTTTAAGAATACCCATTAAATTTTATTATCCTTCATCTTTTTCTCTTTTTCTAATAATAATACTTTTTCAACTTAATTGTCTTTATCCTTCAACCCATTTTTCAAATAATATCTACAATTTTATATCATTCCTCTTTTACCCCCTTGACTTCAGAGAAAGTGATCATTTTGTATTAGGGAGGAATGCGATTAATCTTACATTAAACAGGATAATGTTCAAAACATGTACTATAAGAACAAATCAGATCTTACATTGTACAACACGTTTTAAAATTATGTGGGTTTCGACCCAAAATAAACAGTAATATTGTACTACTGTAAATCTTGGACGTCACAAAATTGGTCTCATCCCAAAATTACCAGTTAAATTCAAGAAAAACTCATCAACTGAATGGCACAAGAGAGATGTTTAGAAAACAAATATCAAATATATAATTACAAGTCAACAGAATCCATTAAGTTGAAAAAAAAAATCATCTTCTCAAACCTTAGAATAATTCTTAAGCTTTATTATAAAGTAAGAGTTGTAGCCAGTCCCAGTAAAGATAACTCTTATGTTATATTAAAATTAGAATGATCCATTCCTATTTTCATTATAAAACTAACCTATTTGGATGATTTAATGACACAAAAATTGATTCTAGAAGAAGAATCTGTACTTTTCTTTGATTACGATGAGAAGAAAAAAATCCATGACAGATTTTCAACGGTTAAAAAAGGGTTGGCACACAACTTTGTAAAAAATAGGTTTTATGATATTTGATGTAGGGTCTCCTTTAATGTTGGCTCTCCTCCTTGTTACGATTATTGAGTGCACATACTTCTCTTTGACACCAGGGGATCTATCAAGCACATAAGTTCTTTCCAAGAAAGCTCTAGCCAAGTCTTCTGCAAATCCTCTACATATAAGTGAGGGAAGAAAAAAAGAAAGAATAAAATAGTTCAAGAACCTCAACAACATAATAAGATTAGCTTCGACAAAAATCTGAAAAATAAAAGAATTAACAAATATCCAGAGTGGAAGACAGAGCCGCAGCATTGAAAGAAAAGAAACTTTTAAAAAAAAAAAATGGATTTTGATTAGGATTCAGAATGGGCTTCATTATGCAATAAATGATTTATCTTTGAACATTATCCCCCGGCCCAATAAATATAATTACAGAGAAAAAATATTAGGTTTTCAAGAGAGTGCCCAATGGCACTAGCCATCAAAACTGCTGCTTAGTATGAAGGATGGTCATGGTAGTGACGTGCTGCATATATATCATTATGAACATGGGACCGAGATGGTGCCTACTCTTCAAAGAAAATGAAATTGTCAGTTGGCTTAACAAACAATGTGAGAGAAGCACATTAGGTTCCTAAACATACCAATGCCCCTATGTTGGACTACAAGAAAAAAGGGCTACAGCGGCGGATGTTATTGCCTCTATAGGACCCATTATCCGTCAACATACGTTGTAGTGGCAGAATTATGACGGAACCACCATCCGTGTCAACAAGCTCAGTCGGTATAGCTTGTAACAGCGGAAAAATCTACCGCTAATTTACATAATATTTTTAAAAATTATTGACCTGTAGTGGTGGAAATGTCCATCGCTATAAGTATTTTTTTAATTTATATGTGTGTGTGTGTGTGATCATGTTCTAAGGCCAACGAATTTTGTCTTGTATGGGTTAGAAGTTTCGCAAGGGGCTGATTTCTTGTGAGGATGATCTCTACAAAACTTCTAACATCATGTTTACAAATTGAAGAATATATGGTAGATCGTCCATTTTTTGTATACTAATTTTTATGGGGTTAGAAGTTTCAGATTGGGCAGATTTTTGGTGAGGATGATTTCCTCATCATAGAGATCATCCTTACAAAAAAATCAACCCATGTAGGACAAAACACGTTGGCCCTTGAGCATGACTATATATATATATATATATATATATATATATATATATATATATATATATTAGAATATTGTCCTGTAGTGGCAGATAGTTCTACTGCTATGCAATGTTTTCAAAATGAAAATATACACATGAAACTTACTTGTATGTATTCACTTCTAACACAATTTTATAAAATAATAACTACATACAAACAGAATTATTCATAAAATTAAATTTTCAATTACAATCAAATAACATTATATAATAAATAATATGGTTCTTCAAAATGATATCAACGTTTACATACATATTGTTCTTCATGTTATAATAAGTATTCTCTAGTCCCAAGCATCTAGTTCTAGTTGACCTCAAGAACAGATACTCAAGTCTTCCGCAAGCAAAATAAAGAAAAGAACACAATTAGTACCAAATATCTAAACAAGAAAACTAATAAAAAAAAGTAGAATAGTATATGGTATCATCATCATCACTTCTATTGGTGGAGTTGAGAGGATCCCTAAGTCGAGATACAAAATCTGAGAGGAGAACCCAAGAGAGGATATATGATTTAAAAGAAAATAATACATATAGCAGCAGATAAATTGATTCACCACTATAGGTTTGTAGCTATAGCTTAGATTTCTTGTAATGTTTGTTGAGTCTTTAGCTTGATCCTTAAGAGGCATGGCCAAATGCTTGAGAATTTGGCTGCATGAATCAATATAGAGGTAATGAATCCATATAAGCTTGAAGATTTCAAACAAAATTTCCTTCCAAAATTGAATCCGGATCATATGCTAAGCTTACATATTGGGCCCCCACCAAACCTGCTAAGCTACATCTAGTTGAGAGTTTCCAAGTCTCACAGGTTTACAATGGCTATCTCGCGGTTCCTACTTTTAGTGAGATTGCCACTATATAAACCAACGAGATCATCACTTTGGAATAAAAATAGGAAAATGCTGGAATGACACAAGAGGAGATACAAAGGTGACAAAAATGATGTGCTGGCGCACACATAACCATAGATGCTTTTTACTCGTATCTCGTGAAAAAGAATCTACGATAATGTGCATGACACCGCATCATTTTGTCACCTTTGTGTCTCCATTTGCATCACCCCAGCAGGCCTCATAAAAATATCAACAAGATTGTCCCTCTAAACCTGCAATATTGTCACTTGAAAAACCTGCGATCTCACTGCTCACATTTTCGAAATCAAAAAAAATAATTACCCAGAATCAAAATTTTTTTATATTCAGCTCACGAAATGATAATTTATTCTTTTTTATTTTCATTTCTATACGATGAGGGAAAAGTAAATTAAATGTTTTAAATTTGGTTCTTTTTAACCTCAAACCACGTTTGATGCACTCCAATCACCATACAATTCAGATTCAGAGAAAAATAAATTTTATTTGAGATATCATTATATATATGGGTTTGAATCGATAGCCAACATTAGGGAGCCAACAATTTGTCCTATATGGTTTCAAAGTTTTGCATTGAGCTGATTTTTAGTGAAGATTATCTTTGTGATGCAAAGATTATCCTCACAAAAAATCAGCCCAATCTAAAACTTCTAACCCCATCAAAAGTGATTTAGAATTATGGACCGTTGATTTTTTTTTTTTACTTTTAAATTGTAAACCACTTTTGATAGAGTTAGAAGTTTCAGATTGGGCTGATTTTTTGTGAGGATGATCTCTTCATCATCCTCACAAAAAATCAGTTTAATCCAAAAAAGTTAACCCATATAGGACAAATTTTAGCTCCCAACGTTGGTATATATATATATATATATATGGGATCATTCAAAGGCCCTAAAGAGAGCTAAACATTTTTCAATATACAGGCTAGAAGTTTCGGAATTTGTGAGGATGATCTCTATGGTGAGGAGATCATCGTCCCCAACCCCATCAAAAGTGTTTTACAATAATTGGACGATCCATGAATCTTCTACTTGTAAACTAGGGTTAGAAGTTTCAAAATGAATTAATTTTTGGTGAGGACGATCTCCGCACCATAGAAATCATCCTCACAAGAAATAAGACAATTCTGAAACTTCTAGCCCATGTATTGAAAAATGTTTGCACAAAGTTTGGATATATATGGGAAATGTTCAACACCCAACCATTTGCCCAACAATTTGCCCAACATGTTATGTCTTACATGGGTTAGAAGTTTTAGAATGGGCTGATTTTTGGTGAGGACGATCTCTACGGTTAGAAAATCATTCTCACCAAAAATCAGCCCATTCCAAAATTTCTAACCCCATGTTTACAAGTTGAAAAATCGTGGACTATCCATTTTTTGTAAACCATTTATGATGGGGTTAGAAGTTTTGGAATGAGTTGATTTTTGGTGAGGATAATCTCCTCATCATTAGAGATCATCCTCACCAAAAATCAGCTTATTCCAAAACTTCTAACTCATGTAGGACAAAACATGTTGGGCAAATTGTTGGGTGCCGAACATGACCTATATATATATATATATGGGGGCGGTTCAAGGGATACGTAAAAACAATGAGTTTTCAAAATATGGGTTAGAGGTTTTGGATTGAGCTGATTTTTTGCGAGGATGGTCACTATGATGAGAAGATCATCCTCACAAAAAATCAATTCAATCTGAAAATTCTAAATTCATCAAAAGTGATTTACAAATTATTGAAAAAAATTGGCCAAAATCAACGGTCCACATTCTAAATCACTTTTAATGGGGTTAGAAGTTTTAGATTGGACTGATTTTTTTTTTTTATAGATGATCTTCCCATCATACAAATCATCCTCACAAAAAATCAGCTCAATCCGAAACTTCTAACCCATATTTTGAAAATTTATTAATGTTACATTGTTTTTACATATGTTTTTTCATATGTCCCTTGATCCTGACCATATATATATATATATAATATATATATATATATATATATAGGGTCAGGTTCAAACGACAACCATTTCAACACACATATAGACAACGTGTTTTGTCTTATATGGGCAAAAATGTTTGGAATGGGCTGATTTTTTGTGAGGATGATCTCTGTGGTGAGGAGATCATCCTGGCAAAAAATCAGCTCATTATGAAACTTCTAGACCGTCCAAATTTTGTTGAAAAATTATAGACCGTCCAAATTTTGTAAATCAATTTTGATGGGGTTACAAGTTTTGGAATGGGATGATTTTTTGCCAGGATGATCCCCTCATCACAGAGATCATCCTCACAAAAAATCAGCCCATTCCAAATATTTTTGCCCATATAAGACAAACACGTTGTCTATATGTGTGTCGCAATGTGTGTTGCAGGAACCCGACCCATATATATATATATATATATATAGGGAAATGTTCAGCACCCTAAGTTTTACCACACACTTTAACAAACGTTTTTTGTCCTACATGGGTTAGAAGTTTTGGAATGGGCTGATTTTTGGTGAGGATGATCTCTATGATTAGAAGATCATCCTCCCCAAAAATCAGCCCATTCCGAAATGTTTAACCCCAAGTTTACACGTTGAAAAATCGTGAACCGTCCATTTTTTGTAAATCATTTTTGATGGGGTTAGAAGTTTTGGAATGAGCTGATTTTTGGTGAGAATGATCTCCTCACCATAGAGATCATCCTCACCAAAAATCAGCCCATTCCAAAATTTCTAACCCATGTAAGACAAAACACGTTTGTTAAAGTGTGTGGTAAAACTTAGGGTGCTGAACGGGACCCATATATATATGGGTCCCTATCCGTGGCCAACAGTTTGGCAAACATTTTGGCAAACACTTTTTCAAAACATGGGTTAGAGGTCTTGGAATGGGCTGATTTTTGGTGAGGATGATCTCTACGGTGAGGAGATCATCCTCACCAAAAATCAGCTCATTCCAAAACTTCTAGCCCCATTTTACAAGTTGAAAAATCGTGAACCGTCCATTTTTTGTAAACCATTTTTGATGAGGTTAGAAGTTTTGGAATGGGCTGATTTTTGGTGATGATGATCTCCTCACCATAGAGATCATCCTCACCAAAAATTAGCCCATTCCAAGACCTCTAACCCATGTTTTGAAAAATGTGTTTGCCAAAATGTTTGCCAAACTGTTAGCCATTGAACGCTACTCTATATATATATATATATATATATATATATATATATATATATATATATATATATATATATATATATATATATAAACAATGGTTGTTCAGAATATGAGTTAGAGGTTTTGGATCGAGCTGAATTTTTGTGAGGATGGTCTCTATGATGAGAAGATCATCCTCACAAAATCAGCTCAATCTGAAACTTTTAAGTCCATCAAAAGTGATTTACAAATTATTAGTAAAAAATCAACGGTCCACATTTTAAATCACTTTTTATGGGGTTAGAAGTTTCAAATTGAACTGATTTTTTTTTTTTAAACATGATATTCTCATCATAGAGATCATCATCACAAAAAATCAGCTCAATCCAAAATCTCTAACCCATATTTTGAATTTGTTTTATTATTACATTATTTTTACATATGTCCCTTGATCTTGACCTATATATAGACAAAAATTTGTTCTATATGACTTAAAAGTTTTGGATTGGGATAATTTTTTGTGAGGATGATTTCTATGATGAGGAGATTATCATCACAAAAAATCAGTTCAATCTGAAACTTCTAACCCCATCAAAAGTGATTTACAAAGTTGAATAATTGTGGGTTGTCAATTTTTATTGTAGATTTGTAAACCATATTTTATGGGATTAGAAGTTTTGGATTGGACTGATTTTTGTAAGTATGATCTCCACGAAACTTTTAAGTCATATAGGAAAAATTTTACTAACCAACGTTGTCGTCCTAAAATTATCAGCCGAACGCTAGCCATATATATCAGGAGCAGATCCTCTGCAGTGTGCCTTCCTTGTAATTGTAGTGCTTATTAATTAGTAGAGATTGAAATCTTAAAAACAAAATCAGACAACGTAATCTTGTATTGATCATTGTGTCGATTAGATTTGAATTTTTTCTTATTTTTTTTAGTTGAAAAAAATAGAATTCTCTGAATCTGATGAAGGCTTTGAAGATGGACAGTCCACGGCCTCCAATTTTTTGACGAAACAGATTTTGTGGCTGTCCTTCAATCGTCTAATATCACTACAGGATACTGCAGTGGAAAACTCACTACAGAGGATTCGCTCCCATATATATCTTAAGGGATCTATGTCATTTGGACACATTTAAGACCATCCTAGGGCAGCCGTTGCTCTGATGTGGAGCCTCAACTTTCGTTTGACACTATTGTTTTTCTTGAAATTTTCTTTTAACCTGGGCATTGGATCCATTAAAAATCCCCTTAATCGCATCTTTACCCATAATATTATTTGTTTTCAATCAAAATTTTGGAACATTAAGAAGGTTGCAAAAGATCCTCTGATGTCCATCTCTCAATACTAATTTACATTTTCTTTGAAAAAAAAATCAAGTCACTGGAATGGTCAAAGACTGACGACAGAGAATTTTCTCTTATCATACTAAAGTTGATAATTAAAAACCCATATTATACACCAATATTTTCTTAGACTAATCCAAGAAATGAATT
This sequence comes from Akebia trifoliata, assembly GCF_017979445.1. Classification (NCBI taxonomy): domain Eukaryota; kingdom Viridiplantae; phylum Streptophyta; class Magnoliopsida; order Ranunculales; family Lardizabalaceae; genus Akebia; species Akebia trifoliata. The sequence goes on along the minus strand of NC_141378.1, from coordinate 14,368,719 downwards.
GAAAGTCAGAGATAAGTGTTCATTTTTTATTTTATTTTTTGGTATTTTACTAACGTGTTCCGTTCTATTGACTCAGAATTTGACTAAAAATTATTAGAACCTTAAGTGTGTACTAAACACCACATCCAACGGTTAAAAATTATTCTTGAAATAAGTATCATTGAGATGTGTACTATTACGATAAAATCACAACCATTAGATATTGTGCTTTCACTCAATGAAAACCAACCCTTTATCAAAACGGATGATTATTTTTACGAAAATTACCTGTCCAAATGCGTTTTTTAAATATTTATTTTATTAAAAAAGTATCTTGATGTACTGTTACTTTTTTGATAAAAATAAATATCCATCAAAATGGTTATATTCAGGAATCAGATATCCCATTTGTATACTTTTCTCGATTTTTTTTATTTATATATATCATTTATGTCATTTATACTTTTACATTTGATTTGTTTAGGCTTCGTTATTTGTACCATAACTTCACTCAATTGTGCATTAGAGTCAAGCCAACCTGACCAATCATGAGTTGACTCACATGAGTCAAATAAATTTATAAATATTCTAAATTAATTTTAAAATAAATAATAATATTTATCTTTTATTCTCCATGGAAATATTAGACGGTCAAATCAAAATATAACTCCGTAAATTTCTTAACTCAATTGTCTATGGAGCTTACTAGACCAAGTTAATAAGTTGGTTTAATGATGGCTGGTGTTATTATTACACTCCTAAAATGCTCAACGTACTCACTTAATGTCAAAATGTAATAAATAAATAAAAGGATATTTTATAATTTTACCTGTTTTTTGTATGTGCTCTTAGCACCACCATAGCCTATCAATAAAAAAAATGTCTAATCCTTCTTCTTTTTTATTCTTCTTTTCTCTTTCTCTCTCTTCATATTCATCTCCTTTAGAGTTTAGTGAGAAGTTGAATCGATAGAGATCATGTTTTAAATTTTTTTTTTTTTTTTGAAATTTTGCATTTAATAATTACCAAGAAAGATGAAAATATCACAATTAAAACATTCAAAATGGTGATTTTAGATATAAGAACTCAAAGATTTTTGACAAATTTTATTCGATATATTCAGACCAAATTTGTTTTAGCTAATTCGGTAGGTATCTACTGAATATTATCAAAGTACCTACTGAATCTTACTAAACAGATTCAGTAGATGCCTACCGAACATAACTTTCTCAAGTAAATTTGTGTGTTCTATATGCTAGTACCGAATCTCTATGTATAGGATCGATAGGTACCTATTGAACATTGCGAAAATGATTTGGTATTGTCATACCGAATAGAAAATTTTGCACACAAATTTTTTAAATAAATTACTTCGATTCGATTAAATTTTTGAGGTATTAGAGTAAAACAAAATAAGTAAGTTCGAAGCTTAATACCCTCTTTGAAATCTTTTTAGATGCAAAGAAGAAGTAGAATGAGAGAGAGAGAGAGAGAGAGAGAGAGAGAGAGAGAGAAATGTTCAGGTGGGTGCAATGAGAATTAGTTAAAATTTAATGTATTGGGTGTGTGCAATGAGAACTTTAATCTTTTAGATTAGTATAGAAAGTAAATGGGTACAATGAGGCCTTCGGTTGTGTGCAAATATAGCCTCCTGATGAGTGCACAAATGTGCACTCTAATGGTGTTTATATTTGAAGTTTTATCGTTTTCTCAAGAGTTTAAGCCCTTATGTTAAGAGAGTTTATGAGCTTTTGGTTCCCAACTGCATAATGTGATATTAACTAATTTTTAGGTGTTCAATACAAGGATCTTCAGCTGATGGAGACATTCACACTGAACTCAATAATTTGAATACAATCAGGAGATTAATTGAACAAAAAGATTAAATGAGATCACAAATAAGAAATTCAGAGCACTATAAAGAACTCATTGAAGAAATCCAAGTGTGCCAAGGGTCTAGCAAAACTACAAGAAAAATCCACAACAAAAGTGGAACCTCAAAGAGTGAAAATCACCGTGGCGTAGTTGGAATCTCACGGAGTGGGCTCCACTATAACAGAAAGCATCGAATAAATGTTTATTCCCTATTTGTACCCTTGGTGACTTGTTAATCAAGGTGGATTGTGTTTCGATCACTAGAAACCTCTATAAATAAGTTTCCTAAAACCTATATTTTTTTTTTATCTCACCTATTTCTTCTCTCTCCCTTTCTGAAAAAGAACCTTTAGTTTTATCTTGTATGGATTACTAAAATCTTAACCTTGGCTAGAGGTGAATTTTCTCAATAAAGTAATGTTATTTTGTTTTAATCCTTAATATTCGTTCATTGTTTTTGATTTCTTATTTGTTATTTATTGTTTTAATTCTCTTTTCCTTTTGAATCTTCATGGTTAAATCCATTTCATGAGATTAATCAAGCTTTTCTCATAGTTGCGTAAAAAACCTAGATTTCCCAATAGAGAGAAATCTTAATCTTATCGGATATCATTCTCTGTTGCGTTGTTGCCTCCGAGTACATTGTCGTCCTTGAATGTTTCCAATAAAATTAAAGTTTGGAATTATTTTGATTTAATAATTAATTAGAAATAAATTTTAGATTTTAAACTTTTGATTTGTATTTCAAAACCCTTTGATTGGGGATTTGGGATATGAAATCCCCAATTGCGTATTTAAGGATTATTTACCCTAATGTTACACCATTAAGAGTAGGAGCCCCAATGCCTTGGTGTTTCCACCTCTAGACTTTTTCATCCAGTTATTTCATTAATTTTTCTTAAAATTTCCTAACAAAGTATTCTCCATACCATAGTGTTCTTTTGTTTACATTGCTCCTTGCGGATTGACAATTCCTTTTTAGTACCACATATATTTGAGTGACATCACATCCCTTTTTGATTTTTCGAGACTCGACAAATTTTAAAACTATGAACATTTTATTTTGTGTAAAAGAGGGTCTTGAATTATGATTTTAAAAAAACGTTTGAAATGCTCGTCCTAATCATCTTGATATTGTTTGTAAGAAGCAAGATTTACTACGTAAAGCATTCTTCACATGGACTAATACAAATATTTTAAAATGTTGGCTATGTGAGTAAAACTCGATTAAGTTAATTCGATTTTTTGTTTATATTATTAAAGTAATTATTTTTTTAATGATTTAAATAGAAATATGATCATAGGTGATAGGACTAAGCATCTTTGAAGCACTCATTTTTTTATAATTATTCAAAGGTAAATATACATTAAAAAAATAATTTGAATGAGCTAAATGATTTTTCTCAGTATAACGAGATGATTGATCAAGTGTGTCAACTCGGTATCTTGAACCAGACTAGAAAGGACCGAGTTTTAAAACTATCTCTTGAACAGTGCGTGTGGTGGTTGTGGAGGCTCTCCTCTATAAATCTAAGTTTCAACTTTCAACCACCACCTCCCCCTGCCCCCTATTTTTGGTTCTTCCCATCTTAATCCTTCTTATCAGTTCCTCTCTCTCTCTCTTACTTACAATTTTACCTCTTTGTCCCTAAGCCTTTATTCTTTAATTTCATCCTTTCACACTTCATCCAAACACCTCTCTATCTCTCTCAATGAAGACCCCACGCTATACTCTCTAGAGAACCTTTTTAGTGGAGGAGTGAGTAGTAGCCGCCTCTCTTTTAGAGAAGAAAGGTTAAAGGAGTTCTCACTTCTCAACCCCTTTTCATCTCTCTCTTTCTTCTCTCCCTAAACCCTAATTCAATCCAATCAATATATCCAGGGAAAGAAGATAAGAAAATAAAATTTCTCTTACCCTTTCTCTTCTTCCTCTCTTCCTATTCAAGATCAAGATCTGTGGTTTTTTTTGCTCATTCACAGAATCTCACATACCCTTTTCTTCAAACAGCAAGAAAGATAACCGAGGGACTGTCTTTATTGCAGATCAGAGCTTTAGAGACATGAGTACTTCTTCAAAGCTTTTGTAGAAGATCTCTCTTCCCTATTTACTACCACTTGTGTTCTCTTTCTGGATCCTCTTTATTGTTGTTGTAAGAAAACTCTCTCTCTCTCCTCTCTCTCTCTCTCTCGCCATGGATTCTGGTAACAGTGGTAGTATACAATCGTCAAGTGGTGGGGATGAAGAATTTGAATCAAGAGCTGAGAGATTCTCATCTTTCTTGAATTCTTCTACCCATGTTGGTGTCATGTCCTCCAACCCACAACCTCCACAACCTCCTTCTCAACACCACAACTACTCATCATCTTTATTTGATCCTCTAACAAGTTATCTTGAAGTCTTCTCAAGATCAACTCCAACTCCAACACCAAATCTCGACATAGTTTGGCCTAGAACCCAAAGATCTGAACCCAATTGCACCCAAACTAGTGGCATAATCAGTTCATCGCCAACCTCATCAGCCCAACTGGATCGAATTCCTTTCCCGAACCCATCAACCTCAACAGATCCAAATCGTAATACGAAGAAGCGATCAAGAGCTTCTCGACGAGCACCCACCACAGTTCTCACCACCGACACATCGAATTTTCGAGCAATGGTCCAAGAATTTACCGGGATACCAGCACCACCTTTCTCAGCTTCGCCGTTCACTCGTAGCCGATTCGATCTCTTTAACTCTACTTCCACTTTGAGGTCTGGTCATTTGGAGCCACCACCACCCCCCCTCTTAAGGCCTTTTGCACAAAAGGTTCAACAACCTCCATTTGTATCTTCTACTATGATTGATGCCATTGCTTCTAGTACTAACAACACTACTACTACTACTACTACTACTACTACTACAATTCCTACTAATGCTTCTAATTCTACTTCTACAAATAACTACCAACTACCTTCTGAATTAGGCCTTCATAGACAATCACCAAATCTACTAAACATGGAGAACCCGATGCTCACATTTCAATCTCTCCTTCAATCTCCACCAAATAAGTACCCATTTTTAGCCAAATCTCAAGCTCCTCCATCGATCGATGCACGCCTTAAGGTCCGAGTATTGGAGGAATTTGGTACAAGTCATGGGCATGTTAATGCTAATGTTGGGGGGCTTCCTAATATGGGAAATTCAGATGGGGATCAAAACCATTTGAGGTCTTTCAATGGGAATTATGGTAATTCACAGAGGGTTAGTAGCTGCAAGATGAACTTCTCTGCTTCTTCATCCGACTTTCATGCTGATAAAGGGTCGGAGAATGTTTCTTCTAGGGGTGAAGGTATGGTTGATTCATGGATTTGTTCTTCAGATTAAGAGTTCTAATGAAGATGAAGAGGAGGATATGAGATGGAGAAGAAGATTGTCTTTTCTCCATCATTAAGACTACAGCCAAAATAGTTACAACGGTTTATTTGCTTAATTATATGTAAAATTATAGTTCGTCTTTGTTTATATTTTTATTTTTTGTTTCCTGTCGTACTTCTGATGATCTTGATAATGGAAATTTTGGGTTTCTACACTTTCTACTGTGTACAAATCTTTATATTAGTAAAGGTGGTTCATTGGTTTTTGTTCTTGTGTTGATGGTTTTTACTATAATTAGGAGAAAGTATACTATGTATGGGAATTCATCAAAGCAACTTTAAAGACTTCTTCGTATATTCACTTCAAGCCTACGTCCTAACATAATATAATCAAATAGCTTAGTGCAACACAGCAAACTGGGAGATTGTCTTGTTTCTTCTCTGATTCTCTATTTGTTCATTTATTCACACCTTTTAGTTTTGCTTTGTTTGTTAGTATGCTTTGAAGTTATAGTAAATATTGAGAGTGATTGGAGGCAAAATTTTGGGAAATCATTTATAGCCCAAATCTTAATCTTGAATTTAAAATGCAGTTGAGATAGGATGGCAACACAGGTTTCCTAGGGATTAAAACTTCTTTCCTACGGATCTGTTTTTTAGAAACACTATCCATGTTTTTAGCTATTTGAAAAGGGCAGTGGATTTTTTTGGTTTGTTATGTTCCTTATGTTGCGAACGATTCTGAGCTATTCTCTGGTGGATCTCTGGAAAATTTTGTGGGAGAAGATGTTTCAATTGTAGGATGTATATTCTTTTCTTTATAACTCAATTCTCAAAATAATAATAATAATAAATAGACTACTTTAACCAAACTTATATTCATTTTTATTTTCATGAAAGAAAATGATTAATCATAATTTAATTTATCTTAATATTACAAAGGACTTGTGAACTTGTGAGCTTGTGATCCACACACACCATGCTGTCCAATATATGATGGATTGTAAGAAAGATTTGAGGTATGTGCATGAACTTAATACTTGACTCCTTTTTATCTCATTCGCTTTCACTACTCTAATCAAAATTTTGATTATGGTTTTTATTTGGTGTATAATAGTAGGGTTTTTTTGGGTGTATAATAGTTTAATTTAGTTTGATTAGAGCTGATCATATTTATTTAATCAATAATCATGATTATTTCTTTCAGTTAGGAATCAAGGGCATTATTAATATTAAGATGAAAACCTTGATAGGGTATGAGGGAGAGAGAGAGAAAGAGAGAGAGGAGATGATTATCTACGTGACTTTGGGTGATTGATAGAAACAAACAAAGTAACTTTTATCTTTAAAAACAAAATTTAAAAGTAAAACAAATTATTCTCCTCCCATGGCTAATCATCTCCATTTTAAACTCTCTCTCTTGTATTCCTTTTGGTTTAATTTTTTTTTTAAGAAGAGATGATTAGCCATGGGATTTTGTGAGATTGAGAGCTTTTGAGAAGATGTAGTGACCTGTGACCCTCTCTCTTTTGGAATCATGGTGGCCCATGCCAGTGAATAATCTGGTCTACAGCAATGATGCCTCTCTCTCTCTCTCTCTCTCTCTCTGAATAATCTGGTTTACAGCAATGATGCCTCTCTCTCTCTCTCTCTCTCTCAACTCCAACATCTCCCTCCTCAAAAAAAAAAACCCATAAAGGCCTACAAGTTCGAGCCAGCCCAAAAGATATAAAGCTTTTTGGTATCTCCTACAGAAAGCTGCCCACCATAATCTCTCATGGAAAAGCATATATTCAAATAATCCCACTATAATTAGTAGTAGTAGTAGAGAGAAGAAAAGGTCTTTCATATCTGTTGTTGGATGTATTAATCCCTTTTGTCTTAAACTAAAAGTTCTTTGGGACATTTACATTATACTAAGAACCCCAATTTCTCTAACTAAAATTTAAAATAAAGTAGAAAATTTTAAATGGATAGAGCCCTATCACAGATATAAAGAGGGAACAAGTGTTACACTAATAGTACAACATTATCATGACCATGGGGTCACCGAATATCAGTGGACTCATGACCCAAAATCCCAGACTCTCACACGCTTTGGCCTTTTTTCTTTTGGATCTGCACACAAAAAATAAGTATGATTGACGATTTATTACAGTAGATTTGATTATTTTTTATTGTTATTAAATAAATTTAAAACTCAATATATTTTTTTTTAAAGATTTAATTTAACATTAGACACTTTTTGAAAGGTAATTTAACATTAGACACGTAGGCATCAAACTCCAATTTTTCTTGCAAATATGACATCATCATATTATTTTTGCTAGTATGGATAAAAAGAGTTGTGTTGGAGTAATATTGAAATGTGCATCGATTCTGACATTCTATTCCGATGTGGTGGTGCACACATAATCATAAATACTTTTCACTCGCATCTCGATGAAAAGTATTTATGTTTTTGTGTGCATCACCACATCAGAATGTACAATCGAGATACATTTTAATGTTACTTTAGCATTATCCGATTATCAAAATATCAGTGGGCAATATTTCATGTAATGACTCTACATTTTATTTTATTTTATTGAAGGGCTCTATAGTCGTGAAACCTTGCCCATGCTCATCATTATACGCCAGGGGTTTCAAGAAACTTGCTTTCATGGTGGGGTTTTCAGAGTTTTTTATATTATAATATGTTACTTATGAAACGTAATTGTTTACTTTATCATAATTCTTTTTATATTTTCCTTCCTTCTTGTTTTGTTATAAACGTGATACGTAAGCTATGATGAAAATAGACTCTAAGATGACGCAAGAAGGTATTGAAAGACTTGCTGGTTGGACTTTGTGGTGCAACACTGGACCATTGGCCTTGTATTTGGGGACAAAGCTTTGTTAGTTTGACTCGGTCAAACTCATCTACGATGCAAACCGAACTTGAAATCTATGAAAGATAATAATTTTAAATTACTTAATATTTCTTTGTAGGGTTGGCTAGGTTAATCTTACTGTTGCATCACATGAGTTTTCTGCATGGATAGTGTGGGTACTAATTTTCTTTAAACTTTGATTCTACTGTTATCAATTTGTTATCATTGTCGCATTGTCAATTTGATGTTTCTACAATTATATTTTGATGATCAAGTTAATAGAAATTTTGATAGAGTATGAGATATTTCCTAATAAAAATTTCATCATTTTTATGTATTTATTTAATTTATATAGTTTTTGAAAATCATTAATTGAAATATTGTCTTTTAGTTTGCATGAATCATATATGAGAACTATAATATATGGTATCTTTGAAGCTTCATGGAAGATATTTTTGAATGTGATAACCACTTATATATGGATATGGGATTATAGGGTCGTAATGCATTTATAAGTCAGAGCATGCTTGTGTTCGTTTCATCAAAATGTGTGTCACTATCTTGGGCTCTAGATCCCCACTTTCCCGAGAAAGTAATGTTTATGGCCTTCGACTCATTGGGTAACAGGTTTTGATTTTCTTGAGCCAACTAGTAAAAAAAAAGACTTTAGACATCAGTTTGACAAAACACAATGTCTAATCCCCCCCCCCCCCCCCCCCCCCCTATTGTAGTGTGGACTCGAAAAAATCTTATGTTTGCATATATGGTAACTAGAATTAATTAACAAAAATTGATCGATTCAAATTTGGATATTGAATCGGATTGATCAAGTTTGGGTACCATTGGTTCTATTAGGAAACACTGACGGATGAACCTTAGAAATAGGGACCATATAATAGGAAGAGGTTTGAACATCATAAAGGAGCGAGAGCTTGTTTAGTTATATGTCCCTATCCAAAGGGTGTGGTTAGGTAGCCCACCAAAGAAAAATCAATCCGTGGTTAGAACCACTTTAAGTTGGTCAAATTTAACTCCTAATTTCATAGACTTCCTTAATCTCCCAACGGATTGAAATTCTTTGGCGATCTTGTCAAGCATGGATCATGGTTTCTAGAGAAGGAAATTAGAGGATAAAAAAGGCATGAAATGGGAATGGGAAACAAACCCTAAAAACTATCTTTGCTGCAGGAATTGGAAAAAAGTTCCAAATGTTAAGGAATAATTTCTTAAAAATAGAATTTAACCAAAAGTAGAAAGTTGGTGAAATTTCTTTGTTGGTAAGATTTTCAAAATATTTAGAAGAGTTGTGATAATCTGACTACCTCACGTGGCATACTTAATTGACTATCCTGATGTGACAAGTTTGGAACCGTAGATCTGCCTCCTTGGGATACACGGTACCTTTGAGATGCATTTTTTTATGGGGAAGTGCAGCCATATATGCTAAGGAGCGCAGATCTACAATTCCAAACTTGTCACATCAGAGTAGTCGATTGAGTATGCCACGTGTGGTAGTCAGATTATCACGATTCTAGTTAAAAATGATAAAAATACCATTTTGGTAAAAAGTTGAATTTCTAAAATAGTTAATAGTCAATTTCCTTTCAAAACCATGTTGTAAGAAAACAAAAAAAAAAATGACCAAGCTTTAGTTTATTAGTTACCAAAACAAGTGTGATCCAGGAAGAAGGTATAATAGGCATTGTTGTAATTTAAACTTTATAGGTAAAATAAGGTTATTTGCATATTTTCTTATAACTATTAATTACTTTAGAAAGATGACCATTTTGAAAAAAAAAAAAAAAAAAATAGTTGCTACACAAAAAGGTATTTTATCATTTTGTAAATATTTTCAAAATTTTATTGGCACGCTAATTAGATCATCTTGCTCGACTAGAAGTAGCAATTCTAGCATGCACATGGATAACTCAAAAACGACAAGAAATTTACGGATTTGTTGAGCTTAATAGTATTCGGATTATAATTATGTTGACTCATCTAATCCATTTATTAAACGGGTCATGCTTTGGTCACAGAGATCACTCCTAACCCTTTTTACAAGTTTAATTAATGTGTCACTTACGTTTCATGTTGACTCGCATCCAACCTGACCCATATATTATTCATTTATGGGTATTTATTTTATTGGTGGAACTCTATTTATGTTTTGTGATACTTAATTTATGTTAATGGTAGATTGGCAAATACGAGTTACAATAAAATTTGGGTTATAATCATGTTTACATTTATGTTCGGATCGTAATCATTTTTGGGTAAATTTTTAGAAAACATTACCTCAACATGACATGAATAACACCCGACCACACCCATTTTCAATCCTATTCTCTATCTTTTTTGTAAGTTTAGGGTTTAAAATGGGTTGGATTTGACTTCGATTCCAGTATATCCATATTCAGATCCGAATTGTTAATATTATAATCCATGTAGGTCCCATAATCTTTTTCAAGAAGATTTGAAATCTTAAATTAAGTTTTGTGGGCAGAGGATGTGCAGGCAGGAGAGAAAAAATTTCTCTTATTATTTACATGTTGGGCTGTGAGCAAAAATAAAAAATAAAAAATCACTTAAAAACATTTAACATAAAATTATAAATAATTATGGAAAATAATATACGATTTGGTTTGATTTGATTTGATTTCTTGATGTGAGATTGATCAAAACATAAAAACAAAATTACCCTTACTCTAATAGTTGAATCAGGTACAAGATCTGATACGCTCACTCTATAGAGTTCTTTAGTGTTCCAACTTTTTACTATAGAGTTGTGATTTACCTCTTCTTTCAAGACTTGGGTAAACCCTAAAATCAGTTAATCACACACTTCTTAGTTACATTTTTTTAATTGCACATGAACTCATTAAATTATTTCCTATTGAACCCCAAGGAGATTATAATATTAAGTAGTTCCAAATTCTATGTATCAATTACAATTTAGTCATTCCACCACACAATATTGCCCAAAAGCCCTCAAAAAATTAATTATATTATTGTATTTCAAATATGATACTATCGGAGATTTTTGAATAATATATAAATGTGGATGGCAAAGACACAGACACGCAATTTCACTTCGAGATATTAGCCTGCAAAAAACTCTACTAGTTGACTTAAATAATCAGATTGTAATTGTAAGGTCGGCGGATAAAAGATCAATACCTAACTTTCTCCTCTCCAAGGGTGTGGTCAAAGGGGGCGAGGGGAGGGGGGAGGGGGGAGGGGGATTCCCCTCTCCCCCTCAATTTTTTGACACTCTTATAATTTTTGTGACTATTGGATATGCCCTATCAGTATTTTGCCCCCTTTAATTTTTTTGGGTGATTTAGACACCCTTAGGTTTCGATAAATATTTTAGATAACGTTGTAGTTTTAAATTGATGACATACCCCTTTAATACTCTTGACCCTCACCCCCTTTAAACCTAAGGGTGCACACTAGATCAGATAAATCAAAGAACCAAACCAATCCGAAGCCTTTTGGATTGAATTGAGTATGGTTTGGTTCAGGTACGTATTATAAAAAAAATCAATTGATTTGGTTCAGTTCCGGATTAAGGGTATAATAGAACCGCACCAATTTATATATATATTTAAAAATAAAATATAATCTTAAAAGACAAAAGGTAAAAACATTCAAACAATAGTCAAAATCTCAAACCCTTTTCTTAGTTTCTTTCTTCTATTCTCTCTTCTTCAAACATCCCTTATAAGATAAGTGTTAAAATTTGATTTTTTTACTTTATTTTCTAATTTTTTCATGATTTTTATTTTTAATGTGTTATGCGTGATGTTTTGTTTATGTTGAAATAGTAAGTATGTTTATGCGTGTTATGTGTTATGCGTGATGCTTTATTTAATATTTATTTTGCTTAATTTTAAGTTTTAACTATTTTAATTTTACTATTGAAAATAATAAGTATGAAAACCGAGAACCAATTTGAACCAAGGTTGGTTTGTATTGGTTCAGTTCTCTAGGGTAATTGCATTGGTTCGATTCAAAATTTATAAAACCGATCATGTTTGGCTTGATTTCAATTTTTTCACAAATCCGAATCTTGTGCACCCTACTCAAACCAACAACATGCCCCATTTGACATTGTTCTTCTTTTCTAAACTAACAAAAAATAGTCTAAATACCCTCATTCTCAATCTCTAACAACAACAAAAAAAATCATATTTTTTCTTCCTAAAATCAGTTATCTTAAACCTTTCCAATCTTTCTAGTAAATTAATTTTAATTTATTTAACTTCATCTTCAATCCATTATGTTGAACCTCATCTTAATCCCTTATAGAAAATCCTAAGATTTTCTATCACTCGTCATCTTCTACTTGAAAAAGCATGTCTTGTTATATATGTTTTAATTTTAAAGTTTGTTGATCGTAATGTTGAGCACCAGGGTACAATATTTTACAAAATAAGTTGAGGATTGGGAAGAGAATCAAGGTGATTTTGGTTTCATGTTGAGAGGAGGGTAATGAAGTAGTTTGGCATTGATCCATTAGAGAAGATCGATGTAAAAGGCGACATGTAGGTGTTTTGGTGAACATTGGAGGTACCATATATTTTGTTATTTGATGGCATTGCCCTCTTGATTTTGGTTTTCTCTCATTGACTAATTAGAAATGACTTTTCTTCAACTTCTAGCAAAAACTTCTTGAATTTTCTCCTTAAAACCAGTCAGCTCCTCAATCTTATCAGTTAACTATATTCTGCCCCCAACAAGATAACCCCGGCTCAGCCCCTGCTCCTCTCCTCTCCTCTCCTCTCTCCTTAGTTTTAGAATTCTAGAAAGCATGGTCGAGTGGAGAGGGAAGGAATGGATTCAGTTATCAAAATAATTAAAAAGGTTACCCAGTAGACACTCACGTAATTCTATGATTTTTGTGATTAAAAACGCGTGTGGCAGTATGGGTCTCTTAAAGGAGAAGATTAGCCATGAGGTTTTGGCTGATTGAGAGAAATAATTATAAATCTAGAGCTTAGACCCATAGCTCAATTGATATGACACATTATCAAGTTACTTTGAGGTGTTGGATTCAAGTCCAATTTACCCATTAAAAAAATTAAATAAAAGTATTGAAGTAACATAGAAAATTGGCACCATTTCACGCATTGTTGATGCCGATGTGTGTACAGAACCATAGATAATTGTCATTGAGATATAAGTGAGACGCATTTATGGCTCCATGCAAAGGCAGAGCTACATAGGGATGATGGGGGCTATAGCCCCCACTGAGATTTTGTTTTCAAAAAATTAATTTTTATTTACCCTATATATTTTAATAAACATTAGAAATACCCTTGAATTTTTAAATTTCATACATCTTGCCTAGTTTGAAGAGAGATTTATCAGGCAAACTTGCATTCTATTACCAAAACTCGCTTACTCTATCAAGTTTATTACTTAACAAAGCTTCTTTTTAAAAAAAATAGACTAGCGTGACATACGTACTAGGGGTCGTTGGGCCCAAATGAATTATCAAATTGGCAATTCAATATCACATCTTCTAGATTTCACGGAAAAATTCATATTCGAAATTAAATAATTAAAAAAAAAATCTTTTTTTAACTTGATCTATGGTAGTGAAATTGGGCATCAAGTGACCTCTCCAATTTAAAATTGAAATCTAACAGTGAAAATTAAATTTTTCTCAAAGTTCTTAGTATTTTTTTCTTTACAACCCTGTGGCATCATACACTGTTCTTGGTGCCACAAGGTGATGCAGTTAGAAATCTTTCCTTAACAAGGAAAGTGCTGTTTTTTAAAAGAATTGTGATTTAGATATGTTCCCCACATTTTGTTGAATGTTAGAGGAGTGTAATTTTAGAGATCAGCATTTTGATCATAAGAGACCTCACATTCCTATTAGTCAATGTGTATTGAAAGTATTCTTAATTTACAAAAATACTCACCTTTGTGCATCTTCAATTTACAAAAATACTCACTTTGAAGATGGCCATCAATACACATGGACGAATATGAATGTGAGGTCTCTTGTAGTCTCCAAAATCACACTTAAAGATATCCATTGTACTTTGAAATTGATGGCATGCCTCCCTTGACATCAATCTTCTTAATAGACTAGTGGAGCAAAGACCCATGCACCCTTGAGGGTCTTTTATTCCCCCTTTTTAATGGAATTCTATGGAAAATAATATTTATCTTCTTTTATCATTTTAAATATAAAAAAATAAAGTACAACAACTAAATTATGGAGATTATTACCCAGCAGTTGCTTACCATGACAAGCCCAACATCAAGATTGTCGAACGATCACATTAGAACTTAACCTCCACTAAGAGAAAATCCTGGCTATGCCCCTGGTTCTATGCACACCAATGTGTGAAATGATGTCAATTTCAATGTTATTCTGACACAACTTAAAAACAGAAATATAAATCTACTTTTAAAAAAACAAGAAGACTTGTTGTAATATAGAGAACGATTTAATTAAATTATTAAAAAAATTGAGAAGTAAATAAAAATAAAGATAGAAACTTTTTATTTTCTCTCTCTCTCCTTTCTTCTTTGATGGTTCTTTTATTTTTTTGAATGATAGCGCAAAAAGAGAGATCATGAGCGATGGGATTTTAAGAGATTGAGAGCCTTCTGAGAAGTTGTTGTCAGATGTGACCCTCTCTTTGGAATCTTGGTGGCCCATGACAATTGAATTATCTATTTTTTTTATAGCAATGATGCCTCTCTCTCTCTCTCTCCACTTCAAGGTCATATGAGTGAGACGGGTCCTCAAGGCAAGGCAGTATGTAAAGAGGTCTGAGCCCTCTATGTCACCACCTCCATAAACAGCATAAAGGCCCTACAACTTCGAGGCCAGCCTAAAATATACAAAGCTTTTCACCTATAAAAAGTGGTCTACCATACTCTCCCTCGGGAAGTCATATTTGTAAATAATCCCATTGCAATTTGTAGTAGAGAGAATGAAAGGTTTATCATATCTCGTATTAAATAGAACAACTCTGGCCACAATTTCAACAAAAGTGTCTAATTAATCATGTCAAGTTTATCAGTTAAACTAGTACTCTCCTAGAGAAGGAAATGAATGAGGGAATGAACATGGCAAAAAACAGAAATGGGAATAAAAAATAAAAATAGAAAATCTTAAAATGATGGTTGATGGGGGCACTTTAGAAACAAATTAAAAACTAGAAGATACAAAAGAAAATGACTAGAAAATGTAGATATTGTTATATGCCAAATTTTCTTTGTTGGTATTGCTTAGACCTTTTTGATGGGGTGTCGGGTTCCCATTTCGAGAAAAGTCTATTGGGATTTGTAATCCCTATTGTGATATAGATATTTATTTTAAAAATGAATTTTTTTTTTTTTTTTTTTTTTTTATGATACCTAAAAGGTTTGACTTAGCAGGGACAAGGCAACTAGTCTCTTAGAGCATCGTATCTCGTCCATATCCCTCAGGTACATGCCATTAAAGTGAACCATATTAGTTTCGCATTAAAAGTAATATATCAAATAGTCTTATTCAAATCGACTTTTTTAATCATCTTTGGTAATTTTCTTTAGTCCCTCATCACTCCACCTTATTGGTCTAGGTTCAAGTCACGGGGCACGGGCCAGGAAATCATGGGCCCACAAATGGATTTGTTTAAAATTATTGATTTTTTAATAAAAATTTAATCAATTTCCATATAAAATTCATTATGACTTTGGTTTAAGTGATTGTTGCTGAAAGTCCTTCTTCTATAGTATTAGGAAGAGAGAAAAGATCATTTTATTCTACTCTTTGCTTTCTTTTCTTTGATTTTATATTACTATTTTATTTGAAATGCATTTCCATCATAGAGTTTGCAAACTCCTCATCAATGGTGATTGATTGAAAGATGGATGGATCATTGAATCTTAAAAGGTGATCGTAGATTTCTATCAGCATCATCTTGAGGAGAAAACAGGGGGCGAATTTGTACCTTTAAGACAACATGCCAAGCTTATGCACTGACCCATAGTTCTAATGAAGTGGTCTCATCCCAATGTTATAGTCACGGGTTTTTTTTTAATACATTTTGACCACGTTGGACGAGTCCACATCATCATATTGGCATCCATCTCTTCCCTATTATATATTCACGGATTTTTTTTAATACATTGTGACTACCTTGGACAAGTCCACATCACCATATTGACACCCATGGGACAATTAATTTATTAAAACAATTATATATTATTTTCTTAACAATTATGACGCTCAAATGTAAATCAAGTTCATTACGACTCAACCACTTCACCAAAAGCAAGAAAGGACATGTAACAAACACTAAATTTAAATTAGAGTTGCCCTAAGGGTGCATGTTAAAATGCATTAAACACACCTTGAAAATAAATATATGAGGGTATTTTTGGTTGAATTTATTTTAGGGCATTTTAAGTAGTAAAATAAATTTTAAAGTGTATATAATGCATCTTAACGTGTGCCTTCAAGGCACATATTAACAACACCTTTTAAATTATAAACCTTAGGATTATTCTTACTGGACCAATTACTTGAACGACAAGTATTAAATAGATGCATCATAGTACTTCTTCTTTGAAATAACTCTCCAAAATAAGGAAATATATATATATATATATAGGATTAGGATCCGTATACACATAAAACTACTCATAAAGCTACAATGTATTTTGTCTTATATGGGCAAAAATGTTTAGAATGGACTGATTTTTTGTGAGGATGATCTCTATGGTGAGGAGATCATCCTTGCCAAAAATCAGTCCATTATGAAACTTCTAGCCCCATGTTTACACGTTGAAAAATTTTAGACCGTCCAATTTTTGTAAATCACTTTTATGTGTATACGAATCCTAATCCTATATGTATATATATATAGATAGATTAAGACGACTCTCACTTTTGATTTTATATTATTTGGTCTATAATTCAATAATATGTTTAATAATAAACGGAATACTAGAGTTGGCATAATTCAATTGTCTACTAATATAAATCATACAAATAAATAAAATTATTGTTAATGTACAAATATCCTATTTAAGGTTTTAAAAAAAGGATAGAAATAAAATATATCTAAATGAAGGAAAAAAAATAAAGTTAAACACTTTCCTTATTAACATAGTAAGATTTTAAGTCTTAGTACGGGTCATTTCTCTCAAACGGATTACCACATCAACAATCTAACACAAATTCCCTCTAAATTTCACTGAAAAATTTTATAAAAAGAAAAAATCATTTCTTTTGAGATTGATTCAAGATTTTGAAAATGAATGGTCACCAAACTTCTACATAATTCCCAAATTTCAAATTGAAATTCAATCGTAAATATAAGATTTTTTCTTTTAATAATTTTTTTCAAATTTCGTAGATTTTGCCCACTATAAAGCATTGGAACTTATTTTTTGGATGCCACAAGGTGTGTCCAAGGAGCGTTGGTAAGGCTGGTTGGACTCAAAGTTAAATGGTGTACGACACTCATTGAGAATGATCCGGTACATCCAGGATTTGGATTTCTGGTTTTCCTTGTCACACCACGTGACATATTCTCTAGCATGCCGGGCGTGGATCTGACGTCCATGGGATGTGGCTCCATAATGGACCCAGCAGAGTACAGGAATTGCAGTTGTGCAGCAGTAAAGAGAATGCTTTGATGATGGGTGGCCAATTAAAACAGATATCGAGAGAATCTATGTCAGCCGTACCGCTAGTGGATTTCAGTGTTGTACTGGAACAATTCTTTACTGTTTCAACGACGACTAAGGCCTGCTACGTTGCCCCCCACGAACCAGGGCTAGTCTCTACAGAAAAAAAAGTCTTGCTATACTGACTACGAAATAACCACCACCTGACTATCCTCAAGTGTCCAACACGCATATATTTCTTAATAAAAAAAAGTATCTATGGTTCTTTCCACACGGGACTACTTCAAGTGTTATTTCAAAGTCACCATAGCATTTTTTTCAAAAAAAATAAAAAAATTTTAAAAATCAGCTTTCACTTGACATGAGCACATTAGGGCCGATCTTGGTCTTGTTTACGTGGTCTGATGGGGGCTATACCATCTGAAAAATCGAACAATCTTTTTTGACTTTTCAAAGTGATGAATAATGGATGTTCACGAAAAACTTAAAATATATATAATAGAATAATCAAATGGATGCTCATATCAAAAGTTACAATTTGATTAAGATCAAAATTATATTATGTCAACTTTTAACTCTTTAGCAGGTATCAACTAGTTTAATTAGTAAAGTCTTTGGGTGATGATACTAGAGACCTAGGTTCAAATCCCATTAACATCGAGTTACTGAATTCATTAAAAACAAGTTAACCAATCTAAAAAAGTAGTTAAGTCATCACTTATTATTGAATAAAGCAAAGAATTTGTTGCTATTTTCAAAAGTAGTGAAATCATTATTTTTTTTATTTGGTCTAAATGCAGAGAATTCCAACATATTCTAAGTTAATGTGTAATCGTCATACCAAGTGTTTATTTGGCGGCTAAAGAGATTATTCCAAGTTAATGTGTAATAGTCGTTTGGAGGCCTTAAAAAGAGCCAAACATTTTTCAAAACATGGGTTAGAAATTTCAGAATGGGCAGATTTTTTGTGAGGATAATCTCTATGATGAAGAGATTATCCTCACCAAAAATCAGCTTATTCTGAAACTTCTAACCCTAGTTTACAAATTTAAGAATCGTAGACCGTCCGATTTTTATAAACCACTTTTGATGGAGTTAGAAGTTTCAGAATGGGCTGATTTTTGGTGAGGATGATCTTCTTATCATATAGATTGTCCACACAAAAAATTAGCCCATTCTGAAACTTTTAACCCATACATTGAAAAAATATTTAGCTCTCTTTAGGGCTTCCGAATGCCACCCACATACATATATATATATATATATATATGGAATATTTCATGAATATTGATCAAATGGAGAATTAGTAATTTTCAAAATTGATGAATTTTTAAGTAAAATGATAAAATGAGTCACTGATTTTTGAAAATTTCAAATAAGGTAAAAGGAGTGAGAAAGGATATTTGAATACTTCAAGAGAAAAATAAAAATAACAGGGCATTTAGTTGAAAAAAAACTTTACTAACTAGACTATTTAGTTACATTTTAAAAGTTAAGAGTAAATACAAAGAAAATCCTATAATAAGGCCTATTGCACAATTTCACAAATTTAATATTGTGGTTATAGGGTAGTGGGCCTAATAAGTTGGTAACTCGAGCATAAAGTTGTATAGTTTTTTTTTTTTTTTTTTTTTAATTTTCAATTATAATGATAATTCTTATTCTCATGAGATTGTAAGACACATGCATCGAAAAGAGACCAAAAAATGGAGGTTGGGGTGGTGCTCGATTATAACCAACAAAATTGTCCCAATGTTCCAATAATAAAAATTCATGGAAAACAACTCATCAACCAGGCTTAATGTTCAAATTCTTAAAACTCGTGGAAAACTACTCTTCAACTGAGCTCAAATGAGTCAATTTTAAAATATACCAATTCAAGTTAAAAATATAGAGCCCATTAAATAAGATTATGAGTCCATTATAAAATGACTTGGACTAGGGATTAATGACATTTAGCTTGCCCTAAAATACATTGAGTATTGTATATTTGTGTATGATAGATGTAAATATAAATAAAAAATTTAACTTAGGTTTGAAAGAGTCTTGTTGGGCAGTTTGGCCCAATAACGTTTATATAATGTAACTAGAATTTTCAATTACCTATCAACACAACCATCCGCTTTTGAGTTAAAGAAGGGGGGAGGGAATACAACAAAATTATAGGAGTATTATTGAAAAAGGAAATAATAATGTTGGAGGGGGATAAAAATGTTAAAGAGTGGAACTATCATGTTTTATTATATATTAGACGTCCATCTATCTCACCATGTTGATGACGACAACAGGAAATGCCTTTTTTTCTTACGGCTTGTTCACTCCAAGTGTATTGTCTTTTTCAATCAGAAGTGTATTAGCTCTGGCATAATTGAACGAAAGAGATGTCATGTCAATCAATTGCATTAGGTAGGGGATCCAGGACCTATCTTAATTGCAAGTGCATTTCCTATTTGATTCATATCATTCCCTTTATGTATGTGTGTGTGTGTGTGTGAGAGAGAGAGAGAGAGAGAGAGAGAGAGAGAGGAGGGGAGGGGGGTGCTAATGTCTAAGACCTCATGGGGACTTTAACAGGGGCGGAACAAGGATTTTTTGTTAGTGGGGGCTAAAAGTTGACAACTGTTGACTGATAAACTTGATTTCCTTCTATGAATTGTTGGGTTTGTCACAACAAATGATGGTTTACCAATAATCTCCATATGAGTGGTAGAAGATTCTCACTAAAACCATAAACTTCAGTATTTATAAAAAAATAAAACTTGGCATAGGCTTGATATATCAAAATTTTGAAAAGAAACTCAAAAATATCATTTAATATTATTGCTATTGAAAAAAAGACTTTAGACATTACTTTTTTTTTTTTTTAATAAATAAAATAAACATCAATATTTTTTTTAAATAACAACTAAAGTGCAATTTTTGCAGGTGGAGGGATCGCGCCAAAAAGTGCGGACTTTTGACATCAATTTATGTTTGGTATTTAACACCGATTTTTAATAAATAGATGTCTAAAAATCGTTTATTATGTGCACTTTTTCATTCGGGGAATAGACATCACTTTTTTTTACCATAGACATCATTTAAAAGTGATGTCTAAAGTCCTTTTTCTAATATTCCTAAAAGTTTTCCCAAAATTTTTATGGAACTTTCTTGAATTTATCTGAATTAACCAAAATTAAATCTTCTCTGAATAATTACTGAATTTGAACTTTGTTACCATGTGTTCCTAAGACTGAAAAATGATTGAAGGTGAGGGACCTTAAGTCATTCTTAGTTTAGGAAGATTGAGGCCAATAGATGCATGTCGTTAGATTGAAAAACACAGAGTTATCTTTAAGATATATCACACCGCGATGATCTAAATCCCCATACTTTTTTGTTTTCTTTTAAGTTCTATGGAGTTCCTATAGGGAGCAAACACATGGGCATCTCTAATATCCATAATTTGATAAATGGGGCCTAAATCACTTTTTTATATATAGAAAGTTGAATAGAGGTTGAAGGTGAGGGCACTTAAATCATTTTTCATCGATATAATCAAAAGAGATATAGGCTAAGGTTGCATGTCGGCAGTTGAAAAGCACATGGTCCCTCTAATATTGGTCAAAATGTGAGTAGCTAAATTATGATATATTTTTTATAAAGTTGAATGGCCCTGCAAGGGATATGTATGTGGTTAGTGTGAAAAATACAGGTGTATATATTTAATATCAATAAAAATGAGGGGCTAATCACTAATTTATTATTATTTTTTTTTAAAGAGGGACTTACCCAGCAAGCCTAACTGTTGCGTTTTTATTACGAAAACTCCCTTGAAATTCTGACAACTCTAAGGGAGCTGTACTTTATGAAGTTTGTTACCCTACAAACCTTGTAGTGATCCACATCATAAAATTCAAATTGATGTGGTTAAGTAGCCACTTATCATGCCTTAGACCAGATCCTAACCACATCAATTTGTGGCATTCAAAAAATTGATATGATGCAACAAGGTTATAAAGGGCAAAATTCTAGGAAATTTGAATATAAAAAAATTGAATTTTAGTTTTATATTAAGGAGTTTGGTAGCCGTCCATTTTCAACCCTTTCGATTAAGCTTAAAAGGTATATATATGAATTTGAGTTTTCTCATGAAATCTAGAAGTATGTGATTTTGGATTATCAATTTGATAATTCACGTGGGCCCATCAATCCTTAGTAAGATTTAAAATCTTATTAAATTAGTCATGCTAGCCTGATTCATAATGTAAGATTTGTTGAGTAATAAACTTGATAAAGTAAGGGAATTTATATATATAATTGCAAGTTTCAACATACAAACTATCAGTAAATCTCTCTTTTAAGAAATTCAATTATGTGTTAGTCTAAAAAACATGAGAATATCTAATAGAAAGAAAAAAATTCAATGGGGATTATAGCTCCCACTCGTTTCTATGTAGTTCCACCCCTCGACATTAGTATTTTCTTTCACATTCACTTCCCAATAATATCCTTTCTCGTTTTATCTTTTAATGAAAAAGAAAAAATAATATTGAAATAACCTCAAGATTGTGTCTCATATCGCACTTTCCTTACATTGAAGTGTGTAGGAACCATGATTACTTTTCATCAAATAAAAAAACATTTATGATTCCAACACACTTCCATGTTAGGGAAAGTGTGATATGAGGTACAATCTTGAGGTCATTGTAATACGACTTGAAAAGAAAAATGATATATTTAAATGTTTGTCTTTTACATAATAAAATAAATATTAAAGGTATTTTAGCCTTTAAATTTAAATATTTTATTTGTAATAAATATTTTGATAATCAATATACATATATATAAAAGATTTTTAATATTTATAATAATATTATTGCATAAAGAATGATATTCCCTTGTCTTTTTTATTAAAAATAATATGAATAAGGGTATTATTGAAAATTGAATGTGATGGAAAATACTAACGTTCCCGTGACGTCTTGAAAATTATCATTCTCCGTACCTAAAGTCTTGGGTATATGTCGGTCGATTTGGACTATTTTGATTTTTGGCCTGATCCTTCCATTAGATGGGCCGGGTCTGGATTAGGATTTGAGGACACGGCTTGTCCGACCCATTGCCAGCCCAAGTACAGAGTACAGACTCTGTCTGCATTGCATATCAGTCAAGTCTTACACATTCACCTCTGGTGTGACATAACTAAGATATAGACTGACTGTTGGAATGCGCCACGTATATGATATAATGAGGTGGGTCCGCTTGATGGGGGTGGAAAAGCATCTCTCATGATAACGACTTTAACTCACATCTGATGGGACCCACCCACCCGCTTCCACTTGTACGCAAGTAATTGAGATTTACTTGCAGTACTACAGATCACACTGTATCTTCTCCCAACTTTTTATTTAAATAATTTTTGTTTTTGTTTTTATTATATTTGTTGTTGCTGTAATGCTGTGTACTACAGATCACACTGTATCTTTTCCCAACTTAAAATATATATGGGTCCCGTTCGCCACCCTTAGTTTTACCACACACTTTAACAAACGCGTTTTGTCTTACATGGGTTATAAGTTTCGGAATGAGCTGATTTTTGGTGAGGATGATCTCTATGGTGAGGAGATCATCCTCACCAAAAATCAGCTCATTCCAAAACTTCTAACCCCATCAAAATTGATTTACAAAAAATGGACGGTTCACGATTTTTCAACATGTAAACATGGGGCTAAACATTTCGGAATGGGCTGATTTTTGGGGAGGATGATCTTCTAATCATAGAGATCATCCTCACCAAAAATCAACTCATTCCAAAACTTCTAACCCATGTAGGACAAAAACGTTTGTTAAAGTGTGTGGTAAAACTTAGGGTGCTGAACATTTCAAATATATATATATATATATGTATGGGGGCGGTTCAAGGGCCATATGTAAAAACATATGAAAAAATAATGGTTTTTCAAACTATGGGCAAAAGGTATTGGATTGAGCTGATTTTTTGCGAGGATGGTCACTATGATGAGAAGATCATCCTCACAAAAAATCAGCTCAATCAGAAAGTTCTAAATCCATCAAAAGTGATTTACAAATTAGTGATAAAAATTGATAAAAAATCGACGGTCCACATTCTAAATCACTTTTAATGGGGTTAGAAGTTTCAGATTGGACTGATTTTTTTTTCGGATGATCTTCCCATCATAGAGATCATCATCACAAAAAATCAGCTCAATCCAAAATTTCTAACCCATATTTTAAAATTTTATTAATGTAACATTGTTTTACATATGTTTTCTCATATGGCCCTTGAACCTGACCCTATATATATATTTGTTTTATTTATTATTATACTTGTTGTTGCTGTTATTTAGCAATCAATCTTTTTTCCTTGTTTGGAAAGAGTAATTCTATTGACAGCCCAATTTTTACACATTGCACCCCAATTATTTTAATTCTTTATCACACCCCCAATTAAAAATTAAAATACACCATTTGATATCGGAAGTAACATTTCCATACTGGCACACCAATAGAATTGCACAAGTTGACATGCCAATTTCTATTGATACCCCCAATTTTTACTCATTGCACCCCAAATTATTTAAATTCTTTATCACAACCCAATTAAAAATTAAAATACACCATTTGATATTGGAAGTAACATTTCCATACGAAAAGTTTTTGTTATCACACCAATAGAAATTGCACAAGTTGAAACGTCACTATTCACAATGATGCATTATAGAAAACATATTTCACCTTGAAAAATTAGAAATCAAGAACAAGCAGCTAACATTTAATTTGATAGGGTTAAATTCTCTTTCTAAAAAAAAAGAAGAAAAAAGTACATTCATATCAATACATCAATATTTTGATTATAAGAACAATGGCATGACCATGGGCAACATTGCAAGGTCATTCTAAGATATCATTTCGTTGCTCAAATACCTATTAATTGAGATAAATATGATCCATGTCTTCATGATATTATAATATGGCATCTTCTAATGTAGACAAATATCATATGTTTGACATTCATCAATGAATGGGTTGAAAATGCTAGTCTCACGCTCACCCCCACCCCCACCCCAATCAACTAATTTTTAATTTTTAATTGGATGCAATAAGCAAAAGTTGGGATGCCAATAGAAGCTCTCATCTTTAATATTATACTGAGAGAAGGTAGAGTAGAAGTGGCTAGACACCAAATTTTGAGTGGTCACAAATACTCATACTTTTATATTTAAATTTAACATAGTCAAAAAATTGCAACCGACCCAACAAATACAATCTTTTTGATTAGTTTTCACAATTAGAAAAATATCCTTTTTATTATGTAGTAATCTTCAAAATCTCTTTAATCTATTTTAAATTACAAATAAGTTCTTCTAATACATCTGCGTTTGCACATGTCACCCTCAAGTTAGGTAATAATCCGAAAGTATCTCCAAAGATCCATCAAATGCTAAAGTTTTATTGGACTAAATAAGACACTGAATTGTAAGGCCCATCTTGGTTAGGGTTGGCAATGGGTCAGATAAAATCCACTTACCCAACTCATCTTATCTGAGATATTCGAGTATGGGTACAATTTTTTTATCCGATTAAAAATTCGGGTAAATTTATCCGTAATTACTTTTATTCGGACATTTTTAGGGTCTGATATGGATATACATCCTGTCCAACCAAATATCTGTTTATCCGAGTTTAATACAATAAATTCACAATAAAATATATATTTAACCTAAAATTTAGATTTTTTTCCATTATCTTCACGATGAGGTATATATATCCGACTTTGATATCCGTTTGAACTTTGGGTAAAAGTCAGATACATATATCCTTAAAATAAGTGGGTAAAAAATCGGATATGGATAATCAAATATAGAATTGGATAAAGATATGGAAATAATTTCATCCGACCCACATCTGACCCATTGCCAACCCTAATCTTAGTAATAATTACTTAAATTTTCTTGGGCATAATCACAAACTCTAATTGTTAATGCTTTTTTGATTCACAACCCTTATTGAATAGCTGAATTAATAGAACATCAAATATTTTCATACATTGGTATTACCTTCTTTGATTTGATTCAACCTCATTGACCATAGATATTTGTAAGTGACGCTTCCCAAATGGGTTAGACATCTATAAAAAGTAACCCAATTTTCATGAAACTTTAGGGTAAGACAATGATTGAAGTGGATTCAAAAGGCTTATTGTCGTGTTAGATTGACGTCAATAGTTAATATTCATAAAATACCCAACTTCGGGTTCATAGGTATATTTGAAGTAAGGGCATATGTAGCATTTTGAGTCTCATGAGAATTAGTTTCAGGATGGGAAACCTAAAATTTTATAAATCAGAACGGTAACCATGCCTTTCATCTTCATATATAAGATAAAAGGCATAGTCGAACCACGTAAATCTCAGGTCTTGTTTTATAGTAAATATAATTACATCTAAGAATCCACACTCACATTTATCTAGTGATTAATGTACGAGACAAGGATAAGGGATGTTTAATGGATATTTTGATCATTTTGATAGATGTTTAACACCAATGATAAACAAAATCGAATATAAATTGATTTATTATACATTAAACAAGAATAATAATAACAAAATCAATGAGCATTATACGTAGTGGCCAAGGCATCCCTCCAAAAAGGGGGAGGTCTTGAGTTCCATGTTTACCTGATATATGTGATTTGTGGGGGTATTGCATGTATTCGAGGGATTTGAGTGAGATATGATGCTATTTAAAAGGCAAGTTGTCTCGGCCCAACTAGTTGGGCTACGGGTTCATAACTCCTATAATAAGAAAAGAAAAGAAAAAAATAATAATTGTCATGTGGATTTAGGCATGAGCTTGGTTTATTGTTCTTGATGGACGGAAAATTTTCCCACCAGAAGATGAAATGAGTTAGTGAAAATAACACGTTAATTTTTAAAATCCATTTATTTTATCACCTAAATAATGTGATAAATTGAAAAAATTAGTGTATAAACCATCACACAATAAAATAATGACGACTTAGACATGGGAAAATGCTGAATTAGCTTCCTTTGACAATGCACTCAACATTAGGCTAACGCGACAGTGTTATGAGAACCATTGAATTTTATTTGTATCTCAAGGAAATCTATGGTTCTTTGCATATTGTCAAGTTAGCGCAATGTCAAAGATGTTTCCAAACAGTGGACATGCTCCTTGACGTTGGTCTCCTATTATAGAAAAATCAATTTACCAGACTGAAGATAAGGGTATTTAGGTCATTATCTCATGAATTTTAGAGAAGACTGAGGTCAAGGAATATGTCATCAGTTTAAAAATATAAGGGGGTCTCTCGAATTTACTAACAAAATGTGGAGGGGTACGTGGCACCAAGTGATGCCATGCGCTCCCAACCAAGGTCAAGTGGGTGTCAAGGACACGTGTCATTGGGACAAAAGACAAGTAGTAGCTTTGACCAATAAGAATCGAGGAACTGATTGGATATTAAGGACTCATTCCCATCCACTAGTTTTTAGTATACATCTCTTCTTCTCTCTCTACCGTAATTGTTTTGATCTCATTTGCTGCCACGTGTCCAATCCTCACCCAACCTTCTTTTATAAAATAAAATAGAATCTCCTTCGAGACGACAAAGGGGTTTGAACTTCGAACTCCAGAGCCTAGAATTAGGGCAAAAGCGGTTTTGAAGAGATCTGGTTTAGTTCTTGAAAAAATTTGTTTTTGAGCTGTTGTTATACTGTTAAATCGAAGAAGGATTTGCGTTGATTTGAGTTACTGCTATTTTGGGGGTTTTCTTTGATTGAAGAAGGGATTAGTGACTTATGTTCAATTTGGGGATCGAAGATCGATTCCATGCTTTGTGTTAAACATTGAGGTCAGATTGAAAAATTGTTCGCTACTTAGTGCAGGGTAGAAGGTATCGGAGTGATGTCAGATTGGGCCATGTATTTGGTAAGATTTCTGTTTATTTATTTATTTATGGGTTTATATTTTTTGTTTTAATTTAGGTTTGTTGAGTGTAAGATATACCATTGGAATCAATATGTTCTAAATGAATGGAAGAAAATTATGTATTTTTTTTTTTTCCACTTCGATCTTCACCTGAAAGAGGACTTATACGACTAACTTTTCAGTCTCTATTAAATCCCCTTTGAAACTGATGATCATAATCACCAAATTCTATGACTTCTTGAAAAAATCGTGACTTCACGATCCGAAAAAGGGGTTTTTCATTATTGTTTTAGTAATCTGGGGTTTGTGAACTTGGGTGAAGTTTCAGCCTTCTGATATCCAAACCCATATATGATGTACTAGTAAGAGGTGACGTCATTGATAAGATGATGGAGGCCATTTTAATGATGAAGTGCCAGAGAATGAAAATGACGTTGAATTTGATGATTTTTGATCGGTTGATGATTCCATCAGTATAAATCTTGAATATTTTGTAGACCTGTGGTTGCTTTTTATGGATGATATTAATATGGAATTTGATGATTTATTATTGTAGTTTAATATGGGATTTGATGTTATAATATGAAAATTCAACTTAGTAGGAACAATTACATAGTCCTAACCCTAGCCACTTTTTCCCCAAATTTTTTTTTTCTCAAATTTTCCTCCTCGCCAACTTATTTCCAAATACCGACTTGGTGACTCACATAGAAGTATTTTTTGGATATTTCTTGGTGAAAATACCTATAATTTGATAGTTTTACATGAACAAAACGAACTAAGTTATCACCACCTGCAACCTTTTTTACTGTAAAATTAATTTCAATTATAATTAATTTTAATATATTTTGTCCGGTGTGCATCCGTGAATGTGGTGCTAAGCTATCCCTGTAGACAAAAGAAAGTGAAGAAGGCTGAATACCAAGGTCTCAAAATGGTGATGTAAGCCATACAAATTTTGCAAGGGAAGTGGCAAGAGCATGATACTCGACTGTGATACTGGATTTGAACACCCTAGTGTGGTTTTCATTATCGGTTTCCTGTTTCATCTTGTTTACGAATGATACTGATGAGTCATCTTGTTATCTTGTTATCTCGGACAAGAAGAATCTTGGCCATGACATTTCGTCTCATTAACGAATGATATTGAGATGATTCAGACAAGTCATCTCAATCAGGGGTGGAGCTAGTAAGGATGTGGGCAATTGCCCCCACAGAACTTTGAAACACCCCTATATTTTCAACTAATTACATGCCCCATTTGTCCCTACTCCCTCACCTCTCTCCCCATTTTCCCCCACACCCCTCACCTCCCTCCAATTCCACCCCCCCCCTCCCCCCCCTTCAATTTTTTGTTGATGACATTGCCTCTTGACCGGGCCTTCTCATATACTAATTGGAAATGATCTAAATATACTTTTCTTCAATTTCTAATAAAAAACCTCTGAATTTCTCCCTAAAACCATTCATCTTCAAGTTCTTCAACTATACAACTAACCATAGTTTGCCCCCACTACAAGAAAATCCTGGCTTCGCTCTTGATCTCAATCTCAGACAATTTTCAGAACCACGCACCCTAGGCTGTTTCATTGTGCCTCAATGGATAAGGTTTAGTCCCAACAATATGCATAAAATTGTGGTTCATATATTGCACTATTTTCTTGAAAATATATCAAAATTTTGATATACTTTTTAAGCCGAATTTTTTAGCCACTAATTTCTCAATATCCTTACTTCATATGCTGTATTTAAGATTCCATCTTTCTACTTACTAAGTTTTTTCTATTTATTAATCAATTTTAATTTTGTCTACATGAACCTTAGATGTGACATTTAAGAGTGATGGTTGTATCAAGTTATACACATAAAATCAATCTTGAATATGAGACTCTATGTTCTTTCTTTAATCTTCTATCAAATAATTTATGCTACCTATATTGCCTAAATGCTTTTTCTGGCCTTACAGCTTGAAGATATCGTGTGGGATGAGTTTGGTGGGTGTGATGATAATATAGTACCTGATCCTGCTAGTAAACAAGGTATTGAATGTGCAGTTCAAGATGATTGCCACAAGAATCGGAAGTGTGAAGCAATAACTGCTGTTAGAAAGGAGGACACTGATTTTCAAACTCTAAAATATGGGAAGGCTCCAATGCTGGAAACGGGTTCATGGTCTCACACCCGTGATAGTGCATTTCCTGATTTGTGTGAAACCGATTGTATTAAAGAAGTTACGAGTTTAGCTTCTGACGATGCTAATGTATTGGGTAACTGTTTCGAAAGTAGCATCACAGATGAGTTTTGTGAAAATGATGCTACCCTTGGGAATAGAGGTGCTTTAATTGAACGCTACTTGTTTAACTTTCCACTTGGTAATATTTCTCCATCAGATAGTGATCTTGAATTTTTAGGTACTGAAGATGGGGTCAATGAGAGCAGAGATCTTTTGTATTATGGATGGCCTGATATTGGCAATTTCGAGGATGTCGACAATATTTTTAGGTAATCCATAGATCCTTTTATTTATGAGAGCTTCTATTGGCACCCCAAAATTTACTTGTTACACCCCAATTAAAATAAAAATAAATCAGTGGTTGAGAAAAAATAAAATTTGGGGTGCCAATAGAAACTCTCCCTCTTTTATTTGTTTAGATTTCTATTTGATAGATTTAGGATTTTATATTAGCCTAATCCTTATTGTAATTTGTAAACAACTGCTGAAGTTGTTTGAATGTATTATTATGCTTTGTAATGTTGAGGTAATAACTTGAACCAAACTTTTGTAATGTTCGAATGGTTTGTTTTAATCTTTAATTAGGGGTGTGATAAATAATTTAAGAAATTGGGTTGTAATGAGTAAAAGTTGGGGCACCGATAGCAACTCTCTATTTTTTATTTTTTTAAAATTTTTAGGGATAAATACTTGGGTGGCATGGTGTACAAACCTCTGTGAATGTCACTTTCATCATCATCATCATCAGCAGCAAAACCATACCCTAGGTATCTGGGGTCATCTGAGCAAAGTTCCCTTCATTCGATCTATCTTCAATTGTATATTTTCTCTCACTACCTCAATCAATGTCCTTTCTGGTGGTCGTCTTTCTATTTTAGAACTGTAAATCCGCATGCTCCTTTTCTTTGGTGTTATCTTTAGTCTTTATTATACAAGATTGAACCATCTCAATGGACTTTCCTTAAGTTTATCATCTCTTAGGGCTACTCTACATTTTGTTAGGGTTAGTATTACATTTTTGCAATGTGTTCTTTCTAATTTTATCTTTTGTAGTCTTTTCACTCATCCCTCTAAATAT
Source organism: Akebia trifoliata (assembly GCF_017979445.1). Taxonomy (NCBI): domain Eukaryota; kingdom Viridiplantae; phylum Streptophyta; class Magnoliopsida; order Ranunculales; family Lardizabalaceae; genus Akebia; species Akebia trifoliata. Next base: position 14,337,724 of record NC_141378.1, on the reverse strand, counting down.
GATGTCCCTTTTGCTTGTGATGGAATAACTTATTCTTGTCTTGATCTTACAGAAGCTGTGATTCCACATTTGGGCAGGGGAATGCTAGTAATGATGGTGAATTGTCATGGTTTTCATCTCCTCCACATGCTTTTAATGCTTCTAAAGATGCTCCAGTTGAGATATTGGAGGACAAGATGGAAAAGTTTTGCCAGCAAAAAAAAATGCAAGACATCTTGATTATTGATCCTCAACAGGAGGATTTGGTGAGTCGGGCTGGATTTACTGATCAAATTCTGAATGTACTTGGAGGTTATAGTGAAGTTGGAATAAGGATGGAACTTCCAGGGGAAGTAGGTTCTTCAACTGTACAAGAAAGCTCTTATATGAGCTCTGAGATGTCGGATGAAATCTCATTAGAAGCAACTACTTTTCAGCATCTCCACTCTGTCATGGAAAAGGTACTATGTTTTGTACAACTCTTCTGAATAATGTGCTGTTATTTTTAGAGAGCTGCTGTTGGCACCCCAACGTTTACTTATTACACCCCAATTTCTTAAATTATTTATCACACCCTAATTGAATAGTAAAACACACCATCCAAACATTACACAAGTTTGGTTCAGGTTATTATTTCAACATTAAAAAGCCTTACAACACATTGAAGCAACTTCAACAGTTGTTTAAAATTAGGATTAGGCTAATATGAAATCCTAAATCAAATAAATAGAACTCTCAGAAAAAAAAAAAAAAACCGAAAGAAAGAGAGAGGGTTCCATTGGAACCCCAACTTTTACTTATTCTCAACCATTGACTTATTTTTTTTAATTGGGGTGTAATAAATACAAGTTGGGGTGCCAATATCAGCTCTATTTTTAACCTATTAAAAGAATACATGGTGTCATTTTTAGAGCATTTCATTCTCAAAGTAAGCGAACTTCCAGGAAGAATATAATTACATGTGTGTCAGTGAGTGTGCGCTTGTAGATTGGCTGGTAGGTGTGGGTTTAGAGATGGGTTTGAAAAATTATTGTTTGGAATTTGGACTGTCAAGTTCATTTTGTTCCAAGAGGTCTCCTCCATGGGGAGCTCAGAGCAGACAGTTCGGTTTGAAAAACTGTACATCAAAGTGTGATATAGAATTGGGGCTATTGGAGATTATTAGGACTTTATGTGTTCGGTTCTGATCCTACAACTAGACTTCTGTAACATGGATTTGGTTATTGTTATAACCCTTACGATTAGCGGATCCTCACACACATCTTACTTGAACTCCACTCCTGAGATAAATGTGACCAATGTGCATATATGGAAGGTAAAAACTCACATGTTCTTCAATATAAACTTGTGACACATACAATCGAAAATGAAAAACACCAATGGAAAAAGCACATTTTTCCTTGCTTCAAATGTTTATATCCATGCATGCTTGGACAAATAGCACATTTCATGTGAAGTTGGCATGGACCAACGTCAACTTATTTGGCACTAAATGAGCTGAACTTACTTGATTTCAGTTGGATATTAGAACAAAGCTATGTATAAGAGACAGTCTATACCGCTTGGCTAAGAATGCAGAACAAAGGCTTACTTTTGGAAACGTGAACAGTAGCATTGGAGGTGGAAGTGGATTATTGACTACTGAAGAATCAGATGAGTATGATACAAATTTTAGACATACTTATCAAAATGATTGTTTTGAATAACTGATCATCTAAATGGATACATCAATGTTCAAAATTCGCCCTTTCTTGGATATTATTATTTTATAATCTTTGTCATCATCAGTGTCGTTGTCATCATCATTGTCATTGTCATCATCATCACGTGTTTTTATGATCCGATTGCAGAATTCTTCCTGTTTTCTTCGTTTTTGTCTCACTACCTCTCATCATATTTATAGAGTTAGAATTTGACCACCACACTGGGGAGTTTGGACGTGTTGGCAGATAACATAACGCTATAGAGTTCATCCACGTGAGAATTCAGCTATATTGGAGAGTTCCGCCATAGAGGAGACATCTGCCATATTGGAAAATTCGACCATATGAGAAATTCAGCAACATCAGAGAGTTTGGCTATACTAGGGAGTTCGGTCGCACTGAAGAATTCGGTCACCTGGGATAGTTCAGCAAAAATGGGGAATCTGGCCAAGGGTGAGTTCAGACACTTGAGACTTCAGCCATTATAAGATTCAATTGTAGCTTGGGCTAAGCATTAGGTGGATAGCTGGGCTCTCATTTCTTTTTGTGAGTCCATGGTCAATAGGTTTGAGGCCCATAACCTTGCTAGATGCATTAGTGAAGCTACGATACTCCATTAATCCCCCGACCTCCAATGTTTCGAGGGATCCATTTTGAGCATTTTGTTTTCAAATGGGATGAAGTTATTCTCGAGTCTTGTTAGCTATTTTTTAAGGCTCTTGTTGGATGTTTGTGTATTGCGTGGTAACTAAATTCTAACCTAATTTGTATCTCGTCTTATAAAGGCTTTATTAAAGTGGAAATTTCTTCTATTCTATGTTCAACATTTATAGACATTTATCAACAACAGAACATCATTTGTGTGCTTCACACATTTGTATGCATCCTAAAGCTGGCAACATTTTTCTATTTGACACTAGGCTTCGTTCTGCTTGTTTCCTAAAGCTTATTTGGTGAGTTTATTGCTGTTTGCATATATGCAGCTGCATGGGGTTTATTGATGTTGAAACTGAGACAAATGCCATAGATCGCTCTATAGCACATCTGCTTTTCTATGGGCCCCTGGTCCCGTTTGCAACGCCTGCTAATGATGCCTCACCTTTGGAGTCTCGCATCATTGTAAGCTTCCACACATTGGGTTATGAACTGAACTTTATATTTTACCAAAGATAAGTCACTTATAATTCTCGTGCTATTGAACTGAATTGACAGATTCATCATGGGCCTATCACTGGCCAGTAGCAAGAAATTAGGAGCTCCAACTACAACTGCAATGGCATTCTGGATTTGAGTAGAGTATGAAAGCTTGTTTGGTGCGTTGAAATTTGTAAATTATAACCCCGTCTAAACGATTGTAGATTAGTCCTTCGAGATACTTTTTTGATGATGGAGATACTATGTTAATGAGGCATGTTATGTTGTTGAAGTTGTGAAAACTGAGTAGAAAGAAGCTATTTGATTTCTTTGTTGTGATACCTTATCTTTTGTGAAAAAGGGCTTTGATGTACATGTCAATATTTAGTGGTGCGTTGCCGTGTAGACTACAGGAAAAACACACGCTTGTTTCTCTATGAATGATGAAATATTGAAGATTTAGGCATTTTTCTGATTTTTTTAAATATTATTCATGTTATTTCTTCATTTATGAAACAATCGGACTATCCAATTATTTGGGACCACCTTACCATCCTCCTTTCGATTTTACGATCTGATTCTATTCTGACTTGAACATGGAATTAATAATCCGATGCATAATCGAACCAGGCCAAATCTAACGCGAAAGCCCTTGGGCGGCGTTTGTTTTCTTGTTTGTTGACAGGGGAAGTCTATTTGCTTGGAGGAATTGCAGAATAAAGTAAAGGAACAAAAAAAACGAAAAAAATTTATTTTATGATCAAGAGAGTGTGTATGTGTGTGCGAGAGAGCGAAAGAGAGTAGATTTTATGATAGATAAGAAACCTCATAGAAGAGTGGAAAAATCATAAATAAATAAATAAATCATCTGAAGGGAAAATCTTGGAAGAAGATGAAAGATTCCAAAGAAAAATAAATTTTTTTGTGTGGAAGGATTCGCCCTCCTCTACATGATATCTCTCGGTCACAAGGAACCTCACACAACAAAAACATTAAAAAAATCATACCCCGAAGTTACATAAATGTATCTTTTGAGCTGAGCCTACTCTGCTTCGAAAAAGGTTCTTTTTGATGCTGTTTTGCTTCTTGAAGCCCAAGGCCAATATAAAAGAGAGAATACTAGACATTATAAAAGAGAGAATACCAGACATCACACCACAAATAAAAGAGAATCTGATTCTAGATTCCGAGCCAATGCCCCTCCAAATCTTTGGTATAAGGCATAATTTGAAGATGAGATGAAAGAGTAATACTACATACAACATAGAGAAATTTTTTTACTCACATAAAAGTCAATCCGGGATTTTATAAAATCCTGGATCAACCAATCACTTGAACCCATGTGTTTTGAGAGCATCTCCAACTTACCAAGAAAATCCAGGGATTTGGGGAACACAATGACACTTTTTAATAAAAAAAAATGTATGGAGAAGCTGGGGGATAATTGAACCCACCCTTCGTTAAAATCAATAAAGAGAGCTAAGCTCTCACATAGTTACAAACCAAGATGAAGATGGCATTCAACTGACCCGGGATGAGATTCGGATCTTAAAAAAAGTGAAATTTACACTATAAATTATTACAGTTTTTTTACTAGGATTGACAAGCACAGAGGCGCATAGCTAACGTAGCATGGTCGATGTTGTAGAAGAACGAATGCATCTCATGCACATTATTAAATAATGCATCTAATATATATTTGTAAATAATATTTTCTAAGAAATCTGCTATTTTATCTTCACCATCAACCCATTCTTCATGTGGACGACAAATGATGGCATTGGATATAGATGTTGCGAGCCGCCACCAAGTCAACATGGAAATTAAAGAGCACGACTGTGCCCATAAACTTCATTTGAGTTAAAAGCGATGTCCTTGCCTATGCAAATTCTAGGCCCAACATTGAATGTGAAGAGTTTCGACTCGTTGATCCATCTCTCGGGCTTAAATCCTAAGCAATCTTTCCCCCATATCCATTCCATACTTCCCATCGTGTAAAATTAGAATATGATCCTCTTGCCTGGCTTCACTATGGCGTAAAAATAAAATAAAAAATAGTTGGCCGATTTTTGTCACATGCTTGCAACATTACTTGGGGACTGTAAGTAAACGATCAATAGTGATTTCTAAGAATCACTTTCTCAAAGGAATGCCTAAGGAAACCCTTTCTCAAAGGAGTTCTTCCGCTGTGCTTGGATTGAGAGAAATGGAGAGAAGAGAAAATAAATGAGTTTCTCTCCATTTCTCTTGTTAAGTGGGGGAGGAGAAGAGATCAGAATTGGAGAGAAGATGAGAGAAAAAAAATGCGAGTTTTCTTTCTCTAAGAAAATGGAGAGAAGAGGAGAGAAACCCTTTTAAAATATTTTATAATTCCAAAATATTATTTGGTGACACAACTGGGAAGCGATTTCTGCCAAGCATACAAGTTGAAAATAAGCAGAAGTGAGAACATATGACTATTTTGGTATGATGGCATTATTTTTTAGTTAATGCCTAGAGTACATTACATAATATTTTTAAGATATAATTAATTAATGATAGTAGAACATGATAGAATTTATACAGAGAACAAACTAGGAAAATGCTAATTGAAGAAAAACTCTGGGTAACAGGTTGATCACCAACCCGGCCCAACCCACCCAAGTTGCAGTCCTACGTATGTCGTCTCTAATGGACTTATAAATGGGCTTGCTTCCAACTCTGTGGTAAAATTGGTCATTGTTCATGACCTCTATTGGACTATAAAAATGGGTTGTACTTGTATTGAACTAAGAGCAACTCCAAGGCACGATTTCTCGTGTGATCGATGCCTTCATAACTGTCGATTTGGGTCGTGGAGTGCATAAATTGCAACTCCAATGCACAACCCATTACATTTCAGATTTTTTGTCTTCCGAATCTCATCACTTTAATTCCGTCACTCCTCTCATTTTTGGAGGGAATCAAAATCAGACAGTTGGAGTAGGTTTTTGATCGTTGGAGCTCATTGCTACGTTTAAAAATCCTAGATTCAAAGCTTTAACAACACCAATCAGACCTCCACGAACCTCCATTAATGGTGTCAACTTACAATCTCTCTCTCTCTCTCTCTCTGGCATCGAACCGTCTGTTGGGGACAAAGATGGGGTTGGCTTTTGGCACCCCAACATTTACTTATTTACACCCCAATTAAAAATAAAGAAAGTTAGTGAATGGTGAGATCAATGCCAGTTGGGGGGGGCAATAGAAAATTAATTTGAAAAAAATTTGGATTAAAAAATTTAAAAATATTTATAGATAATAAATTTGGATAGCACGGTTGGAGTGCATACCCATGGATATCCATAATTTGCTACCCATAACCATTAAAATGGGTATGAGTCTCGATAACACGGTTGGAGTTGCTCTAATGAATTTGGGCTTACTGGTTGAACTTGAACCCCATAAACAACGATCGTGGAAAACTTTTTTGTTTTTTTTTTCCTTCTAACCCAAGAAAGAGGGATGAATGGTTATTGAGTTATGGACTCCATTCGGCAGTTGAGAGCCTATCAAAAAATAGAAGTCCTCATCTCATATATCTTCTTCATCTTACAAGAAAAGAAAAGGACGATTCCATAATTTAATCTGGGCTAGGGATCCTAAAGACGCAAGTTAATGACATGCCTGTAGATCTGATGTATGTGGAGGAGTTTTTTTATTTTATTTTAATGGGGGTGGGGGGTAATTAAATCGAGCTTTTTGTTTCTGAGAACTGCTATTGGCATCCCAATTTTTTATTATTACATCTCATTTTCTCAAATAATTTATCACACCCCAATTAAAGATTAAAACGAACTCTTCAAATTTTACAAAGGCTTGGCTCAAATTATAATCTTAATATTACAATTTACAACACTTGTTCAAACAATTTCACTAGCTATTTATAATTATGATTAGGCTCATATAAAATCCTAAACCCAAAAATAGAATTTTAGCAAATAAAAATAGAAATGAAAGAATTTTTATTGACACCCCAATTTTTACTTATTTACAACCATTCATTTATTTATTTTTTTAATTTTTAATTGGGATTGTGATTAGTAAATCAAGGTGCCAATAGAAGCTCTCTTGTTTTATTTATTATTTATTGATAACCTGAGGTTAAAGGACCCACTCATAAATTAAAACAAGAATCTAGTTCGGTTATAGTTGCAAGTTACATCATTGAATAAAATAACCACCAACTCTTGGGCAATAAAATTCTCTTAGCCAATGATAGAAAATTCTCAATAAAAGAGCCCTGGGGAATTAGGAGATCAAATAATTCTATCCGCTCTCTCCAATATTCAAAGACACCAGACCAACTTGAATTGAGAACTCTCAAATCTCCATTTTTTTTCTCTTATTCTCAAGAGTAAGTGAGAAAATTAAAACCTCTTAGATGTAATGAAAGATTTCTTGATGAAGCGGCAACAATTTGACAATATCAATTTGCTAGTTTCTTATGCAGAGTACCCCGTAGTTCAATAGGCGATCAGTCGAATAACATCTTGAATTGAAATTCGGTCATAGCTTTGCAAAAATCAGCAGTCGACAATAGCTAGAGTTTCTCCTATAATGGATGAAAAACAAAAGCTTTGGCAAAGTTGGTGAAGATCAGAATTTGAATATAATGTGTTTATGAAATTGCCGTAAGAGATTGGACCATCAGTGGATGACCTGCTCAATTTTGTAAAATTCATAGTTTAATTTTCATATAATATTTCATTCATTTATTGTTGAGAATAAGTTTTGAACTCAAGACCTCTTGATTGTTTTATTGTAAAAAGTAATACTTTCCTTTTTTGGTGAAACATAAAAGAACTCTTTTCTTTTTTCCTTTTTTGTTTTACTTTACTTTATTGGTTTTGAAAGTTGTAAAAACATCTCTTTTTTTCTTTAGTCCCACATCGGGTAAATACAAGGAAAGTTCTCAACTTATTTATGATCCCTCTCTCTTTAATGCTTGAGTATGAGAGAGATAGATACTGGGCCTCGCGCGCACATGGGGGCCCAAGGCACTGTGGGACTGCAGCCCATTGAGTTTGGGACCAACCCGTCAGAAAACCTTAGTGCGCGCAGGGGGGGTGCAGATTTCGGAATTTAAGCCTCACGTGGGTGCGCGTAGACCCGTTTTTGCTAAACTTATCGTTAGTTTGATCTTCTTCTCCGATTTCAAATTTTATGTTCTCTCCGAGTACAAATCTTGCTGCTTGTGAAAAGTTCGATCTAATCGAGTTCGCCGTAGATCTGTTATTTCCGGGTGCACGGTTAGCAGACTGTGACTGTTGAATCTTGGAAATCAAATTGGTTTTAAGGACAGCGGCTTCTCCGTGCCTCAGTCACCGATAAGTTCTTCAAATTTCCTCGAATTATTTACATTATAATATTGCTTATAATTCATTGTTTCAACATATCAGATTCATAATTATTTTCAACACTCAATTCATGTTGAACATCGAAATAGAGAACAAACTAAACAAACAAAGAATATCCCACTTAAAAAAATATTTTAAATGGGTTAATTCGGCAAACTCTTACTAAACTCATTCAAAATAAATCGATAACAAATTGTTCAGTAAATGATCACCAAATGGATCCATTCGGTATTCTTTTTTGTTTTTTAAGTGGGATGTGTTCCACAAAGATGGGGGAAGGGAGAATGAGTCACAATCTAATCTTAATTTATATAGAAAATGATTTGATATGTATAAGAGTACACCTTATTACAATACTTTGTAAAGATAGTAATTAAAGACTACGTTTAAAATAATTGCTTCCAAAACGCACATGCTAAACACTCACCAATTCTTTGCTCTTTCTCTCATGGCCATGATACTTCTTTGAGGTTTTAAACCAAGATGATGTATATTTATTTCAAATGATAAGAATCCAATCAATACACCAAAAGCGCATAAACTAACCAGTAACCAATGCACGAAAGTACGGTACACGGGTTTTGTTAGCATGTCACCTAAGAGTGCATGTTAAGATGCACTAAATACACCTTTACAACTTATTTGCCTATCAAAAATGAATTGAGATTTGTTGTTTTGAAAGTTGTGTGCTAAATTGATGAACAAAGGGCATGACGACACCATGTGTATTAAATGAGCAAAAGTAATTGGTTATTGAGAAAAAATTCCGCAAGTTGTTTAATTGTTTTATTTTTAGTAATTTTTCAATACACATGATGTCATGTCATTGGCTCATCAACTTAGCACATAACTTTCTAAACAACAAATCTATGTTCATAAAAAATGACCTAAAACTAAAGAGTCGCGATGGAGTGACCTCAAGCTGAAACCTCGTATGCACTTCTTGACGTGAAAGTGGATTGGAACCATAAATACTTTTTCACTCATATCTCAAAGATAAATATCTATGGTTCTCATACACTTTCATGTCGTGAAGTGCGACATGAGATTCCAGCCTGAGGTCACTTCAACATTATTCAAAAATAAATTTCTTACCAAAAATACTTATTTTTAAGGTGTATTTCATGTATCTTAAAATGCACCTTAGGACAAAGGTTAACAAAACCCTATATGTAATTTTGTAAAGGTAAATGCTGGCATGATTTTAAAATTCTCACTTTGCTAACGTGGAGCTATGCACTAAACCATAGATGCTTTTCATCGAGATATGAGTGAAAGCATCTATATATAATTTTGTGCACACTTTCACATCAACAGAGTGTGAAACGGAGTGAATTTTAAAATCAATCCGGGACAACTCTTTTGCTAATGAACAATGATAAATTGACTTGAAAAAAAAAACCACTCAAAATTAACTTGCTGACCTGGCATGTGAACAGAATGATAGATACTTTCTTGTGCATCTCAAGGAAAAAATCTATAATTCTGTGGACATGCCACATCAGCAAATGAATTTTGAGGGGCTTTTTTGCATCAGGTTATCACGACTCTTTGTAAATTGTTTTAATCTTCTAAAGAGACCATTAATACACCTAGCTATTTAGTGACTTAAGATGATATGGTTGGGGAGACCGAGACCAATCAACCACCACATGTTCGTCTGACCAAACAAACTGTATCACTTAATTAATTTCCCACCAGTCCACATCCATTCTACCAAGTTATTTATTGAATCGCCATTTAAGACATCCAAATCTTTAATATCTGACAACCTTAGGCTTTATGGAAGCATGGACACCCTCGTAGACAACTTCATGGTTTGAAAAAAATAAAAAATGAATAGGAATCAATCATTAAAAATATTCCTACAAGCCAAGTGGATGGTTCATGAGTAGATCTACTAAAATATTGGGTGCAATGCATTTTAGAAAAATCATAATAAATATATAGGGAGTCAAAACTTGTTACCCCATCAAAAGTAGTTTATAAAAATTGGATGATCCACACCTCTTCAACTTGTAAATTAGAGTTAGAAGTTTCGGAATGAATTGATCTTTGGTGAAAATGATCTCTTTATATATATATATATATATATATATGGGAAATGTTCGGCACAAAACATTTTGACAAACATTTTGGCAAACATTTTGGAACCGTCGGATATGAGAAGTTTGAACGGTCGAGATTCATTCTCCTCGATTTAACGTATGACTTATACGTTTTCAATTAATTACAGCGCCATCATTCTACTTTCGATTATTTAGTGTTACCTCCCTCTCTCATTAAAAAAAAAAAATAGAGTGAGACTCTCATTCTCTCTCTCTCAAACCCTCTCGAATGAACTCTCTCTATCTCTCTCTCTCAAACCCTCTCGCTCTCGATAGAACCCTCTCTCTTTATGTGTCTGCGGAACCCCACCAACTATTTAACGAAACGTTATAGTTTTATGAGTAGCCTCTACTACATTTAAATCGATAGAAAAGTTGAAAATTCAAAAATCGTGTCTACCGAATGGAATCACGTTCACGCCCCTCCCTTCTTCTATCAATTAGATAGTGATTGAAAGCTTGATTTCTGATTATCCGATTCCTCTTTTGTTGTCCAGCTTTTACAATAAAATACGATGGAGTCGTTGGATATTGATCGAGGGTTTGAGAGAGTGAGAGAGAGGGGTTCTATCGAGAGGGAGGTAGTTGCAACTAGAAAGCGATAGCGAGAGAGAATGAGAGAGTGAGAGAGGGGGTTTCAAATGAGAGAGAGGGTTCCACAGAACTCTGTTTTTTTTTTCGTTCGATTGAGTTTAAAGAGAAGAGGGAGGAAACACTAAATAATATGTTATTGAGGGATGGCACTGTAAATAAACATAAAGTTTATAACTTAATGCAGATTGGTGTTGGTTTTAATCTTGTCCGTCCGATTTCTTCGTATCTGAAAGCTCCAAAATGTTTGCCAAATTGTTTGTTACGTGGTAGGGCGCCGAACGGGACCCTCTATATATATATATATATATAGGGTCAGGTTCAAAGGACAACCATTTCTACACACATATAGACAACGTGTTTTGTCTTATATGGGCAAAAATGTTTGGAATGGACTGATTTTTTGTGAGGATGATCTCTGTGATGAGGGGATCATCCTGGCAAAAAATCATCCCATTCCAAAACTTGTAACCCCATGAAAATTGATTTACAAAAATTGGACGGTCTAGAAGTTTCATAATGAGCTGATTTTTGGCAAGGATGATCTCCTCATCACAGAGATCATCCTCACAAATAATCAGTCCATTCCAAACATTTTTTCCCATATAAGACAAAACACGTTGTCTATATGTGTGTAGAAATGGTTGTCCTTTGAACCTGACCCATATATATATATGGGTCGGGTTCCTGCAACACACATTGCGACACACATATAGACAACGTGTTTGTCTTATATGGGCAAAAATGTTTGGACTGAGCTGATTTCTTGTGAGGATGATCTCTGTGATGAGGGGATCATCCTGGCAAAAAATCATCCCATTCCAAAACTTGTAACCCCATCAAAATTGATTTACAAAAATTGGACGGTCTAGAAGTTTTGGAATGAGCTGATTTTTGGCAAGGATGATCTCCTCACCACAGAGATCATCCTCACAAAAAATCAGCCCATTCCAAACATTTTTGCCCATATAAGACAAAACACGTTGTCTATATGTGTGTTGAAATGGTTGTCGTTTGAACCTGGTCCTATATATATATATATATATGGGAAATGTTCAGCAACAAACGTTTTGACAAACATCTTGGCAAACATTTTTCGTGCGTAGGATAACAACCAAATGGGCGGTCGAGATTAAACAACAGCCGAACAGTTTAAGTGAGGAATTATACGCTTATTTACAGTGCCATCCCTCAAAAATTTATAAATTGGTGCGTCCTCCCTGTCGATTTAAAATCAAAACAAAAAAACATAGAGTGATTCTCACTCTCGACAGAATTGAACCCTCCTCTCTCACAAAACCCTCTCGCTCACTTGAGCTCTCTAGCTGCAACTAAATCCTTCTCAACCCTCTTTCTTACTCTTTCATTCGCTCTCGCTCTCGCCTCCTGAAATCCTCTCTCTTGCTCTCACTCTTGCATTCTCTCTCGCACGAATGGGTTCTTGCCCAACAATCTAGTTTTTGTAGTTCTTAGTTTTCCTTTCTTGGTTTTGTTGTTTTTCAATGTGAGATTGATATGCAAATTGATTTATTTGGTCTGTAATTGTTACTAACATGATAATCAAAACATAATAAACAGTAAAAATGTTATTTATTTATTTTTTAATGATTATAAGGTATTAAAGGAGAAAGAGGAGGTTCAGAAGAGCTACCACATACCTATAAAAAAAAATTAAAAAAAAAGTCATCGAAAGAAAAAATTAAATCACTAAACATAAAATAACCCAATCTGAAAACTACAATTTCTCAAGCTTTCAATTTAAAAGAAAATCTTTTAAAAAATCCATTTAAGCATGTACACCGCCATGCACTTACTTGAACCACCATGATTAAGGGAGGCATAGAGAGAGAGAGAGAGAACGAGAGTGAGAGAGACGATAGAGAGAGAGAGAGAGCAAGAGAAAGGGAGGGTTTCGGCGAGATAGACAATAGAGAGAGAGTTCTACTCTGTTATTCGTTTTTGTTTTAAGGGAAGAGGGATGTGACACTAAATAAGAATAAATGGAGGGATGGCGCTGTGAATAGATGATCAGCTGTTATTTTCAATCTCGATCGTCCATTTGTGTTATATCGGACAGTCCCTATATTTTTGTAAACCATTTTTGATGGGGTTAGAAGTTTTGAAATGAGCTGATTTTTGGTGATGATGATCTCCTCACCGTAGAAATCATCCTCACCAAAAATCAGCCCATTCCAAAACCTCTAACCCATGTTTTGAAAAATGTTTTGCCAAAATGTTTGTTACTGAACATTTCCCATATATATATATATAGGAAGCGGTTCGGCAGCCCTAAAGTTTGCCAAGTTTTGTGCCAAACATTTTTTGTAAATCACTTTTGATGGGGTTAGAAGTTTTGGAATAGGCTGATTTTTTGTGAGGATGATCTCTACGGTGAAGAGATCATCCTCACAAAAACTCAACTCATTTTGAAACTTCTAACCCTAGTTTACAAGTTGAATAATCGTGGACCGTCCAATTTTTGTAAATCACTTTTGATGGGGTTAGAAGTTTTGGAATAGGCTGATTTTTTGTGAGGATGATCTCTACGGTGAAGAGATCATCCTCACAAAAACTCAACTCATTTTGAAACTTCTAACCCTAGTTTACAAGTTGAATAATCGTGGACCGTCCAATTTTTGTAAATCACTTTTGATGGGGTTAGAAGTTTTGGAATAGGCTGATTTTTGGTGAGGATGATCTCTCATCATTGAGATCATCCTCACAAAAAATCAGCTCATTCCAAAGCTTCTAACCCATATTTTGAAAAATGTTTGGCACCAAACTTGGCAAACTTTAGGGCTGCTGAACCGTCCTCATATATATATATATATATATATGCCCTAAAGAGTGTCTAGATGCCCTAAAGAGCCAAATATTATGCCAAACATTTTTCAAAATAAGGGTAAGAAGTTTCAGAATGAACTGATTTTTTGTGAAGATGATCTCTTTACCATAGAGATCATCTTCACAAAAATCAGTTCATTTTGAAACTTCTTACCCTTATTTTGAAAAATGTTTAGCACAATATTTGGCTCTTTAAGACATGGGAAAAATTCATCACCAAACATTTTGGCAAAACATTTTTCAAAACATGGGTTAGAAGTTTTGGAGTGGGCTGATTTTTGGTGAGGATGATCTCTACGGTGAGGACATCATCGTCACCAAAAATCAGCCCATTCCAAAACTTCTAGCCCCATGTTTATAAGTTGAAAAATCGTGGACCGTCCATTTTTTGTAAGCCATTTTTGACGGGGTTAGAAGTTTTGGAATGGGATGATTTTTGGTGAGGATGATCTCTACGGTGAGGAGATCATCCTCACCAAAAATCAGCCCATTCCAAAACTTCTAACCCCATGTTTACAAGTTGAAAAATCGTGGACCGTCCATTTTTTGTAAGCCATTTTTGACGGGGTTAGAAGTTTTGGAATGGGATGATTTTTGGTGAGGATGATCTCTACGGTGAGGAGATCATCCTCACCAAAAATCAGCCCATTCCAAAACTTCTAACCCCATGTTTACAAGTTGAAAAATCGTGGACCGTCCATTTTTTGTAAACCATTTTTGATTGGGTTAGAAGTTTTGGACTGGGCTGATTTTTCGTGATGATGATCTCCTCACTGTAGAGATCATCCTCACCAAAAATCAGCCCATTCCAAAACTTCTAACCCATGTTTTGAAAAATATTTTGCCAAAATGTTTGGTGCTGAACATTTCCCATATATATAGGGGACGGTTCAACAGTCCTAAAGTTTGTTAAGTTTGGTGCCAAACATTTTTCAAAATATGGGTTAAAAGCTTTGGAATGAGCTGATTTTTTGTGAGGATGATCTATATATGGGACCGTTCAGCAGTCCTAAAGTTTGGTGCCAAACATTTTTCAAAATATGGGTTAGAAGCTTTGGAATGAGCTGATTTTTTGTGAGGATGATCTCTATGATGAGGAGATCATCCTCATAAAAAATCAGCCTATTCCAAAACTTCTAACCCCATCAAAAGTGATTTACAAAAATTGGACGGTCCACGATTCTTCAACTTGGAAACTAGGGTTAGAAGTTTCAAAATGAGCTGATTTTTTGTGAGGATGATCTCTTCATCGTAGAGATCATCCTCACAAAAAATCAGCTTATTCCAAAACTTATAAACCCATCAAAAGTGATTTACAAAAAATGTTTGGCACCAAACTTGGCAAACTTTAGGGCTGCCGAACCGCTCCCATATATATATAGGGTCCCGTTCGCCACCCTATGCTTTACCCTACGCTTTACCAAACGTGTTTTGTCCTACATGGGTTAGAAGTTTTGGAATAGGCTGATTTTTTGTGAGGATGATCTCTATGGTGAGGAGATCATCCTCACCAAAAATCAGCCCATTCCAAAACTTCTAACCCCATAAAAAATGGACGGTCCACGATTTTTCAACTTGTAAACATGGGACTAGAAATTTTGGAATGGTCTAATTTTTGGTGAGGAAGATCTTCTAATCGTACAACACCCTACACTTTACCCTACGCTTTACCAAACGTGTTTTGTCCTACATGGGTTAGAAGTTTTGGAATGGGCTGATTTTTGGTGAGGATGATCTCTACGGTTAGAAGATCCTCCTCACCAAAAACCAACGCATTTCGAAATTTCTAACCCCATGTTTACAAGTTGAAAAATCGTGGACCGTCTGTTTTTTGTAAATCATTTTTTATGAGGTTAGAAGTTTTGGAATGGGTTGATTTTTGGTGAGGATGATCTCCTCGAGGAGATCATCCTCACCAAAAATCAACCTAGAACAAAACACGTAGGGTAAAGTGTAGGGTAAATCGTAGGGTGTTGAACGGGACCCATTTATATATATATATATATATATATATATATGGGGGCGGTTCATGGGCCATATGTAAAAACAATGATTTTTCAAAATATGGGTTAGAGGTTTTGGATTGAGTAGAGTTTTTGCGAGAATGGTTACTATGATGAGAAGATCATCCTCACAAAAAATCAGCTCAATTTGAAACTTCTAAATCCATCAAAAGTGATTTACAAATTATTGGCAAAAATTGACAAAAAATAAACGGTCCACATTCTAAATCACTTTTAATGGGGTTAGAAGTTTTAGATTGGATTGATTTTTTTTTCGGATGATCTTCCCATCATAGAGATCATCCTCACAAAAAATCAGCTCAATCCCAAACTTCTAACCCATATTTTGAAAATTTATTAATGTTACATTGTTTTTACATATGTATTTTCATGTCCCTTGATCCGTTCCCTATATATATAGGGCGTTCAAAGGATAAAAATAAAAACAAACATTTTTCAAAATATGGGTTAGAAGCTTTGGAATGAGCTGATTTTTTGTGAGGATGATCTCTATGATGAGGAGATCATCCTCACCAAAAATCAGCCTATTCCAAAACTTTTAACCCCATCAAAAGTGATTTATAAAAATTGGACGGTCCACGATTCTTCAACTTGTAAACTAGGGTTAGAAGTTTCAAAATGAGCTGATTTTTTGTGAGGATGATCTCTTCACTGTAGAGATCATCCTCACAAAAAATCAGCCTATTCCAAAACTTCTAACCCCATCAAAAGTGATTTACAAAAAATGTTTGACACAAAACTTGGCAAACTTTAGGGCTGCCGAACCGCTCATATATATATATATATATATATGGGGGGCGTTCAATGGCAAACTTTTTAGCAAACTTTTTGGTAAAACATTTTTCAAAACATGAGTTAGAGATTTTGGAATGGGCTGATTTTTGGTGAGGATGATCTCTACGGTGAGGAGATCATCATCACCAAAAATCAGCCCATTCCAAAACTTCTAACCCCATCAAAAACAGTTTACAAAAAATTGACGGTCCACGATGTTTCAGCTTGTAAACATGGGTTAGAAGTTTTGGAATGGGCTGATTTTTGGTGATGATGATCTCCTCACCGTAGAGATCATCCTCACCAAAAATCAGCCCATTCCAAAACCTCTAACTCATGTTTTGAAAAATGTTTTGCCAAAAAATTTGCTAAAAAGTTTGCCATTGAACGCTACACCTATATATATATATATATATATAATATATATATATATATAGAGAGAGAGAGAGAGAGAGAGAGAATATTAATATCCAAGACCTCGTGGGGATCTTAACATTCTCCACTAAATATTTTTCCTATAATACCCCTTCTCATTTTCTCTTTTAGTGAAAAAGATAAGAGTATGTTAGTCTTTTACGTAATAAATTCATTTATTAATTTATTATATCATTAATAAATACATTTATTGTATTGGAATTGATTGTCAAAACATTTAATATATAAAAAAAATTTAAATCAAAAGACTAAAATACTCTTAACATTTATTATGTAATTAAATATTTAGTATGTAAAAGATCAACATTCCCTTGTCTTTTTCATTAAAAGATAAAATGAGGAGGGGTATTATTGAAAAGTGGATTTGATGGACAATGCTAACATTCCCATGAGGTCTTGGACGTTAGCATTCCTATATGGGTTGGGATCTGTTGACTCATGAGAAAATACATGATCCCAACTATTTAGATACAATATATAATAGTTGAGATTTATGTCTATCTTGATAACTCATATTTTAGAGATACTTATCTCGAGGATATATATATATATATATATATAGAGACAGAGAGAGAGAGAGAGAGAAATGTGCATACTTTTTTTTTATATTGATAAGTTTGGGTTAAAGGGACCCTTCCTTGAAAAATACTAATAACGAGTATAAATACAAGATAAATTTTCCTCTACAATTCTCATATGATCTTGGGGAGCATTGGACATATATATATATATAATATATATATATATATATATATATATAGAGAGAGAGAGAGAGAGAGAGAGAGAGAGAGAGAGAGAGAGATGTGCATTTTTTTTATTATTATTGGTAAGTTGGAGTTAAAGGGACCCTCCCTAAAAAATACTATTAACAAGTATAAATACAAGATAAATCTTCCTCTACAATTCTCATATGATCTTGAGGAGCATTAGACCTGTCTTCAAGAATAAAAAAATCGTTAGAGAAGGACACCAATTTTGTTAAATAATCCGCTGTCCTATTTGTTTCTCTCCAATGGAACTCAAAACAACATTCATAAAAAAACTATGCATACTTGATATCGAATTCAGAGATACTTGTCTCCTTCAACTTCTTCAATGTTTATACTTTTCGATTTCTCACCATCGAAGGGAGAAAGAAAAATTGAGACTAACGATCTCTTCCAAAAGTGAAGGAATTGACTCTTCATACCTCCTTTCACTTTTTTTTTGTTGTGATATTCTCTTATGTTTTGGTAAATATTTGAGATACCCATCTATGTTTTCAAATTGATGAAATTCCCCTTCACCAGTCTTCTCTGGTAGACTACACCTAAATGATCTCTAGCCAAAAATTCCCCCCACCTGTTTTCTCTTATATATGGACTACATCCAAATGACCTAAATGACATCATCCTCAACCTCTAGCTAATTTTGCTCCTCAAATTCATCCTTTCAAGTTCTTTTAACCTCTGTAATAAATTTCTTTTAATTTATTTGAGCTACATGTTCAATCTGTTGTTTTCAACCTTATCTTAACCCTTGGAGGAAAACCCATATCTAGAATTTTCTACCAAAAATTTCATTGTTTTCTTCCACCCTAAAATCATAATCTTCCTTGATATTTAAGTTTGAAAACAGTATTTAGCTTGAAGATGACATTTTTAGGGAAAAAAAGGATTATTGTGGCTATAATCTGAAGATGAGCGCATTTAAGTCAGTTTCTATCAATTTATCAAAGAAGACTGAGTTCCGGGGGCATGACTAGTGGGGAGGGGCTGCTCTTGACCACCAGCTCCACCCCCTTGAATTTGTGTTTCTAACGAAAAATAGTCACAAATAGATTTCTACGTGGGAGATGAGCTCCCAACCGGTTTTTAATCTAAGGTGAATTTTGTTTATGATAGTTTTTTGATCGGTAAGATGAGGTTGGAGGGACCCCTCCCTTTTATTAAAAATAATTACCTACAAATGTAATTACAAGTTAAATCTTCTAGCAAGACACTTTCGAATTCTTGAGGAATGGCAAACTCCTCGTTAGTTAAAAAAAAGACCCTACTGACAATAAGTAACTCTCACACATGCACCATGAACATAATTTATAAGAACATCCGGGTAACAAAGAACTTCTATCCCAGATTTTCGACACACTATCACACTTCTTACGATGTGAATTACATCATTTTTTACTAGGACCGACAAGCTCACAAGCGCATAGCTATATGCTAGTGTAGATGGTGGACATTGTAGAAGAATCAATTAATCTCATACATATTATTCTAATGCATCAAACTTGTCTATATCAAATATTTTCTAAGAATTCCGCTCTTTAATTCTCACCATCAACCCATTCTTCATGTGGAGGACAAATGATGGGATTGGATGGATGTCTTGACCCTCCACCAGCTCAACATGGAAATTAAAGAGCACGGCTGCAGCCACAAACTTCATCTGTGTAAAAGCCATGTCCTTACCTATGCAGATTCTTGGCCCAACATTGAATGTGAAGAAATTTGACATTAGTTCATACCTTATCTTCCCATTCACATCGATCCATCTCTCAGGCTTGAATTCTAAGCAATCTTCCCCCCATATCGATTTCATCCTTCCCATTGTATACAATGAGAATATGATCCTCATCCCGGGCTTCACAATGGTTCCATCAGGAAGAACATCTTTTCTTATTACGCCTCTTCGGTTCAAAGGAAGTGGTGAGTATAGCCTAAAAGATTCTAACAATGTCGCGTGCAGATACACTAACCCTTTTATATCTTCTAAATTGAAAAAAAATGGCCTTTTGGCTTCGAGACCACCTTCACCTTTCGTGTTCTTCAAGAATACAATGCTGAGTTCTTCTAAGATCTTTGCCTCCACATGCGGTGACTTCACAATCACCCAAAAGAACCAAGCAAGAGCTGTACCAGTTGAATCTCGACCCGCGAAAAGGAAGCTCAACCCTGTGTCTTTAAGGAACTTTTCACCTTTAGGTAGCAAATCATTCCTTGAAATTTCTTCATAAGAAGTCATGTAAGCTGTTATTAGATCTGTTTCTTCCACACCTTTAAGCATATCTTCTCTCTTTGAGGATATGAATTGTGACATATATCGATCTATGGTTTTCTTTGCCTTCTCCAATTTCTTCTCCTTCCCGATCATCAACCAACGACACAATTTCCACCATGTTTTAGGAACTACATGCCTATAAAATATGGCTTCAGTTGCAACGTCGATCGCCTTGGAAAGTTCGTTAATAGGAAAGTTCCTAGAAAGATAATTAGGATTCTTCCCAAATGTAACAGCAAAAATATTGTCGAAAGCGAACCTCAAGAACACATCTTCCAAATCAACAACAGATGATTGTTTAGCAACATGAGCTAACAAAGGAACGAGTGACTCCTCCACCACACTTCGGCTGACCTTAGTTACGTAGCTTCGAAACTTCTTCGACGCGAACATCGTGTTTGCTAGCCTCCTTTGTGCATGCCAATGATCAAAATCAACATTGAAGAGCCCATTTCCTAGTACGTCGAAGGCCTCGAAATAGTCCTCCCCTTTAGGGAAGTTGGGGTAGTTGGTTTTGAGAATGTACTCAACATTTCGAGTATCAGTTGTGAAGACTACCTCCAAACGCCCGATTATCGGTCCCCTTGCCACTATTGTGCTTCCCATCTCATTACAAACTTCGACCGACCAATCATGGAAACGGTGCACGTTTAAGAAGAGTGATGGGATGATATCCACAATGGGCCAGCGTACTAAGACCTGATTCTTATGTTTTGAGTACCATTTAGTGAGGAAGAAGAAGAAGAAGAAGAAGAAAGGGAAGAGAACGAGAAATGAAAGAGAAAGTACATGCCTTACCTCCATTATTTTTTTTTTGTGATCGTGTGTAATTTTGGAGGGTGAAGTTATGTAGCACTTGTATCATGCATGCAACCCTTTGTTGGGGATGTGATATTTATTGTAACGATGAGTATAAATTTGCTGTTAAGAAATTCCTGTATTAATCTGCTGATGAACCAATGGCATAACGCCACGTGTGATGGTGGGTGGAGAGAAAATTTCGGAACGGTTGGGAGTTCACATTTTAATTGCTCTTTCAATATACGTGGCAACATCCCAATTTATTCACTTAAAGATAAATAATAAATAAAAACAATTTTTTTTTGGCTTTATTCAAGGTTATGAAAATGGACGACGACTATGAACTTCCACGGAATTGCCAAATTTAAAATTATAATTAAACGGTGAAAAATAATAATTTTTCAAAATTTATAGAATTGTCTCCTCCACAAATTTATCACATCGGATCATGTTTGAATGCCACAAGGTGAGTTCAACAACCCACAGTAAGAATTGAAATCTTAATAAGTTGATAAATCTAGTTGGACTCATCTCAATAGAAGGTGATATGACTATTATAAGTAGTGTGTTTTTTTTTTTTTTTTTTTACTTCATGGTTTTGAAACCACATTGTACCCGGTAATGTAGTGAGATATTTACTTTCCGTATAAGTAAAAGGTAGAAATCACTTTAATACGTCTTCTACTTTAAGTGTTTAATTTTATCTACTTACTTAAATTATTTATTTATTTTTATTTTAACCAAACAGATTTTTACAATTTTTTAACCTTTTCAACTTAAAAGTCATAAAAGTAATAGACAAGCCCTCAAGAATTAAGGTTCAATTGTACCAGCTTGATCAATTTACTTTAAATTTTATTAATGTATATGAGGTCCGATTGAGACTTGTGAAAGTCATTATTACATACAAGTGGGTCACATGTGTGCCGACTTCAAATACGTCTCTGTCTGTCTTCTTCTTTTGATTGGTAGAAAAATTTAAGGCTCGAAAAACTTTTATGAGAGATCTTTGAGGTCTACAAAAGGGCTCGAAAATCGTTATTCTTTCTTTAATCAAGTACTTTGCTTGCTCAATAACAGAGATGTATCATAAGGGATTATTTGTATTTAAAATATTAATTAAGGGGATTTTGAAAATGACATAGAAAAATGATGTTTTTATAATTTTAGAAAACTAACACTGATTAAAGATTGGTCGGATTGTAATATTAATTTTTTTTTTGTTGACAAAAATGACTTTGATACTATTAAATTTAAATATAAAGTAGGGGGCATTTTTAGTATCAACAAATTAGGGGCACAAGTTGGTTGGCTTTGGAGTTAAATCAAAATAGAACTAAATCAAACCCATCTTAGGTCAGTTTCATACAATTTGATTTTATGAGTTGTCAATATCCAATAAACTTGTTTGGAAACAACATATATTTTAATAAATAAATAATAAACATGAAATATATCATATAATATCATTAATGTATGTCCTATCTCCCAAGCATTAAGTATGATAAAAAAAAGGGCGAGGATCCCTTGACTCCAAAGAATGACTCATGAGAAAAACACATAATCCCAACCCTTTAAATGCAAAATCTAATGATTGAGATTTATCCCTGAGATAAGTATGTTCGAGATTTTTGTTATCAAGATACTCATAAATCTCAACCATTAGATTTTGCATTTAAATGGATGGGATCATGTGTTATTTTCATGAGTCATTCTTGGAGTCAATCATCCCCTACCTTCATGCTCCAACCCATAACAAATTAATATTTATTTATTTTGTAAGGGTTCAATTCTCGATTTGCTTGGATTCTATACAAGCCTTGACTTGAGAATTAAACCGAATTGATCAATTTTAAATTTTCTTAATCCAGAGCCGTACCGCAATTTGTTCCAAACCAGCTCAAAGATATCGAGTTGGTTCAGTTCTCACGTTGCACTCCTATAATTATTCTTTGAAGTTAATGTTAATAAAAGGGTGGGACCCACCCATGGGTTGCCTAAGTGGTAAGGGCGAGCACGTGAAGTGTGGGTTAGGCGCACGTCACGGGTTCGATTCCCCTCTTGGGTTTTTTCTCATGATTTAACTGGGGGACCATGGCGGTGGGTTGCTGTGGTAGTCCTCCCCGAGATTAGTTGTGATGCGCGCAAGCTGACCCGAACACTTGGTTAGCAAAAAAAAAACAGAAGGGTGGGACCTTAAAATTGAACTTGAAAGAAAAATGATAAAAATAGTGGTACGACCTGAACTTTGATTAAGATAATGAATCGGCATTCCCATTTTTTAACAAGGTCGTACTTGTTCCTTTGTGATAGTTCCACACCATTAATTTGACCATTGCCAGATTTGATTTAACGTTAGAGTATCGAAGTCCAATTGAGAGAGATGAAATTCATTGTATAATATCATTAATGCTTCTAGAGGAATTCAGATGTAAGGCAATTTGGTGCCAATAACTATCAATATATTAGGTTTGTCATATTTAATGCAATTTTTTTAAGAATTTGGGGGTTTCTAATGGTTGTGATTTATACATATCTTATGCAATACAAACAATGATTGTTATCCCAAAGATAAATTGCTACCAGTGGATTTTGTATTTTAACAGTCAAGAAGATGTGCACATATATGTGGGGAATGCTAATTTCTGATGCTACACGAGAAATTCAGGAAACATCCTTGATAAAAAAAAAATTCATTCCCATATGCACCTAGGTGAGTCAAGTAATCTGTAGCTCCATTTGTTTCCCTCTAGAGAAACTCAAATGAAACGAACATATTTTTAGCTCAGAAGTTGTATCTCCTTCACAGTCTCTTCATATTTACACAATAAAAATACTATTGCAACAATGCCAACTTTACAATAAATTGTGAAATGCTTTTTGGACCCATCGGTGTACGTGTTGGCTCAACGGTAAAATTAGATACGGGTTAGCTCACTTTGTTTGTGTATTTGACACTGAGTTGGCCTCTCGACTTGAAAAAAACTTTGAAGCATCTCGCCTTAAAATTTTGGTAGAGCCTTCTCCTTTACTTGACGTGGTGTCTCCAAGGAGGTATCCTATATATAAACGAAAAAGTAGGAGTGTGAAATAAACACAAAAAATTATGTGTCACGTTACAAGGGGGGTTCCTCCAAAATTTTGAAGCAGTCAGGCAGCTTCAAAGTTGGACTCTCTTGACTTATTCTATTATATGTAATTGGGAAATCTTTGTAGGCACTAGCCCATTTTAAAAGGGCTGTTAGCCCGTTCTAAAAGGGGTGAGTGATGTCTTATGTTAAAAAAAAGAAAATTTTGTAGTGTGTACAAATTAATTTACCATCAATTGTGACTTATAGTAATTAGATCCGGGGATTTTTTTAAATAATTATTTATTTATTTTAGATAAATAAATAAATTATGATATGATTTTAATAGGAGTCCCTCCATGGGGGGACCCATGAATCTCGACCTCACTAAATCTCAGTTTGGGAGGCTTTAAAGATGCGGTTGTTCACTGGTAGGGAGAGTTAACGCATTTATTACTAATTACCAGGCACGTAGAGGGAAACATGATCTGGTGAATCTCGATTATGATTCTGTGCTTTCATATAAATGTCTCACCACTTAATTAATAACTATCGAGCGGCATGTGCAAATGCAGATGAATTATTTGACTATTTTGTAATTTAAAGAATTTTAAAGAATGATATTAAAAAAAACTTATTTTTAAAATTAAAAAAATATTTAAATAATGTGAAGTATATATTTTGTGGGGGAAGGTAATTTATTGATTTTTAACGAAATTGACATTGATCGTATAAAGTTTAAGAGTCGTGATGAATACATGTGATTTTGGTACACGGATAGGTTTACGACTGATTTGACAATGGGACAAAGTCATAAATGTTTTTTTTTTATATATATATAAGAAAAAGATGTGTGATTTTGTATTCTTATCACGACGGTCATATGTTTATTCGAGTACTAAAATAGCATGCATTTATCATTATTCAAAATTTAAATATCAAAGTGAATACATTTGTGAAACAATCATGATAATTTGACTTATCTAAGTGACATATTCAATCGACGCTCATGACGTGATACACTCGAAAATTGTAAATTCATGTCTTAGGATACACAATTGTATTTTCCCATAATTAGAAAAAGATGTGTATACCGAGAGAATCATATATTCCAATAAATATAAATCTACAGTTTTCAAATATGTCACGTCAAGGGTGCAGACGCCACGTGGTAAGTTCGATTATCACGACTCTTTTGTGGAATTCAAATGTCACTGTCCACTCCATCTTCTCTCATTATGATATATGAAGACAAGGTGTATTAGCCAGTGGTCGAATTACAAGATCAATGCTATTGCTATAAAATATTAACAAATTGAATTCGTCTCTCTTTTCGTCATAAATAAAAGACGCTGGTTGAATAGTTCTGTCTAATACTAAAGACAAAAGGATTTTGCGTTCAGTGGTGTTGTCACATCAAACAAAGACCTCAATAGTTTCTATTGCGACACCGACTTTTGCTAAGGCCACAAACATTTCAGTGATTTACATAAAAATTGAGGTGGCATTAGCAAAAATTGGTGTAAGCAATAGAATTTTTTTTTTTTTTTTACTTTTAAGTATATTTTGGTCTAAAACTATTCCTTTTTTTAATAAATGGGAAATACGATAAAAATACTAAACACTTTGATAATAAATAAAAAAATCTTATAATTATTTAAAGGGTTTTGTTGATGTGTGCCCTAAAGGCACATGGTAAGATGCATTTAAAACACTACGTGAAACTTGAAAAATTCGACAGAAAAAATAGGTCGGCCAAGGCTCACGAATTTTAGAAACTTAATTTTAACGGTTTAGGACTGTCGAAATTCTTAATGTTCCCAAATTTGACAGCTTAAAGTTGTTGAATTTCTCTCATCATTCATTAATTTGATAATTTCGGCTCGTTGAAAAAGAAAATTTGACAATGAACAATTTGACTCCAATTCAACCTCTTGGTCCGTTAAATTTAAAAAATTGACATTGTGAAACACCTTGAAAATAAGCAGTCAAGGATGTTTTGGGTAGGAAATATTTTATGAGGGCATTTTAGATGGTAAAATAAGTTCTGCGGTTGCATTTACTATTTAATGCATATGAACTATATGCCCTTGGGGCACACATTAGCAAGATCATTATTTAAAAATGGGTTTTGTTAACATGTGCCCTGAGATCACAGGGTGCATTAAATGCACTTTGAAAATAAGCATTTCAAATAAATAAAAATCTTTTGAGGGCATTTTGATAGGAAATGTAATTTTCAAGATGTATTTAATGCATCTAAACGTGCTCTACAGAACATGTTAACAAAATCCTATAAAGTTTCCCTTCAAAAACAAAATGGAAAGATGTTTGTTGTACAACCTAATTAATTAATGGTTTCCAATGAATATGATGGTATTCAATAAATATAGGTATGGTTGGTTTTTCTTAATATTATGAGAATATTAGACAAGAAGTGCCATTAAGTTATGTACTTCTTTTTCTTTGGGACAATCACTATGAAGGATTTTTTATTGAGAATATATACTGAATAGTCCCCTAATAAAAAAATAAAAAAATAAGGACCATTTAAGTCTCACTTAATAAAATATTAACCCATTACGAATCTTTTGAAGATTCTTTTAAGAAAAATACTTGAAATATCCTTTTATTAATTTTACAAAGTGGTTTGATCTAAAAGTATACTGAGCCAAATAAAAAACTTGACCAATTTATTTGGTCATTAATATTTCTGTGAAAAAAATTATTTATTAAAAGATAATCATAAATTCAATATAATTTTATTTGACTCATTTATGTTGGCTTGCTAATTTTTTAGTTGAATCAATTCGATGAACATTCAAATTGAGTTTTAAAATTATGTTTTAATTATTAAAAAATTATTTATATATTTTAATAAATCCAACATATATATATATATCTCAAATCAATTTGATGGTGATGATGATCATACTCATCTCCATCATCATCTTTGTTGCAGTGGTCATCATTTTTGTGAGTTAAGATTACTAGTTTTGGGAAGAGAAAATAATGATTTTTTTTTTCATTGTTCTGTAAGAGATTACCATAATTAAGGGGCTTGTCATTAATTTTAAAAAATAGTAGTACTTAAAATATTCTCAAATAAACACATTTCTTTAAGCTAAAAAATCATTGAAAAGGTAGTTACGGTATTTTTTGCATCAAAAATTCTCTTTAGATTAATATTTGATTAAAAAAAAAAAGAGAGAGAGTATTAAAGAGTCCTTGTTTTTTTAGAAGGAACTTTTTGGTATATTTTTTCAAAAAATAGGTATTTACGGTCATTGTCCCTAAATTACTCTCATTGACTTAGCCGTATAGATGGGAGGGAAATATACACATCGTTATAAATTTTCATATTCTTGCACATTAGTATAGAAAGTCTACTTATTTAGGACAGAAACATACAACAAATCCATGTAGATATATGGAGGGGCGGAGCCAGGATTTTCTTGTAATGGGAGCAAACTATGGTTAGTTGTATGGTTGAAGAACTTGAATGATGAAAAAATTATTTGTGCTGGAAAATATGATTGGAGGGAGGTGAGGGTGTGGGGGCAAATGGGGAGAGAGGTGAGGGATTGGGGGACAAATGGGGCATGTAATTAGTTGAAAATATAGGAGTGTCTCAGCTCCTTACTAGCTCTGCCCCTGGATATATGAGAGGAAACCAAAATAAGTAAATCATACTAAAAATTGGTCCCTACTCTCCTTAGACAAATAAAAAGTAACACATAGAAGCTAAGTCTACTAGTAGAGCTACAAGTTTTGTACTCAATGAGAGTTTGAGTGAGGCAACGAATCTCCTTTGATCCATACTTCCGTAGACCAGAAACAACCTTCCTGATTTCTGTTACCTACATGAAAATAGACCTTCATGAGAATAAATCCAGCTAATTCTCTAAACACGTGTAGATAAAAAGATTAATAGAGATCCGACGTTCATTAAATACAAATAGAAATCAATATTAATAATAAGCGAAACAATCGAAGATTTGAAATTCTCTAAGCACAATAGAAGGCAACATAAACAACAAGAGATTCAGATTTCTTTAAAGACAAACATAAAGAAAGATTAATAAGCATGAGATTCAAATAATAACAAATAATAAGAGTATCATATTTATGAAATTTGAATAAATCTTGCTAGGTTAATGAACAATAATGGTTAAAACTAATTGAATGGGAAGAGTCAAGAATTGATGGGTTCAAAAGATTCTTCATAGTTACCTTGGAGACTTCTTCCAGACAATAATTCCCACTATGAATTGTGGAACATGATAACAGAGGCAATAGGATGCAGTTGCTTACCCCAATGTCTATTGTCAAGTTGACTTGTTTGATTTATCACGTCTTTGCTTACATGGCACTTTAAGCGGACATCAATAAAACTCAATTTTTATGTTAGTATATATATTATTGATACTAGAAAATGAAAAAAAAAATTACAGATTTAGAGAAGACGGTTATAATTGTGTTAATACATGTCTAATAGTCGTTTTTTGATGTTTATAGAATATTAAGAGATATGTTGTTTTACGTGAATATTTTATGCAAATGGTGTATCTAAGAGCATGGTTGGCATTGGTGGATGAAAAGGACATGAAGGCCATCTTCTCTGAAACAAATTGAATGGAGTAATAAATTCATTTCAGCCAACCACAAAATTTTGAGATGAGGGTTGTAAGATGTACTAATTCACTACAACTAGATTATCCATGATATGGCCCTACAGATAAAATGGAAGTACATGAGTAATCAGGCAAAGTCTTAGATGATTATATGACAATGATATTTTATTTTCAGAAAAAAGATATATATTTTCCCTAAATATAAACTATGTCGTTATATGCATGACCAATATTAATCTATAAGCTATGACAAAAAAAAATGTAATACAAATATTTAAACAAAGGTGGTTCTAGTACTCTTAGAAAACAAACTCAGTAGTCACACTCAAGGTTCGAAAAAATTTCATCTTATTTCATTTTTTCAATCGCTTGAAACATTAAAACCTTTCGAACATTCAAAATGTTTCAAAACATTCTTACTCTAGGGAAATAATAATTTCAAAGACAATAAAATAAGAAAAGCATTAAAACTTATAATTTAAAACACAGGTTTTAAAAATCTCACCTGAGAGTGGGAAGAAGTTGTTGGATCATCATATCCCCCCCCCCCCCCCTATTCGAGCTTGGGATCGGCAATGTAAAAGGTTTAATTTTTTCATTGGTAGAATTAAAATTTTTTACCTTATGAATAGCTTAGATCTCTTAATACCCTTATCAATTTGCATCAAATGTTCCAGATATTAGTAGATATTAACAGAGAACTTTCGTTTCCATAATTTTTTTGTTATTCGAAAGATTGAGTCTTTCTAATGATTTTAAATATCTTCAATCAAATTATGTTTGAGCTAACTAAATTAGATTAAACAATTGCATCTAAATTGTTATTAGATAAAATAGTGTCTACTGCTAGGACCTTATACTATTCAAATTGCTATTAGGATAAATTGATAGTTGAGGCATATAACAACCGTATGACTTAATTTAAGATAGCAAGGGATTTTAACACTTACCAAGTCAACACTAAGAACAATTGTACTGCCTAACAAAGCTATTTGGATGTTCTAATGTCAAGGACCCTTGAAACCCTTACATTGACTATAAGAAGATAATTAAACTTGGAGATAAGAACTAAAAAAGATATAACTGAAATATATGCAAATTTTGAGGTTGGACAACCATACAATAAAGGGTGTCAGGGGTATAAATAGGGTCGTCAACAGATGCTTATCTGTTCAGATACAACAATATCCGAATTCGAATCCGAAATTTTTATCTGATATCTGAATCCGAATCCGAATCTGACAAATGTTTCAAAACTTTATCCAAATTCAAATCCGATTATCCTATTGGATATCGAATAATATCTGATTGGATTTCGAATAATTTGTATATAAAAAAAAACATAATTTTTCCTTATCCAACTGATTTTTTATTATTAAAAAAAAACTTATTATATATTATATTATTTATATAATAAATAAATCAAATCAAATAATATATATTATTATTTATATAAAAAACTATCCGAATTCGAATCCAATATTCAAAATTTTCGGATAATATCTGATTTTTTGAATTCGAATTTGAAACGGATTCGAATTTTCACCTATCCATTGACACCCCTAGGTATGATTACCAATTTCTCACCAATAATTTTTAAGCAATAAAGAATATTGTTTAAGAACTTAAAACCAAAACCTAGATAAGCAATAATATTTTATAATAAATAATACATAATTGAGGGACCAAGATGACCTGCAATTTCCCTTGGATTTCTTCTTGTTACTGCAATTGATTTGCAAAATTGAAGAAAATATGTCCCAACCAAGTAAACTGAGCAATTGACGACCTCACCACCTTACTACATCCATAAGAATTAAAAAAAAATCAAAAAATCAAAAAATAAAAATAAAAATAAAAATAAAAATAAAAATAAAAAAACAAACAAAAAAGATCAATCGATGTACTTACTAGCAATTAAATAACAAATCCAATGATTTAATTAATGAGATCTAAAGTGAAAATGTGTGTGTGTGTGTGTGTGTGTGTGTGTGTGTGTGTGTGTGTGTGTGTGAGAGAGAGAGAGAGAGAGAGAGAAAGATTTATACATCTTGGAAAGCTTGTTGGGGGCTCTATCAGTGACCTTTGCGACACGAAGTAGAGCTTGTGGGGGCTTTCAACTCCTTCAACTGGTTCAATAGATCTAGCTTCGACTTAGCTCTAAGATCAAAGAGCTTGTGGAATAAAAAACCTTAGATCTCATCTTCAACAACTTGAACAACATAATGGATCCACCAACCTGAGAAATTTTGAGTGACTTCAATGCTTAGGTTAATGGCTTCTACTTCAATCCATCATCTAGATCACTTCGAGATGAAAATATATATCGAGTGATTAAATAGAGAGCAAGAGATTATATTGAGAAGAAGAGAGACAGAAAGAGATCAATCTAGAGGGAGGGCTTCTCACAATCGAGAGAGAGGAAAAATTCGTACTTAATGTGTTTATGGAAGTTAAAAAACTCGAAATTCATGGGGTCATGATTGCGGAATTTGGACTTCAAAAATTCGTTGGGCCATGCCCAACAAAATTTTTTTGTCAATTTTTACAATTTTCACATAGTGCGCGCGCACACACACACACATAATATATATATATATATATATATATATATATAACTTAGTAAGGAAATTATTTTTCACATTCCAAAATTATTAATTATTTGAAAAATATCTTAAACTACCCTCTATATTTTATAAAATTTGGAGAAAAATTGTATTAAGAACAAGTTTTACGAAATTCTAGCAAAAAATAGATAATTTAAAAATTCATTAAATAATTATTGATATTTGAGATACCACCTATGTTTCATGATTTAAAACGACACGTTAATGACAAAGTAACTAATCGCGTCAAAATGATACTATGTGAAAATTGGAAATTTTAATGGGTCAAGATCAATAAATTTTAGAAACTAAATTTCGATGGCCATGGCCGTTGAAAATTTTGATCTCCCCAAATTCGGCAGCTTAGAGTTGTTGAATTTCTTCCATCCTTCATTAATTTGATGGTTTTGGCCCATCAAGAAAAAAACATCGACAATGAAAAATTCAACACCTCCATCCGTCGAATTTCATAAAATTCAAATTCCTTTGGCCGTCGAATATGGAATTTTTTCATGTTGTGTAGGTTGACGTTCTTAACCCAAACTGATCAACCCATAGAATAATCGTGTTAGACGGGTTGATACAATTATGACCCAAACCCACTAGTTCTGTATCATTTTCAAGTTGTGTTCACAGATCGTGTTAAGATTGCCACCCCTAATTTTCATAAAAATATGAAGAAATCTAACCACTTTTCATTGTCGTCGGTCTAACTACTCGAATCTCTTGTCATCACCGATTACCCATGGTGATGGTTCAATCAATGAAGCCACCATCTATTTTAAGTATTATGGGTTTAAGACACTATGTGAAAACTAGAAAATTTGACAGAAATATTCGACGGCCAAGACTCACAAATTTAAGTAATTGAATTTCGATGGCCTAGGGCTGTTGAAATACTTTATGTTCCCCAAATTCGATGGCTTAGAGCGATCGAATTCGTCTCATCCTCCATTAATTTGATGATTATGGCCCCTTAAAAAAAAATCAACTTCCACTTCCGAGTCCATGGGACAGATTTGGCTCTGGTCAATGGATCAAGATGGAGCAACCAAGCTTTGGTCCATTAGATTGGACCAAGGGGAAGATAAGCCCAACCAATTGGACCAAGCCCAAGTTCATGAACCTATGACCCAACCAATCTGATCCTATTTGACCAGGTTGAGCTGAACTGAGTTGATTGGATTGACTCACTGTCGAGACCGGCTTTGGTTCTTATTAGTCTTTATCTTGCCCGTGTAAAGTTTTTTGAATCATGTCACTAGTTTGAGCCTCTTTGACTTCTTGTTTGACCCGGGTTTTCCATATTGTTCTTCAAGAATAATTTTTTACTCATAGAAAAGTCAATCCAAGATTTCATATACAATCCCAGATCGACCAACCACATGAACGTGCATGGAGGACATATCCAATTTACAAAGTTACCCTTATTAGGTTTCGTGTGATATTTAGTGATTTGGGATTCTTAGAAATCTCGGAATGACCTTTCTATGAGCCAAAAACCTCTAGTTTAGTTTACAACATAAGAAGTGTGTCGAAAATCAGGCAGGATTGGAAGTTGCTTTGTGGCCACTTAATTTTACTAGGATTGATGAGCACACAACAACATAACCATGTGATAGGGATTGTAAAATAATGAGTTTATCTCATACACATTATTATAATGCATCTAACTAATCTCTATCAAATATTTTCTGAGAAAATCCGCTCTTTTATCCTCACCATCAACCCATTCTTTTTTATGGAGGACAAATGATGGTTTTGGATAGACGTCATGACCCGCCACCAACTCAATATGGAAATTAAAGAGCATCTCCCCAGCCACAAACTTCAACGGAGTAAAAGCCATATCCTTATCGATGCAGATGCTTGGCCCAACATTGAATGTGAAGAAATTTGACATGAGTTCGTACCTTTTCTTCCCATTCTAGTGGATACATCTCTCTGCTTGAATTCTGAGCAATCTTTCCCATCCTTCCCGTTGGGTACAATGAGAAAATTACTTAAAGCTTTAAGGACCTTGGTGGAGGGATATTTTTAAAATAATCCCTAAGTTTTGGGTGATTTCTAAACAGTAAATTCAGTAAAACTTTTTTTTTTTTCTTTCTTAGTAGTCCCTCAACCTCATCTTAGGTTATAATATTTTTGAAATATTCAAACTACCATTTTCATCTTCTTCATATACTTAGGTTTTCCAACGGTGATTCCAATCATCTCCATCCATTTTTTTTTTTTATCGTAAATGACGAATGAAAACAATATACTTCTAATTTTTAACATTTAGATGTATTTTTTTTTACATTTATTTGGACAATTAATAACAAACAATGAAAAAAGATGTTGAGCTCACCACTTTTTTTTAATTATTATTGTTGGTGACCTCACCAGTTTTATTTATTGTCAAACTCACCAATTTGTATTGTTGAGTAATGTTGAACTCAAAAGTAAAAAGTGATGGGCTCGACGTTAATAAAACCCATCGTATTTTTTTGTTGAATTTTTTCAACTAAAATACATAGAAAGATCGACTAAAAACTTGACACAACGACTTTTGTAGATGATTTCAAACTAAAATAACCATCCTTGATCGATTTTCATCTAAAAACAAAGTAAAATAAATGAAAAAACCTCAATTTGTTTTACATACATCTTCAAAATACTTGAAAACCCCCTTGAAAATGATTTCTTCTTCATTCTCAAATCATTTTCATTGAAATGAAGTCTCCGAAACTCAACTGGGATACTGCAAATTTTTTTATTTATTTTTTAACTAAAATAGTGAGTTTAAATGGTTAGGACAGTTACGACATTTCAATTATGAGAAATGTCTTGAGTGAGGTTCATGGACTGATTATTAAAAATAAAAGTTATATTAAATGGACTTAGGTATTAATTAGAAAGAAATCCTCCCCCGGTTCCTTTAAGTAATTTTCCCGTTATTTTATCACACCTCTGAATTTTTTAGGCTCTTTTTGCAACTTTAATAGACCTACCACTTATATGGACAACTGGTTCTATGTACTGTAGCTATTCTTCCAACATTGTACTTAATCATCATAAAATATTAATATTTTCTCATTATAGTTATATCTTACCATTATTTTCAATAAAATGTGATAGGTTCTAGAGCATAGATTTTCATGTTTGGGTTAAAGCTTTGATAATGATAATGATGATGCATTTCAAATGAGCTACGGAGCATAAAATTTTTAAAATAAAAATTCAATGGTGAATTTTTTTTTTTTAAATTCATAGCATTTCGTCTACTAGAACCCCATGGCATCAGATCATGTTTTTGAATGCCATAAGGTGATGCAATAAGGAATTTTTCATTTTTTATTAGGGGTAAGAGAGAAATTATCTATGTTTTAACCACATGTCAAATGGGTGTGGTGCTGTGAGAAAAAAAAAAATCACTCCTGACGGAGAATGACAATACCACATACCTTGTTGTGATATTTAATCATAACATATGGTGTGCTAAAATCACAACACTAGTTTTTTTTGCAAAAATGCCTTAATTTTCTACCTAAGTAGTTGGGCCTCAATGAAGAGTTAAGTAGTTGGGCCTCAATGAAGAGTCTTCATTTTATGTGAAGAAAATGAGACGCAGCAATTAGAGTGGGCTCGGAGCCGCTTCTTGATTTAAAATGGTACATGTGTGGTGTGGGCTGTGCATGTACTGATGGACTAGTCCTGTCGGATATGGCTGGAACACGGGTTGGATTAAACCCAATTACGGTCTGGTCCTCTATCAACTGGGAAATCATGCTAAAAAAAAATAAATGAGACAACTAAACTGGTGGAATTGTTTTCCAAATAAATGATCATTTATTATTATTATTATTATTTTTTTTTTTTGGGTATTTGAGGTTGATGCGACGCATGCCCATCACACCAGCCATGAAATTTAGTGCCTTCATTCATATGTTTTAGTTGTACCTGTGCGATTTGTCGGAGGGTGGCTCTATTAGCCCACACTGAAATGATTGACCATACCGACTTGAGGTGACAAATGTAGAAAAAAGAAAGAAACTTATATTTTTACCCTTTTGAGATTACCTAGCACTCGTCACAACTCACCTAACAAAAAAATCAGTTCTCTCTTCATAATCTTGTTGTTTAGAGTTATGTGAGTGGTTGAATCAAGGAGAATGTGTATATGTATATAGGATCATGTTCAACAACAAATATTTTGGCAAAACATTTTTCAAAACATGGGTTAGAGGTTTTGGAATGGGCTGATTTTTTGTGAGGAGATCATCCTCACCAAAAATCAGCCCATTCCAAAACCTCTAACCCATGTTTTGAAAAATGTTTTACCAAAATGTTTGTTGCTGAACATTTCCCATATATATATAGAGGGAAATGTTCAGCAACAAACATTTTGGCAAAACATTTTTCAAAACATGGGTTAGAGGTTTTGGAATGGGCTGATTTTTGGTGAGGATGATCTCTACGGTGAGGAGATCATCATCACAAAAAATCAGCCCATTCCAAAACTTCTAACCCCATAAAAAATGATTTTAAAAAAATGGACGGTCCATGATTTTTCAACTTGTAAATTGGGGCTAGAAGTTTTGGAATGGGCTGATTTTTGGTGAGGATGATCTCCTCACCGTAAAGATCATCCTCACCAAAAATCAGCCCATTACAAAACCTCTAACCCATGTTTTGAAAAATGTTTTCCCAAAATGTTTGTTGCTGAACGAGACCCATATATATATTTTATTTTTTTCATTTAATAATCAAGAAAGATTGAAAAATCACTATTATATAAAAACTTCAAAATGGTGATTTTAAATTGAAGAATTTAGAGGATTTTTGCTAAATTTTATTCAGTAGGATTAGATTGAATTGGTTTTAATAAATTTGGAAGGTACTTACCGAATATTATCAAATAATATTTGGTAAGTTCCTATCAAACAAAACTGTCTATCGAACATTACAAAATCGATTCAGTAGGGTACCTATTGAATATTACAAAATAAATTCGGTACATACCTACCAAACAAAACTTTCTTTTTGAAATGATTTCAACTTGATTGGAGGTCTTAGGGTAACAAAAACTAGTAAGATCAAAGCTTAAAGCCATCATTGATATCTTTCTAGATTGAAAGAAGAGGAAGAAATGAGAGAGAAAGAGAGAGAGAGAGAGAGAAGAAGAAGAAGAAGAAGAAGAAGAAGAAGAAGAAGAAGAAATCGTTTGAAACCTATTGGTAGATGTAATGAGTATTAGATGTGAAAATAAAATAATTAGATTTGTACAATTAGTTATTTTTTACTTTTAGGTGGGTATCGTGAGTAAGTGGGTACAATGAGACATTTTGGTGTGTCCAAATAAAGCCACCATTTGGAGAATGTTTCCTACAATTAATCCTACTAACAGAAAATGATTCTATACCCTCATCTTCACCCAATTACAAAAGCCCTTGATTTCTTTTTTTTTTTCTTCTTAAAAATAAATCATCTTCAACCTTAATATTCAATCTACTTTATTCTTCAAATCTCATGGAAAAATATTTTGCTCACAAAAGTTTTGCTTTGAGTGCTCACAAAATCTAGGATCTACCAATCATAGGAACCCATATGTATTGAATGCATCCCTAATTTACAAAACTACCATTGCTAGGCTTGACGTGGCACGCACAAGAGACTTTGTGAGTCCTATGACAAAAATTCTTCGAGTAAAAAATCTCTCGAACATCAACATTGTATGGGAATTTTGAGAAATAGAAAATAAATGAATTCTTGGTTTTTTATTTTTATTTTTTATTTATTTTCTAACCCTTAGTTATGATGAAATTGAAAATGATGGATAGACGAGATTGGAAACTATTGTTTATAGATAGGGTTCAATTGATTAGAAGAAATTTTACCACGGTGGTTCAAAAGCTTGAAGATATTGGAGCTTTAAAGAAAATCAATGATATTTTTCAGCTTAACATTTCCATTAAGACCTTGATTTGTCGACAAAAAATCCATCATTTTCTTATTCTTAAATCTTTATATTTAGTCTTCAGGCTTGAAGATTGTGGAGGGACAAATCTACAAGAACCTAGGATGGTGACATATGTCCTATAAGGATGCACATAGTTCCGATATTAAAGCTCGAGCATAAGGCACAAGATCAGGTATAAGGTCAGGTTGAGCCAAGCTTATAGTTCGGGTACAAGGCATAGGTCGGGGTTGAGCAATGTTCATAGGATGGGTATCATAAAGCATAAGGTCGGTGGAATCTTCTCTTGAACATGATTTGAAATGATTTCGTCATTAGAAGGTTATCAAGTAAGAAATTACTCAAAAATGATAAATTTCTAATGTAAAAAGGTTATTTAAGGAGGATAAGATGGAATAAGAAATGTCTAAAAGAGGTTTCTATCCTATTCTCTATAAAAGCTCAACCACATGCTAATGAAAAATTTAAAATTCTTGTTCTTAAACCCTCTATATTCTTATTATAAGGTCTAACTTTGGCATTGGAGGCTCCGTGGAACATGTAGAAGGGGGAACTCCTAGGAATTGAAGATATACCCACAAGGTGCTTGTGGATCTCGAGGTAATCACAAAAATCACCTCTACAAAGGTTGAAGCAAATTGAATCTTAAGATTGAAGATGATTGATTTTAAAGATGACAAATTCATCATTTTGAGAAATAAAATAAAAAGAAAAATTACTTAATGGAGCTGGATGAAAAGACTTGTAGCTAAATAGTCCCTAACTTTTGGACCATAACTTAATAGTCTAGTTAGCACATCTTTCTTTCTGAACAGTCCTAGAACTTCATTTCACCTTATATAAAAAAAAATTAACATACCCAAAATACCCTTTTCTCACATCTTTTATACCTAAGGTTGTCAACGACAATTACGATTCATTCTGACAATTTGTGACAGTAAATCACAAATGGAGAATGATGTTCTCATAATTTGAAAAATAGTGATGTTTGCTCCGAGTTTTTGTTTTGCCATTTTATAATTATACATGTGTTTTGGGTATTTCGGAAAGACATATATATTCAGTGTCAATCATGAAAAAACAAAAAATCGAAATTGCCTAGGCTCGGCATTTTGACCTTGAAAAAGGTCGAGGCTTGACACTTCAACCTTTTAAATGGTTCTGACAATGTTTCAGAATAGAGCCTTGACCTTTTTAAACGTCGAAGGATCGAAGTATCCGTTTCTTGACCTTTTAAAAATGATTTTAATTTTTTCGTTTTTAATTCTACAATTTGTCTAGAGGAGAGTATCTGTTTCTTGAATCTAAACCAAATGGCGCCCAACCAATCTTTGGTATAAGGTTCAGAGGATGAAAGAGGAAAATTAAATACAACATAGTTCACAAGATAATTCAATTATACCAAAGCTTCTATGGACACAACATCAACATCATACAGGTGCAAAGGTAGCTAGTGTAGAATGTTTGACGTTGTAGAAGAATGAGTGCATCTCATGCACATTATTATAATTATACTGCATCTAACTTATATCTCTAGCAAATATTTTCTACGAAATCCGCTCTTTTATCCTCAGCATTAAACCATTCTTCAAATGGAGGAAGAATGATGGTTTTGGATTGACGACGTGACCCTCCACCAATTCAACATGGAAATTAAAGAGCATGTCGGCAGCCACAAACTTCATCAGAGTAAAAGCCATATCCTTATCGATGCAGATGCTTGGCCCAACATTGAATGTGAAGAAATTTGACATGAGATCGTACCTTATCTTCCCATTTTGGTGGATCCATCTCTCTGGCTTGAATTCCACGCAATCTTTCCCCCATATACATTCCATCCTTCCCATTGGGTACAATGAAAATATGATCTTCGTCCCTGGCTTCACGACGGTTGCATCGGGAAATACATCTTTTTCTTTAATGTCTCTACGGTCCAGACTAAGTGGTGGGTATAGCCTTAACGATTCATACAATGCCGTGTGCAAATACACCAAGCCTTTTATATCTTCTAAATCGAAAAAAACTGGCCTTTTAGCTTCGAAACCATCCTCACCTTTCATGTTGTTTGAGAATACAATGCTGAGTTCTTCCATTATCTTCGCCTCCACATCCGGGGACTTTGCAATCACCCAAAAGAACCAAGAAAGACTTGAACCCATTGAATCTCGACCCACGAAAAGGAAGCTCAACATTGTGTCTATAAGGAACTTTTCACCCTTGGGTAGCAAATCAGTCCTTAAAATTTCTTCTGAAGTCAAGTAAGCTGATGTCCCCTCCATCAATTAATAGTTTTTATTTTTGTATGAATTTCTTTTCATAATCAGATAAAATCAAATTTTAATCATATTGGGTGGAACGATGTGTAAATCTCGGGAAGCCTACTTAGATTTTTCCAAAGATAAGTATTAGTTAGTTACACTACCAAACTGTATTGGGAAGGACCTTACTTATTGAGCCAAAAACGAATGCCCGAATCCGTCATTAATTTCAATCGTTATTATTCGCTTTAGTCGGGTGTTATGAGATGTGTATGAGCAGTCGCTAGGCTTAATTTTTGTGATGGATCTTAGCCATCGCTATGCTTTTATGCGTAAGATCCATCAATCAATGTGATTAAATTTAGGTCTTCAATGACCGTCCATTTTAAACCCCCCTTGATCTGAACAAAAAAGAGATTTTTTTTTTGTTAAATCGCAAGAGGAGTGTCAACTGCGTTGTTATTTTTATTCAATTTAATTTATTGTGGTCTGTAGTACAAGAGCTACGTAAAAAATGGACTACAAAGGATCCGTTCCCACTAGTTTGACCCTATTCGACCAGGTTGAGCTTAACTGAGTTGACTCACTGTCGAGAACTTCCTTGGGTTCTGTTTTAGTGTTGATTGATCGCTTTGGGCATTTTCTTAGCCAGTTTTGATTGGGCTTCTTTAACTCGTTATTGGTTCTGTTTAACGATTTTTAATATCTATGTTTACCTCGGTTGACCCATTTCCTTGACTGGCTTTTCCCAAATTGACCCCCCTCTCTCTCTCTCTCGTTTTTGTTTATACATTTAGAGTTGGGCTCTTTAAAAAAAGTATTCTGATTGGGCTTTATCTGGTCCATGTAAAGTTTAATGAATCAGATAACTAGTTTGAATTCCGCTTCCACCTTGTTGATGAAGAAAAAAAATATATACTTCTCAGATAATTAAAACTGTGGATTTCACATAATCCCGAATCAACTATTTACATGAACCCATATGTATTGCAGGGAGTCCAAGTGTATTGAGGACATCACCAATTTACAAAATGTGTTCTTATTTAAATTTACAGCATAAGATTAGGAAGTTTGATAGTGTGTCAAAAATCTGGCATAGAACTTGATTTGTGATCATTTAATTTTGGAAAATCCTGGGGCACTTTGTTTTTCACAGTGATGCTCACTGTGTTGATGTGATAACCATAGACGTGTTTCCTCGAGATATGAGTAAAAAAGCTTCTACAGTTATGTGCGCAACTCCAAGTCAGAAATGTGAGAATAGCAATAAATTTCAACGTCACCCCAGCATTACTCAATAATTT
This sequence comes from Akebia trifoliata, assembly GCF_017979445.1. NCBI lineage: Eukaryota > Viridiplantae > Streptophyta > Magnoliopsida > Ranunculales > Lardizabalaceae > Akebia > Akebia trifoliata. The sequence continues at coordinate 14,297,085 of NC_141378.1, read as the reverse complement.
TATTAGAAATGGCACGCACACAAGGGCATAACTATGTGCTAGGGTAGGTACCAAAAGTTATAATGTGAATATTTAAACACAATATTATTATAATGCATATAACTTATTATATATAAAAAATATTTTCTAATAATTGCGCTCTTTTATCCTCACCATTAACCCATTCTTCATATGGAGGACAAATGATGGTTTTGGATAGACATCGTGACCCTCCACCAATTCAACATGGAAATTAAAGAGCACGGCCGCAGCCACAAACTTCATTTGAGTAAAAGCCATATCCTTACCTATGCAGATTCTTGGCCCAACATTGAATGCGAAGAAATTTGACATGAGTTCATGCCTTATCTTTCCATTCTCGTCTATCCATCTCTCTGGCTTGAATTCTAAGCAATCTTTCCCCCATACCGATGCCATCCTTCCCATAGCATACAATGAGAATATGATCTTCGTCCCAGGTTTGACGACGGTTCCATTGGGAAGTATATCTTTTTCTTTAACGCCTCTATGGTTCAGAGTAAGTGGTGAGTATAACCTAAAAGATTCATACAATGCCGCGTGCAAATACACCAAACCTTTTATATCTTCTAAATTGAAAAAAAATGGCCTTTCTGCTCCAAGACCATCTTCACATTTCGTGTTCTTCAGGAATATAATGCTAAGTTCTTCTAAGATCTTTGCCTCCACATGCGGGGACTTCGCTATCACCCAAAAGAACCAAGAAAGACTTGAACCCGTTGAATCTCGGCCTGCAAAAAGGAAGCTCAACATTGTGTCTATAAGGAACTTTTCACCCTTGGGTATCAAATCATTCCTTAAAATTTCTTCTGAATTCAAGTACGCTGTTATTAGATCAGTTTCTTCCACTCCTTTAAGCATATCTTCTCTCTTTGAGGATATGAATTGCGACATATATCGATCTATAGTTTTCTTCGCCTTTTCCAATTTCTTCTCTGTCCCAATTACCAAACAACGGCACAATTTCCACCACGCTTTAGGAACTACATGCCTATAAAATATGGCTTCCGTTGCGTCGTCAATGGCTTGGGCAAGTTCGTTATTAGGAAAGTTTATAGAAAGATTATTAGGATTCCACCCAAATAAAACAGTAAAAATATTATCGAAAGCAAACCTCAAGAACACATCTTCCAAATCAACAACAGATGATTGTCTAGCAACATGAGCCAACAAAGGAACGAGTGAATCCTCCACCACATTTTGGCTCACCTTAGCTATGTAACTTCGAAACTGCTTTGATGCAAACATAGTGTTTGCTAGCCTCCTTTGTGCATGCCAATGATCAAAATCAACATTGAGGATCCCTTTGCCTAGTATGTCGAAGGCCTCGAAATACTCCCGTCCTTTGGGGAAGTTAGGGAAGTTTGTTTTGAGAATGTGCTCAACGTTACGGGGATCGGTTGTGAAGACGATATCCAAACGTCCGATTATCGGTCCCCTTGCCACTATTGTGGTTCCCACCTCATTAGAAAGTTCGACGCACCAATCATGAAAACGGTGCACGTTTAGGAAGAGTGATGGGATGATATCCACAATGGGCCAACGTACTAAGACCTTGTTCTTGTGTTCTGAGTACCATTTAGTGAAGAAGAAGAGTAAAGAAAAGAGGAGGACGATTGCAAGACAAAGTTCAGGAAATGTCTTCATGTTTTTGTTTTGGTGACTTTGGAGGGTGAAGTTGATGATGGTATTGTAGTTTTATTGTGCCATAGCCATAATGACATGCATTTAACCTTATAGTTGGGGGATGTTCTATGCTCCAACAACAATATTGAACACGGACCGGTTGTCCAACGAATTCTAAGATATGGCCGTCGTTTTCAGCGCAATATATAATCTTCCCTCTAGAGAAACGCCAATGAACACCGAATAAATTTTAAGCTCAGAAGTTGTATCTCCTTCACCATCTCTTCATATTTATACAATAAAATTACTATTGAAACAATGCCAACTTTACAATAAATTGTGAAATACTTTTTGGACCCATTGGTATACACGTTGACTAAACAGTAAAACTAGAGAAGTGTTTGCTCCCTTTGTTTGAGATTTATCCTTGGGATAAGTATCTCTGAGATTTCTGTTATCAAGATACTCATAAATCTCAACTATTGGATTTTGTATTTAAAGGGTTGAGATCATGTGATATTTTCATGAGTCATTCTTTGGAGTCAATGGATCTCAACCTTAAAAAATATAGTCAATCATCCCCTACCTTCATGCTCCAACCCATAACAAATTAATATCTATTTATTTTGTAAGGGTTCGATTCTCAATTTTCTTGAATTCTACACAAGTCTTGAATTGAGAATCGAACCGAATTGATCAATTTTAAATTTTCTTAACCCAGAGCCATACCACAACTTGTTCCAAACCGGCTCAAAGATATCGAATAGGTTCAGTTCTTAAGTTGCACTCCTGTAATTATTCTTTGAAGTTAAAGTTAATAAAAAGGGTGGGGCCCTATATAAAACCGAACTTGACAAGAAAAAAAAAAAAAAGGTGTTACAACCCGAAATTCAATTAAGATAATGAATCCGCATAACCATTTTTTCACAAGTGCGTACTTGTTCCTTTGTGGTAGTTCCACACCATTAATTTGACCGTTGCCGGATTTTATGTAACATTAGAGTATCCGAAGTCCAATTGGGAGAGATGAAATTCGTTGAACATTTGAGGCACTAAAGTATAATATCACTAATGCTGCTGGAGGAATTCATAAGTAAGGGAATTGGGTGCCAATAACTATCAATATATTAGGTTTGTCATATTTAATGCAATTTTTTTAAGAATTTGGGGGGGTTCCAATGGCTGTGATTTATATGTATCTTATGCAATACAAACAATGATAACAATCAAGAACATGTGCACATATATGTGGGGTATGCTAATTTCCAATGCTACATGAGAAATGTAGGAAACATTCTCGGTTATAAAAAAGTTCATTCCCTTATGGGCCTAGGTGAGTCAAGTAATCTGTAGCTCTATTTTCTTCCCTCTAGAGAAACTCAAATGAACACCTAATAAATTTTAAGCTTGGAAGTTGTATCTCCTTCACTATCTCTTCATATTTATTTTGTAAAATTTATAGTTTAATTTTCATATAATATTTCATTCATTTATTGTTGAGAATAAATTTTGAACTCAAGACCTCTTGAGTGTTTTATTGTAAAAAGTAGTACTTTCCTTTTTTGGTGAAACATAAAAGAACTCTTTTCTTTTTTCCTTTTTGGTTTTACTTTACTTTATTAGTTTTGAAAGTTCTAAAAACATCTCTTCTTTCTTTAGTCATACATCGGGTAAATACAAGAAAAGTTCTCAACTTATTTATGATCCCTTTCTCTTTAATGCTTGAGTGTGAGAGAGATAGAGACTGGGTCTCGCGCGCACATGGGGGCCCAAAGCACTGTGGGACTGCAACCCATTGAGTTTGGGGTCAACCCGTCGGAAAATCTTAGTACGTGTATGCACATACGATGCGCGCGCAGGGGGGTGCGCATGATAGGCCCTTTTTGCTAAACTTTTATTAATCTCAATCGTTGGTTTGTGTTTTTATATCAACCGTTGATTGTTTTTTACCGTTTTGGACTACAATTGTGAACAGTTGAGTCTGTTGTGAACCGATGGCTTACTGTTTATAAAATAAGTTTTTTTCCTTTTATTCAAGTACAGAAAAACGAAATACTTTCTAATCACTCTTCTTCTCCGATTTCAAATTTTATGTTCTTTCCGAATACAAATCTTGCTGCTTGTGAAAAGTTCGATCTAATCGAGTTTACCGTAGATCTACTATTTCCGAGTGCACGGTTAGCAGACTGTGATTGTTGAATTTTGGAAACCAAATGCTAGAAATCGACTGCACTGAGGATTCAATCTTAAGGAGGCGAAATTGATTTTAAAGACAGCGGCTTCTCCATGCCTCAGTCACCGATAAGTTCTTCCAATTTTCTCGAATTATTTACATTATAATATTGTTTATAATTCATTGTTTCAAAAAACCAGAATCAGAATAATATCCAACAATTTATACCATAAAATTGCTATTGCAACAATGCCAACTTTACAATAAATTGTGAAATACTTTTTGTACCCATCGGTGTAGATGTTGGCTCAACAATAAAACTAGAGACTGGTTTGCTCCCTTTGTTTGTGTATTTGAAACTTAGTCGACCTCTTGACTTGGAAAAAACTTAGAAGCGGCCATCTCGCCTCAAAGTTTTGGTAGAGCCCCCTCCTTTATATGAGGCGGTGTCTCCAAGGAGGTATCTTAAATATAAACAAAAAAGTAGGGATGTGAAATAAATGCAAAAAATTATGTGTCATGTTATAAGGGGGTTCCTCCAAAATTTTGAAGCAGCTAGGTCGCTTTAAAGTCAAACTCTCTTGAATTATTCTATTACATGTAATTGGGAAATCTTTGTAGGAACTAGCCTATGTTAAAAGGGGTGTTAGCCCAGTCTAAAGAGGTGAGCAATGCCTTATGTTAAACAAAACAAAAACAAAAACAAAAAATTGAAATTTTTAGTGTGTACAAATTAATTTACCATCAATTGTGATTTATAGTAATTAGATCCGGGAATTTTTTATAATTATTTGCTTTTAAAAAATGAAAATTATGATATGATGTTGGTTTTAATAGGAGTCCCCCACCGGTTGGAAACCTCACGAGGGGACCATAAATCTGGATCTCACTAAATCTTAGTTTGGGAGACTTTAAAGATGTGGTTGTAGAATGGTAGGGAGAGTTGACACATTTATTACTCATCACTGGGACACGTAGAGAGAATCATCATCTAGTAAATCTCAATCATGATTCCTTATAAATGTCTCTCCAATTAATTAATAACTATTAAAAGTAGTTTATTTTTAAAATTTTAAAATAATTAAATAATGTGAAATTTCTGTTTTGATGTAATTTATTGATTTTTGAGCAAATTGCTGCTTATTGTATAAAGTTTAAGTCGTGATAAATGCACGCGATTTAGATGTTTCGATATACATAAGAAAAATATGTGTCATTTTGTATTCTCGCCACATCTCAAAGGAATCATGTATCTCAAGGAATATAAATCTACGATTTTCAAATATGTCATGCCAAAAATGTCAATTGAGTATGTTATGTGGATAAATCAAATTATCATTAATCTTTGTAGAATTTAAATTTTGGCGTCCAACCACACTAACTCCGTCTTCTCTCATAAAGATATTAAACATCAAGTGTATTAGCTAATCAATGCTATATTGCTATATAAAGTACAAACAAATTGAATTCGCGTCTTTTTGTCGTCATAAATAACACACACCAGTTGAATAGTTCTGTCTGATATTAAAGACGAAAGGGCTTACTTTCAGTGGTGTTGTCACATCAAACAACGACCTCAATAGTTTCTATTACCACCTCATCTTTTGCTAAGGGCACTCCTAAATGGGAAATACGATAGTAACACTTCGATAATAAATAAAAAATCTTATAATTATTTAAAGGGTTTAGTTAATGTGTGCCCTAAAGTCACATGGTAAGATGCATTTAAAACACCTTGGAAATAAGCAATCAAGGGTGTTTTGGGTTAGAAATTTTTTATAGTAAAACAAGTTCTAAAGGTGTATTTAATACATATTAATCATATGCCCTTAGGGCACACACTAACAAGACTCTGATTTTAAAATGGGTTTTTTAACATGTGCCCTAGGGCATAGGGTGCATTAAATACACTTTGAAAATAAGCATTTCAAGTTATTTCAAGTAAACAAAAATCTTTTGAGCGCATTTCCTATTTTCAAGATGTATTTAATACATATAAACATGTGCAACCTAATTAATGGTCTCCCCTAAGGGCATATGATTAATATGTATTAAATACACCTATCCCCTTAAATACACCTAATTAATGGTCTCCCTTAAGGGGAGACCCACTATCCCCTAACCAATTTGTTATTGTGATGGAACTTCTCTCCGTCAGACTGATGGACTTTACTAACAAGGGGAAGCTCGCGTTAATGGCAAGGTGCGAGGAACCCAATATCAATCACCTTATATTTGCAGATGACCTAATGATTTTCTTCAAAGGCAACCTCTCCTCGGCTAAAGCTGTGAATGAGGCTTTGACTTGGTTCGACAGAACCTCCAGGCTCAAGATGAAAGTGAACAAAAGCAATGTGTACTGCTTAGGTAATAAGAACAGAGAAAAAAAGAAAGATAACCATGGAGCTCCAGATAACTGAAAAACACATTCCCGTAAGATACCTTGGAATTCCTCTTACTTCAACAAGGTTAAAGCTATCTGACTGCCAACCTCTAATTATCAAACTCTCCAATAAAATCAATACTTGGAAGGCAAGATTCCTATCAATGGCTGGTCAAATTGAACTAATTAAATCTGTCCTTAGCAGCATGTAGGTATTTTGGATTAGTGTGCTCATGTTGCAGAAGAAAGTCTTAAAAGAGCTAGGAAGACTATTTTCCAGATTCCTATAGGCAAGGCCTTAAATAGGGAACAAAATGCATTGCATCAGTTGGAAAAGGGTAGTAAGAGACAAGAGGGAAGGAGGTCTAAACATCCATGACTTAACTCTTCAAAACAAAGCTGACATAGCTAGGCAGATCTGGGACATTACATCAAACAAAGAAAGCCTATGGGTTAGTTGGATTCAAAAAAAGATGATCAAGGGAAGGCATTTCTGGACCATTCCCCTTCCCATTGAAGCTTCGTAGATGTGGAGGAAAGTGCTTCAGAATAGGGAAGCTATCCAAAATCTGATCTGGCACAGAATAGGGGATGGCAACAAAACCTACATATGGCATGATCTTTGGAGCGCTGTAAGGATCTTGATGCACAATAGGCAACAAGAGACCAACATAGAGTTAAGGCTTTACGGGGAAGCAAAAGTGAGTTCTTTGATTCGCCAAGACTCATGGATTCTCCCTATACATCTAACTGCCACCTTGGGGCTCATATGGGACAACATTCGAACCTTGGAGCTGGATGGCATTGAAGAAGACAAAGTGATATGGAAACCAGATCCGAAAGGTGTATTCACTGTGAAATTTGCTTACAAAGCCTTGCAACAATCCAACCTACAAGTCACTTGGCACAAGTTAGTTTGGTTCCCTAACAACATCAAGAGACATAGTGCTACCTCATGGCTTGGATTGAACAAGGGTCTTAAAACCCAGGACAAACTAATGGCCATGGGAATTACCCCACACTCGAAATGTAGTTTTTGCAGAAATACCCCTGAAAATGAAAGCCACTTATTCCTTAGGTGTGATTATGCCTTCGGGCTGTAGTAGAGATTGTTAAAGAGAATCAACATCAACCATTTAAACAGAGACTAGGATTCTGAGGCAGAATGGCTGAGTAACCACATCAAGGGGAACTCCCTACGCTCACTCGTTAAAAAGTTTGCTTTTAATGCATTCATACACCACATGTGGCTAGAAAGATGCAGAAGAATCTTCAAGAATAGCTTCCTTCCTTTAAATCTATTGGAAAACTTCATTGTTATAGATGTCATCCTTAAAACTAAAACATGGACACAACTACCGAGGACAACGCTGCAAACAGAAAGTTTATGAACTCATGGAACATCAATTCCAACTTCGAGGTAAAGAATACCGTGAGATGCAAATGGATCAAGCCTATTCAGGGTGAATGTGTGCTCAACACTGATGGCTCCCTCAGAGGCATTGTGGGGGGAGAATGAGCTATAATCAGAGATGACCAAGGAAGAACAATAAGACCATTGACGAAAATCACCCATAGAGAATCAGTTCTGTACCATGAGCTTCAAGCGATTTTAAAGGTTTAGACATGGCAAATACTTTTCACATTAGAGTCCTAAATGTTAGAGCAGACTCAAAAATAGTTATCGACTGCATAAATGGCCTAAACAAGACCTTTTAGAAAGAAGAGAAGTTGGTCAAAGCCATCAAAACCAAAGCCTTATTGTTCCACAAGATTGACTTCTCCTTCTACTTTAGAGAGACAAATCAAGTTGCTGATTTCTTAACTAGTTACCTTACTGCCCCTGGTAGCATTAGGTTGGATCCTCAAAGCTTCCTTACTAATCTCAAGACCATTATATGTAAGGATGCCTGTGGGCATGTCTGTGAAAGAATGTAAAGGCCATCTGTTTTCTAGTTGGGGATCTGCTTGACCCCCCTTAATTTTCAAAAAAAAAAAAAAAAAAAAAATTTAATGGTCTCCCTTCAAAAACAGGTTATGAGAATATGGTGTTCAATAAATATAGGTATGATCATTTTTCTTAATAGTATGAGAATATTATATAATAAGTGCCATTAAGTTATGTACTTTTTCTTTGGGACAATCACTATGAAGGACTTTTCATTGAGAATATGTATAAAATAGTTCCATAATAAATAAATAAATGACCATTTAAGTCTCACTTAATAAATTATTAATCTATTACAAATTTTTTGAAGGTTCTTTTAAGAAAAATATTTGAAATACTTCTTTAATAACTTTACAAAGTAGTTTGATCTAAAAGTATACCGAGCCAAATAAAAAACTTGACCAATTTATTTGGTCATTAATATTTCTTTGAAAAAAAATATGTTTTTATTTATTAAAAGATAATCATAAATTCAATATAATTTTATTTGACTTATTTATGTTGACTTGCTAATTTTTGAGTTAAATCAATTCGATGAATGTTCAAATTGAGTTTTAAAATTTTATTTTAATTATTGAAAATTATTTATATATTTTAATAAATCTAACATATATAGTCAAATCACTTTGATGGTGATGATAATCATACTCATCTCCATCATCATCTTTGTTGCAATGGTTATCATCTATTTGAGTTAAGATTACTAGTTTTGGGAAGAGAAAATAAGGATTTTTTTTATTATTGTTTTGTAAGAGATTACCATAATCAAGGGATTTGTCATTAATTTTAAAACATAGGAATACCTAAAATATTCTCAAATAAACACATTTCTTTAAGTCTCAAAATCATTGAAAAGGTAGTTACGGTATTTTTTTTCTTCAAAAATCCTTTTTAGATTAATATTTGATAAAAAATAGTATTAAAGAGTCCATGTTTTTTTAGAAAGAATTTTTTGATACATATTTTCAAAAAATAAGTCTTTGCAGTCATAGATTAGTGACTACTCTAAATCATAGAGTAGTGGTGCATCAACATTTTCATATGGTCACCTTAAATTCTGGTGAGAAGAGACAGAAATTAACGAATCAGTTTGCCTAAAGAAAATGTATTTCTAAATTTACGTGTCATTATCTTCAGGGGCGGAGCTAATAAGGAGTTAGTGGGGGCAATTGCTCCCACAGAACTTTGAGACACCCTATATTTTCAACTAATTACATGTCCCATTTGTCCCCACACCCTCACCTCCCTCCAATTTTTGCCCCCACACCCTCACCTCCCTCCATTCAAGTTGTTCAACTATACAACTAATCATAATTTTCCCCCACTACAAGAAAATCTTGGCTCCGCCCCTGATTATCTTATTGGTCCAATGTGTACTTGAGAGAATCATGGCTAACCAGTACCCCTTCAATGATTTTCATTTCGTCCTTCAAAAACTTTGCAACTACAATTATTTGCAAAATGCATTTATTTTCCACCTAATAAGTAGGGTATCAATAAAGAGTCTTTATTATTTCATTTCTTGTGAAGAAAATGAGACAGCTAAACTGTTAAATGACCCACCCAAGGGCGTAGCTAGTGAGGAGCTGGTGTGGGCCATTGCCCCACGGAACTTTGAGACACCCCTATATTTTCAACTAATTACATGTCCCATTTATCCCCATTCCCTCACCTCTCTCCCCATTTGTCCTCACTCCCTCACCTCTTCAATTTTTTATTGATGACATTGTCTCTTGACCGGGACTTCTCAAATATTAATTGGAAATGACCTAAATATCATTTTCTTCAACTTCTAACTAAAAACCTCTTAATTTCTCCTTAAAATCATTCATCTTCACTATACAACTAACTATATTTTGCCCCCCACTACAAGAAAATCCTGGCTATTCCTTGGACCCACCAAACACCATCCGAAATAGCAATTCCTGGTGGAATAGTTTTTCAAAATAAATGATCTTTTATTGGTACTATTGCTTAAAAGCAATCCAATCGATTCAAAACTCAATAGAGCTTACTTAAAAAGATTGGATTTTGAGATGACTGAGTCTTAAAACTCAATGGATTCATTTAAAGTATTATGGTTTTTAAGACCAGGACAAAACCAAATGGACCATGGCCGAGCTAATTAGATCCAGTTTTGGGCATAAAATGGGTCAGATTTGATCAAAAATCGGAATTTAGCAGGTTTGGACCCTTAGAGTAGATCCAGATATATATAATAAATAAAAAAGTTGAAATATGGTTTGATGTCCCTTGATCTGAGTTGGTTCCGTATTGAATACAGATCCTTCCCTATATCTTCCTAGATCTGAAATATATATTGCTTTGAACAAAACAAAAAAAATTGGATTTTACAAATTATCATTTTCCACTTCTTTCAAATAACATGAGTTTTATAAAAATAAAAGAATTATAATAATAAAATAGAATAGTGTGGCAATTAAGAAAGAAGTATAGTAGAAAAATGTTGAACAATTCAAAATTATTCGATACGAGCCGAATCAAGCGATCAGAGTTGGGTCGGATTCGGATCCAGATTGAGCCACAGAGCAAAATGATTCAGATAAGGTTTATCTAGTAGGATTCAATTTACATCTTAATATGGATATAGTCAAATATGGCCCGGGTCCAACCTTTTTTCAGCCCTAGTCCAGTTCCAGGTTAATGGAATAAGAACAGGATCATGTCAATGAATATGGATCAAGCTCAAGACTTTACCAAGAGCTAGCTAAGGGCAACCCGTTGGACAAAGCCTAGGTTCGTAGACCTCAATCTATCCGACCCATAATCTACTCAAGTTGATCCAACCCATGACCCTACCCATTTGAATGACCCATTACCCAATCCATCTGAACCTATTTGACCAGGTTAACCATAATAGACTTGACTCACTGCCGAGAACTGGCTTTTGTTTTGTTTTAGGCCTTTTTTTAGCCAGAGTTGATTGGGCTTGTCAAACCCGTTAAGTTTAACTCAATTGACCCATTTCCTTGTCTGGTTTGTCCAAAGTTGACCGTCTCTTATGGTGGTGTTCAAAATTACAGTTTTGAATGGGCCTCTTAAAAACCAAATCTGATTAGGCTTTTGGAGCCCATCTAAAGGTAATATGGACCTGTGGAACTCAATATTAAACTGGTCGGGCTTAGAAACAAATGTTGAACCTGAGCCTGACAGGGAGCCCATCTGGATTCAGGAGTTGGGCCTAGTTGTTACTTCGGGATTTTGCTTATGTCAGTATCTAGGTAATAGATTAAAAAATAAGTTTTCAGTTTTTTTTTTTTTTTTTTAATTAATAAATAAAAGAGTTTAATTAAAAGACATAGATATGTAAGTTTTAGACTTTAAGTTAAAAGAAAAAGCCCTTTATCTTTCAAATAGAAGACTTCTTTACACACACAATTTGAAAAAAAAAAATAATTGTAAATGACCATTGGAGGGGTTTGAGTTTGACCCGGACAATCTTTAGGCTGGATTTGGGCTTCAAAACCTAACCCATACCCAATCAGCTCAAGCATGAGCCATTATGGGCTTGTGCTTGTTTTTTTTTGGGGTTGGGCTTCGAGCCTGGAGCTTTTTTTTACATCCCTAGTAACTAGTTTGAGCTCCTTTGACGCCTTGTTTGGCCAGAAATTTTCACCTTGTCAATGCAGCGGTTTAACTCACTGTTTGAAAAAGAGTTTTGCATTTTCTTTGAACACCTTAACTAATTGTTTTGACTCAATATCATGCACTGTTATGACTCAGTTTTGAGCAATACTTTGACTCGGTTTTCGAGCAATAGTTTGATGCAGTCAGAGCTCTGTTTTGATTCGTTGTGTTGAGTCGTTTTGAACTTTATCTTGCTGTTTTGATCAGGTTTAGACTAGGCCAGTCAATGGGAAGTTTGGGCTGGGCTTGGTTGATCTCTAACCCGATCATAAATATGTGATTTACACTTAGACCAGCCCTATATTCCTATCCAACAAAAATTGGTTATTAGAGCTGATATTGTTTTTTTTATCTAAATATGAGATAATCTGTATCCTAATTGAAACAATTAGAAAAAATGAATGTAAACTTTTTAATGTATAATACGTTTTAGTTATATTCTGTTAGAAAATCATACATCTATCTTTACATAATATATATACACTCACACGAGTTGGTCTGCATAAAAGAGGAAAAATAATAAAATTGGAAGGATATTATTAAATGGGATTAAAAGAGAAAAAATAGTAGTCCAAGAAGTATTATTGAAAAAGAGAGGGAGAGCGAGGAGAGAAAAAATAATAAAGTTGGAGAAGGAAGAGAGAAGGCAATACAGTAAGACCCACACAAAGGGATAGATGGGACATTTGGACCCCATGACTATAGTAACGATGGACTCTATAGTTGTGTTTAATATATGGACACAAACACTATTGGTCAAACTAGGTTGACAAACTAGGTAATAGAACATTTCATTTTAGAGAAAATATTTCTTATAAGAGACTTTAATTTTATGTCGTAAAATACAAAATTATATTTGTTTTAGTACAACAGAATAAGTTGTGGTGGAATATAGAAAGAGATACAGGCAACATCCAAGTTAATAATTTTAGACCGATAAGTTGTTAATGCTCGTAAGTCATGAGTTTCATACCTAGTATGAGCATTAATTATTCAGGGGCCACCCACAAGAGTGCACCCTCACTTACGTAGTGCGTGTGATGTGCGGTCGTTGCACGTTCTCCTGGACTAGTCTTTGATCATGACCATACTCTATGGACTGAGCAAAGTCAAATACAGGCCCAGGTTATTTACAGTGATACTCGGTTATCAAAAAATAAAAACATTCAAATTAATAACCCATCCAAAAAAAAAAAAACCAACTAATTTAATATTTGAATAAGTATATGGACAAAATAAAAAATCTTGATTTGATGTTAAGAAAATGAGGCAGCAATAACCCCAAGGGGTTGGCTCAATTTCAATTTTGAATCCCTAAGCGGTGAGAGCCCATAGGTTATGAGTTCGATACCCAGTATGAGTAATTATTCCTCGGGGCCACCCGGGAGTGCACACCCTCACTTACCTGGTGTATGTGATGTGTGGGCATTGCATGTGCCCGGGGGATGGGTCCCACACGCCTTGGCCCAGCCCTGGCTCTAGCTCTTCCAGTCCCGCTAGTCGGATGTACTTCAGATACCCCACTATCAAAAAAAAAAATGAGGCAGCACTGCTAGCAGTTACATAAACAATAGACAGCCAAGAACAAAATCATTCTTCCCTAGAACGCATTGTGTTCTAAGCCAATTTCTTGAGCGAAATTCCTACTCTATCCAGTCTCATTCGATGCTTGGATCTTTGTTACCAAGTTAATCGGTTAGCTTAGTTCAAATTTGGGTTCTTGATTCACTTCTCTAGAACAAAATAACCCAATTCATGAAGGAAAGCAGATAATTCGTTTTTTGATTCAATAAGCGTATAAGCAAGCTAAAAATACAACCATAACATTTATAATAATAAATAATAATAAAAAAATCAGAGGTATAAAGACGTTGTCCAGATACGTCTTTTGATGACAAGTTACAATCATTGCCACGTTGGGTTTAACTTTAGGGAGGCAAATAAAACGGACGATTTTCTTGCCTCTCTTCTTTTTAGTAAAGGAGAAAAGATTTTGGAGTCAAAGGAGTTCCCTTTGGATATTCAAAGGATTATTAGAGATGATGCTATAGGAAAGAGTTTCTTGAGAATGTGATCCTTTTTTTCGGTTCTTTCTTGTTTCTTCCCTTTTTAGAGTTGTGTGTTGCAAGCTAGCTTTGGTTTTTCTTAAAATAACATATATACAAAAAAAAAAAAAAAAAGAAGTTAAAAATGTCATAAATTACACATATTAAAGCACAAAATTACAAGTAAAACATAAAAATTTTCAAAAAAAAAAAGTTGCACATCAAAAATCCATAAAAACTTATGAAGTTTAAGTGTCATATTGATCAAACTACAATCTTCACGCATTCAAATTCTGAAAAAATACCCTTATCTTAAATCTCTAGCCAGAAGCCCTTTGATTTTCTCCAAGAAAATGTGCCATCTACAAGTTGTTAACTTCTTAGGTAAACTCTCTTTAACCATCCATTCCTCGTCTTCGTTGTCTGGCTACTGGACCTATGGTCCATTTGGGTGGCCCATTATCTCAACGATTTATGTATGTTTTTTATTAGGTTCTCTTGTGAAAGAAGTTGGGACAATTACATGACTCTAATTTAGAGTTAAAGTTGTTTTGGGAACCCACTATTTTAGAAGGATTAAAATCCTTTGATGGGTAGGATTCTAATGTTAGAAGATATAGCCCTCTACTCTTATTTATAAAAGAATGGATAGGCCTCCCTTATTCAATGATTGATGCTCCTCTAGGAAATTAGGGTATTCTCCACAACAACAAAAGTATAATTGATTTTTCTCTAGAAAACTGCATAGAGAAGAAGTTAATGAGTATCCGAAACTCTATCACTAAAGGCAATACCAATCCAGAAAGATTACTAAATTAAGGAGGGGAAGGTGAGTCTAGAATTAAAGTACAATCACCATTAGGGATCGCTCCTATTTGTTATGGATTTAAAGCTATGCACCTATTCTATGTATGTATAAGTAACCTTAATTAGTTGATAGATTATGTGTCTGTTAATGGTAATCATTCCAATTAATCAAGGATTCATTCATGTCTAGAAATTAATAATTAATTCCACTAAAAGATTGATTGATCATTGTAATAGATATGTGAGCATGATGAATGAATGATCGAAAATATACTTACATTGCAAAAAAACAAAAACTGAAAAAACTAGGTTTTTTCCCAAACTTCCATTTCTCTAGTTCTCAAAAATCATATTGTTCTTAAGGTTTGCAAATTAAAGAAGATAGAATCTTAAGGATGAAGACGAGGAAAGACTTTACCTTTAAAAAATCTATCAATGTCTTGTCTACTAAAAAATCCATCATATTTTGTTCATGAGGTTTGATGAAAAAACTTTACCCTAAGGTTCAAGTTGAATGGTTTCGGAGAGACAATTAGGGGTTTTCTCCTAAAGGTTGAAGTTGAGGATCTGCAGGTGATTTATATTGGCCTCGTAGAAAATACCAAGGTCAAGAGGGGCACATCATCAGTTTGGAAACGAAGTGGGCCGGGACATCTCTAAGATTAACCAAAATGAGGAGGGCATGTTTTTAAATCACCCAAAAAGTAAATTTTAATTAGGTCAGGAATAAAAGATGACGAAAATCAAACAATTTTTCATCAATGATGACTCTTGTACTAGAGAGAAACTAAAGTTTATTAAGAGATTAATGATGTCTTTGAAAAGGAAAGAATAGAAGATGATGAAAATCAAATAATTTTTCATCGTTGATGACTCCTGTAGTAGAGAGAAACTAAAGTTTATTAAGAGATTAATGATGTCTTGGAAAGGGACAGAATAGGAGATGAGGATAATCAAACAATTTTTCATAGATGATGACTCTTGTACTAGAGAGAAACTAGAGATTAATGATGTCTTTGAAAAGGAAAGCAATCTGATGTAATAGAAAGTCTCGTTAGTTGCTTATCCCATCAAGTATGTGGCTAGAAGATGACTAAAAATATCAAATAACTCTTCATCAATGATCACTCTTGTGCTAGAATGTAATTAAATTTCTTAAAAAAAATACATTAAAGTTTCACATTTCTAATCTCTTGAATTTTATATTGAACTCCCCGAACACAATGAAAATATTTAGAGAGTTACACCCGTTAATTGGGTACTTACAAATTAATGTTTGTACACAGTTAGTTGTTTTCCACGAACCTCAAACTAATTTTTACCACTCCTTCCAATCAATTCTTGATTTGATTTAGTATAAAAGAATTAGGTAATTTAGGATTGGATACTAAAAAAATTTCATTATTTAATGTGCATTGATAATACTAAATTAATATGGGATGCACACCATCTATCATCCTTTTAGGATGGGAGGAAAGACAAGTGTTTCTTATATTGATGCAACTTTTCTAAGAATATATTATTAAAGAGAAAAATTTTGGAGAGGTATTATTAAGAAATTAGAAGGGGAAAGAAAAAGTAATAAAGTTGGAGGGGTAATGTTAAAAAATGGTAAAAGAAGAAAGAGAATAAAGTTAGATGTGAAGGTAAAACCTGTCCTTAGGATATTTTGTTTATGAGACATAAATATTGAGACAAAGATAGTGAGACCTTTCATTTTGTTTTATAGACCTAGGCATCCTCTTTGGGGTTAATGGGGTAAAAACGACAAAATAATAAAGTTTAGGTTCATTATTAAAAAAATAGGAGATGAAAAAAGACAATAAAATGAGTTAAAGGATAAATGAGAAAAAAATATATCAAAGTTAGAGAAGTATTATTGAAAAAGGAGGTAAAATAAAGAAAAAAGTAAAATTGAAGGGATATTATTAAAAGCAGTGAAGATTATGAAGTTGAAAGAGGTGAAAAGGAAAAACAACAAAGTTGGTAGTGTAAAATGTGGACTCCACTTCATTATAGATGGATGGGACGTTTATTTCCTATAATTGTAGTTAGAGTGGGATCCATCGTTGTATTTTATTATATAGATTAGAATTCGCCATGCACGAACATTCTCTTTGAGGTTAATGGGTAAAAGCAAAAAAATAAAATAAAGTTAAAGGGGTATTGTTAAAACGTTTTGAGGTTAAGAAAGTAAAATATGAAAATTAATAAAATAGATTAAAGGGGTAAAAGAGAAAATATGATAAAATTAAATAGGTGAAGAATGAAGACAATAAAGTGGATTCTACAAAAATTATAACTCAATAAGATGTTTATCCCTCAAAAAACTATAGTTGGATGGGAGAGATTTATCCCCACAAAATTGTAGGAAGTAGGTCCTACAATTGTATTTTATTATAAAGATAGATAAAATAAGTTATCAAATTGGGCCTCAAAATCGGTCTAGCTCCCGAGCACAATACAAAAATGAATTGTGTCTAGCTCAATCTAGTTACTAAACAAGCCAAGTCACACAACCTACACCTAATGCACATTAAGTTGGGATGGGTAAATGATGTGATTCTTATTTGAATGTACTTATTGAAATCCAAATATTCTATTAGAATCATAAACTATTAAATTAATTAAATTTTGAGTTTGTTATGATCCGTAAATTGCCTTAAAGTAGAGTTGTTAATGGATAGGTATCTGATCGAATACTGCTATATCCGAATTTGAATTCGAATCCGATTGGAGATCCCTTATAAACATTCGAATTCGAATCCAAAAAATATATCAGATATCCGATCCAATCGGAGTTCGCACAGTCGAAACCCATAGATTTCATCTGAAAAATCTCTCCGATTGGTTCAGATCGTAGAGAGAGAGAATATGTACCTAGATGCTCGTTGGGCGGAGTAGACGTGTCAGAATTCGTATAGTTGAAATCCACATATTTCCTTCAAAAAATCACTCTGATTGGTTCAGATCGGAGAAAAAGATAAAATATGTACCTGATGCTCGCCGGCCAGAAAAGATGGTGGTTACGGAATTCAATCGAAACCCACCATTAACGTCGTCTGGTTCTTACATTTTAACATTTAAGGTGGTTGAGAGAAGATAAAGTTTTGAAAATAAAGTTTTGTTGTATGACACGAATACATAACACTATATATTTACATATATAAAAATTTTGTTGTAAAACATAAATACATAATATATATATATATATATTATTATGGGAGCGGATATTATCGAATCGGATATCGCAATATTTGAATTCGTATCCGAAACTCATTCAAATATTAAAATGACATCCAAATCCGAATCTGAGATCCAAAAATTTCGGATAATATTCGATTTTTTGAATTCGAATTCGGATTTCAATTATCCATGGGCACCCCTACCTTAAAAGCCCATAGGCAAGAAACATATATAGGAGGACCCCCTCCATGATCTTCCTCATTCGCATTGGATTGTGGATTATTTGAGAATATGATGACCATGAGGAAGGGTTGGGAAAGCTTCCTCTCCATATAGAGAATGCTTAGTATTTGAGACTTTTGAATATATGGAAACTTTAAAACGAAATGCAAATTATATTGGGCTATAAACAATCAATATTAGGTGTTGTGCGTGCAGATTCATGTATTGTTGTAACTAACACATTAAATATCCCCACCTGGAGATTACATTTGCACGAATGAAACTCAAAGGAACTAACAAGAGCGGCATAAGTGTAGTATGTGATTAAAATTGATGAAAAGCAAAGTCAATATTATTTTGCACAAACACCTATGATTCACGAACTATCGACATTCCTAAACTTGGAATGAGATTATCATTCTAAAAAAGTTCACTAGTGTTATCTCATTAGACTTGTGGAACCCACTACTAAACACTCTTCTTTCAATCCTATTAGGCCAACACAAGATTAGGTCGTACCTAACACGTCGCACGACCATGGCGTTCTCCACTACTTAATTTGACAACGACCTCATCACATTTCTTGTTGATAGTATCAAGGTTTCATACACGTGTTCCACCTAAATCAGATTCCACGTATTGAAAACCTTTGTAAACTCTGCTTACTCCAACATTACAATCTTGACCATTGAAACATTACAATCTATTAGAAATAAGCAAGACACAAAGAACTGTCACTGTGACCTTGACCATTGAAACAATGTATTAAACCACATGAGACTAAATAGGTCATTCGACAATCAAAGTTGAGAAAGATGTTTCGAAACAAATCACATGCTTCTTCACCCCACATAAGACTAAATAGGTCATTCGACAACCACAAATTAATGGGACCATCGAAAGAATAACAATCAAGATTGAACACCACGTTGATTGTTGTGGACCAACATTTATGGATATATTTTTGTTAGGTGGCGTGGCTTTTTTTTCTTCACGTGTTTTACACGCAGAATCGTACTACACTGTCTATGTTGGACACTGATTCCAACACTGAATTGATCTGATAGTTCACAGATGACCATACATTTATTTTCTCGGGATAGAAGTTAGAAAATAAACGACTCCCTATGCACTCACATGTCAACTCGGTGTTGGTCCGCCTGTCCAACGCAGGCAGTAAAGCATTTATCAGTCACGTGCAAAGTTAGTTATAGGCTTTAAATAAATGAAAAATGATGGACCAACTTCGTTGGACACTGTGCTGACGTGATAATATACAGGAACCATTGATTTTTAACTTGTATCTCAAGAGAATAAATATATGATGACTTGAAGAACCTTTTTCACGTCAACTTTTTTGGTGATTTAATCTGAAAAAACTTTCCATAAACACAACCACAAAAATAGAAAAGGAAAAGAATTTAGAAACTTTTGAAAGTGAGCTTTAAATCTGGGAGTCAAACAAAAAGTATCATCTTTTTAAATTACCATGAAATAAGGAGGGACCTTCTCAAGATTTTAATGACATCTTGATGTAGATAGTACTCTGCATTTGTTTAATGAGATCTTACCATCCAACGGTTAGGACCTAAGGATGGTGTCACCTTGAGGGCGATGCATAACCGCTCCCATCGGCTTCATTGTCTCAAACTTCCCCAAAACTTTTAATTCGGATATTTCTCCTAAATAGGACTGTAATCGAGATTCATTAAACGTGTACAACCCATCTTTTTTTTAATGAATAATGCTGAAGTGGCCTTAATTTCTGACCTCACATCATATACTCTACGGTGAAAGTGTATGAAAATCATAAATGCTTTTCCTTGAGATACGAGTGAAAAGTATCTATGATTTTCATACCCATTCACCTTAGAATGTACGATGTGAGGTCCAATCTTGAGCTCAATTCAACACAACTCAAAAAAAAAAATTTAATTATTATCATCTATATTATTTAAAAAAATCCTTGGAGGACTTTGTTTTTTACTACGTTGATGTGATAATCATCAATGTGTTTTCTTGAGATATGAGTAAAAAGCATCTATGATTATGTGCACACCTCCACATCAGAAATTTGAGAATCACAATAAATTCCAATGTCACCTTAGCATTACTCTATTATTTATTTATTTTTATTGGTATGTTAGAGGATTAAGACTTCCATTCTTTCATTTAAATCCTAAAATTCTTGCGTACTATATTTTTTATTTGTTTTTACAAATGCCTCGGCATGCACCATTGATACCTTGCTTATTGATGATAGCATGGGTCTTTTACATGTCTAAACTGTCTTGCTACAATGACTCAAAATAACAACAAAAGCATCAGTCAAGTGTGTAGAGAATCATCGATTCTCCTCAAGAGCAACACTTGTACCTCTAGAAAAAGCAACTAAAGTTTTTTGCAGATTAGAGTGAATGATATTTCAAGTGACTTTAGCATTTTTATTCACTAAATCGTCTAATTATTGATTTTTTTTCATAACTTTATAATTGATTTGTAATACTCAATTTCAATTGCCACCATTATAATATTGTGTTATTGTATGATAAAAATAAAAGGGAAAGTATTTTGCTGAAATTATCATCATTTTTATAATATATTTAAGATTCATGATAACCTGACTCAAAAAAAAAAAGACTCAACATTCATCAACTGATGTGGCATGTGCATAGAATCATAGATTTTTCATCGGGATACACAAGAAAAATATATACATGGTTTTGTGCAGTTAAGTGTATTATTTTTTTAGACAGATTATCATTATTCAATATTTAAGTAGCAAAAATAAGATACATCCATTTTGGTATTTTTATTATTTTAACCAAACTAATACCTTTTGTATGGTTATTTTATTGTATATATCAATTTTCATATAACCTTGTTTTATACCTCCAACGAAAGATAATTGGTATGAAATTCGAAACAAGTGCATAAATATGAATTCAATAAAAATGATTGCTCATTTTGGTAAAAATAAATAGATATTAAAATTGATATACGCCATTCTGACAAATATTTCAAAATTTTATCTCAATCAATAATTTTTGAATCATATATGTCCCTTTTTTTTATACTTTCCTCATTGTCTTAAATTTGTAATCATTAAATTTGAGCATTTTTTCATACCAATTTCTAGTTATAATCTTCCCGCTTGATTTTTATCTAGGTGTTTTAAATCACCAATCAAGCTGAGTTTTGATGTGGAAGTCTACCTAAAAGAGTCAAGATACGGTGTCCCATTCCTAAACATAGGAACATTGTCTACATGGCATGCTTTTGTTGGAAAAAAACACATTGGGTTGCGTGAAGGGCTTAGTTAGGAGTTTGCGGTGACTCAAACTCCAGCTAAAGTGTGTCACGTAGACATTGTTCTTATTTTTTAGAAACGGGAAATCGTATTGGATATATCCTGAGTCTTTCTAAAATTCCAATTTTTTTGTAGAATCCCTAGAAATATCCTCTCATCTCAGCCCTTCGTCTCAAAAGTCGTTTTCCATCACCATAATTATCCAACTTTAAACCAGTTATCGTGTCATCTCCAACATTCTTGGGGTTTTATCGTCTTTTGCCCTTCTCAAAATCATTAATGAGTATTTTGGCCCCCATGTACTTGAAATAAGTGTTCTACTCTTCTCCTTGCAAACAAAAAAAAAAAGGACAAAAAAACCATTAATAACCTTAAAAATATTTTTTTTTTTTTTTTTTAACCTTAAGAGTTGGAACTTTGTAATCTTGACATCAAATTTGTCAACTTTTTCAATCATCTTCCCTGATAATAATTTTTAACCAAGCCATCTTTTCACTTCCCACGTCCGGATTTTCATTTTATTTACACCCAAACTTTTGATTGCTAGCAACAATTTTTTTCATCTTTTTTTTTATTAAAGTGACAGCTTGTCTAATAAAATCAATTTTTTTTTTTTTGTTTGAGTATGTTCATCAAGCTACAACATCGTTGTGATTTGCTACTCTATTGTGGCTATGTATAAGCATTACCCTGTATTAATTGTCTTCACCAATCACTACATCCAACTAATTAATGTATAAGCATTACAAAATTTTAAACCTACCTTTTACACTTCATTTTCACAAGCCAAATATGGGAATTGTCCTTAAAATAGTTATGTATGTCGATTATATACTTTATAAAAAAAAAAAAAAACTTTATCACACATTAATAAGTACAAGATGTGTTAATGAAAAAAAAAATGTTAATCGTATGATATGGAAAGAATTTGTTCCGAATGTGTTGCACACCTGGATGTATAATTCAATCTGAGTCCAAGCCCACATATCCTGGGATATCCAACATCAATGATAAGGTTCCAATTATTCGATTTTGGGACCGTAATTGCACTAAGATTATCATTGCATAAATGTTAGTCCTTTAAATAATTGCAAAATTATTTCATTTATCCAAATTAATAGAGCTAATGATATATTAGTGTTAATTGTAGCGCACGTGGAAGTTATCAAATCGCGAAACAATTACGGTTACAATACACGAGCCGAAAGGAAGCATCCAGAAAAACCTCTAAGGATTTGGGCGCCACGTCACCGCG
Organism: Akebia trifoliata; assembly: GCF_017979445.1. Lineage (NCBI taxonomy): Eukaryota > Viridiplantae > Streptophyta > Magnoliopsida > Ranunculales > Lardizabalaceae > Akebia > Akebia trifoliata. The sequence continues at coordinate 14,274,464 of NC_141378.1, read as the reverse complement.
CCGCGGCTAGGCATGACCACGCCGCGGCTAGGCATTACCGCGCCGCGGTCATCTCGAGGAATTTATCTTCGAGATTTTCACAGAAGCTTCCTATTGCTTCGGTGGTTGTAACTGAATGAATAGTTCAAAGCGAATCATCCGAAAAGTTAGCCCGATTGTCCGAATATGAACATTATAAATTGGAGGGTTGATTTTAGAGAATGGGTCTTCTCCTTGCTCTCTTCTTCTCTAATTTTTGATTTTTTCTCTCTTTAATTCTCTGTAATTTTCCTTTTGGTGAGATCTTGAGTGTAGTGAGAACATCAAGATGAACCATTCATTATTTGTGTAATTGTTGGGAGAGCTATAAAAGAAGCAATTCGGATCGATTATCATCTTCATCTTCTTCACCCATGTTCTTTGATCTTTTGTTAATTTCTACAATTTTAATTTTTACGATGATTGGCTAAATTCTCATTAGAGAAGTTAAGAAAGCCATAGCAAATTCATCCCTCTAATATAGTTTTAGATTCTTACTTTGTTTACATGTTTTTTATTTTGAAAGTTCTTTTATGATTAAGATAATCTAGCTTATAGTCTGATCCAACTTAGATAGCCATTACTTAGATAAGTTCAAGAATGGCTATGCTCTGTGAAAAATCAGAAGATAAGTTAGGCAATCTAAATCATATTAGTATTTTCATGGATAGCTTTTGATTACTTTCAATGGTTCAATTGTTTCACCTTCCGATCCATGAGCAATGACTTGCTCTATGGATTGAGTTATCTCTTAAAACTAATCTATATTATGGATGATTTGCAAAGGTTTGATTGACTTCTCTAAGCTTTCTCTCTTAAATTTTCACTCTATATTTTCTGTTTTTAATTTCAATTGCAAGTAATTTTCATTTCATTTGTGCAACAAATCAATTCTGTTTTAAAATCAATCTGTTTCTAATTCTGTTTTGGACTGTTTATCCGAATAAGATTTTGAATCCAAACTGTCCCTGTGGAACGAATTCGACTTGCCCAAAGTCTTAGTTCAAATCTTTATCTCTGCATCTCTATTGCAAGCTTTACAATCGATCAATCAACACTGAGAATTATTTTACATATTCTTGCACCGCTTCATTATCATCAAAATTGTGAGGGTTCTGTGGTTCCATCGAGATTTAGACCTTTTCTTAATTTTATTGGATATACTCTTTTTTTATAATCAAAATGACTACTTTATTATTAAAGGAGAAACATCAGCTTGGACTACACTAACTTGATTATGATACAATCTGTTAGTGATCATCATTATAATGGGCACCATATATGATCTTCACCAATCACTACTTTTCAACCAATCATCATATTGTTGATTATTTCTTTGAAAAACCTTCTAACAAAATATTTTAAACCTATCTGTTACATTTCGTTTCTTGTCAAATTAAATCATAACTGTTATTTAGTTCTATCAAAATTCAAGTTTTTCAACAATTTTCCTTTGCATCAGACTCTAATTAGTAAGAATGTTGCACATTAAAGAGTTTGATTTAGACATGCTCGTCTAAAGTCTTAACTATGTTGAAATTAACCTACAATGACCTAAATGCTTTTATTTTCAATCTCTAATCGAAAATTCCTTGAATTTTCTCCTAAAAGATCATCACCTTCATCTTTGGGATAATACTTTTTACCCTCTTAAAGAATATCAAGATTCTATCTATTTTAACCTTCAAAACTTAGGCGGTGTTTGTTTGCGCTATTTTTCAGCGTCTATTGATGAAAAAAATTAAATTCAGCACTTTTGTCAAAATAGCACGTTTGTTTACTCTATATTTTCAGCGCTTATTGTTGAAAATAAGTGAAAGAAATTTAGCACTATTTTGATGCTGAAAAAAAGTGCTGAAGCGGTAAGCACTTCGCTTTTTTCAACACGGACAAGTATGCCCTTTGTTTTTTTTGAGCATGGACAAGTATGCCCTTATTCTTAAAAGGATATTACCTCTTATATCCCATGGATAAGTATATAAACACCCTACAAATTAATAAACCCACACCATAGCTAAATTATTTTGTCTTATATTGGTTAAAAGTTTTGGAATGAGTTGATTTTTGGTGAGGATGATCTCTACAATGAGGAGATCACCCTCACAAAAAAGCAGTACATCTTGAAACTTCTAACCCTATCAAAACAAGTTCAAGAACCGTAAATTGTCCCTTTTTTATTTTTTAAAACTATTTTTGACAAGTTAGAAGTTTCAAAATAGACTGATTTTTGGTGAGGATGATCTCTAGACCATATAGACCATCTTCACTAAAAATTTGCTCATTCCAAAAGCTTTAACCCATATAAAACAAAACAAAAAATGGCTATAGTGTGGGTTGCCCTTATTAATTCATAGGGTGCTACACATCCTTCATTTCCATCAAAAATTATTCATCTAAAATTAAGTTCTTTTAAAGTTGATTTCAAATTTTGGTGACTTGTATGACATTATTATTTTTAATTTGAAATTTGTGGGCTTTTATAAATAGAAATTATTATTTATAAATTGAAGTTTGAGTATTATTTATTATTTCAAAATAAATTGTATTTTAATTTTATAAGAAATAATATATTTTATTGTGTTTGGTACTAAATAAGCATTTGAAACATGCAAACAATATATAATATGATTATAAGGGTAACAAAGACAATTTATCAGTTTGAGCAATGTGTAACAAACATGATTCAGCATCTCAAAAAATGACTTTTTCAGCACTTATAAGTTTCAGCACTTAATGCTATTCAACACTTATTTTTTTCAGTTTAACAAATAGCACCTTAAAACAAGATAGTTAGGAAGGAGAGGAGCTGATATATTTTTTATTTTTAAAAAAATGAATTCCTAGTTTTTTGCACCAAGTAAAAGAAGTAGCATTGAAGACGGTTGAATAACTTGAAAGAAATAAAATTATAATAGAATTCGAAGATATTGGATTTTATGTAGGATAAAAATCAAAGATACTTTCAAGACAAAGGTATTTTTTACATTTCAATCAGTTTCATTCAGAAGAACGACACCAAGGGAAATGTCAAAAGTATCTGAAATATTCACCAAAATCTGTAGGGAATTTATGTCTAATCACCCATTTTGCTCCGGTACTTTTTTTTTTTTTTTGGGTGGGGGGGGGTATACTTAATGGCATCTTGACGGATGCCTTTTACCACAAGTTAACACCACCCCATAATAGAAGGAAGGAAAAGCCAACCTTTGTCTCCTTTGCTTGTCCTATATTCATAACCTTCGCATAAGCCATAACCAAAAAAAAATATGGAGATCCAAAATGTTCTACCATCCATAAAATACCACATGAAGACATGGACTGAACTTTGTCTTCCATTCCTCCTACTTTTCTTCATCTCTACCAAATGGTACCTAAAACACAAGAATCAGGTCTTGGTCTGCTGGCCCATATTTGATGTCATCCCATCAATCGTCCAAAACGCGCACTGCATCCATGATTGGACTGTCGAGCTAGCGAATTTTGTAGGCACGACGATAGTGGCTAGAGGACCTATTTTCGGGCGGTTAAAGATAGTCTTCACAACTGAGCCATGCAACGTTGAGTATATCGTGAAAACCAACTTCAACAATTTCTCCAAAAGGCCAGACTTCGTAGAGACATTCGAAATAATGGGCAATGCAATCTTCAATGTCGACTTTGATCGTTGGCATGCACAGAGGAGACTAGCAAACACTACATTTGCATCGAAGGAGTTTCGTAGCTACATAGCTAAGGCGAGCCAAAATGTGGTGGAGAATTCACTTGTTCCAGTGTTGGCTCATGTCGCTAGAAATTCATCTGTTGATTTGGAAGATGTGTTCTTGAGGTTCTCTTTTGACAGTATTTTTACTGTTATATTTGGGAGGAACTCTAATTATCTTTCTATAAGTCTTCCTGATAATGAACTAGCGAAAGCGATCGACGATGCAACAGAAGCCATATTTTACAAAAATATAGTTCCTAAAGCATTCTGGAAATTATGCCATTGGTTGATGATTGGGACGGAGAAGAAATTGGAAAAGGCGAAGAAAACCTATAGATGGATACATGTCAAAATTCATATCCCCAAAGAGAGAAAATTTGCTCAAAGGAATGAAAGAAATTGATCTAATAGCAGCATACATGACTTCAGAAGAAATTTTGAGGAATGACCTGCTACCCAAAGATGAAAAGTTCCTTAAAGACACGGGGTTGAGCTTCCTTTTCGTTGGTCGAGATTCAACGAGTACGTCTCTTGCTTGGTTCTTCTGGTTGATTGTGAAGACCCCACGTGTGCAGGCAAAGATCTTAGAAGAACTCACTGTTGTGTACACGAAGAAGACAAAAGGTGAAGATGGTATGAGTGCGAAAAGGCCATTTTTGTTTAAGTTAGAAGACATAAAAGGGTTGATGTATCTACAAGCGGCCTTGTATGAAACTTTGAGGCTATTCCCACCACTACCATTCAATCGAAAAGAAGTAAAAGTAGAAGATGTACTTCCCGATGGCACCGTCGTGAAGCCAGGAATGAAGATCATTTTCTCAATGTATGCAATGGGGAGAATGGAAAGGACATGGGGAAAAGATTGCTTGGAATTAAGCCAGAGAGATGGATCGACGAGAATAAGAAGATAAGGCATGAACTCATGTCTAATTTCTTCACCTTTAATGTTGGGCCAAGAATTTTGCATAGGTAAGGACATGGCTTTAGCTCAAATGAAGTTGGTGGCTACCACCGTGCTCTTCAACTTCCATGTTGAGTTAGTGGAGAGCCACGATGTCTATCCAAAACCATCGGCGGTCCTCCATATGAAAAATGGACTGATGGTTAAGACAAAAGAGAAGGCTTATTAATTATTAGAGGAAGACATATGTATATATGGGTCAGGTTCAAAGGACAACCATTTCAACACACATATAGACAACGTGTTTTGTCTTATATGGGTAAAAATGTTTGAATGGACTGATTTTTTTTCAGGATGATCTCTGTGATGAGGAGATCATCCTTGCCAAAAATCAGCTCATTATGAAACTTCTAGACCATCCAATTTTTGTTGAAAAATTATAGACCGTCCAATTTTTGTAAATCAATTTTGATGGGGTTACAAGTTTTGGAATGGGATGATTTTTTGCCAGGATGATCCCCTCATCACAGAGATCATCCTCACAAAAAATCAGTCCATTCCAAACATTTTTGCCCATATAGGACAAAACACGTTGTCTATATGTGTGTTGAAATGGTTGTCCTTTGAACCTGACCCTATATATATATATTATATATATATATACGGGTCCCGTTCGCCACCCTTAGTTTTACCACACACTTTAACAAACGCGTTTTGTCTTACATGGGTTAGAAGTTTCGGAATGAGCTGATTTTGGTGAGGATGATCTCTATGGTGAGGAGATCATCCTCACCAAAAATCAGCTCATTCCAAAACTTCTAACCCCATCAAAATTGATTTACAAAAAATGGACGGTCTACGATTTTTCAACGTGGTAAACATGGGCTAAACATTTCGGAATGGGCTGATTTTTGGGAGGATGATCTTCTAATCATAGAGATCATCCTCACCAAAAAATCAGCTCATTCCAAAACTTCTAACCCATGTAGGACAAAAAACATTTGTTAAAGTGTGTGGTAAAACTTAGGGTGCTGAACATTTCCCTATATATATATAGGGTCACGTTCCTAAGACTCATATTGAGACTCACATTGCGACACACCGTTTGGTCTTATATGGGCAAAAATATTTGGAATGAGCTGATTTTTTGTGAGGATGATCTCTGTGATGAGGGATCATCCTGGCAAAAAAATCATCCCATTCCAAAACTTCTAACACCATCAAAATTGATTTACAAAATTGGACGGTCTTAATTTTTCAACAAAAATTGGACGGTCTAGAAGTTTCATAATGCTGATTTTTGGCAAGGATGATCTCCTCACCATAGAGATCATCCTCACAAAAAATCAGCCCATTCCAAATATTTTTGCCCATATAAGACAAAACGGTGTTTGTCGTGTGTCGCAATGTGAGTCCCAATATGAGTCTTAGGAACGCTGTTCTATATATATATATATATATATAGATCCTCAATATATAATTGTTTGGTTTGAGAATGGTACGTCTGTGACTACCATGCTACACTAATTGTATATGCATGCTATTATGTGCTTTTGTATCCTAGTAGAAACAGTCGTCCTGGGGTGACACAGGATTTACTGTGATTCTCACACATCTATGGTTATGTGCATATCCCATGTCAAACTTGTGAGAATCACAATAAGTACCATATGTCATTCCAGCATTTTCCTAGTAGAAAAGACAGTAATTTAGAGTGTAATTAGAAAATGCAATACTATATATGGTGTAAATCAAATAAGTTTCAATCTGAGGTAGAAGTTGTTTGTTGCCTGGATTTACTTATGAATTGTGGTGTAATATATATTCATGTATTACTTAAGTAATTGTACATTAGCCCAATGTTTTTCTTCTCAATATGTTACAAATGAATATATATGACGGTGATAGATATCTTCAATGCAGCTGGTGATGATTACTAAATAGTTCTTATTTTGAACATCCTTATCGGAATTCAAATATTCTATTAGAATCAACAATTGTTGGATCCATGGACCCTTTATTTTTATTTTTTGGCTATGTAAAATGTATTGAATTAAAAGAGAAAATTGCATGGACAGAGCTCACAGTTTACAATCCGAATATTCGGGAGTCCCATCTTGTCCCCCAAGAAAGCTTGCTTGGCCAATGGAGGAAGGTTAGCAAGATTAGAAAAATAAAAGTAGAATTAATTACAACAGACTCCATAGTTTGCTAAAGCATCAGGTAGTGCATTGCATTCTCTCCAAGTACGTTGGATTTTCCAATTGAAACTCAAAAAAGATCTCCGAAATGCAAAACATCCAAGGTTTTGCTCTCCATGGAGTAACATTTAATAGTGATTTTCACTTTAAAACTCTTCAAATTAAATGACGCTAATCACCCTTTAAAATGTCACATCAATGTTAAATGATAAAAAAATACATGATTTCCTCTCTCCCAAAATTACATGGTTCTCTATTTTAAGAGTCGTGCTGGGGTGACACAAAAAGAGACACAAGGGTGACAAAAACTTGAGTTGTCATGCACATTACTGTAAATGTTTTTTCGCGAGATACATGTAAAAAGCATCTACGGTTATGTGCGCGCCACCACATCATTTTTGTCACCTTTGTGTCTATGTTTGTGTCATTCCAGTATTTTCCCTATTTTAAAAAGTTTCATTGTGACTCTTATGACTCTCATAATTGATCCTGCTGTGGTCCGAATCTCTCATAATTGATCCAATGTATGACTCTTATAAATTCATTTGGTCATGGTCTTGTCTTGAAGTGTTATTATTTGTGGTATAGTACATTAAGAGTTATGACTGTTGTCTTTATTCGTTATGTCATAAAATCGTTTCTGAATCCTTGTGCTAAAACACCAGTTCTGATAGTTAAACATTCAATTTAACATCTATTTTACTTTGTTAAGAACAGTTGCATATATATATAGGGTCAGGTTCAAACGACAACCATTTCAACACACATATAGACAACGTGTTTTGTCTTATATGGGCAAAAGTGTTTGGAATGTGCTGATTTTTTGTGAGGATGATCTCTGTGGTGAGGAGATCATCCTGACCAAAAATCAGCTCATTATGGAACTTCTAGACCGTCCAATTTTTGTTGAAAAATTATAGACCGTCCAATTTTTGTAAATCAATTTTGATGGGGTTACAAGTTTTGGAATGGGATGATTTTTTGCCAGGATGATTCCCTCATCACAGAGATCATCCTCACAGAAAATCAGCCCATTCCAAACATTTTTTCCCATATAAGACAAACACGTTGTCTATATGTGTGTCGCAATGTGTGTTGCAGGAACCCGACCCATATATATATGGGTGGTGTTCAAGGGCCAACTTTTTAGCAAACTTTTTGGCAAAACATTTTTCAAAAACTAGGTTAGAGGTTTTGGAATGGGCTGTTTTGGTGAGGATGATCTCTATGGTGAGAGATCATCCTCACCAAAAATCAGCCCATTCCAAAACTTCTAACCCATGTTTACAAGTTGAAAAATCATGGACCGTCCATTTTTTATAAACTGTTTTTGATGGGGTTAGAAGTTTTGAAATGGGCTGATTTTTGGTGATGATGATCTCCTCCCATAGAGATCATCCTCACCAAAAATCAGCCCATTCCAAAACCTCTAACCTATGTTTGAAAAATGTTTTGCAAAAAGTTTGCTAAAAAAAAGTTGGCCTTGAACGCCCCCCCTATATATATATATATATATCTGAGATTTGCCCACTTCATAGATTATAGTCTTGTTTAAGGACTAGTCTTGAGGCATGTGAACCGCCCACACATCACACGCACCAGGTAAGTGAGGGTGCACCCTCGCAGGTGGCCCCTTGGGAATAAATGCTCATATTTGTTATCAAACTCATGACCTACGGGCATTAACCACTTATCGATTTGAAATTGCCATTGAGCCAATCCCTCGAGGTTAGAGCAGTTACTTAGAATGTTTCATTATGTGAGCCAAGTCAAAAACTTGCTAGTCAAAGAAAAAATATAAATTAAATATACATAAAAAAATTTAAACATCTAAATAATCAGTAGATGTCATGGGTGGGATAATTTGTTCGTTTTTTTTAATCCATACACCATGTCTTCTTACTCAAACCAAAGAAGAGAGAGAGAGAGAGAAAGAGAGAGGGATTTTCTTTAAAGAAGAAAAATTCTAAAAAAAAACATAAAAGATTTTATTTTTTCAGAAAACAAGGACTATTGAGAGTCCCATCTTTTTTTTATTAAAGAGTCCATTTGGTATGCACCCAGGGTGGAGGACAGAAATCCTCCTCACACCTCAATACATGTCACGAAATTCTTTGGATTGTGGCTTACATGACATGTATTGAAGTGTGAGAGGAGGGTTTCAATTCTCCACCTGGGTGCATAAGATCCGGCCTCTTTGTTAAAATATAAGTCTACAAACGTGGGAACTATCAACAATTAGTGCATCTCGTGGGTACCTTGCATGTGCATACCTGCTGTTGGTTGGTGTTTGACTTGGTCACAACACGTTTTCTCTACGCTAGTTTGTCATGAAATGTGAGAAATCTTAGGAACTAATTTATTATTTGTTCTTGGTTAGATATTAGTGGAGAACATGTAGGAAGTGGAGAATATTTCAGTTCCTTTAGAAAGTCCTTTTTGTCCTTTTTTTCTTTTTTCGTAATTATAACTACATAACTAGTACAAGCTGTATTTTTTTACTTCTGTGATTATTTATTTCTGAGGGATGCTTCAATATACTGTTCTCTCTTATTTTCTACTTTTTGTGTCAGGAACTTACAAGTTATATCCTTTAGAAGAATTGTTCTAAGTTCACGAGGAATATTAACTTGATCTAAAACAATACCCAACCATTCAGAAGTCGCACCAAGCTTAGCCCAAAAATCGATTGTTTGATTAGTTTCTCTCTATGAAAACTTTAATTTAGAGGTTATGAACATCTTTCTTACATCTGCAATGTGTCTCAATAAGAAACATGATTCTGAGAGGCTTTAAACTTCTCGTTAATGTACTGAACTGCATACAGGGATGGAGCCATGTAGTAGGGGAAAACTATAGTCAATGGTACACTTGAAGAGTTTAAAGATAAATAGTTTGGGGGAGAAATTCAGAGATTTTTTCTTAGAAGTTGAAGAAAAGGATGTTTGGGCCATTTCTAATTAATTTATGAGAGAAGGTCCAGTCAAGAGGCAATTTCATTTTCAAACAATTGAAGAGGGAGATGAGGGAGTGGGGATAAATAAGACATATAATTAGTTGAAAATAAAGGGTATCTCTTTGGGTGTGTGTGTGTGCGGGGTGGGGGACCTCTTTAGTAGCTCTGCCCCTGGCCGCATGCATAGATCATTAGAAACCACCACTTGAGTAATGCATCTGTACTGATCACATCTCAGTCCTTCATAAATTGCCTAAGTTCCATTGAAGCAACAGTAGTCTTTAACACGAAATTCAAAAATGATATATTACAAACTAACTACCCACCAAAAAATTATCTTGAAATTATGTAACAATCATTACGTGATATAACAAGGCTTTTTTAAAAAATAAATAAATAAAATAACAATTATCACAAGACTCAGACATTGTTGCCCTGCCATTCACGGAGCGTACCCCACTTAAATTATCAAAAAGAGTCGTGATACTCTAACGCTCCTTTCCGAACCATAAATCCATTGCTTCGGGATACACATATACAGATATTTATGTTTTTGTGATTGTGAAGGGAGCATATGAAAAAAGAGTGGCAAATTATCACAACTCATTTCAAAAGTACCACATGGGTCAATACGATAACCTCTTTACAGTATATCGGCAACTTATTACCAATTTATTATAAATAGATTCGGTAAGATGTCACTGAATGACCCATAGTTGGGTGTATTTTCTGAAGGTCGGGGTATTGCAACAGGTTCTAGACCATAAAATTAAAGCATGTTACATACAGTAAAATTAGATGGTTTTTGGTTTGAGAGGGCATAATTGATGGCGTGATCAACGGCCATGATGTGTAGATGGATAGTGGGACCCGTGATGAAACTATCTCTACCTCTTTAGTTGATGATAAAACCAAGAAAAGGCCACTACGTAAGATTCAAACACCGGCCCGTTTCTGTGACTAATGGAGAAAGTTATTGTTCCTCTTTAGGAGAGAAGAAATGCCCTAGTCAATGGATCACATTATTTCCTTTCTTTTTGTTTTCGTCTTATTATCTTTAATATAAACTTCTTTTTTTTTTTTAATTGTTAGTTATAGGGAGGCAGAGAATCAGAGAATCCAGCAATGGCAGGGAATCATAGATCTTTTTACCTTATGTATCCCCAAGAAAAAGATCTATGGTTTTGTACCCTTGCCACGGCAGCCACATACTATTTTTCCACGTCAATTTATCACATCTCTTTTTTTTTAGATTTTGTTAGGAAAATGTTGGAATGACACTAGGTATTTATTGTGATTCTCACAAGTATGACGTGGGATGTACACATAACCATAGATGTGTTTCCTCGCGATACGACTAAAAATCACCTATGGTTATGTATGCATGTCCACGTTCAAAATTGTGAGAATCACAATAAATCCTGTGTCACCCCAGCACAACTCATTTTGTTAAGGTGTGTGCACTGATGGGAAGGGCACATGTTAAGATGCACATACAACACCTTGGAAATAAGCATTTGAGAGTATTTTTTGTAAGAAAAAAATTTGATGGCATTTTTTTAAAGAAAATACAGTTTTGAGGTGTATTTAATGCATCTTAATGTGTGCCCTTAGGGCACATGTTAACAAAACACTTTTTTAGCTATTGGATGCATGGTTTCAAAACTTGACCTAGACATATCACTTGAGTAGTCTCTATATCAAGCATGGACGAGATGGATAAGCAAGTCAATTTTTTGGACAAATTTTAAAACTCCGTGTTCATTTTTCTCATTTTGACTGAGACATTTCAAATATATGAATATGTGGTCTCTGTGAACAATGCTTAAATGAAAATGTCGACGCACCATCTAACTCTAATTAGTAAGAGTGTTCCACATTAAAGAGTTGGTTTAGACATACCCATCTAAAGTCTTAACTATGTTGAAATTAAACTACAATGACCAAAATGCTTTTATTTTCAATCTCTAATCGAAAATTCCTTGAATTTTCTCCTAAAAAATCATCACCTTCATCTTTGGGATGATACTTTTTACCCTCTTAAAGAATATCAAGATTTTATCTATTTTAACCTTCTAAACTTAAAACAAGATAGTAAGGAGGGGGAGGCGTGGATATAATTTTTATTTAAAAAAAATTGAATTCATAGTTTTTTACACCAAGTAAAAGAAGTAGCACTGAAGACAGTTGAATAACTTGAAAGAAATAAAATTATAATGGAATTCGAAGATATTGGATTTTATGTAGGATAAAAATCAAGGATACTTTTAAAATAAGGGTATTTTTTATATTTCAATCAGTTTCGTTTAGAAGAACGACACCAAGGGAAATGTCAAGAGCATCTGAAATATTCACCAAAATCTGTAGGGAAATTTATGTCTAGTCACCCATTGTGCTCCAGTACTTAAAGGTTGCATGTCACTATCAAAGATTATTTTAGGGTTTAATTTATTGCCGTTTTGTACCTTTACAACGTCAACCGCGTGCACGCATCATCATTGATAAAATTTTGGTTGTAAAATAAATTTTTGAGGGTATTTTTGATAGGACGATATTATTTTTTTGAGGTATACTTAATAGCATCTTGACTGGTGCCTTTTGCCACAAGTTAACACCACTCATAATAATAAAAGGAAGGAAAAGCCACCCTATGTCCTTTGCTTGTCCTATATTCACAACCTTCCCATAAGCCATAACCAAAAAAAAATATGGAGATCCAAAATGTTCTACCATCCTTAAAATACCACATGAAGACATGGATTGAACTTTGTCTTCCATTCCTCCTACTTTTCTTCATCTATACCAAATGGTACCTAAAACACAAGAATCAGGTTTTGGTCCGCTGGCCCATATTTGATGTCATCCCATCAATCGTCCAAAATGCGCACCGCATCCATGATTGGACTGTCGAGCTAGCGAATTTTGTTGGCACGACGATAGTGGCTAGGGGACCTATTTTCGGGCGGTTAGAGATAGTCTTCACAACTGATCCCCGCAACGTTGAGTATATCGTGAAAACCAACTTCAACAATTTCCCCAAAGGGCCAGAGTTCTTAGAGACATTCGAAATAATGGGCAATGCAATCTTCTCCGTCGACTTTGATCATTGGCATGCACAGAGGAGACTAGCAAACACTACGTTTGCGTCAAAGGAGTTTCGAAGCTACATAACTAAGGTGAGCCAAAATGTGGTGGAGGATTCACTCATTCCAGTGTTGGCACATGTCGCTAGAAATTCATCTGTTGTTGATTTGGAAGATGTGTTCTTGAGGTTCACTTTCGACAGTATTTTTACTGTTATATTTGGGAGGAACTCTAATTATCTTTCTATAAGTCTTCCTGATAATGAACTAGCGAAAGCGATCGACGATGCAACAGAAGCCATATTTTACAGGAATATAGTTCCTAAAGTATGGTGGAAATTATGCCATTGGTTGATGATTGGGACGGAGAAGAAATTGGAAAAGGCGAAGAAAACTATAGATGGATGTATGTCAGAATTCATATCCTCAAAGAGAGAAAATTTGCTCAAAGGAGTGAAAGAAACTGATCTAATAACAGCATACATGACTTCAGAAGAAATTTTGACGAATGATTTGCTACCCAAAGGTGAAAAGTTCCTTAAAGACACGGGGTTTAGCTTCCTTTTCGCGGGTCGAGATTCAACGGGTACGTCTCTTGCTTGGTTCTTCTGGTTAATTGTGAAGACCCCACGTGTGCAGGCAAAGATCTTAGAAGAACTCACTGTTGTGTACACGAAGAAGACAAAAGGTGAAGATGGTATGAGTGCGAAAAGGCCATTTTGTTTAAGTTAGAAGACATAAAAGGGTTGATGTATCTACAAGCGGCCTTGTATGAAACTTTGAGGCTATTCCCACCACTACCATTCAATCGAAAAGAAGTAAAAGTAGAAGATGTACTTCCCGATGGCACCGTCGTGAAGCCAGGAATGAAGATCATTTTCTCAATGTATGCAATGGGGAGAATGGAAAGGACATGGGGAAAAGATTGCTTGGAATTCAAGCCAGAGAGATGGATCGACGAGAATAAGAAGATAAGGCATGAACTCATGTCTAATTTCTTCACCTTTAATGTTGGGCCAAGAATTGCATAGGTAAGGACATGGCTTTTACTCAAATGAAGTTGGTGGCTACCACCGTGCTCTTCAACTTCCATGTTGAGTTGGTGGAGGGCCACGATGTCTATCCAATACCATCGGCGGTCCTGCATATGAAGAATGGACTGATGGTTAAGATAAAAGAGAGGGCTTATTAATTATTAGAGGAAGATATATATATAGATCCTCAATATATATTTGTTTGGTTTGAGAATGGTACGTATGCGTCTACCATGCTACACTAGTTGTATATGCATGCTATTATATGCTTTTGTATCCTACTAGAAACAGTCGTGCTGGGGTGACACAGGATTTACTTTGATTCTCACAATTCTAATATGGAGATGCATACATAACCATTGATTATTTTACTCGTATCACGAGAAAATACATCTATGGTTATGTGCACATCCCACGTCAGACTTGTGAGAATCACAATAAATACCCTAAGTCATTCCAGCATTTTCCTAGTAGAAAAGGCAGTAATTTGGATTGTAATTAGAAAGTGCAATACTATATATGGTGTAAATCAAATAAGTGTCAATCTGAGGTAGAAGTTGATTTGTTACCTGGATTTACTAATGAATTGTGGTGTAATATATATCCATGTATTACTTAAGTAATTGTACATTAGCCCAATGTTTTTCTTCTCACTTAGTTACAAATGAATATATGTGATGGTGATAGATATCTTCAATGCAGCTGGTGTTGATTACTAAATAGTTCTTATTTTGAACATCCTAATCGGAATTCAAATATTCTATTAGAATCAACAATTGTTGGATCAAATTTTGAGATTGTTATGATCCATTGACCCTTTATTTTTATTTTTGGCTATGTAAAATGTATTGAATTAAAAGAGAAAATTGCATAGACAGAGCTCACAGTTTACAATCCGAATATTCGGGAGTCCCATCTTGTCCCCCAAGAAAGCTTGCTTGGCCAATGGAGGAAGGTTAGCAAGATTAGAAAAATAAAAGTAGAATTAATTACAACAGACTCCATAGTTTGCTAAAGCATCAGGTAGTGCATTGCATTCTCTCCAAGTACGTTGGATTTTCCAATTGAAACTCAAAAAAGATCTCCGAAATGCAAAACATCCAAGGTTTTGCTCTCCATGGAGTAACATTTAATAGTGATTTTCACTTTAAAACTCTTCAAATTAAATGACGCTAATCACCCTTTAAAATGTCACATCAATGCTAAATGATAAAAAAATACATGATTTCCTCTCTCTCCCAAAATTACATGGTTCTCTATTTTAAGAGTCGTGCTGGGTGACACAAAGAGAGACACAAGGGTGACAAAAACTTGAGTTGTCATGCACATTACTGTAAATGTTTTTTCGCGAGATACATGTAAAAAGCATCTACGGTTATGTGCGCGCCACCACATCATTTTTGTCACCTTTGTGTCTATGTTTGTGTCATTCCAGTATTTTCCCTATTTTAAAAAGTTTCATTGTGACTCTTATGACTCTCATAATTGATCCTGCTGTGGTCCGAATCTCTCATAATTGATCCAATGTATGACTCTTATAAATTCATTTGGTCATGGTCTTGTCTTGAAGTGTTATTATTTGTGGTATAGCACATTAAGAGTTATGACTCTTGTCTTTATTCGTTATGTCATAAAATCGTTTCTGAATCCTTGTGTTAAAACACCAGTTCTGATAGTTAAACATTCAATTTAACATCTATTTTACTTTGTTAAGAACAGTTGCATATATATATATATATATATATATATATATATATATATGGGAAATGTTCAGCACCCTAAGTTTTACCACACACTTTAACAAATGTTTTTTGTCCTACATGGGTTAGAAGTTTTGGAATGGACTGATTTTTGGTGAGGATGATCTCTATGATTAGAAGATCATCCTCCCCAAAAATCAGCCTATTCCGAAATGTTTAGCCCCATGTTTACAAGTTGAAAAATTGTGGACCGTCCATTTTTTGTAAATCATTTTTGATGGGGTTAGAAGTTTTGGAATGAGCTGATTTTTGGTGAGGATGATCTCCTCACCATAGAGATCATCCTCACCAAAAATCAGCCCATTCCGAAACTTCTAACCCATGTAGGACAAAACGCGTTTGTTAAAGTGTGTGGTAAAACTTAGGGTGCTGAACGGGACCCTATATATATAGGGTCAGGTGCAAACGACAACCATTTCAACACACATATAGACAACGTGTTTTGTCTTATATGGGCAAAAGTGTTTAGAATGTGCTGATTTTTTGTGAGGATGATCTCTGTGGTGAGGAGATCATCCTGACCAAAAATCAGCTCATTATGGAACTTCTAGACCGTCCAATTTTTGTTGAAAAATTATAGACCGTCCAATTTTTGTTGAAAAATTATAGACCGTCCAATTTTTGTTGAAAAATTATAGACCGTCCAATCTTTGTAAATCAATTTTGATGGGTTACAAGTTTTGGAATGGGATGATTTTTTGCCAGGATGATTCCCTCATCACAGAGATCATCCTCACAGAAAATCAGCCCATTCCAAACATTTTTGCCCATATAAGACAAACACGTTGTCTATATGTGTGTCGCAATGTGTGTTGCAGGAACCCGACCCATATATATATATATATATATATATATATAGGGTCCCGTTCGGCACCCTAAGTTTTACCACACACTTTAACAAACGCGTTTTGTCTTACAAGGGTTAGAAGTTTCGGAATGAGCTGATTTTTGGTGAGGATGATCTCTATGGTGAGGAGATCATCTTCACCAAAAATCAGCTCATTCCAAAACTTCTAACCCATCAAAATTGATTTACAAAAAATGGACGGTCCACGATTTTTCAACGTGTAAACATGGGGCTAAACATTTCGGAATGGGCTGATTTTTGGGGAGGATGATCTTCTAATCATAGAGATCATCCTCACCAAAAATCAGCTCATTCCAAAACTTCTAACCCATGTAGGACAAAAAACGTTTGTTAAAGTGTGTGGTAAAACTTAGGGTGCTGAACATTTCCCATATATATATATATATATATATATATATATATCTGAGATTTGCCCACTTCATAGATTATAGTCTTGTTTAAGGACTAGTCTTGAGGCATGTGAACCGCCCACACATCACACGCACCAGGTAAGTGAGGGTGCACCCTCGCAGGTGGCCCCTTGGGAATAAATGCTCATATTTGTTATCAAACTCATGACCTACGGGCATTAACCACTTATCGATTTGAAATTGCCATTGAGCCAATCCCTCGAGGTTAGAGCAGTTACTTAGAATGTTTCATTATGTGAGCCAAGTCAAAAACTTGCTAGTCAAAGAAAAAATATAAATTAAATATACATAAAAAATATTTAAACATCTAAATAATCAGTAGATGTCATGGGTGGGATAATTTGTTCGTTTTTTTTAATCCATACACCCATGTCTTCTTACTCAAACCAAAGAAGAGAGAGAGAGAGAGAAAGAGAGAGGGATTTTCTTTAAAGAAGATAAAATTCTAAAAAAAAACATAAAAGATTTTATTTTTTCAGAAAACAAGGACTATTGAGAGTCCCATCTTTTTTTTTATTAAAGAGTCCATTTGGTATGCACCCAGGGTGGAGGACAGAAATCCTCCTCACACCTCAATACATGTCACGAAATTCTTTGGATTGTGGCTTACATGACATGTATTGAAGTGTGAGAGGAGGGTTTCAATTCTCCACCTGGGTGCATAAGATCCGGACTCTTTGTTAAAATATAAGTCTACAAACGTGGGAACTATCAACAATTAGTGCATCTCGTGGGTACCTTGCATGTGCATACCTGCTGTTGGTTGGTGTTTGACTTGGTCACAACACGTTTTCTCTACGCTAGTTTGTCATGAAATGTGAGAAATCTTAGGAACTAATTTATTATTTGTTCTTGGTTAGATATTAGTGGAGAACATGTAGGAAGTGGAGAATATTTCAGTTCCTTTAGAAAGTCCTTTTTGTCCTTTTTTTCTTTTTTCGTAATTATAACTACATAACTAGTACAAGCTGTATTTTTTACTTCTGTGATTATTTATTTCTGAGGGATGCTTCAATATACTGTTCTCTCTTATTTTCTACTTTTTGTGTCAGGAACTTACAAGTTATATCCTTTAGAAGAATTGTTCTAAGTTCACGAGGAATATTAACTTGATCTAAAACAATACCCAACCATTCAGAAGTCGCACCAAGCTTAGCCCAAAAATCGATTGTTTGATTAGTTTCTCTCTATGAAAACTTTAATTTAGAGCTTATGAACATCTTTCTTACATCTGCAATGTGTCTCAATAAGAAACATGATTCTGAGAGGCTTTAAACTTCTCGTTAATGTACTGAACTGCATACAGGGATGGAGCCATGTAGTAGGGGAAAACTATAGTCAATGGTACACTTGAAGAGTTTAAAGATAAATAGTTTGGGGGAGAAATTCAGAGATTTTTTCTTAGAAGTTGAAGAAAAGGATGTTTGGGCCATTTCTAATTAATTTATGAGAGAAGGTCCAGTCAAGAGGCAATTTCATTTTCAAACAATTGAAGAGGGAGATGAGGGAGTGGGGATAAATAAGACATATAATTAGTTGAAAATAAAGGGTATCTCTTTGGTGTGTGTGTGTGCGGGGTGGGGGGACCTCTTTAGTAGCTCTGCCCCTGGCCGCATGCATAGATCATTAGAAACCACCACTTGAGTAATGCATCTGTACTGATCACATCTCAGTCCTTCATAAATTGCCTAAGTTCCATTGAAGCAACAGTAGTCTTTAACACGAAATTCAAAAATGATATATTACAAACTAACTACCCACCAAAAAATTATCTTGAAATTATGTAACAATCATTACGTGATATAACAAGGCTTTTTTAAAAAATAAATAAATAAAATAACAATTATCACAAGACTCAGACATTGTTGCCCTGCCATTCACGGAGCGTACCCCACTTAAATTATCAAAAGAGTCGTGATACTCTAACGCTCCTTTCCGAACCATAAATCCATTGCTTCGGGATACACATATACAGATATTTATGTTTTTGTGATTGTGAAGGGAGCATATGAAAAAAGAGTGGCAAATTATCACAACTCATTTCAAAAGTACCACATGGGTCAATACGATAACCTCTTTACAGTATATCGGCAACTTATTACCAATTTATTATAAATAGATTCGGTAAGATGTCACTGAATGACCCATAGTTGGGTGTATTTTCTGAAGGTCGGGGTATTGCAACAGGTTCTAGACCATAAAATTAAAGCATGTTACATACAGTAAAATTAGATGGTTTTTGGTTTGAGAGGGCATAATTGATGGCGTGATCAACGGCCATGATGTGTAGATGGATAGTGGGACCCGTGATGAAACTATCTCTACCTCTTTAGTTGATGATAAAACCAAGAAAAGGCCACTACGTAAGATTCAAACACCGGCCCGTTTCTGTGACTAATGGAGAAAGTTATTGTTCCTCTTTAGGAGAGAAGAAATGCCCTAGTCAATGGATCACATTATTTCCTTTCTTTTTATTTTCGTCTTATTATCTTTAATATAAAACTTCTTTTTTTTTTTTAATTGTTAATTATAGGGAGGCAGAGAATCAGAGAATCCAGCAATGGCAGGGAATCATAAATCTTTTTACCTTATGTATCCCCAAGAAAAAGATCTATGGTTTTGTACCCTTGCCACGGCAGCCACATACTATTTTTCCACGTCAATTTATCACATCTCTTTTTTTTAAGATTTTGTAAGGAAAATGTTGGAATGACACTAGGTATTTATTGTGATTCTCACAAGTATGACGTGGGATGTACACATAACCATAGATGTGTTTCCTCGCGATACGACTAAAAATCACCTATGGTTATGTATGCATGTCCACGTCAAAATTGTGAGAATCACAATAAATCCTGTGTCACCCCAGCACAACTCATTTTGTTAAGGTGTGTGCACTGATGGGAAGGGCACATGTTAAGATGCACATACAACACCTTGGAAATAAGCATTTGAGAGTATTTTTTGTAAGAAAAAATTTGATGGCATTTTTTTAAAGAAAATACAGTTTTGAGGTGTATTTAATGCATCTTAATGTGTGCCCTTAGGGCACATGTTAACAAAACCCTTTTTTAGCTATTGGATGCATGGTTTCAAAACTTGACCTAGACATATCACTTGAGTAGTCTCTATATCAAGCATGGACGAGATGGATAAGCAAGTCAATTTTTTGGACAAAATTTAAAACTCCGTGTTCATTTTTCTCATTTTGACTGAGACATTTCAAATATATGAATATGTGGTCTCTGTGAACAATGCTTAAATGAAAATGTCGACGCACCATCTAACTCTAATTAGTAAGAGTGTTCCACATTAAAGAGTTGGTTTAGACATACCCATCTAAAGTCTTAACTATGTTGAAATTAAACTACAATGACCTAAATGCTTTTATTTTCAATCTCTAATCGAAAATTCCTTGAATTTTCTCCTAAAAGGTCATCACCTTCATCTTTGGGATGATACTTTTTACCCTCTTAAAGAATATCAAGATTGTATCTATTTTAACCTTCTAAACTTAAAACAAGATAATAAGGAGGGGGAGGCGTGGATATATTTTTTATTTTAAAAAAAATGAATTCATAGTTTTTTACACCAAGTAAAAGAAGTAGCACTGAAGACAGTTGAATAACTTGAAAGAAATAAAATCATAATGAAATTCGAAGATATTGGATTTTATGTAGGATAAAAATCAAGGATACTTTTAAAATAAGGGTATTTTTTATATTTCAATCAGTTTCATTTAGAAGAACGACACCAAGGGAAATGTCAAGAGTATCTGAAATATTCACCAAAATCTGTAGGGAAATTTATGTCTAGTCACCCATTGTGCTCCAGTACTTAAAGGTTGCATGTCACTATCAAAGATTATTTTAGGGTTTAATTTATTGCCGTTTTGTACCTTTACAACGTCAACCGCGTGCACGCATCATCATTGATAAAATTTTGGTTGTAAAATAAATTTTTGAGGGTATTTTTGATTGGAAGATATTATTTTTTTGAGGTATACTTAATAGCATCTTGACTGGTGCCTTTTGCCACAAGTTAACACCACTCATAATAATAAAAGGAAGGAAAAGCCACCCTATGTCCTTTGCTTGTCCTATATTCACAACCTTCCCATAAGCCATAACCAAAAAAAAATATGGAGATCCAAAATGTTCTACCATCCTTAAAATACCACATGAAGACATGGATTGAACTTTGTCTTCCATTCCTCCTACTTTTCTTCGTCTATACCAAATGGTACCTAAAACACAAGAATCAGGTCTTGGTCCGCTGGCCCATATTTGATGTCATCCCATCAATCGTCCAAAACGCGCACCGCATCCATGATTGGACTGTCGAGCTAGCGAATTCTGTTGGCACGACGATAGTGGCTAGAGGACCTATTTTCGGGCGGTTAGAGATAGTCTTCACAACTGATCCCCGCAACGTTGAGTATATCGTGAAAACCAACTTCAACAATTTCCCCAAAGGGCCAGAGTTCTTAGAGACATTCGAAATAATGGGCAATGCAATCTTCTCCGTCGACTTTGATCATTGGCATGCACAGAGGAGACTAGCAAACACTACGTTTGCGTCAAAGGAGTTTCGAAGCTACATAGCTAAGGTGAGCCAAAATGTGGTGGAGGATTCACTCATTCCAGTGTTGGCTCATGTCGCTAGAAATTCATCTGTTGTTGATTTGGAAGATGTGTTCTTGAGGTTCACTTTCGACAGTATTTTTACTGTTATATTTGGGAGGAACTCTAATTATCTTTCTATAAGTCTTCCTGATAATGAACTAGCGAAAGCGATCGACGATGCAACAGAAGCCATATTTTACAGGAATATAGTTCCTAAAGTATGGTGGAAATTATGCCATTGGTTGATGATTGGGACGGAGAAGAAATTGGAAAAGGCGAAGAAAACTATAGATGGATGTATGTCAGAATTCATATCCTCAAAGAGAGAAAATTTGCTCAAAGGAGTGAAAGAAACTGATCTAATAACAGCATACATGACTTCAGAAGAAATTTTGACGAATGATTTGCTACCCAAAGGTGAAAAGTTCCTTAAAGACACGGGGTTTAGCTTCCTTTTCGCGGGTCGAGATTCAACGGGTACGTCTCTTGCTTGGTTCTTCTGGTTAATTGTGAAGACCCCACGTGTGCAGGCAAGGATCTTAGAAGAACTCACTGTTGTGTACACGAAGAAGACAAAAGGTGAAGATGGTATGAGTGCGAAAAGGCCATTTTTGTTTAAGTTAGAAGACATAAAAGGGTTGATGTATCTACAAGCGGCCTTGTATGAAACTTTGAGGCTATTCCCACCACTACCATTCAATCGAAAAGAAGTAAAAGTAGAAGATGTACTTCCCGATGGCACCGTCGTGAAGCCAGGAATGAAGATCATTTTCTCAATGTATGCAATGGGGAGAATGGAAAGGACATGGGGAAAAGATTGCTTGGAATTCAAGCCAGAGAGATGGATCGACGAGAATAAGAAGATAAGGCATGAACTCATGTCTAATTTCTTCACCTTTAATGTTGGGCCAAGAATTTGCATAGGTAAGGACATGGCTTTTACTCAAATGAAGTTGGTGGCTACCACCGTGCTCTTCAACTTCCATGTTGAGTTGGTGGAGGGCCACGATGTCTATCCAATACCATCGGCGGTCCTGCATATGAAGAATGGACTGATGGTTAAGATAAAAGAGAGGGCTTATTAATTATTAGAGGAAGATATATATATATATATATATATATAGATCCTCAATATATATTTGTTTGGTTTGAGAATGGTACGTATGCATCTACCATGCTACACTAGTTGTATATGCATGCTATTATATGCTTTTGTATCCTACTAGAAACAATCGTGCTGGGGTGACACAGGATTTACTGTGATTCTCACAATTCTCATATGGAGATGCGTACATGACCATTGATTATTTTACTCGTATCACGAGAAAACACATCTATGCTTATGTGCACATCCCACGTCAGACTTGTGAGAATCACAATAAATACCCAGTGTCATTCCAGCATTTCCCTAGTAGAAAAAGCAGTAATTTAGATTGTAATTAGAAAGTGCAATACTATATATGGTGTAAATCAAATAAGTGTCAATCTGAGGTAGAAGTTAATTTGTTACCTGGATTTACTAATGAATTGTGGTGTAATATATATCCATGTATTACTTAAGTAATTGTGCATTAGCCCAATGTTTTTCTTCTCACTTAGTTACAAATGAATATATGTGATGGTGATAGATATCTTCAATGCAGCTGGTGATGATTACTAAATAGTTCTTATTTTGAACATCCTTATCAGAATTCAAATATTCTATTAGAATCAACAATTGTTGGATCAAATTTTGATATTGTATGATCCATTGACCCTTTATTTTTATTTTTTGGCTAAGTAAAATTTGTTGAATTAAAAGAGAAAATTGCATAGACAGAGCTCACAATTTACAATCTGAATATTCGGGAGTCCCATCTTGTCCCCCAAGAAAGCTTGCTTGGCTAATGGAGGAAGGTTAGCAAGATTAGAAAAATAACAGTAGAATTAATTACAACAGACTCCATAGTTTGCTAAAGCATCAGGTAGCATTGCATTCTCTCCAAGTACGTCGGATTTTCCAATTGAAATTCAAAAGAGATCTCCGAAATGCAAAACATCCAAGGTCTTGCTCTCCACGTACGGAATAACATTTAATAGTGATTTTCACTTTTAAACTCTTCAAATTTATTGACTTGCTAATCACCCTTTAAAATGTCACATCAACGCTAAATGACAAAAAAGACATGATTTCCTTTCTCCAAAAATTACATGGTTCTCTATTTTAAGAGTTGTGCTGGTGGAGTGACAAAAAAAAAAGCGATAAGGGTGACAAAAACTCGTGTTCTCATGTACATTATTGTAGATGCTTTTCCGTGAGATACTAGTAAAAAGCATCTAAGGTTATGTGCACACCATTACATCATTTTTGTCACCTTTGTATCATTCCCATTTTTTCCGAATTTTAAAGGGTTTCATTATTGTGATTTTTTAAATTTGATAGTCAAAGTAAAAATTAACAAAATGTTATCATCAAATTATAAAGATAATTTTGAAGAAGAGTTGGAGATGCTCTTACAAGTTTAAGACATTGACGATTCGTTAAACGAAGGTATCTATGCAAAATAATAGCCCAATAAAAATGGCATTTTGTTTCAACCTTTCCTTAGCATCATCTATATAGAGGGGACTCTTTCCCAACCACTCCTCGTGGCCATCAACTTGGCCATTCTCAGATAGTCCAGAATCTATGGTGACACAGAATGATCATGGAGAGCATCATCCTATATTTCTTACTTGTGGTTTTAAGACAGTCAATGGATCGTATCAAATTCGAAATTTGATCCAATAATTGATTATTCTAATAGAATATTGGAATTCAAATAAGGGTGTCAACAAAACAGAATTTCGATCTCGATTTAAGCAAATACAAGTCGTATCAAAGTTTTTCATAACCTTCCAACAGAAAAAAGAAGTTTTCCACCGAGTCAAAATGACTCTAAAACTCAAGTCAAGTTTCTAACCTAGCAATAATAATATTTTCAAGTTGACTTGGTGAGTTGGTTCTGTCAAGTTTGGAGATGGAATGATGTAAGACAAGTTATCGAAGAATTCGTGGAATGTTTGGATCACCAAAAATCCAAACTTACACTAAAGCCCACAGATCCGAAGGGAAGACAGATTCAGAATCATCCAAGAGACTCGTTCTTGAATAGAAACGTCAAGATCAATTGGTTTGCAATTTATTTTTTGTTCTTATGCCTAATTCATTTGTTTACCCTGCTTTTTAGGTTTTTTTTTTTTTTTTTTTTTTTTTTTTTGTAATTTTTGTTTTGTTAATAATTTTAGGTATAGAAGTCAAAATCAAACATCGTCGATTTTCCCTTACTTCTAAGTTTAAGTAGTATTTATTTCCATGCTTAGGTCATTTTTACTATTTTTAATAATTTTTTTATTTTTGCTAGTTTTCCTTGTTTTACTAGGATTATAATTTTACTTTTACAAAAAGTGATGTAATGCAATGCAGAGATCATCTTCAATTTAATTTAAAAAAATCTTTAAGAGTTCTTTTATGATGAATTCCAAATTTTCTTATTCTTTTATTATTTCACATTGCACGGAATCACCTTGAAATCCAAAGTTATCAACCCGACAAGTCTTAAAACTATGAAATGTACGACATACATGCAAAAAAAGGCACGTACCCTCTAAAAATTATAACAAATAGCACTGTCGTGATATCATCCACTCACATTTTTATATTTCGTTTTTCTCATTTAACAAACAACATAAGTTAAGAGAGCTTCTATTACCCTCACCAACTTTTGCTAAGAGTACCCCAATTCATATGAAATCACCAAAGAATTAACACACATCTTGGAGTGCTTTTAAAGTAAAAGTTGGTGTGGTAATAGAAGTTCTTTAAGTTAAATGTCATGTACTTTACCTTACGAAGAAATCCAACTCTGTAAAAGATACCTACAAATCCTGCTGTGGTCCAAATCTCTCATAATTAATCCAACTTATGACTCTCCTATAAATTTATTTGGTCGTGGTCTTGTCTTGAAGTGTTATTATTTGTGGTATAGTACATTAAGAGTTATGACTCTTGTCTTTATTCGTTATGTCATAAAATCATTTCTGAATCCTTGCGCTAAAACACCAGTTCTGATAGTTAAACATTCAATTTAACATCTATTTTACTTTGTTAAGAGCAGTTGCATTTTTTTTTTTTTTTTTTTTTGGTATCTGAGCTTTGCCAACTTCATTAACTATAGTCTTGTTCAAGGACTAGTTTTGAGGCACGTAAACCGCCCGCACATTACACGCACCAGGTAAGTGAGGGTGCACCCTCGCAAGTGGCCCCTTAAGAATAAATGCTCATATTTGTAATCAAACTCATGACCTACGGTCATTAACCACTTATCAGTTTGAAATTGCCATTGACACAATCCCTCGAGGTTAGAGCAGTTACTTAGAATGTTTCATTACGTGAGTCAAATCAAAAACTTGTAAAAAATATAAATTAAATATACATAAAAAATATTTAAACATATAATATTTTAGATACACAAATATTTAAAAATTATTTTCTAATATTTAATTTTTGTTCTCTACAAAAATGTTATTTATATACCTCAAGAATTATGTCGAGCTCCTGACCTAACTCAAGGGATCAAGTTGGTAATTTGATTCTACAAGTTGGTTCCATTTACTTTTTTACAAACCAATCAAATAATTAGTAGATGTCATCGGTGGGATAATTTGTTCGTTTTTTCTAATCCATACACCCATGTCTTCTTACTCAAACCAAAGAAGAGAGAGAAAGAGAGGGAGGGATTTTCTTTAAAGAAGATGAAATTCTAAAAAAAACATAAAAAAGATTTTATTTTTTCATAAAACAAGGGCTATTGAGGGTCCCATCTTTTTTTATTAAAGAGTCCATATGGTATGCACCCAGGGTGGAGGATAGAAATCCTCCTCTCACACCTCAATACATCCCTCGTAATTCTTTGGATTGTGGCTTACATGACATGTATTGAAGTGTGAGAGGAGGGTTTCAATTCTTCACTTGGGTGCATAAGATCCGGACTCTTTGTTAAAATATATTCCAAGGCTACAAACGTGGGAACTATCAACAATTAGTGCATCTTATGGGTACCTTGCATGTGCATACATGTTGTTGGATGGTGTTTGACTTGGTCACAACACATTTTCTCTATGCTAGTTAGTTATGAAATGTGAGAAATCTTAGGGCCCGTGTGGATACAGGAGCCAGACGTACTTAGAATATAAGTACTTTCACAAGTACTTTTTGAAGTATTGTCTGGAGTAGGTGGATAATTGTTGTGTGTTTGGATGCAGGTTCTAAAAAGTACTGTTAGAAGTATTTTTGATAGAGTTTTGTGTTTGAAAACTATTTTGGATTCTGTTAAAATGATCAAAATGCCCTTATAAGTATCAGTTACTATTTTTAACATTATAACTCAATAAATTATTCTTCAAAAGAAATAAAAGTTATTATTTTTATCCATAAAAACTAATATAAATACCTAAAAATTATAAACAAATAGAAGATATTGTGAGCAAATATATAGAACCACTAAAAATATGAAGAAACTTTCACCACATCAATGAATAGTAAATTTGTGTGTAATTGTTCATATCAATAAGAAAATTTCAACCATTGTTGGAATGCTCATAGATAAATCATTGAGTGAGTAATTGGGGGAACTAGAAATTCAAATTCAAATGCTACACTAAAAGGCTACCACCACATCAATGGATAATAATAAAATATTATTTAATTGCATTTTTTTAGGATATGCTTGTAATTTTCAAAATTTATGAGGGGCATACTTGTCCCAAATGCTACACCAAAAAGCTACCACCACATCAATGGATAGTAATATAATATTACTGCAATTACATTTTTGAGGGTAAGCTTGTAATTTTCAAAATTTATGAGGGATATACTTGTCCCAAATGTTACACCAAAAGACTACCACCATATCAATGGATAGTAATATAATATTATTCCAATTACCTTTTTGAGAGTAGGTTTGTAATTTTTAAAATTTATGAGGGGCACACTTGTCCCAATCCCATCATTTTGACAATGTTTTGTGGCTCCACGCAAGAATAGTTTAGAGAAGTAGCACCATCGGTACTCCGTGAAAAAGCACTAAAATGACCCCATAGTAAAGTAGTTCTTCTCAGGAGTTATTTATCCAAACACCTTTAAAGTGCTTCTAACTCCCCACAAAAGTCAAAAGTACTTAGAAAAGTCAATCTACACAGGCCCTTAGGAACTAATTTGTTATTTGTTCTGTTGGTTAGATATTAGCGGAGAACATGTAGGAAGTGGAAAATATTTCAATTTCTTTAAAAAGACCTTTTTTTTTTGTTTTTGTAATTATAACTAGATAACTATTACAAGCTGTATTTTTGACTTCTCTGTTTATTTATTTCTGAGGTATGCTTCAAGATACTGTTCTATCTTATTTTCTAATTTTTGTGTCAGGAACTTACAAGTTATATCCTTTAGGAGAATTGTTCTAAGTTCTTGAGGAATATTAACTTGATCTAAAACAATACCCAACCATTCAGAAGTCACACCAAGCTTAGCCAAAAAATCGATTGTTTGATTAGTTTCTCTCTATGAAAACTTTAATTTAGAGCTTGTGAACATCTTTCTTACATCTACAATGTGTCTCAATAAGAAACATGATTCCGAGAGGCTTTAATCTTCTCATTAATGTACTGAACTGCATATAGGGATGGAGCCATGTAGTGGGGGCAAACTATAGTTAATGGTACACTTGAAGAGCTTGAAGATGAATAGTTTTGGAGAGAAATTCAGAGGTTTTTTCTTAGAAGTTGAAGAAAATGATGTTTGGGCCATTTCTAATTAATTTATGAGGTCAAGAGGCAATTTCATTTTTAAACAATTGAAGAGGGAGATGAAGAGGAGTGGGGACAAATAAGACATGTAATTAGTTGAAAATAAAGGGTATTTTTGCGGCGCGGGGGGGGGGGGGAACTCTTTAGTGGCTCTGCCCCTGACCGCATGCATAGATCAGTAGAAACCACCACTTGAGTAATGCATCTATACTGATCACATCTCAGCCCTTCATAAATTGCCTAAGTTCCATTGAAGCAACGGTAGTCTTTAACACGAAATTCAAAATGATATTACAAACTAACTACCCACCAAAAAAATTATCTTGAAATTATGTAACAATATCATTACGTGATATAACAAGGTTTTTTTTTTAAATAAATTAATAAAATAACAATTATCACAAGACTCAGACATTGTTGCCCTGCCATTCACGGAGCGTACCCCACTTAAATTATCAAAAGAATCGTGATACTCCAACGCTCCTTTTTCGTACACTCCCTTCACCGAACCATAGATCCATTGCTTCGGGATACACATACACAGATATTTATGATTTTGTGATTGTGAAGGGAGCATATGAAAAAAGAGTGGCAAATTTTCACGATTCATTTCGAAAGTACCACATGGGTCAATACGATAACCTCTTTACAGTATATTGGCAACTTATTACCAATTTATTATCAATGAATTCGGTAAGAATGACTCATAGTTGGTTGTATTTTGTGAAGGTCGGGGTATTGCAACAGGTGCCAGGCCACAAAATTAAATCATGTTACATACAGTAAAATTAGATGGTTTTTAGTTTGAGAGGGCATAATTGATGGCGTGATCAACGATCATGATGTGTAGATGGATAGTGGGACCCATGATGAAACTATCTCTACCTTTTTAGTTGATGATAAAATCAAGAAAAGGTCACTACGTAAGATTCAAACACTGGCCCGTTTCTGCGACTAATGGAGAAAGTTATTGTTCCTCTTTAGGAGAGAAGATATGGCTCTACTCAATGGATCACATTATTTCCTTTCTTTTGTTCTCGTCCTATTCTCTTTAATATTAAACTTCTTTTTTTTATAATTGTTAGTTATAGGGAAGCAGAGAATCCAGCAAGGATATGTGATAAAAGGTAACAGAACAGTTTTTGAAGTAGTATTTCCTCTTGATAGAGACTTTTTATTGCACATTAACGTATGTTACTTGTTTGGGTTGTATTGCATTCCTCTTCTCTCCCTCTATTTGATTTTTAAATACTAGTTCTACCTGGAACCTTATTAATGATTAGAATCGTGATAATCTTACTATCCCACATGGCAAACTCATGACAAGTTTGGAATCGTAGATCTGTGCTCTTCAGTATACACAATTACACTTCCCCATATAAAAAAAAGATCCCGAGGTAACCGTGTATATCAGGAATCACAGATCTTCGATTTCCAAACTTGTCATGTCAGGTAGTCAATTGAGTTTGCCACATGGGGTAGTGAGATTATCACAACTCTAATAATTATTATCTACACCTTATCTCATGAGATACTGGGAATCTTAATTTTTCGTTGAAGTCTATCATGGATCATATAATTAAGTCCTGTAAAATATAATATTGGCACACCATTTATTCCAATTCCCACCTATAAGATTAACAATAACATAAAATTATCAAACACAAATCTCTTTAATTATATAAGATAAACAGTAACATAAAATTATCAAACACAAACCTATTTAATAATAATTAACTTCAACTAGCAAGGCATCAAGCAACCCTTTCTTTAATTCTAACCTTTAATCCATTCTCCATATGAAGCACAGCTGATGGTTTTGGCTTAACAATGTGACCTTCCACCAATTCAACATGGAAATTGAAGAGCACAGCGGCAGTCACTAGCTTCATCTGAGTAAAAGCCATATCCCTACCTAAGCAATTTCTTGGCCCAGCATTGAAAGTGTAGAACTTGGACAATGGTATTGGGCTTAGCTTCCCATTCTCATCCATCCACCTCTCTGGCTTGAATTCCAAGCAATCTTTCCCCCATAACCATTCCATCCTTCCCATTGCATACATTGAGATTAGAATCTTCATTCCTGGCTTCACGATGGTTCCATCGGGAAGTACATCATCCTTATCGACACCTTTGTGATTGATAGGAAGTGCCGGGTATAGCCTTAAAGCTTCACATAATGCCGCTTGTAAATACACCAATCCTTTTAAATCTTTTGAGTTAAACACATAAGGCCTTTTTTCTTCGATACCAACTTCATCTTCGGTATTCTTCGAGTAAACAAGCTTCAATTCTTCTAAGATCTTTGCCTCCACACGCGGTGTCTTGGCAACCAACCAAAAGAACCAAGCAAGAGACGTACCCGTTGAATCTCGACCGGCGAATAGGAAGCTCAACCCAGTATCCCTTAGGAATCCATCATTCTTGGGTATCAAATCATTCTTGTTTTCTTCTTGGGCAATCATGTAAGTTGCTATCACATCTGTTTCTTTTACTCCTCTAAGCAAGTCTTCTCTCTTCGATGAAATGTGAGGAGCCAATTGACGATCTATAGTCTTCCATGCCTCATTCAATTTCTTCTCTTTACCGATCTTCAACCAACAACAAAACTTCCACCAAGCTTTAGGCATTACATGCCTATAGAACAGACCTTCCGTTGCACCATCGATCGCTCGAGCTAGTTCATTATCGGGGAGACCTATCGAAAGACAATTAGGATTTTTCCCGAATATAACAGTGAAAATGCTATCGAAAGCGTATCTTAAGCATACATCTTCCATATCTATAATAGAAGATTGTTTTGCAACATGTGATAATAAAGGAAGGAGTGAGTCTTTAACCACAATTTGGCTCGTGCTAGCTATGAAACTTCGAAATTCTTTCGATTGAAAGGTTAAGTTTGCCATCTTCCTCTGTGCATGCCATTCTTCAAAGTCCACAGTGAAGATCCCTTTGCCTAATACATCAAATGTCTCCATGTAGGAGGCTCCTTTGGGAAAATTGGAGAAATTGGTCTTGACAATATTATCCACGTTGCATGGATCACATGTGTACACTACATGTAAACGACCGAAAATCGGTCCTTTTACAACTATCGTTCTACCAACCTCGTTGGCAAGCTCAACAGACCACTCGTGAATTCGATGAGCATTTTGTAGGACAGATGGGATTTCTTCCAAGATGGGCCAGTGAACCAAGACTTTATTCTTGTTCTTTAGGTACCATTGTATGGTGAGGAAGCAAATGAATGCAAGGAAAAATTGAAGCCACCTCTTCAGGTGATACTCTAAGTCTAAGGACCATAGAATGGTCTGCAGCTCCATTTTTTTTAGAGGGGGGATAATGAGAATGGGAGGTGAAGAAGATTTATTTTATAGAAAAAAACTACACTTTCTTATCTCTCGACAACTTGATTTAATGTTAACCAACCTTCCAACTTATAGTTAAGTAATGAATGGGTGAACCAGGTACTTAAACAATCATAGTATTAAGATCATGGTTTCAGATCTCAGTTGGATGTCGTTATGGACGAGACCGAGCTGTCTGTCTTGGATGAGTCATCTCATCTCGGAGAAGATAAACCACTTAACACGGTTTGCATTATTTATCAATATATATTTTTGATGTATACATGTAATAAAATCATCTTGGACAAAAGGGTTGTGAGTCAGAATCATGGGATAAGATTCATTTTTAAAATGGAAAAAAAAAAAAAAAACACAGGAAAATGCTCGAGTGACATTAGAATTCACATCATTTTGCACATTGCTGATGGGTGTGTGCATGTAACCAAAGATGCTTTTCATCCTCCAGATACGGGTGAAAAGTATTTACGGTTATGTGCACATTTCCACGTTAGCAACGAGTGAAATAATGTCACATTCCAATATTAGCATAAAAAATTTGAAGGTGTACTTAATTCCTCTCAACGTGTTCCCTTAGGGCACATGTTAACAGGACCCATTTATCAGTTGGCTTTAATTGATTATAGTTCACTGACCCATACACCATAGCCTATGTTGCCAGTGGCCCTGTTTTAAATGAATCGAAATCATAATTGAATGAATTTGGCAAAGTATGTCAATGAGCCTGCACCAACCCCCTTACAAAATTAATTTTCGACTTTCGAGAATATTTTTATTTTTCCCATTACCTAATTGGAAAAAACTTTGAAGCAGGCAAGCTGCTTCAAAATTTTGAAGAAACTCTCTCCATTGAAATGCTATGTATAATCCAATGGAGAGGGATTACTTCCTACAACACTATATTGTCGATGTGGTGTTGTGCACAGAACCATAGATGTTTTTTCTCAAGATATGAGTATTATGTAATCGAGGAAAATTGATGATTCTCTTCACAAACAATGGTGTACAAAGTATTGTAGGATATCAGTGTAAAATCACTTTTTTTCCATGGCAATGTCGGATTGATAAACGATTAATGCCCGTAGGTCATGAGTTCAATACTCATTTATGAGCATTAACTCCTTAGGGACCATCTGCAAGGACAAACCCTGACTTGGTGTGCGTGACGTGAGGGCATGGCACGTGCCCTGGGACTAGTCCATTGGACAAAACCATGAACCAAATCTGATCCAATTAAGGTTTCATTCAACCCAAAACCTTCAAATTGGGTTGGGGATAAATCAGTTCAATATCGGATCAGTATCAAATTATTACCAATCTGAAATATTTTTCCTATAATCCAAATTTGATATGATCAGATCAATGAGTCTTTGAACCGGATCTGATTTGATTAAGGTTTCATTCAACCCAAAGCCTTCAAATTAGGTTGGGAAAAAATACTTGGGATTTGAGAGAGAAAATGGGGGAAGAGGAGGAGAAGTTTGCACTAACACAAAGAAATTATTGTTGGTCTTTGAAATAAAGAAGAAAAAGAAAGATAATAAAAGCGGGTTGTTGTTCATTCAATCTAAATAGATCTCAGTGAAAAAAAAATATTCAAAAGGGCGGGGGGTAGAGGTCGTGTAATGGAATATGCGAAGAGAGAGAGAGAGAAGCATACTTGCAGATTGATCTGGAATTTTACTGAATTTTCAAATTTTGATTTGAATTTGATCGAAAATCCAAATTTCATATCTGAAGCCTATTTTTTGGATCAAATACCAAATAAAAATCAGATCATTGCTAGTCAAGTCAACATGTAGCTGTTTTGGTGAATATTTGAAACACCTTATATTTTTAAAATGATGACATTACTCTTTGATGTAGGTCTTTATTAATAAATTAATGAGAAATGACCTATATACACTTGTCTTTAATCTCTTTTATTTTTTTTTTTTTTAAAACCCTTGAATTCTATTTCCAAAACCTGTCATCTTTAAACTCTTCAATCTTATTAATAGTTTGCTCATCCATGAGAAAATCTTGACCCCAACCTTTGCGGAAGGGAGTTATTTACGTTCTAAATAAGTATCAATGATACCATCATGTTACACCTAAAAATAGAAAAGAATACCACTGTGACGATTATAAATATGTGGGGTCGAGTGGTCCTTTGTCGATATAGGTGTGTGTTTAGGGTATATGAAAAGATATCTCATTAGTTTAAATGTGTGTTTGTATAATAGTAGATGAAGGTGTGCGACAAGACGGGATTAAAGATTGTGGTCTCGAAAATATAGTCAATGAATGCATAAGTTCAATAGACCAGACCAAAAAAAAAAAAGATGACATGTCAATTTTTTTATGTCTTCATCAAAAATTTGATAAAGACACACTTATAGATCCAATTCAAAGCCCAAGTTTGGACCACTTTTACAAGAAACCAAATGCGATAACATGTTCTAGAAAGCATTTGGGAACACTTCCATTCCAAAGGAAAATGATTGGGACAGCATTAACTAATTCTTCATCAAATATACTGAAACTTTAAAAGAGAAATCTAATGATTCCAACTAACCTAACGCTCCCAACATTATTTAATGAGTTTTGGGATCCATAAACTCGTGAAAGTGAGATCATATGTTCACACCTAATCCCAACCGTGTAAATATTAAATCCAACTACTAGAATTTATGTTGGAGATTCTTGTTATATTCTTAAGAACTTTTTTTATAATGTCACGTGTACATAATTAGGATTGTGAGTAAACATATGAGTTCCATTTCCATATGTCCATTGATCGTGACCCTTAATTATTTAATAACATTAATCTCATAATGCCCTCAATGATACTTAAACTAGTTGGATGCTTTGATGGTCCAGTTGAAATTAGTATTGAAGTCTAGGTTTCCCAATTTTCTTTGTTGTAATTCCTTTCCTTTAGAAAAAAATTACTTAATGGACCTTGCCGCAAGAACTTTTTTCTAAATGCACCTGGACTTTTGGATGGTATTTTTGCAACCTAGTATGTAAAAACAAAATTCTTAATGCCCCTCATTTCTATATAACTTCAAACTCAAATAATGGAAGTTTACCATTTAAATTGTCAATCTTGACTACTTGACTAAATGATTTATGTTTTCAAACACTAATATCGATGATTTATAAAAGTTCGAAGGCAATGATTGGATCAAAGATCGATTTCAACAATTTGAATTGTTGATCTTAATGATTCCAATAGTTGATTCAATGGGTAAGAGGGCATTAGGAAAGAAAAAATATACTAATTGGAGTATCAAATTACCACCCAACAGTTGGGATTATTTAGAAAGATATCCGGTTCATTTAGTAATTCTCTCTCTCTCTCTCTCTCTCTCTCTCTCTCTCTCTCTCTCTCCACAATGATTGCCACACCAAGGCATCTAAAGTTCTGACCGACAGTGCATGCAATACAGATTTCAAGTGGAAGCGAAGAAAGTTTATTTAATTTTCTGAAATTGGTACAGTTAGTTACCCTCAATCATAAGAAAAACATATTCCTTAACTTCCTCCCTCACCACATGACTACATTTTCATGATGTTATGCGAGAGACTCGTGGAGGACAAAATTCTAACAACTTAAAAAATATATATATTAATCTAATTTTTTTTTATAAAATCTAAAAGATTGTGGTATTGGATTTGCCAATGTAATAATCCTTGATGAGCAAAGGACCCTCAGTAAGATTTGAAATCTTACTAAGTAAGACTAGTCTTTCATGTGAAAACAAATTTTAAAAAATAATTGATTTTGTTGAGTGACCTCAATTCACACTTTGCTAATGTAGAGATGTGGATGGAACTTTAGGGCTAAACTCCCCACACCCACACCCACGTTTACATCAAAAACTTAATATTCTCATAATTATTTTGGTCAAAAACTAATAAAATTACTTCAAATTACAATCCCACATCCATATAATCACATTAGTTTCTAAAATTATGAGAAGAATAATGTTGAAGTGACCTTAGGCTTGAACCTCATATTACACTTCTTGACGTGAAAGTATCTGGGAATCATAGATGCTTTTCATCAAGCATTCATGATTCCCAGACATTTTCACGTCAAGAAGTGCAATATGAGGTTCCAGCCTAAGGTCACTTCAACACGACTCTTTTAAAAAGTAGTTGGTGGCATTTGCAAATGTCTTACAAAATGGTTTTTTTTTTTTTTTTTGTAATTTAAAATATTAATGAAAGGTTTTGAATATAACATAAAGAAATAGATATTTTTGTAACTTTAGAAACGAACTAATGTCATCATAGGGACATGGGATTGTGATTTGAAGTAATTTTATTGATTTTTTATAAAAATAACCTTGATGGTATCAAGTTTTTAATGTAATAGTGGAGGCATTTTTTGACCCTTCAAATTGTGGTGTCAAACCACTTCTTCTCCACCTTCTCTCATTGTAATAATAAAAATTTCCATTTTCTTATGTTTTCTTCAAAATTCATCTAATTAAATTAAAAAAATAAATAAAAACATATAATCCATGTGCGTAAGTGCATCTCACCTAATATACTCAACCCACATTGTCAACAAATAAAGTATGTTAGAGTTTTTTTTAGAGAAACGTGTTGAAGGAACTCGGCAATAAGGGATGCTCTTAGAAAGGAACAATTAATCCTTTTTCTTCTGCTATGACAAAAAGTACCCCAAATTTCTTATTTTACTGGAGTAATTTTTTTGGATAAATATGAAAACAATTGATTTTTGTTTGTTGAACAAGTGTGTATGTAGGATCTTCGTGTTTCAAGTAACATAGCTAAGAGTGTTTAGAAAACCACCACACTTGGAGTGGTGAAAGCTTCTCATATTTATTCTGTTACAGACTGTATATATAAATGGACATTACAAAATAAATAGAAAGAAGCAGCAGAAATCAGCTCCTAAGATTAGGGGTCAATGAATGCACATATGGAAGGCCTTTGATTTGCTTTTGATTAAGGCAGAGAATCCTCGACACCCCCCCGCAAGTTGAGCGTCGGATTTGAATAGACGTGGAACTTGGATCGAAAAAATTGAAATAGAGGCCTAGGCACACTTTTGGTGAAGATATCGGCAACCTGTAAGTGAGAGGGCACATACTGGATACGGAGTTTGCCAGCGACAACAAGTTCACGAAGAAAGTGATAATCTAACTCAACATGTTTGGCTCGCTTATGAGACACGGGGTTAAAGCTTAAAAAAATGGCACTTTTGTTGTCACATAAGAGAAGAGGCTGTTGTGGAAGAGAAATCCTGAGGTCACGAAGGAGATGCGTGAGCCAAAGAAGTTCAGCGGCAGTGAAAGCTAGGGCACGATATTCAGACTCGCAACTAGAACGAGAAACAGTTGGTTGCTTTTTGGCACTCCAGGAAACTAAGTTGTCGCCAAGGTAAATAGAATAACCAGAGGTAGAGCGACGAGTGTCAGGACATCCTGCCCAGTCAGCATCAGAGTAAGCAACCAAAGCACCAGGAGTAGCAGATGGATGAAAAGTGAGGCCAAAATGCAGTGTGCCCTTAACATAGCGAAGAATGCGCTTGACAACAAGGAAATGGTCTTCAGTCGGAGAGTGCAAAAATTGGCTGACAGAGTTGACAGCGTAAGCAATATCAGGACGCGTGATAGTCAAATACTGGAAAGCACCCACAAGAGATCGGTAAAGAGTGGGATCTGAGAACAAAGGACCATCAGAAGATAGGTACTGAGAGACAACCATGGGGGTGTGAACAGGCTTGCTGTCAAGTAACTGAGCTCGCGTGAGAATGTCCCGTGCATATTTTAGCTGACTGATAAAAAGACCATCAGTGGTTGATGTAGCTTCTAAACCAAGGAAGTAACTGAGAGAACCCAAGTCCTTAGTAGCGAACTCAGAATTAAGCTTATGGGTAAAGCTGTCGAGAAGAGACGAGTTGTTGCTTGTAATAATGATGTCATCAACATAAATAAGCAAATAAATAATGGCAGACTGCCTATGAAAGACAAAGAGTGATGTGTCGGCACGACTGCAATAAAAACCAAGTTGAATGAGAAAAGGGCTAAATCGTTGAAACCAAGCACGTGGGGCCTGTTTGAGTTCATAAAGAGCTTTCTTCAACTGACAAACATAATTAGGGAAACGAGGATCAATATACCCAGGAGGTTGTTCCATATAAACTTGCTCAGTAAGATGACCATTGAGAAACGCATTCTTGACATCAAGTTGGCGGAGAGGCCATTTGTTGGTCACAGCAAGAGAGAGTACAACACGGACAGTGGTAGCCTTGATAACAGGACTAAAAGTTTCAGTGTAATCGAGATCAGGTACTTGCGTATAGCCCTTGGCAACAAGGCGGGCTTTTAGACGCTCAATAGTTCCATCGGGCAAGTATTTTGTCCTAAATACCCATTTGGAACCTACAATGTTGGTATTAGCAGGTCGAGGGACCAAAATCCAGGTACGATTATTTTGCAAGGCTCGAACTTCTTCATCCATGGCAGCAAGCCAAGTAGGATTTTTAGCAGCAGATTTGAATCCTTTAGGCTCAGTGGATGTAAGGAGAGCAGAGAGAAGATCAGAGGATCCCAAGAGTGCAAGATTCACCGGGTGACGTGGTTTGAAAATACCAGCTTTGGCTCGTGTAAGCATAGGATGAGAAACCATCGGAGTTGTCGCAACAGGAGTACTGATAAGCGGCGCTATGGGAAGCTCGAGAGAATCCGAGTTGGGATCCAAATGCGACGAGGATGAACCTGCAAGAGAATCATTTGTCTGCAAAGACTCATTCATTTGATCAGTACAAATACCACACGGGTTAGATCCGGATTGTGCAATTTGTCGAGAATGGGACGTAGGGGAAGATGGGAGTATTTCTGTAGGGGTTAGACTAGGTTCCAAAAAATTTGAAAATTGAAGGGAGGATATGGGATGAGCCTGGGATGTATTTAGGAAGGGAAAGTAAGTCTCATCAAACTGAGCATGTCGGGTGAGATATATCCTAGAAGTGGTGGGGTCAAGACAACGGAACCCTTTGTAAGAGGAGCTGTACCCCAAAAAAATGAAAGGAATGCTACGTGGGGAAAATTTGTTAGGCATATAATCACGTAGACAAGGATAAACACGACAACCAAATGGATGAAAATTTTCATAATTTGGAGAGGAACCATATAGAAGCTCAAAAGGGGACTTACCTCCAAGAAGTGGGGTGGGCAATCAGTTGATGATGTAAGCTGCAGTGCTAAAGGCGTCAACCCAGAAGCGAGGAGAAGTATGAGAATGGAAAAGCAAGGCAAAGCCAGTCTCAGTCACATGACGGTGTTTCCTTTCAGTGCGACCGTTTTGGGCAGGAGTATATGGACAAGAAAGTTGATGATGAATGCCAGAGGCATGAAGATGGGTTTTAAAACAGTTGCTAGTAAATTCTGTACCACCATCACTTTGAAAAATTTTAATACGAGAAGAATGTTGATTTTCCACAAATTTTTGAAATTGAATAAAGGTAGCATAGAAATCAGATTTTAATTTCAATGGATAAAGCCAAGTGAAACGAGAATAATCATCAATGAATAAAACATAGTAAGCAAATCCTAAATTGGATTTTACGGGTGAAGGGCCCCAGATATCACAATGGATAAGATCTAACACATTAGACGACCTATGTTCATTACGTGAATAAGGTAGACGATGATTCTTTGCAAGTTGGCATGTATCACATAATTTAGGAGATGGCAATAAAGAGGTAAGATAAAGCTGTCCTTTTTTATTTAAGAAAGAGATAACAGAATGATTTACATGTCCTAGGCGAGCATGCCATAAATCATAGGAGGCATGAAGAGATTTATTTTTAAGGACAGAAATAAAAGCGGAATTTCCGCGCTCTAGCACATATAGGCCTCCATCGCGTTTACCGGTTGCCACCACCCTTC
Source organism: Akebia trifoliata (assembly GCF_017979445.1). Classification (NCBI taxonomy): domain Eukaryota; kingdom Viridiplantae; phylum Streptophyta; class Magnoliopsida; order Ranunculales; family Lardizabalaceae; genus Akebia; species Akebia trifoliata. The sequence continues at coordinate 14,234,805 of NC_141378.1, read as the reverse complement.
CCGTTTGGCAATTCTGAATGGTGAAAAAATTATTAGTAAATGTAACAGATAAAGGAAAATCATGAGTTAATTTACTAATGAACAAAAGATTTTTAGTGAGGTGAGGGACAACCAAGACATCTAATAAATGAAGATCTGGGGAAGGTGAAATTTTACCGGTGTGGGTAATAGGGAGGGATGCACCATTCCCTACAATTACACAATCCTTACCCGTCTAGTTTTTGGACTGATCCAAAGTGGAGTGGGCTGGAGTCATGTGGGCCGAAGCCCCTGTGTCCAAGAACCAATCTGAGGTTTCATTTTCAGATAGGGAGCATGAAGCATTGAAGGCTTCAGCAAGTTGTACAGATGGTTCATGCTGATGACGATCATATCGTTGCCGGCACCGATCAGCATAGTGTCCTTCCAAGCGGCAAATCTGGCATCGTGGTGGACGGCGACCGTGAGTGGATTGGGTACGCCCTTGTTTGTGAGTGAAGGTATCGCTGCGGGAGCCATTTGTGCGGCCACGACCATGGCGAGATAGGCCACCCCCGCGATGGGAAGAGGTCCGGTTAGCGGTGAATGCTGCAGCTGATGGGGCCGGAGTTTCTAGAGAGTTTTGAAAGAGTTTAAAACTCTCAGCTTTGGATACCAGATCTGGGAAACAGGGGAGAGGCGTTTGTGCCATTTGGGCAGTAGAGAAACTGGAGAAATCCGGCCCTAGACCACGAAGAAACTAGTGAACTTTGTCGATTCCATCAACGGGGCGACCAATGGCGTGAAGTTGATCACATAGAGCCTTGAAGGCACGAGCATAGGCAGTGACTGGGCGGGTGCCACGCTTCATTAACTGAAGGTCATCTTTGAGACGAATTTCGCGGGCTTTAGAGCGGTGGCTGAAAGTGTTTTCCAGGGCAGTCCAGACCTCACGGGATGTGGAGAGGCTGACGGCTTCAGCCATGGCTTCTTCTGTGAAAGAGGAGAGAAGAAGACTGAGAAGGCGCTGATCAGTTGCTTTCCATTCCAGGTGTTGGGGATTTGGTGTCTGAGAGGTAGGAGGATCAAATGGAGGTGGAGGCACAAGGGTACCGTCCACATGACCCAGCAGATCTTGACTCTCAAGAAGTGGAAGAAGTTGACTCTTCCATAAGAGATAGTTAGAGGATGAAAGTTTGATTGTAACCATGTGAATCATGGTGTTGAAGGGAAGGAGGGTGGGAGAAGAATTAGAGGCCATTGAGGATCAATGCTCTGATACCATAAGAGTGTTTAGAAAACCACCACACTTGGAGTGGTGAAAGCTTCTCATATTTATTCTATTACATACTGTATATATAAATGGACATTACAAAATAAATAGAAAGAAGCAGCAGAAATCAACTCCTAAGATTAGGGGTCAATGAATGCACATATGGAAGGCCTTTGATTTGCCTTTGATTAAGGCAGAGAATCCTCAACAATAGCAAACCAAAAAATGCACCAAAAAAGAAGTCATTTGTTGTGCAAATTATAGCATTTTCGAACGGAATAATACTGAAGTGACCTCAAAGATTCTCCTCATTTCGCATTTTGTTGAAGTGGAGATGTGTACGAACATAGATGCTTTTCATCGAGATAGGAGTGAAATGAGGTCACTTCAGCACAACTCAAACGGAATGATATTTGGGCACGAAGATATTTATGATTGGTTCCATAATTCCTCCATCTAGTTGGCTGAATTTCAGCCAATCCTCCCTCATCCAATCCATCTAACTAGATGGTGACTTCTCTTTGAACAACTCTGTGACTGAGAAGAACTGTAGTGAGACTTCTCTTAGATAAACATGCATTTGATGCTCAGCCCCAAATGTCACTTTTGGCTAGAAAAATTCTTAAATATTAAATATATTTATTTTAGAGATATTTACAAAGACGTGATCAACTTTTGATGAAATTATAATTCCAGCTCACTGTTCATTTTAATTACCAAAATATGTACGGTAACCATATCCGAAGTTTTAAAAGTGACAATTTTACAGATTTAAAGTGACAATCTCACAGTTTTCGCTACTTTTAGCAAGACCGTCATTATATAAGCCAGCGAGTTTGTTACTTTAAACCTGTGATCTCATCACTTGAAGAACCTGCGATTTCACGTTTTGGAAATTAAAATGAACAGCCAGTCAGAATTGTAATTTCATCGAATTCAACTCACGAAATGGTAATTTACCCTTTATTGTAAATTATGTAAATTTGGCATGTAAATCTGTAGCCCAGCCCAACTTATATGGATGAACAGATCTGTGCCTGAATTTTGGAAGCCCGGCCCACCCATGTCCTCCCTTATTATTGAATCAATTACTCACAAGAGTAGTTACAAGTTAAATCCTCCTAAATAATTCTGGCAAGCTATCGAGGAATGGAAGAATTTTCCTCAAAAATACAAATATTATGCTCATAAGTAAAGTGCCTAGACTTGCAAGAAAATCCGCCGACCATTCTATTCGTTTCTCTCCAATAGAAATTAAAGTTGCATGAGATGATTGTTGAAGTAATATGAATCTCTTTAACTTGCTCCATATATTTCCAAGAAGGATCGAAATGGCCATCTAAGTCCTTTTCCAAAATCACTTAATCATGTTCAAGCTCTTTAACATTTATGGTAAATTATTTTTAAACTTGAAACTTAGCTTCAATCCATCGTTTTCAAATGAGTCTCAATTCTTTTAAAAAATCCTTTAATTTTTATCCAAAATCTCCTCATCCTCTATTTTAAAAATCCTATCTTGTTCTTGAGATTTGAAGGTTCAAGTAGATAGAATCTTGTTCCATGACCAGGGGCGGATTTACAGTGGGGGCAATTGCCCCCACAAGAATTTCTAAAATCAATAGAGAGGTACTAATAATTTTTTAAAAAAATTTAACATTCTACTGCTTTGCCCCCACAGAAGTTTTGAAAAATTTTCTATTTGTAATTTGCCCCCCACAAAATTCTACTGCTTTGCCCCCATAGAAAATCAGAAAAATTTTCTATTTGTAATTTGCCCCCACGACAACAAAAACCTGGCTCCGCTCCTGTCCATGACTGTAACTCCATTTAAGGCCAAAAATTTAGTAAAATATTACATGGGTGAGGAACACAAAATTTTAAAAACTTTTAAAAAAATATATACTAAATAAAAAAGGGTAATTGTCTATCGTTGTATTTTAATTTTAATTTCGGAGTTCAGTGACCGTTCATTTTTTAAAGTCTTTAGTCAATTAGAAAAAAAAAATTCTTTCATATTTATATTTTTATAAAATATAATCTGCAACAAAAAATTTAGAAGGCTGAGGTGTTATTTGGTCAATGTGGGAGTCCATGTGGTCACAATGATCGATGGTAACAAGTTGGGGGGGGGGGCGGACCCAAGATTTTTTACCAGTGGGGGCTAAATGCAAATTATGATTGATCGATAATCTTTGATTCTTTCTATGCCAATGTAGGAGTCACCACTGTTAGTTGCTAAATAATGGATTTGTAATTAGTTGAACCTTAAAATATAAGTAATTCAAAGACCACTTAATATTGAGGTAAACTGCCTAAAACATAGGTATTTAATATTAATTTCTATACTCCATTATCAGTTTATTAATATTAATTTTATATCTCCGCCTCTATAGTTTTCTAATATTTAAGGTTTGTGGTGGCCACAATATCTACCTCTATAGACTTATTTTGAAATTAACATTGGATAAATTTATGTTGTAGATTTATAACAATGGTTTTGATCTATATTGAGGTGTAAAAAATCACCTCTATGTATAGAGTGGAATTTCAATTAATTTTTTTTTTTTCTTTTTGAGAGATTTATCAAGGAAATCTTATTGAATAAATTTGTTACCTAACAAAATTTGAAGGGGGATCTACATTATTTTAAAAGATTAAATACTTACCACACGTGAAAAAAATGTAAATTTAATATCAAGGTCCGTCGAATTTAACTAAATCCAAACAAATTTGATGGATCTTAGCATTGTACCCATTTTTCACATAGGGCTATAAATGCCCTCATTTTTAAAATCAAATACTTATTACATCTCGCTCCTCTCAACATCAATTATCTCTTCCAAAATCATTATTAGGCTCATATGGTAAAAAAACCTTAAATTTAATATATATATATATAAAAAGATAGTAATTATTTTTTAGTGTTTGATTCATCATTTTAAGAGATATCAAATGTTACGAGGAGACTGTATATGATAGGTATTTGGTTGAAAAACACTTGCCTTACTAAATTAGTAAGATTTTAAGCCTTACTAAGTGTCGTTTTGCCCAAATGGATTACCACAATTGAAATCCTACATCACAACAATCTAGACTTCTAGGGAAAATTCACATCCAAACAAAAATTGATGGACAAATTTTTTTAACTTGATCCAAGGTTTTCAAAATTGATGGCTATAGAACTTCCATCGAGCTCCCAAATTTAAATTTAAATTCAACAGTGAAAAATAATTTTTTGTTGAAGTATTTTTTAGCTTGATCAAAGATTTTCAAAAGGAACTACAAACTTCCACCAAGCTTCCATATTTAAAATTAAAATTTAACAGTGAAAAATAACTTTTTTTTTTCAAAATTCATAGAAGTTTGTCCTCCACAATATTGTAGCATTGTGGTTTTGGATCGCACAAGGTGAGCTCAAGGACCCTTAGGAAGGGTGGCATCCTTAGTAAGTAAGGCTAGTCGGTCTCTATTTGATTTATACAAATCCTGGAAGTATTCTATATTTTAAAATTATGTAGGAGCTCATTCCAATGTTTGCTGGGTAAACAATTCCAAGGGAGTTTTTGTAATAAATGTGCAACAGTGAGGCCGGCTAGTCTCTGATTTTATTCAAACTTTGTTTAGTCCACATAGGACACAAAGTGCCTTGTCTCTCTCCTTATCGACTCCTAGGTCTCTCCACTCATTGTCAATTAGTTTTGAGCTGTATCTCCAAATCTATCATGATATCAAAACGGGTCTTTCTTTCTTTTATGTCACCTATTTCATATCTCTATGTGTTTTAACCCAGCCAAACCCACACGTGCAGGGAGGTGTTTGAGTTTAGTCCCACATTAGACACAAATTGCCTTGCCTCTCTTATAAACTCTTGGGCCTCTCTACTCATTGCCAATTGATTTTGAATTGGACCTCCAAATCTATCAAACTTCACTAGGGGCTATAGTTCCATGTAGGTCCGCCCTAATTGCAGCACATGTTGAAGATAAGGGCCTTTAGATCAATTTTCAGCACCCTTTTATAGAGTACCAAGGTCAAAGGGCATTTTAACCAGTTTGAAAAACTCACATATTCACCAAAATGTAGAGGGGTATGTAAATACCATAAATTATTCTCAAAACCCTAATGGCACAAGGTATGATCCAAACTCTTAAGGATGTTGATTTTGAATTACATTGAATAAAGTTCTTGAAATGTATTAGCTGCAATAATTTGAGGATTATACCATACAAGATCATATTAAACTTGCAACACGGACTTGCCCTCTTTGACCGTGTGTTTTAAACTTGATAGGCTCTGACCAAATATATATCCCATAGAAAATTTGTATTTTGTTTCTCCCCTCCCAACTCTATTAAGAGATTTTAAGTAATTGAAAGAAAAAAATCTTTTAATGGCATCTTTCGTTTTGAATCTCATCTTACCATTAGAGTCTGATAATATAACACCCCCTCTAAACATTTAAGTAGGGGATAAATAGTCCTCTTATTTTAACTAGCCAGCCTCGTCTACGAACCTAAAAGGCATATAAAAAGGGATTGTAAGGATTCTTCTTTCTGCTTCAGAAATCTTTAAAATAAATAAACCGCCTCGTCAAAAGATTCAATACTGAGATTTTTTTTTTTTTTTTTTTTTTTTTATTATTATTATTTTAAGATATTATTGCCACACACTTTTGCAAATACGACCCCCATTCAAGCGTATCTAGAACAAGCACACATCTTGAGGTGGTGTGAGCAAAAGTTGGTGTGGCAATAGAAACGCTCAAAAAAATTATCATAACCGAGCCCCAATCTATGAGATTGTGGTCTCTCTTTTCACATAAATTCGTATGTCCTCCCTCACTTTTCTCTACTCAACGCTTTTCAATACCATCAATTCAATTAATAATAAATATAGTAGCGAATATAATAGCATCACAACTTGGGCAATATCTACACATCTTGTAACTTCATGACTCAACCAATATCTATACATGTTGAATCAGAAGGTTCAGTGCTCAAATTGTTGTAGGAAATAAGGCAATCTTACAAACATGTTTTACTTTCTTTTCTTTATAAGGAAAATTAATGAAAAATCCCATAGAGAGGTATTAAGGATATTAAGTTGTACCTAACAAATATTTAACTGAAGAGAGATGCGGGTTAAAGAGGGCTTAAAGAACAAAGTTTTCCAATAGGGAAATGAGGCTTATAGCGAGTAGATTTTGAGAGAGGTTGTTCTTCGGAGAGGAGTTGGGAATAGGGGAAACCCACTCTACGGATGATAACCATCTTTCTTTCATATAAAGGTTTACATATAGAAACAAACATAAATTTTACTTATTCATATACTGTACAACAAACACCAAAAACAAAACAATCACCTTTCTCCCAAACAGTTTTTGACTTTAACCGATACTGGTTATTTTTACCATCCTCAACCATGCCATTAATCTTCAATTTTACCAGCCAAATTGTTTTTTCTCACACGAAACATCGTTAACTAAGAGTTTTCCTCCACGTATGAAAAGGCTTGGCTCAGCTGGAGATCAAGGACTTAATCGCTCATGACCTTCACTGGTTGCGAGAATGTCATGTTATTCAATTTGTCAGTAGGGTTATCAAGTTCAAAATTTAACCAATCCTAGGATTTCTAATGATACTAGGATTTCTAATGAAACTAGAATGATGACCAACCAGGCCCCATATAAGGAGCAAATAAAGCTTAGAAAGAAAACACATGAAGGCAAACAAACAGAACCTAATGCAAAACAAGAAAAATCCACATTCCAAGCAATCAAATTGAAGCATTAAAAGCAGCTACCATGTTAAAAGAAAATCAAATACTCTTAACCACCATTGTTAGTGACAAAAATGATTCAATATAAGTAAAGATAGATGCGATAATAACTAGTCTTTCAATTCAAACGTTATCGATTACAGCAAGGCAACAATAGTTAAGTGTAATACAATGCACTTTAGCAATCCACTTTACCAAACCCAATAGTATGAGCAATATAAGAAAGTAAAACATTTAATAAAAAAAAAACCTAAAGCTTTTTGCAGCAAATATAAGGCATACCAACAGAAGCAGATCCATTGGAGAAGACCAAAACCCAGCAACCAAAATTTGCATCAAATCATCAGGAGCAAACTCAATAGAATCAAATTCAACCAACCTCAGCAACTAAGGACAGCAACAGCTGGAGCAAACTCAATAGAATCAAATTCTGACTCAACCTCAGCAACTAAGGACAGCAACAGCTGACCATGTGGATATCTGCTACATGTGCCTATCATCTTTGTAAAGGAATGCAATGTCAATCCTCTAACAGCTAGACATAAAAAGAGGTTAGGTCTAACTAAAAAATCCTAACAAAATAAGAAACCATGCATCAATTACCCTGTCCAAACCTCTTGGTATGATAGAATAGAGCCTACTCAGCACACTAGGTTTCATCTTAGTATCAGCATGGTCATACATCAAGTCTAGCCCCACAGCAGCCTCAGCTACAAGACATACCACTCTGACCACCTTTTGGCCATCACAGCTACAATTCCTCGGTCCAAAATTTTAAAAATGCCGAAAGGCAACAGAAACAATGGCCAAGGGAAGTATCAAATTTCAAAGGGATACAGGACAATTGAGAGAATATATACGTGAATTACGAACCTTACCAATCATAGGAACATCAGAGCAAATTAGTTTAACATTTTGAGTAGTGGAAACCCACCAACATACTTCTGTTTGCTACCAGCATCAAAACGAACATCATCAATCTAGGAAGTTCAATCAACCTCATCAGCTGCCACACCATCATCTCGTCAACCAGCTACATTCATTCTTTCCCGAACATAACTATAAAATCCCAGTATTTGGTTTCATCATATGTCAGAATTATAATTAACCAAATACTTAAAAGTATGCACAAGTAATTTGTTATTTTTTTTTTAAGTAGCAACCCACAGAAAAAGTACAAATTGTACGCACAATAAAGTCTATAGAACGCAATAAGATCTTAGACCAGCCTACATACTACTTTCCCTACCCCACAAACTATGAAGAGTACAGAAACAACCAGCATCCCAACTAAGTGCAAGGATGCATTAAGTTCAACAACGAAATAGTAACCTTAACCTTCAAAAGAGGTCCACCGCCACCATAACTAGCATTAAGAACTTTGATGAGAACAGGCCAAAAAAAAAAAAGATTTATCCTTTACATGGCATGCGCCAATCATCATTCCTGCGGAAGAAAAAAAAAATGGAGCAAGATCAGAAATAACCAGTTCAATGTCACAATGAAAATCAAACTAGTCCAGAGAAGGGGCTTGCATCAGAATCTGAATTATGAGGAGACGGGCTTCGAGAAACAGCAGTTCCAATTGGCGGGGAAACACTTCTGGGAGTTGAGGATCTCTTATCGCGGCTGCGTTTATCAGGACTATTACCCCTGGAAGGAGGGGTCCTGCTCGGGGATGGGCTCCTCCAGGGACTAGCACTATGACGAGCGGGGGAGGCACTGAAACATAAATCCAAAGGATAAACAATGTAAGGTGCAAACACTAAGAAATTTTTTTAAAGAGCACAAGATCAGCATATTTCAATACCTGTCGAATGATCGGCTCCGGCTCTTCCGTCTCTCATCGTCATACCTGCGATGACCACGGCCTTTGCGGTAATCAGGACTCACACTGGGGCTCCTGCTTCGATGGTAATAATCTCTTTCCCTTCCACGATACCTGTCACGATCATGTCTACCTTTACTTCTACTACGACTTCTGTAATTCCTGTCCCGGTAATCATCTCGGTACCTGAAAATGTTAATCATCAGTCAGTCTGCATGCTCCACAGCAAGCAGTGTGTTGTTGAGAATGTCAGGTTAGAGCAACCACTCAGTCTAGCCACAAGTTCTAAATATAAGAAAATGTCAACATGTAGAAAAGAATAGATAACCTAGAACCAAAAGTTTCTTATGTGCCCAGTGCCTCTATTTACACCATCTTTTTATGAAAAAATTGGAATATAAACAATAATTCTTCTGTTTTTTGTGTGTGTGTGTGTGTGTGTGTGTGGGGGGGGGGGGGGGGGGCGGAGGGGGAAGCTAGGATAGGGGGGTACGATTATAATATTATTGACACTACGAGCTGCAGGTTTTCTAATATAATTTTTTTTTTTTAATGTGTAAGAACACATAGTGTTAATTTTGTATGTCCATCCCAGATGAACTCTTAAATTCCTAGCGCCTTAGTGCCTTGGCAGCTTTTGTCCTAGTGCCTACTTGAGCAACATTAGCACCAAGTGTAGCCCCGCAAAAGAATATTATTTGAATCAAATACAGAAATATCTGAATTCGAATCCAAAAAGATATCCAGTGAATTCGTTACAAAATCCAACGGATATTCTGAATCTATATATGAATTTGATTTCACTTATCAGACGTCCAATAAAATCCGACTTATCCGATAAGTCGGATTGAAATAATAATGGGGGGTCGATAAACATGTTTTTAATGAGATCGGTAATTCAGTGATAGTGGGAATTGAACTCAGGTCAATGGTTCAATTGTTATTCAAATATCAGAATATCCAAAGTTCCAGTATATTCACTACTCACTAGACTCCTTGTTAAGTAATTAACATATATTTACTGGTTAGTTCCAAGAGACCTAGACTCGATAAGACATCAAGTCATCGACCACAAACAAATTTTCATCAACCAAGAACAATAAGGTAAAGTGGTAAACAATATTTGTCTACAAAGATGTTGATCAGCAACCTTTTTCTACCATAAATTATGCTAATAAACCTTCTAAAATAGTAATGAAAGGATGATGCTTAAAGAACTCAAATGATAGCTAAAATGATTATCTATTCAATATGAATAAACATCACCGTTTTTAAGTGTTTGTGTAATATATCAACCCCATGCTTAAGTTTTGTTCAAGAAACACAATTCGAATTAATGTAATGAAAGTCTATAATGAGAAAAGATTAGTTGCAAGAGTTATTTGACGGGTAATGCTTCTATGGCAACAGAGCTCAAGAAATGACTCCATTGTAAAGAAAATTTTAGTTTACAAAACCTCTACACTAGACATCAAGAATTCTTCGGTGCATCGACTCAAACCAGGTTAACTAGTAAACAGATGTTTTTGGATGTTGCAACGAAATGGAAACTTGTATTATATTCGAGAGTTCTCAACATAAAGCTCTTGATTACAAGTGTATGTTATCTCTAAAAAAGTAGAAATTGAACAATGTAATTTGTGAATGATTCGAAATCTTAAATAAGATTACACTACATTTTTCAGGGATCAAGTAGACTGCCATTTTTTCTTATACATGGGTATCCAGACTTAGTTTGACTATTCCCATGGACGCGTGAGTCACCCCTATTGCCAATTTATATTTGAAGAGTGTTAGTAATATATATCATATGATCATAATATTCTTCAGTGAAAGACTAGTGAACATGATTACACCCGTCTTATGACATACTGCATTAAAAATAAATAAATAAATGATAAATATTGGTAATGAAAAAAAATTTGATACATGCAATTTGTAGGTGAGCGTTGGTGTTGCTATTGATCCTTTTCTAAGATAATGATTTTTTAATATAATTTCATATCTGGTAAATTGGTAATGACATTGAAACCCAAATCAAGAACGTCAAGGATTCTTTGAGAGAGCCTTATTCTACTTATGCAATCTACGCTATTTGTTATATGGAATAAACTAGTACTTCTTCTTGTGGTGGAATGAATCTATCTAGTGGAAATTTAAATAATTAAAAAAATTTCATTGGAACCCTTGGCAGTTGGTTTGATTTGTGTCCTACATCAAATCTCTAAAACTTAACTCTAAAGGAGTTAAGGAAACTTACCCGAAAAAAAAAAAAACACCTAAATACAATTACACAATAAATACTAATGGAAAGTGATGTAAAAAAAACACACAAATATTCCAACTTGATGCACATGCTACAATGGGTCATTCACCTTGTCCATATGACAACTGCAGTGTCATCTGCCCACATAAGTTAGTTCAGGTGTTCACCTCTCAGGTTAGAGCCAAATAAAAATAAATACACAGTGTCCCATGTCCAGGATAAGAATTTATAAGGTCTCTAAGGGTCATTCCAATGTCCAGATGCCAGAAACCAATTTCTAGAACGAAGTGCAGAAAAAAGAAAAATGTTTCACAAAAAATCTTTACCTTGGCCGGGGACTTCGGCTTCTTGACCTGCCTCTTGTTTTTGGAAACTTTTCTATTATCCTTCCTTTCCTACTGAAAATGGAAAGAGCATAATTCAGTTAAGTGATTGGAGCCCAGAAATATACTCAGAAACAAAAGTTAGACATAAGTACATATTTTCCTTAATTGTAATAAAATTTTCAGAAATCTGTTATTATTGCTAACAAATAACAATTTTATAAAGAACCAAGTAAAAAATAAAACAGAGTAAACTTCATAATGAATTCAAACGCATATTTTTTAAGGTCTTGTTTTAAAGTGGGACCTTCTGTGTTGAGGGTCCAATTGATATTTGTTCTCCTGTCTTTAGGTAGGTCTCCTTGACCTTCTTTTCTTTAATAAAAATATATTTATCAAAGCAAGGTGTTAAGGAAATCTCGTCACCAAAGCAAAGAAAGGCTATGAACTGGTCCACTGGTTCGACCAGGATATATGATGGGGACATCAAATATTGAAGCGTAGATTCGTCCTGCATCAACATACCCAATTGATTTCTATTTGACATGAAAGACAATTGTATTTAGAACATAACACAATTCCCTGTATGGAACCTTCAAAATATTTCCTCCAAAATTATCCTTAAGAAGAAATTACTATGGTCTCAAAAACTATTTCCATAAAAGTAGAAATTTTAAAAGGTTTCACCATAAGTAAAATGATTGAATGGTTTAACCACCCTGGGTCAAACAAGCTTTGGTGGTTGAGAGCAGTTCTTACTGAAATTCCAGGTTGAAGTTCACCCATATTTCAGGAAAAACTCGCCATATTAGCTGATCAAATCAAGGTGCACGCACTCACATTGGTTTAGGCAAAAACAGGCAAAACACCATACTATTACAGTGATACAACATTATAGCACTTATATCATGATCAGGGTAATAAAATAGTCATCTAGGGAAAGGAAAAAAAAAAAAGCCAACCCATCAAGCCAAATAACACTAACAAAAAAAATTCAAACTTTTGAGGTTCATTGGTTAATATCCATACTAATACTGTGATACAATCATGGTTTAAAATATCAGAATGTATTGCTCACGTATCAGTAGCGGCTGGGATCGATACGAAACATTGAATGTTTCAAAAAGGTATCGGGTATGCATCAAAATGTATTGAATGTATTGGCTGATACCGTATCAGTGTTTTCATTAATCGAAAAGATATTTCAAAACTTGGATACAATATTACAGCACTTTTATCTATCATGGTTTGGGTAATAAAACAGTTATCTAGGTAGAGAAAAGCCAACCCATCAAGCCGAATAACGCTAATAAAAATAAATTCGGCCTTTCAACTTACATTGGTTCTGCATTCGGACCATATTTTGCAAATTGAACCATAATCTCCCTACCATCAACATTTCTTCCTGGAAAAAATAAATAAATAAATAAATCCACGAACGAATAATAATTCGAACTCTTCGAATCAAAAGTAATGGAATCAAGAGTCAAACTTACCATCGAGCTTTTCCACCGCCTTCTGCGCCTCATCCGCGTACTTATACCGAACAAACGCAAACCCCCGTGAGTCTCCGGTCCTAATTCATGAAATACACATCATTAACAGAGAAATTCACTAAAACCAGACCCTATGAAGAATCGAAAAACAATTAATTATTGCGTAATCAAAACCTTCGATCTCTTGGGATGAAGACATCAACGACCTTTCCGTACTTATCGAATAGTGGAAAGAGATCATCTGCAGTAGTTCCTGATGAAAATAGTCGTAAATTTGGTCCCAAAAAAATCGTTAAAAATTAAGAAAGGGAAATTGAAATCGAAAGATTGAAGAATCGAGAAAAAGATGAGAAAATTTACGGAAAGTGATGTTGAGAACGAGGAGAGAGTAGGTGTCTCTGATGTCTGGAGGACCAGATCTCCCAAAATGCGACATTTTTTCGAGTGATTGTAGGAGCAAAGGAGATAAGTAGGGTTAGGGTTCGAGGTAAGGTAGGAACGAGGAAGTTCTGGACCTTTCTAAGCTGTGGATTCTGGAGAATATACAAATAATCTTTTATTGGGAAGTCCTTATCTTAAGTTTTATTTACAAATTCACTCTTAAAGCTGGGTAAACTCTGTTCTTATCCAACTTTATCATTATCAACTCATATTCAACCTTCATAAAGAGAGCTGCTATTGGCACCCCAACTTTTACTTATTACACCCCAATTACGAATAAAAATATAAGGGAATGATTTTGTTGTTGAGAATAAATAAGAGTTTGGGTGCCAATAACAACTCCCTCTGTCTCTCTCTCTCTCTCTCTTTTTTTTTTTTTTTATAAAGGATAAGTACTTTTAGTTTATGATTTTATTGGAGCCTAATTCTAATTGTAAACAACTAATGAAATTATTTGAACAAGTGTTTTAATGCTTTTGAGCCAAATCTTTATAATTTTTGTATAATGCGTTTTAATCTTTAATTGCGGGTGTGATTTAAGAAATTGGGGTGCAATAAATAAAAATTAGGGTGTCAATAGCAGCTCTCTAAATAAATTTTGAAAATATGTAACGCCCTTAAAAATCTTTTACTGAACTACAGTAACAGCCACTACTGATTTTTTTTTTATCAAATTTCAATCATGTTGAGTTTTAGTATTTTCAAATAAAATTTAAATCTTGAATTTTTTTATTTTTTATTTTTTTTTCTAAGCAATTTAATTCTTCAAAAAATATTATCTAAATTTAAAATTATATTTTTTACAAATAAAATTATGAGTCATGCTGAAGTAACATTGAAATTGACATCATTTCACACATTACTTCCGTGGTTGTGTGTAGAAACCAATAGATGTTTTTCATCAAGATGCGAGTGAGAAGCATCTATGGCTCTATGAACAATTTGTGAAACAATGTCAATTTCAACGTTACTCCTGCAACTCTTTCCCAAATTATATAACTTTTTTACAGTTATAATTATAAGAGGCCACACAAGTAGAAATGAAAACGAGAAGTTGAGTTTATGGATGTGTACAGAAGTTTGAAGAGAGTAAGTACAATATGGTAATATGTTATCAAAGGCAAATACACTTAAAAGTATACCATTTCCTCCAATTATGCCACAAAGTTGCTTCAAGTTCAGCCATAACTACCAAAAAAGTTGACATACCGTACAAAAAAACTAATTGTTAAGATTTCAGTTAAGTGTGTACTGATGATTCATTTCCAACACCAAAAAAACAAAAAAATGAGGGAGAAAAATCGCCTCAATACATCGAGGCCAAGGTCCAAACATCTCTCTCCAAGGTTTCTTTCAACTCATCCAAGGCCACTACTTGCGCTCTTTCAATTACGGGTGTATTCTCGAGCTTGGTGCGCAAAGCTTCATCGATAGCCAAGGCCTCACTCGTCTTAACAAACTCGGCATTAATCAGCTCTTCTTCAGAAACAATCTCAGAATAAGCCTCCTCAAGCTGACTCATCTCAGCTCTTAACTCGTCTTGCTTCTTCAGTAAATCAACTTTCTGTTTCTCAACGTCACTCTTCTGTGACTGGAGAGACTCAAATGCTTGTTGGTGCAACTTTGCTTGACACATCACCATCGCCATATGTCGATCCTTATCTTCGGCCGATAAAGCTGAGAGTGCTTTTTCTCTTAGAGAGAGGTAATTGTCCACTCAGACCAAAAACAACTCCAACTCAATAACAAAACGAGTAGGATCAACACCGAACATATCCCTAAGAGAGGAGGTGATCTCCGACATGTAGCAAGATTGCCATTTTCGCATCATAGAAAAGCCACCTTTGAACATCTCCTCCATCTCAAGATGAAGGAATTCTTTCCCGGCTTTCTTCAACATTCCTCGTGCAACTGACTCTATGTCTATATCAGGCAAGGGAGCACGCAAAGGTGATGTAGAAACACTCTGTATCTCCCGTTCACGATGAACAATTGTTGGTGCTAAACTCAGCACAAGCGAGTGAGGCTGAAGTTGCTCCTGATCCTCCATCACCATGTCAAGGGAATCCTGATGAATGTGAGATGAAATCTCATCACCTTCGTTCCTAGCAACATCACCATCATCATCTGTTGCTGCTTCCCAAGCTCCGTTCAGCTAAGCACCATTTCAATTATTAGGTTGATGTTTATAAGAGAGCTTCTACTGCCACACCAAATTTTTACTAACACCACCCCAAGATGTGTGCTAATTCTTTGGTGATTTATATATGAAATGGGGTGGCATTAGTAAAAGTTGGTGTGGCTCTTGTTTATAATCACAATGAGAAGGGTTCAGAGAAGGCACTTACATTTAAATCCAAATTAAACGGGGATGGGGATCGAGAAGCAACGATTCCAGTTTGTAGGGAATCACCTCTAGTGGGGGATCGCTCATCATGACTGCATTCATCAAGACTATCATCCCTAACTGGGGATGGGTTTCGAGAATCGGCAATTCCAA
The DNA here is from genome assembly GCF_017979445.1 of Akebia trifoliata. NCBI lineage: Eukaryota > Viridiplantae > Streptophyta > Magnoliopsida > Ranunculales > Lardizabalaceae > Akebia > Akebia trifoliata. The sequence goes on along the minus strand of NC_141378.1, from coordinate 14,218,942 downwards.
TTCCAAAGGAATCACTTCTATCCAGGGATGGCTCATCACCACTGAATTCATCAAGACCGTCACCCCGGTCAACAGGTGTGGATGGGCTTGGTGTTGGGCTCCTTTCAGGACTAAGGCTATGCCTGGTAGGGAACACAAAATGCAGAAAGACGAACAAAATAAGATGCAAACACGAATAAAATGAGATAATAGAGCCCAAGATCACACATTTCCTTACCTGTCAAATGATTTACTCTGACTCCTACATTGCTCATCATCATTGCTGCCTTGAGCACAATCTTGGTGGTAATCAGGACTCACATTAGGGCTCTTGCTTTGAGGGCAATTATTTATTTTCTGCCCACTATACATGCCGCTATCACATCTACTTCTGCTTCTACTGCGATTTCTATTATCCTCATCCCGATAATCATCACAGTACATTGTTCAATGTCATCATTCAGTGCAAATTGCATTACAAAATGGCATCGTATTTAGGGGTGCAACTTGGTTTGGTTTGTGGTTAAATCAGAACCAAACTGACATAGGTCAGTTTCACTAAATAAGAACCAGAGCCGAATTGAAATGCTAATAGAACCAAACCAAACTAAGTTCAGTTTGGTTTGGTTCGGTTCTGTAGGTTGCCAACAGGGACGGAGCTAGTAAGGAGCTGGTGGGGGCAATAGCCCCCACAGAACTTTGAGACACCCGCATATTTTCAACTAATTACATGCCCCATTTGTCCCCACTCCCTCACCTCTCTCCCCATTTGCCCCCACACCCCTCATCTCCCTCCAATTTTTGCCCCCACACCCTCACCTCCCTCCATTCAAGTTCTTCAACCATACAGCTAATGATAATTTGCCCCCATTACAAGAAAATCCTGGCTCCGCCCCTGGTTGCCAATATCCTATAAACCTAGTTGGAAACAACATTTTTAATGAGAAAAATAAATAAAAAACATAAAATTTCATATTATAAATCATTAATTTATTCATAAAAAATCATTAATTTATCTATAAAAAAATCCATTAATATATGTCGTAACTCCTAAAATAATTGATAATAAATTAATATATATTTATTTATTATATAAGGGTTCAATTCTATACAAGCCTTGAACTGAGAACTGAACCAAATCGATACGTTCTCCATTTTCTTAACCTAGAACCGAACCGCAACTTGTTACAAACCAAACCAAATCAGCCCAAAGACATTGGTTTGGTTCAGTTCTCGGTTTGAACCGGACCAAGTTGCACTCCTAATTGTAATGGGTCATGCACCTACTGGGATGTCAAGTGCCCAACTAAGTTTAGTTCTCATGATCACACCTAAAAAGGCCCAAACTACAACCAAATAACAGTCATCTATGCAGTGTCCCATGTTCAGGAAAAAGGAAAGATCGAGCCTCTTAAGGCTTACTGTGATGTCTAATTTGCTGAGAACAATTTCTAGAATGAAGTGCAGAAAGCAAAAAAAAAGATATGTTTCAAGCAAAAAATCCTTACCTTGGCCGAGGGCTTCGGCTTCTTGACTTTCGCCTAGTTTTTGGAAAATCGTCTACTGACCTTAAACTAAAAATGGAAAGAACATAAATTCAAAACATATAATCATTTCAACTATAAAAAAATATAATCCCAATTAGACTAGAAATCTAGGCATTAAATTTTTTCGAACTAATTTAACCTTGATGGAATTGAGTGTAGAACAAAATATATGGTGTAATGATTTTCTAACGCCCCCCCTCTGACACACGCCCCCTCTACACCCCATCACAGAACCATAGATCAGTTGCCTCGGGATACACATAACCTTAATCTTTTCTTGTGTATCCCGAAGCAAATGAATGCGGTTGGGTGTGTGTGTCAGACAGGGGGCGACATATTGTCACGACTCAAATATATATATGACAGAGAATACCAATTGTCCGACTGGAATTAGAAGTGGTCTGATTGGTGTGGTTCTTTCTCCTCAACCTAGGAGTCAACATTGACTGGAGCAGTGTTTAGAAAATCAAACTGTACTCCACACCAAAGATGTGGCTATGATCCGGACCATCAGCTTAACTACAGGGATTACCCATTTAAAATCTTTAAGGCATAAGTTGTGAAAGATAATATTTCCAGCATAAGTTTCCATTGAAATTGTTGTAAAAAAAAATCATTAAAATTATTTTCTTCCACTGTTTTGGAAATTCATTGAAATTTTCATAACAGTAAAAATAAAAATAAAAAAAACAAAACAAACAAACAAAATCTGGGATTTTGCACAAATTAGCAACATATAACCATGAGCAGCATAAAAACTATTTTGGGTAAAAACAATACTAAAACTAATAATGTGTTACGGCTGCCCCAAAGAAATATAAGCTTAACTTTCTGCACCATTAACACCTAGGTTTTTTTTTAATGCGCAAACTAGACTTGACCCCACGACCTCAAAGTTGCCTCGCAATGTGTCAAACCAAATGAGCTTTGGATCTAATCCCCCCACCCCACACCTAGGTATTTTTGTTGTATTGGTTGGGTTCGTATCATCATTTGGTATCAGAGCCAGCATCACGTCTTGGGCTCAAACCTCGAGAGGAGCAAATTGGGGAAAAGATTACCTAGAGACTCAAAAAGAAGGGTATCAATGTGAAAGCCGCCACAAAGTGCGCATCGTGGGCATTAATGGAGACCGCCACAATGGGCCACCACAGACATCGGTTGCAGAACATGGTGGTATGAAACAACCTCAAAGGGATATGACCCTAAATTTCGGCACCATTAACACATAGGTGTTTTTGGTGAATTAATTGGGTTTGTATCATAAATTCATAATGTAAACAATTAACAACATATAATCATGGCACCATTAACACCTAGGTATTTTTGGTGTATTGGTCAAGTTCGTATCATAATTTAAACTATAAACAACATATAATCATTAATAGAGATAAGGTGTATGCATTATAATAATGTGCATGAGATACACAATATCAATGTTATGGTGTATCTCATCGCATATCTTAAAGATATTAGATTTGTATCAAGTCGGTAAATTAGAATATTTATGTTAGTCTAGTTTCTTTATCTTGGTTGATGTAATCCCTATAAATATCCTATCAGGATTCACGTAATATTCATCCAAGAATTATCAATAAAATTTAGAATTTCTACATGGTATCAGAGCTCAAGCTCCATTGAGCACATCGATATTGGTGCGCCGAACCTAAATCATTTTGTTCCCTTTATTAGTATTTAATTTTTTTTCCAATAAAAATCTCACCTTTCTTTATGTTTCTACAAATCTCCCTACTTCACAAATTAATGCTTGACAATCTCAATTTTTATTTTATCTCAAATCTCTACAATGAGAATTCTTATATTTAAATCGTACAATCCATATTTCTACGCTTTGGGGGAGATCAAAACAAACCTGATCCAGTGGGCCACTGGCTCCAACAGACTCAAAAATGAGCAAGATGCGACAGTGATGGACTTCACAGACAGACAGGGATCAAGCATGATTGGACCTTGCGGCAATCCATCTAGAACTTCTTCATGAGATCAAAGGCTAATATTTTATGTAATCAATTGCATAGTATTTATCTAAAGGACCATACAATTGTAGAAGGGTAATAGAGATAAGGTGTATGCATTATAATAATGGGCATGAGATACACAATATCAATGCTATGGTGTGTCTCATCACATATCTTGAAGATTTAGTTTGCATCAATTAGGTAAATTAAAATATTTATGTTAGTCTAGTTTTCTTATCTTGGTTGATGTAATCCCAATAAATATCCTATCAAGGTTCGTGTAATATTCATCCAAGAATTCTCAATAAACTCAGATTTCTACACATGGTTCAAGCTGGCAAACAAAGCAATGAAACAGCTAACTCATCAAGCCAAATAACACTAACATAAAAATTTTCACTCTATGACTTACATTGGTTCGTTCTTTGGCCCATATTTCGCAAACTTCACTGCAATTTCTCTACCATTAACAATTCTTCCTGAGAAAAAATAAATAAATAAATAATAATTAGAAAAGAAAACAAATATAAATCCACAAAAGACTAAATAAAGAGCAATGGAATCAAAACACGTGAAACATGGAACTTGCCAGAGAGATTTTTTACAGCCCTCTGTGCCTCCTCCTTAGACTTATACCGAACAAAACCATACCCTCGTGGGCCTCCACTCCTAAAACACATGAAAGAAACATCAATAACAGAGAAAAACACAAAATCACAAGAACTATAACCTTTTACGGATCAAAAATCGAAAAATAATTCAAAGCGTAATCAAAACCTTCGATCTTTTGGGAAGAAAATATCGATGACTTTTCCGTACTTAGAGAATAGAGGGAAAAGATCATCCGCAGTAGTTCCTGATGAAACAAGTTTAAAATTTGATCAAAAATTTCAGAAAAAAAAAATTAAAAATCGAGGAAAAAAAAGTATTAGCTTCTTACGGAAAGCCATGTTGCTAACGAGGAGAGAGTATGTATCTCTGATATCTGGAGGACCAAATCTCCTTAAATGCGACATATTTTGTTCTTGAACTCAGGAGCAAAAGAAACAAAAAAAACTAGGGTTTATGGTTTTAGGTGGCCAAAGCTTAACAGACCATCGAAGCTAATCAAAAAATATATATATTAATGATAAAATAAAATAATAAAACAGAAAAAATACGTCTCTTTGTATATAATGACAATAATACCCACAAGGGATGAGAGTCCACGTAGGACTGTAAAGTGGCAACTTTATCCAAAACTTTTTTTAAGGGTGATTTAGACTAATACCCCTCCAAGTTTTAGTGAAAATTAGACAATCCCCCATATGTTTTTCAACTGATGACATAACCCTCTTGACCTGGGTCTTCTCATATTGGTTAATGTTAAATAACCTAAAGGACCTCATCTTCAACCTCTAGACAAAGATCCTCCATCTTTCTCCCAAATAAAATTTTATGCAAGTAAACTAAGAAATGCAGTAAGTTCAATAGAAATTTGACGAGTCGAGATCCAAAACTATGTCTTGTTTTCAAGGGCGGAATGAGGATTTTTCTCATGTGGGGGCTACCAAGAGTAGAAAAAAATTGTAGGGACGTTTAAGAGTGAAAAAAATAGTTGCCGGGGGCAACTAAGAGTGGAAAAAAATAGTTGTGGGGGCAATAATGATAGATTTCTTTATTCGCTGTTAAAATTTATTTCAATTCAATAGTACATCATCACCCCCCCCCCCCTCCCCCTCCCGCCTCACTCTAAGTCCACCACTGCTTGTTTTGGTTGGAGTTTAAAACACACTAGACTCCTGACCAAGTCTTTTTTATAATCTCCATGTTTAACCTCTAACAAAACATGCCATGTACACATCGTAACTAGCTATAGGAGTGTGACACCGTTCTGGATCGTGACTCAATTTGATAAAATTGTTGGGTTATAATTTATATTTTTTAACTTGTAAATTTTAATATTATTTTTTAATTTTAAATACAAAATATTATTTATAAATATTTTTAAAAAATAGGATGATTTATATATACCTCCTTGTGTTTTGGTGATTATTAGAGATGACATACCCATTTACCTCTAAATCTAATATCAAATGACTTAAAAGCCCATCCTCTAGTTAAAAATCCATTTTCTTATTAAAACAAATTATCTTCAATTTTCTATATTTTACCTTCCCTCTTCAAATTGAATAGGCCATCTCCTCCAACAGTCAAACAACAAGAATTATATAGGATTTTTAAGTGTCTCCGGAAAAAAAAAATATATATGTAGGCTTTTAGGGAAATAGATTAGAATGGATTTTTTGGTAGAAAGATTAATAGTTGAAGAAAATGGATTTAGAGATCAAGTTTGCTTAGGTTATAAATAATTTTCTCTAGAGATTCAAGAGTTCAGAATTAGTGGTTTGGAGAAGGGAATGGGGGAGGGGGATGATAAAAGGGACTTTTGACTAGAGTTGAAGATGAGGACATTAGATAATTTCATTTTAGTCTTTCAATGTAGACTGTGGTCAAGGGAGGCATGTCATTGGGTTTGTAAACACAGGGGTATGTCTAAACCATCTTAAATTTATTCGACTTGGACTCCACGTAGCCGAGTCCAGTGTCCTAGTTATAAAAATCTGGTCCAGCTATGTGGGTCCACCTCACACTAACGGTTGCAAGGTTATTTCCAAATTCCAACTACTTTTAGGAAAGGCTGCTCATCAGTGGACGTTTCATACTCTTTTTTTTTTTTTTTTAGCTGCTGTTGGCACGCCAACTATTACTTATCACACTCCAATTAAGAATAAAGAAAATAATTGAATGTTTGAGAATATGTAAAAGTTGGGGTTCCAATAGAAGTTCTCTCAATTTATTTATTTATTTTTTTTTTTGCTAGATTTAATATTATTTAGGGTTTAGGATTTTATTTGAGCCTAATCATAATCGTTAACAACTACTAAAATTGTTTGAACAAATACTATAATGTTTCCTTAGATCAACTCCAATTACAATGTTATATCTCTTTAAATTCTATTTTTTGAAATGAAAAAAGTATCTTTTGTGTTAGAAAAAGTGTATTTTAAATTATGTTTTTTTACTAAATGAGATCTCTCCATAAAAATATATATTTTAGATTATTTATTTTATCAAATTAATATCCAAAGCATACTAATGACTTTTTTTTTAAAGGAAGCATAGGCATATATCAAATATGAGAGCATCTCTAATGGTCATGTTATGTTTATCTTTTCAATTTTGTTTTTTAAAACAATAAAGTAAAAAAAAATGTCATATTCGACTCATGCTTCTCCAAAGTTTATCTATAAAAAATGACATTGGTATGTTTTTTATGGAAATTCAATAAAATAATTTTTTTTATGTAAATTAGTTTTTTAAAAATACTATTCAAAATACACCTCTTCCAACATAGAAGACATTTTATATTTCATTTTTGAGAGTCCAAATGGCACTTGCATCAAAAAGCATTTATGAGAGACACATCCAATATTTGAGATGCCATTGGACATGCCCTTATGTTGAAATTATAATTTGAGCCAAACCTTTGTAATGATTGAAGATAGTGTGTTAATCTTTAATTGGGGTGTGGTAAATAATTTAAGAACATGAGTTATAATAAGTAAAAGTTCAAGTGCCAATAATAGCTCTCTATTTTATTTTATTTTTACTAGGAAAATAATTTAAAAGAGTAATGTAACAAATCTTTATTCAATATTCAAAGCATGCTAATGACATATTTTTTGGATGAATTATCTAATGTATCATAAGTCCCAATTATAATTTAAGATATTAATTAATAGAAGTTTTGAAGATAATATAGTAATAGGATATTTTTTGTAATTTGAAAAAAAAATAATAATAACTAACATGATTAATGGATCGTGACATTATAAATAAAAAAAATTGACAAAAATAATACTAAGTTTAAATATAATAGGTGAGAGCATCTTTCCAAGTTATGGTGACAACAAACACCAATTTGGTCTTCTCTCATTATATTAGTAAAGATATAGCGAGGGTCTATAATTGGTAAGTTTCTATTTTTGCTCCCCTAGTAAGTCCAAGTCATTCCCTACTTCACGAGTTTATTATTATTTTTATAGCTTTTAAGCAAATTTTGAAGTAAAGAATTGTTTAGATCTGTACTAATCCAACGGCCATCGTGATTTGTGTGGATCTTTGTCTCAAATTTTGTCACACAAACCCAACCCTTACTTGAAATATCAAAAGTCCTTTGTAATGAACAATAGAGATTAAACAACATTAGTAAGAAAATGACTTTTTACAATGAGATGAGATATGGAGTATCATGTAGGATCTATGAGTATAAGCATTAGGAATTGTTGATAGGGGTTCATCCAGAGAACTTGATGTGTGCGTGTTGCAAGAGTGGGTCCTCAAAATTTCTAAAATTTCGATGGAGGTGGAAACATTTTGGGGTAATGATAGTGACCGAATTATCCAGGGTAATAAAAAGGACCACAACTTCATTTATAAGACGAATAGAGGGCAGAGGGGTAGGAGAAGGCGACTTTCAAAATGAGGGCACCATGCCTCTTTTATGACATGGCAAGATCCACTCGTATATACAACCTAGCAACCTTGATCATAAATTACTCTCCATCAAAGATATTTTGTACAATGGATAAAAAGTAAAAACTCATTAAATATAATGAAAAATCCCTTTACGTTGAGTAAACTAAAACTCATCATTATGGACTTGTTCAACAAAAGAAATGAATGTTAATAATTGATAATAGACAGTTAAAATTAAAGAACCAACAATTACATAGAAAGTTGTAAAGGAAAAAGACAATGTAATAGGAAAACACACGATAAAATTTTCCTTTTCAATACTATCCTTGTTGTGGTTATAAAACTTTTGAAACTTTTTGAATTACTAGAGTTTGTCCATGCATGGTCATTTTTTTTGGGGTACAGTTAAAGAGGTAAAAGAGGACAGATAATAAAATCACAAGGGTATTATAAAAAAAAAAAAGGATAAATGAAATAAAGTTAGAGGAGTGTTATTGAAAAATTGAGAAAAGAATAAAATTGACGGTATTATTGGAATGGAGGTAAGAGTAAAAAGGCCATAAAATCTACCAGATACTCTTAAAAAGGGAGGAGAGAAAAATGGAATAAAGTTGAAAGTATTTCTCTAGCCCTAAACAGATTATTCAAATATCAGTCAATTTGTTTACCCCTAGCATGATTGTCTTGTAATGGACATCATGATATATGACACAAATAAGCAATGCTCTCTCGTGTCTATTAGATTTGCATCTAAAACAATAAGAATGGATCTTAAACGGTCATATAGATATGAATTTTCTTCTATATGAATCACATAAATTTCACAAGCAATATGGGATGATTTCAAAAGCCAATTTTAAAAAGGTCCAAGAAATCCAAAAATGAACATCGTTCTCTTAAAACATATGATATCTTCACCTATTGACCCTTGAGATCATTTCAATTTGCTTTTTATCCATTCGAGTTCGAACAACCTAACAAATTCTAGAAAAGCAAACATACAAACAAAACTCAAAATAAGATTAAAGCCTACAAATTAACTCCTCAAAACATTAAAATATAATCAATTAAACAAAAGAAACTAAGGAACGAAGCTAAAGATGAACGAAAACCAGAGATTTACAAAGTTATTTCATTCCACACTCAAATTTTCTAACAAATTTGTTTCACCAAAAGTCGAAAAAAGTATTTCCCCAAGGCCAAAAACAGCTAAAGCAGTTTGTGATTTTACTTCTATTTTAGAAGCTTACATCAAAAGCCAATTTCATGAAGTTGGTGACGATGTCACTATCATTATATCTTCATCACCAGCCTCGTCATCATGAACATCGTTGTCTAAGAGACTGAAAATGACTGGTTTTGAAAGTAAAAATCAAGGCTTTTGAGCCATTTTTCATTGTTATATAAGAGAAGGTCGAGGACAAGAAGCATGTCATCGGTTTTGAAAGATAGGGGCTCTCAAATATGCACCAAAACATTAAGGGGTCAAGTGTCATGTAAGTTTAGAGGAGATGTTTTTTTTTTCTTCCAAACTTGAAAATTGATATTATATACATTTCACTGAATAACACATCTTGTTAACATGATGTTCTAAAGAAAAGATAGGTTTTCACACCATTTGTCAAGAGATGCTTTGGAAAATTTTCTAAAGAAATATGGTATGTAGAATAATTTTCCCTTTTATCTTCAATTTTAAAAAATAAAAAATTGACTGATGGAATTAAGTTTATAAAAAATATATGATCATTTTTGTAAAACACCCTTGGAAAAACCTAAATATACTTACAAAATCAAATAGTTCGGATTTTAAATATAAGCCACTAAATGTTGGAATGCTGGACTCTCTTTGGTTGACCTACACACCAAAAGCTGCTCAAACCATATTAATATAAAGAGAGTCAAACAATGTGCAAAACATTTTTCAATGTATGGTTTAGAATTTTCGGAATGGATTGATTTTTTGTGATGATGATCTCTATGACTCTTAACCCCATCAAAAGTGGTTTACAAAAATTAGACAGTCCATAATTCTTCAACTTGTAAACTACAGTTAAAAGTTTAGGAATGAACTGATTTTTACTGAGGATGATCTCTTCACCATAGAGATTATCCTAAAAAAAATTAGCCTATTCTGAAACCCCTATATAGGGGAGTGTTCGGAGGTCATAAAAAGAGCCAAACATTTTTCAAAACATGGGTTAAAAGTTTCAGAGTTTGATTGATTTTTTGTGAGTATGATCTCTATGATGAGAATAGATCATCCTCACAAAAAATTAGCTAATTCCGAAACTTCTAATCCTAATTTACAAGTTGAAGAATCGTGAACCATCCAATTTTTGTAAATACTTTTGATGGGGTTAGAAGTTTCGGAATGGGCTAATTTTTGGTGAGGATGATCTCTACTTCATAGAGATCATCCTCATAAAAAATCAGTTCATTCTTAAACTTCTAACCTATATATTGAAAAAAATGTTTGGCTCTCTTTAAGGCCTACTTGTAAATTCTATAATAATAAAAAAATATAAACTAAAAATCTTAAATTCATCAATTAGAAATGACAGTTTCGATTGTTTCACTAGGAGCCACTCCACCAAAATTAACGCAAACTCCACCATCTAATAGACTTTTGGAAAAGTATTTCCAAGCCCATTCTCCTTTTTTTTTTTTTTTTTTGTGCTCAAAAGTTCATTTAGAGCAATGTTTTAGAAATTGGATCAAACTAAAATTTTGCTTGGTCAGATCGATTTCTATTAATTTAACTAATTACATATATAATGATAAAATATACATTAAAAGATAACTCCAAAAAACAATACATAAGGAATAAATAAAAAACAAAAGATTTAATAAAGAATCGTGATAATCTGATTACCCCGCGTGGCAAACTCAATCGACTACCCTGACATGACAAGTTCGGGAACTGTAGATCTACGGTCCTCATGATACACGACTGCACCTCCCCAAAAAAAATGTATCTCGAGGGAACCATGTATACGATTCTTGAACTTGTTAGGTCAGCTAGTCGATTGAGTCTGTCATGTGGGGTAGTCAAATTATCACGACTCTTTAGTAAATTAAATATTTTTAAGCAACATAAGATCCTTGAAAAAAAAAAAAAAAAACCTCTAACATACGCCCCCATACTCTTCCTGACTTGGCATGGTCTAGAACCATAGCTTTTCTCCATGATACACAACCATACATCCACATAAATATGTGCAGTTGTGCATCCTCAGGAAAAGATCTATAGTACTAGCACATGCCACGTCAGGGATCGTATGTCGGAGGGGACATAAGAAAAAAAAAAAAAATCTATCGTTGGAGCTTTTTTATTTAGTTACTTAAAAAAAAATCTAAAATATAAGAATAATTTAGTAAATTTTAAGATTTTATTATTAATAAAATCTATAAATTTAGTTTCAGTAGGTTTCTATCTTTACTCAATAGTAAAAAAAAATTAATATAAATTAACAAAAAAATTAATTTTCAGATTTTCTAAGATTTAATTGATTTTTAGTAATAGTTAAATCGTTGGAGATTTTTTTAAGTTAAAGATTTCAGAATTTTTTTACATTTTTTTAAAGATTCCTAAAAATAAAAATAATTAATTTAATAAATAAAATCTGAATTTTTTTAATTTTAACTGGTTTCTATATTTATTTGATAATAAATAAAAAATTCAATACAAATCTAAATTAATTATTTTTTAGGTCTAAAATTTAACTGATTTTTAGAGTTTTTTTTAGTAGGTTTTGTATTTATTTGAATTAGAAAAATTCAATACAAATATAAAATAACTAATTTTCAGATTATAAGATTTAATCACGTTTTGACAAGAGAATCCATGGAAATGGAAAGCGCTTCTAAATGAGAAGCCAAAGATGAATTGATGTGGAAACAACTCTTTTTGTCTTTTCCATGTTCGTAGTAAGTGTTTTTCTTCATTTGAATTCCTTATTTGTCCCTCGTTCTTTTACAAAAAAATAAGAAAAATACCTTCCTTAATCATGGCAATCTCACCTCTCTCTAAGGGACATTAATATCATTCATACATAATCTAAAATCCCAAGCTATTTTTATTAAAAGATCAAACCTCGTTTCTTTCCAGTAAAAATACTTTCTCACCATAACATTTGCACACCTCCGATTCCATGTGAAGTGCCTAAGGGTATGTTTGATGAAAAATGGGGAGGGTGGAAAAATGAAATTCAGGATTGGGTGGACTTTTGACGAGTGGTAGAAATTTAGTTTCCATGAAAATTAATTTTTAATCAAACACGTGAAATTTATGATTTTCTATGGAAAATGAAATTTTCATCATTTTTCATGTGTAATCAAATATACCTAAGTTGGCAAAACGTAGTAGAGATAACTTAAAGGGAACGCAACCCACGTGTGTGACAATGTTACTTTCTAAAACTTAAATATTCTCTCTTGTATATGGTGCATGGTTGAAAAGGTGAAGGGGCATTTACTATCAAATCATGTTTCCACTTAGTTACACGAGGATCACTTGTAGATCATGTTCTTTATCTGTCTCGAGATAGCTAAATATTTTCCCCAATCCATTTAAAAAATTTGACTTTTTAGTGAATCAGAGCAATCAATATATTGTCGCTTTTCTCAACAAAAAAGGTTTCAGATTAAATCTTGCACACGTCTTGAGAATAATTTTCAATTTTATTGTCGCTTTTCTTCTCATTTTTCCAAGAATACTTTTCAATTTTATATATTGTCTTTCCCCTTTAACAATAATACCCTCCAACTTTATTATTTTTTCTCTCTTACCCCTTGATCCCAAGGAGGATGTCTGACACAAATAAACTTCGGTACATATTTAGTTCGTGCATGGGTTGTTATTTTGTGTGTGTTACCTTACGGTTTTCTTCTTTCGTTTTCCTTGTTTTATTGTATAGGAACTATCTCAGTTCTATTATTATTTTTAAATAAAATTTTATACTATTCAAAAAAATTTACACGTTATATATCAAATGAGGTTTGGATATGAAAATTACAAATCTAATCAGTTTGGGTCTAATAAATTTATTATCATATAGATGTACCAGTTTTGAAACCATTTGATCACTACCCGATCCATGGACAACCCAAGACCCTTGTTAGCAATTAAGAATATGGCAAAAATTTGATACGTGGAAACTTCGGGTTCTATTATATTTTGGATCGCAAAAATATCGTCTAAAATTTGATGAATGGGAAATATGCAACATATGCTTCACACGTGTGCAATCCCTCTCATTTCAAAAATTCGATAATATAACAGTGATGTTAATGGTGATAGTGAATGTAATGATATAGTGGTGATGGTGGTGACAATGAGAGCATTGAGATTATTGTTCCATTGGGTTATAAAAGAAGACCAAAGTCAAGGGACAAATCATCAATTTGAAAAATTAAATTGTAATCTCAAATAATTGTAGAGAGACATGCCACTATTTTTTTGAGGAAAATTACTTAAAGAACCCTAGCGGAGAGACTTATTTGTTAATAGCCCATAAGTTTTGGACGGTTCTTAATAGTCCATTTTGTAAACTTTTCTCTTTTTAAACAATCCCTGGACCTCATCTCCCACATATCTCACGATTGGATGTCCTAATCATTTAAGCTCATCTTTTTCATCCAAATTTTTTTATTTTTAACATCACAATCGCGTTTTGGAGACTCAATTCCATCGGAAATGATTTAAGAAAAAAGAAGTCATTTTGAAGATGTATGTAAAAACTAAGATTTTTTACTTTTTTTTTTCGTAGTTTTTGGATGAAAGTCAATCAAGAATGGTTGTTTTGGGTTGAAATCATTTAAACTAGTCGTTATCTCAAGTTTTAGTTGATCTTTCCATAGATTTTAGTCGAAAACTCAAAAGTTGAAAATGGGTGGATTTTATTATTGTTGAGTTCAACGAGAAATAAAAAATGGGGAACTCGACAATAAACAGTGATTATTTTGACGACACAAATTGTGAACTCGACAATAAAGAAAAAAACGATAGTAAAAATTGTGAACTCGATGGTAAGGAGGGACCATTAAGAAAGAAAAAAATTACTATGGGTCTATTATTTACAGAAGTCAGCTCTAGTTCCAACAGAAACAAAAGCCCAGAGCCTAAAAAGTCACATCCAACATAAGTTTGTTCGTTACACAAGCACATAAGTTATAAATTAATGTTCGTTTGACAGTTTTTTAATCCTACATTCTGGTAAAATGATCAGAATACCTTTAATATTAATAATGCACCCAGAATGCACAAAAAATGAACAGAATACCTTAATAAATATATAATTACATTATATATATATATAAATTATAAAAATAATTATTTTAAATTTAAATAAATTTATAAATTTTATAATTCTATCAAAATTTTGATAGTATCTTCCCTTAAAAATGAACATGTAATAAATAAAATATCTACAGAATACACAATCCAACATTCACATCAAGATGAAGGATATTTTGATAATAAAATAGTGATGATTAATTACTTTTGGCCCTAGTGGTAAAGATGAAAGGTATTTTGGTAGTAATCTCTTTTTGGAAGACGAATGGTATTTTGGTAAAGGTAAAGGGTATTTTGATAATCCTTTTTTATTTTTTAAGATTAGGTTTAGTTGAAGATGTTATTAAATATGAAAGGTATTTTGGTAAAGATGAAGGGTATTTTGGTAATCTCCTTTTATTTTTTAAGGTTAAGTTTGGTTTAAAATTTGATTAAAGATGAAGGGTATTTTGATAAAAACGAATGATATTTTAGAAGATGAAGGGTATTTTAGTTATCGTTTTTTATTTTTTAAGATTAAGTTTGCTTGAAAATTTGATTAAAGATGAAGGGTAGTTTGGTAAATATGATGAGTATTTTAGTAATCTCATTTCATTTTTTAAGATTAGGTTTGATTGAAAATTTGATTAAAGATTAAGAGTGTTTTGGTAACTACACTTAAGTCGTTTTACCTTTTTGACTTCCCACAAAAGTCATTTGAAGAAGTCACTATTGGACAATTTCTTTTTGGAACTACTTTTGAGTTTCAATTGAAATCTATGGGAACAAAAAAAAAATCCAAATAAACATTATTTATTTGACTTTTTTTGTTTAAAAACAAAAAAAGTTGGCTCCTGAAGCTCAAACGAACATGACCTAAATGTCATATCAAACTATTGCGCAAAACTTATGGACTATTTAGAAAGAAACCCTTCCACAAGAGTCCTTTAAGTAATTTTTCCTTTTTTAAAGATAAAATAGATATTTGTCACTTAAAACGGTGGATTCCTCCAAAATTTTGAAGCATGGCCCTTTCAAAGTTGATTTGTGTTACACGTCATAGTTTCAAGTTTACACTTTGCAACATACACCAAGTTAAAGTAGCATTTTTTTCAATCAAATTTTATAAAAATTCGTAAAAACTACATTTTATTTCTTTTTAACTTAAAATACATAAATTATTTAGAATAGTTCAATAACCCTGAGAGTAGTACTTTCTTTGAAAAAAAGGAAAATTATAAAAGCACTCCACAAAATAATATGGGCAATCCATATCATGGCCGAATTGTTTTGTCTTACATGGGTTAAAAGTTTTGAAATTGTCATTTTTTCTTTTTGTAAACCAGTTTTGATGATGTTCAAAGTTTCGGAATTGATTGATTTAAATAAAAGCACCTCCGAATTAATAAGGACAACTCATATCATAACTAAATTGTTTTGTCTTATATGATTTAAAAGTTTCGGAATAAATATATTTTTGTCGAGGATGATCTTTATGACGAGGAGACCATCTTTACAAAAAAATCAGTTTATTCAAAAATTTCTAACCCCATCAAAATAAATTTAAGAATTGTAAATCGTCAATGCGGTTAAGGGTTTCAAAATGTATTGATATTTGGTGAGGATGATCTTCTCATATTAGAGATCATTTTCATAAAAAATCAGTTCATTTCAAAATTTTCAATTCATATAAGACAAAATAATTTCGATTATGATTGGATTGCCCTTATTAATTCGTAAGGGTTCTTTTATAATTACCCTCGAAAAAGTGAAAATCTTCGTGAATTTTTCAAGAATTAAACGGGAGATAATTAAAAAGGCCCAGGACAGGAGAGATTTTGAGTGATGGACCAATTTCTGATACGGACCTAATGCTCTGGGTCTGTAACAGTCTCGCCGTTTCCTTTCTTTAAAGCCCGTTAGTCCTTCCCTGCAAAACGTCAAAACCACGTTTTTTATTTTCATTCAGTGATGTTCTCTGCAACAGAGGGAAAGGAGAAACCCTAACATTTTATTTGTCGCCATTAATGTCGACTATCAAACGTAAAGGTCCGCCTTCGAGCTCTGAAAGATCAAACAGAAGGATATGGCTCTATCTGGTACTTCTCACACTGCAATACGGCTCACAACCATTGCTTTCGAAACGTTTCATCAGGTAATTCTCTCTCTCCACAATTCCGCCCTGTAAGATATTTTTTTTACTTCTCGAGCACTTTAATTTTCCTATTTTGTAGTCTCAATGCAGTCTAATTGTAGTTTTATTGGACTTAGATTTGATAGATTGATGATGTTTTTCAATTGGAGTAGAAATCTTTGGTTTGGTTTCTGAATTCTGATAGAAGGATTTATGAACATTTACTGATTACCAAATTGTAGTTTAAGATATTAGCAAAATTGGTGAGTCGGTTTGCACCAATTATAAGTTCACTCAGAAGTTGTATGAGTTTGACTTCGAGCTTATCCACGTTTTATCTTGATTGTTTTCGGATCTCCTTCTATCATGAAGAATAATCACATTAATCGATTGATAATTTGAGAAAAATGGATTTGCTGCATTTTTTTCTTGGGTAGGGCGCTTACCGTTGGTTTCTTGGGCTTACTAGAAGGATATTGGGATTATATGTATTCTATGGTGCTCGATATAGAAGGAATGTTCAATTTTGTCTTTTGTTCAGGAGGTCGATCACATCCATGAAACAGTTGAAGTTTGTTCCCAAGTTGGGATTTTTATAACCAAATGATTTTTGAAATACACTGATGTTCCAGATGACTAAATGCCCCCTTGGTTTCAATGGATAGAGTGTGCAATTGGATAAATGACTTTGACCCAGCCAAGAGTTTCTCAAAGGAAACAATACTTGCCCCACTACTCATAGGAAAAGTAGTGAAGAGAACATTTTGTTTGGGAATTGGAGAAATTTTTTGTGTGTAAGTCATAGTTTGATCCCCTCAACATACTGGCCTTTGGCCAAAGCCATTTTAAAGAGGAAATACGACTTCAATAGCAGAATTGCAGGAGTGGTAGCATAAATGTGGTTTCTACACTTGGTGGTACTATCATTGTCACTTCCAAGTGAGAGAAGAACAAAGAAATTTTCCATAGAAAAGGGGAGTATTGTTGACCAAAATTCACATTAAATAATCGTTTTAATTTACAGAAGTGTCCCTAAATTCCGTAACATATATGATTTTTTAAAAGGAGTTTCATTACTTTCTTTAAAGAGAATAGTAGTTATTTAGTTCTCCTAACAGTTTACATTAACTTTTCTAACTTTATCACTTTTGCTAAATAGTTTTATTCTTTTAATACAAAAGAATGAACTCTAAGTAAATGTCCCTTCTTTTATCTCATTAAGGCATCTATCTGAAATCCTAATCCTTCATATTCTTTTTTCCCCCATATTTTCTTTCTATTTACCTCGTAAATTTAAGTTGAAGCAATTTAGCTCTTTGCGGTAGAGATCCAAAATCCTAATCTTACGTATTATATCTTTCCCTATATTTTTCATTTGAACTTTCACTCACATGCTACTTGTATCTAATGCTTCCAAAGAAAAACATGCTATATATAATGGGGATGCTCAGGTTGGCAAATCCGAACAGTTGTTCTGTGTAATGCCTCCAAGACTTTCTTTAGCAATATGGTCGGGTCATGATGATGACAATTGACCCAAACAAGGGAATAGGGGAAAACAATACTTTCCTCATACACATAGGAAGAGCAATTAAGAGAAAATTTTGGCAGGAAATGGGGGAGATTTTTGGTGGGATAGTCAGATTTTAACCCCTTCAACATTACTAGCCTTGGGTTAGGCCATTTTTAAGTTGAAATACAACATCAAAAATAGGAGTGGCGGTATGAATGAGCTTTCTACAGTTGGTAGTACTATCATTGCCACTTCCCAATGAGAGAAGAATTAGATGATTTTTCACAAAGAAGGGTGACTACCAATCTTTTTAAGTTATAGCAGTTCCCTTAATTTTTATTTTTTTGATGAGTAAATTCATTTATAAATATAAAATGGAAGCTTAGTCTGTTGAGATGGTCAACCATACGCACAAGCAGTTACAAGAGATTAATTTCTATCAATACAGCACACCCTTTCCCACCTAAAGATGAAATCCTCAAACCTTACCCCTCTAAACTCAGGATACACTGTAGATCACAAGAACAACAACCCTAAAATTGAAATCACAATCGACCAGATATCCAAAGATTTGTTCTTGAATGTTCTCCTATTTCGCTCCAACCAAATGCCCCAACAGATTGCAATATGGGTAACACTCCATAGAATTCTTTTTGTGCTTCAGAAAGAGCACCCCATATACATCCATGCCTCAAATACAATTCTCACTGACCTTGGGAAGCAGCTGGAGACCCCAAACAGATTAAGAAAATGACACCACACGTCGGATGCAACTCGGCAATGCAAATTCAAGTGATCCACTGATTCTGCATCGTTAAAACACATGGGGTAGCAGCTTGCTCCACAGAAACCTCTACGCATGAGAAAATCCATAGTCTGAATTCTGCTATGAATCGCCGTCCAGCTAAAAGTTCCCTTAAATGCCTTAACATGTAAGACTTTTCCTTGCTTTCTCCTAAAGAGAAGTGTGAGTATTGTTTATGTTTAATTAGTTTTTCTAAATTCTTTATTTCTCATAAAGAGTCCTATACTTTTACCAGAGCGAATTGAACCCAAAACAAAGAGGAAAAAAAGGAATAGGCAGGGTTAGGTTTTTTGGATCTTTACTTCAAGAAGATGAAATACTTCAACTCAAATCCACAAAGCAAATTGAATTAAAAATATAGAAAAAAAAAGGATAAGTAGGGTTAAGTTTTTAGATCTATACCTTAAGTAGATAAAAGAGGGAGGATGAAAAAAATAAAAGAGGGAAGATGAGTCAACTTGGACGATTTTAAGAAGGAAGAGAGTTTATGAGAAATTGAAGAGTTTAAAAAAAATAAATTTATGTAAATAATACCCACCATTCTCTTTAGGAGAAAATGTCTTATAGATCCTTACATGTATTGATTTATAAGTGCAGTTTCATAATTTAATATGATCATTTAATGTGAATTTTGGTTAACAATAGTCGGTTTTCTCTTTTGCTTACTAGCTCTTAAGGGGAAAAAAATAATAGGTAGGGTTGCAACTCAAATTTACGAAGAAAATCGAATGAAAAGTTAAAGAAAAAAATAATAGGTACATTGGGGTTTTTGATCTTTACTTGAAGAAGATAAATTGCTTCAACTAAAATCCACGAAGTAAATTGAACAAAAATATAAGAAAAGGAATTAGTAGGGTTATGGTTTTGGATCTATTCCTTAAGGAGATAAAAAAGATGATGTGGTGAGTTGGCTTTGGACAATTTTAAGGTGGGAATGAATTTATGAGAAATAAAAAATAGGTGAGGTGAGTCTTTGGATGTTTTTCCGATAGGTTCTTTATACACATTTTTTCACCAAAACATGGAACTATTGGGTAAAAAACACCTCCAACAACATCTCCCTAGATCACTCCTTATTTTGGGAACTCCTTGATCCACTTTCTGCATTAGCCAACCTACTTAAGAGTATCCCCAACCAGGGTCATTATATTTTTCCATTATTTTTAGTAAAATATAGTGAATGTTGTTTTGGGGTAACAAAAGTTTGAGTCCCACCTCCTAGAGACTCTTTACTTTTTGATTCATTATAGTTTTTAAAAATAAAGATGTTGCAAAATGTTTAAAGTATTGGAAAAAGTAATAACTTTTTCAAAAAATTGAAATAGTTGCTCTAAAGTGGATCTTATGTGTCAGTTTAGGGAGGTTGGATGACTTCTGAATTGTGAGGAGTGGGTTAGAAAGTCCTTAAAATAAGGAGTGATATGAGGAGGTTGTTGAAAATCGTTTTCTACGTAACAACTCCTTATTTTGGTGAAAAAAGGTGCATAGGGAGGCTGTTGAGATGCTCTAACCTACAACATAGGCTCCGCTTTAAAGCAACATCCCTACATCTTTCAGCTTGTTTATTTTTTTTTCTACTTTTCTCTGTACTTTAATCTTTTATCAATCTCCTTAACATTTTAAATATTATGATGAATTAAAAAGTAGAGTCTCTTGGAGTTGTGACTGGAATTTTTGTTTACCCGAAATAACATTCACTACCTTTTGCTAAAAAATAGGGAGCCTTGTCTGAGAGGATCTAAGGAGGGAAGAATTTAGTAGAAATGAAAGAGTTTATAAAAATTATAAACTATACCCATGATGGGGACATCAAATCTTGAAGAGTAGATTTTAGTTTTTATTTAGATTTATGTTTTATGTTTTTTGGGCTTATTTTGATGTTTTATTGGCCCATAGTCTTAGTATAATATTTAGGAGCAGTTTACTAATTTTACTGTCTTTTATTTAAGTTTATTAGGATTTGAAAATTAAGAGAGAGAAAGTTACGAAATTAGGTTTATTTATTTGGTATTTTAGTTTGATTAGGATTTTTGATTTATTTTCTTTATATAGATTGTATTAGGTTTTTATTTATTTATTAATGAACAATGATGAATAAAAAGAAAGCTTGAGCTTGAGCTTGATCTTCCCAACAATAAGTTGTGAGGCCATTTTGGAGTGAGTTCAATATAACATTCTTTTCTTCTAATCTTTATTTTTTTTCTCTATTTTTTTTTTTCTTGATTTTCTTTTAGTTCCTTGTTTTTGATTTTTTAGAGTTTTTTATTCTTGAAATCCCTTTCTTGATTCTTGATTCTTGATTTTTGAACCCTTATTTCATTAATTTCTTTTCCAAATCTAATCCAAATACCCTAAACTTTCCCCTAATCATAATTTCAAAATGTTGTAATTGGAAAATTGTGTTTTACAGCCAATTGGGATTTTGGAAACCCTTTTTCTATTGTCGCACAAATCCTTAACCCAGTTCCAAAATCATCCCCAATCAGATTTCCCTAAACCCAGTTATTTTCTTTTCTCCCCTCACTATCTTGCATCAACCCGACATTCTTTTTAGGAAAAATAAAAATTCAGTTTTCAAAAAACCCTAAATGTTAGGGCATTTAAAGACATTTTTGTAATTTAAAAACATTTTTTAATCTGAATTTTGGTCAACAATACTCACCCTTTTCTCATTAAAAAACATAAAGATTGTTATGCACTTGATTTGGATCAACTAAACATGGGGTCCATGGGGAGCACTCTCTATCTTATATTAAGTCTGGATCAATATGCAAATACTAGAGAGGTTCAAGTGTTTCACTAATCTTACTGTGAGATCTCCTAAAACTTTTTGGTTTAGTAGTTTTGTGCTAGGTTTAAAGGATGGAGTGGTGTATGGGTCGAGACTCTAGATCTTGTGACCAAAATTTTATTCTAGCTTTTGAGCTATAGCCATGGTGCAAGAAGAGATGGTATCCACGTTATGAATAGAACCTCGCCTAGCCTATTGTAGGCTAAGGCAATAGAATCTACATGGAAAGCATGATAATAAGGGACCAAAGCGTACGCATATGATGATGACAGCTTACACATCCATTCATAAACCCTGAAACATTATGACAGGTTTGAAACTTCACTCAAATTATTCCAATATCTTAATTGATGTAAATACTATGAAAACCAAGCTGATGGTTTAGGAACTTTAAATCTGGGGATGGCACTTAGTTGAATCTTTATCAAGGCTCATCAAATTAAGTTGGTATTCTACAATTCCCTCTTTTGGATTCGGCAATTACCAACCATTATTGTTATTGTTTTTTTTTTATTATCTTTCAATGGATAAGCTGGATAGGAGCCCACAACCTGAAAGTTGCATTGCAATATGTCAACCAACTAAACTATGGGGTCTAGACCCGATATTGTTATTATTATTATTGTTGTTGTTTGTGTTTTTTATTTTCTAGATATTTGTTTGTAGTGATGGGATTTCAGGTTTAACTCATTGCTTGTTATGAAGTGTCATGAAGTTGAGAACTGATAGATAGCGATCTGTTGTTTTATTTATTTACGATGGAAGGTCAAATTCCTTCCTACTAAATTTTGTCATATCTCACTTTAGCACCTTCTTCATCTTCAAGACCTTTCTCAGGGGTTTATCCATTCTACATTTAAAAAGCTGCCTAACTTATATTGTTCGTTTCATTCTAGTTAAAATCTAAGTACATGAGAGCAGAATAAGAAAAAAAAATGTTAATTCTCTTCATCTTATATGTAAATATATTATTTTGAATCATAAAGTTTATAATGGATAATCATGAATGCTTTCAATCTGCTCCAACTTTTGTACTTCAGAAGATGTCACTTTCCCTTCCCTGCTCTTGCTTCGTATAACTAAATTTTAGTTTATTTAACAAAAAAAATAAGAAAATTATTTCCATTTCTCAGTGCAATCACAAGTACTTATGAATGCAACTTTAGTAGTTATATCTCCATTAGTTCATGAACTAACTATCACTATTTGGAGGATTATATATATATATATATATATTTTATGTAAGCTGTTTGAGGAGTTTAAGAGTTTCTTCTTTGAAGAATTCTTGTTTAGATGGGACTCAGTATGTAACCCAGAGGTCTTACTTATTGTTCTCTTAGTACTTGTGGTGGTCACCTTGGCCATCGGTTTATTTATAAAAAATACACTGATACATGACCCTAAAGAATGATACCCATTAACACAATGTCTTGATTCATTCTTGCCACAGACGAGAAGTTATTGTGACCTCATCTGTTCTAGCCTGCGAGGTAGCAAAGGTGATTCATAAACCATAGATTCTTCATTCTCAATTTATGACTTAATCTATATTCAAATGGACAAGAGGCATATTTTTTACTAACTTATGTTCCATAGGTTATCTGTGCACTATTTCTCCTGGCAAAAGAAGGCAGTTTAAAGAAATTATGCAGAGAGTGGACTTTGGTTGGTTCATTGACTGCATCAGTCCTTCCAGCAGCTATTTATGCATTGCAGAATAGCTTGTTGCAGATTTCTTACAAGAATCTCGATTCTCTTACATTCTCAATGCTCAACCAGACAAAGCTATTCTTCACAGCTTTGTTTACATATTTTATCTTGCGGTATGTGCTCACAACCATAGCTGCTTTGATGGAAATGAAGCATCTTTTTCAGTTATAAATATAAAGCATGATCCGAGTCTTATACCATATAGTAAAATGGTGTAGCCTCTTATTGTCCTTCTAATAAGTAGTTATGCTATAAACCAGGAGTCTTAAATTTGTTGTTCATGGGATGCGCCCACATAATAGTCTAAATCTGCTCATATTTGTGATCATATGTTCAGAGGCCACCTCATCTTTGAAGCATAGCCCAAAAGTCAGATTGAAAGATAGGATATAGCTAAAACTTTTTTTTTTTTTTGGGATAAATAAAGAAGATTTTGTTAAAGATGAAAAGGGGAGGTCGAGATGACCAAGCCGGAAACACTAGAAAGTCCTCAAAGAAAAAACCTTTGAACTCTTTAAAGATTTTACACCAATGAAGCCTAAGAATCGATTAGAAAATCTCTTGGCTGTTTTTCTCTTTTCCTTAAAATTTTTGTACATTCCCTCCTTCCAAATACCAAAAGTAATTGCAAACGGGGTTAGGCTCCAAATCAATCTCTTTGAATATATCTACGAGACTTTAGACCACATGTTTAGTGGAGGGACAGAGTCCATTGAGGATTATGATGGACATCAATTCCATATAAGTGCATTTACTCAAAGACTTTAACAGATCATATAAGACTTTCTGATGTTACAACTTCTTGTGTCTTTCCTACCGATTACCATGCCAAAATGGATAAAGGAGAGAAAGATAGTATTTAGCTAAGCACATATATTTCCCGACTGACTCATTTCGGTTAGGTTCCATATATTCGGATAAGTACGTGTTCTCTGACAACCTTTAGCCTATATTATTTCTGTGTTCAATCTGCAGACAGAAGCAATCAGTTCAGCAAATCGGGGCCCTTGTCTTATTGATTATCGCCGCTGTTCTTTTAAGCATTGGAGAAGGCTCTGGCAGAGGCTCTAGTGGCAGTAACCGTGATCAAATTTTGTTTCAGGGTATTATTCCCATTTTGGTTGCTTCTGTTCTCTCAGGCTTGGCTTCCGCTCTCTGCCAATGGGCTTCTCAGGTAAGTTAGACTCCTTTTTATTACTCACTCCAATGGTTATTCCACTTTCCTTGCTAGATTTATTCCATTTTTACTTATGTTTTCCTGTTGTTGTTGCAGGTGAAGAAACACACTTCATACTTGATGACTGTAGAAATGTCAATTGTTGGAAGCTTGTGCTTGTTAGCAAGTACCTACAAATCTCCTGATGGAGAAACTATCAAACGGCAAGGATTCTTTTATGGGTGGACTGTGTTTACTCTGGTAATGGTCCACATCATTGGTTGTTATCTATTATTAGGGTTTTGTTAACATGCACCATAAGGGCACATGTTAAAGTGCATTAATTAAATCTTGAAAAATGGTACCAAAACTGCCCTATTTTTTTTACCAAAAATTCCCCCAAATGCTTATTCCCAAGGAGAATTTAATGCACTTTAACATGTGTCCAGCACACGTTAAGGTGCATTAAATGCACCTTGGAAATTAATTTCCTAAAAATTGAGGGCAGTTTTTGGAGGAAATTAATTTCCAAGGTGTATTTAATGCACCTTAACGTATGCCCTTAGGGCACATGTTAACAAAACCCTTTTTCAATAGAAGGAAATTAGAGTGCCACTTTTTTGCCAATGAGGACACCTTTGGCACACTGAATCTGCAGGGCTATGATCAACTGTTGATGTGTCCAACGTAGCATATCCACACAACTTAAAACTGTTGGATCATAGCAGCCTTATTCTCTGTAGTTTCTTATCTATTTTTTGAGAAAGATATAGTTCTGATGCTTGCAATCATCTGACAAGGTTCGCTTTGAACATCTAGATCTCCTAGGTGGATCCAAAACCCTGCATACATGCCTTCTGTATAGTACCAATTTTTGCTGTTGTTAGGTTGTCCATGTAATCTTTCATTTAGGGCATTTGGTCCAGCCACCCTCGTTTTCAACCCAAACAATCTCCACATTTTTTTGCACTTTGAGCTAAATAATTGCACTTGATTTCTTCGTTTTCCTTCTTTTAGCTTCATGATAACTGTTAAGCCGTACTTGTGTATGATTGGTTAGCCAACAATCTACTGGTGTGTGTTTAAATCTAGAACTAATACTGGAGTGAATTTCTTTTGATAGTATTAGACGGTAGTACGAGTTAACTTTTCCCTAACCAAAACATTCTCGGGTTTGTCATTCTGTTAATCATTTTGCACTTGCCAATAGGTCAAAGTTATCTTTTAAGTGCTTTACTTTATGTTATTGACTTATTGCATAGCTTTATGTCTCTTTGATTTGAAAAAAAAAAGGGTTATGTTTTGTCTCAGATACCAGTCCTTTCCAATGCTGTCGGTGGCATCCTTGTCGGACTTGTTACAGCCCATGCTGGTGGCGTCCGAAAGGTAAGTGAGACTTCATTATTATAATTTGAGGTTGCAAAGACCTGATGAATCCGGGTCCCACCTCCTGCCCAATAATCGTCCAATCAGATTATCCTTCAATCCAGTCCAGCACATTCTCGTGGACTAAAACATTACAGATATCAATCAAAGAAAAAGAAGGAATCTGATAGACTAGAATATTTAGAACTAGACGGGATCCTTCTGTTTTTTTCTAAAATTTAATTTCATCTAAAAATACGATCACGAAGTAACATCTCATAATCACGGATTTCTCTCACATACGTGCAGGGGTTTGTCATTGTTTCAGCACTGTTGGTAACGGCTTTACTGCAATTTATTTTCGATGGAAAACCACCTTCTTTGTATGCTCTCTTGGCACTGCCACTGGTGATGAGCAGCATTTCCATCTACCAGAAATACCCTTACAGGGTTAAGAAAAAGGTACCCTAATTGTTCATATCTGCCATATGGGAAGAGAATACATGTATCCCCCTTATTTAATTTGAATTTTGGTGTGAACTATGTTATTTATGAACACGACAAAAGAAAATGAATTTTTGGTGGCTCATCAAAGAAATTTGGCTACAACATCTGCATTTGACCACATTTGCGAACGATTGTCTTAGATGGGAGTTGCCACCTTAGTTATCAACACCTATGATTATTATTGTAAACAAAATGGTGCTAGTGAAATTGGGTCGTCTCTAAAGGGTAGGACCTGGCTATATGAAATGTTAGTCGTCCTCGAACTGTTTTTTTTATCGGAGATTTATCTCTAGTCACTCACACTGTGCTGCTGCCTTGACCGATTTATTCCAACCTTGGCATTGGTCAGAAAGTTTTTCTAGCTGCCTTCATGGACTTGAAACAAGTGTTGATGAGCGAACTGGTGCTTCGGTTATAAGATTCTTCACACGGTACACACTTATGCCTCAGATTGAGTTAGGTACTTGTTCAAGGAGGGCATCCGGTAGTATTCGAAAAGTTAAAAGTTAAGCAAAACAGAGAAGAAAGAAGTATACCATTCAAGAGAAAGAGATAATACTAGTATGATATATACCAAAATAGCATGGTCATTATTCATTACTTAAAATAAATAGTCCAAACTGAAACTTCTAATGCCGTCAAATGTGATTTAAAAATTAATGATAAAAAATCGTTAGTCCACATTTCTAAATCACTTTTGATGGGGTTAGAAGTTTTAGATTAGTTTGATTTTTTGTGAGGACAATCTCATCACTATATAGACCATCTTCACACAAATATATATATATATATATACGACCCTCATTATGACTCACCGTTTGTCTTATATGGGCAAAAATGTTTGGAATGGGCTGATTTTTTGTGAGGATGATCTCTGTGATGAGGGGATCATCCTGGCAAAAAATCATCTCATTCCAAAACTTCTAACCCCATCAAAATTGATTTACAAAAATTGGACGGTCTGTAATTTTTCAACAAAAATCGGACGGTCTAGAAGTTTTGGAATGGGATGATTTTTTGTCAGGATGATCTCCTCACCATAGAGATCATCCTCACAAAAAAAAAAGCCAATTCCCAACATTTTTGCCCATATAAGACAAAACGGTATATAGGGTCGGGTTCCGTAGACCCTCATTACGACCCCCTTTGCAACACACCGTTTTGTCTTATATGGGCAAAAATGTTTGGAATTGGCTATTTTTTGTGAGGATGATCTCTATGGTGAGAAGATCATCCTGACAAAAAATCATCCCATTCCAAAACTTCTAGATCGTCCGATTTTGTTGAAAAATTACAGATCGTCTAATTTTTGTAAATCAATTTTGATGGGATTAGAAGTTTTGGAATGAGATGATTTTTTGTCAGGATGATCCCCTCAACACAGAGATCATCCTCACAAAAAATCAGCTCATTCCAAACATTTTTGCCCATATAAGACAAACGGTGAGTCGTAATGAGGGTCGTAATAACACCATCCTATATATATATATATATATATATGGGTCGGGTTTTGTAGACACACATTGAGACAACACGTTTTGTCTTATATGGGCAAAAATGTTTGGAATGGGCTGCTTTTTTGTGAGGATGATCTCTATGGTGAGGAGATCATCCTTGTCAAAAATCAGCTCATTATGAAACTTCTAGCCCCATGTTTACAGGTTAAAAAATTTTAGACTGTCCAATTTTTGTAAATCAATTTTGATGGGGTTAGAAGTTTTGGAATGGGATGATTTTTTACAAGGATGATCTCCTCATCACAGAGATCATCCTTACAAAAAATCAGCTCATTTCAAAGCTTCTAACCCATATTTTGAAAAATGTTTGGCACCAAACTTGGCAAACGTTAGGGTTGTTGAACTGTCCCTATATATATAGGGAAATGTTTAGCAACAAACATTTTGGCAAAACATTTTTCAAAACATGGGTTAGAGGTTTTGGAATGGGCTGTTTTTTGGTGAGGAGATCATCATTATAAAAAATGGTTTACAAAAAATGAGCGGTCCACGATTTTTCAACTTGTAAACTGGGGCTAGAAGTTTTGGAATGGGCTGATTTTTGGTGAGGATGATCTCCTCACCGTAGAGATCATCCTCACCAAAAATCAGCCCATTCCAAAACCTCTAACCCATGTTTTGAAAAATGTTTGTTGCTGAACGGGACCCATATATATATATATATATATATGGATGGGATTCCTACGACGCCATTACGACTCACATTGCGACACACCGTTTGTCTTATATGGGCAAACATATTTAGAATGGACTGATTTTTTGTGAGGATGATCTCTGTGATGAGGGGATCATCCTGACAAAAAATCATCCCAATCCAAAACTTCTAATCCCATCAAAATTGATTTACAAAAATTGGACGGTATAAAATTTTTCAACTTGTAAACATGGGACTAGGAGTTTAATAATGAGCTGATTTTTGGCAAGGATGATCTCTATGGTGAGGAGATCATCTTTGCCAAAAATCAGCTCATTATGAAATTTCTAAACCGTCCAATTTTTGTTGAAAAATTTTAGACGGTCCAATTTTTGTAAATCAATTTTGATGGGGTTAGAAGTTTTGGAATTGGATGATTTTTTTGCCAGGATGATCCTCTCATCACAGAGATCATCCTCACAAAAAATCAGTCCATTCCAAACATTTTTGCCCATATAAGACAAAATGATGTGTCGCAATATGAGTCGTAATAGGGGTCGTAATAACGCTGTTCATACATACATACATATATATATATATATATATATATATATATATATATATATATATATATAGGTCGGGTTCCTGCGACCACATATAGACAACGTGTTTGTCTTATATGGGCAAAAATGTTTGGAATGGGCTGATTTTTTGTGAGGATAATCTCTATGATGAGGGGATCATCCTGGCAAAAAATCATCCCATTCCAAAACTTGTAACCCCATCAAAATTGATTTACAAAAATTGGACGGTCTAGAAGTTTCATAATGAGCTGATTTTTGGCAAGGATGATCTCCTCACCATAGAGATCATCCTCACAAAAAATCAGCCCATTCCAAACATTTTTGCCCATATAAGACAAAACACATTGTCTATATGTGTGTTGAAATGGTTGTCGTTTGAACCTGACCGTATATATATATATATAGGGTAGCGTTATTTGGCAAACACATTTTTCAAAACATGGGTTAGAGGTCTTGGAATGAGCTGATTTTTTGTGAGGATGATCTCTACGGTGAGGAGATCATCATCACCAAAAATCAGCCCATTCCAAGACCTCTAACCCATGTTTTGAAAAAGTGTTTGCCAAAATATTGGCCAAATAACGGGACCCAATGAACGAATCAATCCCAGGCCATAAAGTTAAGATGTCGGGACCCGGGATCAGAAAGGTCCCTACCGGCGGTTGGAGAAACCATAAGTCCAGCCTCATATTACATTGACCCTTCCTCCCTTCTCGCTTCATTCCTTCCGAAGCCCAGCTAAGCCACTGAGCCATCTATTCCAATCATTATTTATCCGGATCGGAGCCGGCCCCGGGCCAAGTGGCGGCTTCGATTCATTCACGGCCGACTGGAGGAATATATATATATATATATATATAGGGAAATGTTCAGCACCCTAAGTTTTACCACACACTTTAACAAACGTTTTTTGTCCTACATGGGTTAGAAGTTTTGGAATGAGCTGATTTTTGGTGAGGATGATCTCTATGATTAGAAGATCATCCTCCCCAAAAATCAGCCCATTCCGAAATGTTTAGCCCCATGTTTACACGTTGAAAAATCGTGGACCGTCCATTTTTTGTAAATCAATTTTGATGGGGTTAGAAGTTTTGGAATGAGCTGATTTTTGGTGAGGATGATCTCCTCACCATAGAGATCATCCTCACCAAAAATCAGCTCATTCCGAAACTTCTAACCCATGTAAGACAAAACGCGTTTGTTAAAGTGTGTGGTAAAACTAAGGGTGGCGAACGGGACCCATATATATATATATATATATAATATATATATATATATATATATGTATGAACAGCGTTATTACGACCCCTATTACGACTCATATTGCGACACATTATTTTGTCTTATATGGGTAAAAATGTATGGAATGGGCTGATTTTTTGTGAGGATGATCTCTGTGATGAGAGGATCATCCTGGCAAAAAAATCATCAAATTCCAAAACTTCTAATCCCATTAAAATTGATTTACAAAAATTAGACCGTTTAAAATTTTTCAACTTGTAAACATGGGGCTAGAAGTTTCATAATGAGCTGATTTTTGACAAAGATGATCTCCTCACCATATAGATCATCCTCACAAAAAATCAGCCCATTTCAAACATTTTTACCCATATAAGACAAAATGATATGTCGCTATGTGAGTCGTAACAGGGTCTACGGAACCCGACCCTATATATATATATATATTATAATAATAAAAAAATAAAAAAATCAGGTCATTCCAAACTCCTAACCCATGTAGGACAAAAGGTGTTGGTTGTTGGTTTCGTGTTGTCTAGACGAGAGAGAGAGACAGAGAGAGAGGGGAATGAAACTAAATTGGAAAAAAAATATTACAATAATAATTTGACGCTTTTTTTTTTACCTTCAGATGCCCCCCCTTACGTTCCTCGACATGGTAGTTACATTAAATCTTTTTCTTGTATATCTCGAAACAAAGGATTTCTGATTTTGTGATGGGATGCCTAAAAAAAATGATAGTGATATGTGCCTTGGAACCAAACCAATGGCACCCAACCATTGGCATACCCAACTTTATTAAAAAAAATAAAAATCAACACACATGTTGGTGTGGTAATATAATCTTTGAAAAATAAGTAAATTTTTATGATTGGGGTGGAACCGATGACATATGATCTTTTTGGGAAAATTACTTAAAGAACTCTCGTAGTCTCGTGGAAAGGCTTCTTTCTAAATAGTCTCTAAGTTTCTTTTTAAATAGTCTCTAAGTTTTCGACAGCAACTTGGCAAGACATTTAGTGTACTTTTTCTTTTTAAATGGTCATTGGATCTTATCTCCCACATTTCTCACGATTGAATGTCCTAATCGCTCAAACTTATTGTTTTCATCCAAAAATTGGATTTTTGACATTTCAATCGAGTTTCGGAGACTCCATTCCATCAGAAATGATTTAAGAAAGAAGAAGTCATTTTCAGTGATTTTTTTAGACATTTTGAATATATATGTAAAAAATTAGATCTTTTACATTTTTCTTAGTTTTTTGATGAGAATCAATCAAGAATTGTTCTTTTGGGTTGAAATCATTTAAGTCGTTATCTGAAGCTTTTAGTTGATTTTTTCATGTATTTTAGTTAAAAACTCAAAAATTGAAAATGGGTGAATTTTACATGTGGTAAACTCGACAATAATTAAAAAGCATTGAGTTCGACAGTAAATAAAAAGTAGTGAACTCGAGAGTACATAGTGGTGAGTTCCATGGTTAAAAAACTTGTTTCGTGTCAACGTTTCAATTTTTTTAGAAAATCGAAATGATATTGAAATATTACGAAATATTCCTAACACTTTTGAAACAATAGAAATCTTAATAACAATAAAGAATTCCTTTCACAATAGACTATGCTTAAGGGGTATTTCATAAATAAAAAAACATTGGGGTGTATCTAATATTTATCTAAACATGTGGGGTTGGTCTAAATGACCTAGTCTTTTAGATTAGACCAAACTCAAGGGGCATCATGTTAAAAGCTCCTTCGTTTTGAATATAACAAAATAGAAAACGAGGGGACGAAGAAGAAGACAAGAGAAAAGAAACGATTTGATATCAATCTGGCACAAACCTGATGATCAACCACTCAAGGACGTCTCTCTCTCTCTCTCTCTTTGGTTTTCTCTATCAGATCACTCTTGTAGATCTGTATACCCTCCTCTCTTTTTTTTTTTCCTTAGAATAACTCTTTTAGATAAAGAAAAAACATAGAAAAATAATCGAAACTTTGATATTTTTTATTAGGATGTTGTTTTGTTTCAACAAGCTAAAAATCCAAAACATTTCATACAAAACATTATAAAATGAAAATTTAAACAATAGTGAATTCAACAGTAAAAATTGTGAACTTGACACTAAATAAAAAAGTGTCGAGTTCAACCGTAATAAAAGACGGTGAACTTAACAGTAAATAGAAAAGCAGTGAGTTCGCCAATAACAAAGAAAAATTTACTAAATGTCCTATTAAGTTATCGTGCAAAACTGTGAGATTATTTATAAAAAAAAATCCTTTTGTAGGTCCTTTAAGTAAATTTTCTTTTCCTTTTTTCCAATGTTTTTAACATAAGAAAATTGGTATCTGTATAGAAAAAATCAATCATATGAATTTCAAATCTGTTTAGAACTAAAATTGAAAGGGTATGAATTAGAACAATCGTGGATAAGCCTAATAAATGTTCAAAGTTGCCTCATAAAAAAATCCCTTTTTTCATTATGAAAATAGCGCTCATGTATCGTGCCTTGTGGCGTTAAGTTGCTCTCTAGTGTTCCTAGTACTCAAATAACTGTCCAACTGCTCAAATCCGGACCGTTCCAGCTCAATCCTTGCAACTGTTGTCGAGGTTAATGATCTCATACATCTGGTTGTAAGTTAATAAAACACCACGTAAACGAAAAACAAACATATCTTGCACAAGATCAAGCATTTCCATTAATTTCGTAGGATCTCACACGGACATTTGCTGAAACCAAAAGTGGGTCCCATTATCTGACGTGCGTGTGCTTCGTTTGAGATGGTGCGCATCACTCACCAGTGCGCGTCTTAGAATCTTTCCCTCCCATTTGTAGAAAAAATTATAGTTCTTTCTGTATCAGTTTTTCTTTCTCTTTTTTTACTTTTATAATGGAATAATAAATAAATAAAACTACTTTTTGTATCAAACGCACAAAGTTTTGGGGAATTTTTTCTAATTGTCTTTCCTTTGTCCCTTGTTAATCCTGTTTTTATAATAATAGAAAAACAGATTCTCACACTCTATAGTTAGCTTTTTAGGGTTTCGATCCAAACGAGATTCGTATATCTATCGATTAAACATCTAGGGTTTCTTATTTCATTTTAGTTTTTTTTTTTTTCCTTTCCTTTTTATGATTTGAGATTGTGATCTTGAATCAATGGCGGAAGAAGGTTTAGAGAGGGAGAATGGAGGATTTGTTGCGATGGATTCGGAATCCAGATGGGTTTTTCAGAACGAAGACGATTCAGATGTCGAAGATGACGAAGATTTGCCTCCTGCGATGAGTTTAGATTCCGAGGAAGAAGAGAGTAGAGAGCAGAGGCTGATCAGGACTGGTCCACGGATCGATTCCTTCGATGTTGAAGCGCTCGAGGTTCCTGGAGCTCAGAGAAACGATTACGAGGTTTGTTCGAAACTAACTCTAATTTGCACTCTTGATTAATTTTATTCGATATGGTTTTTGTTCGACGATCTATGAAACTTAGATGTTAATGTAGTTAATTTGAATTTGCAGATGTTAAGGTGCTTATTATCTCTTGAATTGATTGAAATTCTTTCAAATCCATGCTAATTGACACCTTATTAGTAAAATTATGGGCAAATCAAGCTAATGGATGAATGTGAACCTCGTGATGGATTGAGCCTCGCTGATACTGTTTTAGTATCATAAATGCTCTTGATCACATTTAAGATTTTTTTTTTCCTAATTTTGCTGTATATTTATTAGCTGACTTGATATATTTTAACTCAATTTTATCGATAATGGAGATTCTATTAACAATAGAAGAAGGAATACGAAGTGAAAATCATTCCCAATTTATTGCAAATTGCAATACGAAACAGAAAATTTCAATATGGTACAATTGGCTCAGTCTCCTAGTGAAATCATGTTCCTACTAAAAAATTGATATTCAAGCTTAGCATCTCTAAACTCCTTCAAAGCCAAACACAGCGTGGGGTACTCCAATTGGAACGTAACAACAACCTTGACGAAAATTGAGCTCTTTCTCAACAATAATACAATTAGAATGGTGATCCATCAAGTAGAATTTGTGAAGAATCGAGTGCTAATGCTGTGACAATCTGTCAACATACGACCGTGTGATCAACAAAGTTCCCCAAAGTCTTTGATCAATCTTACAAAACCTGATTATTTCATATTTTCTAAATACCTGTTCAAAGAGAAAATGGAGAATCTTCCACAGAATTGTCCCTTTCCATCCATGTGAATCTACTGAAGCAGTGTCAAAGACGTTAACACTTCTATCTTTGGCTTCCCAAATCTCCAAAGTTTCTACAGTGTGAGAATAAGCTATCAACCCTTCTATCTTTGTCTTAGAAATGAGTTTTGGAGTCATATATCTTGGTGATCAACTGTTAACACTTTATCCAAATAAAAGTGTTCAACCAGAAGAAAACAACTTTTCCCATATATACACCATTGGAAAGCTTTTCCTATTCCAACCATCCAAAAACTCATCCAGGGAGTGCACCAGGAACATACCTTTAGGACCCTATTTTTTTCTAGAGGGGTTTATGTAGTTATATCAAGCTGGGATAATAGAGGCACTTTCCTCAATCTCCCTATCTTATAAATGTCCTCTAAAAGTCAGTTACCCCAAAATCTCATTATATTTTTTGGACAATAAATGATATTCCATGACCCCACAAATCCTTGATAGGATCCAACCTATATAAACAAGATATGCCCATTCCACTTGTCCTCTTGGAATATCACTTTCTCTCCATTTCCCACTTGAAGTCCCATGCCTTCACAAAAGTTTTCATGAACCTTCATAATACCCGTCCAAGCTTCTACCCATACAAAGAGAACCCACTTAGATAGCGCCCTCTACCAAATTTTATTTACCCCCTTCCCTTTCTTTCTTTAAAAAGTCTCTTTAAACCTTCTCAAACTTCTTAGCAGTCAAAGGAGACTTTTAAATAGTGAGATTAAATTTACTAGAATGCTAGCTAAAGTACTCTCAATAATGATCAAAGTGATACTTATTAAAAAAAAAAAAAATGATCAAAGTGATGTTCCCTCAAATGAGATATCCTTTCTTGTAACTTGTCAACTGCTTGTCTACCCTTTCAATATCTTAGTTTCGAAATCCCTTTGGCAATTGCATGAGATTCCCATGGGAGACCTAGACACTAAATCTGAAGTCTTTGGACTTTCAACCCATTCAATGTGCACACTGTCTAAAAACTTGCTCTCCCCCTTTGCATTCCGATAAGGCAACTTTTCCCAAGGTTTACCGGAAGACCCAAGACTGCTTCAAAAATCTGAGACTTCTTGATACTCAACATATTTTTATTATTGACGCTTACAGTTTGGATTTTTTTTCCTTGATTGGAGACTTGAACTATGAGTTGGATTTCCTCTTTTCTTTCCTATTAACATTAGTACTTATAAAAAATAACTAATAAATAATAATTTGGATTACTACTTCAATGGATGCCATTGTTCCATTTTCTGTCTTTCCATGAGAAGCATTTGCGATGCTAGTGACAAAGGAACCAGCCGAACTTAAGATTTTGTTTGTTCTATCGTCTAGTACCTAAGCCAGAAATGCAATTGAAATTGTGCTGTCTGAATTGCTTACATTTAATTGCAGGACTTCACCATGGGCTGGAATATCATACTTGCTTGTCAAACTCTTGGGGTTGTCTTTGGTGATGTTGGAACAAGTCCTTTATATACTTTTAGTGTGATGTTCAGCAAGTCACCTATTAATGGGGAAGAAGATGTTCTTGGAGCATTGTCACTGGTTTTATATACTTTAATCTTGATACCACTGATTAAATATGTGTTCGTTGTTCTTTGGGCCAATGACGATGGGGAAGGTATGCTGGAGATTGTAGAGCAAAAGCGTTTTGATGTCAACTTCCACAGTTTATCTATTTTTTTTGGTATAGTGGATCTAAGTGAAGTTCGTTATGGTTTCTTACGTAACTATTGCAGGTGGTACAGTTGCTTTATACTCATTGATCTGTAGGCATGCAAAAGTCAGTCTTCTCCCGAACCAACTTCCATCTGATGCCCGAATATCTAGTTTCAGGCTGAAGGTGCCATCCCCAGAACTTGAGAGGTCTTTAAAAATAAAAGAGCGCCTTGAGACTTCGCTGACACTGAAAAAAGTTCTTCTGATGTTACTGCTTGTTGGTACTTCTATGGTGATAGCTGATGGAGTTGTTACCCCAGCAATGTCAGGTTTTGATATCTGTTCTCCTTTACACTTTGTTTTTCCCCTCCTCTTTTTTGGAAGGGATGGAGGATTATTTCTAAAACTAATTCTGTTTATGTTTATTTACATCATTTTTGTGAAGTAATGGGTTTATGTAAGTACCCCAAGAGTTGGATTTCATATTTATTTATTTTTGAATGCAGTCATGTCGGCTGTTAGCGGTTTAAAGGTTGGAATAGCTGGAGTAAAGCAAGGTGCCGCCATATCCTGTTGACTAAGTCTATCACTCTAAAGATATTGCTTATTTATCTGTTTCCATCTGCCGTTATTTGTTTTCAATCCTCTGCGTCTTAATTGTTGAAAATTCAATAATTGTTGCATGATGTTTTTATGTATCCAACAATATAACCATTCTTTATATGTTTAAGAGTGTTGAGAAGAAAACTTGTTTAACCAATCCAGGCTTTATTAGAAGTCAGGTAAAGGAAGAGGAAATTGGGGATTTTTATAGTTGTACAATACTATGTATGAATAAACCCTCATTGGGATTTTCATATTTTCGAAGAAATTTTTATCATTGTTAAATCCAAAAATTGGATATAATGGAAAGAGGTAGTCTGTTCCGTCATTTCAGACTACCTGTTTAATATGGGGTTGATGCAGAAGCTGTGCACATAACCCTAAATTGAAATTTTGATTTTGCTGGGCTTTTGTGGACCTTCTAATTAGACCAAAATCTTTGTAACATCTGGAGTTCTTTGGGGCCTATGGCCCAGTCTAATTTCAGTTCGCTATAAGGTCCAACATGCTTAAATTTCAGTCCAAAGTTACCCTGCTCAACTTAAACAACTACACAACTACATGATCACCCCAATCTAGATGAGATCTAAACTACTTTTGCTTGTTGAAGAGCTCCTAAGGGCATGCATTCAAATGTTTTATCTTTTTTTATGTTCATAGTGATCGAACACTGTTGTTCCTTTCATTTGAGTACCTGAAAACTTCCAAGCCCCTGTTTCGGATATGTTTGGGAAGCTTATGCCGGGTCTGTCTCTTGTCCAATACCCATTCTGAGTGGAGACTAGGTTTCCAGGGGGAAAATGATACTAGGAGCGAGGCTCCACTTGCCTGGAATGATTGATTGATCAAATTCTACTTCCTCTGGTACTTGCTACCAGAAATACAGGAATCCTACAAGTACTTGCTAACAAAACAATTGGTGTCCATTAAGAGCCTGTATTTATGTGATTTTTGTGCTGTTCACACTTGAGCTTTCTATGCTTTTTGTACAGTCCATGATGATGATTAATGGGCCTCCATGTAGTTCAAAGTTCAAACAATTAGGGGTTTTGGGTTGGTTTTAAGTTGGTCGGCATTTGGTGGGGGCATATTTACAACTCTAACAGTTGGTTGCAAAACTCAAATGTGGGTCCCAATTATGCTAGTTTACTATTTTAGAGATTTCTTACTTGTGTTTTCTATATTTTGTTTAAGTGTCCAGAATTTTCACAGTTTCTAGGTTTTTATGAGTTTCTATTTCTTTCTTTTAGTGAATTGTAGGGACATGGATGTCTCTTTTTAAATATATGTAAGAATCAAATGAAGAATTTACTGTGCTCTGGCGACTTTTCTCTGGTCATGAAACTTCGTGCAAGTAGGTCAGGCTCCACTTTACATCTATCACCTTTATTTCCATGCCAAGCCCAGTCCCTAAATCCCTAAAGATTCAAATTCAAACAACCCTTTGCAGCCTCCAAAATCAATCCCATAACTTCTATCCAACAGGCTCCCATAATATTAAAATTCTTCCCACCCAAAATTCTAACCCTGATTCCTGATTTTCTTCTCTTAAGTGCCTCAATTTTCAGCACCCTAGACCCTTTAAATCGAACCCAATTAAACCGTACTCTCACCATCAAAACCTTAGGTTGTCCAACTTCACGGGGTTTCTTGATACATAGGATGCTGATCTATGAATTCTGGACCTGTCAATCAAATAAATGACCATTCTGATCGACTACATGAACTGCATCCTGGTCCACCTCGCACCCACTTCTATTGTGTATAGCACTTTTCCCGTATGAACGATAACCATTTCATTCTTTTATTTATTAATTTGAGAAAGAATGAAAGGAAACTACCTCTTTTTGTACATGGTGGAAGGAAATTGGGCAAACTTGCTACATCGAGAGTGAATGAGGTGCTCCAACATGAACCCCTTTGGTCCTACCTCGGTTGCCTTGTAAGAAACCCTGCTTTTGCAGGAATTATAGTCTGTCCTGTCAGCCGGGAGTACCTCACCTCAAAGTAGATCTTCTTTTTCTTTTAGCTTTAAAATAATTAATATTTTTTTGCTCTTTATCATTATTACTCCATTTTGAGGTGGATGA
This sequence comes from Akebia trifoliata, assembly GCF_017979445.1. NCBI lineage: Eukaryota > Viridiplantae > Streptophyta > Magnoliopsida > Ranunculales > Lardizabalaceae > Akebia > Akebia trifoliata. The sequence goes on along the minus strand of NC_141378.1, from coordinate 14,180,105 downwards.
TTGTGTTGGTGTACCAGTTTGTGGAGTTCAGTGTGTTTGATCTACGTGTCTGTGTCAGACACCAACTCATATCTGTTTTTCTGTTAAATGGGTTGTGGTCTTTAAGGATCCTAATTTTTGTCCCCTTTCCTTCTCCATATATTTGTGCTACTTACGTTCCGTACCATTTTTTTCACTATTATATTTGACAAGACAGAAGGCATGCTAATTTCTGGTGTCCTTCAAATTTTTTTGCAGATCAAGTGGTGATGATTTCAGTTGCTTTTCTTGTTATCTTGTTCAGCGTCCAGAAGTTTGGGACAAGCAAAGTAGGACTTGCAGTAGGTCCTGCTTTATTCATATGGTTTTGTTCACTTGGGGGCATTGGGATCTACAACCTCATAAAATATGACAGAAGTGTGTTGAGGGCATTTAATCCTTTACATATCTATTACTTCTTCAAGAGGAACTCTACCCAGGCTTGGTTGTCCCTTGGTGGTTGTCTTCTGTGTGCAACAGGTAACCATGCCACTCTTGAAGTTCTGGATTTTGGGAATTGACATACCTCTTTTTTAGGTACTTGATATAGAAGTACTCTTGACAATCTGACAATCAGATGTGATCTTTCTGCTTTTCTCTTGGCTTTTTAGACTCCAAATGCTCTCCTTTTTTTCTTGACAAAGAGTCCATTTTGGATGGATAGCATCCTGCATCCATACTCAAGTCGCGAAGTTTCTGTAAGTTCAATAATCTAGTCCCGTCAATCAGGGACTCCATAAACATGTATTACTTTGTGTCGTCCTCACTTCCAAGTTCCAACCTTTCCCTACACTTCTATTACATGGTCAATGGACTTAGGGCAGATTTGCAACATCTTGAAGCAAGTGTTCCTTTCAAATCTTAATGAGAATAAGCAGTTCTAGGGCATAAGTTCTCGTGGTAGTAACCCATTCTTGGATTTGTGAAGTACACTAATTCGAGAACTAGTGTACCTTTTCCAATAATATGTAAAGCCTTGTTCTTTTGGGCTTCAAAAGCCAATTTTTTTTGCTTTTAAGCCAAAAAAACCAGATAAATGATGTTCGTTTGAGTTTTTTTGACTCCCGCGGATTTCAATTGAAGCCCAAAAGTGGCTCCTAAAAGAAGTCGCCCAAGAGGGACTTCTTCAAATGGCTTTTGCGGGAAGCCAAAAACATAAAATGGCTGAAGTGTAGTTATCAAAATACTCTTCATCTTTAATTACATTTCCAACCAAATTTAACCTTGAAAAATGAAATGAGATTATTAAAATACCTTTCATTTTTTACCAAAATACCCTTTATCTTTAATAAAATTTTCAACCAAATTTAACCATAAAAAACAAAAGGGAATTACCAAAATACCACCCTTCATCTTTAATCAAATTTTCAACCAAACTTGACCTTAAAAAACAAAAAGAAATTACCAAAATACCCTTCATCTTCCAATATACTCTTCATTTTTACCAATTATCAAAATACCCTTCATCTTTTATCAAATTTTCAACTAAACTTCACCTTAAAAAACGAAAGGGAATTACTAAAATATCCTTCATCTTTACCAAAATACTCTTCATCTTTAATTAAATTTTCAACCAAATTTAACCTTAAAAAATAAAATGGAATTACCAAAATACCCTTCATCTTTACTACCAAGATAAAAAATAATTCATCATCACTATTTTATTACCAAAACACCCTTCATTTTTATGTGGATGTTGGATTGTGTATTATGCAGGTATTTTCTTTATCATATGTTCATTTTTAAGAGGAGATGTTGAAATTTCGATAGAATTATAAAATTTATAAATTTATTTAAATTGAAAATAATTATTTTTATAATTTTTTAATATAAACTTATTAAATTTATATATATTTAGTGTAATTATATATTTATTAAGGTATTCTGCTCATTTTTTGTGCATTCTAGGTGCATTATCAACATTAAAGGTGTTCTGGTCATTTTATCAGAATCCAGGAATAAAAAGTTGTCAAACGAACATCAATATTTGGTTTATGTGCTTCTGTAATGAACAAGTTTATGTTAGATGTGGCTTTTTAGGCTCTGGGTTTCTTGAGCTAGAGTTGGCTTCTATAAAGAACAGATCCTTAGGGAAAAAATGAAGTATATGTTATCATATCCAAAATGTGTTAACCCCAAGGGGTTGGCCTAGTGGCAAGCCGAGCCTTGATAAGCTCCTCAGGAAGGATAGGTCAAGTGTTCGAAACCCCACAAAGGAATGGATTCCTTGTGGCCACCCTTTAGGGTCCGGTAGACCCTTGACTCAACCAGTTGCAAGTAGGAATTTCTGAGGGAGTGGTGCGTGTGACTGTGGGATTAGTCTCACCCAAAGGGTGAGGATGCATGATAAGCGGAAAAAAAAATCCAAAATGTGTTACTAGTTGCAGAAGATGGCATCGTCTCATTTACGATTACTAATAATCAATTATGTTGCAGGTTCGGAGGCAATGTATGCCGACCTTTGCTACTTTTCGGTGAGATCAATTCAGGTAAAGCATCACCAAATAAATATTTACTGGATTGGCAGGTCTTTTGTTTCACAAATAATATGTTCTAAATACAGAGTTGTGCCAGCTAGTATTTATTGTAATAAATGCACAAATCAGTTGCATGTGCTGATTGCGTTGTTATTGTTTGTTTGTAGCTTACCTTTATGTTTCTGGTTCTGCCTTGCCTTCTTTTGGGATACCTTGGTCAAGCAGCATACCTTATGAAAAACCAAGACAAATATGAGCAAGTTTTCTTCTCTTCAGTCCCAAGTAAGCTTGAATGTCTCCCTTTTTAATTCCAATTATTCAATGAAGTTCTCACAACTTTCAAATGCGAAATGTTATGTAATCCCCAAAACCTACTTACTCGTGGTCATAGTGGTAGAATTGCTGGTTAAATGACATTTTATGCCCTGTAGTTTTTTAGAATCACCTTTATATCCCTAGTTATAAATAAAAAAACTTACATTGTATACTTGCTGTCTACAGATGGTGTTTTCTGGCCTGTCTTAATCATTGCTAATATTGCTGCATTGATTGCCAGTCGAACAATGACAACCGCCACATTTTCATGCATAAAACAGTCAACAGCACTCGGTTGTTTCCCTCGCCTTAAAATCATTCATACATCTCGGAAATTCATGGGTCAGATATACATCCCAGTCATAAACTGGTTTCTGCTGGTATTTTGTGTGGCATTTGTCTGCACCTTTGCAAACATAAATGAGATCGGAAATGCATATGGTAACATTAAATTACCTTTAGTTCTCAGTCTCTGCTTTTTAATTTGAATTGCATCAATTATTATCATTTACCTTTTTGTATTGTGTCTGCGATGTTCATGTTACCAGGGTAGGATACTGGTCCAAGTGTAAAACATGATTGCCCCCCCAAATCTTTCAGATATTGGGGCATATTTTAGTTAACTGTATGATATATATATTTTTAAAATATTTTATTGTCTCTCTATCTATCTATCTATTTATATATATATAGCAGCTTCTATAAAAAATTTCGAGCCTTACTGTGCCACTACTCAAAGAGTTCAAAGTCTCTCTTAGGAGTTGTCCCACACATCCCAAACTACTGGAAGAATTACACCCATACTTGCCTAGTGAACAAGCAATGAAACAATCCCTATACATATGGAGGAAAAAAGAAAGTTTCTTTTTATACCATTTCATAGTTATATCAAAGACCATCACTACATTCTGCCAAAGAGAAGAAGACAGAAAGAAATAAAACCGCCATTTGGAATAAATCTTAAATTCCTTCTCAGACATTGACTAATATGCACCATAATGTTAAAATTCGACATATTTTCGCTACATATACTGAAATATTTCTATTTTCACAAGATCTAACACAAAATTTAACAGACAATTTGTTTTTGTATATAATTGTGGAAATCAGGTGAATAATGAATTTTGACCCAAATAATCAAAATTTAGTATAAAAATGTAAGTTTTCATTTTAAATATTTCGATCAACAATAAATTTCAATTGAAATATTCTTTGCTGAAAAATATTTATGAAATTTATAAATTGCTAATGGAAGGGACTTATAAATTACGCATGATAATAATATTCATAATAAAAGATTATACATGATATTCAATAATTAGTATAGCATAAATGAACTAGAATTAGTTAGTTATCTATACCATCATATTTTTTTGTATTCTAAGCATATCAGTACACATATAAGAATGTACATACAATTGTCTATGTTCTAATTAGTTGGATATATTAGTAATTTATTCAGATGTATTTAAAAGAAATGTAATAATGTGTGAATACTTAATAACTTGTTCCTTGAGGAAGTATTTTACATATTTAGGTGTGGTTAATATTACATCACTATTCAAATTTCCATGTAGAATATTGTTGTTTTTCACTCTCGGGCTCTCAAATACTTGCACATGTGCAGTTGAACATTGTTGATCTTCATTTCCATACTTCATAGGGCTGTTGATTGTTTTTTCATGACTTATGAGTATGTTTCAATGTCTGTTTTATCATGAAACATTCCTCTATATGTAGTTATGTACATCATTTCCATTATTTCCATGAAAACTGCATTAATTTCCACAGAAATATTTCCTGACTGGAACGGACACTGAAATCAAAATTTAATACCTTGATCTCCACAAACCCTCTTTCGAGCCTTTAGGTCCACAATATGAACATTACACACCCATAGGGCCTCTTGGTTCAGGAAACCGAATATTACCAATCATCAGCTTTAAGAATGCTTGATGAAGCTACTGACATAGCTAGCCTAAAATTCCACACCTTCACATACCTCAAGGGTCTGTTTGGTTGCCTGAAAAATGGAAGTCCAGAAATTTCAAAATCCATGGGAAAATTACCATGGAAAGTGGAAAACTGAAATACACTGTTTGATTGCATTTTAGGGAAGAAAAGAAACAATGAAAAGGAGGGAGAGGGTGGAAATCCATTTCCAAGGAAAAAAAAAATCAAACAATGGAAAATGGAAATCCGACCCTTTTTCCGGGCGTAATCAAACAAACCCTAAGTTTTTTTTCATCACACTGAAAAATATGGCCATAACCTTTTGAGATGAGGATTAGTAATTGTATTCTATTATTTTCTGTTCTGATATCACATCTTTTTTACAGGTATTGCCGAGCTTGGAGTAATGATGATGACAACAATCTTAGTAACTGTTGTTATGCTTCTTATATGGCAGATACACATCATCATTGTACTCAGTTTTCTGGTTTTTTTCTTAGGGTTGGAATTAATTTTCTTTTCTTCAGTTTTGTGGAGTGTTGGAGATGGAAGTTGGATCATATTGGTTTTTGCTCTAGTTCTGTTTTTTATTATGTATGTCTGGAATTATGGGAGCAAACTGAAGTATGAAACTGAAGTCAAGCAAAAGCTTTCAATGGACGTGATGCGGGAATTGGGTTGCAACCTTGGGACAGTCAGAGCTCCCGGCATTGGCTTGCTTTATAATGAGTTGGTGAAGGGAGTACCAGCAATTTTTGGCCATTTTCTGACTACGCTTCCCGCAATCCATTCTATGGTTATATTTGTGTGTATAAAGTATGTTCCAGTTCCTGTGGTGCCTCAGAGTGAGAGGTTTCTTTTTCGACGGGTCTGCACAAAGAGCTATCACATATTCCGCTGCATTGCTAGGTACTCTACTCAGAAACCTTGCAAGTCTGAAGACCCTCTATTGGATTTGCATAAACTCGGAGAATAACTGAATTTATTTTTAAGAGAACCCCATGGTTTAAAATAGCAGTATGGAACGGTATTAAAAAAAAAAAAAAAAGATTATGACATTATGGAATGGTGTCGTCTAAGCATTTTGTTTTGTGCAAAAACTATTTTCAAACTTTAAAAATGGTCTTGGTTTACTGTTCATTATGAAAATTGTGTCCACTATTTAAGTTCAAATTCTAGATATTAAATTCAAACTTCATTTTGAAATATGTTTTTCCAAATATTTTTCTGTGATGGGGCCGTTACCATTAGAATGGAAATAACACATGGGGATGCATCATCCCGTAATGTTATTTAAATCTTCAGAAAATATGTTAGATGAGTATATTCTCCTCCATTTCCTCGTCAACCTCACCACCTATCTGCAATACCTGGGCTATTGACTCATGATTATGGGCTTTCCAATTGGTGGACTGCCTCGTGTATGCTTGGTGGATGTTATATGAAGGTCTACTTCATTGAAATTGATGGACTTCATTTATGGATATCTTGATATGAACTCAACCTCATTGCACGAATAGTATCTTACACGATATTTAGATTATCTTACACGATTTTTAGATTGTTTGCACCCTCTATTCTCATCAACAGGTATGGCTACAAAGATGTACGGAAAGAGAATCACCAGACATTTGAGCAGCTATTGATTGAAAGCCTTGAGAAATTCATCCGTCGGGAAGCCCAGGAGCGTTCGCTTGAGAGTGACGGTGATGAGGAGGATACAGAGTCTGAAAATGAGGAATCTTTTTCTAGGGTTCTCATCGCTCCCAATGGAAGCGTTTATTCACTTGGGGTCCCACTCTTGGCCGATTTTAACTGTGGTCACAAGCCTGTCTCTGAAGCAAGCACTTCGGAAGACGTGAGACCAGTACTTCCTGAAGTTCAGGTAAACTCTGATGCAGAGCAGAGCCTTGAGAGTGAGCTCTTCTTTATTCGAAAGGCCAAAGAATCCGGTGTTGTTTATCTTCTTGGTCATGGAGATATCAGGGCAAGGAAGGACTCTTGGTTCATCAAAAAACTGGTCATAAACTACTTCTATGCATTTCTGAGAAAGAACTGCAGGAGGGGCATTGCAAATCTGAGTGTGCCTCACACGAATCTGATGCAAGTGGGCATGACTTACATGGTCTGAGAGGTTCGATTTTACAGCCAAAGTAAGCAATTCTATTCTTTTTTATTTCTCATTTCCTTTGAATATCAAAAGCTGACAAAAGGCAGTTAGATTCAGAAGGGCCATGGATTCACTGGGAGTATCTTTAATCTGAGGGCGAAAAGCTAACACAAATTGAATGTTAATACAAAAGTGCAGGTTACTTGAAAAATTTTACGGAACAAGAGTTGCTTGTGATGTTTTGACTTGACTAGTGCTGCCGTTTGCACACACCAACCATTGAAACTTTATTAAGTATGATCTTTTGTACTTCTGTTGCGTTTTAGGGTTTTATATTTTTGTTTTACTTGGAAGGTATATACGATGGACTCCTGTAATTACATGTTAAAGATGAAGTGAATGAATGTGATTCTTTGTGTTTGTAATTGATGCAAGTGCAGATTAAATGCCATTGAAGTCTGACTGTATATAGGCTACATGTTTACAGATTTTAATGCTGCAACACCACCATCTCCACCAAAAATCCGTATTCTTGAGATTTTCTTTCCATCGGCTTTTGCAAATTTTATGTCATGGGGTTTAAATTCAGTTAATTTATCTGATATGTGCGAATTGTCTGGAGTCAGTTAATCACATCTTAATCTATAATGACATTTTTTTTTCTAGTCAAGCAAGAGGTTAGTGGTCAATGGTTAAGGTGGTTCAACAAGGTTTGAACCTAGGTCTTGAGATCAACACTATATGCCCCTTACCAACTTGGCTAAGTTTGTAGTTTTGATCTAATGATGATATTGCATATTTTGTATAGTCTCATTTCATGTATTTATTTGAACAGTCTTGATGCTTTCGTATATTGGTCTTTTAGTTTTTGAGAATTGCCCAAGGGTGACCGTTTTAAGAAAAAGAGGATTTTGTAGCCCTTAAAGCAACCCCACACTACCATGGAGAGGCATTTTGCCTATTCAAGAGGTTTGCACTCCAATGGTACTGGCCAAAATAGCTCTCCACAAATTCATCTACAGTAATTGACTCTCAACTGCCATGCTTTTTTACTGCCAACAGATAGAGAGAGACAATCCCTCTTCTTTTGCCTCTTCCTCTTTCTTTCACTCTCCAAAATATTTCAAAATGCCTCTTCTAATACAGTGTGAGTGTGGGAGCTACTTCTCAGAGGCTCTGGCTTTGCAAAGCAACAGTTAGGAGGGGTGCTTAGCTTGGGCCCGATTGTGTTGTAGTTGCTCTAACTATCTTTTACTGTTTTGTTGGGATCTTTGGAATGAGAAAATCTATAGTGTTTGATGAGAAGGAGCAATCGACCTAAGATACCATCATTAGTATTTTGGATTTTAAATTCTTTTATAGAAATTGTTCGAGAAATTAAGTGCATCCATTTTGAAGACTTTCTGGATGGATGTGAATGGTTAATCATATGTACTTCATTCTATTTAATGGGCTGAGTCGGCCATTGATTATCTTTCTTGACTAGGGCTGATGTGAATTGTTTCGATATTGTTTCGGGATCCTCATGAAGAAAGCAGTGCTCACAACAACTTGAAAAGATGCCAAAATTAATTTGAAGTTCGAAAAGATACTCGAACAAACACTTGAAATGAAAAAAAAAAAAAAACAGATTCAATGTCAACAAAAGCCAAAAATCACAATCAGCAACCGTAGGCATTAAACAAGCTCCTAGAAGAAGGGAAGTCCACAAGGGTCAAAATGACACGAAACAATAATCTCTCAAATTTTGTTTATAAAGAATGGGCTTCCAATTAAAAGCACCGTGGCTCTCTCCAACCAAATTAGCTCATTTAAAGTAAACCATGAAATGGAAAACGCAGTAGAGAAGTAGCAGAGGCTCCTAAAACAACTCTTTTCTATCCATCCCTATGTAGTGCCTCCTTCAATTGCTTCTTGACCTGCCAATTACACCAACAAGCTTCATTAAAGCCTTAATACATGACAATTCTACTATTTTATTAACCAGATACAAATAAAATTAGTCTTATTTTTTAATCTAATGTCACAAATATGATCAAACTTTGCACTTCAAATAGAAAGAATGATTTTGTCTCAAAAGAAAAATCAATGGGCTTTACAAGTCAACAGAAACTACAGTAGGGATGTGAAAACAGGACACAATCATACACTTGGATCAAGTTCTTGGTCATTGAATCTCATTGTGACAATTGATAGTAGTTTAGAACAAAAGAAGAGTTCTCACTCATGCTTATAACAGCTTGAGGGGTCAATAAAGTCCCTTCGCATTACTAGCTAAAAGCCGAGAAACAATTGCATTAGATGAGGCAATAAAATGATCATAGTTCACCAAATACATACCTCGAAGATTGGACTTGAACCCACAATTAGTCAAATGCTTTGCAAGTGTATTTCCTAATTGTTGTTGCCAGTTTTGTGTAACTTTGGTGTCTGGTACAGGCCAAACAATTGCAGTTTTCGCAGCAAGATCAACATTAGCTGCAGATACCTGCGGCTGTTCATACATTTTTGTTTTTGATATGGTCGAGTTGATTAACAGAAAAATAGAGTATTTCCATCAATGCAAATTGAGGATTTAGAAGAAAATAATAATAAATGACTAAAACATTTCTTCAAAATCTTATATCCATAGGTATGGCTCATATAATTGATTCTTTACACAAGAACCATCTTTGGAAAGATGGCTCATGATCCTCTTTTAGTAGAGTTGGTTGTCAATTTAAACCTTTTCAAAACAAAAAAAATCGGTTGAAGATCTTCCTTAAATAAATGAGGTTGTGAGTTAAAACATTGTCATGATGAGCATGGTTTTAAAACTCAGTTTCGCTTCTCGTCTATGCTTGATACCAAGTCATCTCAGACGAGTTTGAGACGTCTCGTCCAAAATTTTAAAAAAATGAACATGAGGTATTAAATCTAGTTCTGTGCGTCCATCGACTCGGATGAGTTTTGAAACCATGGTCATGAGAGAAGTCCTCATGTTGCACCCCACCTTGTATTAATTTTTGGTAAGTAAAATTGTATGGTGATGTTACTTAGCAACCCTGTTTTTTAACAAAATAAGAATATCTTGTATTAATTTTTGCTCAACACTCTTAAGATATCTTTGAACATTGCCGCTTTACAATCAGTTCGCAAAGGTGCATGCATTATTTCTCTTTTTTGTTTTGTATATTCGGGACATTTGTCCGAGACTAATACAGTAACATTCTTCACCTATTAAAACAGTTTTCCCTATTTTTAACTGAAAAGTGCCAAGAAATATCATTCCTAAAACTGTACAAAAAAAAAAAAAAAAATAGTTTCAATCCTTATTTATAAAAAAATTAAAATTAAAATCACAAACTGCCATGTTATAAAAGCGATTGAAGAAATTAGTAAAACACTTACTTGACTTTCAAGTATTCGTTTTACACTCGATGTACATCCTTCACACATCATTCCCTGCAAAATCAAATTGAAATTAAAAAACCAAAATCAAAAGAAAATGTTGCTTGGTTGACCACTTTCTTGGAAAAAGTATTTATTTCATCAAAAATCACTTTCCGACCAAAAAAAAAAATCGTTTTTATTGATCCTAGTGGTGAGACCACTAAAGAACACTTTGTTCTTTTGCTTTTTCCCGAAAAAGGCATTTTAAGCGAAGTGTTCCAAGCAGACCTTAAATTTCAAGAAATGAAGAATTGAAGGTAAGTAGGCTTACTTCGACATCAAGGATTACAACGTCAGGAGACAAAGCCAAAATCTCTTCGGATTCTCCCGAAATTGATTCCAATTTTGATTCTCCACTGTTGGATCCATTATCACCACCAACGCCACAAACAAATGAATCAGCGGGGTTCGAAACACGTGACAATGGAGACCAAATCGGATCCCTTGAGTGCAAACTCTGAAGAAATTTTGCCCTAGAAGAAATCGAAAAGTACTCATTTGAGTTGTGAAAATCTCCATTGTTGACGTACGTAATTCTACCGAATGAGAATCGCTTTTGAAGGGTTTGACGGAGAGGAGAAATTAATGGTTTGGGAGAGGAAGTTAGGGTTTTGAATGAGGTGGAGAGACTTGTTGCTGAGAGTGTAGACTCCATTGGAGCTTAGAAGCAGAGCTCTGACTAGTCTCTCCCTTTCTGATCCTTTTAATTCTCTTTTTATCAAATTTGGATACACTCCTTGATTTTAGGGAATTTATGAGATAACCCTAATACTTCGAACTGGTTACTACCCCTGGACTGTATTTAGTCTTTGGCTCTTTGATGACATACTAGCTTTTACTTATTACATCCCATTTTTTAAAAATTATTATGACACCCAAATTAAAGATTAAAACACACTCTTCAAACATTACAAAAAGGTTTTGACTCAAACTATAATCTCAACGTTGTAATTCTCAATTCAATCACTTTCAGTGGTTGTTTACAATTATGATTAGGCTCATATAGAATCCTAATTAAATCTAAAAAAATAAAAGAGCTGTGATATTGTGCCCCCCCCCCCCCCCCACCAGTATACACCACATAACTGTATGTCATTTGCGTTGGGATACACAATAAAAAGTTTTATGGTCCTGTGTATCCCAATGTAAATGATCTTCGATTCTATGATGGGGGCGTATGTCAAAGTGGGGTATTAGAAAATCATTATTCAAAATAAAAATCTTCCAAAAAGAGAGTTTCTATTGATACCCCAATTTTTACTTAAAGAAAATAAATAAAAGTTGGGATGCCAATGGCAAATCTCTTCTTGTTTTACACAATGTCTTTTAAGGCATGTGAGGGTGTACGCTTTCTTTTAAAATGCCCTGAGATGCAAGGAAGAAATATATAATTTTTTCAAATTAGTAACAAAATATTTGACTATTCAAAGAATTGAATGCAACATGATTTGTTTAGTTGATCATAAAATTTTGGGAAAGACTACAATGATGATGATTAAAGTATAAGATTAAAATTTGAAATGTGAATTATGCAATGGTTTCCTTAATTTTTATTTTTGATATTATTTGTTCATATATTTATTTAAAACATTTCATGCATGTAGTATAAAGATACCAACTTATCTGAGTTGGTAAGGCTTATGGAATGTTAATACCATGACATAGGTTCAAAACCCATTGAACCTGCCTTCACCTCTGTTAAAACCATAACCCTATTTGCCTAACTATGATACCTTATCTCACACCTCAACGTCTGAAAATTCTAGTAGGAAACATCATTCGCGTTAATTATCATTCACGACAATTTGGCATTTCTCTTCGTGTGAACTTGACTTTCTTTTAATGTAATTTTCATTTTTAATATTATTTACTTACATATTCATTTAAATATTGTTGTTAGATGTATAGTATTTTTATTGGACTTGGAATTCACAAGATGTAAGAGAGTATCAAAAGAGACCTTTTTTCATAGTGAAGTGGGCGCGGCCCAAAGGAATTTTGCTCTGTGAGATTCCTTGCAGTAGAGGACAAAGAGTCTATTTTATTTATCGTTAATAGTGGATTTTTTTTTCTCCCTCTCCTCCATGGATGTAAGAAATTTGCCGAACCACTTAAATCTTGTGTATTCATTTTTTTCTTCTTTATTTTTATAAAAGGATAACGTTTTATGAAGATGTCAACTTAATTGCGTTAGTAAGGCTTATGGAATGTTTATATCATGACCTGTTGAAGCCGCCTTCACCTACTAACCACTAAGCCGCCTTCACCTTATGTCTAGTAGATTATTTCTTAAGGCATTAGTCAATCAAATGCCCGTCTCACGCCTTAATGTCTGAAAACATTCGTGATACATCCTTACATTAATGATCATTCCCGAGAAAATGTAGGGTTTTTTCTTTGTATGAATTTTAACCTTTTTGACATTTTTATTAATATCATTGAAGAGCAGTGCTGATCTACCAGACATGGCGATGTTGACATCGACAGACACCCAATCACAAGTTGCCTTCACACGCTTGGTACATGTGGCCAGGTCCCATTGTGAAATGCAACATAGAAAGTCTAAAGCGTCCAAATGAAGGAAAAAAGGGTTACTCTGCTTTAATGCGAAATGTAGAAAAAAAGTCTTTGAGGGTGCCAAACGTGTAATTGTGAAGCACTTGTGAAGATTGTTGAATATAAAAGCATTATAACTGGTCAAGTCTTGTTTAAAAACATATCTTCAAATGTTTATGAGAACCTAACTTATTTTGATGTATCAAGCAAAGTATCTTATCTTTAATCTTCTCGATTTCATTAAATGCAAAACAAATTATTAATAAAAATTAGATTAATGTTAGAGTGACCTCAGTGGGCAACACACGGGGGGATATCTTGACGTGGTGGAGTGCACATGCCCGTAGATGTGTTTTCTCTAAGATACGATTAAAACACATCTTCGAACATGCACACACCACCACGTCAAGGTGTCCCCCGTTGAGGCCACTCCAACACGACTCTAAAAATTATTGAGTTGTGATAATCTGACGCCCCCCATCATAGAACCATAGATCATTTACCTTGGGATACACAAGAAAAAGATTTATGATTCCGCGTATCCTGAGGCAAGTGATCTATGGTTCTATGATAAGCAAGGTCACATGATCATCTTCCCACGTGCCAAGTTTCAGTCTGAATATACTCCACATGCCAAAAAAAGAGATTCATATTTCTTTGGTGGTTTCTGTATCAACTTTTTTTAAAGAAAAAAATTAGAATTTAATCAGAAGATCAACGGGGCTAAAGTACAATACACAGCAGGGTATAATTAATAGGGTGAATTACCATTTCTTGAGCTGAATTTGATGAATTTACAATTCTGACTCATTATTCATTTTTATAACCAAAACGTGAAACTTGTGAAATAGCCACTTTCAAACCTTTGAATTTTTTACCGTTCATGTTTTGGTAATTAAATGAACAATGAGTCATTCGTTAAAAGTTGATCACTCTTTCATAAATATCCCTAGTTACTATGTTGTCAAACATTGTCGAGATGGCCAATTCAAAGGTTTTTTAGGATTTTAGATCGTGGTTTAAATACTCATTGGATCTCATTAGCAACAAAACGAAATAGTCAATGTGAATGGTGGATCACATTAATTCATCCAATATCCAAGGTGATTCATCCACTGAACTTTATACTCTTGAAATAAACTTTATTTTTTAATAATTGAAAGTGTGTTATTTATATGAACTCACATATTTGAGAGCAAATGTGTGATTTCATTTTAATATAAGAGTAGTTTTCGTAAATGTCATATATTTTTTTTTTAATATCGTTTTTACCTCTTTTCTATTAAAAAAGCTTGAAGCCAGGAACCTTAAATTTGGAGTCAAAAGTTTCGATCGAAAATGACGTTTCAAACGTTTCAAAACTCCCTTTGGTTTCAATTGCCTTTTTTCCTTACTCCTTAAAATTTAATACCACATCACATTTTTTTTTAAAGCTTATATAGAATGGTAGCGTTATAGGGATAACATTAGAGAGAGAAAATTTGGATTTTTGTATGAGTAAAAAATCAGTTCAAATCTGAAACTTCTAATCCCATCAAACATGATTTACAAATTAATAGTAAAAAATCGACGATGCACAATTATAAACCACTTTTGATAGGGTTAGAAGTTTCAGATTGGACTGATTTTTAGTGAGGATGGTCTCCTCGCCATAGAGATTATCCTCACAAAAAAATCAACCCAATCCGGAATTTTAAGCCATATAGGATAAATTTTGTCTCCCAAAATTGTCCCCCAAATAGAATCTATTCAATCACTTTAATTGTGTTAATATATATATATAGTACTACTCAACAAAGTTATCGGATCCATGTAGTATGATTTGCACTTCTCATTACTGTGAAGAATATAAGTAACTTTTTGTACTACTTGTTAGTGCAAATTTGATAGATTTATCAATTTGCAACCCCTATTTTATCATATCCTAAAGTTAAGTTTGCCGAAAGTGAAATGTTACTATCATAATTGCTTCAAGGCAAAATGAACATCATTGGTTTCATACATAATGTAAATAGACAAAATTCAAGATTCAAAAATTCAGTTTTCATAATCTAATTCCCATAATTTTAGACACAAGATCAACATTTAATAATCATAGATCTAATATTTTAAAATCATAATCCAACAATCAAGTTCCTTTTCTATTTTGAGCAACTCATCTACAAATACAAGGTCAGCCAATGAAGATTTTGAGATGTGAAGCCCTTTTCTTACTAACATAATAAGATTTTAAGCCTTACTGAAGGTCATGTTGCTCAAATGGATTACTACATTAAAAATCAAACACCACAAACATCTAAGTTTCATTGAAAAACTTGGATTAAAAAAAAAAACAATTTCTTTTGAATTAGATTCATGGTTTTGAAAATGGACGATTATCAAATTTTCATGTAACTCTCAAACGTTAAAAAATGATCTTCTTTGTTTTTTTTTTTTTTCAAAATTCATATAATTTCATCCTCTACAACTTTGAAGCATTGGATCATGTTTTTAAATGCCAAGAAGTGAGTAATAAGGATCCTTAGTAAGGGTAAAATCCTTAGGGGACTCTTTTGAGATTCAACTTCATAAATAATTTAAGAAAATAAAATTTTAAATTAAAAAATAATAATTTTATAATTAATTTCAATAATTTAAAATAGAACAAAAGAAACATGAATTCTATTGCGGCACCAACTTTTCCTAATTCTTATAATATCATCACAGAGTTAGCATGAATCTTGGGGTGTTTTTAGGAAAAGCTGGTGTGGCAATAGAAGGTCTCTACAAATAAAAGTTGACATGTAGATCTAGGCATCTAGCTGGGCCCACTTTTGGTGGGTCCCACCCACCCAAACGGTTTTTCCAAGCATACAACTAATCGAATCGTGAACGTGCGATAATGACCGTTGATCTACCATCCTCTTTTGGAAAATTGAGGCAAAGATTCCAAAAAGATCATCATCACTGTGGCATACAGCAGCGTAAAGTTAACCGTACACATCGCTTTTGACATTTCTCTCCCCGCGCAATTTAGCATAATTAACTACTGGAAGATAAACGATTGTTGTCATTTTCCCAGCTCATTTTTAATGATATTATCACACCATTATTTTAGAGAGTTACTATTGCCACGCCAACTTTTACTAATGCCACACCAATTCTTATATAAATCACCCTCGAGTAGCACACCGTTGGTGGGGCATTAGTAAAAATTAATGTGGAAATAACAGCTCTCTTATCTTATCACTCGTCCTACACTCACCAGTGTACTGATGTGGCAATGTCTTGGGAACCATAGATTTTTTTTTTTTTAGTCATGATAATTTGACTATACCACATGGCATACTTAATCGACTACTTGATTTGATAAGCTCACGAACCATAGATCTCTATTTCTTGAGATACATAGTTCCCTCGAGATACACTTTTTTAAGAGAAAGTGCAGTTGTGTATCTCGAGGAGCATAGATCTATGATTTTCAAACTTGCAAGTTAAGGTAGTCAGATTATCACAATTCATTTTTTTTACTCAGAATATAAGGAGAACAAATCTGCACACTGCCACGTCAGCATAATGTCTAAGGAAGTCAAGTTCAGTATTTTTCTTATTGCATTTTATCTTATGAGCCTAATAGGTGATTTACAATAAAATCATTTATTTTTATTCTTAACATAATGGTATGGTAATATCGCAACCCTTTAACTTTTTATAACTCTACATTTTAAATTTTAGTGGGTCAATTCATCAGCCTGTTTTTTTTTTTTTTTTGAGTCGTGATAATCTGACTATCCCCCTTGGCACACTCGATCAACTCTCCTAGCATGCCAAGTTCGAGAACCGTAGATATGCAAGCCTTGGGATACATATTTTATGGGGAAGTGCAGTTTTGTATCTCGAGACGATTCCCAAACTTGTCACGTCGAGAGAGTCGATTGAGTGTGCCACGTGGGGTAGTCAGATTATCACGATTCCTTTTGGATCTCTAAGAGTAGGATGGATTAAAATTATGAGTTGTAAAGTCCAACTACTATTTTGTGATATGTAGTATCTTCCACTGATCAGAACTAATTCTAGAGACATACTTGAAAAAAAAAAATGAAAATGAAAATGAAAACCTACTTGTTTGAGATTTCTAACAATTGGATGCATGTAGGCTAGACAAAAGATTTTCACTTGTAGGGGCGAACTATTAAATAAAGATGAAATTAGAAAGCTTATTAATAATGGAATTCGTATTATGTATTCATTACAAGATTATGCAATATCAATCCATTTAAATGATCATAAGGAAGCTTATCAATATCAACTTCATTTAATTTGATGGAGACCCAAAAATGATTTTATCAACAAAGTTGGTGTTTTTTCTTTGAACAAATGGGAAGTATCCTCCCACCTAAACCGAAAGTTATGAATTTTGATGAATCAATGGAAAAAAAAAAAAAAAAAAAAAAACATCTTCATTTTCTTCAATAGTCAATGGCTTTTTCAAAATTGTTTTAAAAATGATGTGAAACAATGAGAGTTGAGGCTTTTTGTACTTTTATTTTAGTAGGTTTAGTTTTTAGATTTGAAAAACACTTTCCCTGGTAAGGAAAGTTTCCTAATCAAATCATCTTGTGGCATCTAAAAACATGATCTGAATGCTACAAGGACGTAGAGGATAAATTTTTAAGGACTTTATGTTGTACTCTCTCCAGAGTTGGATTTCTATTTATTCAATAGATCATTTTCCCGTTCAAAGTGAAGGTCATATGTCTAGTCTATATGGAATTTGATTTATATGATTATGCCAAAATATGAGCTTATAGCCTTTCTTTGATGGGTTCGGGATACTAAGATTCTTGACACATGTCATAGTGAATTTGAGGAGATAGAAATAGAAGTTGAGTTCCACTACAACTTACTTTTCACCATTGACTTTAATTTTAAATTTGGGAGTTTGGTTACTGTCCATTTTTAGTACCTTGGATCAAGATAAAAAATGATTTTCCTTTTTCAGAATTTTTTTCTTTTAGATTTTAGTTTTTCCATGAAATCTAGAAGGTTATGATTTTTCGAATTGCCCGGTAATCCCCTTAGTAAGATTTGAAATCTTATTAAGTTAGTAAGGCCAGCTTTACTAGCAATTCATATTTCACAAGCCCTCATTTGCTTGCCAAGAGTTTTAAATGAAATTTTATGAAGAATTGGATTATACTAGGGTTAATTAAAAGGGTATTATTAAAAAATCTTTCGGGTAGAAGAAGTAAAAGAAGAAATATTATAAAATTAGAGAGACATTATTGAAAAAAGGGAAGGGGGTGACAGAGGAGAAGAATAAGGACAATAAAGTTGAAGGGGTAGGAGGAAAGCAATAAAATGAGTCACTTAGTTGGATGAGACGTTTCTCCTCCTCAAATAGGCCCTAATGTTCAAGACCTTATTGGGATGTTAGCATTTTCTAATATTTTCACATTCCAATAATATCCCTTCTAATTTTATCTTTTAATGAAAAAAACAAAGGTGTATTGATTTTTTTATATAATAAATGTTAATAGTATTTAAGTCTTTAGATTTAAATACTTTGTTTGTAATTAATGCTTTAAAAATTAATGGTAACCAAATAAATGTATTTATTAAAGGCAGAATAAATGTATGTATTATGTAAAATATCAAGACGTCCTTACTTTTTTCACTAAAAAATAAAATAGGTAGAAGTATTTTTGGAAAGTGAAAGCGTTGGAGAATGCTAATGTCCAAGACCTCGTAAGGACGTTAGCATTTTCCAACACTTTCACTTTTCAAAAATACCCTTGTCCATTTTGTTTTTAGCGAAAACATAAGGGCATATTGGTCTTTTACATAATAAATGCATTTACTATGCCTTTAATAAATGTATTTATTATGTTAACATTAATTGTCCAAGCATTAATTATAAATAAAATATTTAAATCTCAAATCTTAAATGTCGTTAACATTTATTATGTAAATAAGCATTTATTATATAAAAAACCAAGATGTCCATACTTTTTCACTAAAATACAAATTTAGTAAGGGTATCTTTGGAAAGTAAAAATGTTGGAGAATGCTAACACCCGAGACCTAATGAGTAGAGTTGGCAATGAATCAAATTTTATCAAATATCCGGCCTGATCCAAAAAGTTAGGATTTTGATCAAGATTTTGGATGTTTGGATTGGATTTATATTGAAATATATATATTTGATGAATTTTCGGCTCAATTGCGGTCTCTCTTTCCTCTCAACATAAACCCTAGATTTCTTTTTATCTCATGGAGAATTTTTAGTTGCTCCATCATCTTTTTCTTCAAATATGATTTATTTTATTCAACCTCAAAAATAGAGATGAGCTCCTCTTCTGCAAATCAAAAACCCCCACTAAATCCACTTAACCAAATCTCAACCCCCAATCTCTCAATTCCTAGAAAAAGAAAAAAAAATGAGAAATCTCTTTTCTTTTCTTTGTTCTCCTCTTCTTTCTCCCCATTTTAACCTCATGTGACCATTGGTATTTCTCCCCAAAATGGTTTATCTTCCTCTCTTCCATGGTTCTCCCCTCTTAACCTCATTTGATCACATGTATTTTTTCCCAAAATGGCTTATCTTCTTCTCCTTTATGGATCGAATTAGATTGGGTTTGGATCGAGTTAATTCTATATAATCGGATTTGGATCAATGTTTCATTGATCAGGTTGGATCATATAATATTTAAATCACATACCAAAGATTTTGGATTGGTGGTGGTTCAGTAATGATTCAGTATTGAACCAATCCGTTGTCAGTCATACTCATGGGGACGTTAGCATTCTCCAACACTTTCACTTTTCAAAAATACCCCAACTAATTTTGACTTTTAGTGAAAAAAAATAAGAGCATATTTGTCTTTTATATAGTAAATACTTGTTTACATAATAAATGTTTAGGTCATTTAAGTCGATAGATTTAAATACTTTATTTGCAATTAATACTTTGACAATTAATGTTAGCATAATAAATGTATTTATTAAAGGCATAATAAATGCATTTATTATATAAAAAATCAAGGTGCCATTGTTTTTCTCTAAAAAATAAAATGTGTAGGGGTATTTAAGGAAAGGGAAAGTGTTGGAAAATGTTAACGTCTTCACGAGGTCTTGGACATTAGCATTTCCTATATATATATAAATGATTTAAAAAAAAACTTTTGTGGGGCCACAATCTCCACTGAGCTTTATGTAGTTTCACTTCTGGATGCATGCTATTGCAAACATTGTCATCAATAATAGCAATAACAAAATCTTATTCAAAAGATTTGGAGTTTGCTTAACGAATATTATTCTTATCCTTTACTTTGTAGAAAGTAAAATCTTTTTTTAGTAAAGTAGGTTTACATTTCTATTTACTAGTTTCATTTATGTACTTTGATTATTTCTTTCATTTTTTTTTAAAGATCTTTTAATTTAAATATTTCTTCTATACCATTTTGGATCGACTTTATTTCAGTTTTTAATTTTTTAAAATTGTAAATGTATAATTTCAATTGTTGATGTGGGCCGATATGATATTGTCACATGGCCACTATTGCATAAGAAAACAAAATCAAGATAGACACATGTTGCACTATTTATGTCATCAAACCACTCAACTGACTAGTGGTTTAAGTTAGGACTTCCATGTGTCAACTTTTCTAAGTCCAAAAGATGACTCAACCATATTAACATGTAATTAAAACAGAATGCTCAATTAAGCACAACCGAGTGATTCTTTCGTTAAGGAAAGGTCAAGAGAACAGTGGAAGAATCCATCTAATTCCTAACAAATGATTTCCTAAGATCTATAGGATTCTAATTACAATGATGTTTTTAGATCAAATTAGTAAGAGATTAAGATTATGAAGAGTCCTGAATCAACATGGAATGGAAAAAATTAAGAATAAAATGTTCTTAATTTGAAAAGGATATTGCAGATAAGGGAAGACGAGCAATATTTTCATTAAGAAAGTTGCAAAAGGAAGATATACTCTCTGGGTTTATAACTAAGAAAATGATCACACATGTAAATGACTTTTTTGACTTATTCTCTAACTCAGGCCTACTTGATTTCTTACTAACTAGATAGTTAGAGGATTTTTATCTAGAAAACCCTCCCAGATTTGAGATTTTTTGTAGAAAACATGAGAAAAACCTTTATCGAGATTTGAGTATGGGGGTGAGTTAATCTTTTTACCTAAAATAATTATTCCTACACTTCTCAAATGTGTACATCTATAACTTTATCATTTTTACACATCTATCCTAACATCCTTATACTTAGTTTATTGATATAATAATTTTTACTACTCATCGTTCAAAAGGTATGGATCTCGACTACTCAAAGTTAGATAGAGTCATCTGGACAGCTAGTCCTAAAGGTACTTACTCCATGGAGTCTACATTCAAAGCTCTTAAAGAGACTAGACTTCAAGTTAGATGGCACAGTTTGGTATAGTTCCCTAACAACATCAAACGACATAGTGCCACTGCTTGTCCATGCCTTAACAAGGGTCTGAAAACTCAAGACATGCTATTCAATTTTGGATTAATTTTATACCAACATCTTCCTCAAAATTATCATCCTTACATGTAATAAACTCAAAATAATGATATTGATCGCTTTTAGATATTTTTAGACCTTCAATTTTAATTGGTAATTCCTCCTTTTGATTTTGAATAAAAACTTACGACTCCTACATTCGGTTTTGATTGTATTCATTATAAAGCTCCTAGACAACAATTTTTTAATATGTAGTATACGTTAATGTAATCCCAGAAGATTTCTTTGGGCCAATCCAGGGTCACGTTGACCCTTGGATCAACCTGTTGCACATAGGACTTTCTAAGGTAGCGGTGTGTTTGTGACCGTGGGAGTAGTCCCATCCGAAGGGTAGGGACACCCACAATATTAAAAAAAAAGAAGTAATTCCAAGAGATTAACTCAATGATAATAACTCATTCTAGTTTGCGTTTAACATTAGTTGGCCTCTGACCTTCAAATTTACTTTGTTGTATGTAGAGAAACTTTTGTCAATAGGGTTTAGTTTTATTTCAAAGTAAATCAAGTTGGTTAAAACATTGATAGATAAATGGATCTTAAAAAAAAATAAAAATAAAAATAAAACCTGCCAAGTGTCACTTTTTTTGGTTGTAGGGTCATTGTACACTCGATGAGCCATGTGGCATGGTAGCATTTTCCTTAGAAATGGAGAAAACGTGTCACGACTCACGAGCTTTGGTGTCCTCCCCGTCTCGTTGTATAAAGAAGAAAAAGAACAGAGGGTGGGGTTCAGTGGGAAACAGAAGTTAGAGAGAGAGAGAGAGAGAGTAGATAAATAGTCGGTGTTGTCTTTCACCGACCAATCATCACGTCTTCTTCGCGCCTCTTCTTCGGCTCTTCCGTGATTTTTACTAGCGAGATAGAGCCGTAAAAAAAAAAAAAAAAAATCCAATCTTGGATTTGTTTCTGATCTTTAGGGTTTTTTGCCCCTTTTATTTTGTTCTTGATTTTGTTAGTTTTGTTAAATTGTGTTTATTTTTTGCACGAATTCTTGGTTTCTGCTTTGTTTTGGATCTTGAATTTGGTTAAGTTATGAGAGAGATGACGGAGCAGCTTATAGTCGATAGGATCGAAGAAGGAGATAAAGAGAAGAAGAAGAAGCGTCGATCGAATCGACGCTCTAAGAACAATTCTTCTGTTTCAGGTAAAATTGAATCTTGCTTCAATCTACTGTAAATCTTCAATTAATTAGGGTAGATTCGATCCATCAGTGGAGTTGCCTCCACTCGATTTAGTCGTCTAGACAAATCTAGGTCCTATAAAGATCGTACAAATGTGGTGGCGATCTGGCCGAGTTCGTCTTGACTCGAACGGATTTGTATTTTTCTCTGAGTTGAGATCATTTATAATTTTCACATTTTAAGCTAAAAAAGTGATGGAAATCTATCCATGTGGATTACTAGCAATTCTGTTGTAAATCGATTGATAGTAAAATTCTCAATGAAAGTAGATAATTTTTCTCATCTTTATTTATTTATTTTACATTTTCATGATATATAGGTTAGAAATCTATTCGAGTCTGATCACGATGAATGTGCATTGCCCATTATTTTTAATTTTTTTTGACCGATGTATATTAGAAAGAAATGCGTAATGTTTCGATCAAGAGAAAAACCTATACTGTCTCAGCCTAAACATTTTGATACATTCCAAAACAGGGCAGCGTTTATTATCGGTCTCAGTTTCTGATTCTGACATTTTGAATCATGATTGTGATGGCTCTTTATGCTTCTTGCCCTTGGCTGAGATTTGAGCTTGGAAACTATATGTGCTTTGGGTTGTTTTCATCCTTTCATTTTATCCGGTTATTAGAAATATTTCATTGCTTCTTTGGAAAAAAAAATTAATCTGTGTTTTTACCTCATGAGAAATTAAACTTCTCTGAAGTTCAAAGGACTTACCAGGGATGCTAAAAATTTGGATGACAAACAATAACATTTTTTTATCGGTAGGTGATATATGCTATTGGTATTGTCAATATATGTGGACAAATTTAGAAGACACATTAAACTAAATTTATTGTTTTGATATGTTAAAAGTATTGCCTTTTAAGAAATACTACCACTATTTTAATTATCATGGATATTTATTTAAGCAGCTGACAGGTATATATAGTATCAATTGCAAGGGTGTGTGAACAAGGATGACTTTTTACCTAAACCCATTTTTGTCGACAAACAAGTATGGATAGAACTATCATTTTTATTTTTCATAGAAATAAATAGCATCTAATTCATAATGCAGTTTTTAGACTCTAATTAAATTTACAAAATAATTACGATTGTAATGAGGTTTACTCTTGATCTGTGAGCTAACCTTTGAGCCAATTTCTTTCCATAAAAAATTCTACAATACTTTGTTACAAATCAATGACCCTTGTTCTATATTGAGGCATTTTGATCTTTTTCTCCTTGGAACCCTGTGTTGCTGGCCAACTCTGTAACTTGAATATGTTAGCCATAGGTCAAAGGAGTGTGCCTTGGAAAGAAATTGGATAGTGCTTCCTATATTTTCCCTCTTATTAAATTTAAAGAAAGGTATTTCTTTTTAGAGTCATGATCAAAATGGCATTATTTTTAAAGTCACGATCCCATATGGTGGTCCATTCCTTTACATAGGAACAGTGTCTCTGCGGCACATTGGGCTGCATGAACGGCTTAGTTATGAGTCCGAGGTGACTTAAACTCCAATCAAAGCATGCCATACACAATTCCCATTTTATAGGAACAGGACACCGTATTGGATCTTGACTCTTTTTTTAAAGAATTTGAGATTCTACAAAAGATCATGAATTTAGTCCATAGTTTAGTTTGTTGTACAAATGGATCCTTTATAAAGATCTCCACGGGATATTTCCATTGATATCCATTACTAGCTATTTATATATAACTATTATATGTGTATTTATTTTAATTGAAGTTGATTATAATCCTCCTTGGCTTGATTTATTTTGGTTAACAATGTGGGAAAATGAAGTCATATATTTATTTTAACTTATCCTTTGGCATTTGTTCAAGGGCAATTCAACTTCTTGAGCATCACATGTGACCCCTGGCTAGCATGTATAAAGTTAGGAAAATGTTGAAGTAACATTGAAATTGACATTGTTTCAAACATTGCTGACGTGGATGTGTATACTGAACCGTAGATGCTTTTCATCAAGATACAAGTGAGAGGCATCTATGGTTCTGTGCACACCAATGTATGAAATGATGTCAATTTCAATGTTACTCCAACACGACTCATAAAATTATAAGACATATACCATCATGTGACAAGCAGCTGTATACATGATAATTTAATCAAATCATCAAGAGATACATAATTGAGATGGCATGTATCTTGATAAGCCCATAGATTGATGTGGGGGACTGGAATTTTATTTCTTTATTCCAAATCACATTATTTCAAAATAATTAATAACTCTAATAACAAGTTAAAAAAAAATAATTATTAACCCTAATAAGAAGTTTTAATGGGTGTAATATTTCTTAAGGACCGAGCATCTTGCAAAAACCCTAAAAGTCGTGCAAAAGCACTTGAATGAAGATTGAACAACTTCAACTAGAAAAACATTGTGTTAGGATGTACTGAGTGTCATTGCCCTTGGTTCTTGGGTATGATAGAGATGCAACTAGGTTATGTCATGGATACAACATCAACTCTCTGAAAATGAAGTGCCCTTCATGGGTACGACTCCCTTCTTGAAGTTTCAGGGTAGTGTAGGTTAGAACACCTTTTTTTTTTTTTTTTGCTTGGTGGGGTTAGTGGTATGCAAAAGAAGGGTTTCAAGAGGTTTAGACCTAAGACCTTGGGAACAACCTCCACAAGGTCTTACCATTTAGCTAAGTGGTCCTTCTTTATGTAGGTTAGAACACCTTATTTGCACCCTGTGTTGCCGTATAGGCAGGGATAGTCAAGGTTATGATCAACACCATTGATAATTCCATCATCCCGTTGGGGATCTTCACCTCCGGCGTCAGTTTTGTCATTGATGATCATTAATGTGGTTGATTTGGCACAATAACCATTGATGCTACATTTTAATGAATGGGGTGGATTTTCATAAATTCATAATTATCAATTATTTAGATTTAGTAAGTTTAGGAGTTAGTGAAATTCTAAAAGAGGAGTGCCTAAGTTTGTAGAAATTAGTAAGTGGCCTCAGTAGTCACTGATTTTTGGAACTATAAGAAATAGGAAAAACCTTGAGTTTTGGGTATTGCTTGAGAGTAATTTTTTCATTAATAAAGAGAGTTGTTTGATAGAATTCTTTTCAACTTCATTTATTCTGTTAGGCAGCAGAGATGTTTTGGCAGAATAAACGAACTTGTAGATAAGTGATTGTGTGTAATAAATTCCTTGCATATTAAACTGAGAAATATCTCAACAAACACTAGGGCTTAGCCTTAATTATCGATTTTAGCACTTATCAATTCATTATTGGACAAGTGCAACAATCCTTTTTATTCAATATTTTCAGAATTACGAGGACCATATATGGTTTTTCCCATCCCGGGGTGAGGCATAAGACTTAAAACCTATGTGACAATGATTAAAGCGCATTGTTGGTGTCCAAAATCAACAGTGTGGCTGAAACGGTATCTTACAAGTGTCTGTGTCTGACATAGTGAAAACATTGGAAGTTTCACTAATTTTTTTTAAGAAGTGCTTTAAAAATTCTATAAAAAAGGCTAACTTGTATACATGAACGAAATAAAAAGAAAATTTAGGAGCTCTACTTTTTTATGGTTTATGATAAAAATAATTTATCTTTGCAAGATTTTTGAAACACTATCTAATTATGTAATGTGTATGAAGCAAAATTTCTTATTTTATCATCTGTAGAACTATATTTCTTGTTCTTGTATTGTATTTTGTTTATCAACTCTTTTTTTGATTGGTAGGCATGTTTTTAATGAGTTCAGTAATTCGGTACTGGTGGAATTTGAACCCAGGTCTTTGACATCATCACCCAAAGACTTTACCAACTAAGCTAGTCAGCACCTACTTTATTTATCAACTTTTATTAATGTAGTCTAGTGATCTTCTCTATGGATTAGTTGAGCCAAAAAAGTAAGCGCAATACTTTTTTAGAAAATGTAATGATTTTGGTGATCATGGTGGGTTTACTAAATTGAGAGTCCCCTGATATTAATCTCATGAATCTTTATCCTTATTAGGTAAAACTCAAGTTTTTAAGAAAGTCACATTAGCAATCTTAGCTTTACCACCATAGAAATACTGTCACTAGAAACAATTTCCTTGCTTACCCAAACCATATCCCTATGAGATATTGTATAGAACTGTCCTTTCTTAATTATTCTTCCTTTTACTTTTTTCTTCCTTTTCTAGATTTGGAAGAAAAAAAGAACTAAAAATAAAACTATGGATTTTTGCTCAATTTATATTTGTGTTCTGACTTTAGTCTTCAATGGCTCTTTCGGGCCGAGCCTTTTACTAAATAACTCCCCTAGCAAAAAAAGTTAGAATTCATTATCATTATTGAAACAAGCCTTCATTTTCCTATCTTGTCATGTTCCCCCTTCGAAACATGCCTTGTATCGCTTTCAACCTATGTTCCTGCATTCATGGATTAGTGTTTGTGCTTTTCGGAAAGCCATTGTTCTTTCTTTTGTTACAATTCTCGTCTCCCGTCCAAACAACAGGTACTCTTAGTGCATGCTTTATTGCATACACTTCATTAATGACATTCAACATGACGGCACATTTCAATTTAGGTTCAAATACCTCACTCTTTCTCAACTCTATAGGATTATCAAAGAGTATTTCTTTCGGTGAAAGAATGTGAAAAATTAAAAAATACATGTTTTATTTTTCATGGCATGATGTGCCTAGACCAGTTTTGAGGGTTAGTAACGTCTAGGTTTCTCATTCTCTGATTTGAAGAGGATTATGTGGATCATAATTCCTTTTACCGTGTGTTGGAATATTAAAGAAGAGAGAAATCTGCGTGTCTTCGAAGGGTATGGGCACTCACTTCAGTAGATAATCGTATCTATTTTGGGATTTCCCTTCTTTTTAGTGCAAAGTCTTTAAAGAATTCAGAGGGGTTTTCTTTCAAGACCTTCCTCTTTAGATGGGACTGGCTTTAATGTAACATTAAATTTTGTTTTTTTGATCGATTAATGTAACATTAAAATTTAGTAGTATATTTGAGTCTATTGGCCATCCTTATGGTGTGGACAGTTTGTTTTGTTGTTTTTCGCTTTGTTTGCTTTTCTTTATGCTGCATCTTTTCTAAATAAATTCTTTTACTTATCAAAAAAATACAAAAGGGAATCATTAATTGATTGTGTGACTTTTTTATATTCTTTGTTTTATTTATTTATTTTTTTCTCTTTTGCAGGGACGGGTTGTAATTCAGTTAATGGAATATATGGCGAGGCATCTGATTGCTTGGGAAATGGTAGCACCTTGAATTCTGTAATGATGCCTACAGATTCATCTTCATCGCTGAACTGTGGGTTTGACATTCATGCATTGAATGCTCAAGGATTGTCCAGTGCATCGAATGTTGCTTTCAGTTCTTTACCATCAATGCATATTAACGATGAGGTAGTGGAGTTGGGAAGTATGCACGATCAATATCAGTTTCCATCTGTTTTAGAGGGAACAACACATTCGAAATCTTGTCCTGTGCCTATCTGTCATGAGAAGACAAGTGGACCATTTCAAAATAAGGATTTTTTTTCAAAATCGCTGGAAACAAAATTGCCGGAAAATGAGTTCTATGTTGATATGCAGAGAAATTATTTTGTTAGTCACTGGTCAGCTGAGACAGTTAATAAGGCAATAGAGGTTAGTTGTGTGATGATTTTCAAGGTTATCTTTTCTTCTGTAGATTAGCTTTTCTTGCAATACATGAAGGTTTTTGGATGAATCCACGAAAAGGAGTTTGATAGGCTTATTTGTTTCTCGTTATGCAGAAAGGAGATGTATTTAAAGCATCATTTCGTGTAAATGCTCACAATCGGCTTGAGGTCTGGAATCTCATTTTCTCATTTTAATACTGGAGTTGCATTGTATTTCTAAGGTATATAACTTAGATGTACTCTTTTGTATGTCAGGCGTACTGTACAATAGATGGAGTACCCACAGATGTTCTAATCAATGGAGCTGCTGCGCAAAATAGAGCTGTAAGGAGTAGTGTTCTTGTTTTCAGATTGTATCTTCCAGTAGGCTAATAAATTGCTCACTATCAGTTATCAATAAGAAAAAATTGTTCACTATCAGCTGGTTTGATGTTTTGGTTTTTGTTATTTCCTGCACTTGCAATTGGTTTCTCCAGGTTTAGATATGTTTCTCTCAATGTATACGTTGGACTTTGTTCATTATCAGTTGGTTTCACTTTAGTTTCTTGTTGTTTCCTTGAGTTCCTTATGAATTTTGCATTTTAAATCTCAATGGAAAATTCTGTTCAGCCTCTTCATTTGTTTCTTCCCATGTATGCGTGTGTTGCTGAAAAAACAACGTTCTACAAAAATTATTGATTAGTTAAAAAAAATTCCCATAAAAGTTGTCTTTGTTTTTGCTAATTTATTTTATCACTAGTATTTTTTGCTAATTGATTAAGTTTGAAAATTACGGAGTTCCCTCCCTCATCTCCATCTCCACCTCCATTTCTTTTTCATATCTTTTGAGTTGGGAAGTGACGAAGTGTTTAGAGAATCTTGATCGGCTACTGCTGGCCTATTTGCTTTGTTGTTGTTAGTGGCAAGTATTATCCAGTAGCAAGAACAAGGAAAATCAGATATCAGTGGTATTTCATTTAAGAAGAAATCTTGTATTCTCTATTGCTGATGAGTATGAATGAGAAAGCAAGATCAAACACATGCACATTCACACACACAAGAAAAACACATGGAGGACAGGGAAAGGGGTTCGGGGGAGGAGACACAAACTTAGGCTTGTTTGGCCACTGGGGATGCTTTAATTGAGAACAACTTTGTGGCTGGCAATGGAACAAGGGATTAGGAAACTAGTTTTAACACACATCTTGAGTTAGTAGCAATTGCCTTTTCTTTCATTATGCTAGTCTCCTTTCCAATCTCTCAATAACCGGATCCCTTATAGACTTTTCCACTCGTTGGGAGACCAAGCTATGATGTGGGAAGGCATTCTTTTAATCACTTATACCTCAAATCCAAAGATACTCTCTTGTTATTTTTATTTCTTAGATAATAATAGTTTGTGCATGAATACTTGTTTAAATAAATACTATTGACAGTTGGAAAATGCACTGTAATTGCTTTTAACATATTATGTTTAAAAAAATGTGCCAGAATTTTCTTTAACGCTGAATCTTCTTGTTTATGGGGATCAAAGGAATGTCATATTTCACTAAAATCTGCTGGACATTAATCTCGCTTCAAACTCATCTTGAAGATACATTTTCTGATACGAGATGTAATTAACAATGAGTTGGTCAATTCATGTCTACATTCTGGATATGTCTTTGAATTTTTTATTTTATTTTATCCGGCTCACTATAAAAAGCATTCCGTGTCAAAGTTATTTCTTAGCCAAACTTAGTCTCTTGTCTCTGATTGTTTCTTGGAACCAAGGCGATTTGTCTGACCATGTTTTGCTCTATTGTTTTCTACCTGATTGCAATTTCTTCCCATCTTTGGTGAGAAAAGCGGTTTAACTTCTATATATGATAACAGAGGTTGCTCCCTGCCTAATGCAGGTAGAAGGAGACATTGTAGCAATTAAATTGGATTCTGTTGCATTGTGGACCAAGTTGAAAGGGTCAGCTGGTCATATTTACAATTCTGCTCCAATTGATGATTCTAACATGCTCCCTAAAGTTGTTGAAGTGATTGATGATGAAGGCAAAGGGAAGGAAAAGCTTGTCCATGACTCTAAGTGTAATGGACACCGTCCATCTGTCTCAGATTCTTCAAATGTAGGTTATGTCCATGAGAATAATGAAGTTTCAAGTTCAATAAAGAAGATATGTGCCATTATTAGTTCATTCCCATTCAAGCGACCAACTGGAAGGGTTGTAGGTATCATTGAAGGGTCTCATCGTCGTGGTGCTGTTGTTGGCTTTCTTGATGTTAAACAGTGGCTTTCTCATAGGGGGGAGACCAAGAAAAACAAGAATTCCTCATTTTCTAATTGTGAATTCATCCAATTGACACCCAATGATGCAAAATTTCCAAATATGTGGGTCTCCGTGACAAGCTTACCAGATTGCATCAAGAAAAGATTGGAGGTTGATGCAACAGTTGAGATGGACTTAGTCACTGCACGAATTGATGATTGGAGGGAAGAAAATCTTCTACCATTAGCTCATGTCATGCATATTTTCGGACGTGGTGGAGAAATCAATTCACAGATTGCTGCAATTTTATTTGAAAATGCGATTTGCAGTAGCAAGTTTTCTCCCAAATCACTTTCCTGCCTTCCAGATGTTCCGTGGGAACTGCCCGCAGAGGAATTGGAAAGAAGAAAAGATCTTAGAAGTCTTTGCACAATTACTATTGACCCTTCTACAGCCATCGATCTTGATGATGCTCTATCAGTTGAATGGGTTTCTGATAGCATTTTCAGAGTTGGGGTCCACATTGCTGATGCGTCATATTTTGTTTTACCGGACACTGCCTTGGACGTAGAAGCCCAATATCGATCTACTGCTTTCCATCTTCAGCAGCGTAAAATACCAATGTTGCCTTCAATGCTTTCAGAAGACTTGGGTTCACTTATTCCTGGGGTAGATAGACTTGCCTTCTCTATCATCTTTGATTTCAACCTTGTGGGGGATGTCGTGGATCGTTGGATTGGTCGTACTGTGATCCGTTCATGTTGCAAGCTCTCGTACCAGCACGCTCAGGACATTATTGCTGGATTGATGGATGTTGGAAGTCTTGGTAGTGGGTGTCCCAAATTGTATGGCCAGTTTGAATGGCAAGATGTCATAAAATCTGTTAAATGCCTCAATGAAATTTCGACAAGGTTGAGAGAGAACAGATTTAAAGATGGTGCTCTTTGTTTTGACAATCGCAAGCTTTTTTTCTTCTTTGACGAGTGTGGAATTCCATATGACAGTACATTAAACGAGCAAATGGAATCAGACTTTCTTGTTGAGGAGTTCATGCTCTTGGCAAATAGGACAGCAGCGGAAGTCATTTCGAGGGCATTCCCTGATTGTGCATTATTGCGTAGGCAACCAAAACCCAATGCACGTAAGCTCAGAGAGTTCGAAGCGTTTTGTCGAAAGCATGGTTTAGAAATAGACACTTCTACGTCAGGCCAGTTTCACCTCTCGTTGGGGAAGATTTGGGAAAAACTCAAGAATGATCCTGTCATGTTTGATATCATCCTCTCATATGCTTCAAAGTCAATGCAGTCAGCTACATACTTCTGCATTGGAGATTATAAAGAGAGAGAAAATGAGTGGGCTCACTATGCATTGGCAAGCCCTCTCTATACACATTTTACTTCACCTCTCCGGAGGTATCCTGATATTGTAGTGCATCGAACATTGGCTGCAGCTATTGAAGCTGAAGATATATATCTGCAGACACAAAGAATGGTGCTTGAAGCCAACAAGGGGGATTCAATTACAAGAAGATGTTTCACGAGTCTTCATTTTGACAAAGATATTGTAGAGTCCAAAGAATTTAGGGAAGCACTATCCGCTGCTGCATTAAACCACAGACTTCCCTCTACAGAAATGCTCGCTGAAATTGCTGCTAATTGTAATAAGAGGATGATGGCTAGCAGGCATGCTGAGGATGCCGGCAGAAAGCTTTACTTGTGGGCGATGCTGAAGAAGAAAGAGGTATACATCTGCTATTATGCCATGCACTCTTCATTTTGTTCTGACGGCATCTCACTGGATGCTTATCTACTCATGCTTTCCCGTCTATATAACTCTTACCAAGAGATTTA
This sequence comes from Akebia trifoliata, assembly GCF_017979445.1. NCBI lineage: Eukaryota > Viridiplantae > Streptophyta > Magnoliopsida > Ranunculales > Lardizabalaceae > Akebia > Akebia trifoliata. The sequence goes on along the minus strand of NC_141378.1, from coordinate 14,147,770 downwards.
ATGAATGCTTTATCTACTCATGCTTTCCTGTCTACGGTGCCCATAGTAAATTTAGTTGACCTTTTCAGACTGTGCGACCAACTTCAGGATTTTCAATATTAGATGTTTATAGACAGTATGTAAGGAGATTATTCAATTTTCTGATTTTTGGAGTCGTTCATCTGTAACAATTGGTATCCTGACACTTTCACCTTAGTATTCTATTCCAATACCTTCACACCTTAGATAGGTTTGTGATATTTGATAGGGGAATATAGTCTCAATGTTCGTATAGCCCATTGGCACACATGAATTGTAATACACCCCTGAAAGATGAAGTCTGGATTGAATGATATGTAGTAATAAATCGTTCTCTCTTTGTGAACACCAAACCTTGTTCTGAAACTTACTAATCTGGAACTAGTCATTTAACATTGATAATATCTTAAATTAGTGAGTCAATAATTTTTTCACATTTATATTGTTTCGCATCTTAGTCCTGTTGTTCCTTTTGGAGTAAACTCTTCACGGATTTTAAACATGTCTATTTTGAAGACTAAGTCTAGGTGGGAATTGTAATGCAAGGATAGTGGATAAGGTTGTTCTTCTGTCTTTTCATGTCACTGTAATGGCTAGGTCCCCTCAACCTCATTTTTCTAATAAAATCTTTATATCTATATTTATGTTTGGTCTGTTACTAAACATGTGTATCGTAGCCTGTTTGGGAAACGTAAGTATGCTACTCTCATCTGCCTAAGTCTCTGTGAATGCTATTTTTTTCTCCCTTTAAATATGCTCAGATTTCAGTAATTTAGTGTTTAAGATGGTGTATAGAGTTCATAGTCTCTCAGGTCAAATGGCAATCAGCAGAATAATAAGTGAATTCTTTTATAAATAAATTGACGTAAGGATTGGAATTTGGATTTGTGTGCTATGTATAATCCACTATAACCCAAATCTTTGGTACAAGGCTTTGTTGTTATATAACCAAATATCTGTGAAAATTGAGGAAGTTACTAGAATGGTTGAGCAACATATGTTTCCATTGGATTTGTCTGAGTCTTCATTTCTCACTCTCTTTTGTTGTTTGACAGACTTTAATTGCCGAAGCTAGAGTTTTGGGCCTCGGACCAAAATTCATGTCCATCTACATTCACAAGCTTTCAGTAAGAAGTTGCCTACCACTTCATCTTTTTTATATTTTACATTTTGAATATAATTTTTGTTCCTTAAGAATGTGTATCTACTGCTTCTAGATTGAGCGAAGGATCTGCTATGACGATGTTGAAGGATTGGCTGTAGAATGGCTTGAGACAACATCTACGCTGGTGCTCGACTTATGTACAAAGAAGCATTCTCAGAGGAGAGGTAGTCCTGGTAAAACTCGGCCACTTGAAGATGTTGCATGGGTCATTAACACATGTGACTTGAAACCAAAGAAAAATGTGTTCTCAGAAAACAATACACAAGAGGTAGGAACAACCCAAGAAGCAGAAGCTACTGTTGACGACGAGCTTGGCATTTCAGAAATTAATGAAATGGATCCTCCTATTTTCCCTCTGACGGTGGGCCTTCTTTCCACCATCCATGTAGCACTCCATGCAATTGGGGGTGATGATGGGGCACTAGACATAGGGGCAAGGTTGTATGCAACCTCATATTTGAGGTAAGCACTAGGGTTTCACAATATGTTGACCTTGGGGTTTGAGACGAAGCTTTCTAAGATCAAACAGTAGTTGGATTGAGAAGTCTGAAGAAAATAGAGCTCCACTTGAATTGGGTTTGAATTGTTGTAGATATCAAGTTGGGTGTATAGGTCTTATGGAGTAACAAATATATCGTATCATATGTAAGTGATGGATAATTAGAGTTATATCTGAATACTGAAGATGAATATCTGGTTGGGAGTTGTAGGTAAGCGTAGGGTCTGGGTGATGACTGGCTTAGCGGCTATATTTTTTGAAACTAAGCTGCTTTGTGGGACTTGGTCCGTGTTTTTTGGTAGGACAGTTTCAGTACCAGCCGTTATCTAGGAGTACCAAAGTCTTGAACTAATCTCAAGTATTTTTTTTTTTTTTTTTTAATTTTCCCGCCCTTTTGGGTAATTTTTATACTTTCCGGTACATTTGACTGTTATTTAAGGATTGTGGATGAAATTTCAAGTTAAGTAACATGGTTTTAGTTATCAATTTCTCTCACTTTGAGAAGAAAATATTGGCTCTTGCATGTATCTATCATCTTCAAATGGAATCCTTCTTCGCCCACCTTAATAGATGAATGTAATTGTATTTTTTATATTAGCGTTGTTTTTAAGTTCAGCAGATGTGAACCACCTTCCGACCCTGCTACAGATGGTGGAAACTTTGATGAGTGGCTGTAGCAACAGATCTGAACACTGGTTGGAAACTACTGCTGTAAGTCAGCTGGATTAGCTTCTGTTTTATTTATTTATTTATTTATAAAGATGTATGAGGTCCCTTTGTGATTCAGCATGCGATGATGATCGAGTGGGGGACTTGAGGTCTTCCATTAAGTCAGATGGGTCCTGGGGGAAATGCTCAAGAAGGCACTGGAGAGAACCATTAAAAAGTAAATGGTAGGAGCTCCTAAAGTAATCAGTTACGTTTTTTTTTTTTTGGTCTGTCTTCGTTCGTATACAAATTTATCTTTTTAATGACCCATGTTTGTGATTAACTAATACTTGGTGGATTTTTTATGTTAGAATTCCTGATTTAAGTATAAAATATATTAATAAAATAAAATTGAATTGTTTAGAATGATTTAACTTATGTTTTAAGATCACTAAAATTGCCTTCTAATTTGCTGTAATTCTCATTAAGAGCAATTCCAAGGGGAATATCCAAAATGACTAGTCATTCCATTATTAATAGTCATTTTGGATATTCAAGGGCACACACTCCGGCCGAGCTATTTAAATAATTATCTATAAATATTTTAATATTATTTAATTGGGATGGTGATGACTAGTGCTTCGGAGACCCTTGAAATTCTAAATAACTCTAAAATAGCCGTTGGGGGAGGGAGAATCCAAATTTCTAATCAAAATGGGTAGTGAAAATCTCACTCTCTACTGTGTTGGAGGTACATTTTCGATTTAACCCTTCAAAAATAACAGTTAGAGAGGGGATGGCTAGTGGAATCGCTCTAAGTGATCAAAATGTTTGTATGTATAAATTAATAATTTTTTTTTTACTTTAATTTTATTAGATCCAAACTTATAAAGCTTATTCTTAACAAAATTAAGACATCTCATCTGAAAAATCACACTATTAAATTTATTATTTAAAAAAAATCTCATTATTTAAATTTATTTGTAAAAATATTTGTCTATAAAAATGTTAAAACAATTAAAGTAAATCAGAATAAAAGTCATGTCTAAGGTTATTGTAAATGTAAAAATTTTCTCTAACTCGTGACCCTCACCGATAAACTCTTTTTTTTTTTTTTTTTTCTGTGCTCTGGGAGAGCCTGCTACAAAATCATTCTGACGTCCAAGTCAAAATTTCTAACACAAGTAATGTAGAGTATTTTTAAAGAGGGAGTTACATATAAGATAAACCGACTGAAATCCTAGATCAGGTTTAGATCTCAGAATAATCCTAGTTTTAGATCATTAGAATAATCGATTGAAATCCCATATCAGATTCGGCTCCCATGAAGGGCTAAAGACTTTGATAAATAATAGATAAATTGATTAAAATTTTAAATCGGATTTGGATCCTAGAATAATCCAAGACTTTAACAAATAATTGATTGCAATAGATTTAAGAGGAAAAGAATCTTTATTGATAATATTTTTTAAGATTGTAAGCATTTCATGGTATCGTGATTACATCTCCTGTTCTAGTTTTTAAGTAATAAACTCTAGCTTCCCCTATTCGGTGTACAATGTATGATCTTTTTAAATTTGCTCTGAACTTTTCGTTGTTGAACTCTTGTGTGTTGGATAATACCTTTCATAGTACCATATCTCGAACCTTGAACGTCCTCTTTCTCACTTTTTGATCATAGGATCTCTTCAATTACTACTAATAGTTCAGTTCTTCAACTAAAAATCCTCGAGACTGCCACGTGTCGCTTGCTCGAAAAATATTCTCCAGAATTATTTAATACAAGTCACCTCAATTAATCTTCATTTTTTTTACCTCATGTCTCTTCTAATCTAAATTCCTAACTGACTCGACATGGACCGGTTTCGGTATTGTGCTCTGTACATCGAAACAGCGATCTCTTAAGCAATCGTTAGGACACGTATGTCATTTCTTATAAAGAAGTGGTACTTATATTTCAAATGAAAATTAAATTTGTGACGGTTATGACGTACGAGAAATTGACTTGTTCATGTTGGCGGTTACTCGTTTCTCCAATCTGTCCTTAACATAAAAAAAAAATCATTTCTCACGTCTCCTTTTCGTTCCAGATTCAGATCTATTCTTCTCTTTCACTTTTTAGAGAGAAGAGAAGGGAAGAGAAAAGAAGAGGATCAATGGCGATTGTCTCTCCTCTCGCCAAATACAAGCTCGTTTTCTTGGGCGATCAATCGGTTGGGAAAACCAGCATCATCACTCGTTTCATGTACGACAAATTCGATAATACTTATCAGGTAAGGTCTTTCGATTTTCCCAATTTTTATTTGAATTTTGTGAAGATCTGATGTAATTGCATTTGATTTGGTGATTCGGTTTTCCTGTTAGATTTGATTGGATTTATGATCTTTGAATGCAATTCTTGATTGTAAGAGATTGAATTTTGAACAATTTACAATTCCCTTGGCAGTTGAGTTTTTAGATTTATTTTTTTGGTTGATTCTTCTTTGAATTTGATGAGATTGTTGTAATTTAATATGATTTAGCTCGTATGCATGTAAACCTCTTGTTCTTCTGGAATTTTGATTGCAAGAGGTTGAATTTTGAATAATTGACAATTCCCTAGGCATTTGAGTTTTTAGATATTTTTTTTTTTGGTTGATTCTGTTTTGAATTTGATCATTGTTATTTAATTTGATTTCACTAAAATGCATGCAAACCTCTTCTACTTCTGGAATTTTGATGGTAAGAGATTGAATTTTGAATAATTTACAATTCCCTAGGCATTAGTTTTTAGATTTATTTTTTTGGTTGATTTTGGTTTGAATTTGATCACTGTTATTTAATTTGATTTCGTTCAAATGCATGCAAACCTCTTGTACTCTGGAATTTTTTTATGGATTTTAATTCATACCGATTGTAGAATTTTTTACGGATTGAAATCATGGTTTTGAAACTCGTTTGGACGTCTCGTCTCGTCCGTGAATGAGACCGATTTGTCTCGGACGAGATTTTAAAAAATGCCTTAGAATTAGAACAAATCATGTCTTTGAGATAACTTGTCAACTCGTCTCCTTAGTGGATGATACCGAGACCTCTCGGACGAGATTTAAAACCATGCTAGAAATACAAGTGTAGAAGTATGTAGAATTATATATTTTTATCAGGGGGGGAGTTCAATGGCCAACTTTTTGGCAAAACATTTTTCAAAACATGAGTTAGAGGTTTTGGAATGGGCTGATTTTTGGTGAGGATGATCTCTACGGTGAGGAGATCATCCTCACCAAAAATCAGCCCATTTCAAAACTTCTAACCCATATTTACAAGCTAAAAAATCGTGGACCGTCCATTTTTTGTAAACTGTTTTTGATGGGGTTAGAAGTTTTGGAATGGCCTGATTTTTGGTGAGGATGATCTCCTCACTGTAGAGATCATCCTCACCAAAAATCAGCCCATTCCAAAACCTCTATCCTATGTTTTGAAAAATGTTTTGCCAAAAAGTTTGCTAAAAAGTTTGCCCTTGATCGCTACCCTTTTATCAGATAGTTAAAATCATTCCATGTAGATGATTTTGGTCAAACAGTGAATTATATGCAAAACTAACTACAAAGACATAATTTTTGTTACAATATTACCAATACAGTCGTGCTGGAGTAACATTAAAACATTGCTGATGTGGAGGTTCACACATAACCATAGATGCTTTTCACGCGTATCTTGATGAAAAGCATCTATGATTCCATTCATACATCCACATCAGTAATGTGAGAATCAATGTCAATTTTAATGTTACTTCAGCAGTTTCCTTACCAATATTCAGCACACATTCCTTCTTTGATCCCGTTGTTCCCTTTATTCTCCTGTTGACAGCTTTATCAAAGAGATTAACTATATATTAAAGTCGTGATCGAGAGTGGAGTCCCGTTCCTATAACAACATAAGGTGTCTACGTGGCACATTTTGATTGGAAATTAAACACATTGGACTGCGTGCAATGTAGAAAATGGTTTGGTTAGGAGCCCAATGTGTTTTAAACTCCTACCGACACTTGCCATGTAGACATCGTTCCTATAGAATAGGAACCATACATCTTACTTGATCCTGATTCTATATTTTATTTCTTCAAGTTATGTGCTTATATGAATATCAAATAATTGTTTTTGGTTTGTTTGTTATATGAATTACAGGCTACGATTGGCATTGATTTTCTATCAAAGACAATGTATCTTGAAGACCGAACAATTCGTTTACAACTTTGGTGAGATATCTTTCTTTCATGGTTAATAGTATACTTCTATTTCAACCTTTTCCCTCTCTAGTACAGTTTCCACTTTAGTTTCTTAGGAGGGCATGGAGGAACAGGATTTGTTCAGCTGGCCAAATAATTTGTGTATTATTTACATACTACTGACAAAATTGATATTTTATAATACGTCATAATTATCATCGAAGGGCTTAGCAAAAAAAAAAATAATAATAAAATTATCATCATCGAAGGCTTATCCCAAATATATTTTATAGTCCAAAATGGTTGAAAGCCTTCGATGATAATATATATATATATATATATATATATATATATATATATATATATAGGGTAGCGTTCAAGGGCAAACTTTTTAGCAAACTTTTTGGCAAAACATTTTTCAAAACATAGGTTAGAGGTTTTGGAATGGGCTGATTTTTGGTGAGGATGATCTCTACGGTGAGGAGATCATCCTCACCAAAAATCAGCCCAATCCAAAACTTCTAACCCCATAAAAAACAGTTTACAATGGACGGTCCACGATTTTTCAGCTTGTAAACATGGGTTAGAAGCTTTGGAATGGGCTGATTTTTGGTGAGGATGATCTCCTCACCGTAGAGATCGTCCTCACCAAAAATCAGCCCATTCCAAAACCTCTAACTCATGTTTTGAAAAATGTTTTGCCAAAAAGTTGGCCATTGAACTCCCCTCATATATATATATATATATATATATGTGATTATGACGTATTATAAAATATCAATTTTTTTTTTTGGTGCTAAGGCTTGTCCCAAATATATTTTATAATCTAAAATGGTTGAAAGCTTTAAGTTATTTATTTATTATTACTTTGCCATTTTTTTTTTATGAAAAAACGAATTTCACTCAAACTTCTCCCATCCTGAATTTTTATCAAATCCGAACATATCAACTAGGGTCCATTGTAGGAAAGGAGGTAATGATATACTATAAGTTATAAAATACAGAATATTTGATTCTTCACAACTTTGCCTGTATTTAAATGATTCTTAAATAGGATTTCTATTTTTGTTTTCTTGCAATAAAACATTTTAGTCGCTCTAGGCATATAGGCATACATAATAGGAAGTCAATTGAGATGGATTGGGCATATTTAATGAAGGCTGAGTACATCCCCGATTAGAAGGAACGTACAAGTTGAAGGTTCTAAATAAGCAAGAGATAGGCACAAACAACATACATTGAGATAGTAAGGCGAATATTAACATACTTTCAATAAGCAGACGTGACTCCACAGAATTGAATGGAGGAACCGTATTTGTTCAGCCAACCCCAAATATTTGGGTTAAGGCTTCGAAGGTGATGATATTGATTAGGATGAGACGACTTTTATAGATAAAGTTCATCTTGATTTTTATTAGCGGGAAATAATTGTGTGTGAAACGTTTACATGTATAGGGAGATCCACTGTCCTAATCTTAAAAACCTTAGCAACTGTCTATAAACAACATTTCCACTTACTTGCCGCAGGAGCCAGGTTCGGGAAAATTCATTGCTTCAATATTCTTGTGCAATGCTACTGAACCTTAATAATTATCTTTGCATATTACATAAGGGCAATATTATTTTACTCCCTTTATGCTTTTCAGTTTACATGATTTGTATCATTTTGTCCATTTTATGTTGGCATGTTTACTATTATATTTATTTAAACTTTGAAATTATAATTTACAGGGACACGGCTGGACAGGAGAGATTTAGAAGTCTCATTCCGAGCTACATTAGAGATTCTTCAGTTGCAGTGATTGTCTATGATGTAGCTAGTGAGTAGTAGTTCAACTACAAAGATTTGGGTTTCTTCAAAGTTCTTTAATTTAGTTTTCCAGACCTTTATATCAAGTTTGAATATGTTGTGCGAGTAAAAGGAAAGAGCACCTGGAATACAAAGATCATATGTAAAGATTGGTGTGGAACCTACAAGCTCATATCTGTGACACCCATAAATACAATTTAAATATTTTACAAACCATCTAATATCCATGTAGGTTCATCTCAACGAAAACATGCAAATATTTTTACTGAAGTTGACGCTCTTTATTTAACATGATACAGATCGAAACTCATTCTTAAACACTTCCAAGTGGATTGAAGAAGTACACACAGAACGAGGAAGTGATGTCATCATTGTCCTTGTTGGCAACAAAACTGATCTTGTTGACAAAAGGTAGGTTAATGGTATTCATTTTTTTAATTATGTATTATTACTCTTATCTTCTTTTAATTTTCATTTCTTATTAGCAAGCACTGTTAGTTTAGTCCTTGCCTAGTTGTGTTTGTAGACGGTGTCTATAGAGCCCCTAGGTGGTGTCCACTTGGCACGTGCACATTGGACGCCATCTTCCATTGGTAACACCTGAGGATAATCTACCACCCATGCCTATGTGAAAATTAAGAATCCCTTTTTAATTAGGCTAAACAAAGAAAGGGGACTCCGTTACACGGGGGTACAAGCCAGAGTGAAGGATTGGCGGGATAAGAGAGAATCCTTCCTCAATACACCTTAATGCAATGCAATCTAACTACATAATCTAATCATGCATCTCAATACATCTTATAATTATACTCTAATACTGACAAGGACCGATCTCCTCATTTGTGTAATTGGCATTTCTCCTTCTTTGAACTTCTCCCCCATGTAACCATTAGAATATGCTCTTTTCTTTAGATCTATTGTCTTAATTTGAAGTTATTGACATCGATGGAATTATCACAATCAGAAAGAAAAAAAAAGTACATAATTTATTAACCTGATCACAACTTCATGTCTAACTGTAGGTTGGAAATTATTTCTATTTATTTCATTTTTCATTCACGAGCATATATTATTGTTGACCAAACAGGCAAGTTTCAGTAGAGGAAGGAGATGCCATGTCTCGCGATCATGGTGTTATGTTCATAGAAACCAGCGCTAAAGCAGGATTTAATATCAAGGTGGATAAAAAAACTCATCTGTAGTTCTGTACTCTTTCAAAGTTCCACTTCAGTGGAATACTTGCATCAGGGCTCAAGGATTAGGAGTATTTCCTTGCAGTGTCATCACGAGGCATACATATAGGTCTCATTTATGAGATCTCCCAATCCAAATGTTCCTGATTGTCCAAAAAAAAAAAGCGAATGGATTACTAAAATAATCCGACCAAGTCAAGTTTTTTGACCAAAAAGGTCAACTTGGTGAGAGCCAATATAAACTGTCGTCATGCAAGTATTCAAAATTTCTCCATTATGTTTCAATCACATTATACATAACTCTCACTGTTGGTTTTCAATTTTGAATAAACAATGCAGCCATTGTTCCGTAAGATCGCCGCTGCCTTACCAGGAATGGAGACGCTCTCCTCTGCGAAACAAGAAGATATGGTTGACGTGAACTTGAAGCCCACTGTGAATTCATCCCAAGCAGAGCAGCAAGGAGGAGGCTGTTCATGCTAGAGACACATGTAGAAAGATTAAAAGAATTGCAAAATTTTGATTCAACCAATACTTTATTAGGAAATATTTATATAGGAGAATTATGAGAGTAGTAAATCTTGAAGTAAGATTGCGATTCGCGCAGATCTGAGGATTTGAAGAAACGGGTCTGATCGATTTTCTTGCAGTTGGTTGCAGCTTCGGGTGGTTGAAATTATCCTTGATGCTGCTTTAATATTTTTTTGAGTCGTGTTGGAGTAACATTGAAATTAACATCGTTTGGGACATTGGTGTGCACAGAACCATAGCTGTTTCTCACTCGTATCTCAATGAAAATCATCTATGGTTTTATAGATACATCCATGTCAGCAATGTCTCAAACGATGTCAATTTGAGTGTTACTTCAGCATTTTCCTTTTTTTTTTGTTTGGTTATTATGAAGCAGTTCTACCCTTTGTCGTTGATTCATTCTTTTTTTTTTCCCCCCATTTTTATTGTCATGTCAAGCTGTTACTTGATACCTTTTTTTTTTTTTTTTTGGAGTTTATTCTGGTTATTTTTAATATCAATTGATATTAATTTCCTTTTTAAAGTGCTCTTGCATTACATTTAACTACGAGGTGGCAAGTGCAAATACACATGAATCAGAAGGGTTTATTTGTAATTTAAATTACTAATTAAAGGATTTTTAAGCTTATATCGTCAAGAGGGTATTTTGTAATTTTGAAAATTAAAGGACCCATGGGCAATTTGCACATGATTCAGAAGGGTTTATTTATAATTTAAAGTATTAATTAAAGGATTTTTAAAGATGTTATAATAAAAATGTATTTTTATAATTTTAAAAATTAAAGGAGGTAAAAATGCACATAAATCAAAAGGGTGTATTTGTAATTAAAACAAATTAAAAGATGATTTTAAAGATTACATGAATATTTTTGTAATTTCACTAACCAATGTGACTTGAGAGACGATTGCAATTTTCTAAATTTTGATCAAAATGACTTTGATTATATTAAGTTTAAATGTTAAGATACTAACCAACGTGACTTGAGAGACGATTGCAATTTTTTATATTTTGACCAAAATGACCTTTGATTATATCAAGTTTAAATGTTAAGATGGAGGTATTTTTGGTGTCCAACCACTTCTACTCTACCTTCTCTTATTATAATAATAAAGAGAACGTAACAGACACCATATAAAACTAGACTATCTATTTGAAATTATAAAATAAAATAAATTGTTTTGATTATATAGACAATTCCAACATGTGTAAATGCACATACCACTCATTAGTGAGTGGAGACCAGTATTCCCCATATTTTGGAGACCCCATAGACTGTATATTTCAATTGGTCCATGTGTATCAAAGGGCATCCTGAATTTATAGAAAAATTCAACTCGAAGAAAAAACCTTCGATACACAGGATCAATGGAATGTGGGTTCTCCGCAATGGCATTCCCTACCAATTGATTTTAACGTCAATGAGTAGCTTCAGCCGGGCCCACTGTGGATTGAGTTTGGGTAATGTTAATAGGCACATTTGGCAATCAAGGCAGGCTAGGCCTACGGTTGTCTATACATCATTGTATTGTGCACCTGAGATGCACCATATAATTTACGGAGTAATCCTCTTTTAATTCGACTGACATTGTAAAGACCTTAATAACAAAAAATTTTGAATTTAAAAAAAAAAAAATCATAAAATTCTCCGAATTAAGGGTTAACTGATTTCTCAATCCTTGTGAAATATGATAACATTTTTCTCTTTCACCTCTAAATTTTTAATTTTTCAAACATTCAAACATCAAGAAGAGAGGACGGGATTTATTGAGAGATTGAAGATGATAAGTTTTGATAAGAAATCCAATAAAATATTTTGTATAATCTCCAAAATTTTATCAAACTTCTCACAATTCTCACAAAATTTGTCCAAATCTAACTGAATTAATAAAATCTTCAATGGAAGAAAATGAATTTGATGCGAGTCACTAACATAACATAATTCTATCAAACCATTAAATAACCAACTTACATTTTTTTCATAAATAAAAAACTTTTGGACGTTGTTACTTAATTTATTGACACTAGGTCCTAAATCAATAAAATTCTAATATTAAGTAGAAAGAGTAAGTTCCATTTCCATCACTATAATTAGTGTTGTAAATTTAAGTTTTTGAATTGCTCATCGAACCTCAAACCCTAATTGATTTGAGACTGAGGGTTGCCAACGCAACTTATCAACCAACTAGATTGCAAGGAGGATTGGTACTGTGACTTTAAGTCAAAACATATATTTGTGGTAAAACTAAAACTAACCCAAGAGGGAAGAAGAAGCCATGTGTATCCAAGAATGAGGTTGCCCAAAGTGGGAGAGGTACTTGTCACCTGTGTTCTTTTTTCTTTTTAATTAAATTGCAAAGATGAGAGAGAATTGCGATCAAGAAAATAAGGATCGGATTTAGGGGTTTTGAATATTGGATTAATCTTTTAGAGAGAGTTTTCTAAACTAAAAGCTTAATACTTAATTATTTGATAAATATCTTAGACACCTTTTATATATATTTTAAAAAATAAGAAAAAAAAATTATTATGAAAATATATGAAAAAAAAAGTCTTACGAAATTATGGCATAAAATGAGTAATTTTAAAAATCATTAGATAATTATGGATATTTGAGATACTCCCTGTGTTTCACAACTTAAATGAGTTATATACAAGTCAGGTTTTTTGTGGGTTAATACATGTTAATGACACGATAATTAAACAGGTCAAAATAGGTTAGACAGGTTGATGTCCCTAACCTGGACATGACTCATTTAATAATTAGATTAATTGGACGGGTTGACACGATTATGACTCAAACTCAAATTGGCTCAACCTAAACCCACTAACTTCGTATCATATTAAGATTGCCACCCGTACTTGTCTTGTGGCAGATCCAATTGGGCCACCAATTTCTGGTGCATGCCATTTTTTTTTTATATATATGACATTTCAATGAAGATAATTATATATATAAGATATTAAACAAAGATAAACATAAAACATCTAAATTTTTCTAAAAAGACATTAAAAAGATAAAAGAATAAGAAAAGAGTGGAACAAGGAAAAAGTAGAAAATGACATAAAAAGTCTCTCTCATTATGCATAAAAAGTCACTCAAGTTGTACCTTATAGAAAGAATATAAAACGACTAGTCTTACTAACTTAGAAAGATTTCAACTCTTATTAAGGTCGCTTACTTTGTGACATCCAAAAACATGATCCGACACCGTGGGGTTGTACAAGACAAAATTTTATGTACTTCAAAATAAAAAAAAAATTTACCGTTAAATTTTAATTTTAAATTTGGGTAACCCCACCCTTCAGGTGAGACTAGTCACACGCACTGTTCCCTCGGAAAGTCCTACATGCAACTGGTTGAGTCAAGGGTCAACTTGACCCTGTAAGGTAGTCCCATGGAATTCATTGCTCTGTGGGGTTTCGAACTCTTGACCTACTCTTCTTAAGCAGTTTATCAAAGTTCGATTTGCCACTAGGCCAACTCCTTGGGAATTAATTATCTACTAGCGACATGGTGTTTATGTAAGCTTTTTATAAGAGTTTTATGTGACATGTTCGCGTCCAACTCATTCTCATCCCTAATGTGGCCATCTAAAAAATGATGAGTAACACACTCTTTTGGGATCATTAAGCATTGGTGGACCAATGCTTCTAAAATCAACTCGATTGATGATTTTTGTGCCATTTGACTTGAAAAATGTTAAAGAGTATTAGTTTATGTATTATGTTAAGGTGAATATACGTAGATGCATCAAATCATATTTGTTCATTAAGATCAGACTATGGAGTTAGGGTAGTTAGTCATTTATGCAACTACGTTAATAATGTTTCTCTATTTAATAGAATTTCATTGAGATCAATATGATTTGATTTGGAAGAAGAAAAAAAACCAAGAGAGAAAAATAGGAAATGATTTTAGAATTATCCTAAGGAAAATAAAACCAGTTCCAAGTAATTGGGCTCTATTTTTGTGTGGTCAAACGAACCCCAATTCACCCGAAATTATTTAATGAGTCGTGATAATATGATGTTCCCCTTTGATAAATGCCCTTAGGCCATCTGTTATAAAATAATAAATCATTTGCCTCGAGATACACATAATCATAAGTCTTTTTCTTGTGTATCCCAAGGCATTTGATCTATGGCTATGCGGTGGGGCGTTGTCAAAGGGGAGCACCATATTATTGCGATTCTTATTTAATGCAAGTCAGTATTATTCACCAACCGAAAAAAAATTGTGTGTCTCTCTTAGTCGAGAGAATGGAGGGCACAACCACCTTATGAACAGAACAACTACCATTCGATCCTTGCACCTGTACTGTAACTACTCATTTTTTATGTTAGAGAGAGAGTGAGAGAGTATGGCAGGTGGAGGGTTCGTCGATGACGGTAACGTTGTCAACGGATTTAACGGCAAGTTGACGGCGTCAGTTATCATAACCTGCATCGTTGCAGCTTCTGGTGGTCTGATCTTTGGGTATGACATTGGAATATCAGGTGAGTTTTTCTTCTTCCCCCCTCCCCCCCTGTTTCATATGAAGACAAGTGTATCTAGTAATCCATCACCGTAAAATTTTTCATAAAAGCACGTATCTCGAGGAAATTATCCTAATAATAATAATAATGCAAAAGGTTTGTACATGCCCAATTAATCTGGACCGTCCAATATATTATGGATGGAGTGTTCTTATGGATGGGAGTTATGAACTGAGGATGGATGGGTCAGCTTACCAAATTGTCCTGGCCTGATAGTCGAACTACAATTATTCGTCAAATTATTAGATTCTGATTCAAGAATCTGTTTTTTAATTTTCAGTCTAAAAAAGTAAACAAAAATCTCGTTTGGTTACATAGATAGGCCTTGTTTGTTGACTTCTCAGATTCAAATATTCTTTAAAGAAGCTGAGAAACATGTTAAACTAGATTGAGAACTATATATTAGAAAAATGTTGTTGTGTGTGTTTTGAAGTCGGGAATTATTGTTAGATAAAAATAGTTTTTAGCTACTGGATTCTTAAAAAATGAGAGATTTTTTTGCTCACAAAAATGTAAATTAGGAATTTCGCTGAATCTCAGATGACTAATCCCACGAAATCTTACAAGAGTAGTTTTGTAAATTGGGGATGCCCTCTGAGCACTTGGGTTCATGTGATTGGTTGATCCAAAATTCTATAAAATCTTAAATTAACTTTTGTGTGCAATTTTTTTTTTCTTCAAAAAACATGAGTGAACATCTAATTATTGAATGATCATTCGATAACACAGATCAACGGTTAGTGATTTATAGGGATTTTCAAAATTAAAGGCAAGGTATAACGAAAATATTTCAAACAAAAAAGAAATCAAAAGAATAAATTAAAACAAATTCCTTTTGTTAGTCATTTTCTATAATTGTAACTTGGAATATTATACACATAAATAGAAGAAAGGTCACTTTAGTAAAAAATAAATAAATAATTAGAAATGGATTCTAAAATTGCAAGAAAGGATTACGCATTAAGCATTTCTGAATTTTGGCATATTGTGCAATATGATTATAACGAGAATCGTTTTTATAATCTGAAGTCTGAACTAAATGGATATCAGATACTGAAATTGGATTAAAATCCTAGGTAGTCTTCATTTTTGTGCAACGTGGCTTACTTTTAATGTCTCAAGCCACCAATAAATTGTATTATTGTTGGAGGCCTATAGAAAAGTGTAAATGTCGGCTATTCAAAAGCATCGAATAAAGTTGATTTTGATGGAAAATAAAATATTTCAAATGGGCCCACTAAGTCGACCATCCACTTATATAAGATTATGCATCATTTTTTATTAGTGATCTTCACATTCAGACATTTTTCAATATGGGTAATCAGATTGATTATTATTTCGACTATAAATCTATCAAAGAATTGACCTAGTATAATCATATGATTAGTGGATCCAAAATAGTGTGCAAAATGTCACAAAATGGAGACGGTGTCACTGGGTCGAAAGAACTGGAATCGTTAAATTTTCTCGATTTTGATTTTTTTTTATCCTAATTCTAATTCTCAAAGTAATAGAATCGAAACTATAAAAAAATTGTGGATTAAACTTTTAAAATTTCATGGTATGCATTTGGCCCAGATAATCATTCTCAGAGTACCTTCTATAGATCCAGTTTTCTTGGTGTATTTTAATATACTACTACCCGAATTACTACATCATTTTGAATACTAACAAAAAATAATAATAATAATAATAACAAGAGCAAACAGAGTCACCTGCACACTTTCGAATGCTTTGGTCGAGCCTTTACGCAATGTAGTCTAAGAGGTAAGTTCCACCTCAGACCTTACTCACCTTTGTCCTACTTATGAACTCTTGGAACCACTATCCCACTTAAATCTCAAGTCCTTGTCCCTTTATATATTTTGGGTCAAGATACCTTTGACTACTAAGATAATATCAAAAAAAAACACATGATCCCAAATCTTTGAAAGCAAAATTCAATAATTAAGATTTATCTTCGAAATAAGTATCTTTGACATTTATGTTACCAAGATACTATAAATCTCAATCATTGGAATTTTTATTTAAAGGGTTGGGATCATGTGTTTCTTTTCATGAGTCATTCGTCATAGGCGATGGATTCCAACCCTTATATATTAGTCAAAAAGTAACAATCCTACCTTTGTAGATGACAGCTTACCTCACTTGAATGAATGTTGATCCAAGATTGATCCAATATTAATCTGGTGTCATATATTTTCAACCACCTTATCAATAATTGCCTAATTTTTTACTTTTATAATATAATTTAGTTAGTAAAAATTTTAACATAGTATAAAAATTCTTTAATGAGTCGTGTTTGGTGTTGGGGGTGAC
Organism: Akebia trifoliata; assembly: GCF_017979445.1. Lineage (NCBI taxonomy): Eukaryota > Viridiplantae > Streptophyta > Magnoliopsida > Ranunculales > Lardizabalaceae > Akebia > Akebia trifoliata. Next base: position 14,130,846 of record NC_141378.1, on the reverse strand, counting down.
ATTGGATTTACTGAGACGTTTTAATTTTTTACATGCTTAATTTGAGAATGCGTCGGCTGCATGTTGTTTTGAAGATAATCCAGATAGAATCCTTGGAAACATGTTGCAGATTCTAAAATTAACGATGTGCTTCAATTCATAGACTATATAGTCATCAAGTCATTGCTTTCTTGACAAGCTGGTCAATATAGTTTTCGGACTCCTCGAGTCAAAAATAAAATTGGATAGAAAAGGTTCACATCCAATCCATTGGTTGTGATAATTTTAATTTGATGTGAAGAAAACATCATCATCATTATCATCATCAAAGTGTGTTATCCCAAGGTTTTGGGATTGACTAAACAAATCTATTTCTTCTAATAGATTATATGGACTACATCTTTTGTTATTGAAAGTATGTTATGTGTTGAAAACAAATAAATAAATTTAAAAAAATAATAATAATAATAAAATAATATTTTATTATCATAATAAGTTTTTGAACTTTTCTAACCTCAATTGACATTTGAAGTTAGAAATATCCTCCCATCCTTCATTTGATGAAAGCCTCGATGAAACCTCATTTTTGGGGGTCATTTCGATAATGGTTGGTATATAAATTTTGGGTCTCATAATGGATTATGATGTTTGGAAAAAGTACGTAAATTATTTGATATTGATAAACAAAAAGTTAATTATTTAATAAATAAAAATTATATATTTGTATAATTAGAAATATGAGTCTTAAATTTCTCTCTATTCCCCGCCATCCCCCGTGGTTGCACACTCTGATATCATATAAAGTCCCATGGGCCTAACTTATCCAAACAAAATCGACTTTTAAGGTGAGGATTACCCTAGGTCTATGTATAATCCAAGGTCATGATGTGGGACTATCGCTCACATCAAGGTCATTTGATTGGATCAACAAAATATAAGAAGTTGATTGCTTATTCTAATGGGACAATATTAGCCATCCGATAAGATTACGTTCACTCACTAATCATTGTTCTGCATAATAGGAGGTGTGACGACAATGGAACCATTTTTGAAGAAGTTCTTCCCATCAGTGCTAAGGAAGATGGAAGATTCGACACATAATACCTATTGTGTGTACGATAGCCAGATACTTACATACTTCACTTCTTCATTGTACCTAGCTGGGTTAGCCTCATCCCTCGTGGCTAGCCGCATTACGAGATCTATGGGCCGCAAGGCCACTATGGTGCTCGGTGGTTGCATCTTCTTTGTTGGTGCCACCATGAACGGTGCGGCCATCAATGTTGCTATGCTCATCTTGGGCCGGATCCTGCTTGGATTTGGTGTTGGTTTCACAAACCAAGTGAGTATTACCTCTCAATTCTTAAATGGTGGTTTGAAAATGGATTCCATTAGCTAGATTGCTAGAAGATAGGCTGCCAATGGATCGGTTCTGGTTTGGACTTGGAACCCGATCCAATACAAATGGTATTGACCCTTATTGGATAGGGTTTTGAATACAATAAAACTTGGATTGGGTCTGTATAGGATCAAATTCGATTTGGCATATAAATTATAAATAAACTTCACATACTTGAACAAAATAAATAATAAAATTTACGTGCTTTCTTGCATTTTATGTGACCGTGACATGGTTGATCCGGAACAAATCCAATAAAGAATCCAAATCCCCAATCTAGATCTGAAGTTATTGGATCAGAATGGCCAGATTTTGGATCTGATCTGATACATTATAGGTTTAAGAATAGTATTTTTGGATTGATTGTGTATGGGTTGAGGCTGGTTCCTCATACTGTTCAATCCTGACCCAGCCCAATTGTTATCAAAACGAATTCGGATAGGAATATTGAGATCCAAAAAACCCCATTCAACAAGGTTCCAATCCATTCTCTATCAAATTGGTTCCAGGTTTAATTCTTATATGATTGGTTCCTTCTTGACCCAATCCGATCCGGACCCGTTCCGTAGACAGCTCTAATACACCACAATCTTAATCACCAAGTGACCATGATCAAATTCACAATTAGTTTTTCCGACAAATTAATTTTTTATTATATTTTATTTTACTAATTTTAGTCCTTCTGTATTTCATTAAAGGCTACACCACTCTACTTATCCGAAATGGCGCCAGCAAAATGGCGTGGCGCATTCAACACCGGCTTCCAGTTTTTTATCGGTATTGGCGTAGTTGCAGCCAATATCATAAACTTCCGCACAGTTCGGCTTGGCAATTGGGGCTGGCGCCTATCCTTAGGACTTGCAGCCGTACCCGCAGCTCTCATGACACTTGGCGCCCTCCTTGTTTCAGATACACCAAGCAGCCTAGTCCAGCGTGGCAAGCTAGCGCAGGCTAGGGAATCTCTCCTTCGAGCCAGAGGAGCCGGCTCAGACATTGAAGGTGAGCTGAATGAGCTTGTCAAGTCGAGCGAAGCCGCAAATGAAGTGAACAAGGAGCCTTTTAGCACCATATTTGAGAGACAGTATCGTCCTCATTTAGTCATGTCGGTAGCGATTCCTTTCTTTCAACAGCTCACTGGGATTAATGTGATCGCTTTCTATGCGCCGGTTCTCTTTCAATCGATCGGCTCGGGCAGTGACTCGGCTCTGATTTCAGCCGTTATACTGGGTGTAGTTAATCTGGGTTCAATCATTGTATCTATGTTTGTAGTTGATCGTTTTGGTCGGCGAGTTCTGTTCGTGGAGGGTGGAACTCAAATGATCATCTTTCAGGTTAGCATCACTCATGACAAAAAAATATTTCTAAACAGAAAAGTCAATTAAAGATTTCACAGAATTCGGATCCACCAATCACTGGTTGGAGTTGTCAATGGATCGAATCCGGATTGGACATGGATTGATTTGGTACCGATTCAATAAGGATCGAATCCAAGGCTGATTCAATAAGTATTGGATTGGACACTTAACAGATCAGGTTTTAATGGATCTCAATATTAAGATCGAGATTCAATTCATTAACAATGGGATTGGAACAATTTAGTAAATTTTATATATCTCAACAAATATATAAACCTTATCGGAATCCAAACTTGAAGTTATCGAACTAGATTTTGGGTTTGATCCAATCTATTGACAGTCTTAGCGTGCATTGAATTGAGGGCTTCCTCAGTTTACAAATGAGTCGTGCTGTGACACAAAGAGAGACACAAGGGTGACAAAAACTCATAGTATCATGCATATTACTAAAGATGTTTTTCTGTGAGATACGAGTAAAAGGCATCTACGGTTATGTGCATGCCACTACATCATTTTTTTTCACCTTTGTGTTTGCGTTTGTGTCATTCTAGCATTTTCCTTTACAAAAATACTCATATTAGGAAAGCCCTTAATACAAAAATGTTCTCCCTAACTTCTTACCATAGTTTTAAGGCGAGTAGACTCAATTGGATTTTGAGGTATTTTGAAGTATGGTTGGATGTAACCAATTCATCTAGTCAACTTGTTAAATATCAAGTCAACTCATTAAATTGACCGATTAAGCTTGAAAATGCCGTGAATTGGATTAAAACACTTGATAATGGTGCTATATTTAACACTTGATAATGGTGCTATATTAGGGCTAGGGACTTACATAATCAGAATATAGTTTTCCTAAATATTTTTGCTTAGAATAAATATTAAATTTTATTATTTATTTTTAAATATTTATTAACTAATATACATTCATTTGACTCATCTGAGTCAATTCAAGCTTGACTTTACTTGATGGACATTGGAGTTGAGTTTTCAAATTATGCTCCATTTGTTAAGGCTCTATGCACCCAAACTTGCAGTGTTTGAGCTGAAACTCGGTCGAGTAGACGACTCAGTCCGAACTAACTCCCACTAGGGAGGAACTGATAAAGAGCTGGGCTAGTTAAGCCCGAGCCCATCCTAGTCTGTGACAACCCATTCTAAGGGGATAGATCTTGGTCCATTATAGTTAGAACATTAGGCTTGAGTTTACTTCTTAAAATGTTATAGAGCCCGATAAATTATATAATTAGATTCTTATGAAAAGAATTTTCCTATTCTCATATATTATGGTTAGAACATAGTTGATCTTAAATCGAACCGATAAAGTATATAATTATATTCTATAATTATATACTTATCAAAATCCAAGTCATTGATGTGGACCTTAATTCATCAGATCAGCCCTAATTTTAATGCTTTGATGGATATAGGGGATAAATGGGCCGGATCCTAATCCAAAATTTACTCGTCCACCTTAATGAAAATATGGGCCTAGGACAACTGGATTTGGTGTATTTGATATAAAATAATTAATTTTTTAATAATTATTAAATGTATTTAATTTATATAAAAAATAAGATTTTGCAACTGTGCATCTACCAATCCACCCTATAATAGAATAATAATCATTTAAATATAAGTACATACTTAGTAAATAAATATAAATAATTTGATTTGTTCAAGAAAATATGACTTGTATCAGGTTGTTTCTTCATATGGTGATTGATTGATTTTTTTTAATTATTATCTTTGATGAAGGTGGCGGTGGCCACAGTGTTAGGAGCTAAGCTAGGTGTTTCCGGGGACCAACCATTGACCCAGGGCTATGCAATTTTAGTACTAGTACTGATGTGTATCTTCGCAGCTGCATTTGGTTGGTCATGGGGTCCGCTTAGCTGGCTAATACCAAGTGAAATTTTCCCCATGAAAATCCGGCCGACTGGCCAAAGTATAAGCATTGCCGTCAACTTTGCAACGACGTTTGTGCTAGCTCAGACATTCTTGACCATGCTATGCCACTTCAAGTATGCCGCGTTCTTGTTCTATGCCGGATGGATCATGATCATGACTATCTTTGTTGCTTTATTCTTGCCCGAGACAAAAGGGATCCCTCTCGAGTCTATGCATACTGTTTGGGAGCGGCATTGGTATTGGCGTAAATTTCCTCAAGGTAAATATCAAGAAATTAGCCAAATAGATGATCTTTTGTTCCCGAACTCCTTCACTTTCAATAATAAAAGATGTGGGCTCTAAATAAAGTGGAATGGAGGAACAGGATTCATTTAGCTGACCCAAAATCTTCAAGGTAAGGTTTTGTTGTTGGTATGCACGGACCATGGTGGACTTCATAAAATTTAATTGTGTTTATGGAACAAAGTGTAGGTCAATAAGAAGGTGAACGCCAATAATGCTAGGTTTGCTTAGATGGTAAATTCAATGGATGATGATATAGTAGGCTTGGGTTCAGTTCCTCCCCTTACTGTGTCATGAATCTCATTAAAAACAGGTTTTCCTAGTTGCGGCAACACCAAAAAATTTGATAATATATATACATGGGAAAGATATTCATTGCCAAAATCTTCCCCAAGATGCTAGTATCTTTCACAACTTAGATTTTTTTTTTCTTTTCCTAAATGCCTTTGAAATGCTTTATATTTTTCCTTTTAATGTAGAAAGTAATGGTTTTGGATCATTGTACCATAAATAGTTTTACAAAAATGTCATTGTACAACTATCAAAACAACTTTACTTTTGCACCCAAAAAATTAAAAAACAAATATATTTCAAAGACATATTAGAGTGACTTCAAGCTGGAACCTCATATCGCACTTCTTAACGTGAAAGTGGATGGGAACCATGGATACTTTTCATCGATGAAAAGTATCCATGGCTCCCATCCACTTTCACGTCACGAAGTGCGATATGAGATTCCAGTCTGAGGACACTTCAACATTATTCTTTCATAAGATCAAAGTTGTGGGTGATGCTAACGCCCCTATGAAGCCTTAGACATTAGCATTCCCTAAATTTATCACAAAATCTATAGGCTTCTTTGTAATGTATTTCTCTTTGCTTTGTTTGCAGAGCCAATGTTGCAGCGGGTGAGACCAAGTTCGATGTGAGCATCTCGTATAAAAAAACGTCTATGAAGCGTGAAAAAACTACCACGTCATTAATTGAAGAATTTCTATATTTATACTTCAATGCGAAAATGTTCAATATTCTTAGGCCCACCATCTTAATCTTAGTGGACAATATTGTTTAGTAGACTTATATAAAAACAATCAGCTTAAATGAAAAGTCTTAGCAATTAAATTTTAAGCATTTTTCATGGATGATTCTTGACCTTCAATTTGTATCAAAAATCAAGTATAGAAGTTAAAGATTTCGGTTCAACAAATCATGGTTTTAGCATGAGAAGTTACTGTATAAAATTATGAGAAAAGTATATTAAGATTCCATTTATTGAATATAAGAAGAAAGAATTATTAAAAAGGTTTGATGTTCGTTAGTTGTATCGATTCTAATGTGGATCATGGCGCATACTATGCACAACATCACATTTGTTGATGGCCTCTTTCAAATTGATACAAAGAATGTAGAAAAATGAGCTAGAGAAGCAACAATAAAAATCAATGAAGAGAAGAGCGAAGCATATGACACGTAATTTAAGTGGTTCAGCAAAATCGTATACGTCCACAAACAAATGATGAGATCCTTCTATTAAGGTTCATGGGCCTAACTCAATCGCAAAACCATAGTCATAAGGTGAGGGTTGCCTTCTCCTTATAAACTGTACTGATTGGACTCCCACAAGTGACGTGGGACACCACATGCAGAGTCAGGGAAAGGGTTTCACACATCCAAAAACAGACGAACCCAGCTCTGAAACCATATTAACGTCCATGGGCCTAACTTAACCTCAAAACCATGGTCATAAGGTGAGGGTTACCTTGTTCGAACATCAAGGTTATAATCTTTCGATCTCAATAAAACCCTTAAATGAGTTGGCTATGAATTTATAATTTTTGTTAAAGACGAAATTACCCCCAGGGAAAAGTCTATCAAATTGAGAGAAACCCATAAATTCATTATATTGGCAGAATGGATTTACGAAATTAATCTCTCCCAAGTGTATTGTCCATTCTGCCAATATAAATATATGGATTCCTAAATATCTTAGAAGTTTGTATTTTAAAGGAGTGGAACCCATCTCAGATGGTTATTAAATAGATTTAAATGTAGTTGTTGAAATAGACTCTACAAGTATATATCTGATTTTTAATTTTAATTAAGGAAGTCGTTCATAGGCAATAAAGAATTTAAAGATTTAAAAGATTAATATGAACGGAAATCTATCTAACATAATAAAGTCTTGACAAGGAACAATCATGAAATACACTATAATTTGTCATAATTGAACTTTTTAAAGTTGGATCCTTTTAATTCAGTTCTATCCTCTATTTTATTTTATTTTTCAAAAAAAAATTTGGCCATTGTAAAGTGAGGTGGATGCAATTAATGGGCTGCTGAAGCCCATTTGAATGTCAACACTTCGACTTCACCTCTTAAGCTTAAACAAGAGAAAGGCACACTCCAATCTTCTATTATTTCTCTTTTTCTTATAGAAATTTCCACATTAACTCACTCTTTGACTGTGTACTTGTAATGTAATGTCTATTTGTTTTACAACAGGCACAACAAATTTTATGAGAAGAAGATCGAATTATAAATGCAGGGTAGTTTTGGATGGTGGGGGGTTTTAATGTCTTCTTGTCGAATCAATTCGGCATCATTCGGGGTCGAAATGATATTGGAAGAGTATTTGTTAGATTGATTTTGGAGGTGGTGCCATTAGATTTGGATTTCGACGTTGAAGAAAGATTTAGACAAAAAAATAAAAGGATTTTTAAGTAACGGATTCAAGCATAGGATTCGAGAGATGGGAAAGGCGGAGGTTAGGGTTGATTCAGTCGATCATAAAAGAGCATTCGATTTAATAATATGTCGATTAATTTGGAAAATTGCCAATTAATACCTCAAATTGATAATTGATTCAATGAATTAATCGGACAATCCCTTATCGTCAAATTTTTTCCATTTTTTTAAAAAAATGGAGAATTTTGTGACAATGGTCTCTTCTATTTTGATAAGAAATAATTCTCTTGCTTTTAACTTTTGGATTTAAGAATTTTTCATAATGAAGAAGACCATGATCTCTTTTTATTTCCAACTTCAACTATGTTAAATATTTAATTAATTTTTTCCTATTTTACACTCAATTAAATAAAAATGGGTTTCCAACAAAAGGGTAGGCTGGGAGCATTTAACATAAACCAAAGAAAGGTGGTGTAGAAAGCGAGGAGTGTTAATGTTCATCCTTGAATTCGGCATTTAATAGGATTCAGGTTTGAGTTAATGAAGGCAGGTAGAGCTGAACCTAAGTTCAATGACCTTCTCCTCTTTAAATCCTCTTTTTTTTTTTTTTTCTTTTTTCTTGCCTCACTCCATTTTTTTACTTTTAGGGTCTAACTTCCAAAACTACCCTTCCATTGGAAAAACTTGACAGAAAAGTGTCCCAACTCTTTATAAGTAGTAAGCATGGGATGGTAGAATTGTCACTCTTTATCTTATTGGATGGTCCCTTACAAATTTATTTGGTAGTTGAGTTATGGTTAGGGAAAAATGATGTATAACCCTGAGGAATCCTTTGATTTGATTTGTTTAATTTCCGATTATGGATTTAGATTGTCAAAATCAAATTATAAAAATTGGTTTTCAGAATCCAAAATCTAGTTTGGAGACAATGTTTATGGTTTGATTTTAAATTCTAGAATAAAAAACTCCTAATGATATTATTTTCCACAGTTGAGATATTAAAAAAAAATAATAATAATAAGAAATAAATTATTTCTCATTTTTAATTTTAATTATTATTATTATTTTAATTATGGAATAATCACTTTCATAAATCAAACATTGGATTCTAGAATTGAATTATGGCAAGAATCAAATTTCTATACCAATTAATTTAGTTGATAAAGTCTATAAGTGATGATATCATAAATATGAATTGATTGAATGATAATTTTTTTGTACCGACCATCAATCTAATGTAACCCATGTAAATGAAGTGTAGGATTGTCCAATAATAATTTAAATTCATGAAAGGTATTTAAATTATATTTGACATGATTATAAACAATATTGTTTGAGGTACTTAGTAATGGAGAAGGTGTGGCTTGGTGGTCAAAGAAGATGAATATGTTTTTGAACATGAGGTTTTGTTATAGATGAGAGAGAGAGAGAGAGAGAGATTTGTATTTAACTAATGGGTCATGAGATGTGATTGTTTTAATAGCTTAGGATTTAGGTGTTGAGAGCTTTTAAAGTTTTAGTTATTTGGGGACCAAAATGTGGATGTTGGAGTAATTGAAGAACCCGTATGCATTCAACCCTTTTCAACTGTTTACCGACTCCCACATTTAATTAATTATTTAATTCTCTCTCTCTCTCTCTAACATCACATCCTTTATTAATTACTCCTCTTCAAAAGGCTAGCTTGGCTTGAGTTTGTGGAGCTGGGCTGCTTGTCTAACAAGTATTTTATTTATGTAATTAAGAAGTCCAACAAGGACGATACTTGAAATGGCAATCCATAAAAGATATCCATAATGACTTCAGCTAGAATAATAAATTCATAGCCAAGTATGAAAAAAAAAATGATATTTTTATTATAATATATACTAAATTGTTAATTCAAATTTGAATATAAAAATTCTATTATTTTTTAAATTTAAATAAATTTATATTAGTAGGTGTCATTAAGGTGCCAATTTGGCTAAGTTGGCATGGCACGAGAAGCGTCCCACCTTTACGCTGACCAAAAAAAAAAAACCAGTACATATCAAATCATCACACAGAAAAGTTAAATTGATTGATTCAAGCGAAATTAAGTCCAAAAACTTGATCTTAAAGCCACAATGACACCTAATTACCCTTTTATTAAAAATGAAAATAAAATAAAATTAGGGTATTTATTATAGAAAACAAGTTCGATGCGAGCTCTTCCCATAAGAAAACTATACATAGGGTGTACGAAAGACATGTCGTTAGATTTGAAATAATTGAATCTATGATTAGAAATTAACCTTGAAAAATTATCAAATCTAATGATTTAAAATCATCAATCACGTTGAATTCGTCCGTAGGCTCACTATTACTATTTGTAGAGCCTGATGGTACTAGTCGGTAAGGAGTTTTGTTCATCGTTCCACAATTTTTCTAAGGGTATTTTCATAAGTTTACTTGTATATAAGACCTCAGTTCACTTTCTTGAGATATATATTACTCTTCATAATGTATTCTTTGTGTGTTATTGTATCTTGATTTAATTTTTGCTTTATTGTTCTTGGATTGGTATCTCAACACTCACCACAAGATCTACCTATAAGTTTAGTTGGCACACAAATTATGGGGCGATATAGATATGCCCCTTAACGTTTTGTTGAATATTTTAGAGACCCGTTATATTTTTAAAATTGACGACATGATTCTCTTGACCTTAGTCTTCTCTATTATGCTAATGAAAAATGACTTAAAACCCCTATCTTCAATTTCTAGTCGAAACCCCTTGATTTTTCTTCCTATACAATCCAATCATCCTCAATCTAGTTGCTAAAAAAAAATTTAACCTCATCTTCAACTTTAAGATTCCATCTAATTCATTTTTTAGGTGTCACGAACAAGATTTTGGGGAAAGTAGTAAATGATGGAATTTTCAATAGAAAAATTATGAGTTTTTTAATAAGAATTAAATTGAGGTTGCAAATGATGTATTGAGAATGAAGTTAATTATATTAAAAAAAAATTATCATAAAGGTTGATATAATTTGAAGATGAAGTCATTTAGGTTATTTTTCGTTAACTTATAATGAAAGACCAAGGTCCAAGTGGCGTGCATCAATGTCATCAATTTAAAAGCTTAGGGGGAGTATTCCCCAAATATTCACCGAAAGGTAGATTGGTGGAGAGATATGTCAAAATCACGTTAAAATGCATTAAATGAACCTAGGAAATTGAATTTTATATCCAAAATAAACAGAACACCCCCCCACCCCCCAAACAAAAAAAAAAAAAAAACCTTTTTCCCTAGTGCATTTATTGCACTTTAACATGTGCCCTTAGGACACAGTTTAGTAAGACACTTACACTGTTTCATAAGATATTAAACATCAAGTTTTGGTTTTTTTTTTTTTTTTATATCTTAGAAAATATCTAAATCTGACGTGGCAACAACTAACAAGCCAACTTGGTTTCAAGAACGGCTTGAAGCCGAAGCCAAAGCTGAAGCAGAAGTAGGAGCTGAGTTAAAGAAACACGTCATGGAGAGGTGGGCCCTTTTAATGCCATCTTAAATTTGCTCCATTAGATTCTCACTAGCTCTCCTTCCTCTGCCTGCAAATATGGTTCAAATTTAGCCTATATAACCACCATGTACTCACCATCTCATCAAACACTATTTTGAGAGAGAGAGAGAGAGTACTTTTAATTGAACCCATGGTTTCTCTTCAAACACCCAACACTTCAAATCAAAGAAAGATGATCCTTGAGTTGGAGAATTCATCAAAGAGAAGAAATTGGGAAGAAAGAGAAACTGAGGAAATATTCAAGAAGCGATCGAAACCATCGATGATAATCGAGAAAACAAAGTCACTCTATGATATCGAATTCCACCTCGAAAAGCCTCTACCCTTGGAGTGGCAACGATGCCTCGACATCCGGGTAATTAATTTCAAATTATAGCAAATATTATATATAAAATCATTTTAAAATACTTCAATTAGTACAAGCAAAAACGAAGTCAAACAAAAATTATTTTTTAAAACAATAATAAATAAAAAAAAGTACAAGAAACTGTCATTTCTTGAAATCTCTTTTTCCATTTCTAGCTCTTCCAAGTGGTATCTCACTAATGGCTCCGTCCAAAAAAATTTAATTTAGTTCGTATTTCACTTTTAATAAAAGGAGTTGTGTTGAAACCTTATCAAGAATATAACTTATCAAATAAAAGTACGGAAAACAGTCAGTTCTTGAAATCTCTTTTTCAATTTCTAGTTCTTCAGAGTGATATCTCATTGATAGCTCGGCCGAAATAGAAAAAGTTCTTTTAATTCGTAGTTCTCTTTTAATAAAGGAGGTAGTGTGTTAAAACCTTGTCAAGAACATATTTTCAAAAAAATAAATTAAAAAAATATGGAAAAGTATCCTTTCTTGAAATCTCTTTTTTATTTTTTAATTTCTAACGCATCTAGAGTGGTATCTCATCGATGGTTTGGTTGAAATAGAAAAAATTCTTTTAATTCTTATTTCTCTTTTAATAAAAGAGGTTGTGTGTTAAAACCTTGTCACTAACATAACTATTTTTTAAAAAGTACGGAAAACTATCATTTCTTGAATTCTCTTTTTCGATTTCTAGCTCTTTCCAAGTGATATCTCACTCACTCAGTCTAAATAGAAAAGAAAATTTTAATTCGTATTTATTTTCTAATAAAAGAGTTTGTGTGATCAAACCTTCACAAGAATATTACTTATAAAAAAATATATGTTTGTCTTATTTGTTTTTAATGCAGTCAGGCCAAGTGCACTTTTACAACACCATGACCCAAAGAAGAACCTCCAAAGATCCAAGGCTAACTACAGAGAAATCAAGTCCAAGTCCTATTAGCTTAGACTTGGAGCTCAACCTACCATGCAAATCACTTGGGACGCATGTGGATGACAATTGGACAAAATTTGACCTCGATAGCCCTTCGTCGTATAATTCAAGCAATCCGTCTAAGAATTTTGACCGACAAATGGAGAATTTTAATGGGTCGATGCATCGATCATCATCGATATTGTCCATCGAAGCGGACAACCAAGAGATGGTTGCGACGGTGTGCACGCGATGTCACATATTAGTTATGCTATGTATGTCATCACCTGCATGCCCTAATTGCAAGTTCATGTACCCACCAGACCAAAGTCCTACAAACCTATTTAAGCCAAGGTTTAGGCTCCTATGTTGTAAGGATTAAGGCCTCATGTTAGCTTAAATGGATCCAAGTCACTTAGTTCTATAAAGGGTTGTTGTGTAGTTCATGTTGAAAGGCGTGTGTAGTTTTGTTTTCAATTAGCTCAGTCGGCTTGCCTTTCTATAGGTTTCCTATCTCCCAAATCCATCTTCTCTTATTAGAAATAAAGAAACGAAGAAACATGGTAGGTTAAAATTAAGGATATTTTAGATGAAAGAGCCTAAACCCTTATGTAGATATATACAATTAAACAAGTGTGTTTTATTGTAAGGGATTAACCTTAGTTGAATTACTGAGTCTTGTAATGTTTAATTTTTAAAATATCTTTTTGGCAAAAAAAAAAAAAGACTCTTCAATTGGGAGGCCATTGGGAAATATCAAGATCATGTTTAGCTGTGATTAAGATGTTTAGAGTGCTGTAATAAGTTGGTCGTCCTCATTAATAAATATGCAATTGATCCTCAAAATGATGCACAAATTATGTAAATAAACTATTTTGTCTTAAAAATGAGAAACTTAGATGGAGTGATTTGCTATGGTTTAACAATCATATATCAAGACAGAATATTATTTGATGAATAATTCTTAAAGGAAAGATTCAAATAAAAGAAAGGTTCATGAAGAAGAGAGAGGCGAAAGTACAAAATAGGATATTGTACCATGCGTCCTCCTATATACTAATGTAATTTTTTATTTTGTTTACGAAATAGGATAGCTATTTTACGTGTATTAATTTTTTTTTTTTTTCAACTTTGAAGTAAATACCCATGCAAAGGGTAAAGTAAATTTAAGTAAAATGAAAGTAAAGAAAGTACCCTGTTTGATTAAAAAAAATAATTACCTAATAAGGGTACCCCTTATATGCTAAAATATTATAGAAACATGTATTGCTTGATAAAAAGGACAGAGAGAAGCCCTCACTTGCTCTTTTGGATATAAACACAGTAAAAGAATATGGAAAATATTCTTTTGATGTATCAACATAATCGTGAAATATAGTGTGATAAGGTTGCCCAATCAAAAACATTTAACCAAACCCAATTATATAGGTAGTCGTTTTAGGGAATAAATTAGGAAAATGTCAATTGAGATAGTTTGGTTAAGGGAGGCAATTATATGATAATGTTGTCCTTGGTACTTGTGGGGCATTTAAATCAAGGATTATCTTGATTTCGGTTCGCTTTTTGAAGATGCAAAGTTTGTAAATATTGGTCGTAATTAATAATTTAATGTCTTCTATATCATATAATCTTGTGCCACTAAGCAAAAAAATTTATCAAGACAACATAGGTTTATATAACAAAAATTAATGGCACCAATGAGGCGCATTTCAGTATAAGTAAAAGGTTCTGAAAAGACGAGAAAAGTCAAAATGACGTAGATAGAAATAGTAAGAAAATGTATGATGACAACCATTGATGAAAGATAATAAGATTCATGTTGCCAACCCTAGAACTTGGGTGAAGGTATAAATGATTAAAAAAATTGGAACCCATAAATTCTGATTCAAACCACATGACTCTGCATAAGTGCCTTGCATACTGAAAAAGAAAGTATAGAAACAAAACATGAATGATTTTTCTCTACATGCATGTATTACTAAAACAACAATGTGAAATTTAAGAATGCAATTCAAAGTAACAAAAATTATTTGCAAAATAATGGGTTTGTATTGAATCACCATGACTGGGCATAATTTAAATCACAAAAGCAAAATTTATTCACCAACAGTTTTTCTTTTTGTAATATACAAACCTAGTTTACCAAAGCTGAACGCCCCCCAACACCACCTTCGTTAACACAAGGAATAGGTATCAGAAATCAAACCAAAGAGACATAAAGTTGGTTGGGTTCATCTTCTTAATTCAAACCAACTTGATAAAAGAGAATTGAAAAGGTAAATGGACTGAGAAATGAAGAAAAGAAAAGTGAGATTGTTTAAAAAGAGAGATCCCTCCAGTTGGTGCCAGTAACAAAATATTTTTTGTTCGTCGAGAAAAAGCAAAACTTATCATCATGCCTTCTCTAAATGTACATAATAATCACCCAAGAGACTCGATTGGATGGACCCCATAAATATAATAAACATCATATTTTAAAATTGTGGAAACATAAAAAATAAAAATAAAAAACAAGCCTATTTATTATAATGAACTCAGGTTTCAACATGAGTAACACAATCCTTAGTGTTCTGAACCAAGATGAGACCTATAATATAATAGTGCCCCATGAATTATTGTATCTGTATCCTGCACATTTAAAAATAGAAGCAATTTTGGCTTATAATAATCAAGCATGAATAAAAAATTTAAAAGATGCCCTTGAAAGGGTAAATTGTCATTAAATTGAAGAAAACAAATCATTTGCCTTCCATTATGACGGACCACCTTGGAAGAAAGAGCTTAATCTTTGACGTAACTGTTTGTACCTGCCCATTTACAACAACCGAACCTCATGGATGAAGTAGAAGATACAAATAAGCAAACAATGATTGTTACTTGACATTTAGGCGAGAACATCGTTGCTTATATAACACTACACTACCCTCACAAAAAAAATAAGATTGAATCATAAAGCCCTACTTGTCTGCAGAGATGCAGATGCGGATGAAGCTTCGGCTATTAATGAGACTGGTTGCCGAGCCTGCAAGCAAGCACCAATGTCGAATGGGAGCAATTGAGACCCATCGAAAAGTAGATTAACGCCGGGAAGAACTACTTCCTTGCTGTTAGCGTCATCGGATTCACCTTTTATTGTATTATTCACTGCAGGTGATTCGTCAATGGTCCTTGTGGCCGCCTCATAAACAGGAGTGAGAGCATATGACCTGCAGCCATTATTTCAAAAACCTCATAATTTGACGATGATTTCATATGAAAATTGGTTTGATGAGTTGATTCTGTATTTATTCAATCAACCACAAACCTACATTGCAGCAATAAAAGCATACAAACAAAAAAGAAAGTGGGCATGCAAGTTACTCTTGTTTATTGTAGCATTTTGTTTAGTTACAACTAATAACAAATTATGCCCACAATCCCATGGAGTAAAGTCATTAATCTTTATTCACGGGATAGAAAAAAAAACGGGACATTAACAAAAGGACTCCTAAAATAAAGAGAACTGCTATTGGCACCCCAATTTTTACTTATTACACCCCAATTAAAAATAAGTGAATGGTCAAGAATTAGTAGAAGTTGGGATGCCTATAGAAATTCTATCATTTTATTTTTTAGGTTAGATTTCTATTTTTTGGGTTTAGGATTTTATATGAGACTAATTAGAATTGTAGACAACTACTGATACTGTTAGAACAAGTGTTATAATGTTAGGTCTTCTTAACGTGTGCCCTAAGGACACACATTAAAGTCATGGTTTTTAAACTCGGTATTTCGTCTCATCTCGTTCAGCTTCGATTCCGAGTCGATTCGGATGAGTTTTCCGATACGTTTGAGATGTCTCGTGAGACAAATCAATAAATTGAACTGTGACTCATAAATCTCGGTCAAAAACTGACTTTGTGAGTTGGTCTCATTCAGCTCTGATACCGAGTTAACTTGGGCGATACGTCCTGGTATCGGACGAGTTTAAAAACCATGATTAAAGTGCAATAAATACACTTTGGAAATTGGATTTTGTACCGAAATGACCTTGAATATTTTTTTTATATAACCAAAACACCCTCATATTCTAATTTTCAAAGTGTATATATTGTACTTTAACATGTGCCCTAAGGGCACACGTTAACAAAATCCTATAATGTTTTGTAATGGTGAGATAATAATATTATGAGCCAAACCTTTGTAATGTTTGAAGAGTGTATTTTAATCTTTAATTGGGGGGTGATAAATAATTTAAGAAATTGAGGTGTAATAAGTAAAAGTTAGGGTGCCAATAGCAGCTCTCCAAATAAACTCAAAAACAGGTAGGTGCAAGGAATGGAGGTAAGCACTCATGAAAATTTCTTGAACTCTAGCTACTACGGTGTCAAGCAAATACTCTTAATCTTATAGATAATATTTCAATATGACCAATATTAATATTCAATAGTTGTGGATTGATTTTTTAGATACCTACTCCATCTTTTCAAGATAACTCTGCAATGAATATTCTGATTCTAGGAAGTATTAATAAAACAAAAGAAATAAATATCTAATAGAAAAGAATAAGGTTCACCTGAGAATGCTACCATCAAAACTTAAAACTTCAGTACGGCAGCGTTGCCGATTAGCAAGTTTTAATCTCTGATGTTCACTCGAGGCTCCAGAGATTGGAGAGGACGGATCCAAAAGTGGATTCCACCTTCCACTCGCATAGTTTATAAGGTGACGAGATGGTTCCTTTGCTTGTTCTCTCTGATATAGAAGTTTCGCAGTAGGGCCCATTGCTTGGTACTCTGCACAAACATCACGCAACCGTTTTCTTATAACTTCCATCGCATCGTGATGTTCATTAAGTGAATCTGATTGAAGTAATCGTGACGAGACAACCCTTCTACAAATAGCACTACATAATTTTGGACTGAAAAGTGGAATCCCAAATTCCACGCTTAGTGGAACCCATTCATACTTTTCATCATCAGGAGAAAAGTGATCTTGTTCTCTTTCTTTGTAAAGCTTTAACAGGCGAACATAGCCTACAGTCCATAAATCTATCTTATTTGTTAAATCAGTCAACAAAGAATTTAACTCGGAACTTTCCTCTGTGTATAGTCCCATCTCCTTCCCTATAGGAGCAATTGAACCGTCAAAGTTCTTCAAGGGCAAAGGAATGTCCATCGTAATCGTCCTTCCAGATTTATCAAGATCATACTTGCTTAGGGGCTGTACCAGCACAGCAGAGTACTTGAGAAGGGAGTTTAAACAATGCAAAAGTATATTTCCATTTACCAAATTCCCATCAAAGTTGCCTCCTAATCCTCCAATTGTAGACCCATCCCATGACCATATTAGGGCTTTTTCACAACCTGCCAATGGTGCAGGAAGCAATCTCAAACATTGTCCTTTCATAAGAACAACAGATAAAGGTCCGCTAGCCATGGATGAATAGAGTACCAATTTCATCCATGGTGTCATAGATGAATAAGAGGGTGGACCAAAGTGAATGGGGCCCGTAGGTCCGGGTAAAACTGATGAAGAAGGAAGAGGAACCATAGATACAACAATATCATAGTCACGATGAAATAACCTATCTAATGTTGCCGGTGTAAGAGAAGCTAAGCTTTCACACCGAAGGATATCCACACGATATTTCCGAATTTTCTTCAAAATTCCTCTAGCTGCGTTTAAATCCTCAGTTGGCATAGAATTCTCATCTTTCTCGTAATTGGGGTTCAGTTTGGAGTCCTCCCTAAAGCCACCACTATCTTCCAATAAAGTCGTCGAATCTAACGCATCATTAGTGCTTCTCAAATTGAGATGATCCTCATCACCATCTGGCCCAGATTCATTTGTAACAGTTTTGCTGGATTCGTCGGTTATATTGACATCAGTTACGAGAGAAATAGCCACATCAGAGGTTGAGGATTGCAGTTCCACTTTATCACTAACTTCTTCGACAATTGCATCACTAACTCCACCTGATTGTAGACACTCTAAAACACACCTAAGGCTGAATGCATGATTGGCAAATTCCTGCAGTTCTCCCTCGAATTTTGTTCCCTCTAATGTAGTAAGATCCTTGCAAAGTTCTGCAATGCTAGCATCACCCAGTTTACCTGCTTCGTATAGTGTCACAGCATGAGATTTCAAACCTGAAAAGGGTAATAAATGAGCCAAGTTAGCATCATTATGATGATTTACTTAAATCCAATAGCAAAAAAAATAATTGGGGCAAGGAAATAATGATAATGTTATCATAACCATAAGAAACCTCTGTTTGTTCTACTTCGTCAATTACAAATATATTTGCTGGGTCTTTCCAGCCAATCAAAGTGATGAGAAAATAATGTGGAACTCAGCAAATTAATTTTCTAGAGTTATACCAGTGAACCACCTTTTTGAGTTCATTCATGATTGAAAAATGTAGATCACTCGCACTTTGTATTGAAAACCTCTCCTCCAAACAATTGTATAAATCAATAAGCTAAAAGTAATTAAACCGAACATCTATCTTTCCTAGGCATGGAAATCAAATGCTTCCTTGGACTATTAGCATTCTCTGATTCTGCAATTGAATATGCGATGCCTGTTTCCCATAATTTTCTTCATGAAAATATCCAACACCCAAGACCCATCACTAAATACCATAGAAGATTTCCCCTATTTTGGGTAAGTAGCGAGAGTGCTATAATATAATGATCTATAAGGCGATCAAAGAAGAAAGTTCCACATACATGAACCTCTATTCAAGCCGTTCTTAGCAAGAGAATGATCTAAGCCATCGCATCTTTAGCATATGAGATAACACAATGGTTCAACATCTAGCAGATTAATTATAACAATCTCTGCCAAAATTTCCGACCTCCTCCTTTTCAATTAATAGCATTCAGTGAGTCACCTTCGACCTTTAAAAGGTCAAAAATTGTCCTTGAACCCTCGTGGCTTTGATCTCGAATCACTTGAGTCCACCTCTCAACATGAACAAAGAAAATCTTAAGCAGCACATCTATGTTGCATTTTTCCAAACATTGTTACACTTGTTATGACGAACAATGAATCTCCATTACAAATGCAAGTCAGAATTCATCTTATATTTCACTTTCCCCAACAGAAGACCACATTATCAAGATTTCCATGACTGACATCGAATCATCCTTATAAATGCACTTCAAAATTTAGCTCAATCTTCCTCAGTGAAGCACTTCACAACAAATAGTATTCTTGGGTCATTCATTGAACCCCATAATGAAGGCCATACACCAGCATGAGACTAATATGCAAGCTGAAGTTAATAGCAATAAGGTCCCTCTATCTGGGCATTTCATAGGAAAGCAACAATTTCTTACTTTGTGATCACAAAATAAAACTGAGAACCCATTGTCAGGCAACATTATTTTGTTATCGAAGTTTACGATTTGTTGAATATTGAAAATGAATGGAAGTAAGTGTCAGTTTTCATTTTAAGGAGTCCATTTTTTAAGTGGAAGAATAGATAAAAGGAAGATGGGAACAGTACTCCCTGAAATAGTTGTACATTTTTTTTTTTTTCATGTTCACTTGTTCTTAGGAATAATTTTTCATCTTTGTATATCTCTAACACTTTAAAGATATCATAATTTACCAAGGGAAAAAATGGGCTAGATAAAGAAAGCTGCGAAAAAAATTCTCCGGACTGATTTAAAAAAGATAATCAGGAAAGAGAGAACAAATAAATTTGGATGGGCTTTTGTGGATTTTTTTATCTACTCAAAAAATCCATATGCCACCCTCAACTTATTTGAGGTCATATCTTTTGATATATATATATGTCTCTACCAAAAGTCATTCCCATACTGCAATGATCAAGGACCAGGCCAGGTGAGACATTTAGTTCAGATTGTGTCAAGTAACGAAACATATAACTTTGATGATCACAAAATCCTCCAGAAGAGAAGCAAACCTGGTGAAACAGAACCCATCATGAGATAGGATGTTATATTAGCATCAACAACAAAAGCAACATGAGCAAGGCCTTGGGCTGCCCTGTGGTTTTCCACTCCTGAACCATCTTGTGGAACAGCATTGCCATCCGTGAGCATGTTTGCTGAGCTTGTACTACCATGAGAACCATCTTCATCATCACTAAGAAGTATATTAGGAGGATCAGGAATGCTCGAATCTTGAAGAACCGAAGCTGGATCAATTAGTTTTACAGCCCAACCCAGGCGACAAGCAAAAGATGCAGCAGCCTGTAGCTGAGAAAGGTCAGCCTGTAATGTTGCAGCCAGTTCAGCAACAGTTGCATTCTCACTTGAAACGACAAAAACAGCATATAGTAACCTGAAGAAAGGACTTCAAAATATTAGGATTTCTCTGCAAGCATGACATAATCTGTCACAGGGAAAAGGGAGGAAAGTTTAGTTAATTTTATCAGCAACTCTACATTGATGTTAAGGAACTAATTCTTCAATAAAAGAATAAAAATAAAAAGTTGAAAAATGAAACTTACTCTTCAATAGGATCTTCATAGGACTGCTCTCTGTTGGAAACAAACCCTTCCAGCCTGGAAACTGAATTGGCATAATTATTAACCATTCCAACTAGAACTTACAGAAAGGGTAAAGAGTAAACAAGATAACAAAAATCTAAGGTCACGTAAGGAGTTGCTTCAATTCCAGAACCCTTTTTAGTAGGTAGTTGAGTTTAGCTTAAAGAAATGGAATGATGATTATCATTTATCAATCAATTAACTAAAATTTTCCATTTTTTCGCCATTCGCTTATTAGAGGCCATATTCATATGCATTATACCACCCTCAACTCATAGCATTCGAAAAATGATGATGGTAAAAATGGGAAGGGCAAAAAAATGGAAATTTTTTATAGTCCCTTTTTCTGTGTAGATACTGCCATACTTCAATGTAACATCCCACACATCAACAAATACAGAGCTTCGTTAAGTTGGTGACCTTGGTGAAGGGTTGAAAGACAAAGATATACCAAGAATCCACTTTTTGATTGCACATAACATTTTGAGTTAAGAACCTTACAAGGGGAAACCACTCAACATAACAGATGTGAACGTATATAGATTACCTTTAAAACGATCATCCGGATACACCGGGACATCAAAGTAGATCAATCCTCGACGGTGAAGACCCCTTACAATGTCAGGATCAAAAAGAACAAATGAATTTGCTTCCTCCTTACAAACTTTGTCTATTGTTGCCATTTCTTCTTCAGTGAGTTTCTATAGAAGTAAGAAACCAATTCCAAGTCAACCACACAAAGACTGATTCATGAGTACATGGTATCGGTATTTAAATGTGAAATGCCCAAATCAAATTCAGAGTTATATTCAGGTGTACGCTCTAAATCAAATTCAGATTCAGAAATCAGAAACATGAACTGGTCCTCACCTTAAATTCCTCAAGTGTAAAGTTAACTAGGCAAACTCCCCACCATGGTTCAATTACAAAATCTACAGGTTGCGTAGGCAGTAATTCTTTTGCAATTGACTTGTTCAGCTTCCACATAATTTTCTGCACAGCTCCAACAGAGTACATAGTAGTCAGAATAAGAGAAATACAGTCCAACTCAATGCAGTTACTATACGTGACTTGGATGAAATATTCATCAAAGTAGACGATTTAGTGCAAATGAAATCCTGTTAAAATAGAATTAGGCTCATTTGGGACACCATTGCTTTCAACCGAAGTGCTTCTGTAGAATCACTTCTCTTTGAATTATTAATAAGAATTATGAAATTGAACCTTTAGGGACTGTTTATGCCATAGGGAATTTGGTGAAAACAACTTAAGGGGACATTTTGGTAAATATATATCGGACAATTTGGAAATTATATTCCTATACATGCATATATGTGGGGTTGATCAGTACCTTAGACCTGCATTTGTTCATAATATCAATAAATTCATTCCTTCCTATTCCTGTAAGCCTTAAAGCGTCCGCTGCACTGAAATTTGGTATGCTGTCATAAGGTTGTTCTGCATGAAAATCAAATGCATGAGAAAGCTGGTAGATTATTAGATATTTGGAACAAATACGTATTTTCAAAGATTAATATCCCACCTAGTTTGAAGACCTAACAAACAATTAATCTATGATAGTAAATGCAAAGAATGCAAAAAAAGAAAACAAAGCATAATTGATAAATATCAAAAAGAGAATATCAATAGTCACACGAGACTATATCTTAGGACACGTGACACGTACACAAACCCCACAACATAATCACAGTGTGTTCTAGTAATGGGAAAGTCAAAAAACTACAAAAAGAATGGATAGACCCTCATGTCAGTCCATCGTTTCTTTGTACTCGGTGGACTAATAGAAAATGATGTCAATTGGTGTAACTACCATTACTAACGTTAGAGTCTGAACTCAAATCATATGATCAAGCCAATAACAACTATGGATTCATATAATGTCAGGTTCTTTAAAAGGAACAAATCTCTTACCACTTTTCATAACCTCAAAGATCATGTCACAGTAATATCTGAAAGGCGAGACCCTCATTACTCGACAAACATACTCTGCAAGGTGGTAGGGAAACAACTGCAAAGAAATGCAAAAGGTAAACTGCATTCAAATCCAAAAATAATAAAATGAAATAAAAAATAAGAGAATAACAATTGGCAAAGTGTCATAAATTTTGGAATGTCAATAAGTACCATCTTGTTATCAAAGGTACATTGGTCACCAGGACACACAGGTTGCTAAATCACGAATTCAATCCCAGTTTAACCACCAAAAAAGGGGAAAAGAACAACGAATTGACAAATGAAATATTAGTTTAAAGTTCTATAGCAATTCAAAATATTTCTTCCCAGGCATTTTGGTTTCGACCAAGACCAGAATGAAACATTGAATATTTCAAATTGTCCCGGAATGCTTCAGTCAAGGTTGTCTTGGTTTTTCTCCCGACCGAAACATTGCCTCAAGATGAAATTTTTTAAACCTTGGATGAAACTAAGTAAAGATGAGACCGTTGAACACCAACGAAACAACATAAATGTTTTGACAGCATTTGGAATCATCATGAAAAGAAAAAGAAATTTCTGCAACATGATAACATACTCGATGTCACTAACATGAAAAACACAAAGCAGGTTGGGTTTAAATACGCACTGCTAGATTCCTTCGCAAATAACGCATCATATCTTCATAATATTCACTTTCTTTGCATACTTTGCGAGCAAAACAAGTGTTCCATTGGAGTCGTTTTTTTATGCAATGATCTACTACTCTGCATGAACATTAGCACAAAAGTGTTAACAAAGTAAACCCAAATAACCCATCCAAGAAGATCACGAAATATAAGCACATAAAAGTTCCAAGGAAATGAAAAGAAAAAAGGCGCTAAAAAATGACAATCAATGGTCAATTGGGGACTGGAATCACAAAAACTAGCAATTGTGATGCTTGACATCTTCACGTAAAGGGAATAGAAAATTTTCACTTAATTTGAGGATGCACAAATTTGGCAAATAAGAGGATTTTTCCTATACACTAATCCAAGAAGGCCACGAAATGTAAGTCAAGAAAAAGAAAGAAAAGATTATCTAGGCATAAAATTTCATTGGAACAAGGAAAAGGCAAATAAACAAAAGCAGGTGGTTGAGAAGACCTGCCTACAGAGATCAAAACAAAGCAAGAAATAAATAAGAGGAAAAGACTATGACCACTCCTCACACAAGTCACAATTCCCTTCTCATCATCTAAGTTTTATCCTAACAATTAGAGTTGGCTAAAAGGATCCTGTTAATGCGTCTCATTTTCTCCAGATTTGTTTGAAGAGCTTAGACTAAGAGAAAATGTGAGGTTGAAAGAGTATTTAAAGAGGGTTCATAGAGAATCTAAGGGAAAAAAAATACAAACATAAAGAAACTTGGTGGTAAATAAAGAGGTTCAGAAGTTTATTAGAGAAAGATGATATACTATAAGTATTGCCAAATGACTGGAAACGAAGAAAACCTAAAATGATTGTAAAATAAAATGTTAAAATGAAAGCTAATAGAGTGGTAAGTGAAAGCAAACACACTGTATATAGACTACAAAGTGTGAGAAAGATGTCGATAAGTTAGCACGAATTAGAAAAAAGAAAACTAAAGGCCTAGGTAAAGTTAGATGTATTAAGGGTGACCATGAGATTGGTTGCGAATTCAATGTCGATATTTCAACCACCTAGGAAAAAACTATTCTGGAACAAACTTACCCAACCCTAAATCCCATTACCAACCTTAAAAATGAACCTACTATGAAACTCAGGAAGAACCTTGAGAATACCTTTCCAAACCCCATAGCCAAAATACGTTTTTGCTTCACCACCTTCCCAACCAAAATCTTCTTAACTATGTTAAGCCCAAATAACATTCTTTCACAACGAGACGCCTTTAACACTAAAACTCCGCAACCATTTTGCGGGCAAAGCCAAATTTAAAGTCTTTAGATTGTGAAAACTAAGACCCTTCATATTTTTTAGCAAGAAAATCGCCCTCCACTTCCCAAGTGAAACTTCCTATTTTTTCTGTTTTATCTAGGGTATTTTAGTAACACCCCTTGCGAAATTAGGGTCCCCCCCCCCCGAGCGGGCACACGCGCTCGAAATTCAAGATGTGGTGTACTCCCCTGTACTTTCGTTGACCCGGTCAAATTGTTACCAACATTTGTTCTATTAACAGTCTACAGCCAGAATACCCAAACTACCCTTGTAGCATTTTAATTACCAAAATACCATTGTTTTAGTTGAAAAAATAAAAAATCAAATCAAATCAAATCTCAACCGTTGGATTGAAATATCTCACCATTGGATTAAAAGAAAACCCAACTTCATCTTCTTCAACCCAACTTCATCTTCTTAGGTTTGTATTTGTTATTGTTGGAATGTTCCCAAGAGTATTAGGGTTCTATTCCTTAAACCCATTACTCTACCATTAACATCTTTTAATCTGATTTCGATTTTGGGATAGATTTTGTTTAAACAAGTTAAAGATCTCATGTTTGATGGAATGGGTGAAGATTTCTACTCTCATGTGAGCTCTTTTAACCATTTTGTCCTCAAGACATAAGTTTCTGTGAAAAAAATCAAGAAAAATTCTTGTTTGTGTTCTTGACTGTGGGGAAGGGGGTAGAACTAACATATATATTTAGAGGAAGGGGGTATTACTAATTTCACTTTCTTCATTGTTTCATATTTTCTCTAGTTTTCATGTGGACATTCTAAACATTGAGTCAAAAAATACCTTTGGGATGAAATGAAAATGATGAAATTGGGATAAATACATTGACATCAGGTTGAAAAATATGGAATTGAGTTGAAAATGATGAGAAATGGTTGGAAATGATGAGAAAGCTTCAAAATAATAAGTTAAGATTTAGACTGATGAGAAATAACTTTGGGTTCTCAAGGTTATTGTCTTTAGAACAATTAGATTGAACAGATTTTAGTTGCTTTGATCGAAGGACATTTTCGTAATTTCAACACATAAATGTATTTTTGACATTTCACCATCTTTGTTAACTGATAGTTGTTTTTATTAACGGTTTGACCAGGTTAACGAAAGTCAAGTAGGGTAGACCACATCTTGCATTTCGCAGGGGGGAACACTAATATCGCCCATTTTGTAATGGGGGGTTTACTATATTACCCTTTTATCAATCCATAAAAAATCCCCAAACAACTTGTTCAACAGCAATTCAACACTCTTAGGGATGGAAAACCCAAGAAGTAAACTAGGATACTCAAAAGGTTATATTTTAGAAGTCACTTTTCTCCCTTCAATAAGATATCTCGTCTTCCAAGAATTCAAGTGACAATCATCTCTCGATAAAAGTTTTCCAAATAGCTTTATTTCTAGATGCAACCATCACAAGAAAATAAAAATAGGATGTCATGAGGGATCATATCTGCAGCCCAACGATCTCATCAATAAAAAAAAAAGAATTGATCGATACGATCTCATCAATAAATCCAAGTTATGAACAACACCTACCCCAAAAAAGCTTATACTTTAGGTGATTGACAACCATACAGGATACTGCTTCAAAATTACATAGAACCATTGATGAACCTCGTCTAATTTATGAATGCATTCAAAAAAGTATAACATGCAAATTGGAACTGAAAGATCATTGAATCATTGAAACCTGGCGTAAAACCAGACAACTCCAGAGCTTCTCCAAGGCCTCCACAACAATATTAAAAAAGAAAGAGAAAAGGGGTCACCTTGTCTTAGACCTCTACAACTCCTAAAATATCTTGTTAGGCACCCTTTCACTAGAATTGAAAAGGATGCAAATGGCGCACACTTTATGGTCCAGGAGAAGAATTTGAACCTAAAACTCATAAAGCAAGGTGTACTTCAAAAAAACCCAATTCAAATAATTATAAGCTTGTTTCAAATCAATCATATAGATAACTCTAGGATTTCTCAAGAGCACTCTTGAATCAATGCATTCATTAGCAATCAAGACATCATCCAAGATTTAACAATAAAAAATGAATGCACCTTGATAAAGCCCAATTATATCGGGGATTATGATTTTAATCCTAGAGCAAGCAAATTATACGTTATTTCAAAAGTAGTCACCACCAGACTAATTGGCCTCATTACCCAATATCATCCACCCCTACCTTCTTAGGCACCAAAGCTATGAAGGTGTTATTCGTGTAGAAATCAAGAAAACCATCATTCTAGAAATCCCGAATCGCCAACATTTTTTTTATGAGTAAAACAAATCCCAAATCGCCAACATCAAATCACCTTAATTATCTCATAACAAGATTTAAATAACTTTATGGATAATCCATCAAACATATGCCACAAATTGTCTGATATTCTTCATCATCCTCAAAAGGTTCCGCCAACATAGGTCTACCCCATGTTACTCCGAATACAAATTTTTTTGTGTAAATTTTAACAATCCCCCCGAGCTTTTTTGGTATCTCTCCCTCCAAAGCAACCCCATTAACTCTTAACCTTGAAATATGATCATTTCTGTTGTGGCTTTTTGTCCAGTGAAAAAACCTCTTGTTGTTGTCCATTTCTTTAAGCTACCTCACCCTTAATTTTTGCCTTCAACCAATCTCTTCCATAAGCATTATCCACTGAAATTTAGCCCTTAGTTTGACCCTTTTTCTACTAATTCATTTGGGGGGAAATTATCCATTTCTTTATCAAGACTTTCAATGTCCTCCAATAACCCCTTCTTATTTAGTTCAATTATACCAAAATATTTTTTAATTCCAGGATTTGACCTTCTCTTCTAATGCCTTCAATTTACATCCAAAGAGAAAACCAGGTCAGGATTGGAAGCTTGGAACATCTTGTTGGACCAAGTAAACACCTTACCTTGGAGAGGGATATCAACAACTGATTCCAGTTGGCAAGCTCTCCAACAGCCACATGCTCTTGGTTATTCTTGACTCCCCTTCTTACTCAAAAGAAAATATTATTATATTAAAATCCACATCCCAAGACACCATGGGCAACAAACAAAACAAATCCTAAACAAAGTTGTGTGGAATCCAAAGAATTTTGAGCTTCTCCTAGATACATTGATGCTTCTTTGGGCCAATGGTCTGTGGTGGGTCAAAGATATATTGATTTATTCATAGATGGTTTCTTTAGGTTGAATGATCTGAACAGAACTCACAATGAACAATTCAACAGTTGCATGATAGAATGAAGACCCAATACCATAAAGGAAATTACAGTGAGCTGCCCACGTCCAATATCTCATTGCAAGAAAAAGCAACTAGTTGAGACACTTTGAAACTTACAGTACCTTGAAAGTAGTCCCGTAAAATGTGTATCGTATCTATCTAAAGGCCGTGTTCTTTTCACACATTTCTTTTAAAGAAACGTGTACGATATTTTATATTTGCTATTAAAATTCTTCTGAAAAATTCACATTAATTTTTTGCCAAATTCTAACAGCACCACCATATCATCATCTTATTCTGTTAGTTTACAAGGATCCACCGAAAGTACACTAACCTTTTGTGCCATTCCTCTTTAGAGGACAGAGTTGCTTGAAGCCGCTTTGGAAGATTCTCCCAAGGGCATTCTTCCTTAATTGCTTTTAAAAGAAGTTGTTCCTCAATGGTGGCCGGAATGTGTTGCATTGTCGAAAGTGGTTAAAGTGATACCTGAAAATAAATCAATCCAAAGAAATGGTCAAGAATCGGGAGAGCAACAGTGTGAAACAAAATAAACTCTTGGATTAAAGTTTAATCTGTCGATATAAAAAAATAATCTACGATTGATAATTTATGCAAGTGGACTTTGATAAGAAGTACTGCAATCCATGGTTACGAGTTATAACAAATAACTGGAGTTTCACAAAGGCCTCTATAAAATAATTACGAAGATCATCAAACAGAGAATGGAAATAATTCCAGATCAAGGAAACAAACCCCAAATTGAATTGCAATTCAACATCAATTTTTGAGTATCAGTGATTAATCCATATCTCCTCAAGATCTGCAACAAATCTTCATCACGATGTGCAATAGCTATCAATTAGGGACAAAATCTCCATCGCATTTCAATTTCTGCCCAACTACCAATAATTCAACTAAAGATCAAGAAATTAACTGTTCTAGCTCTTCTACTTGAACAATTCAAGATCAAACACTTAACGAACAGAATTCTTAACCAATAAACCTAATTTAAATTCCTGATGTCTAGATCGATCCACATTTGTAAGTAAATCTGAACTCTAGAGCTAATTAAATCTGAACTCTAGAGCTGATTCTTTAAGCTTGAATGAGAGAGAATGAGATGTATCGTACCTGATTTTGCTGACCGAGCTTGTATGGATCTAGGGTTCGAGTTTTCTACTGCTGCGTGTGAGATTTGACGCCAAAAAACTTCCAAATGGTTGAATGTCCAGCGTCAGAGGAAGTTTCCCAAAAACAATAGAAATTTATTTCGATGGTTCGGCGCGAGGATGTCGTTTAGACATGAAATGGTAATTTAATGCGCCAAAATGAGTTTGATTAATTAGCTGCACATGATATTGTCGGACCGGGTCGTGGACAATGAAGTCAACCCGGTCCGAACCGGATGGCCCTGTTGGACACACAATATAAGACTTGGGGTGTGTTTGAAATTAGTGGGTTGTGTATGATAGTAATTAGGGGTGCACATTTGCTCGGGCTAAATTGAGAATCAAATCGAATCAAGACATTTCGGATTAGTTTTTTAGCTTACAGTTTCAATTCTGATTTACAATTTCGAAAAAACTGTTGATTTGATTCGATTCTTGGTTTGAAAAATCCTAAAACCGAACTAAATTCATTATATATATTATAATATATTTATTTATTTAACAAATAAAATTAAATATAACAAAAAAGAGTTCTCACTATTTGCTTTCTGTATTCTAACAAATTTAGTCACCAATCTGAATGGTCCAAATGGCATGATCCTAACCATCTAATGAGTTTCAATTTTTAAATAATCGCTCATGTGATTAAATATATAATTGAGATTATAGAGATATCAATTTTATTGTGTCAATGTCAGTCTCTTTGTTGTGTCTTTGGACTGAAATCATTTATGATCATAGGTTTTTTAGTTGTGTAAGATTTGATAATTGTTATTGTTATATTTTGTCAAACCCAAAATCGTGTTGTGTGTCAGGCTGGTTTGTATTGGAAGATGTGTGAAGACTTCGGAAAGTCGCTCAACCTTAAACACCTTGACAAAGTGTTTCAAGTGTGTGTACAAGCCTAATAAGATAATGAGACCACCTAGACCATTCTCCAACACTTATGAGTCTTCTAGGAGTCAAAAATGGCATTTTGAATTCATCAAATGGCTCTTTGGGAGAAATTAAACCATCTAAACCATTCAATGATAGTTCGGGTGACTTATTTTGGTAAAATCAACAAGTTTCCTAACTCGTTTGATCACCGAACATTTTGAGAGTCAAGATGGCTCAAAAGGGTAGTTGGTGTCATTTTGCAAGTACCACCCTGGTATTTGTGAGTGTCGCCGACAGATACTACCCATGATCACTTATTTGAAAAATATGTTTGTTAAACCTTCCGGGTGCCATTGGTAGATAATTGTTAGCCTATAAATTTTTATATATTTGAGTTCCTTGGCTCATTTGTGGTTGATCAAACTTTAAAGAAGTTTCGTTCTCCCCTCATACTACCTTGAGAGCACTTTTACCTATAAGAGGTTATTGCCCTAATTGAACCCACCTTCAACCTAGCATCATCATTATTTGACCCCCTTCATCCATACATCCTCCCTTGCACACATATTGGAGCATTCTAATGGAGCAAGGAGCACAAGATGATG
Organism: Akebia trifoliata; assembly: GCF_017979445.1. Taxonomy (NCBI): domain Eukaryota; kingdom Viridiplantae; phylum Streptophyta; class Magnoliopsida; order Ranunculales; family Lardizabalaceae; genus Akebia; species Akebia trifoliata. The sequence goes on along the minus strand of NC_141378.1, from coordinate 14,100,118 downwards.
GAAGAAGATAATTTCAAGGACATAAAGAACCATAGCACCAAATTGGAAGATCTTTTGCATTGAGTTGAGTCCTTGTGAGTGTGTTTGGTTTTTTATTTTTCATTCTATAAGGTTATTAATTCCTTGTCAAAACCAAGTTCTTACTAGAGTTTGGGACTTTAATTAAAAAAACAAGGTTGTGGATTCTCTAAGTACAAAATTCACAAGTTTGAGATGATATCTTTATCAAACTATAGGTTTAGATTTAGCTTAGGAAAAAAATCTATTTATTAGATTTTGATGTGAACCATATACCTCTTTTTGATAGTAAAGCCCAAGACCCTAGATAAGGATACTTGGTAGTAGATGCAAGCAAGTTGATTTATTTTATATTTATGCTTGTGTTTTATCTTGCACATGAATAAAATAAAATGATATTAAATGCCATGAATGACATGCTCTAAATTTATGTATTTCTAAGTGCTTAATTTTATCTAGCATAACCATGAGACCTTGATTTGCTTGACTTGTTTGTGAATGTATCTAGGTGACTTGAATTTGTCATTTGACTTACCTTGAAAACCTAAAAGATGTAAAAGGAAGATTTTTAATTATTCTATTTACCCCCCCCCCTTTAGGATTAGACATGGTACAAAACCCGTAATTTCAATAATTGTTGTCTTGATATCTATGTTTAGGAGATCCGAAAATCGAACTAAGGTTGATTTGGGTTGGTTCGATTATATGGGACTAGTTGGTTCGATTTAGGTTTCGAATTTATATAATCAATCAAGTTCGATTCCATTCCAATTTACCCCCCAATCCGAACCAAATCAAACCATGTGCACCCCAAAAGTTATGGACTAGTGAAAATTATAAGAATTTATATAATGGCAACCCATGCAAGTTACGATCTCACCAACACTCTAAACTTCCCTATTTTACGAGCATCTCCAATGATGCTCTTTATAATAAATAGCATATTTTGTCAAAATCTGATAAATGTTATTTTAGCTAGTCCAAAAATTGTTAGGTGTTCAAATAGACTCAACAAATCTTTCATGTTGAAAATTTACTCAAATCTTAATAAGAGTCATGACCTCATATTTTGGAATCCAAAAACATGATGTGATGGGCTTCTTCTAGTGAACAAAATTCTAAGAACTTTAATAAAAAAAATAAAAAAATAAAAACCCCATTATTTTTCACCTTTGATATATAATTAATTTTAAGTTTTGAGGTTCAGTAACCTTCCATTTCAACACTTTGGATCAAGTTCATTTTTTTATTATTTTTTATTATTATTTTTTATTATTTTGTGAATATGAGTTTTTCCATAAAATCTAGAAGGATGTTGTGGTCGATAATCAATGTCATAATCCATGTGAGCCTAACGACCTTTAGTAAGATTTGAAATTGTATTAAGTTAGTAAGGAAAATATTTTTTTTATATTTTTATATTATATTTTTAATAATAACAAGTCAAACACCCTAGCTATATGTGACGAGACTTGGTCTTGATTTTTGTGTTAGCTACTTTAACTTTGAAGTAGTAAAGAGCTTCTTGGACCCTTATTTTTTTCAGTTGACTTTTTATAACAAAGAACAACTGACATCTAAATAGTCCGTTGGAGTTGCTCTAACGTGTCTCGACTTTCACCAAAAGTGATGAAAGTTGGCAACTCGACACTCTTCTTCTTTTTCTTCCCTTACTGTCTCTTACATAAATCAATGCATTGCCTCTTCTTCTTCCTTTGGGTCTATTACATAAAATCTTACTCTTTATAATGAAACACCTTATACGTGTAACATTTGTATGGTATTTTATTGAAGGATTGCTTTTTGGTTTTAGACAAGATTTGTTGCAATTAGATTGGGAATTTATGGTTTATTTGATAATTGAGATTTTCTTCATCTAAGCTTTAAGCTTCATGGATGAAGAACTGGTTTGGCTTTTTTAAAATTAGTGTGAGTCGACTTATCTTTTAAATCCCGTTTGCTTAAATTCTTTCAGTTTCAGTGGAGATGAAATTAACTACAATTCCATGAGCAATTCTCATTGACAACCAAACACAAAAGTTCCAATTAACTCTCACCTCAACTTCAAAGAGTTAAGTTACTGTTAGTTCAATTCTCACGCTCAACTAATTATTTCAAACACACCTTAAGAAATTGTGTTGTAATCCTGAAGAAATGCCATCTTTGGAAGAGGTATCACTAGGTTGAATCTGTTTCGGTTCCTATATCTAAGACCAAAACCATTGTATTTTGCTCGGTTCCGAATCTAAAAGAGTAGTCATAGCCTGACTAATTTAGTAAGACTTCAAATCTTTCTAAGGGCTATGAGCTCACATCTTGGCATCCAAAAAACGATCCAATGCGAGAGATTTGTCGAGGAAGAAATTCTAAGAACTTAAAAAAAATCAAAAAATTATTATTTCTTACCTTTGAATTTGAATTTAAAGTTTTGGTAGTTTGGTAGTTGTACATTTCCAACATAAAAAGCACAAAAAATAAAAATAAAAATTGGTTTTATTTTTTTAATCTAAGTTTTTCATGAAATCTAGAAAGTTATATTGATTCTCGCTCGTATAATTCTAAAAATGTTTTACGTGAAGTATTCTTCCTCATGGTGTACAAATTGGAAGTTCTCCTTCATCCAATGAGATAATGGATGTCACACATTCACCGCTGATTGATGATTGATGATTGATAATGGATTGTCATTGCATCGATGATTGACGCGAGAAACAAGAATTATATATATAGGATTAGGATCCGTATACACATAAAGCTACAACGTGTTTTGTCTTATATGGGCAAAAAGGTTTAGAATGGGCTGATTTTTTGTGAAGATGATTTCTATGGTGAGGAGATCATCCTTGCCAAAAATCAGCCCATTCTTAAACTTCTAGCCCCACGTTTACAAGTTGAAGAATTTTGGACCATCCATTTTTTGTAAACCACTTTTGATGGGGTTAAAAGTTTTGGAATGGGCTGATTTTTTTCAAGAGTGATCCCCTCACCATAGAGATCATCCTCATAAAAAATCAGCCCATTTCGAACCTTTTGACCCATATAAGACAAAAATATTGTAGCTTTATGAGTAACTTTATGTGTTTATAGATCCTTACCCATACATATATATGGGTCCGTTCACCACCCTAAGCTTTACCCTACACTTTAACAAACGTGTTTTGTCCTACATAGGGTATAAGTTTTGGAATAGGCTGATCTCCTCAGTGAGGAGATCATCTCACAAAAAATCAGCTCATTCCAAAACTTCTAACCTCATCAAAAATAACTTACAAAAATGGACAGTCCACGATTTTTCAACTTGTATACATGGGACTAAAAATTTCGGAATAGGCTGATTTTTGGTGAGGATGATCTTCTAATCAGCCCATTCCAAAACTTCTAACCCATTTAGGACAAAACACGTTTGTTAAAGTATAGGGTAAAGCTTAAGGTGTTGAACATTTCCATATTTATATATGTGTGTATGTGTGTGTGTGTGTGTGTGTGTTTGGGGGGGAAGGGCATCCTAAAACCAACTTTAGGGAGCCAATTTCATCCTATATGACTTAAAAGTTTTAGATTGAACTGATTTTTTGTGAGGATGATCTTTAGGGTGAGTTGATCATCCTCACAAAAAATCAGCTCAATTTGAAACTTCTAAATTCATCAAAAACGGTTTACAAATTATCAATAAAAGATTGGCGGTCCACAATTCTAATCACTTTTGATGGGGTAAGAAGGTTTAGATCGGGCTGATTTTTTATGAGGAAGATCATCCTCATAAAAAATCAGTTCAATCTGAAACTTTTAAATCATATTGGATAAATTGTTGGCAGTCGAACCTGGTCCTATATATTAAGAGTGCAACTTGGACTGATGCAAACCGATAGCTTTGAGTTGGTTAGAATCATTTTGATTCAGCAAACATTTATTGAAAAATTAATAATACTTGTATTATTTTCCTGAGCTGCGTTATGACATTTTTTTAAAGGAAAATGTTGAAATGACGCAGGGCATTTACTGCGATTCTCACAATTCTGACGTGAGATGTACACATAACCGTAAATGTGTTTCCTCGCAATACGAGTAAAAATCATCTACGGTTATGAGTGTATCTACACGTCAGATTTGTGAGAATCACAGCAAATCCCGTGTCACCCCAGCATGACTCTTTTTTAAACTATGCATACCATTGTCTTTAAGTAATCCTCGTTTTTTTTTTTTAATGTAATTAAGAAGGTAACACCCACAAAACCGATGAAACATTAATCAAACTGATTATGTTACAAAGTAATTGAAACTTGAATAGTCTGTTATTTAAAAAATGCTTTAAAGTGAATATTGTTGTAGAAACTGCACAATCAAGGTTTTTAAATCTATGCATATTGAACCGAAAATGTATTAAATTGGTTGGATCGCAATCAGACCTTGATTCAATTTGGTTGGTTCATTTTACATTCATTAAATTTTTTTTAAAATACACATACTTTTCACCTAAACTACCTTTATTTGTTTTTGAAAAATATGAAACATTCAAGATATGAAAAGGTTCACTAATTGAGCCAATTTAATTATAAAATATGGTCAAACCGGGTTGGACCATGGGTTTGGTCCAGATTTTAATACACAAATTATAACTCATGTTTCTCTCACTTTCTCTATTTACTTATTATCTATAAATAGATAGATGATCTATATATAAAGAGACTTATAAACTGATAGATAAGACTGAAGTCATGTGGGCCATTCGATCATCCATCATCATCATCATCGTCATTGTGATGGTCCTATTACTTACATCAATCAAAATAGGTGTCTCAGACACACTTCTAGTACGAAATCGACTTGATGGTGAGAAGGATGTGTGGCTCCATGGTCGAGCATTACTTGATTGGGAGATTTGGCGTAATGTCGAGGCAGGTGAGGAAATTGAATTTGATATTCCCGTTAATTTGACCTCACCATATGAATATGTTCCGTCGACCTGCATGGCAAGATGGGAAAACACACACATCGTATTCTACATGTCTATTGAGAACGATTGCTCAAAAGGATGTCTCATAGAAATACGAGAAAATGGATTGTACCATTGGGACAAGGAAAAAGAGATTTGGGACCTTGATACCAAACTTCCTTTGCCATCACTACCACCTTATATATGATAATCCTACATTTAGTAAGGAAGTATCATAATGTTTTTTCAAACGAAAAAAGGGGTTAATAAAGTTAAAAACATCCCTACAAGCATGGACTGGATACCTTGTGGAAACCTTATCTAGTCCCCACTATGGTCACATAGGCTTGAATCGAAAAATTATCGAGCTGTGATAGTAGACTCAAAATCGATCAATTGATTATGGGTAATTAGGCACTCATTGACACTCTTAGATATTTTTTATGTAATAAGTGTAAAAGCTACATGAAGGTGTTTTTGAAGATTAGAAATTTGGTGTTGCAAATGTCTACTATGTCATGTTTCATTATTACACTACAAAAATGAATATAGATGATATGATATTGATCATTTCTACTATGTTAGGTATTTCTTTGTCTCACATTTGGCATCTCTCGTTACTCAATAGGTCCCACATTTTTATAGATTGTTATGTCGACTTGAGATTTGATTGAGCATTAAAATATGAGTCATGATTTTCTGACGCCCCCCTTTGACATACTTTCTCATAGGCCCCTGACATGACATGGCATGGGCTAGAATCATAGATTCTTTTCTTTGGAATACACAACTGCACATTCCCATAAATATGTGTTGTTGTGTATTCGGACAAAAAATATCTATAGTTCTAGCACATGCCACATCAGGGGTGTCAGAAAATCATTATTCTTAAAATATTATAATTGAGAGTGTAGGAAAGTAGTATGTAATCTTATTCACAAACTCCCAGTATCATCCATCCCTTTAATATGATTATATGGTGTATTAGATTTATCTACCTTGATTTCTATGGGGTCAAAATATTAGAGGAGCCATTGAAAAATATTGTAATATTTAAAAAAATTCAAATAAATCTGCTAATAAAGCCATTGTCGAATGTCTATAAAGTGAATTATGTGAAGGATCAAGATCTAAAACAGCTATTGTACCAAAAATATATTAAATTGGTCAAATCACAATAGAACTATTTCAATTTGGTTGGACACCTTTATATGTGTTACAAAATATTCGAACACACACACACATTTATTTTTATAAAGTATAACACCTAAAATATTGAAGGTTCACTAATTGAATCGATTTATCATAAAATCTAGTCAAACCCAATTGGACACTGATTTAATCTTGATTTTAATAAACTATAAAACATTTAATTTTTAATTTTTAATTTTTTTAATTGATGTAAATAAGTTTGAACAAAATAAGGTCCAAGACCATTTTCTCAAAATTTCAATCTAATAGTTGGTTTTGTTGTTAAAAGGAGGATACTATTGTCTTGTGCGGTATCAAATGTGTATCATAATGTTTTAAAAATCAAACCAAGTAAATAAGAAAAATTCTCAAATTGGCTGGACTACGGTCATTTATTTATTTATTATTATTATTAAAATTTTAATAATACTTGTACTATTTTAATGAAAAAAAATGATTGTGTACTTTTGTCCTTTATTACCCAAATAAGAAGATAATATTTACTAAAACAGATCAATCATTAACTAAATTGATATATAGAGAGACTAATTGGCTGATTGATAAAACTTAAATCGTGTGGACCATTCGATCATCAATCATCACCGTTGTGATGGTCCTATTACTATACATCCATCAAAACAGGTGTCTCGGACACACTCCTAGTACAAAATCGACTTGGCGATGAGAAGCGCGTGTGGCTTAATGGCCCAACTTTGTGATCTTTATTAAAAAAAACATCTTTTTTTTCTTACCAAAATACACTTTTAGTTATTTCTTCCCCTTTTCACATTTTATTAACAAATCAACTATTCCAAAAGACCAATCCATTGGATGGGCGAAGAATTTTTAATATAAGAGTCTCGAGATTTAACTAGGGTACGACACACCCGAGAGTGGAGGAAAATATGCACTCAACACTCCCACCCATAAGGGTGGGAAGAATCAAACTTGTAACTCATACAAACCCAACGTTTTGATACCATGTTAACATGCCAACTATACTAAAAGATCAATCTATTGGAGAGGTGGAGAACTATATTCTAAAAGATCGATCTATTGGAGAGGTGGAGAACTATGAATATCAGAGCGAGAAGAGTCAAACTCGTGTTCTATACAAATTTAACGTTTTGATACCATGTTAACAAACCAACTATTCCAAAAGATCGATCTATTAGAGAGTCACGGGACTTAAGTGGGGTATGGCACTCCCTAGAGTGGAGGAAAATATGCACTCAAATGGTGGTTTTTCTTTCACGTTTTCATTATTGAAGTTTTTTTAAATCAAGTTGTGATAATTTGACCTAAGCATGTGGCATACTAAATTGACTTACCTGACGTGATAGACTTAAAAATCATATATCTGCTCTCTTTGAAATATTAAATAACGTGTTTTTATGGGGAACTATAGTTCTATATCTCAAGGAGAGCACAACTACAATTCCTGAGCCTGTCACGACTCGATTGAGTTGCCATGTGCCTTATTTAGGATCAGCATTTTTTTTAATTCGTTGTAATTCTTTCTCGATGAATTGCTTCCACCATCCACATATGGTTCTGACCACTATTCCATCCGGTTGGAATCATATACTTGCAATTGAATGAGTGTGATAATCAATCATGACCATCCATTTTAGTGATTTTTTAATTTGAATTTATCAAATATACGCGACAAAATGGAGCGGCATCCGCCCATCCATTAGAGTGGACCATCCTCCCCCTTACATAGGAAAATTCTACCGTCCAACGAATTGAGATGAAGCCAATAAGAAAATGACACGTGGCATATATTTGGGTCAACTGACCTTAAAGAAAAATTATATTGCCACACCAACTTTTACTTACAACCCATGACTTTCGACTTTTGAGATTAAACAGCGGGTGAATCTACATTTTGTGTGATGAATATGAAAATTCCGATTTTGATACATTATTCATTTTTATTTGTAAAACATGCTTTTACAATGAATTCGTCATTTTTGTAATTTACGAATTCGTTGATAACATATCAGCGATTTTGCCAATTACGACCCACGTTTTGTTAAAAATCCCTTAAGCATGTCTACATTTAGATGGTGTGTTATAAATAAAAGTTGGTGTGTTAATAACAGCTCTATAAAAAAAGGGCGAAAAAACTGCTAATTGAAATTCCGTTTATATATATTTATCTTAAAAAAGTAGATTAGGCGCGTAAGTAACGTTGGCGCGTCTTCCAAGCCGCCGCAAGAAACCGAAGACCCTGGTCGCAGTCTAGGGCATCTTCTGCTCTTCAATCTCAACATCTTCATCGCCATTGCACAGAACCTCGAAACCCTAATCTAAATCACTGTAAGTTTCATGTTTCTCGTATACTTCGCAAGAGCATTTCGATACACTTGTAAGACAGATCTTCTCTCAATAAAAAGATTCGAAAATCAAAGCGTAAAAGAGTCTCCTTTTTTTTAGTTTGTTGAGAAACTGCGTAGTTAAACTACGCACATTTAGCTTTATAAATATATCAGTTAGATTTTAAGTGTATGTTTTTGTCGAAAAAATGGCTTTAATATGCGAAATTAACAACTGGGTTCTGTTTTAGTGTTCATAAGTGGTGTAATATCTAATTATTTATTGGAAATATAGAATTTTTTTTTTGAAAGGGGAGCTGTACATTGCAATATTCCTAAGATATCAAGAGGAATTAGAAACTAAATTACTGGAAATTCAATGACTAGCACTGTACATTCTCTAATCAACTTCGTCCGCATTTCACATAAGGGTAGTGACAAAGTCGGGGTTTCGGAATAATTTGGCAAGAGAAACAAAAATAAGGAAAACATCGGAAAATTTAAAAAATAAAAATATTTTTTTTAATTATAAAAAATAAAAAACTATGCATTTCATATATTAAATGATAAAATAATTCTTAAAAAATAGAAAAAATAAAAATAAGCTGTGATCTTTTTCAAAAAATTGTCAATTAAATCATGATTAATTGTGATTTTCTGAAAATCAGAGATTTTTTCAAAACCTTTGCGATTTTTTCCAAAAAAAAAAAATTCTGATTTAATTGTTAACTATTAGAATCGTGATTTTTTCAAAAAATCGTAGATATTTGTCACTATGCATGTAAGAGCTTTAATGTTTAAAACATTTGCTGTAGTTTTTTTTTTTGTTTTGCTTTCCACAAACCTCAACAAATAACAATCAATAAAAATCTCTAAAGTAACCGACCTCTAAAAGAGAACTTTGGAAGATATTGAAAACTTACTTTGGCAATGTCCAATTCATCCCAAACTGAAAAATAATGAAACTCATACTTCCATTTCCATGTGGCAATGGATGGTTCGCAGTTTTTTCCATGGGCACAATCAATAAGTTGAAAAATGAAGCTTGAAGTGCCATTTTGACCAATAGAAGACATTAAAGGTGCAACTTAGTAGAAATATGTGATCTGTTGATCCAAACTGTTCTGCTTATCTTTTTCGCTATTGTTTGCTGACAGTATTATCTAGCTGTAGAGGGGAGTGTGAATCTTCATACAATGGCACTTCGTTTTGAGGTAGGACAATGTCGAACCTTGATGCATGTTGTTGGCTTCCTTTCTTCCTTTTTTATAGTGTATTTATTTAAGTAGCATTCTATTTTTTTTTACTTTGTTTTGGGACCTCTCCTTTTCTCTAGCTTAAGCTAGAGTAAAGGGAGATGCTTCCGAGTTCGGTCTTGTGTCACAAAGGCATGCTACTTCTCTTCTGAGCGAAAGATCATTTGGAAGGAGTGTAATATGTGGAAGTTTAAGGGCAAGGAGCAAGAAATCTAAGACCTTATTATGGGCATTAAATCTCTGTTTTTTTTTTGGCTTGACTAGATCTTTTGAGGAGTGCAAAGGCTAGTTCTTTGAGGATTTTGTATTTAGATGGGACACCATTGTGGGTAGAAGGGATGTTTAGTGTTGTCTTTTCTGTGCTTCTGCTTGATTCTTAGTTCATAATTTTCTTTCCTTTTGCTTACTTTAATGTCCATGTTTTACCAATAAAAAGATGTATGGCTAAAATGCACCTGCAACAATAAAAATTTAGCATGCTGCCTGTTATACTGTTCAGTTGTCAATTATTTGACCTTAACAATCAACTAGTGGACTACCTCTTGCACTTGAGCCTTAGCCCAAAAATTTGACTTTGGATGATCCTGTCTGATCAGTGGTTTACTTTTTCATTCGTTTGTATAAAATGTTCCAATTTGTGTCGGCAGGTATTGGGGAGGTTCAATCGTGCTCGTGCAGCTCAACTGACACTCCCACACTTTGTGAGCCAAACACCCCTATTTATGCCTGTAGGCACACAAGGTTGGGCTTTAAATTATGCTTTATCCCCTTCATTCTTTATAAGCTTCTTTTTTTTTTGTTCCTAAATAACATACACTATGGGGCATCACTAGTAACAAATGATCAAATATTCAACTTAATGCAATGAGTGGCAGATTAATTTTCTTACATGTGTCAATTAAGAATAGCAATATGTCATCTCCATTCTAACTCATTTGATCAGTGAAGCTTTTTATATCAATTGGCAGTTTGGCACCTTTTGTATTTATTTTGAAAATGGTGCGACTGCAAGCTACATTTCAAATGGATAGGATAGGCCAATCCGTATTTATGAGCAACATTTTCGCTCATCCAAAATGTTACTCATTTTGATATAGTTTGTGGAATTTTGTTAGCTTGTGAACAGTTTTTTGTGGACATTAGCATTACTTTTTAATAAACATGCGCTCAAATCATTGATGGAATGAATTATCATTATTATTATTATTTTCTTATTTTTGGTTACAGGCACAATAAAAGGTTTAACAACGAACCAGCTTGAGGATATTGGTTGCCAAATAATACTTGGAAATACCTACCATTTGGCACTTCGCCCTACTTCAGAATTGATTGATGAACTTGGGGGTCTTCACAAATTTATGAATTGGCCAAGAGCATTGCTTACAGACTCTGGTGGCTTTCAGATGGTTGTTTATCATTACTTGATTCATCCTTGTTGAATTGTCATGCGTTCATTTAATATTGCTTTGTGCTTTTTTTTTTTCTATTCATGGCTATCCTATTAACCAATTGATTGCTCAAATCTGTACGTCATAATATGTAACACAGTGCTTCTTTGCTTCTCTATGATTGCAGTTTCCTGGTTGAAAGTTGAAACTATGGTGGTCGTATATTGATTATGGGCCATGGCCATTTTACAGATTCCATAGTTTACCTTCTGTTATTTACTTGAATAACTGGCATATTGTTCCTAACAATTAGCAAAAAAAAAAAAATTTGGATGGATAAGCTGGACTTGAACCCAAGATCTTAAAGTTGCTTTGCAATGTGTTCAAACCAACTAAGCCGTGAGTCTGAGCCCTCTAACAATTAGCAGAGGGCTTAGACCCATGGCTTAGTTGGTTTGACACATTGCAAAGCAACTTAAGGTTGTGCTTCAAGTCCAGCTTATCTACAAAAATTGCTAATTGTTAGAAAACTTTCCATTGGAGATATTCATTTTTGGAATTTTAGATTGAAAGAATATTCATCCAGGAAGGGTAATGATTATTTTACCCATGAAGGGCACATAGCCCACATCACCACATGTTTCAGATGTGCATCATAAATCCATCTATATTTAATCTTTTTTTTTTTTTAATTTTGTATGATTGTAAATTTCTTGCATCTTGAAGACAATAGTTTTCACTAGGAATGCTTTGAGATGTGTACATTCCTTCCATATCTTGAGATGATTAATCTTACAAAAGATTTTCTGTAAATGTTTCTCTATGCTCTTCCAGGTCTCTCTGTTGCATTTAGCCGACATTACAGAAAAGGGTGTAACATTTCAGGTAGTTCCACATCCATTTCCTTAATTTGGTTTATCCAACTTAACAGATCTCTATGTGTCCTCTATTTTACTTGAGGCTAAGAACCGGCCTTGTTAGAGTCATCTCTCATCACAAATGATCAATCAAGATTTCTTGGAATATCTTTAGTCCTTTTATATATCTTTGAGAAAGTGGAATATACTTTGATTTATGGTTATGTGTCCAAATAATTTAGCGGTGACATATAAAACACTTGTTTGTGAGCTCCCTCTACTTTTGCTGTTTATTTTTTATGCTTGTTTCTAGGATCCAAGGGTGTTTTAGAGAGGCATAATGGTAGTTTGGTTCTGATCTATAGAAATTGATTAAGTAATCGAAGACCCTGAGAAAAATCTTATGATTCAAACTTCACCTGTGAAGCATACCAAGAATATGTGGCATTTTAAAGATGGATGAATAATGTATTTATAATTTAATGCCAATTACAATTTATGTCCTGAAAATCCAGCACAGTTTGTGAAATGATGAATAATCATCCTTTTCTGTTCTCTCCATAAAGCTTAAAATGAAAATCATCCAGTTTTCTTGCTAGATATTGTCAAAAGTCTTGTCGTTTGAAACATATGACATTCTCTCATTCAATGCTTTTCATTAATGAGTATGAGTTTTGGTTGTGAAAATATTAGTGCTTATGAAACTTATGAAAAACTGGCTGTACCTAGTAATTTGTCGGTATTATTGGTTATACACTAGGTGTTGTTTCTGATGGCTCTTGGTGTAGAGATGGGAGGGACAGGTGAGGAGTCCTACAACTTACAAAGATAATGGAGAGAAACCATGACAACAAGCACAACCATTTTGGAGAAGAGATAAGAAGATCAAGAGATTCTTACATTTTTTTTTTTTTTTTTTAAAACTCAAATTATTGTTGCAGATTTAGTTGACTCTTGATTTTTTTTGGCCCATACGATGCTACTGCGCTAGTCCTTGAGTTCTTTCTTTGTGAAATCTAGTTCTTAGGGTTGCATTGTTCTATATTGGTCAGAGAAGTTGTCCTGAGTTTGGTTGATGTGTTTTCATTGGATGGACCCATACACTTATTTTACTTCATCGTCGATGTCTTTCTGTTTCCAATAGGAAGTTGTTTATAATTAAAATAAACATCCTTTTCAAGTGAATCAACTAATAATCACTGCAACTTTGGTTCATGAAAGCAAACAATACTAGTTCCTTAATTCATCGATTAGGCCTTGCCACTTGGATATGCTTTTATGCCTAACAATGATGTAGTAGGGGATGAATAAGAGGACAGGCATGGCTATAATTTTTTTTGATCTCTCTGACCTCACTTTAGATAACTGTAGGTTGGATCCTCTTGTGATAATTGTTTTGGGAATTGTGAACATTGTCTTATTTCTTGAAGACTTGAATTACGTCCTTCCATTTGTTATAATTTCTCATCTTCTCATAGCAATGCAATGGTTTTATTGCTTGAATTGAAATTGCTTTTTCGAACTCTTAATTATATTGTTTTACAATTAGTTTTACTTTGTGCATAGGCCTACATAGTGTTGAATACCTTTCTTGATTTTTTTCTATTTGATTTCTTATGGTAATTGAATATAGTAGTATTTTAATATCCATATTTGTGAACGAAATTTTCATTTCCTTAATTTCAGTCACCTGTTGATGGAAAGCCGATGCTCCTAACGCCCGAGGAGTCGATACAAATCCAAGTAGGTATATCTTGTGTGGTGCTACAACTATTGAGCTCTAAATCTTGTGAAGAGTACACTCTCTAGAATTTCCAAAATAAGAACCTTGATTTTTTCCTAAAAACCCACTGTCTTTGACCTCTAGGGTAAAATTTTAACCTTTGAACCTTTTTTCTTGAAAAAAGAAGTAATTTTAACCTTTCAACCTCAACATTCAATCTTCTTCAACCTTCAAATCTCAAGAACAGGATAGGGGTTTTAGGGAGGTTGAAGATGATGGATTTTTGGGAAGAAACCTTAAAACATAATTTGCAAAATCCCCAAAATTGTCCCAATTTTTTGCAGAATTAGCCAACTTAACTGAACTAGCCCTCACCAAATAATTGCTGGATCTGTACTTGGCTACTATGTTCTGGAGTACTGGTATTCCAGAATAGTTCTAGGAGAATTTTATGTGTTTTTGGAAGATTTCTTAAATTTAAATGGTAGAGTTTCTTTCTAGAAATGCCTGCCCTAGTTTATATGAGGGGGAGAGATCCTCATTTGTATTCACCATTAGAATCACCCCAAGCACACAAAGTTGAGAGTAATACAAGACTTCTTTCTAAGTTATTTGTGTTCTCTCTGAGAGTTCTTGAGGGGTGAGTCATGGGGACTTTAAGAAGTTGAGGGTACTCCTAGGATTCATTTTGTGAGGCTGAAACTGCACCTGGTGAGGCTAGATTCATAACATAAGTCTTGTTTGCATAAAATCACGACTTTTATGTCCAACTGTAGCAATTGACTACATATATTTCTTGAAATGTTCAATGAGGTCTTCAATTTTCTGTTCTCTTTGTTCTTCAAATAGTAATTTTCCATCTAATAGAAGTCCTGCCTTGTTTGAATCATGCATTTATATGTTCTTCCAACAATTATTGCAGAATAGAATTGGAGCAGACATCATAATGGCCCTTGATGATGTTGTGAGAACTACCATTACTGGTCCGCGAATTGAGGAGGCTATGTATCGCACTCTGCGTTGGATTGACAGATGTATAGCTGGTAAGTATATCTAAAAGGGAAAAATGTCACATATGTTTCTTAGACAACCACTTTAAGTCCATAATTTTTGTTGGTGCGATGAAGATATCATTTCTTATTTTAACCAGTAGAATATTTATTATCAGTTATTAATTATTATTGTTATTTTTATTTCTGTTAGTTCTGTTCATCCTTTTCATTGTTCTATGTGGATTTTAAGTATAAGATTCTATATTATTTTTCTTATCTTCTCTTGTTCCTGTTCTTGTAAATTCCTTTGTTGTTACGGTTCGTCTTAAGTGTTGAGGTTATCCATTAATGCCCCCAATTGGGATGAAATATCCCACAGGTGTCAATGCTATATTCTAAACTGTGCTAAAGGTAATCCTCCACCTTCATCTAGGTTGGGACTGGAAATGTAATGCTATAATCTTGAGACTATGATTTTAGATCTTGGTCTTGCGACCTGGTTCATTTTGGGGCTGAGATGAAGTTGACTACGGCAATCCAGAGAATACAGGTCTTGGTCATGGCAAGTCAAAACTAGATGAATCTGGGAACAAGGCAGATCCAAGACCAATTCAATGAGGGTCTAGGACGATCTGTTGTGATTCCCAACACACTTATATCTTGACCTGGCTCTTACTGAAACTAAGTTAGGCCGATCGATTTTATTCAAACAAAAGGAAAACCAGTCTCTTCTTTTCTTCATGTCATGGTTGTTTGTATCATTCAAACCAATACTTCTTTGGTCCATCTAATTTGGAACGGCAAAAGTTGCCCAGTTTACTAAGAAGTTTTTTTCTTCCAATTTTTAATATCTTCATTAGTCAACTTTTTATACTTATTTAGAGTTTGAATCTCATGGTTATGTCAATGAATTTGTTGTGTTTATACTGAATTTAAATGTCATAACTTTCCAGTATATGTTACCATTTCTCCTGGTTTTCTTTGATCACCATGTCGTACACACATTACATAAAAAATTTATTTTAAGTTTTCACTGTTCACTTGTTGCTTCTTTATGCCTGTAGTTTATCTTTAGGGTGTTGAAAACATTTTTATTGATTTTCTCGGAGGACAGCTCACCAGAGACCTAATGAGCAAAACTTATTCGGGATAGTACAAGGAGGATTGGATCCTGTGCTCAGGTGGCTTTGAATTCAACCCTTAATTTTTTATTTTGTTTTTGAAAAACTTATGGTTTCTAATTAGAATAATGCTGAAGTGACCTCAAAGATTTACCTCATTTCGCACTTTCCTGACATGTAGATGTTTACGAACAATAGATGTTTTTCATCGAGATGCGAGTGAAAACATCTATGGTTCTGTGTGCACGTCCATGTCAGGAAAGTGTGAAATGAGGTAAATCTTGAGGTCACTCTAGCATGACTCTTGTAATTATCGTCTCTATCTCATGCCGTTTGTTTTTCAGAGATATATGTGTTAGAGGCTTGGTTGATCGCAATTTACCCGGGTATGTGGATACTACTCTTAGCCATCAGTAATGAAAGTGCAGTCATATGGAAACTTTTACTTGTTTGATAATGTTTCGGATAACCAATTATGTGGCTGGAAACAATTATCAGCCTCATAAATAGATTATCGGTTCCAATAATCTGTTGGCAACAAGAATAATATGCAATATTTTCATAATCATAAATTGTTTTCTTTTCTAAAATCATAATTAGAAAATTTGCTTATATAATGATAAAAGAATTTATCTTCTCCTTCCCCTTCACTCCCCTTCTCCCCATAGTCTCTCTTCTCTACTATAAATGCTATCGCCCCTATTCCATTCCTCTTTTCTCGTCAGTACCACCACCATCTTCATCTTCACAATGACATCCATCCCTGATTCAATCACCGGCGCCACCACCATCATCATTTATCTCCACTACCAACATCACCATTGTCATAGCCATCATTACTGTCCTCCTGCTCCCCAACACAACCACAAGTAGTGCCTCCATTAAAAATACTTTGAGCAGAATAGTTTTTACTTTTTATGACAACCGTGACCAAAAACCCTTTATGCTCAATTAAAATTATATTTAGGTTATATTCTGACAGTTTCCTGGTCTTTCATAAACAATTGGTTTTCTATGTTTTAGCTATTTCTAATCCATAAGCTTAATAATTGGGGGCTGTAATATGATTGCCATTGAAACCAAAAAATGAAGATCTGTACAATGTTTGCAGTGATCTTTGTGTTTATAGAAAGTAGAAGTTATCTAACATTTCAACACTTTTAGTGGTCTGTATACTTTACTTGTCATTCCTCAATGACACTGTTTCTGTGGTCTTTCTGCTTCAAAAAATGAAGATCTGTACAATGTTTGCAGTGATCTTTGTGTTTATAGAAAGTAGAAGTTATCTAACATTTCAACACTTTTAGTGGTCTGTATACTTTACTTGTCATTCCTCAATGACACTGTTTCTGGGGTCTTTCTGCTTCATGTGTCTAAGGCGTCACTTTCATCTTCAGTTCAATTAAGTATTCAGACCATCTTAATGTCACCACTCCCAACCTTAATATCATGAAGTATTCAGTTCTATTGATTATCACTCCTTAACATCAAGAAGTATTCAGTTCTATTGATTATCAAGTGAATTTATTTGACTTTATGAAACACCAATAAGATCAAGAAATTTCATAACTCTGTAAGAAAATGCCAAAGAAGAGAATATTAAAAAAAAAGAAAAAAAAGAAGGGATTTCTAGACTTCTATGTATTTGTTATAAATGTTGGCTTTCATTGAACTCATCACTACAGGTCTTCAGAGACACTCTCCTTAAGATTTACATTTGCAGCATTGTGGTTGAATGGTCAGGAGAGTGATTTAACCTAATTTACTTTTGTCACAGCTATGCTATTGGTGGTCTTGCAGGCGGTGAAGACAAAGATTCATTTTGGCGTGTTGTTGCTCAGTGTACTGCTGCTTTACCTGAGGATAAACCACGCTATGTTATGGTGCACTAATTTATAATGCATTTTAATCCATGTTTTCCTAGATATCAATTGCTCATATAGACTAAAGTTGTATTCATGATTAATGTGTTTTTATTTTTCTTGTGTAACAGAAATGCAATTGTATTTTTCATGCATATTGTTTTTCAGGGTGTTGGATATCCACTTGATATTGTAGTTTGCAGTGCATTAGGCGCTGATATGTACGACTGTGTTTATCCTACACGTACTGCTCGATTTGGTACGGCTCTTGTACCCGAGGTAAATATATTAATGATTCCTGAAGCACCTATTTTTTATTTTTAAATATTTTAGAGGACATCTTGGGACATCTATATAAGACTCTCATAGACAACAATTAAGATGAGATCTTAATTTACTTTTTCTTTCATTTTTGGTTTTCTTGTTTTATTTGTACATTAATTATATAGTTTTGATGTATTTCTAGTCATCTATGTGTAATCCATAGATCATACACTTTTCCATACTTCTTTCTCATAAATGCTAATGTCAAAGTTCAAAGACTCATCTAGTCTGTCTTGGGTCAGTTTAAATGACTTATGAGATCAACTCGGTGAAACTCAGATGATTCCTGGCTGCTCTGGCATCCCTTTTTTTAGTTTTACAAACTGAGTTTTTTCTTTTAGTACTTTTTAATTTTTTTAGGTGAGACTTATGTTTAATATGTTTCTTGTGCAGGGGGTGCTAAAATTAAAGCACAATATTATGGCTGATGATGTTCGCCCCATTGATCCTACATGCACCTGTATGGTATGTAAGCTAACTTAATACTTATTTGCTTTAATCATTTAATTGTTAACTGACCTTAGGTGCAACCTTTCTATCCATCTATTTTCTCTCTAGGTCTGCAAGAACTATACAAGAGCTTACATTCATTCTCTTGTTACAAAAGATGCTATGGGATCTCAGCTTTTATCATACCACAATTTGTTTTATATGATGAGGGTACAAACAAACACAAAATTTTAGCACCTAATATTTCTTGAGCTTCATTGTCGTAATTCATATTTGTGAAGTAAAATGCTTTCTGATTGCAGCTTAGCAGGGATTTACACACATCAATAGTTCGGGGACTGTTTCCAGAGTATGTGCTCTCTCTAAGTTGATTAGTGAGAAACTATGAGCTTTATAGGATGACATATATATAGTCAATGGCTGATATTTTCTGGTGCATTTTATGTTTTCTGCAGGTTTGTTTGTGGATTCCTGCAAAAAATGGTACTATTACACTCAGAATTGCCCTTTTAGTTTCAGTCATTCATCTCCAGAAATTAAGTATATGTTTTTGCTTTATTTGTGGATGGCTGAGAACTGAAAGCTGTAACATGGACTTCAATGTTTGTTGATGAGGGCATAGTGACAATGTCCGGTTCGGGAATAATTCGATAGGAGAAAGCTTCGGAAAAAGTCAGCAAAAGATCGATAAAGTTGGGAAAACATTGGATAAATTAAAAATTAAAAATATTTTTTTAAGTATATATTTCATATAGTAAATGATAAATAACACTTAAAATATGCTAAAAATAAAACTAATCTGTGATTTTTTCAAAAAAATCATCATTAATCGTATTTTTTTGAAAAAATTGTGATTTAATCGACAACTTTTAAAATCATAATTTAATCACGATTTTTTCCAAAAATCACAGATTTTTGTCACTATGGGTGAGGGGGGATAACGGGGAAACAAAGGCACTGTGTATGTAGGAATCTTCCAATAAGGAGAGCCACTCCTGCTCTGCTTTTGGTTAGAAACCTCCTCTTGTTCCTACCACCCCACCATCTAGTACCCCTGACACAGTTGGGTGCAATTTCTTTTTTTGTTATTTCTTTTTCCATTTTCTAAATTTCAGCAAGATAATCTGTAAATATTATATTGATTCATCATCATCTATGCCTTATCCTAAGCATTGGGTTGCCAAATATGATAATGATTCAATATGAATATTTAGTTCTTTTTGTCGACACTTCCTAGCCACTCTTCTGCTTTTCCTGCACTTGGAAGAAACTGTCACTTCCCATTCCTTCATCTTCTCTCCCTTGCCCAACTTAGAGTTTGATCTTACAATTCACTCTTAATTCATTTCACAAAGTAGGATCAAAGGTAATTATAGCAGAGTCTTCTTCGCTCGCTGATTTTACCAAGTTCGTTCCCTTAATTTTAGTTTCAAAACTATTTGGCTTTTGTTTGCTGAGGGGGTGAATTTACTTGGAGCTAGGGCTGTCAATGGATTGGATCAGACCCGAAATATGATCCGTTCCGATAACTTCAGTTATGGATCGATGATTTTGATTCCGATTTGATATCTTATTGGATTGGATCTAGATTGATCATGTCCCTATCTGCTAAGGACCCGACTTGATAAAATGTTAGAAATTATATTATATATATTTTTAAATAAATGAAGTTTATTTAGATTTTGTACATCAAATCGGGTTTGGTCCAATTCATATTTGATCATATTGTTATTGTATCAAATTTGGATCTTAATATCAAGATCCGATAAAAACTGATCCGTTACGAACCCGATCCAATACTCTCATTGGATCAGTTCCAGATCCAATCTTTATTGGATCGGTATCAAATCGATCCGATCCATTGACGACCCTACTTGGAACTTGCTAATTTTTCCTGCTATAATTGTTCATTTACTATGAAGAATACTTGAAAGTCCTTTGTCCCCAATGCAGGCTTTTAACACTTTGATGCATCCATTTATTTGTCTTGTAGTTTCCCAAAGGTGATGTCCCTGAATGGGTTTGCAATGCCATGGAGGTCGCTGGAATCGACATTTCTGCTTGCTGTGCTCCCTTCTCTCCCATCACAACACTAGATGATACAAATACACTGAAACAAGAATATATGAGTTAGGCCTTCCACATATCTGAGAGCATTGGTTCAGTCTGGAAAACTTCAGCAATCAGAGAATTTTGCTATTTACAGATGACAGAGATTTTGTACACCGGATACTGTTTGAATAGGAGCTATACCCAACGACGGAAGCTTGTGTTAGTTAATTTTCTTTGCTATACACATTGTGGCATATATGCTGCTTGAATGGGAAATGTACCCAATTGGGGAAGTTTTGTATTAACTGATTTTTAGGGCGATTTTGGCAATTTGGTCTTTTTTTTTCCCTAATTATCATTTGAATAATACAATCTGAGGTTTAAAGTTAAGAAATTGTACTTCTTATGGACATTGGACAGTTTCATTGTTTTTTTTCGGTGACTTTGTTGTATTTTTGCTGTAAATTCTTCAAGGATTTTTTAGGGTTGTCCTCTTTTAAGTTTTTATAGTAAGAAGGGACAGGGTCTGTTACTTGAAGTCAAGCCAGTTGTGTTGGGTGTCGTCACTTCAGGAGTTTTTATCTTCTTTTTTCCGTTGGGTTCGTCATCTCTCTCTCTTTCTCAATAAAAAATCTTTTACTTATAAAAATAAATAAATAAAATGTTGGAAGAGTATTAATGCACCTTAGCATGATCGGAATAAAATGCCTGATTAGAATTCATGTTTGGGTGGGTGGTGGAATTTTACAGTCTACAAGCCTCCTTTATCCAGGCTTGGCCTGACAAACTAATGTAAGGGAAATACTACACAGGCAGAGTTCATCACCATCAATGCTTTATATAAAAATTTTGGAATATTCTTCCACAAAAATTCATCGATTTCCCTCCTTTCTCTCATTAATTCATTTAATTTGTATTGTATTTTTGACTTTGTGTTTCTCCGATTCTACCAACATGTTTCTTCATTTCCCAATATTTTATTTCATTAAGCAAAGCAGTTCTACTGTTATCTTATTAAACTTTTCTTTGATCAAGTAAAACCTCAGATTCAAGGATCTCCACTTTAACCATTTAGTTTTAATTCCATAAGAACCATCCCTCTTTAATCTCTTCCTCAAAAATTGTCATTTTGGCTCATTTCCAGCCCATCTATTATTACAAATCTTATTATTTTACATTGATAATGACTTTATTAATACCCAAGATTGGCACTTCCACCATTTAAGAAGAGACTTCGAAAGCCTACACCAGATTTATTTGAAATATGGTTCAATAAATGAAATAACAGTCTTACATTCCAATCCATACTAGAAAAAAATCACTATCAAGCATCTATCTTTAAGGATATTCGGTGGGACCTCTCCCTCGGAGCTTGCAGCGACGAGTATGCGTCTGATGTGTAATGTGAGGTGACTATTGGTTTGCCATTTTCACTGATGAGACCAGTTAGGCGAGACCATTGGAATCAGGATCATAAATATGACCCATTTTTGCACGTTTTGTCTCCAAATATCTCTTGTTCTCCCTTGTAATTGGAGTTATTAATGGAACCCGACCTGCAACTGCCAAACCGTAACCTTTGAGCCCAACATACTTTGCGGGATTGTTTGTCATCAACTTCATTGTACGCACACCAATATCACGTAATATCTGCAATAAGTAAGATCATATATTCAAATATCTAAACCAAGCATCTGTTAAATATCACAGTACAATTTTGGTAGATACCTATTAAGCACTCTAGGATAATAGCTATTTAACCTTAATTAAGCATTTGGGAAATGAGCAGGCTCAAAGACGCTTCTTTTGAGAAGAGAAGTGAAATTGAGCGTACTGTTAGCATAGGGTATATAATGCAATGTGAATATAAATCTAAAAGCGTAAAGAGCAAAAGTACAAGTACATTCAATTTTAAGAATTTGAAAGAAATTCTATTGAGAATTAATCTGTATGGAACTTGCGACGCATATATTTGCGTGTGAGGGGTCTTGGATATGTAACTGCTCAAGATATCATCTCACTATCCTTTGGGCTATCCTTCCCTTTGCCATTGCTTGGGGTCTATGGAAAGAGAGAAACAACAGGGTATTCCAGGGTAAGTTAAGTACGTCCCAGACTGTATTTGGAGATTTTGGGCCTCATGTACTTTTGGTCCAAATTATGTAGGGATTTTGAGGGTGTTTCTTTCTAGGACTTTGTGTTAGATGGGATACTATTTGAACTCTTGGCTTTCCTTTTGGCGTTTGTAACTTTTAGTATGTTTCTGTTTGCTGTTTGTTCCTGCCTTGTTTGGGGGCTATCTCGGCCGCCCCTTTTCTCTTTTCTTTCTTATTAATAAAATCTTTTACACTTAAAAAAAATAAAAAATCATTAATACTACACAACAGATAACTAGCCTGACATAACCCATAGTGACAAAGTCGGGGATTGGGAATAATTTGGCAAGCGAAAGCTTTGGAAAAAGTTGCAAAAGTCGATAAATTCTGGGAAACATTAGATAAATTAAAAAGTAAAAAAATGTGAATAAAAAAAATATGTATTTTATATATTAAATGAAAAAATAATACATAAAAAACCATAAAAACAAAAATAATCAGTGATATTTTTTCTTCATAAAATTGCGGATTAATCGTGATTTTTTGAAAAATCAAAGATTTTTTCAAAACCTTCGTGACTTAATCGACAATTATTAAAATCGTGATTTTTGTCACTATGACAGAACCAATTGATTTGTGTATGGGATTACAAATCGATGACACTTGACCTCAAACTGATTCCCTAGAAACTAAAAATCTAATTTTCAGAAATGACTACATCACCTCCAACGTTTTGAACTTGTTTCCTAACAATGTCAGCTATAGGATTCAAAAGCAGCATATTGAAAACAACACAGGAATAACCATGATAGAAATTAAGATATAAGGTTGATTGGATGGTTTAAAAAAATTGGTTACCTGCGCACCAATGCCATATTCTCGTGAATCAACGGGCAAGCCCAGCTCCTCATTGGCTTCCACAGTGTCACGGCCATCATCCTGCAAGTTGTATGCACGAAGCTTGTGGCCCAAACCAATGCCCCTTCCCTCATGTCCACGTAGGTACACTAACACACCCCTCCCAGCTGCTTCAATCTGCTGCATTGCAAGTGCCAGTTGGTTCCCACAGTCACATCTGGCTGACCCAAATATGTCTCCTGTGAGACACTCAGAATGTACTCTTACAAGAATATCTTGCCCATCACCAATCTCACCCTGTTTACATCACAAACCATGTTAATCAAACTCAACAATGTGCCAAGACATGTTTTATATTTATTTAATCTTTGTTTTACCAACCAAAGAATAAATTCCTGTTTCTTTACCCTCTCTAAATGACATGTATCATACATATGATCCAGATAGCCGTTCTTCCCCAGATAAATAAAGCTGGGATTAAGGCCACAATCTCACAGTAATTACTCAGAGACCCAAATGAGTTATGGGTTCCACTTATCAAATTAGTCTAAACATATAACTCTCATTTGCCCACCATGAAGGATTTGGATGAGCGAAAATGGGGGACAAAAAGGCACTCTTAGTTTGCGCAAAAGAATACAAGAAATCAACTTCAAATGTATCAGCAGAAGTACGACTCTAACAACAACAAAGCCCTATCCCAAATATTTGGGGTCATATTACTACTCTAAAATAAGAAGAGTATCCTTAATGCCCTATTGGTATTGCACATTGCACATAGATTTTGAGATTTAGTTACTTCAAAACAATGAAACATAAAGAAAAAAAAGAAACAGGTCCTTAAATTCCAATTTTTTTCATACTTTAACCATGGCAATATGCTCGATCCCATCTAGCAGTGACTTGTAACAGTAGGCCTTGAATGGTCCCCACATTGTGGGTATTGGTGCCACACCAGCTTGCTCCACCAATCTATCTCTCTTCCGCCTATATCTGCCAATCATAATCCATGTTAAACCAACCATTCATCCACTTGAAAAAAGATCACAAACAAGTAGATCACACTTAATTTCGTTTTATTACATATCGGATACAACAGCTGGCACATAGTTCATAAAAATTGAGAAGATGAGGAAGAGTCAATATAAGCAAGTTAGAGGTACAAATTTTCTAGATGCACCAATTCAATACGTATGCATTGTAATTCGGAATTTATTTTAGTTTCAAGATTTAATGCAAGGTACCAGGAATTATAATAAAGAAATACTCCAACAATTATCCTCTCTCCTAAGCAATTAATGAGTACTTCTTCAAGGCAGAAGTTTAAGTCCTCAGCAAACACTTACATTTTCATAGTTGCAAGCTAATAATCCTCCCCATTCACAAAAAGACAAAGCACCTGAAAACAATTTGCATGAGACATTGCCTTCATAACAAATGTTGTGCAACTAATCCAAGAATCTCTCAAATTTAATAGCACTCCAATTCATATGTAGATCACCATAGAATTAACACACATCTTGGTGTGCTGTTATTAAAAGCAGGTGTGGCAATATAAGCACTCGTTAAAAAAAACCTGACCGTAGAATAATCATATACATACTTATTAAAAAAATGGAAAATTATATACCTAATTAAATCAGCAATGGATATAATCTTCAAGTTCTCCCTCTGTGCGAATTGGCGCAGCTTTGGTAATCGAGCCATGGAACCATCATCATCCAAAATCTCACATAGAACTGCAACAGGGTCTAACCCAGCCAGCACAGCCAGATCTACAGAAGCTTCTGTATGTCCAGCTCTTTTCAGAACGCCTCCCTCCCTATACTTCAAAGGGAATATATGACCAGGGCGCGCAAAATCCACCGGCTTTGAATCTCTAGATGCAAGAGCCAATATTGTTGTTGCCCTATCACGAGCTGACACTCCAGTGGTTGTACCACGTTTTGCATCCTACAAAAGCCCATTATAGTCAACGAACATATGAGAGCTAATCAAAATCACAAAAAGAATCTGAGAAGGTCAGTGCCCAAAAAGGTTGAGGGGAAGGCCAGAAATGATATGGATTGAGGAAGTGAGTCGGGATTTAAGGATGTGTAGTGGAGGATGCTGGAAGGCCAACAATCTATAGCTTGGATGTAAGCGATAAACCAATGAGTTCAACTGTTTTCAAGAGTGGTGGAACTACATACTGTTGAGTGTATAGTTTCCTCCAATCTCGGGTGTGTCATAACCGGGGTTAAGCCCTGTGACCCACTAATATTCATAGTTCTCCCCCTCTCCAACAAATCGGTCTTTTGGAGTAGTTGGTCTTTTGACATGGTATCAAAGCGCTAGGTTCGTATATGTCACGGGTTTGATTCTTTCCACCCTTATGGGTGAGGGGGAGTGTTGAGTGTATATTTTCCTCCATTCTCCGGGTGTGTGATACCCCAGCTAAACCCCGTGACCCTCTTCAATTCATAGTTCTACCCCTCTCCAACAAATCAGTCTTTTGGAGTAATTGGTTGGTTAACACATACCACTGTCACGGTGAATGCCGTACAAAGTTTCTCTTCATTCTCCTTTTGTGTTACCATCAAAGGAAGCTGTAACCTATCTAGATCTTCTCCTTTCATGCTCACACACACAATTCCACTTCCATGTTTTACAATAAAAGCCATAGCCTCGGGTGTTGCCAATGATGCTGCCATTATTAGATCTCCCTCATTTTCTCTATCTTCATCATCTACAACAATGACTATCTGCAAATATCGACTGGAAATTAGTACTAAACTAAACAACAAAACAACCAAATCCTACAACCCATTTAAGAAGAAAACAAACCTTGCCTTGGCGGATGTCTTCAATGGCCTCTGGTATTGAAGAAAATCCTGCCGTAGGACAATCCAAATCGAACTCATCCTTATCAATTAAAAACTCATCAGTTTTAGGAGAGATCTCTGCAGCGAGTGTTTTAAATGCAATTGCATTGCTAGAAGTACTTTTTCCTGCAGCTCCGTTGCTTTTGGGATAAGATAGGAGATCTCCTTCTCCAGATATTATTGCAGCTCTAACTCTACTATCACCCTTGAGTCTAAGACATGATTTTCTAGTCAGATTGATCAAGGAAAAATCTGATGTGGTCCCATCGGTTGCAGATGGATTCACAGCGTGCAGCCCTTTGAACCGGTTGAAGTATTTGTGCGCTCTACGTAAAATGCAAATTGATTAGCCAGATTCATGTATAGTTGGACGAAAGAAGGGTGTTAAAAATACCAGAATTTAATAATCAAAGGATTATAAACCTTAGATGCAATTGTTTGCAGGACCATTTCAAGTTTAAAGTATCAAAACATATCCAAGGACTACCAAAACGTGTAGTTAGTGAACATCACTAATTGTCGGCCTGTGAGTTGATCTTGTGACCCACCCTTACCATATTTACATACAAACATAAATTAAAGTTTTCGCCATTGAAATTCTATTGCATTACTGCTATATCTGACATTCACCTCCTCAAAGTTGGTCCTACAACCGTCTTATAAATTGAGCGCAACTGAGATGAGGATGTTGAGATATAAGAGTGGAAAGACTAAAAAAGATAAAATTAGAAACACGCATTCAAAAAGTGTAGAAGTAGCTCTGATAGGTGATAAACCAAGAGAAAGTCGATTGAGATGGTTTGGGCATGTTTAACAAATGTCACTTACAGTCCAATTGGAAGAAATATTCAAGTTGAAGATCCAAAAAATAATGAGAGAAAGACCCAAAAGAACAAGAATGGAGATAGTGCAAGCAGATATAAATTCACTTTCAATAACAAAAGATTTGGGCTTGGACAAAGTGGAATGAAGGAGCATGATTTGTTTTATCTGACCCCAAAACGTTGGCATAAGAATTGTTGTTGTAATACTCCATTTCCAATGAATTTTTCTTGATAACCTCATTTGTTTTATCTGACCCCAAAATGTTGGGATAAGGCTTTGTTGTTGTAATTCAACATTTCCAATGAATTTCTTGATAACCTCCACCCGAAGCCAATTGTTTTAGTTCGCCTAGATTGGATAGTAGATATCGATTTTTGTGACTTACCATCTGTAAGAAAAGATCTGACAACACATGCCTTGGAAGAAGTTATAATTCTAGATAAAATCGAGAACAAAATAGGATTTATGTTGCCAGCCGACCCAATATAGTTGGTACTACAACACAATATGCTAACGACAATGATGAGCACCATAGTCCATATACGTGAAATACAAAATCATATAAAATTAACCAATTGTAACAAAATCAAGCGAAATTCGAATATAAATCAAGTTTCCAATTCAAACCCATCAAGAATTACCACAAAAACAAAAACAAAAAAAAAACCCAGATCAGATCTGAGCTAAAATCCTTAGTACAGAGAAAAAAAATAAAAAAATAAAAACAACCCACATAAGTTTTACATTTGGAAATTTCATAGAGAGATAAAGAGAGGAGAGAGAGATTACTGGGAACGTGACAGAGCCATTGAAGAGCAAGAAGAGAGGTTGACGGACGCCATTCGAGTTCCAATTCAGAGAAATGGAGTTACGAGGCGGTGTACAAAGAACAGAGGCTACTAGGTGAAAAGTGTTGTGGATCATCCTTTGATTGGTCGTTGGACAACTAAGAATTTCCAAAACTTAGGATTTTTTTTTTTTGTAAAATATTATTATTGAAAAAAATTTCTAAAACTAATTTGTGCTATATTTTTAGAGAGATTCTAGAGGCACACTAACTTTTACTTATCACACTCCAGTTAAAAAAAAAGAAACTTTTCCCAATAAGGGCGCAACTTATGTCAAAATTCCATTTCGATACACTGTTCATTTTAATTCTCAAAACATGTTTTCTTGTGAGTTCGTCATTTTTATAATCAACGAATTCATTGATATGGTAAAATCGTTGGTATTTAATCAACGAATTTGTAGATTATAAAAATGACAAATTCATTGTAAAAATATGTTTTGAGAATTAAAATGAACAATGTATCAAAATCGAAATTTCGTCATATTTAATGCACGAATGGAGATTCATCCAAAAAATTAAGTGAATAGTTGAGAATAAGTAAAAATTTAGGTGTCAATAGTATCTCTTTTTTTATTTAAAGATTTCTAATTTAGGTTAATGATTTTACACGAGCAGAATCCTACACACTACCTAAATTGTTCGAATGAGTGTTATAATATTTTGTAAGGTTGATTAATAACTTGAGCCAAATCTTTGTAATGTTTGAATAATGTGTTTTAATTTTTTATTGGGTTGTAATAAAAAATTTTTAAAAATTAATGTGTAATAAGTAAAAGTTGGGGTGCCAATAGCAACTCACTTTTCTTGAATACATTCACAGTAAGAAATGAAAATGTGAATTGAAATGTTGCATATTGAACATTAGAAGTTTTGAGAAATCTTATAGGTTTATTGTTTATAGTCAATCCAACATCTTTGATACAATCATACTCACTCGTTTTAATGATGATAAAGTGGGATTTTTACAGGATTAATGGGAGACATGAAAAGAGGAGAGGAGAGAAGAGAACAAATGAGTACGAGAGATTTTACAACGCTGGTAATGCAACTGATTGTACTTCTGGCTCAAAATTGCAACTTCACTCGCATAATATAAAGTGATTATAAGTATGATAGTAATGCAACTTCTTCTTCTCATGAAGAGTTGTGCTGGAGTGACCTCGAGAATATACCTCATATTGCACATCCTGACGTGAAAGTGTGTAGGAATCATAAATGCTTTCAGACTTGTATCTCGATGAAAAGCATCTATGCTTCCGACACATTTTCACCTCAAGATGTGCAATATGAGATACAATCTTGAGGTCACTTCAGCATTAATCTTCCACAAAATTGCTCTACCACCAAGTAATGTTCGGTCTACCTGTATTCTAGTTGACTTGTGATCCTGGCCATATTCTCCTTGAATTTTTATTTTCCTCACACATTTTTTACTCATGGGATCGGCATGGACCTATCACATTAGCCTGCATGTATTATGGGCATATATCCCCGAATTTACAAAATCACCCTCATTAGGTTTGATGTGCTTCATGCAATGGAGAGCTTGTGACGAAAAAGTCTTTGAGCAAAAATAAAACTTCTCATTCTTCCTCAATATCACATTGGGATAAAATGGAATTGGCATTGTAAAGTAGTTGAATTAGTTGAACACTCTTCGAATCTTCTCTTTGTAGTGGTAGATGTGCCACATCTCTTGTTTTTGGTAATTTTCCTTGGAGTCGTGATAATCTATCTACCCCACATGACATACTCAATCGACTCCCCTCACGTGAGGTGTGTCAGAATCATATATTTTCTTTCATCGGAATACACAACTGCACAGATTTTTGTGTATCCCAAGACATTAAAGTTCATGGTTATAGCACAGCCCACGTCAAGTGAGTTGATTGAATACGCCATGTGGGGGGAGTCATATTATCACCACTCTTTTCCTTTACCATGCAGGCGCCCACATCACCATTTATGGTGTGGTCCATGGTGGACGAAATTAGTGTTCTAAAAATTGGCCTGAATTAATGATCCAACCAAATTTTATTAATTAGAAAATCAATTCCATACATATGGAATTAATGACCTTTACAAAATTAATAGCTCCACTGCATGTTAAAGAAAGATTATCAAAAGTCAGTCCATTTCAAAACCTCTAACTGATGTAAGACAAAACACAAGGGCAAAACGTAGGGTGTCGAACATTTCCCATATATATATAATTCGAATTTTTTTTTTTTTTTTAATGATAACATTTTGGATTTCATAAGATTTTTTAATATTTTGACTATAAATGTCGTTGAATTCATGCATATCATAATAAATACCATATCTTTTTAGAGAAATAGAGATATATGTGTGTTATCCAAATAAAGAGATCTATTCATTAATAAGAAAAAAAATTGCTCGCATTTTTAAGTTATGACGGCAGATTTTTCCGTTGTAGCTATAGGTCACGGTGGATAACATGGTCTGAAGATGAAGATATTACCTATTACAGTGGATTTTTATATCCATTGCAATAAGTAATATTTTTTAAAATAAAATAAAAAATATATAGTATTTATTAGGTAACACACAAATTTTATTGTTATTATCAATTATTTAATTGTCACACACCCATACAAATTAACCGAGGAAGGATAGAGGTGATTGGTAAACCTCACTTCATCATTATTACATTGAAGACCTACATCATTCAATTGGTTGAAACCCATGCTTCAACCTTACTTGATTCAATAAATCTGCAAAAAAAATATAGTAGGATGTTATTTACTACTTACAAGAAAAAAAGAAAAACCTTACATTGCTTGTTTGGTACTTTTTTTCAAATATATTATATGGAGAGTTTTTTCAAAGATTTGATTAAACTCACTTATTTAGATTTGAAAAAAAAAAAAAAAAACAATTAAAAGGGCATTATTGTTACGATTCTATTATTACAATTTTTCTAAATCATGACTAAAAATGAGAATAATTGAGTTTTGCAAAGAAAGGACAATAGTTATCAGTTTACTTTTAAAATTAGAAAGCTTATCTTTGCTGGGAAAATTTGTAAGTTATAAACTTGCATGCGATATGGATAAATACTTTATGTAGGCTAAAAATAATGCATAGAGATTGAATACCAGATTAATTCTGCATGGATATAATCTTTAAGTTCTCTTTGTGAGAGAACTCAAGAAGCTTGGGTAATCTGGCCATGGAACCATCATCATCTACAATCTCACATAAGACTGCGACGGGGTCCAATCCAGCCAAGATGGCCAGATCAACAGATGCTTCAGTGTGTCCAGGTCTTCTTAGAACACCCCATTCCCTATACATCAATGGAAAGATATGACCTGGACGGTTGAAATCCTCAGGTTTTGAATCCTTTAATGCAAGGGCAAGAATGGTAGTCGCTCTATCTTGAGCTGACACCCCCGTTGTAGTACCATGTTTTGCATCCTAATAAAATTGATCAATATAGAATAAGAACACATATAAAATATGTGAATAATCACATATATAAGTCAATAGTTGAGCTAGTTTGGGGCATCAACTTTTTTTTTTTTTTTCTTCCAATGGAAGTGCTTCTATCGAATCAATTATCTTTATATCATCACTTATATAATAATTGCATGATTATGTCTAAGAATTCCTTAGGGGTTTAAAAGCAGTTTCAGAAGCTATGAGTCATTTGATGAAAAATAGCTTCTGCTTTTTCGATTATGCTTAAATGATCAATTATTAAAAAAACATGGGCAGTCGAAACAAGAAAACAACTTGAAAAATCAAACACAAGATGCAATCATAGAAAGAAATACTAAGATTTTACGTGATTTCCTTTATATTGAGGTACGCCCATGAATCACACCGATTCCACCATGTAAAGATGCTCTTCAAATAAAAAACCATCATATTGCATATAAATTGCAATGTTTATAGTAATAATGATGATGATGATATAAAGTGGTATTTTGATTAAAATTATTAGTTAACAAAAAAAAAAAAAATAGGAGCAAAAACTCAATATTATAAGAAAAACATAATGAAAGAATATTACAATTGAGAAGAGGGAGAGAAATTAGAGCAAGACAGGTTCATGAAAGCCATCTCCTTGCAACTACTTACGAAAAAAAATAAAATAGAAGAAGCGTTTATTTCAATCCCGTAGATATCAATTTATACATAGAGGATCAGTGTGTAATAGTGAAAAATTGATGTGGCAATAAAAATTCATTAAAGAACCATTTCCAGAGAACCTTTATTCTCTTCTATCTCAATTACAATTTGATTAGAATTGTCTAACAATTATTTTTTATCATGGATTAGTCAATTTGAACACGTAAAACGAGTAATCATCCATGATCCATCAAATAAAATGACATGATGATGCAAAGTATCATTCCTGATTCAGGTATGAATGCATCGAGAATCAAATATATTATAGGGTTTTGATTGTTCCAATATTGAAGTAGTTGGTTGGAGAATAAATTAAATAACCTGATTTAATATTAATTTAATTTGCTTAGTTTTCTTCAAGCCTTGGAAACCTTATAGAACTCATCCACATTTTCTTCTTCAATAAATGAGGTACTCTATGTTCTTTCCCTTCTTTCTGTCTCATTAATTTTGGGTTTGAAGAAAAAAATATAAAAGACTCGGGATCCAATATGGTATCTCGTAACTCCCATATATAAAATAGGTTAGGTGTCTACGTGGTATGTTTTAGTTGGTGTTTAAAACACCTTGAACTTCAAATCTAACTGTTCACGCAACCCAATGTATTTATTTTCAATCAAATTGTGCCATGTAGACACTATTCGTATCTATAGAAATGGGACACCATATGGGATCTCGATTCAATATAGAAACCAAAGAACAATTATCCGCGTCTCCATTTAATTGTGTATGCCTGGTGTGTCGCAAAGAAAAGTTGATATGATGATAAGTAAACTCAAAGCAGAAGACGAACCATCTTCTCTTTCCACATGTCATTACCTCCTTGGTTGGATTTAATAATTTTTTTAAGTATCATGGCTTAACATGGATTAGCGCACTCGTATACGTAAAATAAGCTATCATCCATCATATAAAATGACATTATGATACACAATATTAATAGGTAAATTCCAATTCAGGTACGGTATGAATGTATCTCGAAACAAATACATTTATAGGATTAAGTTCTTTTGAACATATATTGGATATCCTTTGTAACGTTGGAAAAAAAAAAGACAGAGAACTTCTATTGACGCACTAACTTTTACTTTAAGAAGGATTGGTGCGTTATAAGTAAAAATTTGTCTGCCAATAAAATCTCTCTAAAAAATATAAATAAATTAGTTCAAATATGATATCCTTCGAACTATAATGCATTCCTAATTTCCTTTCAATTCACAATATGACGGGCGATTCGATCAATTCTGGGATGGATCACAATCACATCTTCCATATTGAATTGGGTCCAAGACCAAATTCCAATTCAGGTAAGGTATGAATGTGTCTGAAACAAATACATTTATAGGATTTTGTTCTTTCCAACATATAGAAATAGTTGAGTTGAGAATAATCATCCCACTTGCATATTGGATATCCTTTGTAACGTTGGAAAAAAAAAATAGAGAACTTCTATTGACACACTAACTTTTATCTTTTAAGAAAGATTAGTGCGTTATAAGTAAAAGTTGGTGTGCCAATTTTGGGACGGATCACAATCACATATTTCATATTGAATTGGGTCCAAGACCAACCCGATTCAATCAGGACTCGATGCATAATTTATCTTTCTTAAATAAGCGTCCTTGGCCCCACAGTCCGTTCGTCCTTATTTTCATTGCTGGTTTACTGTGCCCACGGAATTTGAATTAAATATAATTTATATTGGGATATGTTTAAGTGTACGTCGGATACAAATAAGTAATATGTTTTTTGAACATTCAAAATCACCACGTGGCACACTATTTCTGGCCAGTGATCCAATAAATAGTTTTCTACCAAGATTCTTTTGGCGTATATGTTCATTAGGTCTATCATAGGCCGGTTTGGGCATTTACGTAATCACCCTGGGTTAGGTTTGATTCATGTTTAGGGATAGATCAATTTCAAATGTCATTCGAGATTAAGATGACTCACTCAATATCATTTATGAATCAGAATAATTGACTTGGGTGAAAATTTTGATATTTTCAGTTGAATCAGTAAAACTCAACCAAGTCAATTGGGACTTTAAATAATTAAAATAAATAATTTTTAGAATTTAATTATTTATTATCTAAGTCAAAGTTTGATCTTATTAAGAAAGTATTCTAATATTGTCCTGAATGAACGAAATGAAAAAAAAAACTAATTATTTATTATTTATTATCAGATGGCTTGACCAGACCAGATAACTTATATATTATATATATATTAGAAGGTGACATGTGCAAATGCACAAGGACTTTTTTATAATTTAAAATATTAATTAAAAGATAATTTTAAATATTACATAGTAAAAAAGATAAGAAAATTATTGTAATTTGAAAATTAATCAATGTCTTTTTAGAGAGATTTGATTATAATTTTCTTAATTTTTATCAAATCGAGGCTCATTTTATTAAGCTCAAAGGTTAAGTTAGAGATATTTATGACCATTCAAATTTGAATAATACTTAAGTCACTTTAAACACACACCGTGACGTGTGACATAAAAGTGAATAAAAATCATAGGTACTTTTTCTCGAGATACAAGTGAAAAGGAATTTATGGTTCCATGCACTTTCACAATAAGTTACATTGGTTGGACTCAGTCTTGGATTTTGAGGTTCAATTAGGCCCGGCCCATCTTTTAATTTTGTTGAATGACCATATTAAGGAGAAAAAAAATCAGTTAGACGGTTGCGATTGATTTTAAAAATCCAAATACAAATAACTTATTTGCATAAGGAAAATGCTGAAATAACAAAAATAATTTAGTGCTATTATCAGAAGTCTGACGTGGGATGTGAACATAACCATAGATGTTTTTCCTCGCGATATGAGTAAAAACCTATCTATTGTTATATATACATGTCCACGTCAGATTTGTGAGAAACACAATAAATCGTGTGTCACACAAGCTCTTTCCAATTATTAGAAGGTAACCTATTAATTTCCCTCCTCACATCACTCAGGTGGTCGTCACCACTACCTTTGTAATTTCCGCTCTCCACACAACGAAGCAGAAACAGAAGCAGTAAGGAGAAGCTCTGATGGAGAGCTTCGCGCTTTGTTCTCCTGCAACCTCAACATCCTTCATCTCCTCATCTCGCATTTCTCTCTCTAGAAGACAACCATCTCTCCCCAAATCTCCACCGTTCATTTCTCCTCCAATCGACGGTCTCAAATCTCTCACATCGTCTTCAAAACTCTCTTTCGGTCTCTCAACCTTCAAATCGAAATCTTTCGAACCATTTTCGAAAATCTACAACTCTCGCAAACCAATTCAAGCTTCTTCAATCGCAAAAGAGAAGAAACAGATCTTTAATTCTGAATCTAAAGGAGCGAAATTTGTCCCGTTTGTGATCTCAATTGCAATTGGAGTCATCGTTCGATTCTTGATTCCAAAACCAGTTGAAGTTTCTCTTCAAGCATGGCAATTGCTTTCGATCTTCTTATCTACGATTGCTGGATTGGTATTGAGTCCTCTACCAGTTGGAGCTTGGGCGTTTCTAGGTCTAACGATCTCAATTGTGACCAATACCCTAACTTTTTCGACCGCTTTTTCCGCGTTTACAAACGAAGTGATTTGGTTGATCGTGATCTCTTTTTTCTTCGCGAGAGGGTTCGTGAAGACGGGACTTGGGGATCGGATCGCGACGTACTTTGTGAAATGGCTTGGAAAGAGTACTTTGGGATTGTCTTACGGATTGACGATGAGTGAGGCGCTTATTGCTCCAGCAATGCCGAGTACGACAGCTAGGGCTGGGGGCGTGTTCTTGCCGATTATTAAATCGTTATCTCTTTCTGCGGGAAGTAAGCCGGGAGATCCCTCGGCGAAGAAGCTTGGATCGTATCTTATTCAGTCGCAATTTCAGGTTATTTTTCTTCTTTGTGTGTTTTAAGATTAAGGATTCTTTCTGTAAATTTTTGTTTTTGGCTTGAATTGAATACATATTGATACAATTAGGGACCGTTTGGATGACCATTTCTCTAATAATATTTTGTTTGGAAGAAACTCTCATTTGAAAAATGCATTTTTTAATGAAAAGGTTGTTTGGATCTCGAAAGGCAAATGCCTCTAGGTATCTTTCCCTAGTGGACCCCAACTCAATAATTGAATAGAGGGATAACTTGATAGGTGGGGAGTGGTTGTAGGAGAGTTTTGGTTGTCTGTTCTGTTTGTTGAACTAGTGAAAATGAACTAAAGCTCCTTTGATGTGAAAAATGGCTATAGGGTAGTTTTTTAAAAGAGGGTCGGCTAAAGTGCGAAACAACCTTTTTGTTCTGGGAAAAAAAAGGCTTTTTTTATGGTTAAAAGGGACATTTTTCTGGTACAAAAGTGGTGAGCCAAACTAGCTGTTAATATCATTTATGCATCAAGACATTGTAGTGTTTAGTTAATGAGGCTAGAGCGTGAGTCAATCTGGAGAGCTGCTTTGGAATCCTAGGGCTTGTATGAAATGGGACTTCAGTAATAAAAATGATGGTCAGGAAATACCCTTGAGGGACCATTTTCCTTACCATATCTATACAGAAGGAAATATTGAGGGGGATGATGCACATAGAATTTGAGTTTGATTGTTAAAGTGGAGATGTACTTCTGAAGTGCTACGTGACTTACACATCTAAATCAAATCAAAGGGAAAATTTTGTTAGACGACAATGAGATCGAATATGATTAATAGAAATATTTGTTTGGAAATCTAGATACGATATTTTGGTATATTTCATGTATAGAGATGAGGATGTTGATATGGATAAGTAGAAAGACTAAAAATGATAAAATAAGAAATAACTCATTCACGAAAAGGTAGTAGCCCCAATATGTAATAAACTAAAGGAAAGGCCTATTGAAATGGTTTGGTAATATGCAACTAAAACCAATAAAATCCTCAAATAGAAGAAATGTACAAGTTAAAAGTTAAATAATGAGAGGAAGACCAAAAAGGATGTGGATTTCAGTAATGAGAGTGGATGTGTGCTTTCACAAAATTGAAATGAGGAAAATGGTTAATTCCTCACGCCGATTTTTTATGATAAGGCTTTGGTAATGATGTCCTTTACCCACGCTTGTTTGCTGATGGTGTCATCCAACTGTTGGAACCCAGCTTAGAGGTCCCCTGGTTTTAAACTTTCTAATGTTTGGGTGATCATAACCATCTAGTTGGTTGTATTTTTTTTAGTTGTTCAAATAATATATAGGTTTGTTTTTTAGAGAAAGAAAATCCATTTGATCAGTTGGATCATTAAATCAGGCTACCTTTTTGGTCTAAGAGGCCTAGAAGGTACGGCACTATGGAACAGGGACATGAACATGAGTGTCACTGTCTAACATAGCTTACCTTTAAGAAACCCAAAATGACTAACTGTAAGTACACATGTTTGACAATATAATGTTTCAGGTATATTCAACTTATAAGCTCTTCTATCAAAATAAATAATATCACAAAATAAATATATGAAAACTTGAAGGAAGTGTAGTATTATAGCTATTTACTCAAGTTTTTCCTTATTTTAGCTGCTTTACTTTGCTAATGAGATTCGATTCTACATCTAGCTCTCTTGATTTTGGAATTCTGATGTCACTGCAATATCTCTGTGACTTATTGGCTTCTCTTATGTGATGTATGACAGTCAGCTGGTAACTCAAGTGCTCTTTTCCTAACTGCTGCAGCTCAAAACCTGCTGTGCCTCAAATTAGCTGAGGAACTTGGGGTCAAAATTGCAAATCCATGGGTTGCCTGGTTCAAGGCCGCCAGCTTGCCTGCTTTTGTTTCTCTTCTAGCTACTCCATATATCCTATATAAGATCTGTCCCCCTGAGACAAAAGACACGCCCGATGCTCCTGCACAGGCTGCAAAGAGGCTGGAGCACATGGGCCCAGTCT
This sequence comes from Akebia trifoliata, assembly GCF_017979445.1. NCBI lineage: Eukaryota > Viridiplantae > Streptophyta > Magnoliopsida > Ranunculales > Lardizabalaceae > Akebia > Akebia trifoliata. The sequence goes on along the minus strand of NC_141378.1, from coordinate 14,062,092 downwards.
CAAAGAATGAATGGGTGATGATT